>NC_090923.1:1266763451-1269163451 GCF_040938575.1 Ambystoma mexicanum | reverse complement strand
TTGTATGAAGATTGAACAATGCCATAAGTGTATTTCTCTCAAACAATGAACCAGCCAAAATGCATATGAGGCGGTGACCTGTCACGTGGAAATACAAAAGACTCCAGCCATTATGTGGTGTGAAACCAAAAGCCATGAAAGGGGGGCCTAAGCCCATCCCTGAACACCCTGGCCTAACATTGAGTTATGTTGTTTGGACACCTAGTCATTGAAACCCCTCCAAGGAAGGACACGTCTAAGATGAAATGTATTTCTTGCAATCCAGTCACAGCAACTATATACCCCAGCCTCCCTTCGTCAATATTGAACAAATACCCCCAACCCAGTATTCGAATATGTTTGGACATGAAAATGATATCCTTGATAGAAACATATAATTGATGGTCAGTAATGGAGAATCATGCCTTGTTTTTACATGTGCAACCTACTGGCCTTGCTGCCAGATGAAATAATCAAATTTATGAATGGATGAGAATGTGTGGCCACAAGGGCAAATGTGACAGAAACAGGATGTTGATGTATCAACCCATCGGATGTCGGACAGATGAGCACAGCTGAACTTTCAACCCCACATACCACATCATGACGTCAACTCACCACGCGCCCGTGGACCAATCAGCCATCACCGACCATACAGCACCCATAGCTATCCGCTTTTAGCAACCAATACCAATCATTCATGTGCCCCCTAGACCTTCCCACAGCTGATGAAGATTTTCTTGTATATAACTAAATTGTAACATGTTTTCTGCAGAGCGCTCTCGGCGTGAGCAGAGTAGATTCTATTTGCCCTAACTTTAGATAAAAAGCCTTTAACCGCACTCTCACTTGGTCTTGGACTTAATCCCTCCTGGGATGTACTTTTATTGACTCTGTTGGGTAATTCACCAGCATGCCTGGGGGCCTCTAACCTTCATTGGTGACCCAGACGTGACTGCCTTCTTTCCCGTTCTTCTGGCACAAGTTGCCTCCCCCGCTTTGACCATGAGCTCGCTCCCTCACGAGCTACCCGCCAAGAGCAATCGGTACACCTAGACGTGCGCACGCAGTAGGGTGAGCGGGTACGGGATCCCTCTTAACAAAACCTATATGTACCACTCGCCGGAGCCGGGCGTGGTCTTTGAGCGAGGAGCAGCGCCCTACCGATCGGGTCCAGAGGGTCTTGGATCAAGACGGACATGTGAGTATTAAGTGCGAGTGATATTAAAGGCACGGGTCGGAGTCAGATTAGGAAGGTTTGGGGTATAAAAGAAAAATAATTTGGGCGACACCGAGGGGGGTGTAAAGGGGAATCCAAAGGGGAGTGACAAGAGGTTCTGGAGCTTGAGGTCTTTTCCTGTCTTTCCTACTGTTCTCTTTCTATCGCATATGGTCAATAGGACATTAATGGAGTAAAAAAGCGACAAGAAGTTAAAAGGGATCCTATCTCCGTGGGGAGTAGAAGGCGGCACCACATAGTGCTATCCCGACTAGTACAGGATATACAGGTGTAAGAAATTGAAGTGAGAAGAAAAGAAGTATTGAAGGGTTCAATAGGTAGACCCGGGGTATTAGGTAGAAACGCTTTTTCTGATCTTTATCTAACTTGTTTTCCCTTTGCCCCTCCTAAGTGGGTGGACTGGTGCAAGGTAGGGGGAGAGGTTAAAACTCGAAAGAGAACAAGGGAGGGGGTAAAAAAGAGAGGGATATTGGGGACGGCGGGGAGTGTCATATTAGTATTTATGTTTTTTGTTGTCTATGTAAAACGTTGAACGTCTATTTTGTATGTGAAATAACTATTTTTGTTGTACAATGCGCAAGGCAGACTTGTTGATTCAAGAAGGGAACTGCTTGGTAAATAACGTAGTGTAAAAATACTAAAAGGTGACTAAAACAGTTGGAAATTGTAAGACGGAGTAAGTTGAGTATACAAGAAGTGAATAAGTACAGGGTAGAGCCACCAGGTAAGGTGTAGTGAGAGTGAAGTACAATGGGTGCAGAAACAGCCCTCGCTCATATCTGCAGAACGCTACCAGGATATGTAGACAAGATAAAGAAGTATCATGAGCAGTGGGTCACAGAGTTAAAAGGGGAAGGACTACCCCAGGTATGGCCAGAAGGTGGATCTTTTGACAAGGAAGTGTTATATATGGTTGTTACTTGTTTGTTTATTAAGTACAAAGGGAAGCAGCTACACAATAGGAGAGAAACATTGAATCTGTGGTGCCTATTTGGGGAGGTGCCCCCAGGTAAGTATAGCGAGCAGAATGCCTCTTCCCTGACAACAGCTGGCAATGCAGAGCCACCCACTCAAGATGAAAAGAACATAGAAGTAACACGTGTCTATCCTCTGTTGTCAAAACCAGTACCTGCAGAAGGGTATAGTGACCCTGTGTAAGTAGCACAGCCCACAGCCCCACCAACACACAAGCCATCCACCAGTTCACCACCCCCCTACGAGAGCCAAAGTATAACACGACCCCTGGACACCTCAACAATCGACATCGGAAAATTAGCTCAAGATCTAGAATGACAACTCAGAATGGCCCGCACAGAACGGTCCCGCATAAGGGCACTAGGGCAAGGGGGAGGGACTTCAACCCCAGAGGCAGATCGAGGCGATACTCCCCCGCTGAATGTGGGAATAGGGGAAGATGGATGGAAGAAGGGAGAAATCTTGTTCAGAATAAATGACACCTCAACTCGAATAATAGAAATAAGTACTGCAGGCAGTGAACGGGAAGCAGAAGAAGGAGGAGCAGTGTCAGACAGAGAGGAAGAGTGCTGGAGCGACATAGAAGAGCAGGAGGAGGCGGGCAGAAGGTTAGGAATTGCCGTTGGCGGTGCATCATTTGGAGAAGGATTGTCTCCGGTGGAAGAATGGACAGGGAGGCTGAGAAACAGGACAGGGCGTATAGCAATGGTTGGAAAGAAAGGAAAGAAGGTGAGTACCAAGAGGGGGGGGGACATTTGCAGCTGCCCCTAATACACCGGGGGCGGGAAGAACAAATTACATACCATGGGCCCAAATGGACAAGGCCAACCTGCTTAAACAGTTACCCCCACTCTCCGGAGGCGCCAGCAAGTGGATATATGCGTTCGAAAAACACACGGCAGGAGTGCCCCTGGCAGTGGGGGATGTTAGAAGCCTGCTTGTGTCTGCAGTGGGAGATCAGGCTAACAGGGTCTGGGTGAAGGCGAGGTTCCCAGGAATAACATTAGATTGTGACCGCCATGATGGAGCCTCATTCAACACAGTGCAGGCGCGCGTGTGGGATGCGTTGAGGGAAACATTCCCAGACACTCCCAATTTGCAGTCAGGGATGCAATGTACCACGAATGATGAGGAAGATGCAATGTCCTTCATTCTCCGGGTGCAGGACATGTGGAGAGCAGAAACGGGTACGGCCTGGGACCAATCAACGTCCCTGTTTTATTTTATTATTAAAAAGAGGGCTCCCAAAGGAAGTGCAGAAGGCCCTGCATAAAATAGCTGGTATAGAAGCCAAGGGGTGGCCTGAAATTCAATGCATTATAGTGCACCACTGCAAGAGGATCAAAGAGAAGGAGAAGCAGATAGCGCAGCGGCGGTTGGCAGATGAAGCTAAATTAGTACAGAGCAAGTTACTGAAGGTCAGTGCAGCAGTAGCCACCAGTGCGGCAGGAAGGGAGAGAGAGGAAGAAGACAGTCAGATGGGAATACAAATGCAGATGGTGGCCAATTGGACAGGTAACGGTCAGGAGCAGTGGGCAGGAGAAAACAAATATGAGGGACAGCAGTGGCAGTCAAGAGGGGGGCGAGGGAACTGTCACAACCGCGGGCTCCTTGTGGAAGAGGTGTAAACATGGCGGCCGTCAGACAGTGACGCCACGTTGTGCTCCCAAACGTCGCTAACGGTCTAGATATTTCCATCATGGCCGCCGCCGAGTGTATTTACCAGCTTACGCTCGGAGGCTCGGCGCGTTGCAACTTTAGTATTTCTCCTTTGTTGCGTGCGCTCCTGTTTCAGCTCACTTGGCAGTGATCCGCCTCTGTCCTCTTGTCCTCCCATTTTGCCTCGCTCTCTCCTAGTTTCTCCTCCCCTCTGCCACCGGTGACAAGTGGTGGCTCTGTTCCCTTCTCTCCTCTTCCTTTGCTCTTCCGTTCTCCCATTTGTTTCCCTCTCAGGGTCTTCTCTCCTTGCCCCCTCCGGTTCCCCGTATTTTTCCTGCATTCTATTTTTGACTCTGTTTTGCTTACCTGCCCGAGTCGTGCCAGTCTTCTACCTACTCGGATTGGATTCACTCCGCATTTGTTCCTACACATCGGATTCCTGCACTCTGAAGGGGTTTTTGTGCCGCAAGGCTTTTCCCCTGTCTCGCTTGTCTGTCGTGGGGGAAGGTCACCGTTGATTCTTTCACAGAGTCACGGTGGCTTCCTTCCGAGGCCGGCCCTATCTACACAAGAAAAAGGGAACTTCTACACGTCGATCCCGCGGAAGGAAGTTGGATTTCTCATCATCATCAGGTGAGGAGGAAGGGGAGCTCGAAGACTCTCAGGGCTCGAGTGGGGTGGAAAATATAACGGATACCCCCGTTGGTACGTCCAAACAGTCAGACATCCCTGATAGCTTGCAACGCCAGAATACAGACATGGCAACTCCCCAACAGCTTCAAGAACTGGTAGCGGCAGTACAAAACTTAAACTTGGAAGTACAAGCCCTTAAAACTGCCAATACCGCCCTCCAACAGAGAGTTACCGCCAGAGAACAGCAGGCCACTGATCTACCCCCTCTACCTTTGGTGTCAGGCAAGTTCGATGGATCAGAGAAAAGAGTAAAAGAATTCCTGGAGGCTTGCAATATCCACTTCGCTTTCAGACAGAGCGCCTTCTCTACTGATCACGCTAAAGTGGGGTTCATGATCACACACATGACCGGAAATGCTCTAGCGTGGGCTACTCCTTTGGTGTCCCAGTCCGACCCAGTGCTACAGAACTTTGTTGCATTTAAGGATTTACTCAAGCAGACATTCCTTCGTACTGAACGTGCTCATCTAGCTAGTGAAGAACTCTTGGACGTACATTAGGGTAGTTCTGACCTGCTCTCTTACATATCCTCCTTCAAGAGATTGGCTGCAGAAGCCGGCTGGCAAGAAGAGGCCCAATACACCATCTTTAGGAGGGGCTTGCATGAAGAGCTGAAGGATGAGCTTGCCAGAATCCCTCACCCTGACTCTTTATCGGATTTCATCACGGCGGTTGTAAGGATTGATTTCCGGTTGACCGAACGGAAGAATGAAAGAAGAAAGACCTGCGGTTCTAGTTCTTTCATAGAGCCTCATCCTCCGACCTCCTCACCTGTCTCTCGTCCATCACCCTGGGAAGAGCCCATGCAAATAGGAACAACCAGAGCCCCCTTGACAGCAGAAGAAAAAAAGAGGAGACGGGAGAGCAACCTGTGTCTGTACTGCGGATCTGCCTCACACCTATTGAGAGACTGTCCAGATGTACCCCCCAGACATCCGGGAAACAAACGCCCTCGGTAGTTGGCAGGACGGACTACCTAGGGGCTTTTCCTAGTTCCTATGTCACTCTTTCTGTTACCTCAGCCAAACCCTCGGAAGATCAACGGTTGATGGTGGTATCCGTCCAACTTCAGTTCGGAGGAAAGGAAATAGAAACACTGGCCCTGCTGGACTGTGGAGCTGCTGGGAACTTCCTGGACACCTTATGGGCCGACAAGGTAGGCCTTCGTAGGGTTGCCAAGAAGGAAGACCAGAAGGTAGAGGGTGTAGACGGTACCCCTCTGTGCTCTGGACTTATCACCCATACCGCAGAGGAGGTTCGGGTTTCCATTCAACAACATTCGGAGGTACTGAGCTTCGACATCATGCGCGCAGCTCATTTTCCGGTTATTTTGGGTATTGGCTGGCTCCGACGACACAACCCAACCATTGATTGGACTATGAATCTTCTGAGTTTCCGTTCTACTTACTGCCAGGAGAAGTGCCTTCCTGGACCCTTGTTCGAAAGTATCAAGACGGCGTGTGCCCCTGAGAGGAGCACGATCCATTGCATTCCAGGCTGCCTTCAGGAATACGCCACGGTTTTCCAAGAACAACAGCCCATGGAACTTCCTCCTCATCGACCAGAGGACTGTAGGATAGACCTGGTTCCTCAGGCCCTGGTTCTGTTTTGCAGGATGTATCCTCTTTCCCTGCCTGAAAAGGAAGTTCTTAGACGCTACTTGGACGACAACCTGGCCAACGGATTGATCCTACCATCCAGATCACCAGCAGGAGCATCTCTATTCTTCATTCCAAAGAGGGACTCCAAGGAATTAAGGCCCTGTATCGATTACAGAGGCCTTAACCAACTTATCATCAAGGACCGATATCCCATGCCAATAATTTCTGAGATCCTGGAGGCTGTTCAGGGCTCCGTGATTTTTTCCAAACTCGACCTGCGCAATGCCTATAATTTATTCCGAATCAGAACCGGCGACGAATGGAAGACGGCTTTCCGCACGCCCTACGGGTTGTTCGAATATCAGGTTATGCCGTTTGGACTGGTGAATGCTCCCTCGATCTTTCAAAGATTCATGGACCGCATATTTTCTGATTTGTTGGGCCAAAACACCATAGTCTACTTAGACGATATTCTGGTTTACTCCCGTCAACCCGAAGAGCATACTCTGCATGTGAAGGAAGTACTACACAGGCTGCAGCAACATCATTTGTTAGTCAAGCCAGAAAAGTGTGCTTTCTCCCAACCCTGTGTATCCTATCTGGGGTTTATCTTATCCAGCAAGGGAATCACTGTGGACCCCAAAAAGGTCGAAGCCATACTAGCCTGGCCTTCCCCTTCGTCGGTCAAGGAGGTTCAGAGGTTCCTTGGTCTGGCAAACTTCTACCGGAAGTTTATACCTGAATTCTCCAGACTTACTTTACCTATCACCTCCTTATTGAAGAAGTCCTCCTTACCCTTTCACTGGTCCAAGGAAGCGGAGGAGAGCTTCACCTGTCTAAAAAACAGGTTCTGTTCTGCCCCTATTCTCAGACAGCCGGGCCAACAGCTACCTTTTGTTCTAGAGACTGATGTCTCCGCTGGTGCGGTAGGCGCCGTTCTCCTGCAATCCAACCAAGGCAGAGAACATCCCATTGCCTACTTCTCCAAGACTCTTAACCCGAGCCAGCAGAACTACTCAGTCATAGAAAGAGAACTCTTAGCTATGAAACTGGCCCGTCTGGAATGGAGACATCTGCTCTAAGGAAGCCTACACCCATTCCTGATACGTACTGATCACAAGAACGTACAGATTCTAGGTCAACAAGAATGCTATAACACCAGGCAAGCCCGATGGGCACATTTCTTTGCCCAGTTCCATTTTCTTATCACATACATAACCGGTACCCAAAATCAGGTTGCTGACGCTCTCGAAAGGACGAAACCTCTCCAAGATGTAGGAAAGAGCTCATGTTTCCCCATACCCGGATCATATCGGTGGTGTCATCTTTCCTGGAAGAGGTGAGACAAAAATCTTTTTCCCCAGAAAAATCTCCCTTACTAGTAGGGAGAGTTCCGGTGGATCAGAGAGATGGTCTGTACTTCACTAAAGGGAGACTTATCCTTCTGTCACAAGACCTCAGATTACAGGCTCTCCAGTGGTGTCACGACTCGAAGGTTGCAGACCACCGAGGCTTACGAGGAACTTTAGAACTGCTCCAGAGGTTCTTTTACTGGCCTAACATGAGAGCCGATACTCAGGCTTACATCCAGACCTGTCTTGCCTGTATGCAAAATAAGCATTCTACACAAAGACCCTTAGGCCTGCTTCAACAAGACTCTATCCCTCCTGGTCCTTGGAAACACATATCCACAGACTTCATTGTGGACCTACCGGTTTCCCAGGGCTGTACCTGTATCATGGTGACGGTGGATTCTTTCTCGAAACTGGCTCATTTCTCCCCCCTACCCGGGATACCCTCGGCCTCTGTCATGGCTGAAGTCTTCTTGAAAGATATTTTCAGGTTGTATGGTCTCCCCAAAAAGATTGTGTCGGACCGTGGGAGCCAATACACCTCTAAATTCTGGACTGCTTTGTGCAAACTACTGGGTGTCGAGAGAGCCCTGTCTTCCGGGTTCCACCCGCAAACCAATGGACAGACAGAAAGGTTAAATGGGACCCTCGAGCAGTATTTGTGGTGTTTCATCAATCAACTTCAAGATAACTGGGTTTCCCTTCTACCCACTGCTGAATTCACCTATAACAATTCTGTGCACAGCACACTTGGTATTAGCCCCATCTTTTGTACTTATGGTTACCATCCTCAATCCATATTACCCATCTTATGGACTGAGACTCTTATACCTTCTATAGAAACCTCGCTGGTGGAATTAAAGGAAGCCCATAAGATTTCTAACCAAAGTCTTCTAAGGGCCAACATTTGGAACAAGCTACAAGCCGATAAACATCAGAGACCTGTACCTGCATGACCTGGACAGAGGTTCCAAGGTCATGCTGTCTACCAAGTTTTTGCCCCACTGGGTACACCCCTCCAAGTTATCTCCCCAATTCATTGGTCTCGTCGAAGTCCTGTCCAAGATCAATCCAGTTGCTTATCGCCTCAGATTGCCAAAGAATCTTAGTCGTGTTCATCCGACCTTTCGCTCCTCTCAATTGCGTCCTTTTATACCTGGTGACAGAAAGCAGAATACCCTCAGATTACACACATTGCCGGCTCCTACCTCGGATGAATATGAAGTCTCCCACATCCGGGATCCACGGTACCACAGAGGTCACCTTGAGTATCTGATACATTGGAAGGGTTATCCTTCATCTGAGGATACTTGGGAACCCCAGACCCATGTACATGCTTCGTGTTGGTTGCATAAGTTTCACAGATGACATCCCAGTAAGCCGGGAGGAGACCGCCTTGGAAGGGGGCATACTGTCACAACCTCAGGCTCCTGGCGTTTGTGGAAGAGGTGGAAACATGGTGGCCTTCAGACAGCGACGCCACGTTGTGCTCCCAAACGTTGCTAACGGTCTAGTCATTTCCATCATGTCCACCGCCGAGTGTATTTACCAGCTTATGCTCTGAGGCTCGGCGCGTTGCAACTTTAGTATTTCTCCTTTGTTGCCTGTGCTCCTGTTTCAGCTCACTTGGCGGTGATCCGCCTCTGTCCTCTTGTCCTCCCATTTTGCCTCGCTCTCTCCTAGTTTCTCCTCCCCTCTGCCACCGGTGACTAGTGGTGGCTCTGTTCCCTTCTCTCCTCTTCCTTTGCTTTTCCGTTCTCCCATTTGTTTCCCTCTTGGGGTCTTCTCTCCTTGCCCCCTCCAGTTCCCGTATTTTTCCTGCATTCTATTTTTGACTCTGTTTCGCTTACCTGCCCGAGTCGTGCCAGTCTTCTACCTACTCGGATTGGATTCCCTCCGCATTTGTTCCTACACATCGGATTCCTGCACTCTGAAGGGGTTTTTGTGCCGCAAGGCTTTTCCCCTGTCTCGCTTGTCTGTTGCGGGGGAAGCTCACCGTTGATTCTGTCACAGAGTCACGGTGGCTTCCTTCCGAGGCCGGCCCTATCTACACAAGAAAAAGGGAACTTCTACACGTCGATCCCGCGGAAGGAAGTTGGATTTCTCATCATCATCAGGTGAGGAGGAAGGGGAGCTCGAAGACTCTCAGGGCTCGAGTGGGGTGGAAGATATAACGGATACCCCCGTTGGTACATCCACACAGTCAGACATCCCTGATAGGAACAGAGGGGGATTTAGGGGGTGGAGGGGAGGAGGTGCAGGGTATGGAGGGCCACGAGGGGGAATGCAAGGGCAATGCTGGCAGTGCAGGAGGTGGGTTAATTTTATGTGAGAATGTCGAAGCAGACCAAACAATTCATACACAAACGGACATCTACATCCAGGAAGCCCGTATGGGTTTGCCTATGGGCAGCAGAAGGAGAGGCAGCCAACATGACCATAGGTACACGAGTGAGCCTCCCATGCCCTCACAGGACACACTCTCACACCCCCAGTGTCACAATCACGCCACCCATGTGCGCAATCAAACTTATGCCACCACCGCCAACTGGGCCCCAGCAGCACCATGTAGGGGAACCGCAGTGGTAACGGGGAATGTTTTTGACGTAGATTAACACCCGTGGCACTCAGCATAGGACAGCCCACAGAGAGCACTTACATGTCCAGTACTATAGGTAACCCGCGATGCAGCAGAAGAACCACTCGTGGGGGCAGCAATAGGAAACAAACAATTTATTTTCATGGTGGAATCGGGAGCGGAAAAATTGTGCCTTAAGGAAGGCAGGTTTCCGCTTTCTAATTGGACTTTGGAAATGCAGGGGTTCTCTGGGGCGGTGGTCGAGGTTACATACACAGAAGAACTAGATATAACACTGGGATGGAAGACTGTACGGTCCCCCCTTCTGTATTACGATGAATCGCCCATTAACCTGTTGGGAAGGGACCTTCTCAGCAAACTCAATATGTCCATCTCGTTTACAGAGAGAGGGATAGTGTGCTCCAGGCCAGGCATATGTACAATTTGTGCAATGTTAGTGATAAACACAAGCAGGCTTCCCACAAACACAAGGAATACCAGTGAATCCTGACATGTTCATACAGGGGCTGAGAATACTAACACGAGTGGTGCCAGAGCTGAAGAGTAACAAGTGGAGAGTGCCCTCTGAGTTCATATTTTCCCCAGTAGCAGACCCAGAAATAGTGCCAGGGTCCATTGTGTCCCTAGACATACATGCCATGCAGGTGTCTGCATATAGGATAGCAGTGATAGCAATGGATATGCAGGGATGCCAGTGGAGGACAGTACTGGGCATCGATGCGAGATTTAACCCGATGAAGAACTTTTTAGTGACACAGTGGCCACTGGGGACATAGTAATTCCTTGTGATGTCATGATTCAAAGACGAGAGGTACAGTTGCCACTTATAGCAATAATCAAAGCCCCACCAGCTTACTTTGAAGACGGCATGTCTCTAGTGCCGCAACAGCTGTGGACAACACGCCCACATTTCGTAGGCCTCCTACACAAAGTGACTCCAGTTAAAATTAAACTCAAACCTGGGGCCATTCTGCCGCGGGTGAAACAATACCCTATATCAAGGGAAGCCAAGGAGGGGATAAAAGATACAATTTATACACTAATAGTACAGGGCATAAAAGTCCCTTGAAGCTCACCCTGTAACACCTGCATTTTGCATTTACCCAATTAAGAAAGCAAAAGGAGGCACATGGAGGATGATCCAGGATTTACGCCCCCTCAATGACATAGTACAGAAGGAGTTCCCTCTTGTTCCAAATCCTGCCTTAATACTATGCAGCATTCCGACAGAAGCTACCCACTTCACGGTGGTGGACCTGAGGAATTCATTCTTTTCAATATCACTCGATCAAGGGTATTGGTACTTGAAAGCATTCACACCAGGGGGAAAAGGTATGAACATTGCTGATTGCCCCAAGGATATTGTGAGAGCCCCAGTATCTTTAATAGAATATTGCATGAAGACCTCAGGAACATACACACAGCAAGCCCCATAATTCAGTATGTACATGATCTGTTGGTCTGTGGGAAAGATGAGAGTGAGTGCAGAAAAGATTCAATCATTCTATTGACGTACTTGGCCCAGAAGGTGTACAAGGTAGACAGGCAGAAGCTGCAATATTGTCTAACTCAAGTATTGTACCTAGGCCAATTGATCTCAAAAGACGGTAAAAGAATCATCCCAGACAGAGCAGCAGCAATAAAAGCAGTAAAAGAGCCTAGTATGGTAAAGGAGATGCAAAAGTTCCTCGGCATGTGTAATTATTGCCGCGCATCGATATTAGACTATGCATCGTATACAAAGCCCCTGCTACAGGTACTCACAGAAGCACAGAGGGAGAACACTAAATTGCAATGGACACATGAAATGCACACAGCTTTTGACACCCTGAAGGAGCTGATATCCACTGCACCGGTTCTCGTGACCCCAAACTATGAACAGGATTTTTTTCTTTTCTCACACTGCAACGGTTCACTCATGACTGCCGTGCTGACAAAAAAGACATCATTGGGCCACAATCCCCTGGCATTCTATAGTGGAACACTTGGCATGGTGATACAAGGACATTTTGCTTGCGAACATACTCTCGCAGCTGCCGCATTCGCAATAGAAAAGAGCTCTACTATCGTGATGGTATGCTCCGTCACGTTGTACATAGAACACTCCCTGTTTGCCATACTTGAAAGGTCAAAAAGCACACTGACCACCAAAAGGGCTACAGTGTATGAACTAATCATTTCCAGCCCCAATTTTCACATAGTGCGGTGCAAAAGTGTAAAACCGGCCACATTCATCACAGAGGCATGCACCGTAGAAGACATGCAACAACATGATTGCGCCACGTATGCAGGGAATGATGAAGACACACAAAAAGCACACGAAACTCAGAATGAGAAGTTTACTTTGTTGACGGGTCTGCCTCCATAGATTGTGAAACAGAAGAGAAGCACGTAGGAGCAGCAGTAGTAGTGCTGATATAAGCACTTCACGCAGCAAAAGGATGTATGGTCACCATTTACACTGACTCTGCATACATGACAACCACAGTACACGGGGGACTAGCACAGTGGGGAAGAAGGGGATTCAGAAGGGCCGATGGGCCCCAGTACAACATGCAGTATTACTAAGAGATCTGATTGACGCCCGGAAAGAGCCCACACTCATCGCAGTCGTGAAATGTCAGGCCCACACTCGAGGTGATGATGTCATCTCATTAGGAAACCGGCAGCGGACACTGCTGTCAAAGAAGCATCCCACCTACCTAAAAGCCCAGCAGGTGAGTACATACTGCAGAAGGCAATAGAAGAGACACAGCCCGAAGGCTTCAACTCTTTGCCAGTTTCCCAAATAATTGAGCTTCAACGTGATTGTCATGCCACGCGGTACTTGGCGCCTGTGGAACCGCTGGCGGCGCGGACATTATTCTGCCGTGCACGCTGGTAGCCTGTCACGCCCACCTGCAGCTCCGCCCATGCGTATGCGCGCTTATGCGGCCCGGAGTATAAATACAGCTCCTTCCGGGTTGTGTACGTGTTGCAACGCTTCCAGTTTCCTCCGTTAGTGCTGTCTGCCTTTTTGCCTGCTCCTCCCTCGCTCTCACTCGCTGCTGTAGTACCCGATCTCTATCGGGCCCTTGTCCTCTTCCCCTTGTCTTGCCTGCTGCCCCTTTTTTCCTTCTACTATTTTCCCTTCCTCTCTCCTCGTTACCCTCCTTCTCCCGTCCCTTCTCTGCTTCCGTCCTTCCTACTTATTTTTCCCCTTCCTGTTTTTTCCTTCCTCTGTGATCTCCCGTGTACCAGATCCCAGCCTGTTTAAGGACTGCCTATTCATTTGTGCTTCACCTATGGACTTGGTTCTCCTTGTGAGATTCCGTACTATTTACTGTCTACCTTCCTCCGGAGCCTCATCCTTTCTACCACGGAGTTCAGCTTCAGCCGACTGCATTATCCCAGCATTCCAGCTCATTCCGTAGGAGAGTCACGCAGGTCGCTTAGGGTTTTTTTGTGCCTTTTGGCTTTTTCCCCTTCCCGGCGTTCCCGGGAGGAGGCACCGGAAACCCTTTTTGGGTGACACAGTGGCTTCCTTCCGTGGGCGCCCCTACCTACATAAAAAAAAGGAGCGACCAAGAAGTAAAGGAAAGAAGGGTACAGGAAGAAGAGACGAAGGTGAGGAGTGGTGAATCGGATTCTACGTTCTCTGGCGAGGATATCACCGATCCTGGTGATGCATCCGGCGAGGAAAAGGAAAGGTGGGTAAGAAGCGGGTGTAGTCAGCCCCCCACTGATTTACTATGGAGGCAAAACATCACCGGCAAGGTAGTGATGCCAACCAAATTGTTAGAGGTAGCATTTAAGCAGTTGCACTTCCCAGCCCACAATGCGAAACAACACATCATTGCAGATATCCAGGAACACTGGTTTGCCCCTGGATTACAAGAGCATGTCACAAAGCTAATAGTAGAATGCATTACGTGTCAGACATATAATTCTGGCATGACACTACAAACGCTCAGAGGAACCCTACCAAAACCTGAAGGGTCCTTTAGAGACATACACATAGACTACGCAACATGGGAGAGCGGTGTAATGGAGACAGATACCTGATTGTTATTGTGTGCCCATTCTCCTGGTGAGTGGAAGCAGGAGCGCTTGCCCACCCAGACGCATGATGAGCACCTAGATTCCTAGTGAGGGAAGTGTTCCCTCGCTGGGGCATTTGTGATGTCATATGTTCTGACAACGTGTGAATTACATGTTCAAGCACATTACAGCAATGTTAGGCATAACACACAAGCTCTGCACGATTTATCATCTGCAATCGAACGGCGTTGCAGAGAAGATGAACGGACTACTCAAGAGTAGGTTGTCTAAACTGTGCCACACTCTCAAGAAGAACTGGGTGTATTGCTTACCCCTAGTGCTTTTTGAATGAGGAACCAACCCAGCAAGGACCACCACCTGTCACCGCACAAAATTGTGACAGGTAGGAGAATGCACACAGTGCACTCACCCCTACGCAGGCAGTCAGACGCTCACCAAAAGCACCACGGTCTTAGGTGAAGAATTCCATGAATATCTCAGAAACTTGGCGAAAGCAGCATGCGCAATAGCAAAACAAATAGCACCCCCCTTTAAACATGATACGCCAACAGACACGGCAACCCCCACTGCAGAAAACACAGAATGCCAGCTGATGACAGGTTACATAGTATACATTAGAAGTTTTGTAAGAAGATGGAATGGGCCAAGATTTCATGGTCCATATAGAGTAATCTTTTGTACACCCACAGCTGTCAAGGTGGAAGGGTTGCGTTAATGGGTGCATTTATCAAATGTGCGCAGGGCCCATGGAAACATAGATGATCAAAACGCCCAAGAGAGTGTGGAAGAGGGTAGCACCCAAACATAACACCGGGGACGAGGTTTGAAACTGGTATCTCATTGAACATTGCAGGGAACTCAGGAATGGTAAGACATGTAAATATTGGTGTAAATATAGTAACAATCTTTGAAACGCGAGAAAAGGCTAATGAAAATGACACTATTTCATGATTTAAAAATATGGTGTACAATAACGATGTATGAATAACACTTTTTTCTCATTTAGTAGTGAAGTGGTACAAGCATTGCATGCGCCTCCCTCCCTTTCCGCTCCCCAGATCCCCAGACGTACGATGTGGGAGGAGAAACGGACGGATCTAGCTGAGACAGCAAATATAGAAATTATAATTTATAATGACAAGAAAAGCTAGATGTAAAGTAATGATGCTAAAAAGCTCAAAGTAACCCACTTATGGTTATGAATAATGTACACACTGCTATACATGATTAACAAGTGCTTGTGTCTTATTTATTAGGAAACCCACCGGGCATGGACAAGCCTCCAACGACAACTAGTGATAGTGTAGATAGGGGTAGACGGAGGAGAGAGTTGTATCCTAGCTATTCGTATGAATGTGTGTTGTGTTTGTGTGCCGTGGTGTTCTTTTCAGTGTTATTTGGCTTGTTTCTGTATTGTGCCATAGTGTATCTCTCTATTGATGCCGGCCAGGGGGGTGCAGGTATGGAGACAATAAAGGAAGGGATCCACCTGATTTGGCATGGGGCAAGGTTAATATGGGGTCATTGGACACCGGAAGATGAGCAGAACTATACAATCTGTACCACTAAAGCACATTACACAACACCACCCCAAAAGGTGAATGATTCTCATTTTAACTTTTACCCAATGAACGATAAAACACCCTCATAACTAATATGGGTGTAAAACCATCCATATCCCACCACCGTGGCAATAGAAGAAATAAACAGACACCCTGACCCAACTACTAGAGGAGGGGATAATAAAGGGGGAATGATGTTAAGGAGTGATGACAACTTTCATACTGTTGTGGAAAAGAAACAAGGGTGGGCGCGGAGGGGAAGACATTAAAGAGAAAGCAGAGGGAAGCAGGAACAGACGGTTGGGAAGAAGAATACAAGTTTGACTTAGATACAGTTGATAACCCCAAACACCCCCATCAAGCAAACAAATGGTATGCCGACATGAGCCACACGGCCCAGCAAATGACTAATGAGAGCTGCTGTGTCTGCTCCCTTATTCCCCACGCCTCAGGCACCCAAGGTGTTATTGCCACAAGAAATACCAGTTGCAGAGGCCCAATGTCTTGTACATCTTACGCTGTGCCGAATCAAAAATATGTTTCAAGAACATACAATCTCATTTGAACTGTTACAGAATGAACGCAAATGCTAATCCTGGCCACAAGGAGTAAATTGCATAAAGGAACCTTTTTTGGTAATAAAAGGAACGTTGCATGCTGACAACAAATGGCAGAAGGAGGCGGTCCTATGCAAGACAAAAGCACTCCAGGTCCTCTCGGAGGATAAACTCTCATGGGTACAGAGAACATGCGCTCCCACATAGACTGAACATGTAAGCAAGCTCACGTGGGTCACCACCATCGAAAAACCCTTCAAGGTACAGAAAAACATCTCATTTGAACTATGCTTCCATGGAGAAGGAAAAAGGGACATGGGGAGAAACGAAAATTGCAGCAAGTCACTCATAATCTCTGACATGAAGAAAGGCAGTGCAGCTTTGATGGACACATACTGGGTTTGTGGCAACATGGCCTACCTGCATCTCCCGCAGTCCTGGAAGGGAGCATGCTCACTGGCAACACTGCACTCCGCACAAATGGTAATCCCAGAGAGCCACGTCAATGGGAAGCGCAAACTAACAGCAACAGCAGATGCTTCTTCCCCAGCACCATTCGAGACAGCGCCTGCAGATGCCTTGAACAAGGCAGGGGAGCAAGGCACATACACAACGAGGAGAACGTCATCCAATTATATCTCCACCAAGTCATCCGAATTGCTGGCCCAAATCCTGGACAAGTACAGACTATTTAGTTCAGTGGAAACATTTTTTGCATCCCTTTTTCCCAGCATCCAGGCGAGAGCAAATGCCAAGTGGTGGCAAATAACCAGGTGGGAACTCATCCAACTGGCCAATGACACTGAAGAGGGGTCCAACGTCATCAAAGTGGCACTCCGGGCCATGCGATTGATGACAATGCAGAATCGATACGTACTGGATCTATTGACGGCAATTGATGGAGGTGTTTGCCAAAAAATCGGGAGTGCATGTTGCACATTTGTACCTTCTGCAGACGCCGAGAATGGCTCCCTCTCACACGTAATAGCTGCGGTACACGACCTTGGTGAGCGGATGAAGAACGAAGGAGGAGCACAGCCCAGCACCTGGTTTGACAATTTATTCTCGTGGGTGCCCTCAGGGCTTGGAATGACTGTAAAACTCCTCATGCCTCTCATCGTCTTTTTACTCCTAATATTTTGTGTGTGCCAATTAGGACTTCGATGCTGTGCAAATGCAGTACTGAATGGCGCGCTAATGATGGTGACAATGGGACTTGCAAATGGTGTGGCACAGATAAAACACGAGGCGGAAGTACAAATGGGCGACACCCCGGGTCCCAAATACAGAATGACTGCAATATATAACACAGGGCATATAGTTGATAGCCTATACCACACAACTGTAAAAGAGCCCTGTGAATAATGTTGGTGCAAGGAAGTATGGGTAGACTTAGAAGGGGACGGAAGGTGTATGTATCTGAGCTGCAACCCGGACGAGTATGCTAGATGAGGACACAGCCTCCAAGCAGTATGCAGAGCATGGATGCCAATAGAAGGGACACTGCATGGGACGAAGCAATGGCGGAGGAGGAAGAACGTAAGAGGTTGGGACAGCTGCATTATTCATTACTTAAGTAACGAAAGGGGGGAAATGAGTGGGAGCAGGGGACATTCAAGACCCTCCCTTATTCCTATGCTTCCCAGGTGGGCCCAGTCGTGGCTGCTTCAAGCAGTGCCTTCATCAGATTGTTTCTATCCATGTGTGGCCATGGCATATATTGTGCACGTCCGGGGCCTTTATGTTACAGTGGGAGCTGTGTTCCCATCTGTTTAGCGGGTAACATTCTCCTGCCTTTCTTCCCTTCACCACCGTCATTTGGCCTGGTCGTGGTCTAAGTCTGGGACTCCATAACCTCTCTACTCTTGGTATCACCCAGGGTAGCATCTATTTGTGTGGTTCTTCCTCTGTTATCCATTCCTCCTCTGCCACTCCTGCTTCTATGTTTGTTCTAACTTAATCATAGTTTAAACTGTCAGCACACTTTAGCCCCCTCCATGCCCTTCATCATTGCGGCCATCCTGCTTCACTTCGACCTGTAAGCCCCATATCGCTCTACTATCAATCCAAAATAAAATATCCCCTGCCCTCCCTTTGTCTGTACCGATTGGCGCTCTTCGCCACTCTACCTGTTCCAGCGTTATTTGCACAAGCTTTGACTTTATTCTTCGGAGTGCTCTTTCTAACTCCCAATACACCCTGTTCTCAGTCTATAACTAATGGGTCACAATTCACCTTTGGTGCTGGGGCCTGTGGGACATTTTTGTATCTGGCCGGGCGCACTGTTGCAGGTTTGCTGGAGGCACATAGTTGGGATTGCTATGACCTATGGCTGCTTACATGGAATAACACCCTTGTGGGGGTTGTAGGTATATCACAAGATGTGGGGGTTGCACAAAGTATGTGGTGACACAGGGTGCTGGGTATTACATGTTCTATTCCATTAGGGACATTGGGGACAGCATCCAAATCCTCTACCATCCTCCAAAGCTTGAGAAGGCCCTACATATTCTTGAACTTTCGCCCCTTATATTTTACAGCTAAATAAGTATACACATTTATTTTATTTTATTTTATTTTATTTTATTTTATTTTTCTTTATTGTGCATTTGTAAATGCGCTTATACAGGAAGTAAATTGTGTTTCAAAGTGCCAACACGGCAACAGGGAAGAGACATGGGAATGAACAAATATACCAATAAAAGATAGAGGCAGACCTACTAGGTCTTGTGAGTATTCAGAATGTGCAAGTGCAGAGAGAGGGAGAGAAGAGCGAGTGAGGGGTAAGTGCTATGTGTATCAAGAGGGAAGTGGTAGGGTGTGAGCAGCTGTAAGTGCATATGTGGAGTGGTTAGGCATCAATAAATAAGCAAGTGCAGGCCTGTGGTGACATAGGCCAGTGGGTGTCAAGGCAAAGTGCTGGAAGGGGGTGGAGGCTGTAGGCATTTGGGTGTGGAAGGCCAGGACCCGGGAGGACACATAAAGGCCCTGGTCACCAATCTCAGCATCTGTGGGATTTAGCAGAGGAGGTAGGAAGGGAAGGAGGAGGTAAAAAGGAAAGTCTTGAGGAGCTTCCTGAACTTGAGGAGATTCGGCTCAAGATGAAGAGGAGGAGGGAGGCTGTTCCATAGGAGGGAGCCTGCTGAGGAAAGAGATCGGACTCCAGCTCGCTGTTTAGCGAATTGTTAACACACAGAGAGTTGTTGCCAGAGGAGAGTAAAGAACTAGAGGGAGAGTATTTAGTGAGAGCTAGTTGTAGATAGCGTGGTTCCCGGCCCCAGACAGCCTTGTGGATGAATCAGAGGGATTTGAATTTAATCCTTGCAGAAACCGGGAGCCAGTGGAGAGTTTTTAGGGCTGGAGAGATGCACTACCTGGACTTGAGGCCAAGGATAAGACGTGCAGCCCTATTCTGGATTAGCTGGCGGGGCCGTAGCAAAGAAGAGGGTAGATTAAGGAAGAGGCTATTGCAGTAGTCTAGCCTAGAGAGAACCTAAGCTCTAGAGACATTGAGCTTCTGGGGGAAATTGAGGAAAGGAAGAATTCCTTTGAGGAGGTGGAGTTGAAAGTGGGAGTTCTTGGCAAGGTCCTGAATGTGAGGGATAAAGGAAAGAGAGAAGTCGAAGATGACTCCAAGATTTCTGTCTTCAGATCAAGGAGAAGCAGAGAGCCCATAGAAGATGGGCAGAGTGAGGGACAGAAAGAGGGAGCAGGAGTCCCAATCGGAAGGATCTCAGTCTTGCTGGCATTGAGGCATAGATCATTGGAAGTACACCAGGACTGGATGGCAGAGAGGCAGTTAGGGATGAAGGGGGCAGTAAGAAGAGAATCAGAGGGAAGTTTGAAGAAGAGTTGTGTGTCATATGTATAACACTGGAAGTTTGGGGCGTAGGCGCAAATAAGGTGTGCAAGCAGAGCAAGGTAGTTGTTAAAGAGCCAGGGAGAAAGGTTGGAGCCCTGAGGGATGCCGTAGTTGGAGATAGAGGTGGCGTACGAGAAAGAGCCCTGAGTAACCTGGGATGGCCGATCAGTGAGGTAGGAGGCCAGCCAGTCCAGTGCCTGCTTCGAGATAACAAGGGTATCATGGAGTTATTCTAAGAGGATGGAATGGTTAACCATATCAAATGGAGAGGAGAGGTCAAGTAGAATGAGAACAGCTGGCGAGTTGGAGTGAAGAGATGACCTAGCACATCCTTATTATTCGTTCCTCCTCCAGTCCAAGGCTTATTGATCCTTCCTCTTGTATCAGCGACCCACTCGCGATGGTACTTCACTACACATGTAATCAAGTGGGGCAAAGGTACTCATGGTTACGTCTGGTTCTGCACTCATGATAATCTTTTATTTCCCAAACACTGATCCAGTGGTGCCAATCTACCCCACCCTTCCAACACGGCCTGCACTCCCCTTTCCCCCTCTGCTTTTCTTCACATGCCACACACCACAAACCTATTACACTGCACCTCTCTTTACAGAACTCAACATCGGCCACTCCACACTATAACAATTCCATAAACACCATAAATCTGAATTCAATAAAAACAATTCTATACACAATGTTTTAGACTCTTCCTCAGCATCTACTTCAACACAAGGGAATTTAGCTCCTTACCCCGTATTATGCTGGGCAAAGAGGCCCTCCATATAATGGGCATATATAACAAAATCACACTTATTTATACAATGGTTTAGACCCTACTTCTATTCCCTTGCCTCAGGACAAGGGAAATTCCACTCATCACACTCCCTTTTGCTGAGTGGAGGGATCCCTGGTTCTTCATATACTGGACCTCTACTCTACTTACAATCCTTGCTTTCCACAGTTATGGAGGAGATCCCATGTCCTCTCTCTTTTCTTTTTCTCACATTATACTACCATGACGTCACCTTCCCTCTCATCGGAAGAGATCCCTCTGGCCACCTCTCTATACATAAAAACAACCACTGTATTTTGCCATGTGGTCTTTTATAGTCCACACATTCACAATCAATTCACTCCACATACACTCTCCTCTCATTGTTTAGTCCCACAAAGGTGCACTTACATCTATGCGTTCTACCGAATGCCTCCGATACAGAGTCCTCATCAATTTGCCTGCACAACTGGCCGCAGCGCCCTGCTCCATGGAGCAAGCAGGCCTTTTTGCAACACAGCACCTGCAAACACCTTCAAGTCATGCACAAGGGTCTGGTCCCTGCAGACGGGCACTGCAACGCAGGATGCACGGCTGGGAAACACCCAAACTCATGAAGAGTCAGGAATCACATTGGGGTCACCAATTGTGTAAAAAAATAAAATAAACCCATACGGTAAAAATAATCCAAGAGGCCAAAAAAGCACTGCACTATTTTGCAAGGGAAAACAAGGTTTATAACATTCAAAAAGTCTCAGACGGTCCCAAAGTACCAAACTGACACAGAGCTCCCCACGCCCCAAGAAGTTGCAGGTTATATAGCAGAAATCTGTATATTAGCATATGTTGGTTACAATGTTATCCCACCACCTCATTGGCTGCTCTTTATAGAACATGCTAACACCCCCCTATATTCCATGGACCGATTGTCCACACCTTATCTAAACCCATTCCCATATCCATGTTGCCCACACTACATTGTCTCTATTGAATCCAGGCACATGATTGGTCGACAGGTACAATACACACTAATTAATTGGGACCATCATGTGATGCGCACCACTCCGATCCAGACACATTCAAAGTAAGACGGAAAGAACAACTCTGCCTTGATAATACAATAGGCCTTCTCATTATACCAGATGTTGCGGGGGGCACAAGCTGCACCCCGGACCTTGGACTAAATTTGCTGCCATTACTTTCGCTCTTCCTTTTCCAAATCACGGATCGTTCCAGACATGGCTCCCCCCTATCTCCTTCAAACCCCAGGTGCCCAGTAATAATGTGACCAGGCCACCACCCTTAAGTTTGAATTTCAGGGAGTCATCTGTTTTTGGTTGTGCATCTATTTGTAATGCAAATGGGATAACCGCTCCTTGGGTGAAAGCAGTTGTGCTCTGAATCTTTGCCTGGCCTATTGGCATTACAAAACCCTGTGCCCTATTGTCATGAATTTGTCCTATAAAGGGCGCATCCATACCTGCCTTACACACAGCTAACATTCTGTTCCCCACCAATTTTCAGGCTCTGTAGCTGGATACAATTAGTGCTTATCTGTGCACTGTGGGTGCCTCTGAATTCGGCTTCTCTCTTGGGGGACGGAAATGGGATTTATCTTGTAACTGAGCTAAATGGAGCCAAAGCTCCACATCAGGTCCACATTCTATTCAGTGTGCACTATGCCTCAAAATCCAATATGGCGGCACACCTGCCATGTTAACACGCTGACCTTGATCTTACCTCAGTATGTCCTAACTCCATCTTCTCTCTACTTCAGTTCTCTCTGCGTGCTTCACTGAAGAACATAACTTTGTGTACTACTTCTAAGCACAGGGCTTATAACAGTGCCCTATCTATAACCTCTGCAATCACAACATTAAGTTGGTTGTATTTGGTGCACTCTCATGATTTAATAGCTTTGCAGGAGCTGTAGTCTTTGGGGCCCCATGAAATTCAGGGATTTTCATCATTTCATGTACCAGCTGTAAAGGGGAAGAAAGCTCGCCCTAGCAGTGGCCTCTTATTCTGGGTTAATGTGTAGTTATTTTTGTTAATTTGTATGTCGCCGCCACTCGTCCCCTACTTTAGCTGAATCCGGTGGGATAGGCTTACCCACTGCATCTACAGCATCCACAGCATTTTTTACATGCTATTGAGGTGATTTTACTTCCATCTCGGCGTCCACTTTTCGCATCTGTTCTGCGTGGCCCAATCTAAAATGGCCGGCGCTGCTCTGGCCCATAGCGAAGTTTATCCAGGTCGCTAGGCAACCTACACACTTCTTCTACCAATCAACATTACCGGCAGGCGGAAGCCGCCGTTGGGAGGAAGGAGAGGAGAAAGGCCCTGTTTGCCTCCTGTTCGCGGACGTGAGTGGCAATACCCTATCTGCAGGCTATTGCCACAGGCTGACCGCATTAGGTCCTCCACAATAACATAAACTATATTTACAAGTGAGACAGAACCCATCCATCGAGGCATTACACAGCGATTGCTCAACAGGTACATTGAAATCATGAACACAACGTTTGGCCATTTATCTAGTAGGCTTGCCTTAATCTAACGGGCTCTAAGCAAGGCAGCTGCTCGCACTGTTACCTAACTTGGATACACTGCCCGCCCTACCTATACTTCGATTTGTCACTTCGTAAGTAACCGTCTGCTGCATTGCCACTGCCTGCATAACCATTATTGTAGGTTCAGTTCTTATACCTGTATCCTATAATCACCTGTCTCTACTATTGTGCATCCTCTATGACACAGTAACTTTTCACAGGCCACTGCGAGCCTCTGTACTGTCGGCAATTATCCGTCCTCATGCACGATCAGAAAGAATAACAATTGCCATATGACCCACTGCACTAATGTGACCTGCCTTTTGTCTGCTTGGGATATCAAGAGTCTCCTACTGCACCCCATTTGTTATACAGTGCACGCTACCCCTGTCCATAGCCAGGCACCCAACTGTGCATTATTGTTGAAATGACTGATCTATACCTCTAGGTAGGCACATATATACTGCTAGCCCCTGGAAGAAACTGTCATTATTATTGCACCGTTGCTAACTGCTCCGCCTTCCCCTATCTGCACTTTCTGTACCAGTGCCCCAGTTTGAATGTTGCAACCCGTGCCCCTCAGAAATTTTACACTGCATATATCTGTCTATACTATTTTGAAATTTTGAAATCACCCCTACTGCATTGCCTAACTCAGACTGTATTTTTAAACTGTACTGATTTGAGTGAACTGAATTTTGCACAATCTTGCCACAATCTCCATTCTGCATGTTACGCACTAAAAATATTGCATAAGCCCTAACTGCTCTGCACAGATCCTCTCTGCTTCTTACTCCAGCCCCCTACCTAGACCGCTCCAATCTGCCCAACCACCAGCTCCCTGGGTGCACCGCTCCATAGTTGCCCCAGCCTGCCATAAGTGGTACACCACAACTAACCACACAGAAATCCCCCCTCACACCAGCCATGCCTCCCCCAGCTACTATGCACCCACCACAGAAAGCAACACTCACTACAGCATGCTCCCCACTCTCATCCTTCACCATAACACCCACAAAATATCTCCCTTCCTTTCATCCCAAACCTACCACAGAGTACCGTCACACAGACCTTGCCACCAACACACAACACCTATCCCCCATTGAATGGATCACACGCTTTGCCTCTCGCCCTACTCCATTGACTCCATGCCCTCTCAACATAAGAAACACCAGACTAGGCTCTCATCTCCACCTTAATGCCATGCCCCCTACCACATCCAACCCATTGAATGCTAACAGCACTGCTCGACCAGCAACGCCGCCCGCCCCTCCAGCCAAAACTAAAAACAAGGAAGAATACAGCACCCATTAATCTGCAATGTGCACTAATCAACGCAAGATCTCTCCCAGCACATGCCACAGAAATTCACAACCTCATCACCAATCTCGACCTTGACATCTTAGCAGTCACTGAAACCTGGCTCCACGAAGCGGCCGGTCCCGCCCTTGCGCTGGCCCTCCCACAAGGACACTCCATCATGAGGCAAGACAGGCACACAACCAAAGGGCGTGGAGTAGCCCTCATAGTCAAAGATTGCCTAGAGATCAGACAAACCCCTTACAACCTTGGAGAGAATACCGACTCCCTTACAGTTAAGATCTCCATCTCCCCCAACACCACTGTCATCCAGGCACCATAGCAGACTTCCAAGAGAATCTAATCCACCTCCTAGGTGAAAACTCAAAAACTCCTCCAAAACAGTTCTCGTAGGGGACTTCAACCTTGGACTCAATGACCAAAAAGACAAACCATCCAAAGCCCTGGCCCAAGCATTACTGGAACTCGGCTTCCTACAAAAAATCCTCACTCCCACACATTGTAAAGGTCACATCCTAGATTGGCTGGTAGACCATAACTGTGATATAGACATCAGCTCTAACACTCCCACCCCATGGTCTGGCCACCACCTTATACACTTCTTCCTACCAACCGATGCCAGTTCACCTAAAAATCTCAACCCAATTCCACCTGCATTAGCTAGAAGTACACAGAACCTTACCAAATAAAGGAATGTCCTGCTCCTTGACCCTCTAACACTTAACATCCCAACATCCTCAGATCCCTCGTTAATGGCGTACATCTACAATGCCACTCTGACCACTGCGGTCAACACTATCACATCACTACAAAATAAAAAAGTGAAAAAAATTAAACACTGCAATACCTGGTTCGCCGCAGAATTGAAAGAACTGAGCACCCAAAAACGCAAAGCTCTAAAGAAGTGGCTATGCTCTCCACAGGAATCCACATTATATTCTTACAAGACCCTAGCCACTCACTACAAGAAAGCAATAATGACAGCCAAATCATCCTCCTTTAACAAACATATCACCAATGCCACTTCCGAGTCTAAGGAACTCTTTTCCATCTTCAAAGAGCTATCCACCCCAGCAACTAAATCTCAGGAGATTGTCAAAGACAAAACCTGGTGTACTAGCATACAGACAGCGCTGTTAAACAAAATGGAGTTACTACAAAAAAAATAGAAGAGCATCATAACAACCTCTCCAAACAGACCACTCCAACCCCCAACCCAGACACCAAAAACACTCATAACAACATAAAACCCTTCTCCTTCAGGGAGGTAACTGAATCTGAATTCTTAGGCATCGTCAACAAAATCAAGCCATCAAACTGCAAAGGTGATGCTTGCCCAGCCAAACTAATCAAAGACTATGCAGAAACCATTGCCCCTTTTCTGAAAACATTCATCAATGCAGCCTTCAAAACCATCTCAGTTCCTGATAGCCTTAAAGAAGCGTGGGTTTGCCCACTCCTAAAAAACCCTCCTTGGACCCTGAAATAGCCAACAACTACAGGCCTATCAGCACTGTCCCTTTTTTGTTAAAAATTCTAAGCAAGGTGGCATACATGCAAATCCAGCAATTCCTTGAAGAAAATAAAATTCTAGGTAAAAGGCAATCAGGTTTCCGTCCGGGCCATGGAACGGAATCCACCCTCCTTGATCTTAAAATCCAATTGGGCGACATTATGGACAAAGGCAAACCGGCACTTCTCCTTCTGCTAGATCTCTCGGCTGCCTTTGATCTTGTAAACCATGATATTCTCAGTAAGCAACATATAAATGCGGCCCACTTCTCCCCACAAGCCACAGCCTGGATTGAGTCATTCCTCAAAGGCAGACTCATGAGAATATTTTTAGACTCTGCCTGCGTTTCTCTTACCACTATACATTGTGGAGTCCCACAAGGTTCGTGCACTGCCCCCACCCTCTACAACATTTTCACCCTCCCCCTCTTGAACGACCTGGATCGACGCAATATAGCTGACACAAACTATGGCAACGATACCCAAGTCCTTTTCCCCTTAACGGGCATCTACAAACAAGATGCAACAGCTCTACCCAACATCTACACAGCCATAAAAACATGGACGGCAGCCAACAACAGCCTCTGTCTCAATGGAGATAAAACAACTCGTGGTAGGCACTAAAGAAACACTCAAGAAGCTCTCCCCACAATACACCACATTTAACATCGACAACCCCACCATTACTGCTTCAACATCAGTCAAAACCCTAGGGGTATACCTCGACTCCTCCCTGACCATGACACGCCAGGTCAGCGCCATAGCCTCCTCCGCTGCCCTCACCACAAAAATCATCAACACTGTCAAGCCCTTCCTACACAGTAGGCACCAAGCTCGACTACTGCAATGAACTCCTCCTTGGCACATCAGCAAAAAACATCAATAGGCTCCAGGTAATACACAACAATGCCCTCAGAGCAGAATTGCACATTGCCAAGAGGGAACATATCTCCCAGGCCCAGAAAAGACGCTCACTGGTTATCCATCAGAGATCGCATCCTCTTTAAAACAATGGCCATCACACACAAGTTCCTGTCACTTAACGCTCCTCCCTACCTCTCAGAAAGGATCACCCGCAACCCCTCATCCAGACCCATCAGAATACACCTCGGCAACTAGATCCAGATCCCACTTTTCAAAAGGGTAAAAGCAGGAGGCTCCAGCTTCCAACACCTAGCCCCTAAGAACTGGAATGCCCTCCCCGCAGCACTCAGAAACGAAGAATCCTACAATGTCTTCCGCACATTTCTAAAAACGAACTTGTTCAAATAACCTCGCCCCCACTTTGCATTTAAAGTTGTTGGCATTGCCACAGGACACTGTACCTCCTGACTAAAAAACATGCACAATTTCTTTTATGTATATAATGTATAATATCCTCTGCCTTTTCTGTATTATTCTCTACTCACCCATGTATGTATAACAAGTTAAGCTTCTGCAACAGCGCCACAATGCCTCAGGGCCTCTGTGCGCTTTACAAATTCAAATACATAAATAAATAAATAAATAAATACATAAATAAATGATGTGCCCCATTGTTTCTGGTGATTTTATGGAAATGTATATGTGCTGCCTCAATAGGTTTAAACCTCTGTGTATTAATGTCTACAATAGCCGGGAGAACCCTGCTAAGAACTCTCTGCTGTTATTGTTGGAGGAAAGAATAAGTAAATGGAGTGAAAGTCATACCGGGCCGACTAAAATTATAATTTGTGGGGATTTAAATCTGCAATTCGAGCTACTTAATGTTATGTCAGGGTTAATGGATGAGGAAGATGTGAGATGGTGTGTGGACGAGTTGGTGGCAAAGTGTCCCAAGAGGAATTATAGATTTGCCAGGGAAGCAGCGAGAGTGTTTCTGTTGCTGGGTCTGAGGTCCTGCAATGGCAGATTCCAAGGTAACCGGCCAGCAAGTATGACCTATGGCATGCATGCCAAACGTAGTCTGATAGATTACATTTTGGTGAATATGGAGGTGTGGGGACACTTGCAGGACTTCAAGGTGCTGAAGAGGCCAGAAAGTGATCACAAACCAAGAAACCTTGGTTGCTGGGTCATTCTTTGGCTCAAAGGGGGAGGGCTCTAGGTATGAAATTATTTCAACCAAGTCAATGGGTGCAGTGAGGCATGCCATAAATTGGCATGCATTGGATCTGGGGACTACAGTACCAGGTATGTATGCGACTATTATGCCCCTATTCAAGTCATTTTGCCATAGTGAGGTGTCTAACGTTGATCATCTGCTACAAGTACATGAAAGAAGGATTGTGTGTTTCCTGTGGAACAGCTTGAGCAAGTCTTTGCCAGTAGGTGGCAGAAGGGTTATTCGTAAAACACCATGATAGGATGGGGGTTGTCGAGCAGCTAAGAAGGTGTTAATTGAGCATGCCAAGGATGCCAGGGAGTTGTCTATCGGGGACCTGGCTGATGCCAGCGTGAAATATTGTAAGCTGCTCAGAGAGAAAAAAGCAGAATATTCTGGCAAACTCTAGGGTAACCTTCTCTGGGCCTTTAAGGTAGGGGATTCTAGAGGCATTTAGCACTGCAATGACTCTTGGAAGGGCATGTAGTGCAATTTAATCCAAGACAGGATCCCTGAGGTGACGTGGGTAACACATTTTGAAAATCTTTACAGGGATGATAGTGTGCTGTCCTCTCCAAAAGGCTTGTGTAGAGGAGTCCGCTCCCCTTGTTTCCAAAAGGCTTGTGTAGAGGCTTCCGCTCCCCTTGTTTTGAGCATGCACAACATCAAGGTGGCCCTATTGTCGCTTAAGTAGGGGAAAGTGCCGGTCCGCATATGGTCCCCATCGACTGGTATAGGCAGGAGATGACTATTTCTCTCCCCTGTACGAGCTTTTTAATGCCCTGCTGGTGGCAAATAAAGTCACTTATTTGTGGACTCAAGCCATCCTTGTCCCCATCCACAAGAAGGGTGATAGGATCCGCCCGGCCAATTATCTTCCTATCTCCCTTCTTGATGTGGGGTAAAGGTGTTCACAAAGGAGGTGATGGGCCGCCTGGAGGAATGGGGCATGGAGGTGGGGGCAGTGCACCATATGCAGGCTGGCTTCCAGCGTGAGGTCAGCACCGTCGACCACGTTTTGGGGCTCTCACTGATTCTACAGAAGTATGTTGTATTAAAATCTATGAATGTTTGCATGGTCTTCATTGAATTAAAGACCGCGTTTGACAGCGTACCCACAGTGGGCCTTTTGTATAACAACAATGGGGTCGTGATTAGGTATTCTATGGATGTCCAAGAGTTAAAATTGAAGTCAGAGTTAAGCAGGGCTGTATCCTTGCCTGACTGTGTTTAGTCTCTTTATAAATAGGGTCATTGATTAGTTATTTGGTGGCTGAGCAGACAGATGCCCCCTCGCTGGCATTCGTGGACCAAAGGTAAACTGGGTCATTATAGAAGAGCTGTTCGGGATGTGCTGACCCATCCGAGTGGCTCAAGTCTGCCATGGTTGAAGGCCATAAGAAGGCAATTGACCACCATGGGGCTGGAGAGTTACTGGTTACAGCCTGAATACATTCCAGGAATTTCAAACCACTAGTCAAGAAGGCCTACAAGGATAGATGGATGAGAGTCTATGGAGCCAAGCATGTATGTTCAGCTAGCTTAGTTTCTTATGTATCTAGGAAAGCAGCACCTGATTTTGAACACTACTTAGATAGTATCCAGGTCAGACCAATGAGGACTCTTTATATGAAGCTGCGTACCAGAATTTTTCCCAGAACCAGATTAAAGCACAAATGGAATTCAAGCTATTCGGCTGCCTGTCCTTTCTGTCCTAATAAATTAGAAAGCACTGTGAATGTTGTCTTGTTCTGCCCGGCAATTCTTTACACCAGGAGGAAATACCTGATACTACATTTTAAGCATTTTAAGGTTAATAAGGTCAAAATGGCATTGGGCCTCATTACGACCCTGGCGGAGAACCATGGTGCAATTTGCACCATGGTCCATGGCGCAGAGCTGCCAACTCCGCCATGGGGGTTGGCGGACTTACCACCCCATTCCGACCTTGGCGGGGCGGTAAGTCCCCAATCCCCATTTACCCTTCCCCATTCCCATTTTTGCCCCATAGGGTATAATGGGAGTGGGGAAGGCGTTAATTACGCCACCGTAAATTACGGTGGCGTAAATAACGACAAGTCCCGTAGCGCCATGGATTTTTCCGCCTCCAAAAAGCAGGCGTAAAAATCACCATGGCGCTACGGGAACTCGTAGTCGGGCGGAAAGGTACGCCATGGGTTACGCCGGCGTAAACCCCTTTCCGCCAGGGTCGTAATGAGGGCCATTGTGTTTTTGCTTGACCGGCGATTGTGAAGTAATGTTGTACTTTATGGGGAATTATTTGGTGCAGGCATGGAGGAAGAGATGTAAGCACGTAATTTCCGCAGGGAAAGATTTATTAGCACTAAGTGTCTAATCAGTAATTTTCCTAATTTTTTTTTATTCATGACCATTGTATTGTCATTTTAATATTTTATGGTATGTGACTTTTATGATCTATTTTGGTCGAAATAAAGTTATTGATTAATTGATATTTGTGCTCCTTCTGTGTTGCTATATGTGCGTCTCTAATATGTGTCAAAACATACTACAAATGATACTACTTAGCAAGCCCCGCCCACCTGGTGCCTTCCTGCTTGCTGCTCTTTTTCACCACTTAGCAAGCCCCATCCACCTGGTGCCTTCCTGCTTGCTGCTCTTTCCAAGCCCCGCCCACCTGGTGCCTTCCTGCTGCTGCTCTTTCCCCTCCTTAAGGAGCCCTCCAGCCTCTTTTCCTTTGCAGCTGGGGAGCAGGTGTAATTGGATCTAGGTCACCTGGCCTAAGCCACGCCCACCTGGTGCCTTTCTGCTTGCTGCTCTTTTCCCTACTTAAGGAGCCCTCCAGCTTCTTTTCCTTTGCAGATGTGGAGCAGGTATAAGTGGATGTAGGTCACCTGGCCTAAGCCCCGCCCACCTGGTGCCTTCTTGGTTGCCGCTCTTTTTCACCACTTAGCAATCCCTGCCCACTTGGTGCCTTCCTGCTTGCCGCTCTTTTTCACCACTTAGCAAGCCCCGCCCACCTGATGCTTTCCTGCCTGCTGCTCTTTTTCACCACTTAGCAAGCCCCGCCCACCTGGTGCCTTCCTGCTTGCCTATCTTTTCCCTACTTAAGGAGCCCTCTAGCCTCTTTTCCTTTGCAGCTGCGGAGCAGGTGTAAGTGGATGTAGGTCACCTGGCCTAAGCCCCGCCCACCTGGTGCCTTCCTGCTTGGCACTCTTTTCCCTACTTAAGGAGCCCTCCAGCCTCTTTTCCTTTGCAGCTGCGGAGCAGGTGTAAGTGGATGTAGGTCACCTGGCCTAAGCCCCGCCCACCTGGTGCCTTCCTGCTTGGCGCTCTTTTCCCTACTTAAGGAGCTCTCCAGCCTCTTTTCCTTTGCAGCTGCAGAGCAGGTTTAAGTGGATGTAGTTCACCTGGCCTAAGCATCACCCACCTTCTTAGCACTGCCTCTTCCTTCCTGCTCTTAAATCTTAGATCAAGGGCGTCTCTCACCTGGGCGTCCAAAGTGAAGGGCAATTCTTGTTTGGACCTGTTCGGACCAGGAAGATCCAGGGTCCAACCCCCTGCTAAGACAGCAGGTAAGCATGCACCAACACGTGTTTACACTCTCTGTGCCCACAGGCCATCCATACCCTCTCTGGTCCCCCCCTTGATGTTCCCTTGTGCCCCCCCTTCCTGCACACAGGAGTCTGTCCTGATACATTCTGGTTTCACCATCACCGTCTTGTGGCCAATGCTGGATTATGCATTATAGACTTCATTGATTCACGGTGCGTCACTCTTTCTCAACTCTCATGCTGGACTTCCTTTTCATCTTGTACTCACGGTGGCCCTGAATCATGCTGTTCCCATCTTCATCTTGTATCCTGGCTTGCAACATTATGTGTTACTACTGACTTCTGCAATTGTATTTGCTCTCCCCTCTTGCTTCTCCACTCTTTTTGACTGCTTACTCTCTGTTCTCTCCTCCCCACTCCTCTCCCTTTTCCTATCTCCTCCCCTCCTCCCCTTACTTTCTTCTATGCACTTACTCTATCAGAATTGTCCCTGGACCTAGTATGATAGCTACCTCGTCTGTCGCTCCCCCATCACCTTAGTGTTCCCCCTTCCTTCCTCCAGCAGTATCTGAAACGTTGTCAGGTCTAGTACGATAGTCGCTTGTTTTATTCCTCCCCTCCCTTTCTGCACCCCTCTCCCTCACCTTTTGTTTTTCTCTGGCTCTATCAGAAATGTCGTCAGACCTAGTACATTAGTCGCCTGTCTGTTTCCATTTCCTTCCCACTCTCCCCCTCCCTTCCTTATCTATGTCTTAGCTCTTGCACTATCTGAAATGTCGTCAGGCCTAGTAGATAGTTCATTTCACACCCTTACTGTTCATGGCCTGTAAGAATGTCATTGTATTTTCCCTTGTTCCTTCCCTTGCCTTAAAGCACTTTGAAACACATTGTGTATAGGCGCTGCTTAAAGAAACATATCATATCATATCATACGTGCGCCTTCTGCTACACAAAACTCCACTGTGGTATGTATTAAGAGGTTTTCCTCAGCCTGAACCTTTTTGTTGTCTCGGAAGCTCTAAGTTCATCCCAGCATTAAGGAGATATTTTGAACATCACCCTGGTGTGGGCTGTGAACGAATCTAACATAAAGGTTTTCATTTGTTCCAAATAAAAAGGCAAGAGACACCACACTGGTCTACTGAAAAATATATATCTTTAATAAGGCATATCCATATACTTTAGTCCAAATAAGCAGTTCATTTGGACATAACACATAGCAAGAATGCAGTGTATGTATCAAAACACTAAATTCCAATTAAGACTCTATCCACTCCTATACTAACATCTCAGACTACTCTGTGGATAGGCACAGTACTTACAGTCAAAGAAAGGATGGGATAAAAAAGGGGAACCGTAGGTGATAAAAAACACTGGCCCTCATTACGAGTTCGGCGGTAACCATGCCGAAATCGCATCAGGGTCCGGATCCTCGGAATGAGGATTTACCGGGCCATTCCGAGTTCGAAAGGCCCGGTAATTCCTCCCTCCAAGGACCCGGACACGGTCCTTCCCCATTCCCATTTCAGCACCTATAGGGCTGAATGGGAATGGGAGAGGGAGCAAACAACTGGCCATTACGAGATGGCCTGTTGTTTGCTCCCTCTTCCCCTCGCGGAACCCAGTAAGCACGCCTGGTTTTCCCAGACGTGCTTACCGTGTCCCGCGAGGGGAACTTGTAATGCGGCGGTACGGAGTGAACGGCGCCGGCACCTTTTACGGCGCCGTTCACTCCGTACCGCCATGGTCGTAATGAGGCCCACTGTATTTAAATAATTAGCAGACGCAGATGCCAAAACTGAACACAGTCACCCTAAATCTCTCGATCAAAATATTAGAAATTATACAAACATGAATCCTCCAATCAATCTAGGACTTAGATGGGGGGGAAAGTGGAGCACACTTCTTAAGAATATAAAGGCAAAGACTCCAGAGTCCACTTAGGCTCAAAGCATCAACTTATTAAACTTCTAGAAAAAACAAATACAGTAAAAGCTTGCAGTAGTACATTATATCAAGATGTCTCATATGCTGAAGTCTAATGCAGGCCTTGGAAAATCAGTGGACACAGCTGCATATCTAGCCATTGTCCTGGACTGCAAGGGACAAAAAGAGGGGGGGATAGATAAAATGTCCATAGGGAAGTAATTACCTCAACAGTCACTTTGGGAGTGTTCCCGGTAAATTCAAAGTACCCCATTGGACTAAACAGAACAAAGTCGTTAGGCACAGTGGGGAAAGTAAGGTAAGTATCAGTTTTGACTCATAGGTGCAGAGATGGTGGCGTGTAGGGTAGGCCCAAAAACGGATGGATGAAAACAACTCTAATTGGATCAATCAGAAGTGCACTGTTTGCAAGAAAGATATTGTTTCATTACATGCAAATGCAGCCGGGAGTGTTGGGCAGTCCCATGAAACTGCGGACTGAATACATATCAGAAACAGCATAATTCCACGTTCCCCATTGGCTAACACCTAAATATCCCCTATAGTTCATTACCCCAATGGTCGTGCATTGCTAAATACAATCCCTCACAAGATTACATAATTGTGCAGTCAGCAGAAAACACTGTGATGTGATTGATTCACTATGGTAACTTATGCCCACTTGTGATATGGATACCACCGACAGGACCCAATCAGGGAGTGAATGCAAACAATGAGGTTAACCCTGCCTGTTAATACAATGGCTTCCTCGTGGGACTAGACAATTTTGCATTTCCAGATTGCCCCTTCGACCTTGCAGCTGTACTTTTTGGAATCACCTCTTGTTACTCCCATTTTAGAACATGTTGCTTCCCTAGCATGTCACCTAACTTATCTCTCTTGACAACCAGGTAACCAGGTGCTTTATAAAAGATGCAGTCAGGGCACCGCTTTTGGGGATGAATTTACCATATTTATTTGCTCAGACACCAGTAGGTCAAATGTACTGACCACTTCTCATTGGGGCATTATCACTCGAAACCCAGCTCAACACTTTGGAAATGCCAGACATCAGGATCTGCTCTCACGAGATGCATCCTTCACAGCAGCAGCACTAATCTAATCGTCCAAAACCAACATTCTGCCCTCAGCTCCTGCAAGCTGCTCGGCCTGGCACAATTAACTGCTATCTGTGCCGTGTCTCTCCCTTGCTTCATAACCTTGCTTGTCTGCACATTCGCTGAGGGGGAAGGATGCATAATCTCAAATTAAATGGACAGAGCAAAAGCTCCAAACGGTGGCCTACTTGTCTCACTACCAGAAGCTACAAGCTCTAACAAGGCCTGATCAAAAATGGTGGAAAATGTGCTCACACAGCCCTCCTGCTACTGGAGCACAACCCTTACCCATCTCTTTGCCGGACACTTCAGCTACCTTTTCACCTGCTATCAGAACCTTTCCTGGATGTAAAATGAAACAGCATATTCTAATAACTCCTTAACGCAATCAAATAACATCAATCACTACTCCTATCTATAGAACTATTAAACACGGCCAAGCTCTAATCTCTAAATATATAAGCAACGTTATTACACTGTTGCTCCTTCTTTGACCTTGTAAGTCTCTTTGATACACTCTAAAGTGTGTCAACACTAACTACAAATAACACATGTGTGGAAATGCCAAATCAAATGGCAAAATACTGACCCTAAATGACCAGCTCTTCTTGCTAATACAATTTACGCAGCCTAAACCTCTTTCAACATTTGGGACGTTGCATTTGCACTTTCACTTTCACTTTCAGGTTACAGTCCTCCAGACCCAGGAAGAGATGCAGCACAGCAGGATTCAGGCTAATACAGTTCTGGGCTAGAACACGGTTGAAGGACACCTGAGAGTTCTTCAAACACAGACCATGGGGGCCACTGCAGGTAAGTATCATGAAAAACCTACCAACCGAGGGCCCAAGGTAAGTACTCACTATGGGGTTCATTAAGGAGACAGTTTAGGAAAGCCCAAAAAAAAAAAAACAGTGAGCGAAGCTCTTCTTTGACAGATGCAGTTTACAGGATCCATTCACCCAAGCACATGAACCCTGAATCCTGGACCAAGGACAATGCAGAGGGCAGAAAAAATGATCAATCAAACTTCAAAGGAGTAGAACTGACCAGAGAGAAGTGAAAGCAATACCATTGAACACTCTTAAAAGAAAGGGGAAACTAGCAATGCAGATTCTCAATGTTCAAAGAAGAATGGCACACCAGCAGAGAACAGTCCCACAAAGAAGACAAAGATGGAGAACAGGATCCCAACACCCTTCTAGGTGACATTAGCTTCCTACATGAAGGCAGACAACTAAGGACATAGAATGAGGAAGACTGCAGTAAAACAGCCAACACATAGCCCCCAAACAAAAGGCTGCCAACCCTAAGAGATGGTACCTCACCCTGATGGAGTTAAGAATTAGTAACATTCAATAAGACTGGTTTAAATGCATGAGCACATTGCTTGCAGTATTTGGCAGAACCATTAACAGATGGAAAACCTGATGATAGGACTGCAGCCAAGCTCGAATTTAGGTATTTAGGTTAAGTAGTTGGATATTAATTATTGGGGTCAAATAGGCTAATTTCTCTCATGCAGGTGTTGCATCGTATGTGCCTGGAACTGGGGACACAGCTGAAATATTTTCACAATTTGTGATAACTTTGGAGATTAAGAGGCAACGTTGTTATGCACTTTTTGCGATGAAACTAGTACAGAAGTGAATGCAATAGGTCATTGTAAATCATCCAATTGATCAAAGAATTTACTTCATAACGTTAGATGATATTACGTCTTTGGAGGCATACTACCCTTTTTTCACCTTTGCAAACTGTATTTTATATATAAAAGCTTTGTTTTAACTGAGGGTTTTCTGTCACTGCTTGGCATACCACCATTCAGAGAAAATCTTCAGGATGTATCAAGCTCAACTCCCTCATTGATAAATCAGCATAAAGTGGTAGTACTTATCTCAAAAGATAAACTGTACTGGTCTGCGCAGACCATTGGAAGTCTTGTGTTGAATGAGATTTAGGGAGCATAGTGATGAGATACAAATGACAATAACATACTGAAAGACGCAGTCTGTTTGGGTTTGTCATTCTTGTTTTTACATTTACTGAACCTTATTGAGGAGGATGAATAACCCCATTAATGTAACTAAGGTCCACGCTCACAACAACTGTCAACGCACATTTGGCATAATCCCACGCATAATTCCCAGTGGGAGTAGGGTGTAGGATGTTTTGGGTTTTCCAGATGTGTTAAGGGTGCCTGTGCAGAGGCTTTTTCACAATTGGCTGGCACAAAATGTACACTTCAGGCATTGATTCCTTGGGTCTCCGAGGGCCTAAACACTGGGCTTTGCTTGTTGGTAGAAATATGTCAGGGTATTATGCAGTGCTACTCAGCACAATATCACTCATGCTCCGAGTTGTGGGGGATCATTGTTAAGAACTGGAGGGCTCTCAGGAGGTTATATTTTCCTCTGCCCATTAGCCTGAGCTGCACGTATTAACCTAGACTCAGACTGGCAATTGTGACTGTGAATTGGCATTTTAGTGACTCTTTTCGCAATAAGGACCGGGTGTGAGACATCTGTGTAATGGGCAAAAGGAAAGTAACATCTCAACTATCGCCTGAGCATGTAGTCAAAAAATCAACTCAAACCCTAAAGCTTAGGATTCTGTGCCCAATGTATAGAGAAAAAAAGTAAAAGGGTGCTTGTCAGGATGTCTTACATAAATGAAGTCCTCTGTCCAGAATCCTATTCCAACCTGAGTTCTGTCACCCCCACTACAAAGACAAAACACAAATCCAAGAAAGACTTTTGGGCCATCGCACAAATACAGGGACTGGGGCTGGTTTCTGGCCCCCAACCTGGTTTCTCTTTACCATAAGCCTCCAACTTGGTGAACAGTCCCAAACATACACGGAGTGACTTTTCAGTCTCTTTCCTTCCCAACTTTAGCAACCGTCTTCCCCCCCTTTTAGTCCTGATTTCTGTCTAGCTCTCTTGCTTCAATTCTTTTCCCAGACAAGTGCTTAACTTTCTCCCACACACTATGGTTTGACCCAGTCTGTGGTTCCCCACAATTCATATCTTCTTTACCCACTCTGGGACTTCTAGCTCATATCCCTACTCTAGGGATTGTCTCCTTCTCGTCCCCAACTCTGGGGTTATCCATATCTGACCCCACTCTGTGATTTTCCCTTGCACTCCCCAGCTTGGACTCTCTCTGTTCCCACCCCTCTTTGTGGTCACTGGGTATTCTCCCCACCCTGGGGCTTCTTGGTACTCAACCCATCTTGGGGACTCTTTGAGTTTACCAGCATTGTGGTTTCTTGCATTATCCCCACCTTGAACTCTCTTGGAACTCTCCCTGCCTTGGGGCTTCTTAGTTGTCACCCCGCCTTGTAGTCTCTTTGGGCTCATCTCGACATTGGATTTCTCTGTATTCTCCCCACCTTGGGGTCTCTTGGTATTCTCTGTGCCTTGTGGATTCTTGGGTCTCACTCCACTTTGGTTTTTCTTTGGGCTCACCCCACCTTGGGGTTTCTCAATATTCAACCAGCCTTGGGGTCTTTTGGTATTCTACCCGCCTTGGGCTTTCTATGTTCTCTCACTGCCTTGGGGTTTCTTTGGACTCACCCCATCTTGGGTTACTTGGTATTCTCCCTGACTTGGGTTCTCTATGTATTTACCCCGCCTTGGGGCTTCTCAACTCTCACCCCACCGTGGGGTCTCTCTGGGCTCACCCCACCTTGGGGTTTACATAGATTTGTCTTATTTTGGCCTTGCTGCCATCTTCCGGGTGCCCTGGAGCCAATGTGTGCTTTTGTCTTCTGGGTGGTGCTCCCTGGCAGGGTCAGTGAGTGAGTGACACAAAGCTGCTTACACGACTCATCAACTGGGTTTTGCATCAACGAGTGCTGGCTGTCATTTTCTGCTGGCTTCCGGTGGGGCTCTGGCAATAAATTCCCTGCACGCTGATCTCTGTGACCTCTTTGCGGAACTGACCACGTGTGGGGATGCCACACCTGGTGTACTCTCACTCTGCCTTGCCAGACCTCCCACGAGGAGGCTCACCAATGTCCCAGGATCTGCAAGCTTCTCTCACCCCATTTCTAATTGGCTCTTTATTTGATGCTCCTACAGCGGGGTGTGCCATCCACGTTTCTTCAGTTTTATGCAAGGATTGTGGATAACTGAAGTCAGAAACTAAAGCAGCCATTATAATAGGACGTACTACATTATTATACATTTCAGCTCCCACATAGCCAAAAAGGTATTAGGGTTTGGGAAGGAAGGGAGGATAACTTATATCCATTTCTGGGGATTTCCTGTCCCGTAAGGGGAGGGTGGTCACCCCAAGAGGGATCCCACTTGCCCTTTCTCCTAGGGGGTGTTATGCGTAGCAGGCTCCCCACCTCAGTCCCAAAAACAGTGACTCTCCCTTGAGAAGAGGTGAACATCTCCTTGGATTCGTCACAGTAGATATAATTATAATGTCCTCTCACATTGGAATTAATTTATAGTACTCCTTAACTCAATGAAACTTGAATATTAAATGAAAATCTTCAAGGGAAAAAAGCCTTTGATGTTATCTCGCACCCTTTATTGTTCCATTATTTATCTCTTACATTTACACATTACCGCATTATGAATGATGCATCATCTATCTTTTCATTGGAGTTAATCCCAAAGAGAATTCGAGAATGCATAACGTTAGGGAAATTACATGTCCAATTGATTTTTTCCAGATTACATGTTCAAAATAATAGAATTGAACTTGACACATTCTGTTACCTCCTTTAAAGAAAAATAAGACTTAATATCATCTTAGTGAATAAGTCTCTTTGGGCTAATACATTGCTCACAAGGCTGACGCAATACATGGGAATACAAAAAAAAGAAATATGTAGAATGTATTAAAAAAAGACTTATGAGCCCATGCTTCTTATTCATAGATTATATCAGGTTAACACAATCCCTGCACCATCAGATAAAAACAAAAGGAGAGCACTTTTTATTTTGCCTTGTGTTGGGAAACAATCCTTGCACCCTCACATTTGTGTCACTCCAGGTGAATAACATACGTAGTAGCAAAGGGGGAAGGCGGAGCAACCCCCACTTGCTTATATCATACGCAAACCCATAACTAACAACACATATAATCAGTGGTGTCGCCAGGAATCAAATTTAGGAGGGGCACAGAGGGGGCCAAAGACAAAAATAGGGGGGGCACAGACAAAAGTAGGGGGAGAACAGGGTCCCTACTGCTCATCTTAGGTAGGGGGGGACTAGGGAGGGCACAGGCTTTCACGGGGGGCCGCCCCCCCAGTCCTCCCCTAACGACGCCACTGCATATAATATAAAACTAGTATTGTAGTAAGACACCATTTTGAACTAGGTCCAACACCATCTTTTGCAAGTGGAAAATCTCTCTCTCTGTAGAAATGCAGCTCTCCCAACCCCAGTGCCTCGCACAGTCAGCCCACACCATCGCCTACCCCTGCCAGCTCTGCACAAGCCCTGTTCTCATGGAAGCCCAGCCATGCCTTGTTTCAATCCCATAGTATAATTCCCGAAAGAATGTGCTCTGTGGAGAGCATGAGACAGTGACAAGTCATTAGCCCAAGTGCCCATTCATCTCCACTAAACTGTCCGTGCCCTCTCAACCCCCACCCAGACAGGCCAGAGCACACCAGATCGACCCCCTGGTTCCTTTCATGCTGATACCCACATGACCTTCTCATGCCCTGACCACTCCAGAACCCCCACCACAGCCCTAATCATGTGTAGCAGTATATTCTCCCAAAAGCAACACACATCCATCTATATCACTAGGACCCAAGAAGGACAAGATCAAACCTTTGGGGTGGGCACATGGGTGCGGGGATTGTGGTATCAAAGAGAATCCAAAGTGTAGAGGTTGCAATGCCAATATGTTAGCTCATTTGACCATGCAAGATTTTATGTGTGCCATTATTTCTGCCTTATCAGTTCCTGTTGTTTATTTTAGTAAGATAGATATATTGCTCCCTCGCTCTGACCTTCACACCGCGTAGATGAGTCCAGCTGACCCACGTGTGCCAAGAGCGACTGCAAGACGGCGTTCAATTTGCATCTCTATCCCATATAGTATCAACTGTTCTATTTGCCACTCTTCAATCTGATGCAAGAATGTGTATCCTATGCATGTTGTCATCAGTGATGCTGTGTGTCCTTTTAATGTGCTGCCTGTGTAATTCTTCATCAGAACGCTGGCAATTCTTATGATTATATAAACTTGGTTATCTTTGCAACTCATCTCCTAGTCTCATTCCCCTGACGGGGAGTTTACTTTATTTCTGCATATCACTGGGACACATGCTTTGTGGGTGCCTTTATTTGGTGACCCCTGTAGACTTGATATCCTCCCCCGTACTTGCAGTGAGATCCAGGGCTTCTCCGGCAAGGCCACCCCCACCTACGGCTGACCAGACCCCAAAAAACGCATATGCAGAAGGAGAGATTCTTGTGGGTTGCGGCTTTGCGAATACCCCACTGCTGGTCTGAGCCGGGTGCAGCCCCAAGGAGAGGCCCAGAGGTTGTGGATAGACCGCGAACGGAGAGTCCTGCAAAGAACAACAAAGCTAGGGTTATTGTGGGGAACACAGAGCAATATGATTGAGGGGAACGCACAGTTTATGAATGGAAGAATGATTGGATAACTTGTTGAAGTAAAGCGCTTCCAATTTCTTATGGCCTTTAGTATTTTTTAGTAGAGACACGTGAAGGAAATATAAAAGAGGAAATGCGGGAGCCTGACCTAGAGAGAGGTTGGAGGGTGGTGCCACACGGCACTGCTTTGGCCAGTGCCGGAAATAAATAAGGAGAGAAAAAAGTAGGAGCCCCATATAATAAGAGGGCTCAGGAACAAGTAGAAGTTTTAGCTTATTATCTTAGATTATTATTTTCAGTGTTTTTCATATATATGTATGGAGGAAGGCCCAGGAGTGGTGACCGTGATGTGAATGACAAGAGAGTGAGTGGGAATGGAAGGGTGGCTCTGAAATAAGGGTGGGGGAGGTTGTTCTGTTGTATGAGGTTAAATTTATGTACTTTGTCCTGGGAATTTGAAAACTGTTTTATGTTGATATGTCCATAAGTTTATGTATTAATGTATTGTAATTGTGTAGTACATTAACACATAGGAGATTTGAGTGATAGAAGGGGAATACCCACCTAGAAAAAGAAACTTGAAGAAGCAAAGGTGAGTTGAGGGAAGGGTACCTTTCTCCCTGCAAGAGCCATGAAGAAAGGGTACAAATCAGAGGGAACAGGGACAACAAACAATGGGGGCAGAAACACCATTGTCACATATTTGTAAGCAGCTCCCCCTATACAGTGAGCATATTAAAAAATACCTTGGGCAGTGGGTAACTGAGACGATAGGAAAGGGATTATCACATGCTTGGCCAGCGGGTGGATCCTTTGATGAAGGAACGCTAGAACACCTGTTCACTTTCCTAACAGCTAAATACAAGGGGAAAGAGTTGCAGAACAGAAGGGAAATATTAGATTTGTGGCAGATGTTCAAAGAAACTCTGACTACACATAAGAAGGAAAACGAACGGTCATAAATTCCAACAGTGGAGAGAGGAGAAGGTAAAGACAAAGAAACAGGGTAAACATAGCCCAAACTAATGTATCCCCTACTCACAAAACCAGCAGAAGGGTTTTCAAATCCTATGTATGTTCCTGGGCAATATACAGACTCCATCGACCACCACTCCCGCCCCTGCAGGAGTAGGTGCACAAGATCTAGAGCTGGCAAGAGCATCCACCTGTACAGAACTGCCACGATTATGAGCAGTATATGGTCCAATACGAGAATAAGAGGGGGACCCCGACTGCCACAGGGGACCCCACTAATACAGGAAGACAAATGGAAATCGGGAGAAACACCCTTCAAAACTGACAGCGCACCCATGTGTCCCATATTAGTAGAACAGGAGGAAGAAACTAATAGTGTGGGATATGATATTGTGGCCTCAGTAAGGGACAAAGAGTAAAGGGGTGATTTTGAAAAAGATTAGCTGAAGAAGCAAAACTTGAGCAAACAAAGTTGGTGAAGGTTGCAGCAGTAACAGCCATACCACCCACAGATCAGTTGGGAGAAGAGGGGTGTGTCTCCGTAGCCCCACAAGCAAGAATGGCCGCAGTGTAGACAGATAACGGACAAGGGTAGTGGGGTGGAGACAGCTATATATGAGACCCCAATGGCAGGGAAGGCCTGCAAGAGGAGTAGGTGGGTTCAGGGGACCCCGGGGAGGAGGATACAGGGACAAGGGGGATATAGAAGGCCAGGTCCCAGAGGAGGAAAGTGAGGGCAGTGCTGGATATGCAGCAGGTGGGGTCACTTTTCAGGAGAGTGCCGCAGCAGGCAGGGTGGAATCCATCAGTACAACCAACCTTACCACACACCACTTCAATATGCCCCTCCCCAATGCAGCCATCCGCATCCAGGATGCCCATATGGACTGCCCCAGGGGTTGCATGAGGGGCCCCCACAGCACCCACAGCAATCACAAACACTACCACCTGGTTATAATGCATTACATCACCCCACCCACACGATGCCGGCGCAACATAATTGCCCCACTCAACAGATCCAACTAAACCAAATTCCCTTTGCCACCATGGTGAATGGTGCACCTGCACCTTATCAGGGAACATGTGTACTTAATGAAAATGTCTTTTCCTGCCGGGACAGATACCCATCCCAACTAGGACAGCGCATAGAGAGCACTTGCGTGTCCAGTCCTATCAACTACCTTGCATCCTGAAGAGGAACCACGGATGGGGGCAGAGATAGGGAACAAACAGTTCATCTTCATGGTGCACTCAGGGGCGGAAAGATCAAGTATAAACAAAGGTGATTTCCCTTTATCTAGCAAAAATCTCAAAACACAAGGATTCTCTGGGGCTGTAGTAACAGTTCCTTTTACAGAAGATTTTTATGTCAAGAGAAAAGAATGGAGAGTGCCTTCTGATTTTGTATTCTGCCCCATAGCTGCCCCCGAAATGGATGCCAGCACAATTTTATCCCCAGATCTTGAAGGGTGCAAGTGTCTGCTAAAAGGATTGTAGCAATAGGAATGGACACTCATGGATGTGAATGGTGCACAGTGTTGTGCATTGACCCAAATGTACCGAGATGTGAGTTGAGTGATGAAGAACTGTTTACAGACTCCAACAATGACAGGGAAATTATTTTGGAAATAAGTATCCTGTATGAAGTGATGGAACAGTACAGGAAAGAACCAAGCCCCCTCATGGCTGTCGTCAGTGCGCCACCTTCTTTTTATGACTCAGATATGCAACAAGTGCTCCTTCATTTGTGGACCACCAACCCCCATGATGTAAGGCTACTAAGAGAAGGGACCCCTGTGAAAATGACATTAAAACCAGGAGCGATATTGCCTAGAGTAAAGCAGTACCCACTGTCTAGAAAGGCTGAGGAAGGAATTCAAGAAACACTGTGTGCCCTCTAGGAACAAGGGATAATCATCCGCTCCACCTCCCCAGGTAATACGGCCATATATCTGATCAAGAAAGTGATAGGGGTGTGGCATATGACACAAGATCTCCGTCCCCTCAATGACGTTGTGCAAAATGAATTCCCTCTTGTTTCAAATCCTGCTTCAATTTTGCAGCATCCCAAAACAGGCCACACACCTTACTGTAGTAGATTTGAAAAATGCATTCTTCTCTGTGTCCCTGGATCCCAGCTCCCAGTAACTCACAGCATTCACACTATGGGGGAGGAGGTATGAACAACATCGCCTGCCCCAAGGGTATTGGTATAGCCCCAGTATATTCAACAGAATGCTACACGAAAACCTTGCCAATATTCAGGTTCCCAGCACCATAATTCAGTACGTAGATGATCTCCTAATTTGTAAGATAGTGAAGAAAGTTGTAGGAAAGACTCCATCACCCTCCTCCAACTGCTAACACACAAAGGATACAAGGTAGATAAGAAGAAATTACAATAATGTCTAACCAAGCTGCTGTACTTGGGCCAGTTGGTCTCAAAAGATGGTAAATGAATTATATCCGACAGGGAACTAAAAGTGTGTGCCTCAACCATATGACACACAGTTAAGGACATGCAGAAATTCTGCAAATATGTAACTACTGCAGGGCCTGGATATTAGTTTATGCTGAATATACCAGGCCCTTGTTCGCAGGCCTTAAGGAAACACAGAAAGAGAAAATACAAATAATATGGACACCTAAAATGCAGACAGCATTTGACAACTTAAAAGAAGTGATTTCCACAGCCCCCTTTCTAGCGACACCTAATTATAAGCGCACATTTTACCTTTTTTTGCACTCTAATGGCACCTTGATGACAGCAGTCCTGACACAGAAAACATCCACGGGTCACAAACCGCTTGCCTATCACAGTGGCACACTTGATTCGGTAATGCAGGGTCACTTCACTTGCGAATAGGCTCTCGCAGCTGCCGCCAAAGAAAAGAGTTCCACAGTTGTGATGCGGTGCCCTTTACGTAGAACACTCCATTGGCCATACTTGAAAGATCGAAAATCACCCTCACAACACAAAGAGCATCAGCGTATGAAATCATATTGTTAAGCCCCAATATCCATGTTATCCGATGCAAGTCAGTAAACCCTGCCACATTCCTTACCAAGCCCTGCATTGTCCAAGATATGCAGGAGCATAATTTTGCTACATATGAGGGTGAGGAGGAGGACATTCCCAAAGCAAGTGAAAATGCACTAGAGGAAGGAGAAGTGTTCTTTGCTGATGGTTAGGCATCCATTTGTCAAGAAACAAGTGAAAAACACGTAGTAACAGAAGTAATGAGATTGGAGGAAGGGGAATATGAAACACTGATCAAGAAACGTTTGCCCACACATGTTTCTGCCCAAGCCGCAGAGCTAGTGGCATTGATTGAAGTCTTCCACGCAGCAAAAGGATTTTCCATAACAATATACTCTGACTGCATTTGTAACCACCACAGTACATGCCGGTCTGTCGAGATGGAGGAGGAGGGGATTTAGAAGAGCAGACAGGTCCCCAGTGCAAGATTTACTAAATAAATTGATTAAAGCATTAGCGCAACCCTCAGTAGTAGCGATCGAGAAGTGCCAATGTTAGGTAAGATTTTCATTGAACTCTTCCTGACATGGGTCAACCACAGACCTTTTTGCTTATCTAGTGGGACATTTTTCCTAAATACCTCTGTGAGTGGGATCCACACTCACAGAATCTTTTACTCTTTTTATGGGTGTAATTTTTTTTGAATCTCCATAGTTATCCTCTTTAACAACTTATTGGCAATAAGTGCCAATAAGTGCCTGTTGTAGCTGGGTTGCCCTGGGGCTCCCCTTTTAACTTTCTTTTGCTAACCTTGAGTTCCCAAGGTTAGAAAGGATCTTTGTATCCCTTTTACATTTTATTTTGTGAAAACAGCACACCCCACCTTATGTGGAGTGCTGGGGAGATACAATGGATCCCCTTTCACACTAAAACTGTAACAATTCTGTTACAGGGAAAAGCTTACCTTCAATGGCTGGGGACAGTGATACCTTGTGTCAATGTGGTGCACCTTTAACGCAGGCTGTGTACACAGATGCAGTACAGGTACATAAGGGTGCTCATTTTACCGAAATCTGCCCCATCTTCTTTTTTCACCATTTTAGTGTTTCCTGTCCTTTCTTATTCCTTCCCCTGACATCCAGGGTGGGAAATTCCTTTGTGTGATTTTCATCTTCGGCGGAACTGCACTGGACTCCCATGCACCAGTGTGTCTGTGAGGGCAGGAAGCGAGGGAGGAGTCAAAAACTCCACAGCCCTTTGTCTTCCTCCTTGCCTGAATCAGGACAAATTCCAGCGGAGGGCTAGCTGTTCTGATCGGACAACCAGACCGCCCTTCTTGTAAAATGTGAGGCGAGAATGCAGTAGTTGTGCTGTAATTCCTGTTAAATGCTGCAAACCGGGAAGCTGAAGTCAAGTCGACCACTGGAGCCAAAACCAAAGAGGATGATGAAGGAAAAGTGGATGAAAAGATTTTCAGCAACCGGAGAGCCTGCTGTGCAACCGGAGCCTGCTTTACCCCTTACTTCCAATCGACCTGAGGACCCAAAAAGAATTCCCCTGACCCAGAGCCTGGTAAGAACCACTAAGCATAAGAAGTCCTGCATTTGGAGCCATGCCACGCGTTGCTGCTATCTTGCGTTGCTGCAATACATTAATACCCTGGACCTCAAACCACTGTGTGGTGCACGGTCTTTCGAATTCTGAATCTTGCTGAAACTCTGTGGGCATCCTAGTGAATCTCGAGAGATACAAATCTAGTTTGAAAAGTCCCCTCATCAGAGTGCTGGACCTTTGTAAGGATGAGAATTCAACCACAATGTTCTGTCTTCTTCTGTGCTCCTTTAAAAGGCACCAAATCTGCAGAACCACATTCAGCTGCAAGGAAAACCTTGCCTAGAGCCTTCTTCATCTATCCCTGCTGCAAAGTTCCTTCTGAGGTCTTGTTTTCAGTCACCATGACAAGGAATCCACTGTCCGGGTATTTGGGTGCAGACCTTGAATCCTCATGCTGCAAAATTCTCTTCAATGCTGAGGTACTGTGTTGGCTTGGGTATGTCCTTACTATAAGTCTCTTACGACTTCTGTGTAGCTGTGGGGTGTTTTCTGTGATGAGGAGACCTCTCATCCAGTGTATTCAGTTCCACTGCTAGAATCCTGCTAGGGTGTCTTCTGTGAAACCCCTGGACCCTCTTTTCTAACTCAGAAGTAAAGTACTCACCTGTTTGCCCCAGTCTTCCCAAGGAACGCTGACTTTTGCTACTTACGAATCTATCCTGATACTGCCTGTTGGACACTTGGTCCTAGTGACCCCCTTCTGCCATTGAGAACACCCATGCTCCAAGAATAAGGGAAATAATTTTAAGGGATTGGGCCTTTTGCCTTGTTAGGGATAATTCTCATAAATGTGCTATTTCGCTTCACCTTAGAGACCCCCAGCAACTTTGCTGGATTTTGAAGACTTGATTTTTTTTTTATCTGGAAAGAGTGTGAGCCTTTCTTCCCACTCTTTCATGTGCTTTGATGTGTGTTTTACACTTGTGTTCTTTGAATATGGGGTTTTAGATGACTCCATAGCATCATCTTTTCATGTGTGTGTCACAACCCTCGCCCAAAACCCCTCTGGCAAACCCATTGGCCAGGTGGAGTCAGGACTTGGGCCTCTAGAGCCTGGCATCCTCTTCAAAAGCCCTCATGGGGCCAGTCCTGGCACCTATGGCGCCAGGCTCATACACCATAAACAACAATGTGCTTGGGAACTACTTTATTGTATTGTCAGCCAGCATGGAAGCATCCACATAGCTTGGTTCCTAAGAACCAAGCTATGCGGTCTAGTGTTTTGGGTGTGGCAGGCCTGGAACTACTTTCCCTGGTATTACTTTACCTAGGCTATATAAACCACACCCTGACTGCATAACATGCTTCGTGTTACTTTGCAGCTTGCAACGTGACGCTCACAGTGTCCAGCTATTCCCTCGAACCTCAGGGAAGCAGACCTGTAGGAGACAAAAGGAACATCATTAGCAGCAGCATCTTACCTGCAGTCTTCATCTTTAAACACTCGCAGCTACTGTGAACAGCTTCCTCGAATCTGCACGCCTCCTGGACAGAACGACCTGAAAGAGGAAGATAGAGGCAACATTAAAGAAAGCTGTAGAAACATTTACAAATTACGAACTGCTCAAAAGGCTTACCCGGCTGGTCGTCTCTCGGCTGGCACCATTCCGGACATTCCACTCGCGCTGAAGAACACTGTTACTTATAAGGAAGGAAAACACAGGTTAGCAAAGGTAAGACGTCGCAGCGTTGCGCATAGCACTTACTTACCGCATCATAGTGCTCTTAATGCGCCATCATTTACCAGTCGGCCTCATCCAAGCAAGTTCGCTGCGCTGATGCTCCGCATACCTAAGGGATTAAAAAGGGACATTTTAAACAAAGAAAGGCATGCAGGATAGCAACAAAACTAAAGAACAGTAATAAGACCTACCTGAACAATATCAAACGGGCCGCCGTCAGTGAAGTAACTGGACTGCACTCGCCCATGAAAGACAACGCGCGCCTGCAAAGAAGGCAGGACGGAGAGCTCGCCTAATTCTACCACAAGGTGAGGAGAGGGCTCCAGAGGGACTGAAAGCATATGGAGGTAGAGGGAGGATACTTACCCCAGTCAGTCAGTCTTGAACACAGTCCTCCTGCATTTTCAGGCAGAACCTTCCCCGCAGACCACATCAGGGCAAAGCTGAGAAGCATTCCAGCGAGTAACCCAGCTGGGTGGCGTCCCTGTGGATACCAGGTGAGCGTAACAGAACACAAAGCCTACCATAACAAATCCACCTGGGCGCCATGGAGACATCAGAAATGGACCAATTGGCCCAGTTACTAGGAGAGCTTCGTGCTGAGGTTCATTCTGCCCGACAAGAGACTAATGCCCTCCGGAGAGACCTAATAGTGACCAAAGAACGCACTGAAGAGATTAGCAGGCAATACTTGCAATCACAGGCAGGACAGGTGCCTCTACCTGTAAGCAATCCAACGATAAAAAACCCCGCCATACCACCCACTCCGGTACAGATCACGTTACCTGGAACAGTGTCCCTGGCACCACCAGAAAGGTTCTCAGGCGACCCACGGAAGTATGCGACATTCATCAATCAGTGCCGCCTTCATTTTCTTTGTAGGCCTGGAGCATTTCCAAACGACCAAGCTTGGGTAGCTTTTGTCTTATCATACCTGAGTGGTAGTGCAGCAGATTGGTCGGTGCCGTTGGTAACCCATGACGATCCTCTATTACATGACTTTGGGGGGTTCCAGATAGAAATGGAAAACCTTTTGCTCGCCATACCCAGGAACAAGCAGTAGACAATGAACTCTTGTCCCTCCGACAGGGGAATCAGGATTTGTTAACGTACTTTGCTACCTTCAACAGATTGGTTGCCGAAGCTAGGTGGCCAGAAAACAAAAGAACCATGTTATTCCATCGAGGCTTACGAGGTGAATTAAAGGACGTCTTAACCCAGGTGGTTGATCCACCCAGAGACTGTGCCGAATACATAAATCTGGTCATGCAGCTAGACCACCGGTTGCAGGACCGAAAGGCAGACCGGTCTAAGACCGACTCTCGGACCGTGTATGTTCAACCAAGGGAAAACACACCCTGTGTACCTGAAAATGCTGTAGAACACGTGCAGATTGGAGGGATATGGCCTCCATTAACAAAACAAGAGCGGGACAAAAGAAGACAACAACAGCTTTGTTTGTATTGTGGGAAACCAGGACATTTCCTGAAGGACTGTCCAGTAAAACCCCAAAGAAGAACAGTCGGGACCACAGAGAAGGATGAAGCCAAGGAATCGGGAAACTACCAAGCTCGACAAACGTAGAGATCAGTTTGTCGAGTGAGAAGAAAGAGTGGCTGACCTCGCACTTTGCAATACCAGTGATCTTAATTACCCACCAACAGTCATCAAGAATGCATGCCATTGAAGCATACATCGATAGCAGAGCAGTTGGAAATTATATTGATCAAGAACTGGCAGCAGAGATGGGGCTTCCTTTGTGTTCTAAGCCAACTATGGACAAGGTAACCACCATGGATGGGACAGAAATCGCTTCCGGACCAGTAACCCAGTGCACAGCCAGGGTAACCTTGCTGTGTCAGGGCGGACATCGGGAGTCTATTTCATTTGATCTCATCAAGGCACCTCAGTTCAGGCTAATACTAGGGATGCCATGGTTGGTTGCTCACAACCCTTTGATAGACTGGCAGGCACGAAAATTAACCTTCCCCAGTGACTGTTCCCCTGCCTGCTATTACCAAGAGGAGAAATCTGACGTCTTTATCCCCATGACTCCCGGAGCGACAGTATCAACCCTGGGAGCAACTAATACGTTGCCAAGTGAATACCATGATTTCCAGGATGTTTTCCAAAAGGACCAACCCAATACATTGCCTCCGCACAGGCCCTATGACTGTCAGATCGACCTGGGTCCTGGTGCACAAATCCCTTGCGGCAGGATCTACGCTCTCACAGAACCAGAAAACCTTCATTTGAAATCCTATTTAGACCAGTACCTTGCAAACGGATGTATCCGTCCTTCGAAGTCCCCCGCAGCCAGACCTTTGTTCTTCGTACCGAAAAAGGAAGGAGACTTGAGAACCTGTATTGTCTACCGTGCATTAAACCAGATCACCGTGAAGAACCACTACCCCTTGCCACTTATCCCTTTTGCTGATTGTTTTCCCCAGTCCCCCACAGAGTAGGGGATTTACCCTTCAGTATATATACTTATCTCTGAGATGCTAGACCAAGTTAAAGATGCCCAGATTTATACCAAATTGGACCTTCGAGGAGCGTAACATCTGGTCCGAGTCAGAAAAGGAGATGAATGGAAAACCGCCTTCCGTACTAAGTACAGCTTGTTTGAATATCAAGTCATGCCTTCAGGTTATGCAACGCTCCTGCAGCATTCCAATATTTCATGAATGACATCTTAAGGGAGTTAATTGATGTGTGCGCCTTAGTGTACATAGACAACATCTTAGTATGCTCAGCCTCGGAACAAGATCATGTCAGGCACGTTCGTTCAGTCCTCACCAAGATCCGTGAACATTGCTTGTTTGCAAAGCTTGAAAAATGTTTTTTTCACGTCACCGAAGGAGAATTTCTTGGTTTTATCCTTACTCCAGGAGGCATCAGAATGGACGTGCACAAGGTAGAAGCCATTCTGAAATGGCCTTCACCGACGTCTCTGAAAGGGGTACAAAGCATGCTCGGCTTTGCAAACTTCTACCGCCGGTTCATCCAAGACTTCTCTCAGGTTGTGCACCCAATCACAGTACTATTACGAAAAAACAATAAAAAGTTTGCTTAGACCGAAGAAGCAGAAGAAGCCTTTCAGGAACTTAAACGAAGGTTTACCTCCGCTCCAATCCTGCAACATTCTCGTCCAGACCTCCCTTATGTCCTTGAAACTGATGCGTCCAGTCTCGCAATGGGGGCTGTCCTTTAACAGATAGACCCGGAAACTGGCCAGCTACATCCTGTGGCCTTCTGGTCGAAAAAGTTCTCACCTCCAGAGATTAATTATGCCATCACGGACAAGGAACTCCTGGCTATCAAATCTGCCTTTAAAGCCTGGAGGCACTACATTCTGGGGGCCAGACACATCATTACAGTCACCACAGACCACCAAAACCTGCAATATCTCAAAACAGCCAAGGCCCAGTCCTCGCGCCAATTACGGTGGGCCCTTTTCTTTGCCGAATATGATTATGTAATTACATTTCGACCAGGAGTCAGAAATGGAAATGCGGATGCCTTATCTCGCATGGTATAGATGAAATAGTATATACAACTCCAGACCCAGTACCTATTATACCGGAAGACAACCTCTTGGGAATCACGACAGCCTTAACACAAGCAGAACTACGAAAATAAATCCAATGGACAATGAATCCTGGTGCCTACCTCGCATGGCAAACTCAAAGAGAACAATATACCATCAAGGACCACCTACCCTTTTTTAGGGATCGACTATATGTACCCAAGAAGGAATTACAACAGCATATTATTTCAAACTATCACAATTCACTGATCGAAGGGCATCCTGGGATCGCCAAAACCCTAGCTAAGGTGAAAGAGAACTTTTGATGGCCTACCTGGCGTAAGGACATCATTCAGTATATTCAGTCCTGCGGTGTCTGCGCACAAAATAAATCACAGAAACAAAAACCATCTGGTCTCCTACAACCATTGGACATTGCTCCAGTTCCATGACACACTCTTTCCCTTGACTTCATCACTGATCTACCTCCAAGCCAAGGGTTCAACACCATCCTTGTAGTTGTGGACTTATTCTTGAAGATGGCCCATTTTATTCCTCTCAAAGGCCTCCAAGATGCAGCCACTTTAGCAAAAGTGTTCCTGGAGGGCGTGGTTAAGCTACATGGCTTCCCTTCGGTTCTGGTCTCTGATCGAGGCAGCCAGTTTGTTTCAAACATCTGTGCAATGGCGCAGATCGACGTTCGGCTATCTACCAGTCACCATCCCCAAACGGACGGCCAAACCGAGAGAACCAATCAGACACTTGAGCAATATTTACGGTGCATGCTGCACCATGAACAAAGGAATTGGAAAGACCTACTATGGATAGCCGAATATGCATATAGCAATTCTTTGCATTCAAGCACGGGACAAACACCCTTCTATGCCCTTCATGGCAGACATCCGCGTACCTCTGAACTAGACCTTCCAGCCAGCTTGGAAATGCCAGCAGTAAACACTCTACACACAACCATTACTCAGGCTTTCAAAAGGGCAAAGGAACACCTTATTCATGCCAAAGAAAAACAAAAGAGATTTGCCGACCAACACCAGAAGGAGGCCCCTGATTATCAAGTAGGAGACAAAGTTTGGTTAGCCACTAAATTCGTACCCATCAAGGGAACCGGGACCTTTCATCCCAGATTCATAGGACCCTATACCATTAAGGCAATTATCAACCCAGCAGCCGTGAAACTGGATTTACCACCTAATCTACACATCCACCCGGTATTCCATGTGTCCCTCCTGAAACCAACGCAACCCGGCACACGGATTGGGACACCACCTAAGCCCATACTTGTTGATGGAGAACCAGAATTTGAAGTCAAAGATATCTTGGACTCTAAATACTCTAGGACCAAGCTATATTATCTCATCGAATGGAAAGGATTTAGGCCACAAGATAGATCCTGGGAGCCCAGTGAGAATATCCACGCACCATGTCTAATCAGGAAATTCCATCGGAACTTCCCAACCAAACCTGGGCCAGACAGAAGGAACACCATGGGAGGGGCCTTAGGGGGGAGTGCTGTCACGTCCCTCACCCAAAACCCCCTCTGGCAAACCATTGGCCAGGTGGAGTCAGGACTTGGGCCTCTAGAGCCTGGCATCCTCTTCAAAAGCCCTCATGGGGCAGACCTGGCGCCTATGGCGCCAGGCTCATACACCATGAACAACAATGTGCCTGGGAACTACTTTATTGTATTGTCAGCCAACATGGAAGCATCCACATAGCTTGGGTCCTATGAACCAAGCTATGCGGTCTAGTGTTTTGGGTGTGGCAGGCCTGGAAATACTTTCCCTGGTACTACTTTACCTGGGCTATATAAACCACACCCTGACTGCAGAACATGCTTCGTGTTACTTTGCAGCTTGAAACGTAACGCTCACCATGTCCAGCTATTCCCTCGAACCTCGGGGAAGCAGAACCAGCAAGGAGACAAAAGGAACATCATTAGCAGCAGCATCTTACCTGCAGTCTTCATCTTTAAACACTTGCAGCTACTGAGAAAAGCTTCCTCGAATCTGCACGCCTCCTGGACAGAACGACCTGAAAGAGGAAGATAGAGGCAACATTAAAGAAAGCTGTAGAAACATTTACAAATTACGAACTGCTCAAAAGGCTTACCTGGCTGGTCGCCTCTCGGCTGACACCACTCCGGACATTCCACTCGCGCTTGAAGAACACCGCGACCTACAAGGAAGGAAAACACAGGTTAGCAAAGGCAAGATGTCACAGCGCTGCGCATAGCGCTTACTTACCGCATCATAGCGCTCTTAATGCGCCATCATTTACCAGCGGGGCTCAACCAAGCCAGTTCGCCGGGCTGAAGCTCCGCATACCTAAGGGAGAAAAAAGAGACATCTTAAACAAAGAAAGGCATGCAGGATAGCAACAAAACTAAAGAACAGCAATAAGACCTACCTGAACAATATCAAACGGGCCGGCATCAGTGAAGTAACTGGACCGCACTCGCCCATGAAAGACAACACGCGCCTGCAAAGAAGGCAGGACCGAGAGCACGCCTAATTCTACCACAAGGTGAGGAAAGGGCGCCAGATGGACTGAAAGCATACGGGGGTGGAGGGAGGATACTTACCCCAGTCAGTCAGTCTTGAACACAGTCCTCATGCATTTTCAGGCAGAACCTTCCCCGCAGACCACATCAGGGCAAAGCTGAGAAGCATACCAGCGAGTAACCCAGCTGGGTGGCGTCCCTGTGGATATCAGGTGAGCGTAACAGTGTGTTACTGTCACTGGGACCTGAGATATCCTCGTCAGAGAATGTTGTTTCTGATTCTCCACCCTCCCCTAGCTCCTCACCTTCTTCTTTCCTTTCCGTACCCTTCTCTCCTCTTCTTCTAGGTCGCTCCTTTTTTTGTGTAGATAAGGACGGCCACGGAAGGAAGCCACCGTGCTACCCAAACAAGGGTGCTTGGGGCCCCCCTCTGGGAACGCCAATAAGGGGAAAAAGCCCTAAGGCAAGATGTAGTCTTGAGACAGGGCCAGGCAGAAGAGATGGTCGGCGGAGAAATTCTGGAGGAGCTCCGGAGGAATGCAGTCCAAAGGAGAAGGATGATCACTTGAGGAAACAGTAGTCGGCAGTCCCACAGCAGGCCAGGGTCTGGTACACTGAAAGCAACTGTAGAAGGTGTCCAAGCGGTAGAGTAGACAATCCGAATTAACAGGCCGGGATCTGGTACACAGGGAATCCAGCAGGAAGATGAGAGAAAACAAAGGAGGGGACTAGTACTGGAAGACAGAATGGAGAAAAGGTAAGGAACGCAGAGTGAAGGTAAGATGGGACGGGGGTGGGCTAGAAGACTGGAGGGAGAGAAAAAGGGGAATAAGAGGAACGGAAATACCAGGGGGATAAGAGCTCAACGCAAAAAGGAACAGGCTAGAAGGGGAGGAGTAAGGAACCCGATAGGGATCGGGGACCGACGGAAAAAATACACGAGCGTGAAAGCTGCGAAAAGCACAGAGCGTAGAGCACTCTCGGAAACAAGGAAACCGGAAGTGCTGCAACGCGTCCGCGATCCGGAAGCGGAAGGCTTTAAGCTTCCGAGTCGCGTCAGCGTGCAACACTAGAACGGTGCTAAAGGAGTATGTGACGGGTAAGCGGAGCGTATGATGTGCTAGTATCTGCGCCGCCAGCGGCTCCACAGGCTCCACCTGCCTGGCGGCATGACAGTTACACAGCACCGTCAGTGCCGTGACACAGGGATGTATTTTAGACTTCCCAAAGGTCTAAATAACTTATCTGGGATGAACTACTGTTTCCCAGAGAATGTAATGTGAAATTGACTTTACTAGTCTTCCTAAATTCCTAGGCCCAGCGCACACCACCTTACAATTGAGTGCTGGAGGGGTTACATAGTATCCCCTTTGTCTAAATACTCATGTAGCAGTCAAATGCTACCCTTTCCTATTGAAAAGGCTGGTGGCAGTAGTTTTACAACAAACTACCATGATTTTTCCTGACTGCTAACAACAGTAGCTAAAAATCCCTTTTGGAAAGGTCCTTCTAGAGTTTGTCTCTGCGCGCCAAACCAGGTTTGGTCCCTTTGTTCATTTGCCTTTGGTGGGCTTCAGGACTGAAGACCGCCTCTGGTGTATGAGTGTCTGGGGTGGGCAGGAAGTGAGGGAGGTGCCCGAAACCCCCTCTGCTTAGTCTCCTAGGAGACCCAAATGCACTCTGGCATGATTGGCTGGCTGACTGTCCGGCAAGGACAGCCACCCTGCTGGGTGAGTGACAGCTATGCTGGAATGAATGGGAGAAAACTGTTTTCTCCTGGACTGGAAAGCATAGTCAACCACTGGAACAAAAGAACCAAAGACGAACTTGAAGAGGACGGCTGCTGAAACTCTTGGATCATTGGTTTGCCTGGTGAAGCCCTGCTGCAGGTCTGAATTTTGCAAAGCTCTATTCGACAGAGAAGCGTCTTCAAGGACGGCTTCTTTCCTTGAGTTGGTGGGACCAATCAACCCGTAAGAAACCTAGATACCATTCTCAAAGCTGGTTAGGATTAACCAGGGAGAGGGACACCAGCTTGTCTTCTTGAATCTACAGCTACTGGAAACTGAAGTGACTCCATCTTGTCTGCTTTCTTTGATGATTCCATGCAGTGTAGGATTCCCCCGAAGTCCTCCCTCTTGTCCCCACTACTGAGACTCAGGAACAGTGAAATCTGCAGTAACTGCCAGCAAACCACTATTTCAGCAGCATTTGTTTCATAATAATATCGTACTGTGCCCATTCAAACGAGAAAACCTCTCTCTCGAGGTGAAAATTTGTGAAACTTTCCCAACTTGCAGGCCTAATCAGCTTGTGACCCGACATATGATTCCTTTTTGCCAAAAGTACTTCTAAGAACTTTTGCAAAGACTTTACCATTTGATACCAGAACTGCTCTTTCCTATCTAGAACACTAGCCCATTGACTTTGGCCTGGCCTATTGACTTGAATTGAACTATTCTGTTGAACCGAAACTAGTTGCACTGTCTACCAAGTATATGTGATCTATTCTGCTACTTTATGCCTTTTTACTCCTTTTGAAACTTACTGAAGTGCCATTTTGCTCCCACTTCAGGGGAGCCTCACTTGTTCAGAAACCTATTGGTTTGTTACTGAAGTATATCTGTGTATATTATTAAGTTGCCTAAAACTAGGAAATGTTTTATAAATGATAGTGTAAATAAATTAGTAAGTGTTTTACCAAGAAACCTTGAATGTAAGTGTCTACTTGAACCACTGTGATTGTAAGTCCTCTGTGTAGTATCTTGTACTGCTCACATTCCCTCCTGAGATAAGCCTGACTTCTCAGCCCTGCTACCACTAAACTGTGTAGTGCAGACTTATACCAAAAGTTGGTTATGCTTACACCTGTAGCCCTAATTGTATGTGATGGTCCCAGAGGGAACTGCGTATAATTATGTCTAACACGCCTAGACAAGAAAATAAGTGTTTAAATGTTACTTACTTGTAAAATAGTTTGTTGGTGACTGCAACTCTAACAGTGAACAGTTACAAAAGTTCTTACTTACCTTGGATGTGTGACGCACTATTCTTAAAAGTATGGTTAACATCTTTCTTTCCTTAGAAACTGTTTTGCCATTCTAATAGAAAGTAGATGAGAAAGTATATTACTCACCTGCGGTTAGATTGTGCCTCTTCCCAAAAGTAATGTGTGTATCACCAGATTAGTCCTGCTAGGATAAGTGTATGAGTGTCCCCCAACTGGGTCTTGCTTCCCCTGACTTGCTGTTATCCTGTCCAGAATAGGTATGCATTAGGTTGTTGCCTACCTAGAATAACTTTGAGTCATTCAGTAAAGTGTAACATTAGGGTTAACTTTCCCTGTGCTATCTAACCTAGAGTTTGTGGGTTTAACTGTCCCTTATAAGTCCTACATCAGTCACTTGTATAGTTGGGAAATATCTAACTTGGACTCCTTGTCAGATTAAAAAAGTGTATGGGTTTTACTTACCTTGAGTTAGCTGTGTGCCATCCAAAATTAAATTACAGATTACTGCTTACCTCAATCTGTATTTCACTGTTCTCAAACGCACTTGTAATTGAATATCACATTCTTAGGTTTTACTCACCTAGCATAACTATGTATTATCACAAAAGTAGTTTTAGGTTTTTACTGTACCTGGAACAAGTGTTTCACAAGTGTGATTTGTATTGAGAGTCACTGTACAACTAGAGGTTCTACTGCCCTTGCATTACTGAATGTAATTGTGAAAGTAACCATTGGTTTTTACTCCTCACAAATAAGTGTGACATATACTGAATGTGTATGACAAGGTTTTGACTTCCCTAGAACTACTGTTAGGTTTTACAAATAAGGTTTATACTTTGGTCTGTTTACCTTCAAGTATAGTGTTGTGTTTTTATAATTATGATTTCATATAATGTGTTAGTACTTCCTTACCCCTAGATGTATCCGGGCCTTATTACAATTTCTTTTGTACTAATTCTACAGCCCTCTCTCCCTCCTAAAATAAGCCTGGCTGCTCTGTCTATGCTACCATGAACTCAGGTGGTGCAGCCTTATACTAAGAGTGGAGTCTTGTACATCCTCATTTGAATGGTTTTACTAAGTCCTCAAACCAGAAAACTCCAGAAAAACGTTCCTAACAGCCTAGCACGCACCCATAATCTGGATGAGATCTCTTTGGGAAACGCGGCCACAGACACAGGAGCAAAGGAGGCAGCATACCTCCCCATTCCCATGAGTGCAGAATACATACTTATAAAGAAAACAGAAAAGCAAAAATCTGACGGTTATAATGCAATACCTATTGCCTTAATAATTGAGTTACAAAGGAGAGCCCCACAAACTGAGCAGGATCTATCGACCAAGAGGGGATGCACACGGTCCCCTACAGACTTATTGTTGAGACAGGACACAACGGTAAATGTCGTCATGCCTGTAGAATTGTTGCAAATTGCCTTTGAACAATTGCACTTTCCCGCCCATAGCACAAAACAACACATTGCCGCAGATCTTCAAGGAGATTAGTTCATCCCAAACCTTCAGGAGCATCTCAATAAAATGGTGGTCGAATGCACCACATTTCAAGTGTACAATTCTGGAATAACTTTACGAATGCTACAAGGCACATTGCCCCGCCCCGTGGGTCCCTTCCAAGAGCTGCACATTGATGATTACGCAGACATGGGAGGGCGGTGCAATGGAGCGAGATATCTAATTGTGGTGGTCTGTCCATTTTCCCAATGGGTGGAAGCATGGCCATGCACCCACCCTGATGGAAAGTGCACAGCAACATTTTTGGTCAGAGAAGTTTTTCCCCAATAGGGTATATGTGACGTCACAAGATCAGACAATGGTACACATTTTGTCAATGATCTGTTCAAAGAAGTAACATCCCTTCTAGGAATAAAAAAATAAGATGTGCTCATTTTATCATCCACAAGCAAATGGGTTTGTGGAAAAAATCAACAACCTCCTGAAGAGTAGATTGTCCAAACTATGCAATTCACTGAAGAAAAATTGGGTATACTGCCTAGCCGTGGCACTTTTTCAGCTAACCATTGTGTGGGAGGAGGGGGGATTGGAACCCCCCCTCCATTCTTACACTTCCTCGGTAGGCTCAGTTACGGCTGCTTTGGGTTCAGGGCCCCGGCCCCGGAGCACCTGTGCGGGAATACCCCTAGGAACTGTGACCCCCTTGAAGACAGCATAAACTAGAGTTGAACAAGACTCCATTCTTTGGGCTACCAACTCCATTTTGTTATTCTGTGAAATTATAATGCAGGCATGCAGCTCTCCCCACCAGGCGTGCAGTGTGAACACGCTGCTCCCCCCACCTCCTCTCCTGTGCCATCTCTGTAGTGGTCTGGTCTTCATGGGAGACTAGCTGCGAGAATGCAACAAACTTTACACTATATCTTCTGTCTTCTGTCTTATCTCATTGCCCTGGCACGGCCCAGCACAGGGACTGACAACAGAAGTCATTAATAATCTCCACAAATCAGCCTCCCATTTAACAGACCCAAGCCATAAAGAGTACCTGTTCCAGATCCTTTGAACATGGTCAAATAATTAAGAATGTTCTTTAAGTATGTTCTATTTTGTCACACCTTTAAATCAAAGTGTTTTTCTTCACACAACCAGATAATGTTGGTCATGAACTATTTCCATTGCATGCGGAATACTGAAAGAACCGCATTAAAATAGTGAGCACATGGGTGTATCCTATATTATATGTGTAACCAGAATTATTAACGATAGATTCCAGTTTTAAATATGGTTTGTATTAAAGGTATTGCTGCCACAAGAAATTCCATTTGCAGAGGCACAGTGTCTCTTACATCTCGCGCTGTGCAGAATCAAAAATACTTTTCAAGCACACACGGTTTCATTTGAGCTGTTACAAAATGAGCAGACATGTTACTCCCGGCCGCAAGGAGTAATTTTGTAAAGGAGCCATTTTTGGTGATAAAGGGGACCCTGCACTCGGACAATAAGTGGCAGAATGAAGAAATATTGTGCAAGGCAGAAGCACTGCGAGGGCTGTCGGAAGAAAAACTTTTATGGGTACAGAGTACATGCTCTCTTATATGGACTGAACATATAACAAAACTCACTTGGGTCACTGCTATTGAAAAACTCTTAAAACTGCAAAAATACATTTCTTATGAACTCTTATTCCCTGGGGATGGTAAAAGGAACATGGGGGAAAACAAAAACTGCAGCAAAACTCTCATAATACCTGAAATGATTGAAAGGAACGGCTGCAATGATGGGTACATACTGGGTTTGCGGCAACCTGGCACACCTGCACCTCCGGCAATCATGGAGGGGCACTTGCTCTCTGGCAACGCTGCATTCCGCATTGATGGTGATACCAGAAAGCCACATCCAAGGAGAAAGCACACAAGTGGTGGCGCCAAGCGAACATTCCCCAACGCCGCCTGAAGAGGTTCCTGTGTATGCCATAGCTGAAGAAAGTTTGCAGAGCACAATGCGGAGGAAGAAACGATCATCAAACTATATTTCAGCTAGATCATCAGAACTGCTGGTGCAGATCCCCGATCGATTCGGGTTGTTCAGCTCCATCGAGACATTCTTCACGTCCCTCGTTCCCAGCATCCAGGCGAGGGCGAATGCAAAATGGCTTCAGAAAACGAGGTGGGAGCTCATCCAGCTGGCCAACAACACTGTTGCATTTTCGTGCCTTCTGCAGAGGCAGACAACGGCTCCCTTTCACATGTCATAGCAGTGGTGCACGACCTCGGAGAATGTATGAAAGATGAAGGAGGAGCACAGCCCAACACCTGGTTCGACAACCTCTTCTCCTGGGTACCATCATGGCTCGGAATGACAGTGAAACTCCTCAAACCACTCATTGTCATTTTGCTCCTTTCTTTTTGGTTGTGCCAATTAGGACTCAGAGGCTGCGCAAATGCGGTACCTAAAGGTGCACTGATGATGGTAACAATGGGTCGTGCAAATGAGCGGCGCAAATAAAACACGAGGCAGTAGTGCAAACAGGAGATAATTCAGAGCCCAAATACAGAATGACAACCATATACAGTACAGGGCATTTAGTAGATAATTTACATCACACAACCATAAAGGAACACAAAGAACTACAATGGTACAAGGGAGTATGGGTAGACCTGGAAGGTGAGAGAGGGTATATTTATATGACCTGCTACCGAGACAAATAGGCTAGGAGGGGGGAAAGCCTCAGGGCGGTATGTAGGGCATGGCTGCCAATAAAAGGGACACCTCCATGGGATGAAGCAGTGGCTGCGGAAGAAGAGCGTAAGAGGTTGGGGCAACTACAGTATTGGTACTAAGGTAACGAAAGGGGGGAAAATGTGAATACTGGTATTTTTCCACCAATGTATCGTCAGCAGCCAACAAATGTTCAGAAATCACTGTGAACCACTGACAGACTGTGTAGCAGGTTGGTAGGGAAAAGACAATCCTTCTTATAATATAGTAGAAGGAAGAGGCAAACACAACGGTTTAAGCATGATGCTTACAGTGGTTTGGTGCTAGATAAAGTAGAAGCAGTCCGTCATCCTGGTCAATCTAACAAATGGTACTCATACATGAAGGCCTCAGGGAAACAAGCTACTAATTGTAGTTGTTATGTGTGTTCATTGATACCGATGCATCTGAGATGCCCAAGGATCTGGTACCTAGGAGGCCCCTCTGGTAGAATCTCAATGCCTCATCCACCTCATGCGGGATAAAGAGCACCTTCCAGGCACACACAGTAAGAATGAAACTTCTTCCTCCAGACGAGAATATTTGCAAAAAAGGATTGCAAAATGCAAAGTGTTTCAAGGAACCGTTCCTGGCCATGGAAAGAACAGCATTTGTAGAAACAAATGGCGAGAATCAACAATCATTTGTAAAGCTAAATCAATGCGTGGTCTGTCCGACGAAAGGCTAGAATAGATGGAACAAACACGCGCACACATTTGGACTGAACATATCACTAAACTGACATGGGTCACTGCGCTCGAAAAACCAATTAAAATTCAACATGAAGAGAATTATGGACTGTGCTTTCATGGAGAAGGAAACGTGCCAATGGGTACCGACACACGCTGTAACAGAACCCTTGTCAGGTCGCTCCAATGGATTTATGCTAGGTGTGCAGCAACAAGGCATACTTGCACCTCCCACCTTCATGGAGTGGCTATTGTGCTTTGGCAACACTGCATTCTGCAATGCTTGTGATACCAGGGGAGCATGGAAAGGTGGGAGCGCTGCCGAAAGGACTACAATCTGCACCTCAGCCAACAGAAGCATCACCCCCCCATCTACCGCATGCTGTCTGAAGAAGATCAAGACGGCAGCCTGTCTCGCAGAAAGTGTGCCTCAAACTACATATGCCAAGATTCCTTTGACCTCCTCACGCAAATCCTTGCTGAGTACAAACTATTCAACTCAGAAAAGACATTCTTTGCATCATTAATTCCCAGCATCCAAACACGTGGAAATGCCAAGTGGCTCCAAATAATACGTTGAGAGCTGATCCAGCTAGCAAATGACACTGAAGAAGGGTTTGACATCATGAAGGTGGAACTAAGGGCACTGCAGCTCGTGACGATGCGGAGCCGCTATATCTTGGACCTCTTCACAGCAATGGAGGGCAGTGTTTGCAAAAAGATCGGAAGTACATGGTGCACATTCATACCTTCTTCAGATGCTGAAAATGGGACATTGACACACGTGATCACAGCAGTGCATGAATTTGGGGTGAAAATGAGAAAAGAAGGGGGAGTATAAGAAAGTGACTGGTTCAGCATGGTATTCAGCTGGGTGCCTTTGTGGCCTGGGACTTTGATGAAGATCCCGGTCCCGATCATCGTGTTCCTCTTGCTGATCTTCTGTGCAAAAGCTGTTGCCAGCAGTGTGATGATGATTGTAATGATTGGTAATAGAAATTATAATAACAGAGGGCCTCTTGAGATACAGGAAGCACAAGTGCAAACCGGGGAAACTAATCAGCCTAAATAACGCATGGTAGCAATATACAATACCGGAGATGAGGTAGATAACTATTACCACACCACAATCAAGCAACTCGATGATCTGTAAAATTTCAAAGAGGTGTAGGTAGAGCTGGAGGGTGATGGGAGGTGTATATATATAGGAAAAAAAGGTAGCAGGCGCCCCTCTTTTGCAAGAACACAGCATGATAACCTGTTTAGTGGCTTTTAACAACTTTGAGAGAAAAAGTGTGTGCATCAGACTCTCATCTCAGAACAGGTTATCATGCCATGTTCTTTCTGTAGAGGAGCGCCTGCTACCTTTTTTGAAATGTCTATATATGACCTGCACTCCTGAAGAATATGCAAGGTGAGGAGAAAGCTTGAGAAGTGTGTGTTGAGCATTGATGCCTCAAGGGTAGCCCTGCATGGGGTTATGCAGTCAGAAGGGCTGCAGAACGCCAACATCCTGGGGGACGGTATTCATTACTTTAGAAGTAATGAAAGGGGGCAATGTTCGGAAGGAAATGATCCTTGCCCCCTCCCCCTTTGCATCACTCCTGGTGAATAACGTACGTAGTAGCAAAGGGGAGAGGCGCAGCTACCCCCCACATGCTTATGTCATACGCAAACCTATAGCGAACAACACATAGGGCCTCATTACAAGTACTCCGGTCCGGAATTAACACTGCCGGTAAAACCATACCGGCACCGTTTCCATGTCCGCGCAATCATGACCCGTGGCCCCGGTAATAGCACCACCCTAAAATGCCACCGCGGAAATAGGGTTCCCCTTAAATCCGTCTGCACGGAAACCCCTCCGTTACCGGCAACACGAAACACTGTGAGCATCACAACTAGCGCGGACACGGAAATACCGGGAAAAAAATGGCGGAAATACCGTGATCACGGTGGCGGAACCGCCGCCACCGCGAACATGGCGTTATACACTGCCTGCTGAACTGAATCAGGGCACAGGTGCACCAAATCAGCCCAGCTGGACCTAGCAGGCCACTGGGAGCCTACAAAAGGGCCACACCCAGCCCAACACAACACAGAACCATGCAGGCAGCAGGTCTAGTAGCACTGGGACTGGGCCTACTCAACCAACAAGCAGTACTGCACATGGTGGCAGTAATGGCGCAGACGAGGAGGCGTAGGCGGAGGAGGTGCAGGCGGCCACCAGCCAACCCTGCAGCTATGGCAAACCCCATTGCCCAGCCAGCCCGACCCCGCCGCCAGCCACCAATACCACGCATCAGGGCCTCACCCTGGAACCTCACCCCAGGACAGATCCACACCCTATACCGGCTGGACCGTGCAACAATCCTGCACATCACCGCCATGATTGAGGACAACATCAGTAGCCTAATTGACATCCCCACCGCCATCCCCCCCCTCTTGAAGGTTGTCTCAGTTCTGCATTTCCTTGGCACTGGCACCTATCAACACACGGTTGGTGAGCTGCACGGCATATCACAACCGTGTTTCTCAAAAATCCTGGTACAGGTACTGGATGCCCTGTTGCGCCATGTGTCGGAACACATAGCCCTACCCCGCACCCTCCCCGAGGTCATTGCCACCAAGTTGGCCTTCCATGCCATAGCAGGCATGCCAAATTGCATAGGCGCAGTTGACTGCACCCACGTCGAGCTGACAGTACCACATGCAATTGAGGCGGTGTTCCGCAATAGGAAACAGTATCACTCTTTGAATGTCCAGATGGTTTGTGATGCCATGCAACTGATTACACACTGCTGTGCACGTTTCCCAGGCTCATCACATGACTCAATGGTACTGCGGAATTCCACGTTGCCACGGTACATGGAACGCTATACCGGACAAAGCACATGGCTATTGGGTGAGTACAGCTGACGATGCTACAACCCTGTCGGAGTGGTGTGTGTGTGTCCAGGCCAATGAGCATTGTGAGTGTGCCGCTGTGACCGCACATGCATCACCCCCCTTCCATCTACCAAATACACAGCGGATGCCAAACATCATGAAGGAAGACATGACAGGGCACCACAATGTGCCCGTGCACACGCTGCCACAGCCAATCCCGTCACTGTCCCATGAACCCTGTGCCACTGCAGACACCCACCCTCAATTGAAACACTGCCCCAAAAAGCACGAGAGGCGTGTAAATGAGACGACGTGTATTTACTACTTCCGTACAGTGGAGTCACTCTGCCATGTGTGGAGAGCACTGCACCATGACATGCACACAATCAAATGTCACCCGCAGGGCACAGTAAACATGCAAGTTAATGTGTAGGCCCATATGCAGTCAGCGACATACCTCGTGATGGCCAAAACATACCTCCAGACACTGCATGGTACATATGCATGAATGAATGATGATACAAGAATGCACAGCAGCAGATGAGGACATGATGCCACAAACACTGACATGTTCCCCCATCTACATCCCATGTAGGTGATGCGGGATATGCACTCACGCCATGGATGATGACACCTGTACGGAGACCAAGGAACAGGCATGAAGAGGCATACAATAGGGCACATATCCGCACACGTGGAATGATTGAGAGGACATTTGGACTGCTGAAGGCCCGTTTCCGCTGTCTGAGCAGATCTGGCGGATCACTGCTGTACAGCCCAGTGAAGACGGGCAAAATAACGCTCGTATGTGCCATGCTGCACAATATATGCCTGCGCAGGAACATCCCAATGCCACCAGACGCAGATGAGGAAGATGGGGATGGGGATGGAGATGGGGATGGGGATGGGGATGGGGATGGAGATGGGGATGGGGATGGAGATGGGGATGGGATGGCACCGCCTCCCCCTGGGGGTCCACATGATGGCCAGAGAGCACGGGATGCCCTGATTCGCATTTACTTTGGAGTAACAGCACATTCACAGAAATGCACAAACATGGTGACGACAATGAATTAATAGTTGCACTGCAAAATAAATGATCAATGTCCACACATGTATGTCTTGATTTGAAATGGTGATGTATTGATGTAATAACAACAGGGAAGAAGGTGCATTGGTTAGGGAAGCTGTACACCCGGGGCCACCCACCACCCAAACGTGCCCACCCCCACCCAGAGCCCATTGTCCAAACCCCCAAAACTACCTACCCCACCACCCAAACGTGCCCACCCCCACCCAGAGCCCATTGTCCAAACCCCCAAAACTACCTACCCCACCACCCAAACGTGCCCACCCCCACCCAGAGCCCATTGTCCAAACCCCCAAAACTACCTACCCCACCACCCAAACGTGCCCACCCCTCTCACACCCTTGTAGTCCACATGTGTCCTGCACTGCCCCACACACATGCCATCACTTCCGTGTGCGCTTCTGTGCAACCTTGCCCGAGGGACCCGTTAGCCTACTCGAGCGCCTACTCGGACTGGCAGTAGTGGAGCTGGATGGGGTGGTTGTGTTTGATTGGCCAGAATCAGGGATTGAGGGCATCCGTGCCAGATTTGCCTGTTGGCCAACCAACATGGCCTCTACAAGCCTGGAGGTGTGGTCGTTGCCCTCCCGCACATGGCGTGCAAGGGTTACTATGGTGCTCGCAAAGCGTCCAATGGACCTCGACAGGCGACGCACTGAGGCGCTGTAGCTCTCCCTCTGCAGCCTGGATTCCTCTAGCTGCCTCTCCACCAGCTGGGTGAGGGTAGCCAGCTGGTCCTCCATCCGCTGCATGCGGGCATTCAGTTCGGCCATGGATGGGGTGGGCGACCTCATGGGACTCCCCAATGAAGTGGGGCTGAACCCCAGCTCATGGAAGGAGCCCAGGTCTTCCAATGTGGGCATCTCCCCCTGTGGCCCCGTTTCCGAGTGCTCTTGCGGGGCACTGTTATCACTGCAGGCCGCCCCCTCTGCAGTGCTGCTGCCTTCGGTGTTGTGTTGGGTGGCCATGATAGGTTCCCGTGGCACCTGTCTAGACTCAGCCAGTGTGGAGACGGTGGGGATGTTGGTGGTGGTGGTGTGTCGCACATCTGTAGTGGCTGGTAATGTGGCCAGAGGTGCAGAACTGCCGGCAGCATCCTCCTGTGTGGTGGCGGTGGCTAGTGTACTTGCCGATGCAGATTGGCTGGCCTGTTGTGCAGTATCACTGTCACTTGAAACGGCTGTGGGGACACAAAGGGCATGCAATTAGTGTTGTTGTGGTGGCAGATGGGTGCATCACATGCGTCATTAAGATTGTACATTGAATAGTGTTAGTCACATGCATCTGATTGCTGGTGTCTGCATTCAGTGATATTGGTTGCCATACGGATCATGATGGGTCCTTTGGCCCACACATGCACTGCCTGGGGGGGGGGTTGTTAATGGGTCCTTTGGCCCACACATGCACTGCCTGGGGGGGGGGGTTGTTAATGGGTCCTTTGGCCCACACATGCACTGCCTGGGGGGGGGTTGTTAATGGGTCCTTTGGCCCACACATGCACTGCCTGGGGGGGGGGGTTGTTAATGGGTCCTTTGGCCCAGTACTCACAACTGCATATTTACATGTGGCATTCATGTTTGGGCACTTACCGGCATCTGCAGGTGGGCTCACTCCTGCCTCAGCCTGCCCAATCCCATGGATTCCCTCTAGGTGGAGGACGCTGCTGCAACGCTCCTCCCATGCTTGCAGCCTCAGTGGGGAAGGGGGTCCTCCGCCTGTCCCACTGCTGCGTTGGCGGTGCGTGGAAATGAGGTTGCGTACCCTCAGCCTCAGGTCGTCCCAACGCTTGTGGCAGTCCTTCACGCTCCTCACTGCCACGCCCACGGCGGTGCACTTGCGTGCAGCTTCGGCCCACACCTCCTTCCTCCGCTGCTGTGTGGCACGCCGTTGGTCGGCGCTGAACAGCATCTCAGCATTGTCCACAATGTGCTCCACCAAGACGGTTAGCTCCGCCTCGCTGAAGCCCTGTTTGCGCTGCCTCTGAGCAGGAATCCTGGCAGACATGCTGGTGGTCCCTTTTGGCTTCTCAGAGTTAGGATTGTGCTTGTGCTGGCTCTGGATGGCAATGGATTGTGCTTTTATATGATGGGCGCCTCTCTGTTTCCTGTTTTGGCGATCATGGTATTTCCGGTTCCGTGTCTGTGGCGGCGGAGGCGGAAACGGGTTTTGCGCCACTTGTGGCTTCGTTATTTCCATTTCCGTGGGGTTTTCCGTGACGGCGGTAACAACGTTTCCGAGTCCGTGTGGTGCGCGCGACCGACAGCGTGTAATCGGACGGTTTTTCCGCACCCTTGCGGACACGGAAACGTTTTTACCGCCGTCACGGATTTTGCACGGTCCCGGACTGGCAGGTTGTAATGAGGCCCATAGTCTATAACCCTAGCCTTGTAGTAAGACACGATTTTGAACTAGGCCTAATACCATCATTTGCTAGGCCGAACATCTCTTTCTCTCTGTAGAAATGCATCTCCCCCATCACCAGCGCCTCGCACAGCTTGCCCACACCATTGCCTCCCCCTGTCAGTTCTGCGCAAGCCCTGTTCTCACAGAAGCCCAGCCATGCCTTGTTGCAATAGTATAATTTTTGAAAGAATGTTCTCTGCCTAGAGCGTGAGACATTGACAAATCATAAGCCCAAGTGCACATTCATCTCCACTAAACTGTCTGTGCCCTCTCAACCCCCATCCAGACAGGCCAGATCCCACCAGATCTGACCCCCTAGTTCCTTTCATGCTGATACCCATGTGACCCTCTCATGCCCTGACCACTCCAGAACCCCCACCGAAGCCCTTATCCCGTGTAGCAGTATATTCTCCCAAAAGCAAAAACCGTCCATCTATATCACTAGGGCCCAAGAAGGACAAATGGTAGATCAAATCTTTGGGGTGGGTACCTGGGTGCAGGGATTGTGGTATTAAAGAGAATCCAAAGTGTAGATGTTGGAATGCCAATATATTAGCTCATCTGACCCAAGTACCTCTATTCATGCGAGATATTATGTGTGCCATTATTTCTGCCTTATCAGTTCCTGTTGTTTAGTTTAGTTAGATAGATATGTTGCTCCCTCTCCCTGACCTTCACACCACAAAGATGAGCCCAGCTGACACATGTGTGCCAAAAGTGACTGCAAGATGATGGCCAATTAGCATCATGTATCCCATATTGTATCAACTGTTCTATATGCCACTTCCAATCTGATGTAAGAATGTGTATCCTATGTGTTGTGATGTGCTTGGTTAGTCTGATGTGGTTTGTCATGTGATTTATGATGTCACCTGAGTGCCTGTGGAATGTTGGTGTATGAGTGGGAGAATGCTGTGGTGAGAGTTCTATGTTGTGTCAGTTGAGCCCTCCCTCCCTGGGTGATGGGTGCCGGTGTCTTCTCTCTCTTCATTGCTTATGTCTTAATCCTGTAACTGTAATTTATGAACTGAAGTAAACTTAGGAAGAAGTAACACAAAACGGTGTGGACATTACTTTATAACATTGGCGACGAGGATTTCCAACTGAAAATTACCCACGGTGCAAAAAGGCAGGAGAAGACTGAAGAGGACTGCTGCGGGGGGTGCAGTGAACATCAGGACCAGGAGAAGAAAGAGACAACACCGCCCCCAAGTAAGCAAACCCATCACCCAGGGTGGACAAGGGAAGGAGGGGTCACATGGTCCATTAAGAGTGAATGCAGCAGCTTAGGCCATAGCCCTGGGAGTGCTGCGCCTTGGAAAAGAAGCAGGAAGTGGCCCATGAGAGAGGGGTAGCCCAGTATTGTCAGACGTGACCATCAACCTTTACTTTCGGGAGTGATGTGATTTGGAAGTGAACTTGGAATCAGTCCTTTAATGAAGGGTGCCCCTGGTATTATCAGTCGTATCTACTGCCCTCAATAATTTGGGTATGCTGTGTCAGGGGAGAAACTGGCCTATGTTAAGGGAGTCGATGCTGGAGCCACGTTTGACTGGGACTATGAAAAGCTGCACGTTCGTGTATATATGCAGCTGCAGCCTCAGAAATGTGCTTAAAGTGACTGTCGTGGCCGTGTGTGCATCGTAAACGCTTGCAGAAGGTGGAGAGGGTCGAAAACAGTTTAGCAGCACCAATATATTCAGAGAAAAAGGATTGAAAAGCCATGTAGGGACTTGTCAACGTTGGTGTGCTTTAATACATAAGAGGAGCATTTTTCATGTGCTTCTGAAGAAAGTGTTTAAAAGCGCAATAGGAGCACTTAATGAGCGGCTGGAGTGAGCACTGAAGGAAGCGTGATGTAATGTCTAAGAGCAACGGTTTTACATTTGCGGCTGAAGTGAGCGTTTGACATTGTCCTAGGCGGCACTAGTGAACGACCGTTATTTCATGGGACAGTGCAGAGGTACCTTCATCATCTGTGTTACATTCAATTGTGATGACGTAACGTTCCAGATGGGGGTATCAGCGAAGCATCAGAACGCTACGTTACCAGCATTCTAAAGAGGCCGTTTTGAAGATGCGCCAGGATTTTGTGTGTAGGGTTAAGTAAAGGACCTTGCTTAGCTCACGCAACGTGATGTTTCACGCTGCGTAATGCGGAAGTCAGAGTTTATTAAAAGACTCAGAGTTTCTGTTTAAGTGTTGAAGCAGCTCTCCACGTTGGATTAATGCAGCGATAACCGCCGTGACAAGGGGAGAATGCAAGCCGCTCCGCTCATTATGGGTGTCTGGTAGCGGCCAAGGGTGACCGAGTAAGTCCCAGGAATTCACTTTGATGAGGATTTATGCAGTGCGCATGGGTTCATTCATGTTCGAGGCTGCTGAGGTGAATTCCGTCTTGTTCCCAAGGAAAGCTTTATGTAACGGCCATTGGGATATGCTATGTCTCTACGAGTAATCGTGAGCTGATGAAATATGCAAGTGACATTGTCATGTTTTAAAATGAGTAATTAACATTGCGCTAGGTAATTAACATTGCGTTAGGTTTTGCTATCTCTAATGGCCGAGAAGTGAAGAAGGCAACGCAGGACATTTTGTTTTGTTTAAATAATGCAATGCTGTTGTTTGTGATCCTCTATGTTCTGCAATTTAAAAAAAAAAAAAATTGTGGCAAGTGTAAGGGGAGGTAAAATGCTTTAGTGTCACGGTTGGGCGATTGGTAAAATTGGCGAGTAGAGATGTAATGTGTTAGGGAATTAACATGTTTCAAGCAATTGCAGGTAAATGGACATTTTCGTTGGCGAGTGAAGATGTAATGTTTTAGGGAGTTAACAAGTTTCAAGCATTTGCAGGTTTGTGGACATAGTGGTTTCTTTAGCATTTTAGTTTGTTTTGTTTGCATATCTTAATGCAATGCAAGGTGCTAATGCAACGTGGAGCTTATTTAAGAGTGAATTATTTTAAGCTGTGAGGATTTTTGAATTCTCTATTTCTGACTCTCCAGTATGACTAATAGAGAAATCCATTTTACATGTTTGTTTTTTTTAAACAACTTTGCGTATACTAACTATAAAACTATAGTGTTTATAATTGCTAAAAGAAAAACATGTTAATTGATGATGTAGAAATGTCATGTATATCCATGTACTTGGAAAGTATGGAAGTGAAGGCATGTCACTAGTATATTATCTAGTTAATACGTATGGATGTATAAAAGAATGAGTGGGTGCAACATTCATTTTTTTTAAATATAAGTTTTAGATATTAGGGAGGTAGCGCCTCCGTTGGTATTAACAGTAGGTAGTTACACTGTTTTGATGAGTTTGGTTAGGTGGTAGCGCCACTTAGTAGTGCACTCTTTTAGTGCTTTTAGTAGCACTGTTATAGGGTCATGGAGATTGCGTGTGTGATGCAACTAAGGTGAGGTAGCGCCTCTGTAGTTTTTTTTTGTGCGAGTAAGGTGAATCCTGAGGGTAGCGCCTTGTCAGGAATTTTAATGAGTGGTTAGTGAGAGTTGCACTAATGTGAATGGTACTGGAAAGTCTAGTGTCTTTGCTATAGCGGTAGTCTAGTGTCTTTGTTATGGCGGTAGTGCACTCTTTGGAGAATGATTCTTATCCTAAGGGACAGCTAGTAGAAGTCAGATGAAGCGGGTTGCGAGTAGGGGACGCCCTCTAGTAAATACTATGTTAAAGTTAAAGATGCTGTTCAAGGTGAAGAATCGCAGGGTGATTTGTTTATCTTTATGTGTCATGTGTTGATCCTGGCTATTTTTATCTGGTCAGGGTTTCATTATGGGACTGGATTGTACTGCCATTGAGAAGAGTGCTAGAGTCAACCATATGTTTGTGTAGATGGTCTTGGAGTTGACTGGCCAGCATCTCCAAGCTGTTTTAGGAGCTTTACACCTTGGTATGGTTAGGTTTGTTTGATTGGCTTGGTCCACCTATATATATATATATATATGTGTGTTTCTGAGGCATGCGTGTTGCTGGTTTTGTGTTAGTGAGCTGTAGAGTTTTACTGAATCTCTTATCTGTCTATGGTGATTTTGTTGTCATCCTGGATGACTAGTATTGCGTCGGGGTGACAAGTGGTGCTTCAGGGTGGCAGCCTGAAGGCTCGCATGTGGCAGGGGCGAGCAGGAGGACCAAAGTTGTTTTGTGTTGGTTATGGTATTGTGGGTTAGGTATAGCCTTGGATCTGGGCTGGTTTGTGTCTAGAGTGGGAGTCTAGAGTCTGCCCGTGGCAGGGGTGGATGGGAGGTGATTAGTGTTGTTATTGATGATGTTGAAGAATGATAGGCGGAGTTCTGGAATTGCATAGTTGTGGGTTTTTCATGTAAAACTTCCATTGCTCTCTGGTTTGGATGTGATGTGTGTTATATTGTGGAAATGTTTGGTAAGGAGGGAGATGTGTTGTGAAGCTCTTGTTGCGAGTGTGTTTAGTAAGGAGGGAGATGTGTTGTGATGTGCTTGGTTAGTCTGATGTGGTTTGTCATGTGATTTATGATGTCACCTGAGTGCCTGTGGAATGTTGGTGTATGAGTGGGAGAATGCTGTGGTGAGAGTTCTATGTTGTGTCAGTTGAGCCCTCCCTCCCTGGGTGATGGGTGCCGGTGTCTTTCTCTCTCTTCATTGCTTATGTCTTAATCCTGTAACTGTAATTTATGAACTGAAGTAAACTTAAGAAGAAGTAACAAAAAACGGTGTGGACATTACTTTATAACACTATGCATGTCGTCATCAGTGATGCTGTGTGTCCTTTTAATGTGCTGCCCGTGTAATGTTTTGTCAGAGTGTTCTCGGGCAGCAGAATTCTTTGCTTGTCATTTTTATGATTATACAAGCTTTGTTATCTTGCAACTCGTCTCCTAGTCTCATTCCCATGACGGGGAGTCTACCTTATTTTTGCATTTCATTGGGACACATGCTTTGTGGATGCCTTCACCAGTGTGGGATAAACTCTGATTTCTGATCCTTAGGTAAATTGTTTCTGTGTGGTATGCCTGGCTATGTGTGGGGTTCCAATTTGCTAGCCACTTTATTTATATAGTCCACGTGTTCTCACGTATGGAATCAACATGCAATGAGTCCATGCATGGACGACACATGTTGCCACCTTGGAGGAACAACATTTTTAATGTATAATGTACTTCCTTATTTATATTGAAAAAGTTCTTCAGTGATGTAAAAAAGTTGAACTTTTATCCCAATTTGTCCGCAATTAGTACCTTACTAGCTAATGGATAATCAGAAACATATGTGTGTGTATATATATATATATATATATATATATATTCAGTAAAAAAACTTTGTTAAAGGGACGTTATGGTTAAGTTGCGCGAAATCATTCCACGGTGGGGCTATTCATAAGGTTGTACCTTGTGATAAACGTAGTAGGTTGAGTTCCCCTGCAGCATCCTCTGTTTCACCTCCTGTTACCACAATAGGCACTCCTGTAGGGCAGCGCATCCCTCCAGCTGCTTTTCAGGCCCTTCATAATTCTGCTGATCCTTACCTTTCGAGGGTCACAGTATTTTGCATGTGCTGCGACTCAGTACTCTGCAGTGGGGAGAACCTTAGAAGTGCTTTTGAGACTGTGGTCAAAGAGCATGAGAAGAACTGCTACCTACCTGAATAAGGCCCACCCTACAGCCTCCTCTCTCTACCTGCCCTTTCTTATCCCTGTGGTTGGTGTCCCTTCCCTAGTCTCCTTTCCCTTCCTTTCCTTGTGTGTCATGTTTAAAAAACCAAAAAATATATAAAACAACAAAAACCAGAAAACAAATAGGCTCTTTTCAGAGCCGCCTTTCACAGTTCAAAAAGAGAATTGTCAATGAAATGCCCAGGGTGCTGTGCATTTTTGGAAGTCAGTGGACTGTCCGCCGACCTCTAAAATCTTTGCAGTGCTTGTGGTGGCTCTGAAAAGAGCCTTTTTCTGGTGTTTTCTTTGTGTTTTGCAAACTTCAAATGGTCAACACCTACTGCAAAATGGATTGCTGTAATTCCAAAAAAGGTTGCAATGCATTTTGTATATTTTGCAAGAAAACTCTGATTGCCGGCATAAACAAGATATACTCCATCTCTGCGAAAAATGCGTGCACTACGAAACATAATGTTTTCATTGTGAAAAGAGGACATACCAGCATATTTCAAAAAGGCACAGACAGCCTTGTTAACATTGCGCCTTTCATTCACCATTTGTGGACCAAATGAATAAGAACTCAGCCAAATTTGTCTCTGCGATTACGAGAAAAAATTACTCTGGAGTTTGGATACATGTCCATGACTTTCCCAAGTCCTTCTTTCATTGCAAATTGCAAAGAGATTCCAGAAACATGTCCTAAACGGTTCCCTCAACAATGAATAATAATAATGTCTGGATGACACTGTGTCACCAAAGTAGCACAAAGAGGCACCAATTCCAGCCACTTCATTACACGCACTCCATGTCAGTGCACTTCCTCATAAGGGAATCCAAGATGTACAGCTAGTCTGCAGAGATCTCCATGCACCTCCAACCAATTTATCCATGAACCTCCCAAAATCCAGACAATCTGCTTTCTGAAACACACAGCCATAGCTATCGCCTCTCCTCTCAGGAAAAATAATTTCTGACAAACTCTGTGCTCACATATCACATCCAGTAAACCTTATTGACCAATCCCTTACTGTGCTCGGTCTCATTTGCACCCCCCTCAATCTCAAAAATCCTGTATGTAATATGTACAGTCTGTGGACAACCGCGGTGTCTGCGGACAAATCATGAAATCTGAGTGTGGGGAATTACAATTTAAATAGTGTGCCCCATTTTCCCTTTGAGGTTGGCTCTGAAAAGAGCCTTTTTCTTTATTGTTTTTTTTATGCAGATGCTTCAGAAACACCTTTTATTTTGTATTTTTGGGGATTATTTTTCTTATTTTCCTCCAAAAATCTTCACATTAGCTTCTCCAAAGCAACCCTTATGTTCCAAACAGCATGGCATTTCCCACACAAGATAAAGACATGCCATCTTATTTAAAGTAATCAACATTACCAGAGTCAATGTTGTCATTGTTGCAAAAGAACATGTCAGCTCTAAGCATAAAAGCAAACATGCCTCGGTTGATTATAAACCTTACAATATTGTGCTAAGGACAAAAATCAGAACTATTGTCTCATATTGCCCTAGGTATTAAACCAGAAAAAATTACCTTGGCATTTTGAATTAGTTGCATTACTGCCTGAAACAAGTTTTCTAGATCCTTTAACAAAGTAGGGGCACTGACATAACCCAAATGCAAAGCACCACAGTGCAGGACAACCACATGTGGACTGCTAACCCTACCCATATCTTGGCAAACTTCTACCATTGCCTGCAAATTGAAACCAGGCACAGTGCTCCACACCACCTCCACTCCTTTTACATCAAAATTCTTTCCCACATTCCTACATTTTGCATACTGCCCCAAACCACTCACAAATATATCCCCAAGCACCACTTTCTCCACCTCTGCCATCTTCATTACACACAGCCTCTCTCTCAATACGAAGCAGAACCTCAAAACCTGATTGGCTAATCCTCAAAATACACTCTCATTTCATGCTCGGAAGCCCCGGATGTGGCATGTCCTGTCTGTGAACAGCTGTGCTGTCCGCGAAGCGCGTAAGTAACACTGGGGCAGCCCTTCTACCCTTTCCACTTCACTCTCTGTACCATTCCCTCATTGGCTACTGTTTAACAGTCACACAACCATCCACCAATCACATAAAAGACCTCTACATCTAACTCCATGATCACAATTCAGCACTCTAGATGTACTGTTGATCACTCCGAGTACAATTGCGCTGTGACTGCAAAGCACCTACAGCAACTACTAGTTGTCACGGATTTCCCCCTTTCTCACCTGAGATCGATCCTTGCAGGATTTCTTGGGAGGAGTCTTCTTGCGCACAGATCGGGTTTTGTACAGGCTCGCGCGAGCCTCTTCTGGCTCCAGCGTGCATTCAGTGTTCCGGGATACTCGGAGGCTCCGGGAAGTCCTTGAAACGAGGAAGGTGTACACGAAGACGGCACATGAAATCCGGTAAGCAAAGTAGAGAGAAGAGGGAGGGAGGGAGATGGAATTTAGAGGGTCCGGGAACCAGGAACAAGAGAATAGTTCAGCAAACTACGGAGCACACGTCTAACCACTACCAGCGATAGCGTTAAGATGCGCGGGTCCGCGGGGGCGTAGTCTATTTGTAGAATGCGCTACGTCCGATGTGGAGGCTGGTGGAAGGTGTACCACGTTAGATGGCCATGTTGGGAGTACCAAGGAGTGCAAGCCCCGTTGTGATAGGGACCAGGAAGTCCAAAAGGGGCATGTTCTGTGGATCATGACAGCATGCCTCCTCCGAAAACCTGTTCTGCCAGGTTTGCCCGGCTGTATGAGATGATAGCTTCTGAGCAATCCTGGGGGTATTCAGATTAGAAATTGGTTCCCAGGTTCTTTCACTAGGAGGATATACTTTCCACTCGACCAGGTATTGGAGTTGACCCCGTTTATACCTGGAGTTGCATATTCTGGAAACTTCATATTCCAGCTGGTCATCCACAACCACGGGGTTGGGTCTGCAGGATTTCCGGGAGGATCGGATATAAGGTTTTAATAAAGAAGTGTGAAAAACTGGATGAATCTTTTTCCAGGAGTCTGGCAACATGAGCCGGAATGAGACTGGGTTTATGATTTACTTTATGGAAAAGGGCCCATAGTATCGGGGGGCCAGTTTGTTTGGTCATAAATGTCGAGGCAGTAGTTTCGAGGACAGCCAGACTTGATCACCAACGGCATAAGAAGGCCCTGGTCTTCTTTTGGTATCCACATAACGCTTAGTGTGTGTTCGGGCCTTTTCTAAATGTTCTTTGGCTTCCTTGTGTACGTTGATGAGAGTTTCAATCCAGGAGTCGACGGTTGGTACTGGTGTGGGATGTCGGAGATTGGAAGGTAGAACTGACGGGTGGAATCCTTGGCTGCAATAAAAAGGGCTGGTCTTGACTGCCGAGTGATCAGAATTGTTGTAGGCGAATTCAGCCACGGGTATAAGGAGCGACCAGTCGTCCTGTACCTTGGTGGCAAAACAACAAAGGTATTGTTCCAGAGTCTGGTTCACACGTTCCGTAGCTCTGTTAGTCTGTGGGTGGTATCCTGATGAGAGGGCACGTTGGATTCCTAGAATGCGACATAGATGTTTCCAGAATTGTGAGACGTATTGAGGTCCTCGGTCTGATATGATCTTGGAAGGGAGTCCATGAAGGCTAAATATATGTTCCAGGAAAATGCCAGCGAGTTCTGAGGAAGATGGCAACTTGTATAAGGATGTAAAATGGGCCATGTGGGTGAATAAATCAATGGTGACCATAATAGTCGTATAGCCCCTAGATGGTGGTAATTCTACGATGAAGTCCATAGCGATGAATTCCCAGGGCCTAGAAGGTAACATAGGTTGAAAAAGGAGACCTGCCGGATTTTTGTTATCATGCTTGTTTTGATTGCAGACTGCACAGGCTTTAATGTACCGTTGAATGTCAATTTTCATTTTAGGCCACCAAAATTGTCTTTGTATTAGACAGAGGGTGTTGGTGACGCCACGGTGCCCGGAGTGAAAAGTGGCATGACAGAGGTTAATGATCCGTAATTGCAGTCTCTGCGTGGGAATGACCAGGGTATTGTGCTTGAGCAGGTGCCCGTCTCTAGTTCCAAGACTCCACCGATTTTTCCCTGTGAATTCTTTCCAGATCTCAGAGCACTGGGTTTGCATTCGAATATCTTCCAGGAGACTGACTGCTTGGGCTACAAAGATTGTGTGGGGAAACATCTTTGGGTAGGCCCGATCTTCAAGAGTTTCGTAATCAGGACGTCGAGATAAGGCATCAGCAATTATGTTCTGTGATCCAGGGACATGATGTATGTGGAACTGGTACTGGGCAAAGAAGAGACCCAAAGGGCTTGACGACTGTTCCTACACTCAAAAGATTGTAGAACTTGGAGATTTCGATGGTCCGTACGGACCTGGACAGGATGTTTAGCTCCCAGAAGTAGATGTCTCCATTCTGTGAAGCCTTGGCGGATGGCTAATAGCTCTTTTCCAAGATGGAATAATGAGTCTCGCTGGGAGTTAGGGTTCGTGAAAGGTAAGCAATGGGGTGCTCCAATTTGTCCTCGATTCCTGCTTTAGCACTGCTCCTATGGTGTAGTTAGAGGCATCTGTCTCCACTAGGAATGGTCGATTAATATCGGGATGCGCTAGGATGGGGGCTTGAGTAAACTCTGTTTTTAATCGTTGGAATGCCTTGTCTTGAGCTGAGGTCCAGAAAAAGGGAGTATCTTTCTTCAAGAGAGCAATGATCGGTTGAACTATCTCAGAAAAGGATGGTATAAACTTCTGGTAGAAATTGGCAAGCCGCAGGAAGGATTGAATCTGTTTCACGAAGAGTGAACCGGCCAAGATAGTATGGCTTTTACCTTTGAATGGTCCATTCCAATTCCTCCTGGACTAAGGACAAATCCTAGGTAATGAACAGAAGTAACATGAAAAAGGCATTTCTCGGGTTTAGCTAGGAGTTTGTGTTCACGTAGCCATTGCAAGACTGCCTTTACATGCTCTTCATGCTTTAGAAGGTCCCTGGAGTAAATCAAGATATCGTCCAGGTAAATGATGACGAAGAGGAACAGCATGTCAGAAAACACCCTATCCATAAAACGTTGGAAGATTGCGGGGGCATTAGCAAGTCCGAAGGGCATGACTAAGTATTCAAAGTGACCAAAGGGTGTTCTAAAGGCTGTTTTCCATTTGTCTCCTTCCCTAATACGGATCAGATGGTAGGCACCCCTGAGATCCAATTTCGTGAAGATTACAGCTCCTCTCAGCGCTTCCAGGATATCAGAGATTAAGGGCAAGGGGCAGCGGTCCTTGAGGGTGCATTGATTTAATCCACGATAATCAAGACAAGGTCTAAGCTCTTTAGTGTCTTTCTTGGGAACAAAAAACAACAAAGCTCCAGCTGGGGATTTAGATGGTTTTATGGTGCCATTTTCAAGGTTAGTATCCAAGTATTCTCGAAGGGCCCTTTTTTCTGGTTCGGATAGAATGAACATCCTTCCAAACGGAATCACTGCTGAAGGTTCTGTATCTATAGCACAGTCTTCAGGTCTGTGAGGGGGTAGGGCCTGGACTATAGCAGTTGAAAAGACATCAGCGTATTCCTGATAGGCCTTAGGAACCTGTATGATATTAGAAACCATGAGTGGGCCTTGCTGGTCCATTGGTGTGTTTTCGGAAGATGTCAAGGAGGAATCCAAGAATAGACAGTGAGACATGCAAAACTCAGAACCAAGAAACAAGGATCCTGCTGGCCAGTTGATATATGGATTGTGTTTCTGTAACCAGGGCATACCCAGTACCATGGGGTAATGAGCCGACTGAATAATGTCAAATTTGATCACCTCTTGGTGATGGTCTATCAAGAGTTGAATCTCTTTGGTCTGCAAGGTTATAGGTCCTGAAGTAAGAGGTCTTCCGTCGATCGTCTCCACAGGTTGCATGATGCTTCGTGTTTCGTATGGAATGTGGTGGCTAAAGACCCAATCTTGATCAATGAATATTCCCATAGCCCCACAATCCACCAAGGCCAAAATGGGGTAGGTCTCATTCTTGGATGGCGATAGGAAGGCCTGTAGAATCACTTGGTTGTTCTGTCCAGGAGAGTTCAAGTATGGAATAGATGTGGAGCAAACATCTCTCTCCCGAAGCCTTGCTCCATCTAGGATCATGAGCTGGCGTTTCCCGAACGCCGTGGAGGGGCTAGAGGGCACTGTCTAACTAGGTGTTTATCTGAGGTACAATACATACATAATCCCGTATGGATCCTTCTCATCCTCTCTTGTGGGGATATGGGTCCACGGAAAGCCCCTATTTGCATGGGTTCTGGAACATTGCCAGAGACTGGAGTAGGGTCAGGTTTCGATGAGGTCTCAAAGGACACCTTCTGGAAGGGCATCTTGGACTTTTTCTTCTCTGCCTTCCTTTCCTGGATACGAAAGTCTATCTGCATGGCAAGGTCCATAAGGGCCTGAAATGAACTTGGGCGAGCCACTCTGGCTAATCTGTCCTTGATCTCCTCATTTAACCCCCTTCGGAAAAGAGTAAAACTTGCTTCTGAAGACCAATCCGCTTCCTTAGCCAATTGTTTGAATCGAGTTACATACGTAAGCATGTCCTGGGATCCTTGCTGAAAATCAAGTAGACGTTCCTGGGCGCTATAGACCTGTTCTGGGTGGTCAAACATGGTCTTAAGGGCCTGTATAAATCCATTGTAATCATCCAGGAGGGCATCTCCAGAATTGACCAAAGGTGTAGCCCAGGTTAGTGCATTTCAGAGGTGTGAGATTATAAAGCCCACCTTAGCCCTGGGAGTTGAAACGTAGTCGGGCTTAAAGGTAAAGTGGACTAAACAGGAATCAAGGAATCCACAAAGGGTTTTTTGCAGACCCATCGTATTTGTCTACAATGCCGCCCAGTAGTACGCTTTCCTTTGTGGCAGAATCACAGGACAAAACTGATTGTTTCAATGCAGTGATTTTCACCTTTAAATTCTGCACCTCGGACGTTAATTCTTGCATGCCACGCATGAGATCCTGAACGGCTGCTTCCATGTTAAATTCAACTTCGGTCGTTTGGCGTCTCAAACTGTCATGGATTTCCCCCTTTCTCACCTGAGATCGATCCTTGCAGGATTTCTTAAGAGGAGTCTTCTTGCGTAGGGATCGGGTTTTGTACAATCCCGCGCGAGCCTCTTCTGGCTCCAGCGTGCGTTCAGTGTTCCGGGATACTCTGAGGCTCCGGGAAGTCCAGGAAACGAGGAAGGTGTACACGAAGATGGCACACGAAATCCGGGAAGCAAGGTAGAGAGAAGGAGGAAGGGAGATGGGATTTAGATGGTCAGGGAACCAGGAACAGGAGAATAGTTCAGCGAACTATGGAGCACATGTCTAGCCACTACCAGCGATAGCGTTGAGACGCACGGGGCGCGGGGTGTGGTCTATTTGTAGAATGTGCTACGTCCGATGTGGAGGCTGGTGGAAGGTCTACCACGTTAGACGGCCATGTTGGGAGTACCAAGGAGTGCAAGCCCCGTTGTGATAGGGACCAGGAAGTCCAAAAGGGGCGTGTTCTGTGGATCATGACACTAGTAAACCCTCCAACATTTCTACTTTCAGATTCATGCACATCCACATGCATGAACACAAAGTACAGGTATGAATATTTTTTGCACAGTACATCATACATGCCAACATTTCGACCCACCTGGGAGGCACATTTGCTCCGGGAGACAGCATTTGTGTCATAAGAATGAATTGGGCAAAGATGTATTTTCAGTGGGAGAACGTGAAAAATGGGGAGTCTCCCAGCGAAATTGGGAAGATTGGCATGTTTGGTACATGTACATATCTTATAAATGCATATAAACAGAGTAACTGCCACTTACCCTGTGTAACCTGTAAAAAATGCTTACTGTCATTTCTCCCATCTGCTATGATCAAGTGTCACTTGCAAAGTTGTCTGCTCTCCAAACTTTTATTTACCCATATTATTAACTGCAATGTGCAAACCATGATAGCATTTAATGCATTGTAGTGCATACGATGTACATACAATTTCCTTTCTATACATTCTGCATATTTCACATACATTCTATCATTTCAACTTTCTTTACTAATGACTATATTAATAATCAGACACAACACACACAGCTATCTAACAAAGTGCCATTTCATGTTAAAAGATGGGAGAAATAACAATATAATTATGGAAAAAGGCTTGCTAGTGTGTTATAAAATTACACACAGCCAGGTTGAGTACATGCATCTTTATTTATGCACACAGATAGCCAATATCATTTGAAAGGCTCCCAGCTGAAACAACAACACGGCCTCTACAACTGTTCTTCCAATCTACACAGCTGTCTCATTCCAGCTGGTTGCCCATTCCGTTTTAGATTTCGCAACAGCATTCAACTATGCACAGGTGCAGTCATATCTATCACATCATCTACTACTATGTACAGTGTTGTAAAGCAAAACATACAACATCTCCCACCTTCCCTTCAGTCTGCAACACAAGCACCAGGTCTTTTTTGCAACCCTTACTTTATTTCAGACTCTCCCATCTCCAAGCACCACAGAATCACCCAGTACTTTAGTAACCACCTACTGAGTAATAAGCTGCTGACCTCATCAAATCCTTCTGATTTATTTCCCACACCTTCACAAATACATACATTGCATACTTTTCCATACAGTTCCTGACATTTACCCTGTAAAAATAGCAAACAAAGCATACAATTATTTATTCTATCTCCTAACATCCCGTAACACTGCCTTACGAACCTAAGTGTGCGTTGTGCGCTCACTATTGTAGTCATTTCTAAAGCATATTCAACTATCAGATTGTATATAAAATATACAGAATGCACATAGGCAAAGAAAAGTGCATGTACATGCTATGCACAGTTATCAGAAAGCACTACTACTGCAAAAACAAAGAAATCCATGTCTACATTAACAACAGTGCTATGAACACACGTATTCACTAACTTCTTTCTTTCACAAATGCGGCAAAGACCACTCTCGTGAAAAGCTGCAGTTTCTGAAGTACGAACGAGAACTCAGAAGAAACCTACTCTTTCCATCCAAATAAGTAAGTGAAATACTGCCCTAATGTTCTAACTGTTACTCGAACACTGTAGAACTCTAGTATTCTAGAACAAACAGTTGTATTAACCCTGCAACATTAGATTCAGTATTACTGATTCCCATCACCAGCTCCATACTTTCTATTGTAATCTGAACACCAGTATAGCAACACAAATACAAGAATAGCCTTCCCAACCTGATGTAACAGCCTATTGCACAATCACACACCTCTAAGTACATCCTTATCATCATGCTCAGACACTCATGCACAAAGCACACATACACTGCACATAATCCCAACCCATACTTTCTTTTTTTCTCCAACAGACCCCAAAGAATACCTACCAAAAAGTAACTGTAGAAAGCAACACAAAAGTAAACAAAATCAAACTAAAACTCTCCAAAATAAGCATCCACCTCTACAAAAAAAGGTCAAACAAAACAGCTAATACAGTCATTAAGCGAAACAAAACAAGCTTCCAGTATAGAAAATGTGCCTCCTCTTTCAAAATGTAAAACAAAACAGAAAGTAATTAACAAGACTGCAGCTACCACTCGTGCTAACACTGCACCTATAAATCTTGATGTAGCAGCAAGAAAGCATACCAAAATAATTCTTTTACAAAAAAATGTTCCGCCAGAGAGTCCTTCAGAACCTTATAAAAACAGGAGAGAAATCACAACCCTTATAACCTGTCATAGAAAATTAATCCTAGAAACTCCTTCTGAAAAGGAAATTCTTTATTTTAGTTTTAAACAGAATGAAACCACTAACAACACTAAGCACTAAACTACAAAAAAGATTTGTCAATACATGTAATATCAACAAAGATAACTTCACAAACATCTGTGGAGGTGAATTGAGTCACACCACGAGCATAGAACCATATTTCAATGAAGAAGGATACAAACAAAAGCAAATAAACCCAATTGGCATGCATAGCAGTGGACGAGGGTATGAAAAACGTAATAATACCATTATGGAACAAGAAACGCTGCTCACAAAAATATCCCCAGAAAAATCAGTATCATATCTCCATTCCACTGAACCAATACGTTCAGTCTACAAATGGCCGTGCTCAGCAATGTGTAACATTGCCTAAAATTATTTCAAATCTTTACGTCAATTCCTCAATCAGTATGTGAAAGGCAAAGACAAATTCAAAATTAAACTACTACAAAATATGGACCCCTGTCCAGTGCGCAAATACACAGGACTACAAGGACATTCGTTAGCCTGCATTTCTAGACCTATTTGCAAAAGCACCTTCCATCATATCAAAATTATATCAACACATCATTGAACTATAAGACAACTGGTCCATAAACTGTACTATGCCAAAAGTCCTGCTTTAGCGCTAGCCAACTTAAATAACAATCTTCTACAAGGTGCAGCCAAACAACGACTCGAAGAAATAGATCATATTCAGAGAAAATATTTTGGAATTGAAAACCACTTACAAAATGCAATAGATTTACAAAAGACTACCAACAACTGTACAGATGTCAATCTTCTATTACACGCATGCAAAAAAGAAATACTAAAGTTCCAAGGAGCTAATAACGGGCCAGTTATTAACAGGCCCAGTGAAAACCTTAGGGCAAAAACTGTGACATAAAACTCTTGGCAGCATAGGAAACATTGCCAATACAGAGAACTAACTGAAAGTATGCAGCAGTCTGCAGACCTGACGTACACCAACATTTTAAAAAGTATTAGAGTTGTTGTACTATCTCAAGTAGCACAAACTATATTAAAAACCAGGCACATCCATGCACTCTATAGCCATAACTCATATGCTACTGATGTGATGGAACAATTAGCACACAATAATGTCAGTTGTATGTCCTTCGAGGCAACTCTTGCAAGCTGTTCAACATTTAATGAAACAATGTAAAAAAAAATGCAACCAATAGTCCAAATTGCCTCCACAGACAAACTGGACGTACATGGTGTGACACTATCGATGTGTCAACAAGCCACAACAAGGCTAAACACCTTGGAAAACTCTATCTGTAACATAGCTGGTTTGGAGAAAATATTAAAATTATCTTTAAACTATAGAGTAGTGCTTAAACTTAACCTTGACGTGGACGAAGGACTAGTTAATGGAGCACTTGGTACAGTTGTTGGCTTTCAAACATACCCACGTGACAACAATATTCAATTTGTTAATTTTCTCTTTGACAAACTATCCGAAGTTAAAAAGGATGATCAAATGCCCGCTTCCTTCTTTTCAAAGACATGTTTGTATGCAGAGAAAAATGTTCTCTAACTCTAGCCTATGCATACACCATTTACAAATTACAAGGATTTACCCTAGATAAAGCATTGATAGATATTGGTATCACAGTCTTTAAAGAAGGCATGAGCTATGTAGCACTATCACGCTTACGTACACTTGACAGACTATTTCTAATCAACTTTGATGCTAGTAAAATAAATGCTGATATTTCTTGCATTCTAGAATACAATAGACTGAATTCACTCTACCCCCCCAATTAAAAACCTATTGTGTTACGCAAAAAGCAAAACGTTGTAAAAGAAAACTACTTCAGACTCAATCTATGCAGTATCCTACAGCAATTCCTCCAAAGAAAGTAAAAGAAGGTAATACATCATCAAGGACCACAACCAAAGATGAATCTACTGCTCAAAGTAACTCAAGTAACTCTTCAAAGAAGCCACGCACACTCCCAACAAATGACTTGGACACAGAACTGTCAGGTCCATTCAAATTTTCAAATATTACTGGTGTAAATTGCTACGCAAATGTAGCAATAAATATTCTATTCCAATTGCCACCAATTATTGACAACATTTACTTACACGGTACAGACCAATTGTGTTTGCAAATGTCAGTCCAAAGAAATGCAACCAACAATCATGACAACACTTACAGTGTTTCTGGAATAAGGCAGGAATTTGACTACTGTGCTGGAATGGTCAGATTTGCTATAAACTCACAAGAAGATCCACAAGAATTTCTAATGTACTTGCTACAAGTACTAGAAAATAAAAACATACCTATAAATGAAATCTTGCAGATTTCATACATGTGGACACATACATGCTGTCTTTGCTGATATATAGTACAAGAAGAAGTTCCTAATGAACGATTTGTGTATGTATCCATACCTAACTGTGAATCCATTCCATTTCAGCAACTTGTACAAAATGCAAACCAATGCAGATTATGACCTGCAATTCCAATAATCGTTCCACCTTACAAATACAGAAACATAGTAAATATGTAATAGCAATGTGTTTACGTTAAAATGCAGATGGTACCAAAAACAACTGCAATCTCACTGTATTCACACATGGTCGAGTATCACTTGGTAAAAAAAACCTTCACAATAATAGGTATAATCTACCATGCAGGAGCCACAACCAATGCAGGTCACTACACTGCATATATAAAAAAGAATTGTGGATGTTTCAAATGTAATGATAGTACCATTACTCTAAAGCAGAGATTACCAGAAAATCTTGTAAACGCTTACTTAATATTCTTGAAACCAAAATGTAATAACTAATCTGTGTATGAACATAAACAAAACTTGAACTTCAAAACTATGACCAATTAGAATATGCCAACAGGTATCTAACTGCCCCAAGAATCTGCAACAAAGAAACAGATAAATGAATACCACTAAAATTAAACAAGAAATAAAAAGTTAGAATATGCCCACAGGTATCTAACTGTCCCATAAATCTGCAACAAGCCAACAGATAGATGAATACAACTAAAATGGAAAAAGAAAAAAACAAATAAAATACACCAACTGCTATCTAATTGCAACAATGTTACAGCCACTTCCAAATGAAAAACCATACACCTATTCAATTCGTCCTATTGAAATCAATGAAAGAAATATATTGTACCACAACGTAGATAGAACGTTTTTTTTAATCCAGCAAGGATTTTTTACCCACAGATCCAATGATTAATCAACAAACACAAGAACTGAGCAAATTGCAAAGTGCATTGGTTTGAACCTATAGTACTTCTAAAGTACTAACTATGAGAGTCGACAAAATACAGAAATGTCTACTTTGAAATGCAATATTCATTGTAAACTACCTACACTAACATGTGATTTTTTCTTTTATCACAGTGATTGAAAATTCTGCTCCAACTACCCATGTCATGAAAACACTGCATACAACCACTAAAAGTCAAACAGTAAGTATATACTGATTGGTCTCACAAACACCACAGCATAACACACCCCTTAAAGCAAGCACCTGACCATAAACCGCAATCCAAAATATTTGCTTCCATGGGTATCTTATGCTGCAGCGCTTGTTGCCAAACACTACAATGTTACATGGCCTGGCCAAAACTGTTCATACAGCCTCAACAAAGTAAACAGTAAGTATATAATAATTAAACTCACAAACACTGCAACATAACACAGCCATGCAAATGAACACCTCACCAATCAATGCAACCCAAAATGCCTAGAGTCTTCAATACCAACAACCTGAACACAATCCGACAAACAAACAAACAAACACACATCATCTCACTATACTATAAACACTAATACACTACTACCAATCAGTACTCACATTATTTAAAACATATCCCCTAAGCAGTCCCATTCCACAATCAAAATGTTTGGTAGCATTGTAGAGTTATGCTGCGGTGGTTGTGTCCAGGGTCTAGAGTCTTGGGTGCATGGCCTACGGCCTACAGCCTTTGGCCATGCACCCAAGACAGTAGGCCCTCACCACAACAACTGCAGCATAACACAACCATAGAAGCAAACACCTACCAAATGACAAGAACCCAAAAACATAATACATCCACCTCAAATCTATGCGCTTCAATTAACATTCTAAAAAATAATTACAACCAACGTACAAACTCTTCAATACATACCCTCTTCACCCAATGCTCTTCTAAGGACCCAAAACCAACATCATACTAAAGTAAAGTAGCCATTAGTGTGCCCTGTGTTTAGTATATCCGCGGACAACCGCGGTGACCGCAGACACTGCAAACACATCACAGCCTTCTCCCACCTAAACAAATACAGCATTTGAACCATCTCTTACTCCGCCACCCTCTCCAAGCCCTCATACACACCAACACACTCCCTAAAATTGGATTTATGCTCACTTCCAGCACATGTTCATGCATCCAATATGGCAAGCGCATCAAAACAATTTGATGCACCTCATGCCTCAACCCAGCCAATCAGAGAACACTTTGCGTGTCTGCGGACATGACGAATGCCAATTATCACTTGGTGTTCTGTCTGCAGAGTGAACAGGGAAGTGTGTCCACAGAGCAGACATAGATATCACTAATGTTTTTATACCTACTTTTTGGTTGTTTTAAAAAAAACTACCGGACGGATTTTCACCAAATTTACAAAATCATGCGTTCGGGACCAAGCCACAAATTTGGTGACTGAGGTGTAGCCTCTAGCCCTGGGCAGTGGCCAGATTGTCCGGGTTATGGAATAAGGTCATGATCCGGACAATCAGGCTAGTGGCCATGACCACGAGGGACAACCCATGGGGTTAAAGTGGGCATGTCCACCTGGGACTGGCTTTGTGTTAAAGTTATTCGAAATTGGGATAGGTTTGAAAGGGAAGAAAAATGTGCTCATGGTAATATGGTCATAGGGTTCTCTTTTCGCCTTCTGCAGGCTGCCATGGAAAGTGAAGAGGGGCCTTGTACAGAACCCTGCCTTTCCTTTCCATAGTGGTCACCTTGGAAAAATACTTTTTTAGCACCCCAGGTTCCCACTTTGGGAACCTAGGGTGCTAATGGCCTTCATCCCCCATTACAGGGGCTGGAATTGGAGGATAATGATCCAGAGAACTCGTTATCCACCCTCGCTTCGCTTGGGCTGATAACTTGGCTGCCAGGACGGTATCCACCGTCCCTGGAACGGGGGATAAACGCCACAATATTGGCATTAGCATAACACAAAATGCAAATGGAAATGTTGGAAAATCTTATTGAGTCTATGTACTTTACTGAGAAATATAAAGTAGATGGAGTATATAAGTTTTTAACTGTGAAATGTGGTTCCTAAAGGAACATTTCTTTTATTGTTTTTGGATTCATTTTTTTTGGCAGGAGAGCTTAGAATGAAAGGTGGGGAGGGAAATGAGGGCCGAGGCACCAAACACTAACATGGAGGGGCAGGTGGACAGGGAAAAATGTTGCGCGTGTGCTATTTCTAAGGCAGTGGACAGTGTTTCTCATGCTCCTTGATTACAGCAGTGGTGGTGTCTATTGGGGAGGAGGGATGGCATTAGCTGATTCCATTTTAAGATAAATAACAGTTTTGCTAAAAGTATGTACTGTACACTAGATTGCTAATGGATGAGTAGGAATAGGTGTTGGAGCGGTGCAAGGAAAATGTTGAAGTTGAAAGTTCCTAGATCAGTAGAAAATGCAGTTCCAAACTGTTCATGAAGCACAGATCTTATTGTGAAGTGTGGACGGGTTCTCGGACACATCATCATGCCGCGCGCCAGCATATGGTCATGTGGCACTGTCTGGAAGGTCAGCAATGAAGTCAGATGTTCGTAGACTCCTGAAGGTTTTGCATAGACTTCTGTTAGGTCAACGCCATCTCCGACTTTGATGCCTATCCCATGCCGCATATTGACAAACTGATAAACTCTGAAACGCCACCTTCCTATTAACCATCGACTTAACCAAGGGGTACTGGCAAGGCCCAGTACATACACCTGATAAGGAAAATATAGCTTTATTGATGCCCCTAGGACTATTTCAGTTCAAAGTCCTTCCTTTTGGTTTACATGGGGCCCACGCCACTTTCCAACGGCTTATGGACAGGATATTACAGCCCTAATCCGATTTCTGTGGGGCTTATATTGATGACACAGTCATTTATAGTAAGACATGGGAAGACCATCTTTTCCATCTCTTTACTATTATGAGAGCCCTCAGAGAAGCAGGCTTAACTGCCAATCCATCCAAATGTAAGCTGGTCCAATCAGCCGTGAAATACCTCAGCTTCTTTGTCGGGAATTGCAGTATCCACCCTCAACAAGAATGTTCATAGACATTATGGTTTAGTTGCACTAATAAAAACCTATGAAATTCAATGAAAAGAATGGAGAGCTGTCTGGAAGGTCATCATAGAGCCACATGTATCCAACTTCACCTACCGCTCTTGCAAATGGCTGATTCTATTTATAACATCCACCCGCAATGATTTCATCACGCACATGCGTGGGATGACATCATCAGTGGTGTGTGATGCAATCGTATTTGGTGGTTTCATAGTGGCTCAGCTTATTGTAATCATGAGCATTGGTCTTGGGACCATGCGTGTTCAAGGAAAATATGATTTTTATACAAAAGGAATGAAAATCCAATTGCTGGCTAAATGAGGACGGATTAGATTGTGACGTCATTGTGCGCATGAGAAATATTGTGTCATACGGCTGGTATGGTGTGACGAGCTCTCTACTGGATGGATGTTCATGTAGTTGATACTAAAATATGATATAATAACTAAATGCCCTGACATCTTAATAACAGAGTTCCATCAATTTGATAAGGGAGGTGCCCATTCGTGGTAACGGTGGCATGGATTATAATGCAGAGGAAAACCCACCTTGAAGATCATTGTAAACACGGAAGAAGTTAAATGTTTCCAAAGAATGAGTTTGTAGAATTCAACCACAGTGAAGCATTGTTTACAATACATTTGGCAATTTATAGACAATCAGAGTATGTGATGCTCACAAAGAAAAACTTTGCAAATGTCATAATTTTAGTGATTGTACCTGTACATGTCTACAGATACCTGTGATCTGTCCTTTAAATAGGTTCATAGTCTAGCACAGTAGAGTCTATTCTCATTATTGGCCAACAGATTTGACCATGTGTGTTCTGTGTGAGAATCAAGTAGACCTCTATCTCAGCTTAAAAAGGTGAAGATGTTTGGGGCATAGGTGTGCATAGGTGTGCTCATAGGAATGGTCCTAAGTAAAAATACTCATTGAGCCAAAGGGGGGATATTATGATGGTTATCTCTAAAGTGCTGGTATACCGGTGATTTGACGTTGCCAGTTCTAATTTGCGACTTGTGCTCTGTCCAGCGCTCTTTCGCTCGTCTGGCGGATTTGCCAACATAGTATTTGCCGCAAGGGCATCTGATTGTGTAAATGACATTCTTGGTTTCACAAGTAGCATACTTTCTAAGTTGTATCTTCTTTCCTGTATTTCTATGCCGGATGAGGTCTCCTTACGGCACCACCTCAATGCAATGAGATCTCAAAGCTAACCAGAAGGCAGCAGTTCAGATGGTAGTGCCCTTCAAACAAGGCATAAGGTTACTTTCTTCTACAACATCCTCCGCATATGCTGCTACCACTACCAGGGACGCTTTTGTGGGGCAACGCTTCCCTAAAGCAGCCTTGCAGGCTATATGCACCACAGCAAAACCTTACCTTTCAAAGGTCATTGGATTGTGCATGTACTGTAACGCACTACTTTGCAGGGGGGAGCAACTTCAAAGTGTGTTCGAGGGGTCGGTCCGGGAGCATGCAAATGAGCATCTCCCACCTAACTGAAGGCCACCCAACATCTTCCTCTTTGTGCATGTCCTTATCTTATCCCTGTGGTTGGTACCCCTTCCCTATCCTCCCTTCCCTTCCTTTCCTTATATGTCATGTGTTACAAGACCAAGAAAGATACAAAACAACCAAAAAAGAAAAAAAGTTTAAAAAAAGCTATTTTCAGAGCCACCTTTCAAAGTACACAAATAGAATTGCCAATGAGACGATGCAGGCTGACAGACAGTCGATAAGCTGTACAGATTGCATGATGAATAATTGGAGTGTGAGCTCGGTCAAAAACATTGTAGTCATTTCCGGGAGAAAATCCTGGCACTAAAAAAAGGCTTTTTCTGTTGTTTGAGTGTGTTTCAAAGGGTTGAAATGAGCAACACCTACTAGAAAAATACTTTCTGTACTTGCAAAAAGGGCAGCAATGCATCTGTTATATTTCGATGACAAAGTTGACTACCAGCATCTGTAAGATGAACTCCATCTGTGGGAAAATGGTTGTGCTACTAAACACAATGTTGGCATTTTGAAAGTATGACTTGGCAACATCTCACAAAAAGGCATAAACAGCCTTCTTGACATTGCACTTTGCTTTCTCCATTTACGAACCAAAGCAAGAAGAAGGCAGCCACATCTGTCTGTGCAATGCGAGGAAAAAATAACTCAGGAGTTCGAAAAATACTCATGAGCTAGCCAAGTGCCTCCTTCATTGCAAATTGCATAGAAATTCCAGTAACATGTACTAAACTATTTCCTCCACAATGAAGAATATGAATTGCTGGATGATTGAGCATCACCAATGTGGCAGAACGAGGAACCAAAAATCAGCCACTTCATTGCAAGTACTCCATACCATACTTTGAATTTTGGATTCTATTATGTGATAATAGAATCCAAAATTTGCAGCCATTACACACTATTTTGCATGCACTTCCAACAAATGTATGTAAGAGTCCCCCGAAACCCGTACACTTAGCACACAACCATAACCATACTCTTCTGCATTCCTATCTACAAACAGACCTTCTGCCACATTCTCTCAGTTTTGCCAAATCCTCAGAAAGGAAAGGAGCTATCGGCTATCATAAAGGTAGCTAGAAGTAGCTAAATAACATCATCCCTTAATTTGCATAATTGGCCATGTGCCTAATGGGTAATTACTTAGAGCACAGTTGTTATAGCCTCTGATTCAATTTTTCATCCAGCTAGCTGTCTAAGTATAAGTGGGACGTGGTCTGATGACCTACAGGTGACAGTACATAACATAATGCATAAGTGAAGTGCAGCATGCATGTTGATATTTTATAGACAGAAGTAAATACCTATTAGAAATAGTAATAAATAAATTTTGCTTTTTTGTGATTTGCAGGAAAAAGGTAAAAATGTGTAAAATTCCTTTGCAGGGCCCTTGTCCACTTCCAAACCAGAAACTATTTCAGTCCTAAATAGCTCCACAGGTTTCTACACTGTAGGAACCACAAAGGTGCGAAACTTCACATTCCAGTACTGGCGAAATGCACTGCTCTACCAAAGCACCTCACTTATCTGCTTCTGATGTGAATAGCCCCTACTAGAGCAGTGTCACATTTGGACTGGGGCATAAAATTGTCTCGGGCAACAATGAAAAAGTGGGCCACAGTTGCAAATGGCTCTTCCTTCTTTTTATGGCAGACTTTTTTAAATAGTATGCAACTGTGAGTTTGTCATGACATGTGATGCAAACTGTGCACTTTACAGAGTATTTATTCAGAAACAATTGGCAATTACTAGCCGCACACCTAGCAAGAAATGTAGTGCTTTTTTCAATTAGTTAGGAAAGCAATAGAAAAGAGTGTAAGTTTCCAAACCAATGGAAGAAAGTAGGTAGATTTTGCGCTCGTCACTTTTACAGTACAAAGTCACTAGGGGGCATTATTTATCACTAAATATAGTGAGAAAGTCATCAAGTTCACAACACTGCACTCTCTGCTTACACACCATAACCACAAACCTTATTGGCGAATCTGTTAGCCTCCACAGTCCCATTTCCATGCATGGCATCCTCAAACACCCCAGATGTGGCATTTGCGATCCTGCAAATATCGTGATATCCGGAGTTTGTGTTTTCTTCTTCTCCTCACATTCTCAATAACCTCTTCAATGCATCCTGTAGATGGTAAAACAAAATATAATTTCCAATGACTGACAAAAAAATGCCATTTGCATTGAAAAGGTTCACACTTCGAGAATCAATTATGTCATTGATACAGAAGAAAATCCCAGCAGTGCACAGGAAATCACACATGCTTCTGTTCATAAGACACTTTCCGACCTCTGGCTCTTAACAAAGCATATTGGTATAGTCCCATACACTTCGTGGTGGTATGGAAGAGAAAAGCAACTTGGCAGTGGAAAAAAGGCACTTTGCAGTTTTCATCAACCTCTTTAGTTGATGGAACAAATGTGAACAAGCCAGGTACACCAAATGTTGGCTGCCATAGTGCACCATGACAACATCAACAGTTGTGAAAGTGGCCACCTCTCTGCAAAGTGCTAGCACAATGCCGGAACTGCGCACAACAGAAAAGCACCACAAAGCCTCCACTCCTTCCAAAATCAAAATTTGCCATCAAAGTCTCTTTCCAGGGCATACCTGTTCAGATCTAGCACAGAGGCATCACCCATAATCAACAGTGTACGTCTCTCGATGTCTGCCACCCTCACTACACTGAGTAATGAAAAGAAATATTACCGCCCCTTACAGTAATGCACACCCTCAGCTCCTGATTGGATAATCCTCACAGTCCCATTCCCATGGCCAGCATGCTAAGAAGGTCAGGATGTGGCATATGCGCTTCCCCAAGTACCGCAAGTAGGCAGTAGCAGTCCTTCTTCCCTTCCCTTTCCACTATCTTTTTCCAGCATCCTTCATTGGGTACTGTTAAATAGTCACACACACATCCACCAATCACATCCAAGACCTATGCATGTAACACTAGCAGTTCTGTACAACACTCCATATGTACTGTTAAACATTCAGAGTGCAGGCCTGGTGGCATCCCAGTAAAAACTTCTGTGAAACTACCCAATATTTCTGCATCCAGATTCAATTACATCGGCACCCATCACCACAAACTACATGTATAAATATTGGTTCTACAGAATTTTTACAACTATGTTATATGTGCCTCTGAACAGGTTATCTGCCACTGAACTTCCACAATGTTCTCAAAAGCATACTCTCATTTCTACCATCACCTACCATCAAGTGCCACTTCATTAGTATGTGCTTTGAAAGTTTTCATTTACCCGTATCAGCCATTGCAATATACAAACAGGAACTCTCTCATTACCCTCCGACAATGTTATGAATTTTTTTCTGCACCAATGCATCTCCTACACAATTCATAAACCTATCGCACAAAACCAGCACTGAATGTATCCTACCAACCCAAACCAAGTAAATACATTGCATGCATAAAACAGGGTGCCTGCCACTTACGTTGCACACTTCAAAGAATGTAACATTAGTTAGAAAGGCAAAAAAATGTATGTGTGCATTGACAAGAGTGCCAAGCGTAAATGTGGATACATAAACCCAAGAAGTGTAATAATTGCTGCAATCATGTAGGAAGCATATATTTGCAGAAAGGTTAATGAAATTACACACACACACACACACACACACACACACTGTCCTTTCCAAGCTGTACACCTTTCCCAACCTTTTTCTCACCGTTCCAAAACTAGAACTAATCCATTTGAAAAGTAAATAGTCCTACTCTAATGCACACATTTGCTAAACGGCACGTCATATGGTACACTTACAAATCAACCACGTACACCCATACCAACAATGCTACTGCTCCCAAATCCTCAATCATACACAAAGCCGTCCAATTAAAGACACACACTAAGGGTTCCTGCCAACACATCTCCCTGCCCTGTCATGTAATGCATTCTCCAAATGCAGTCAGTATGCCATTAACAAACAAATTGTCTTACATTCTTCTTTAACAGTTGCAGTAACCACCTCTGTCCTAAAAGCCAGTGGCGTGTTACCTTCAAAATGCAACCCAGAGGAAGCCTGCTGTGGACAGCCAACAAAGCAAGTGTAATGTTATTGTGGAGGTGCACCTCTTACTAAGACATTGCAGTGTTCTTGTATTTAAGGTTCACAATAGCATCGACCCACTGGTATTTGCTTCATGCTTACTAAGTGCACCTCAGCAGTTGCTCACTTTGTGTTATCATGTCGCCTTAATTTTAGTAACTCCCAAATAGCAATATAACATTCCCACCATACACTAACATACCATTACACAATCACACACCTCTATTTGTATTCCTACCCTCATATTCATCCATTCATGCACAGATGAACATGTATACATCACAAAATATGTAGACCTACATGTCTCTTTTTTTCTTCAGCAGCTGCTACAGAATGCCTAGCAAAAAGTAACTTGATAAAAACAACACAAAAATAGGCCACTGTACCTAAAAGCAGAGAAAGTCGCCATGCACCTCTAACAGATTTTGTGCACAAAGTTGAAAGAGAATAGCTAATACAGGCACAAAGGAAAACGAAAGCACCTACTAATAAGGAGAATGTAATGCCTCTATCAAAATGTGGAAATGAAAATAAAGGTACTGAAAGGTACTGAAAGGTACTGAAAACAGTGTGACTGTCACTACTGGTAAGGGAGTATGTGCAAATGCTAATAACACCACAAGAAAGCATTTAAAAAAAGGATTTTTACAAAAATAAAATCCACCAGCGAGTCCTTCAGACCCTTGCAACTAGAGAGGAGAAATCACCCTAAAACCTCAAACCTTACCACACAAAACTAATCCTTGAAACTGTTGTAGGCAGTGCAATGCTCTTAAACGCAAAATCTTTCAATTAAATTTAATAAGAATGAAGGCACTAAAAAAATTACTCTGTAAACTACCACCGCTATTTAGAAGCAAACACATTATCAACATTGATACTTTCACAAAATCAGTACAGGTCAGTGGAGGCACACCACCAGCAAACAGGCATACTTTAATGAGAAATCATACAAAGAAGAGTAAAAAAAAGTAAATTGCCATACATAGCACTGCGCCAGGGTATGAAAAGGTACAACAATAGCATAATGGGAGAAGAAACACTGCTTTCAGAAATATCCCAAGTAAAGTTAGATGCCACTGTCCATAGTACCGGACCAATGTGGTGGAGCTTCAAATAGCCTTGCACATCAATCTGTACCGGTTGCCACAACTCTATGAAGTTGTTGCAGCTGTAACTCAAGCACCATGTAAATGTCAGCAACAACGGAAGAAGTTAAATACTGGAAAAAATGTGAACTCCTGCCAGTGCGCAAATACACAGGAGAATAAGGACATTCGTTAGTCCCTGTTTCTGGACCTGCTAGCAAAAGCCATCACCATCTCCAAATGTTAGCAGCACACCTTTGTACTGTAAGAAATCTCATTTATATAGTACTTACACACGAAACTGCCTGGTCCATTCAAATTTTCCTACACAAGTACTGCAAATTACTATGCACACGTAGAAAGCAGTGGTGTATTTCAAATGGCACTAATTGTTTAAAACAAACACGGCTCATACAAGTTGTGTTTCCAAATAATAGGGCTGAACAGAAATGCTGCACACAATCCTGGAAACAGTTTCAGGGGTGCATAAAAGGCAAGGATTGGACTGTTGTGCTAGAATGGAAAATGCACCAGTAAATCCACAGGAAGTGGTAATGTACTTACTACAGGTATTGGAAATGAAAAACATACCCATAAATGGAATCTCTCCGATTTCCTACATGTGGAAACATACATGCACTCTCTGATATCATGTAATTCAGGAAGAAGTCCATAACAAACGATTTCTCTCTCTATGTATACCTAACTGTGATTCCATTCCATTTCAATAATCATTCTACCTTACATATACAATCGCATAGACAATACATAATATGAATCCTGTCAACGTACATTAAAGATGGGGAAAAAAATTAACTGCAACCTTACTGCCTTCACACACGGACAGGTATCATTTGGCAACAAAAGGTTCACACCAATAGCCGTAATGTACCATGTACATTGTACCATGAACCAATGTACCGTAATGTACCACACAGGTGAAACAACTAGTTCAAGGTCACAGCGCTTCGTACATTAGAAAGCACGTATAATCTTTGCAGAAGATGTAAATTATTTTTTTTCATTTCATGAGGGAGAGCCCCAAAAAGGTCCTTCTCCAAAGGCACTACAGTAAGATGGCCCTGACACCCAGGTATGCGCAACCATTGCACACAGAGTCTGCCAACATACACCGTTGAATCGAAACTCACTGCACATATAAATAATAGGTAGGGGCCGTAAATGTATATGTTTATATTGAATGAGCTGTAGATTCATTGCACCATGTATAAAGTACCAACATGTCTCCATGTACGTAAAAGGAAGTTCTACATAACTGGAATGCTCATCATTGGAAATGCATGATGAAATGGTAACACGTTGCCGCCTGATTTTGTTTTTGTAGCCGCATGGTGGCTGTAAATGGAATCCTGTTATACCTCTCTATCAACAGGGGAAAAGTTCATTGTAATATTGGCTTCAGTGGTACTCATGAATTGCACCAAATGTAGCTGTTCCATACAATTGAAAAACAAAATCCATATACCAGTATCACAGTGTTGGCATGCATGGCTGCATAACGTTGCAGTGAATGTCGCCAAGGCCTACCGTCTTTGGTAAAGATGTAGGTAGTTAGTAAAATTCACAAACATAACACAGCCTGTGGCACCTCTACCCACTTCCACTCACATAGTATGTTTGTACTGCCAACCAAACCACAAACTCTTCAGAACAATGCCCCTGCTCCCAGCACTCTATGAAGTACACAGACCCAACACATCATAGTACAGTGCAGTACTCTGATATCTATGCAATGGCCACAACCTAAACACATAAAACATGCACTGGAACACTTTACACTTTTATATACACAGTATTCCAACACATCACGCAGTGGACACACTGCAGAACTGTTGACTCCATCAAGTGCAGCCATGGACCCAAAACTGTAGGATGGAACGACAATCACCACACCCATTCAACCAACAATATATACAATGCTGACACTGTAATGCTCACCTGGTATCCACAGGGATGTCACTCAGCCTGTTCTGACCTCTTACGACCTCAAACCCTTCCCTGTAGTCTACTCGACTGGACACTGGGCCTGAAACACAGGATTGGTAGAGTTTAACTCCCTATTGTCTCTGTGTGCTTGAACCCCTTATTCCCCGGGGTCCAACCCTTCCATTTGATCCACAGCTCACCTTGTGTTCTTGGAAAGTGTGCTCTCTGTCCTGCTTTCAGGGGCGCGTTGATTAATGTGGGCTCGTTGCTGCCTAGTTACTTCACTGGCAAGAGTCCGACAGGTAAGTATGAGTCTTTTGAACAGTTCTCTAACTTCGTCCTTTCCTTCCTTCGATGATGGCAGGTGTCCGGGGATGGCAACGTGCTGCTGAGATGAGTAGCGCTGAAGGTGAGTGAGAGCGCGATGCGCGATGCAACCCTTTCGTATTTGTATTGAACTGAGATATTTTTCTGTGTCTTTTAGGTGCCGTGACGTTTTCAGCGTGGATGCCGGTTATGAAGAAGAAATGCGGTGAGGAAGCGTGGTATGCGGCGCCGCTATATGTTTCCACACTAACCTGGAGTGTCTTTTCCCTCTTGCAGATGGATGAGAAGTTCCGGAGACAGAGTTCCCCCAGAGCGGCTGGGATTCCGGCAAGCGTTTGAAGCACGTACAGTCTTTAAAAAAAGGCGAAGATTTGCTGAATGCTTACTAATGCTTTTTTCTGTTCTTTTCCCTTTTCCTTAGGAAGCGGCATGCCGGATGGGAATGACACCGCCGAAGATGCCCGCAGAACAGAAGGAGCGATGAATGATGGGCGGAAGCGCTGCAAGGTAAGGCTGTTCCTAACGGTGTTCTTGTACTTGCAGGAGCTGAGCGCAGAAGAAAGATGCAGGCCTACTGGAGACTGATTCGAACACAGTGAGTGTCACGCTGCAGGTGCAGAAAACGCAACGCATGTTTCTCAGCCTGGGCGTGGCTTAAATAGTCTCTGGGTATCCCAGGTGTCTCTGGGCTGAACCACACCCAAAGGACTAGACTGCACATGCATTTCTGGGAACCGTAATATGTGGGGGCATCATTCTTGTCCTCATCAATGCACAACAAGTCCAATCCCCAATGTTATCCTATGGGAGTGAGTGAGTCTGGTGCCACAAGCGCCAAGTCTGACTCCAAGTGGGTCTTTGGAGGGATGGAGAGGCCCTTGAGGGCCATGTAGGTGATTGTGGCCTGGCTCCAGCCTGACATCTTGGAGGGCTGGGGACCTGAGGGGCAGGAATCATGACAGCACTCCCCCCAAGGCCCCTCTCAAGGTGGCTCTTCTGTCTGGTCCTGGTTTGTTTGGATGGTTTTGATGAAATCGTCTAAACAAGCGAGGTGCATGGATGTACTCACAAGGCTCCCATGTCCTGTCTTGGGGACCATACCCCTTCCAGTCTACTAACTAGTATAATTTGGATCTGACGTACTTTGAATCCAGGATGTCCTTGACTCGAATTCTGTCTCCCCGGCGACTACTACTGGCTGTGGTGGCGTTGCTACCCGAGTCCCAGGTTGAACAGGTTTAAGGAGAGACACGTGGAACACAGGATGAATCTGCATGTTTGACAGCAAAGCTAGTCTGACCGCCACAGGATTTATCATGGAGGTGATGGTGAATGGACCCGGGTATCTTGGATGGAACGTTTGGGTTCCTTTAATGGACACGTGTTTAGAGGCCAGCCAGACTTTGTCTCCCACTTGGTAGTTGGGGGCCTTTGCTCGGTGTTGATCAGCAAACTTCTTTTGGCGATTCTTAGCTTGAAGTAGGTGTTCAGCTGCCCTTTTAAAGGTTTGAGAAATGGTTGTGTGCAAGGTTTTGACTGCTGGCATTTCCAGGGTTGTAGGAATGTCCAACTCAGAAGTACGTGGGCACCTGCCATACATGGTATAAAAGGGTGTCCGCCCAATGCTGGTATGTAGGGAATTATTATAAACATATTCAGCTATCCATAAGAGGTCAAACCAGCTTCGTTCAGCTTGGTGTAACATGCAACGCAGATACTGCCGAGCGTCTGATTTGTCCTCTCAGTTTGACCATCCGTTTGGGGATGGTGACTGGTGGATAGCTGGATGTCGATCTGGGCCATAGAGCAGCATTTTCTCCAGAAGTTAGATACGAATTGAATACCTCTGTCTGAGACCAAAACTGAAGGAAACCCATGGAGCCATACGATGCCTTCAAGAAATACCTTTGCCAGAGTGGAAGCATTTGGGAGCCCCTTAAGAGGAATGAAATGTGCCATTTTTGAAAATAGGTCATTTACCACAAGAATAGTGTTAAACACTTGACTGGGTGGTAAGTCAGTTATAAAATCGAGAGACAACGTGTGCCAGGGTGCTGGTGGGATTTCCAATGGTTGTAATAGCCCAGCCGGTTTCTGCTTGGATGACTTGTTTTGAGCACACACTCCACAAGATAGGATGAATTGAATAATGTCTTTACGCCACGTGGGCCACCAATAATTTCGTTTTACCTTGGCTAGGGTTTTAGCGATTCCGGGGTGGCCCTCGATCAAGGAATCATGATAACCGGACATGACTTGTTCTATTAGTTCTTGGTTTGGTAAGAAATAATGATTCCTGAAGTCGGTCAACTTATCTTTTATCATGTAATGTTCTCCTTGTGCACTCCACGCATGTAATTGCTCCGGACTCATCAGGTTTTGGATTTCTTCATGTAATTCTTTCTGAGTTATGGTTGGAAACAGATGCCTCAGGCATGGTTATGGGAGCCGTCCTCTCACAAAAGGACCCCAAAACGGGCCAGTTACACCCTGTTGCCTTCTGGTCGTGTAAATTCACAGCCCCTGAACTCAATAACGCTATCACAGACAAAGAACTCCTGGCCATTAAGTCAGCCTTTAAGGCATGGCGGCACTACCTCTGTGATTCCTAGGAGCTTGTCACTCGGGATGATTGCTATCGGGTCAGGGGTCTGATACCCTTGCTCTTCCACCTCCATACGGGAAAGGGCATCGGCCTTCCCATTTTTCACCCCTGGTCAAAATGTAATCACATAGTCATATTCAGCAAAAAAAAGATCCCAACGTAGTTGTCGTGACGATTGGGCCTTTGCCGTTTTTAGGTACTGGAGGTTCCGGTGGTCAGTTATTACGGTGATTGTGTGTCTTGCGCCCAAGAGGTAGTGCCACCATGCCTTAAAGGCTGACTTAATGGCCAGGAGTTCTTTGTCTGTGATAGCGTAATTGAGTTCAGGGGCTGTGAATTTACGCGACCAGAAGGCAACAGGGTGTAACTGGCCCGTTTCGGGGTCCTTTTGTGAGAGGACGGCTCCCATAGCCATGCCTGAGGTGTCCGTTTCCACCAGGTATGGCAGATCAGGGCGAGGGTGGCGTATGATTGGGGCAGATGTGAATCTTGCTTTGAGTTCCTGGAAGGCTTCCTCGGCTTCTGTTGTCCACTGGAACTTTTTTTTGCTTTTCCTTAGCAATGACGTGATGGGATGCACGATTTGCGAAAATCCTGGGATGAACCGGCGGTAGAAGTTTGCAAAACCCAGCATACTTTGAGCCCCCTTGAATGAATTTGGAGATGGCCAGTTCAGTATAGCGTCTACCTTGTGTACATCCATTCGGATTCCATTCGGGCTGAGAATAAAGCCCAGGAATTCCACCTCGGAGACGTAGAATGAGCACTTTTCGAGCTTGGCGTAGAGCTGGTGTTGACAGAGTTTCTCCAATACGGATTGGACGTGTTTAACGTGGTCCTGCTTTGATGCAGAATATACTAGAATATCATCGATGTACACTAGAGCACAGACATCAATCAATTCCCGTAGGACATCGTTCATGAAGTATTGAAATGCTGCAGGCACGTTGCAAAGGCCAAAGGGCATTACTTGATATTCGTACAAGCCGTATTTGGTGCGAAAAGAGGTTTCCCATTTGTCCCCCTGTTTTACATGAACAAGGTGATATGCCCCCCTCAGGTCTAGTTTTGTGTAGATTTGAGCATCTTTGACTTGATCAAGCAATTCAGGGACCAGTGGCAGGGGGTAGCGTTTTTTTCACGTAATATGGTTCAATGCGCGATAGTTGATGCACGTTCTCAAGTTCCCCTCCTTTTTCGGTACGAAGAATAGAGGACTGGCTGCTGGAGACTTCGAGGGACGGATGAACCCATTGGCCAGGTATTGGTCAAGATAGGCCTTCAGGTGCTGGTTTTCTGGTTCCATGAGTGCGTAAATTCGCTCACAAGGGATTTGTGCACCGGGTATCAGGTCGATTTGGCAAGCGTAAGGTCTATGCAGTGGCAGGGTATTAGCCTGTTCTTTCTGAAAGACATCTTGAAAGTCCTGGTATTCACTTGGTAGGGTGGCGATTGCCACAGTCGCAAGCGTGGAGGTTCTGGTGTCTATTGGTTGGTTCTCTTGGTGATAACATGTGTGGGCGCAAGTCTCGGGAAAGGCCAATTCTTTTGCTCACCAATCGATTCGAGGATTGTGAGCTACCAACCATGGCATTCCCAAAATCACCCGGAACTGTGGTGCCTTAATGAGGTTGAAAATGATAGATTCTTGGTTGGGAATCCTGGCACAGAAGGGTTAAAGCTGCAGTGCATTGGGATACTGGACCAGAAGCTATTTCTGTGCCGTCGACAGTGGTAACAGTGTCGGTGGTTGATTTAGGGCATATCGGAAGCCCCATCTTTGCCGCAAGATTCTGGTCGATGTAATTCCCAACAGCTCCACGGTCAATGTACGCTCTTACTGCATGCATCCGAGATGGTTGTTGGTGATTGATCAAGACCACAGATAGTGCAAAATGGGAGGTCTGTAGTTCACTTTCTTCGCTCGACAAGAGGACCCCTACACTTGCTGGGCTGGGGAGTTTTCCGATTCCTTGATGGTATTTTCCTTGTTCTTGGCCCCTACCATCCTCCTCGGTGGCTTCACAGGGCACTCTTTAAGGAAATGACCTGACCTTCCACAGTACAGACATAACTGCTGCTGTCTCCTTTTATCCCTTTCTGGTTTAGTCAAGGGGAATCTGACCCCCCCCCCGATTTGCCTTGGTTCTCCTGAACCTTCCAGTGTGCGGGCAATATTGTCCTTTGAACGCACATACATAGGGTGAGGGTCCGGTCTGGTTCGATCTGCTCTTCGTTCCTGCAACCTATGATCCAGTTGAACAACAAGGTCAATGAATTCTGAGCAGTCTATCGGGGGTTCACTACTTGTGCAAGAACATCCTTGAGCTCCCCCCGCAACCCCTGATGAAATAACGTGGTTCTCTTCTCCACTGGCCATTCTGCTTCAACTACGAGTCTATTGAACTTGGCTATGTATGTTAATAGGTCTTGATTCCCTTAGCATAGGGACAGAAGTTCGTTGTCTAATGCCTGCCCATCAGTACAACGGGCGAACAGCTTTTCCATCTCCTGCTGAAAGCCCCTGAAGTCATGCAGCAAAGGATCGTCTTGGGCCACAAAGGGTACAGACCAGTCCGCAGCGCTACCACTCAGGTAGGATAGCACAAAAGCGACCCGTGATTGGTCATTCGGAAAGGCCCCTGGTATAACAAGGAAGTGCAGGCGGCACTGGTTCATGAACGTTGCAAACCTCTTGGGATCCCCCGTAAATTGTTCGGGCGGGGCTAAGGGAACTGCCCCAGGAAGGGTTAGCTGAATGGGATTGGCTGATGCTGCTGGCATCAAGGGCACACTTCCCGGCAATGGTGCATGCCCTGCTTGTGACTGGAGAAGTTGCCGGCTTAAATCATCAGTGCGTTCTTTGGATACTATCAGCTCTCTCCTCAGGGTGTTGGTCTCCTGACTGGCTGCATGTACTTCGGAGCGTAGCTGCCCCAACATGTGGGCTAACTGGTCGGTTTCTGACGTTTCCATGACGCCCAGGTGGATTTTGATGTGAGGCTTTGCGTTCTGTAACGCTCACCTGGTATCCACGGGGACGTCACTCAGCCTGTTCTGACCTCTTATGACCTCAAACCCTTCCCTGGAGTCTACTTGACTGGAGACTGGGCCTGAAACACAGGATTGGTAGATTTTAACTCCCTATTGTCTCTGTGTGCTTGAGCCCCTTCTTCCCCGGGGTCCATCCCTTCCTTTTGATCCACAGCTCACCTTGTTTTCTTGGAAAGTGTGCTCTCCATCCTGCTTTCAGCGCAGGGGCGCGTTGATTAATGTGGGCTCGTTGCTGCCTAGTTACTTCACTGGCAAGAGTCCGATAGGTAGGTATAATGAGTCTTTTGAACAGTTCTCTAACTTTGTTCCTTTCCTTCCTTGATGATGGCGGGCGTCCGGGGATGGCGACGTGCTGCTGAGATGAGTAGCACTGAAGGTGAGTGAGAGGGCGATGAGCAATGCGACCCTTTCGTATTTGTATTAAACTGAGTTATTTTTCTGTGTCTTTTAGGTGCCGCAACGTTTTCAGCATGGATGCCGGTTATGAAGAAGAAATGCAGTGAGGAAGCGCGGTACACAGCGCCTCTAGTTGTTTGCACACTAACCTGGAGTGTCTTTTCCCTCTTGCAGATGGATGAGAAGTTAAGGAGACAGAGTTCCCCAGAGCGGCTGGGATTCAGGTAAGCGTTTGAAGCTCGTACAGTCTTTAAAAATAAGCGAAGATTTGCTAAATGCTTACTAATGCCTTTTTTCTGTTCTTTTCCCTTTTCCTTAGGAAGCAGCATGCCGGGATGGGAATGACACTGCCGAAGATGCCAGCAGAACAGAAGGAGCGATGAATGATGGGCGGAAGCGCTGCAAGGTAAGGCTGTTCCTTACGGTGTTCTTGTTCTTGCAGAGCGCAGTAGAAAGATGCAGGCCTCCTGGAGACCGATCCGAACACAGTGAGTGTCACGGTGCAGGTGCAGAAAACGCAAAGCATGTTTCTCAGCCTAGGCGTGGCTTAAATAGTCTCTGGGTATCCCAGGTGTCTCTGGGCTGAACCACACCCAAAAGACTAGCCTGCACATGCATTTCTGGGAACCGTTATATGTGGGGGCATCATTCTTGTCCTCATCAATGCACTACAAGTCCAATCCCCAATGTTATCCTATGGGAGTGAGTGAGTCTGGTGCCACAAGCGCCAAGTCTGACTCCAAGTGGGTCTTTGGAGGGATGGAGAGGCCATTGAGGGCCATGTAGGTAATCGTGGCCTGGCTCCTGCCTGACATCTTGGAGGGCTGGGAACATGAGGGGCAGGAATCATGACAGACACACTATAAATACAAGTCAACAATGTGACACCTACTTGCAACTAGTGGACAAGGCAGTTGTACGTAACTGGAGTACTTCACATCGTCATGCAAAATTACATAGTAACATGTTGCCACCTGATTTTGTTTGTGTAGGGGCATGGTGGCAGGAAATGGAAACCTGACATACCTCTCTATCAACAGGGGAAGAGCTCATTGTAAAATAGGCTTCAGTGGAACACATTAATTACGCAAAATGCAGAGCTTCCATGCAATTGAAAAAGAAAATCCATATAGTATATATAGTGTTGGCATGCATGGCTGCATAATGTTGCGGTGGGTGTGGCCACCGCAGCCTACAACCTTTGGCCACACCCACCACAACGTTATGCAGCCATGCATGCAAACATGTGGCCAAGTACCAGAACCTACACACATAATACAGCCACCAGCACTCCAACAGCTTTTGGCCATGCACCCAAGCACCTAGGCCTAGGCCACACCCATGGCAATGTTATGCAGCCATGCAAGTCAACATGTGTCCAGGTACCAGAACCCACAAATGTAATATAGCCACTGGCACTGCTACCCAACCCCTGCACAATAATACAGCCATGCATGCAAACATGTAGGTACTTGGCATAATCCACAAACATAACACAACCTTCAGCACATCTACCCACTTCCACTCACATAATATTTTTCTACTGCCAACCAAACCACAAAATGTACACAACATTGCCCCTCCTACCAGCAGTCTATTAAGTACACAGAACCAATACATCACAGTAGAGTACGGTAATCAGTAATCTGTGCAATGGCCACAATCTTCAGAACATTGCCCCTGCTCCCAGCAGTCTATTAAGTACACAGACCCAATACATCATAGTACAGTGCAGTACTCTGTATTCTACACAATGGCCACAACCCAACCACATAAAACATCCACTGGAAGCCTATGTACTTCTATACACAGTACTCCAACACAGCACCCAGTCGACACACTGCAAGACTGTTGACTCCATCATGTCCAGGCATGGATCAAAAACTGTAGGATGGAACAACAATCACCACACCCATTCAACCAGAAATATGTACAATGCCGACACACCACACACACTCAAGGCAACAATGTGAAACCTACTTGCAACTAGTGGACAAGGAAGTTGTTCGTAACTGGTGTACTTCGCAGTGAAAATGACCGAGGACATGTCCAGGCATACATCCAAGGCGCGAGTGGCTTACCACTCACAAGCCTAGTACACCCTATGTGAAAATTCTCATGTCATGTGCAATCCACTCCCTACCTCCAATTGAGCCTGCCAGCACTCACCACAAAAACAGGTTGGCCTCAGGACCTATTGTGCCGTAACAAAGGCTGCCAGCAGTCACTATACAAGGTAGTCACCAGAGGAGGTACCCGCAAATTGGCGTAGTATGCACGGATACACTCCCCCACCCTTTCCAACCCTCTTCCCACCACCATATGCCAGAACGCATGTTTTGTAGCCACTTTCAGCACCACACTATCCTCGGCTAAGCATGGCGGCGTTACTCAAATGTATTACACTCATTGCACTTCCCTCCAGCCAACCACCGGGCACTTCCAATGTCCACCGACATCACACCACACTCCAGCCCAATTATACTCTTGACCTTGGAGCAAACAGGGAAATGGGACCGCGGAGCAGAGCCAGATATCACTAATTTTGTGAGACGTACATTTTACCTGCTTTTTAAAAAAGTACAGTACTAATTATGAAATAAATTTACAAAAGCACGCTTTCGGGACCAAGCCACCACTCCCAATGAAAATGAAAATCCGTCCATTGGTTTAGCACGTATGCGTATGCACATTTTGTCCATTCAGTCTATGGAAAAAAATGTTTTTGGGACGTCCCCCCGTAACTTCGGTGGCCCATCTGGACCAAACCTTACCAAACTTCCAAAAGAAATTCAGAGCGACCCATATACTTTATCTGCAAAGTTTGGTGAGTTTTCGTCCACGGGGAGCAAAGTTATAAGCCGCCCATAAAGTTCTCTTCCTATGAGTTGAGCAACTTAACAATAACTACACAGCTGCTACCGCAGGCCATGTAATATATATATATATATGTATATTCAGTGAACAAACTTTGTTAAAGGGATGTTATGGTTAAGTTGCACTACTAAACCCCTATCAATTTTTTACACAGACATGGCAAGCATCCTGGAGTGGCTTGAAATTTCCCTCGGGATGAAATGAGTGAAGACAGTAACTCCATTGGTACACAATACAGTTTGAAAAGTAAGACAAATAATACACATTGCTTCACATGTACCTGACACATATTTCTTTCTTTAACCGTGCATACAAGAAATGAAGGGACTGCCCCAGAAGCAGCAGCTCCTCCACAAGTCCATGACCAAATACAACACCAAAGTAACAGTGTACAAAATCAGCTAGTGAGCCTGGAGGCAAACATTGATCAATTAATGAACACTTTTGCCGACTTGAAAGATTTTGTACAGGGACATACAATGGACACTATTAAATACCGATGCCACACCTACAGATGTACCCCTTCCTCGGCTAAGGATGGCGGCGTTACTCAAATTTATTACACTCATTACACTTCCCTCCAGCCAACCACCGGGCACTTCCAATGTCCACCGACATCACACCACACTCCAGCCCAATTAGACTCTTGACTTTGGAGCAAACAGAGAAATGGGACCGCGGAGCAGAGCCAGATATCACTAATTTTGTGAGACGTACATTTTACCAGCTTTTTAAAAAAGTACAGTACTAATTATCAAATAAATTTACAAAAGCACGCTTTCGGGACCAAGCCGCCACTCCTGCCGCAAATTTCATGAAAATCCGTCCATTGGTTTAGCACGTATGCGTATGCACATTTTGTCCATTCAGTCTATGGAAAAAAATGTTTTTGGGACGTCCCCCCGTAACTTCGGTGGCCCATCTGGACCAAACCTCACCAAACTTCCAAAAGAAATTCAGAGCGACCCATATACTTTATCTGCAAAGTTTGGTGAGTTTTCGTCCACGGGGAGCAAAGTTATAAACCGCCCATAAAGTGCTCTTCCTATGAGTTGAGCAACTTAACCATAACTACACAGCTGCTACCGCAGGCCATGTAATATATATTCAGTGAACAAACTTTGTTAAAGGGATGTTATGGTTAAGTTGCACTACTAAATCCCTATCAATTTCAGTGAAAAAGATTTGTTAAAGGACGTCATGCTTCAGTTGCCCTAATAAAAACCTATCAAATTTAGTCCAAAAACTTTGTTAAAGGGACATTATAGGTACTTTGCATTAATAACAACCTATCCAGATTATGGTTACAAGTAAAACCGAAAACCCCCACTAATTTACCAGTTATGGTAAGCTAAGTGACCATAACTCGCGCCCCACAACCATGCACTGCTACGACTAACACCCATGACATCAAAGATGAAATCACATGTCTGGCTCCCTCTTTTTTTCTTTACTGACATATCTAGGACAAGTGGTTTTCTTCATTAACAGTCAGGAACTAAAAATTCAAAACGTACTATATTTGTAGACCTTACTTTTAACATATGTTCTTACAATACTTTCCTTAGGGTGCAGTCACATCACATGATACATATACATCGAGAAAAAATCAGGCTTGAAAAACAGCAACCATTTCTGTGCATGAAGATAATCAGTTAGGTTATGAACACTTTCTGGCAATACTGCTGCTTTTTTGCTTACTTTGCTTTCCCTGGATTTGCTCATGTTTGTATGTGTTGTGGTCTCTTTATGTTTTGTCTGTATTAGTACAATTATGTAATAGTGAGGCATTAGCTAACATGTTTCACAGTACGCACAACTCTTATATGAAAGCATTTATCATTTTACTATCCCACATGGCAAAATTATGAATATTGCACCTCTATGTTGTATGCTGCACTCAATGCCTATGTTTCTACATGAGCAGGTTCCTATTCTGGAAAGAACTCCGTAATACCATGGTGTTTATAGCAATGTATTGCTTAATGAACTACGTAGCTCATGATATTTCTCTCAATGACCCCGGACAGTTTTTTTCCAATATTATAATAAGAATCCCATGTGGAGACTTTTCATGAAAAATAAATGCACATGTTATGTCATCAATGACATTTGTGATGTCATCTTTGATGTCATGGGTGTTAGTCTTAGCAGTGCATGGTGGTGGGGCGAGTTATGGTTGCTTAGCTCACCATAACTGGTGCATTTCTGGGGTTTTTTTGGTTTTACTTTTAACCATAATATCAATACGTTGTTATTAGTACAAAGTAACTATAACGTCCCTTTAACAAAGTTTTGACACTGAATTTCAGAGGTTTTTAGTAGTGCAACGTAACCATAAGGTCCCTTTAGCAAAGTTTTTTCACTGAATTTCATAGCTTTTTAGCAGGATACCCTTAATTTGTCTAGATGTACCATATAACATACTGAACCCCCCAGTCTCATGCAGATAACTACACGGTCCGCGGATCGTGCGACTGTTCACGGACCTCGGGTAGCATCCACTCTGCCCAAAAGCATAGTGGTTCTCTTACATTGTTGTAGTGTGCAGAAAAAACAATGAACATGTTGAGAGAGCAACACATAACTGAATAAGAAGGAAAAAAAAAGTAGCTCTACAAATTCTGTACATATGAAAGCATCAGTGCAATTGCATAGGGTATGCAAAATAATGGAATGCACCAAGAAGAAAAATAACCTGTGTTTCCAATAGTATTACCTCAGTGCTGCTTTACATACAAACTGAGAAGCAACTGTCAGCAGGACAACTATAAAGTACTGACAGCAGAACTGTACTACAAAGTGATAAGTACACTACATTTCTTCCTATAACTGCACAGTTTGTTCAGTGTGCAATACTAGGAAAAATGATTTCTCTTTTTTTTACACAGACATGGCAAGCATCCTGGAGTGGCTTGAAATTTCCCTCGGGATGAAATGAGTGAAGACAGTAACTCCATTGGTACAAAATACAATTTGAAAAGTAAGACAAATAATACACATTGCTTCACATGTACCTGACACATATTTCTTTCTTTAACCGTGCATACAAGAAATAAAGGGACTGCCACAGAAGCAGCAGCTCCTCCACAAGTCCATAACCACATACAACACCAAAGTAACAGTGTACAAAATCAGCTAGTGAGCCTGGAGGCAAGCATTGATCAATTAATGAACATTTTTGCCGACTTGAAAGATTTTGTACAGGGACATACAATGGACACTATTAAATACCGATGCCCCACTTACAGATGTACCCCTGCCCCCTTTCCCAGCCAACCATCTCCACAAATTACCTGTAAGCGAAGACGCTATAATGAGATCTCAATCCCTTCCTCCCCTGATGCCCAACCTGTGGAAAACCCCATCCCTGTCCGGCAGACACTTGGAGGCATGCGCATCTCTCCCCCTGAATCCCATGAACATCGTGCCTGTCCAGCATGTCCGCGTAACGGTGACATACTTTAAATTGTTCTGGGACCCTACTCATGCCCGGCGGACACCAGTGCACATGCACATCTCATTACCTTGTCCTACGGACAACGTCCCTGTCCAGCATATTGGCATAGTTGTGGCGTACTTTTCATTAGTTCTAGGACTCCAACTCTGTCCAGCGGACACTTGAGGGCATACACATCTCTCCCCCCCCCCGAGTCATACAATCATTGTGCCTATCTGGCATGTCCGCACAGCAGTGGCATACTTTCCAAGCTGAATATCTTTCCCAAGCTTTTTCTCACCCTTCCAAAACTAGGACTTATCCATTTGAAAAGTAAATAGTTCTACTCTAATGCACACACTTGCTAAACGGCACGCCATACGGTACAATGACAAATCAACCACGTACACCATTACCAACAATGCTACTGCTCCCAAATCCTCAATCATACACAAAGCCGTCCAATTAAAGGCACACAATAAGGGTTGCTGCCAACACATCCCCCTGCCCTGTCATGTAATGCATTCTCCAAATGCAGTCAGTATGCAATTAACAAACAAATTGTCTTACATTCTTCTTTAACAGTTGCAGTAACCACCTATGTCCTAAAAGCCAGTGGCGTGTTACCTTCAAAATGCAACCCAGAGGAGCCTGCTGTCGACAGCCAACAAAGCAAGTGCAATGTTATTGTGGAGGTGCACCTCTTACTAAGACATTGCAGTGTTCTTGTATATTAAGGTACACAATAGCATCAACCCACTGGTATTTGCTTCATGCTTACTAAGTGCACCTCAGCAGTTGCTCACTTTGTGTTACCATGTCGCCGGAATTATAGTAACTCCCAAATAGCAATATAACATTCCCACCATACACTAACACACCATTACACAATCACACACCTCTATCTGTATTCCTACCCTCACATTCATCCATTCATGCATAGATGAACACCTATACATCACAAAATATGTAGACCTTCATGTCTCTTTTTTTCTCCAGCAGCTGCTACAGAATGCCTAGCAAAAAGTAACTCGGTAAAAAAAACGCAAAAATAGGCCAGCTGTACCTAAAAGCATAGAAAGTCGCCATGCACCTCTAACAGATTTTGTGCACAAAGTTGAAAGAGAACAGCTAATACAGGCACAAAGGAAAACAAAAGCACCTACTAATAAGGAGAATTTAATGCCTCTATCAAAATGCAGAAATGAAAATAAAGGTACTGAAAAGTACTGAAAACAGTGTGACTGTTACTACTGGTAATGGAGTATGTGCAAATGCTATTAAAACCACAAGAAAGCATTTAAAAAACATATTTTTACAAATAAAATCCACCACAGAGTCCTTCAGACCCTTGCAAGTAGAGAGGAGAAATCACGCTAAACCCTCAAACCTTACCACACATAACTAATCCTAGAAACTATTGTAGGCAGTGCAATGCTCTTAAAACAAAAACATTTTCAATTAAATTTAATGAGAATGAAGGCACTAAATAATTTACTCTGTAAACTATCACCACTAGTTAGAAGCAAACACATTATCAACATTGATACTTTCACAAAATCAGTACAGGTCAGTGGAGGCACACCACCAGCAAACAGGCATACTTTAATGAGAAATCATACAAAGAAGAGCAACAATAATAAATTGCCATACATAGCACTGTACCAGGTTATGAAAAGGTACAACAATAGCATAATGGAAGAAGAAACACTGCTTTCAGAAATAACCCCAGTAAAGTTAGATGCCACTCTCTATAGTACCGAACCAATGTGGTGGAGCTTCAAATCGCCTTGCACATCAATTTGTATCGGTTGCCACAATTCTATGAAGTAGTTGCAGCTGTTACTCAAGCACCATGTAAAAGTCAGCAACAACGGAGAAAGTTAAATACTGGAAAAAATGTGAAATCCTGTCCGGTACGCAAATACACAGGAGAATAAGGATATTCGTTAGCCTCTGTTTCTGGACCTGCTAGCAAAAGCCATCACCATCTCCAAATGTTGGCAGCACACCTTTTTACTGTAAGAAATTTCATTTAAAAAGTTTACTAAGCAAATAGTTCTCACACACAAAACTGCCTGGTCCATTCAAATTTTCCTACACAAGTACTGCAAATTACTATGCACATGTAGAAAGCAGTGGTGTATTGCAAATGGCACTAATAGTTTAAAACAAACACGGCTCATACAAGTTGTGTTTCCAAATAATAGGGCTGCACAGAAAATGCTGCGACGCTGGAAACAGTTACAGGGTCGCAGATAAGGCAGGGATTGGACTAGTGTGCTACAATGGAAAATGCACGTTAAATAGACCAGTAAATCCACAGGAAGTGGTAATGTACTTACTACAGGTATTGGAAATGAAAAACATACCCATAAATGGAATCTCTCCGATTTCCTACTTGTGGAAACATACATGCACTCTCTGCAATCATGTCATTCAGGAAGAAGTCCCTAAGAAACGCTTTCTCTCTGTATGTACACCTAACTGATTCCATTGCAAATACACAGGAGAATAAGGACATTCGTTAGCCTCTGTTTCTGGACCTGCTAGCAAAAGCCATCACCATCTCCAAATGTTGGCAGCACACCTTTTTACTGTAAGAAATTTCATTTAAAAAGTTTACTAAGCAAATGGTTCTCACACACAAAACTGCCTGGTCCATTCAAATTTTCTTACACAAGTACTGCAAATTACTTTGCACATGTAGAAAGCAGTGGTGTATTGCAAATGGCACTAATTGTTTAAAACAAACACGGCTCATACAAGTTGTGTTTCCAAATAATAGGGCTGCACAGAAATGCCTAGGCGTGGCTTAAATAGTCTCTGGGTATCCCAGGTGTCTCTGGGCTGAACCACACCCAAAAGACTAGCCTGCACATGCATTTCTGGGAACCGTTATATGTGGGGGCATCATTCTTGTCCTCATCAATGCACTACAAGTCCAATCCCCAATGTTATCCTATGGGAGTGAGTGAGTCTGGTGCCACAAGCGCCAAGTCTGACTCCAAGTGGGTCTTTGGAGGGATGGAGAGGCCATTGAGGGCCATGTAGGTAATCGTGGCCTGGCTCCTGCCTGACATCTTGGAGGGCTGGGAACATGAGGGGCAGGAATCATGACAGACACACTATAAATACAAGTCAACAATGTGACACCTACTTGCAACTAGTGGACAAGGCAGTTGTACGTAACTGGAGTACTTCACATCGTCATGCAAAATTACATAGTAACATGTTGCCACCTGATTTTGTTTGTGTAGGGGCATGGTGGCAGGAAATGGAAACCTGACATACCTCTCTATCAACAGGGGAAGAGCTCATTGTAAAATAGGCTTCAGTGGAACACATTAATTACGCAAAATGCAGAGCTTCCATGCAATTGAAAAAGAAAATCCATATAGTATATATAGTGTTGGCATGCATGGCTGCATAATGTTGCGGTGGGTGTGGCCACCGCAGCCTACAACCTTTGGCCACACCCACCACAACGTTATGCAGCCATGCATGCAAACATGTGGCCAAGTACCAGAACCTACACACATAATACAGCCACCAGCACTCCAACAGCTTTTGGCCATGCACCCAAGCACCTAGGCCTAGGCCACACCCATGGCAATGTTATGCAGCCATGCAAGTCAACATGTGTCCAGGTACCAGAACCCACAAATGTAATATAGCCACTGGCACTGCTACCCAACCCCTGCACAATAATACAGCCATGCATGCAAACATGTAGGTACTTGGCATAATCCACAAACATAACACAACCTTCAGCACATCTACCCACTTCCACTCACATAATATTTTTCTACTGCCAACCAAACCACAAAATGTACACAACATTGCCCCTCCTACCAGCAGTCTATTAAGTACACAGAACCAATACATCACAGTAGAGTACGGTAATCAGTAATCTGTGCAATGGCCACAATCTTCAGAACATTGCCCCTGCTCCCAGCAGTCTATTAAGTACACAGACCCAATACATCATAGTACAGTGCAGTACTCTGTATTCTACACAATGGCCACAACCCAACCACATAAAACATCCACTGGAAGCCTATGTACTTCTATACACAGTACTCCAACACAGCACCCAGTCGACACACTGCAAGACTGTTGACTCCATCATGTCCAGGCATGGATCAAAAACTGTAGGATGGAACAACAATCACCACACCCATTCAACCAGAAATATGTACAATGCCGACACACCACACACACTCAAGGCAACAATGTGAAACCTACTTGCAACTAGTGGACAAGGAAGTTGTTCGTAACTGGTGTACTTCGCAGTGAAAATGACCGAGGACATGTCCAGGCATACATCCAAGGCGCGAGTGGCTTACCACTCACAAGCCTAGTACACCCTATGTGAAAATTCTCATGTCATGTGCAATCCACTCCCTACCTCCAATTGAGCCTGCCAGCACTCACCACAAAAACAGGTTGCCTCAGGACCTATTGTGCCGTAACAAAGGCTGCCAGCAGTCACTATACAAGGTAGTCACCAGAGGAGGTACCCGCAAATTGGCGTAGTATGCACGGATACACTCCCCCACCCTTTCCAACCCTCTTCCCACCACCATATGCCAGAACGCATGTTTTGTAGCCACTTTCAGCACCACACTATCCTCGGCTAAGCATGGCGGCGTTACTCAAATGTATTACACTCATTGCACTTCCCTCCAGCCAACCACCGGGCACTTCCAATGTCCACCGACATCACACCACACTCCAGCCCAATTATACTCTTGACCTTGGAGCAAACAGGGAAATGGGACCGCGGAGCAGAGCCAGATATCACTAATTTTGTGAGACGTACATTTTACCTGCTTTTTAAAAAAGTACAGTACTAATTATGAAATAAATTTACAAAAGCACGCTTTCGGGACCAAGCCACCACTCCCAATGAAAATGAAAATCCGTCCATTGGTTTAGCACGTATGCGTATGCACATTTTGTCCATTCAGTCTATGGAAAAAAATGTTTTTGGGACGTCCCCCCGTAACTTCGGTGGCCCATCTGGACCAAACCTTACCAAACTTCCAAAAGAAATTCAGAGCGACCCATATACTTTATCTGCAAAGTTTGGTGAGTTTTCGTCCACGGGGAGCAAAGTTATAAGCCGCCCATAAAGTTCTCTTCCTATGAGTTGAGCAACTTAACAATAACTACACAGCTGCTACCGCAGGCCATGTAATATATATATATATATGTATATTCAGTGAACAAACTTTGTTAAAGGGATGTTATGGTTAAGTTGCACTACTAAACCCCTATCAATTTTTTACACAGACATGGCAAGCATCCTGGAGTGGCTTGAAATTTCCCTCGGGATGAAATGAGTGAAGACAGTAACTCCATTGGTACACAATACAGTTTGAAAAGTAAGACAAATAATACACATTGCTTCACATGTACCTGACACATATTTCTTTCTTTAACCGTGCATACAAGAAATGAAGGGACTGCCCCAGAAGCAGCAGCTCCTCCACAAGTCCATGACCAAATACAACACCAAAGTAACAGTGTACAAAATCAGCTAGTGAGCCTGGAGGCAAACATTGATCAATTAATGAACACTTTTGCCGACTTGAAAGATTTTGTACAGGGACATACAATGGACACTATTAAATACCGATGCCACACCTACAGATGTACCCCTTCCTCGGCTAAGGATGGCGGCGTTACTCAAATTTATTACACTCATTACACTTCCCTCCAGCCAACCACCGGGCACTTCCAATGTCCACCGACATCACACCACACTCCAGCCCAATTAGACTCTTGACTTTGGAGCAAACAGAGAAATGGGACCGCGGAGCAGAGCCAGATATCACTAATTTTGTGAGACGTACATTTTACCAGCTTTTTAAAAAAGTACAGTACTAATTATCAAATAAATTTACAAAAGCACGCTTTCGGGACCAAGCCGCCACTCCTGCCGCAAATTTCATGAAAATCCGTCCATTGGTTTAGCACGTATGCGTATGCACATTTTGTCCATTCAGTCTATGGAAAAAAATGTTTTTGGGACGTCCCCCCGTAACTTCGGTGGCCCATCTGGACCAAACCTCACCAAACTTCCAAAAGAAATTCAGAGCGACCCATATACTTTATCTGCAAAGTTTGGTGAGTTTTCGTCCACGGGGAGCAAAGTTATAAACCGCCCATAAAGTGCTCTTCCTATGAGTTGAGCAACTTAACCATAACTACACAGCTGCTACCGCAGGCCATGTAATATATATATATATATATGTATATTCAGTGAACAAACTTTGTTAAAGGGATGTTATGGTTAAGTTGCACTACTAAATCCCTATCAATTTCAGTGAAAAAGATTTGTTAAAGGACGTCATGCTTCAGTTGCCCTAATAAAAACCTATCAAATTTAGTCCAAAAACTTTGTTAAAGGGACATTATAGGTACTTTGCATTAATAACAACCTATCCAGATTATGGTTACAAGTAAAACCGAAAACCCCCACTAATTTACCAGTTATGGTAAGCTAAGTGACCATAACTCGCGCCCCACAACCATGCACTGCTACGACTAACACCCATGACATCAAAGATGAAATCACATGTCTGGCTCCCTCTTTTTTTCTTTACTGACATATCTAGGACAAGTGGTTTTCTTCATTAACAGTCAGGAACTAAAAATTCAAAACGTACTATATTTGTAGACCTTACTTTTAACATATGTTCTTACAATACTTTCCTTAGGGTGCAGTCACATCACATGATACATATACATCGAGAAAAAATCAGGCTTGAAAAAAACAGCAACCATTTCTGTGCATGAAGATAATCAGTTAGGTTATGAACACTTTCTGGCAATACTGCTGCTTTTTTGCTTACTTTGCTTTCCCTGGATTTGCTCATGTTTGTATGTGTTGTGGTCTCTTTATGTTTTGTCTGTATTAGTACAATTATGTAATAGTGAGGCATTAGCTAACATGTTTCACAGTATGCACAACTCTTATATGAAAGCATTTATCATTTTACTATCCCACATGGCAAAATTATGAATATTGCACCTCTATGTTGTATGCTGCACTCAATGCCTATGTTTCTACATGAGCAGGTTCCTATTCTGGAAAGAACTCCGTAATACCATGGTGTTTATAGCAATGTATTGCTTAATGAACTACGTAGCTCATGATATTTCTCTCAATGACCCCGGACAGTTTTTTTCCAATATTATAATAAGAATCCCATGTGGAGACTTTTCATGAAAAATAAATGCACATGTTATGTCATCAGTGATGTCATCAATGACATTTGTGATGTCATCTTTGATGTCATGGGTGTTAGTCTTAGCAGTGCATGGTGGTGGGGCGAGTTATGGTTGCTTAGCTCACCATAACTGGTGCATTTCTGGGGTTTTTTTGGTTTTACTTTTAACCATAATATCAATACGTTGTTATTAGTACAAAGTAACTATAACGTCCCTTTAACAAAGTTTTGACACTGAATTTCAGAGGTTTTTAGTAGTGCAACGTAACCATAAGGTCCCTTTAGCAAAGTTTTTTCACTGAATTTCATAGCTTTTTAGCAGGATACCCTTAATTTGTCTAGATGTACCATATAACATACTGAACCCCCCAGTCTCATGCAGATAACTACACGGTCCGCGGATCGTGCGACTGTTCACGGACCTCGGGTAGCATCCACTCTGCCCAAAAGCATAGTGGTTCTCTTACATTGTTGTAGTGTGCAGCAAAAACAATGAACATGTTGAGAGAGCAACACATAACTGAATAAGAAGGAAAAAAAAAGTAGCTCTACAAATTCTGTACATATGAAAGCATCAGTGCAATTGCATAGGGTATGCAAAATAATGGAATGCACCAAGAAGAAAAATAACCTGTGTTTCCAATAGTATTACCTCAGTGCTGCTTTACATACAAACTGAGAAGCAACTGTCAGCAGGACAACTATAAAGTACTGACAGCAGAACTGTACTACAAAGTGATAAGTACACTACATTTCTTCCTATAACTGCACAGTTTGTTCAGTGTGCAATACTAGGAAAAATTATTTCTCTTTTTTTTACACAGACATGGCAAGCATCCTGGAGTGGCTTGAAATTTCCCTCGGGATGAAATGAGTGAAGACAGTAACTCCATTGGTACAAAATACAATTTGAAAAGTAAGACAAATAATACACATTGCTTCACATGTACCTGACACATATTTCTTTCTTTAACCGTGCATACAAGAAATAAAGGGACTGCCACAGAAGCAGCAGCTCCTCCACAAGTCCATGACCACATACAACACCAAAGTAACAGTGTACAAAATCAGCTAGTGAGCCTGGAGGCAAGCATTGATCAATTAATGAACATTTTTGCCGACTTGAAAGATTTTGTACAGGGACATACAATGGACACTATTAAATACCGATGCCCCACTTACAGATGTACCCCTGCCCCCTTTCCCAGCCAACCATCTCCACAAATTACCTGTAAGCGAAGACGCTATAATGAGATCTCAATCCCTTCCTCCCCTGATGCCCAACCTGTGGAAAACCCCATCCCTGTCCGGCAGACACTTGGAGGCATGCGCATCTCTCCCCCTGAATCCCATGAACATCGTGCCTGTCCAGCATGTCCGCGTAACGGTGACATACTTTAAATTGTTCTGGGACCCTACTCATGCCCGGCGGACACCAGTGCACATGCACATCTCATTACCTTGTCCTACGGACAACGTCCCTGTCCAGCATATTGGCATAGTTGTGGCGTACTTTTCATTAGTTCTAGGACTCCAACTCTGTCCAGCGGACACTTGAGGGCATACACATCTCTCCCCCCCCCCGAGTCCTACAATCATTGTGCCTATCTGGCATGTCCGCACAGCAGTGGCATACTTTCCAAGCTGAATATCTTTCCCAAGCTTTTTCTCACCCTTCCAAAACTAGGACTTATCCATTTGAAAAGTAAATAGTTCTACTCTAATGCACACACTTGCTAAACGGCACGCCATACGGTACAATGACAAATCAACCACGTACACCATTACCAACAATGCTACTGCTCCCAAATCCTCAATCATACACAAAGCCGTCCAATTAAAGGCACACAATAAGGGTTACTGCCAACACATCCCCCTGCCCTGTCATGTAATGCATTCTCCAAATGCAGTCAGTATGCAATTAACAAACAAATTGTCTTACATTCTTCTTTAACAGTTGCAGTAACCACCTATGTCCTAAAAGCCAGTGGCGTGTTACCTTCAAAATGCAACCCAGAGGAGCCTGCTGTCGACAGCCAACAAAGCAAGTGCAATGTTATTGTGGAGGTGCACCTCTTACTAAGACATTGCAGTGTTCTTGTATATTAAGGTACACAATAGCATCAACCCACTGGTATTTGCTTCATGCTTACTAAGTGCACCTCAGCAGTTGCTCACTTTGTGTTACCATGTCGCCGGAATTATAGTAACTCCCAAATAGCAATATAACATTCCCACCATACACTAACACACCATTACACAATCACACACCTCTATCTGTATTCCTACCCTCACATTCATCCATTCATGCATAGATGAACACCTATACATCACAAAATATGTAGACCTTCATGTCTCTTTTTTTCTCCAGCAGCTGCTACAGAATGCCTAGCAAAAAGTAACTCGGTAAAAAAAACGCAAAAATAGGCCAGCTGTACCTAAAAGCATAGAAAGTCGCCATGCACCTCTAACAGATTTTGTGCACAAAGTTGAAAGAGAACAGCTAATACAGGCACAAAGGAAAACAAAAGCACCTACTAATAAGGAGAATTTAATGCCTCTATCAAAATGCAGAAATGAAAATAAAGGTACTGAAAAGTACTGAAAACAGTGTGACTGTTACTACTGGTAATGGAGTATGTGCAAATGCTATTAAAACCACAAGAAAGCATTTAAAAAACATATTTTTACAAATAAAATCCACCACAGAGTCCTTCAGACCCTTGCAAGTAGAGAGGAGAAATCACGCTAAACCCTCAAACCTTACCACACATAACTAATCCTAGAAACTATTGTAGGCAGTGCAATGCTCTTAAAACGAAAACATTTTCAATTAAATTTAATGAGAATGAAGGCACTAAATAATTTACTCTGTAAACTATCACCACTAGTTAGAAGCAAACACATTATCAACATTGATACTTTCACAAAATCAGTACAGGTCAGTGGAGGCACACCACCAGCAAACAGGCATACTTTAATGAGAAATCATACAAAGAAGAGCAACAATAATAAATTGCCATACATAGCACTGTACCAGGTTATGAAAAGGTACAACAATAGCATAATGGAAGAAGAAACACTGCTTTCAGAAATAACCCCAGTAAAGTTAGATGCCACTCTCTATAGTACCGAACCAATGTGGTGGAGCTTCAAATCGCCTTGCACATCAATTTGTATCGGTTGCCACAACTCTATGAAGTAGTTGCAGCTGTTACTCAAGCACCATGTAAAAGTCAGCAACAACGGAGAAAGTTAAATACTGGAAAAAATGTGAAATCCTGTCCGGTACGCAAATACACAGGAGAATAAGGATATTCGTTAGCCTCTGTTTCTGGACCTGCTAGCAAAAGCCATCACCATCTCCAAATGTTGGCAGCACACCTTTTTACTGTAAGAAATTTCATTTAAAAAGTTTACTAAGCAAATAGTTCTCACACACAAAACTGCCTGGTCCATTCAAATTTTCCTACACAAGTACTGCAAATTACTATGCACATGTAGAAAGCAGTGGTGTATTGCAAATGGCACTAATAGTTTAAAACAAACACGGCTCATACAAGTTGTGTTTCCAAATAATAGGGCTGCACAGAAAATGCTGCGACGCTGGAAACAGTTACAGGGTCGCAGATAAGGCAGGGATTGGACTAGTGTGCTACAATGGAAAATGCACGTTAAATAGACCAGTAAATCCACAGGAAGTGGTAATGTACTTACTACAGGTATTGGAAATGAAAAACATACCCATAAATGGAATCTCTCCGATTTCCTACTTGTGGAAACATACATGCACTCTCTGCAATCATGTCATTCAGGAAGAAGTCCCTAAGAAACGCTTTCTCTCTGTATGTACACCTAACTGATTCCATTGCAAATTCACAGGAGAATAAGGACATTCGTTAGCCTCTGTTTCTGGACCTGCTAGCAAAAGCCATCACCATCTCCAAATGTTGGCAGCACACCTTTTTACTGTAAGAAATTTCATTTAAAAAGTTTACTAAGCAAATGGTTCTCACACACAAAACTGCCTGGTCCATTTAAATTTTCTTACACAAGTACTGCAAATTACTTTGCACATGTAGAAAGCAGTGGTGTATTGCAAATGGCACTAATTGTTTAAAACAAACACGGCTCATACAAGTTGTGTTTCCAAATAATAGGGCTGCACAGAAATGCCTAGGCGTGGCTTAAATAGTCTCTGGGTATCCCAGGTGTCTCTGGGCTGAACCACACCCAAAAGACTAGCCTGCACATGCATTTCTGGGAACCGTTATATGTGGGGGCATCATTCTTGTCCTCATCAATGCACTACAAGTCCAATCCCCAATGTTATCCTATGGGAGTGAGTGAGTCTGGTGCCACAAGCGCCAAGTCTGACTCCAAGTGGGTCTTTGGAGGGATGGAGAGGCCATTGAGGGCCATGTAGGTAATCGTGGCCTGGCTCCTGCCTGACATCTTGGAGGGCTGGGAACATGAGGGGCAGGAATCATGACAGACACACTATAAATACAAGTCAACAATGTGACACCTACTTGCAACTAGTGGACAAGGCAGTTGTACGTAACTGGAGTACTTCACATCGTCATGCAAAATTACATAGTAACATGTTGCCACCTGATTTTGTTTGTGTAGGGGCATGGTGGCAGGAAATGGAAACCTGACATACCTCTCTATCAACAGGGGAAGAGCTCATTGTAAAATAGGCTTCAGTGGAACACATTAATTACGCAAAATGCAGAGCTTCCATGCAATTGAAAAAGAAAATCCATATAGTATATATAGTGTTGGCATGCATGGCTGCATAATGTTGCGGTGGGTGTGGCCACCGCAGCCTACAACCTTTGGCCACACCCACCACAACGTTATGCAGCCATGCATGCAAACATGTGGCCAAGTACCAGAACCTACACACATAATACAGCCACCAGCACTCCAACAGCTTTTGGCCATGCACCCAAGCACCTAGGCCTAGGCCACACCCATGGCAATGTTATGCAGCCATGCAAGTCAACATGTGTCCAGGTACCAGAACCCACAAATGTAATATAGCCACTGGCACTGCTACCCAACCCCTGCACAATAATACAGCCATGCATGCAAACATGTAGGTACTTGGCATAATCCACAAACATAACACAACCTTCAGCACATCTACCCACTTCCACTCACATAATATTTTTCTACTGCCAACCAAACCACAAAATGTACACAACATTGCCCCTCCTACCAGCAGTCTATTAAGTACACAGAACCAATACATCACAGTAGAGTACAGTAATCAGTAATCTGTGCAATGGCCACAATCTTCAGAACATTGCCCCTGCTCCCAGCAGTCTATTAAGTACACAGACCCAATACATCATAGTACAGTGCAGTACTCTGTATTCTACACAATGGCCACAACCCAACCACATAAAACATCCACTGGAAGCCTATGTACTTCTATACACAGTACTCCAACACAGCACCCAGTCGACACACTGCAAGACTGTTGACTCCATCATGTCCAGGCATGGATCAAAAACTGTAGGATGGAACAACAATCACCACACCCATTCAACCAGAAATATGTACAATGCCGACACACCACACACACTCAAGGCAACAATGTGAAACCTACTTGCAACTAGTGGACAAGGAAGTTGTTCGTAACTGGTGTACTTCGCAGTGAAAATGACCGAGGACATGTCCAGGCATACATCCAAGGCGCGAGTGGCTTACCACTCACAAGCCTAGTACACCCTATGTGAAAATTCTCATGTCATGTGCAATCCACTCCCTACCTCCAATTGAGCCTGCCAGCACTCACCACAAAAACAGGTTGCCTCAGGACCTATTGTGCCGTAACAAAGGCTGCCAGCAGTCACTATACAAGGTAGTCACCAGAGGAGGTACCCGCAAATTGGCGTAGTATGCACGGATACACTCCCCCACCCTTTCCAACCCTCTTCCCACCACCATATGCCAGAACGCATGTTTTGTAGCCACTTTCAGCACCACACTATCCTCGGCTAAGCATGGCGGCGTTACTCAAATGTATTACACTCATTGCACTTCCCTCCAGCCAACCACCGGGCACTTCCAATGTCCACCGACATCACACCACACTCCAGCCCAATTATACTCTTGACCTTGGAGCAAACAGGGAAATGGGACCGCGGAGCAGAGCCAGATATCACTAATTTTGTGAGACGTACATTTTACCTGCTTTTTAAAAAAGTACAGTACTAATTATGAAATAAATTTACAAAAGCACGCTTTCGGGACCAAGCCACCACTCCCAATGAAAATGAAAATCCGTCCATTGGTTTAGCACGTATGCGTATGCACATTTTGTCCATTCAGTCTATGGAAAAAAATGTTTTTGGGACGTCCCCCCGTAACTTCGGTGGCCCATCTGGACCAAACCTTACCAAACTTCCAAAAGAAATTCAGAGCGACCCATATACTTTATCTGCAAAGTTTGGTGAGTTTTCGTCCACGGGGAGCAAAGTTATAAGCCGCCCATAAAGTTCTCTTCCTATGAGTTGAGCAACTTAACAATAACTACACAGCTGCTACCGCAGGCCATGTAATATATATATATATATGTATATTCAGTGAACAAACTTTGTTAAAGGGATGTTATGGTTAAGTTGCACTACTAAACCCCTATCAATTTTTTACACAGACATGGCAAGCATCCTGGAGTGGCTTGAAATTTCCCTCGGGATGAAATGAGTGAAGACAGTAACTCCATTGGTACACAATACAGTTTGAAAAGTAAGACAAATAATACACATTGCTTCACATGTACCTGACACATATTTCTTTCTTTAACCGTGCATACAAGAAATGAAGGGACTGCCCCAGAAGCAGCAGCTCCTCCACAAGTCCATGACCAAATACAACACCAAAGTAACAGTGTACAAAATCAGCTAGTGAGCCTGGAGGCAAACATTGATCAATTAATGAACACTTTTGCCGACTTGAAAGATTTTGTACAGGGACATACAATGGACACTATTAAATACCGATGCCACACCTACAGATGTACCCCTTCCTCGGCTAAGGATGGCGGCGTTACTCAAATTTATTACACTCATTACACTTCCCTCCAGCCAACCACCGGGCACTTCCAATGTCCACCGACATCACACCACACTCCAGCCCAATTAGACTCTTGACTTTGGAGCAAACAGAGAAATGGGACCGCGGAGCAGAGCCAGATATCACTAATTTTGTGAGACGTACATTTTACCAGCTTTTTAAAAAAGTACAGTACTAATTATCAAATAAATTTACAAAAGCACGCTTTCGGGACCAAGCCGCCACTCCTGCCGCAAATTTCATGAAAATCCGTCCATTGGTTTAGCACGTATGCGTATGCACATTTTGTCCATTCAGTCTATGGAAAAAAATGTTTTTGGGACGTCCCCCCGTAACTTCGGTGGCCCATCTGGACCAAACCTCACCAAACTTGCAAAAGAAATTCAGAGCGACCCATATACTTTATCTGCAAAGTTTGGTGAGTTTTCGTCCACGGGGAGCAAAGTTATAAACCGCCCATAAAGTGCTCTTCCTATGAGTTGAGCAACTTAACCATAACTACACAGCTGCTACCGCAGGCCATGTAATATATATATATATATATGTATATTCAGTGGACAAACTTTGTTAAAGGGATGTTATGGTTAAGTTGCACTACTAAATCCCTATCAATTTCAGTGAAAAAGATTTGTTAAAGGACGTCATGCTTCAGTTGCCCTAATAAAAACCTATCAAATTTAGTCCAAAAACTTTGTTAAAGGGACATTATAGGTACTTTGCATTAATAACAACCTATCCAGATTATGGTTACAAGTAAAACCGAAAACCCCCACTAATTTACCAGTTATGGTAAGCTAAGTGACCATAACTCGCGCCCCACAACCATGCACTGCTACGACTAACACCCATGACATCAAAGATGAAATCACATGTCTGGCTCCTTCTTTTTTTCTTTACTGACATATCTAGGACAAGTGGTTTTCTTCATTAACAGTCAGGAACTAAAAATTCAAAACGTACTATATTTGTAGACCTTACTTTTAACATATGTTCTTACAATACTTTCCTTAGGGTGCAGTCACATCACATGATACATATACATCGAGAAAAAATCAGGCTTGAAAAACAGCAACCATTTCTGTGCATGAAGATAATCAGTTAGGTTATGAACACTTTCTGGCAATACTGCTGCTTTTTTGCTTACTTTGCTTTCCCTGGATTTGCTCATGTTTGTATGTGTTGTGGTCTCTTTATGTTTTGTCTGTATTAGTACAATTATGTAATAGTGAGGCATTAGCTAACATGTTTCACAGTACGCACAACTCTTATATGAAAGCATTTATCATTTTACTATCCCACATGGCAAAATTATGAATATTGCACCTCTATGTTGTATGCTGCACTCAATGCCTATGTTTCTACATGAGCAGGTTCCTATTCTGGAAAGAAATCCGTAATACCATGGTGTTTATAGCAATGTATTGCTTAATGAACTACGTAGCTCATGATATTTCTCTCAATGACCCCGGACAGTTTTTTTCCAATATTATAATAAGAATCCCATGTGGAGACTTTTCATGAAAAATAAATGCACATGTTATGTCATCAGTGATGTCATCAATGACATTTGTGATGTCATCTTTGATGTCATGGGTGTTAGTCTTAGCAGTGCATGGTGGTGGGGCGAGTTATGGTTGCTTAGCTCACCATAACTGGTGCATTTCTGGGGTTTTTTTGGTTTTACTTTTAACCATAATATCAATACGTTGTTATTAGTACAAAGTAACTATAACGTCCCTTTAACAAAGTTTTGACACTGAATTTCAGAGGTTTTTAGTAGTGCAACGTAACCATAAGGTCCCTTTAGCAAAGTTTTTTCACTGAATTTCATAGCTTTTTAGCAGGATACCCTTAATTTGTCTAGATGTACCATATAACATACTGAACCCCCCAGTCTCATGCAGATAACTACACGGTCCGCGGATCGTGCGACTGTTCACGGACCTCGGGTAGCATCCACTCTGCCCAAAAGCATAGTGGTTCTCTTACATTGTTGTAGTGTGCAGAAAAAACAATGAACATGTTGAGAGAGCAACACATAACTGAATAAGAAGGAAAAAAAAAGTAGCTCTACAAATTCTGTACATATGAAAGCATCAGTGCAATTGCATAGGGTATGCAAAATAATGGAATGCACCAAGAAGAAAAATAACCTGTGTTTCCAATAGTATTACCTCAGTGCTGCTTTACATACAAACTGAGAAGCAACTGTCAGCAGGACAACTATAAAGTACTGACAGCAGAACTGTACTACAAAGTGATAAGTACACTACATTTCTTCCTATAACTGCACAGTTTGTTCAGTGTGCAATACTAGGAAAAATTATTTCTCTTTTTTTTTACACAGACATGGCAAGCATCCTGGAGTGGCTTGAAATTTCCCTCGGGATGAAATGAGTGAAGACAGTAACTCCATTGGTACAAAATACAATTTGAAAAGTAAGACAAATAATACACATTGCTTCACATGTACCTGACACATATTTCTTTCTTTAACCGTGCATACAAGAAATAAAGGGACTGCCACAGAAGCAGCAGCTCCTCCACAAGTCCATGACCACATACAACACCAAAGTAACAGTGTACAAAATCAGCTAGTGAGCCTGGAGGCAAGCATTGATCAATTAATGAACATTTTTGCCGACTTGAAAGATTTTGTACAGGGACATACAATGGACATTATTAAATAACGATGCCCCACTTACAGATGTACCCCTGCCCCCTTTCCCAGCCAACCATCTCCACAAATTACCTGTAAGCGAAGACGCTATAATGAGATCTCAATCCCTTCCTCCCCTGATGCCCAACCTGTGGAAAACCCCATCCCTGTCCGGCAGACACTTGGAGGCATGCGCATCTCTCCCCCTGAATCCCATGAACATCGTGCCTGTCCAGCATGTCCGCGTAACGGTGACATACTTTAAATTGTTCTGGGACCCTACTCATGCCCGGCGGACACCAGTGCACATGCACATCTCATTACCTTGTCCTACGGACAACGTCCCTGTCCAGCATATTGGCATAGTTGTGGCGTACTTTTCATTAGTTCTAGGACTCCAACTCTGTCCAGCGGACACTTGAGGGCATACACATCTCTCCCCCCCCCCGAGTCCTACAATCATTGTGCCTATCTGGCATGTCCGCACAGCAGTGGCATACTTTCCAAGCTGAATATCTTTCCCAAGCTTTTTCTCACCCTTCCAAAACTAGGACTTATCCATTTGAAAAGTAAATAGTTCTACTCTAATGCACACACTTGCTAAACGGCACGCCATACGGTACAATGACAAATCAACCACGTACACCATTACCAACAATGCTACTGCTCCCAAATCCTCAATCATACACAAAGCCGTCCAATTAAAGGCACACAATAAGGGTTACTGCCAACACATCCCCCTGCCCTGTCATGTAATGCATTCTCCAAATGCAGTCAGTATGCAATTAACAAACAAATTGTCTTACATTCTTCTTTAACAGTTGCAGTAACCACCTATGTCCTAAAAGCCAGTGGCGTGTTACCTTCAAAATGCAACCCAGAGGAGCCTGCTGTCGACAGCCAACAAAGCAAGTGCAATGTTATTGTGGAGGTGCACCTCTTACTAAGACATTGCAGTGTTCTTGTATATTAAGGTACACAATAGCATCAACCCACTGGTATTTGCTTCATGCTTACTAAGTGCACCTCAGCAGTTGCTCACTTTGTGTTACCATGTCGCCGGAATTATAGTAACTCCCAAATAGCAATATAACATTCCCACCATACACTAACACACCATTACACAATCACACACCTCTATCTGTATTCCTACCCTCACATTCATCCATTCATGCATAGATGAACACCTATACATCACAAAATATGTAGACCTTCATGTCTCTTTTTTTCTCCAGCAGCTGCTACAGAATGCCTAGCAAAAAGTAACTCGGTAAAAAAAACGCAAAAATAGGCCAGCTGTACCTAAAAGCATAGAAAGTCGCCATGCACCTCTAACAGATTTTGTGCACAAAGTTGAAAGAGAACAGCTAATACAGGCACAAAGGAAAACAAAAGCACCTACTAATAAGGAGAATTTAATGCCTCTATCAAAATGCAGAAATGAAAATAAAGGTACTGAAAAGTACTGAAAACAGTGTGACTGTTACTACTGGTAATGGAGTATGTGCAAATGCTATTAAAACCACAAGAAAGCATTTAAAAAACATATTTTTACAAATAAAATCCACCACAGAGTCCTTCAGACCCTTGCAAGTAGAGAGGAGAAATCACGCTAAACCCTCAAACCTTACCACACATAACTAATCCTAGAAACTATTGTAGGCAGTGCAATGCTCTTAAAACGAAAACATTTTCAATTAAATTTAATGAGAATGAAGGCACTAAATAATTTACTCTGTAAACTATCACCACTAGTTAGAAGCAAACACATTATCAACATTGATACTTTCACAAAATCAGTACAGGTCAGTGGAGGCACACCACCAGCAAACAGGCATACTTTAATGAGAAATCATACAAAGAAGAGCAACAATAATAAATTGCCATACATAGCACTGTACCAGGTTATGAAAAGGTACAACAATAGCATAATGGAAGAAGAAACACTGCTTTCAGAAATAACCCCAGTAAAGTTAGATGCCACTCTCTATAGTACCGAACCAATGTGGTGGAGCTTCAAATCGCCTTGCACATCAATTTGTATCGGTTGCCACAACTCTATGAAGTAGTTGCAGCTGTTACTCAAGCACCATGTAAAAGTCAGCAACAACGGAGAAAGTTAAATACTGGAAAAAATGTGAAATCCTGTCCGGTACGCAAATACACAGGAGAATAAGGATATTCGTTAGCCTCTGTTTCTGGACCTGCTAGCAAAAGCCATCACCATCTCCAAATGTTGGCAGCACACCTTTTTACTGTAAGAAATTTCATTTAAAAAGTTTACTAAGCAAATAGTTCTCACACACAAAACTGCCTGGTCCATTCAAATTTTCCTACACAAGTACTGCAAATTACTATGCACATGTAGAAAGCAGTGGTGTATTGCAAATGGCACTAATAGTTTAAAACAAACACGGCTCATACAAGTTGTGTTTCCAAATAATAGGGCTGCACAGAAAATGCTGCGACGCTGGAAACAGTTACAGGGTCGCAGATAAGGCAGGGATTGGACTAGTGTGCTACAATGGAAAATGCACGTTAAATAGACCAGTAAATCCACAGGAAGTGGTAATGTACTTACTACAGGTATTGGAAATGAAAAACATACCCATAAATGGAATCTCTCCGATTTCCTACTTGTGGAAACATACATGCACTCTCTGCAATCATGTCATTCAGGAAGAAGTCCCTAACAAACGCTTTCTCTCTGTATGTACACCTAACTGATTCCATTGCAAATACACAGGAGAATAAGGACATTCGTTAGCCTCTGTTTCTGGACCTGCTAGCAAAAGCCATCACCATCTCCAAATGTTGGCAGCACACCTTTTTACTGTAAGAAATTTCATTTAAAAAGTTTACTAAGCAAATGGTTCTCACACACAAAACTGCCTGGTCCATTCAAATTTTCTTACACAAGTTCTGCAAATTACTTTGCACATGTAGAAAGCAGTGGTGTATTGCAAATGGCACTAATTGTTTAAAACAAACACGGCTCATACAAGTTGTGTTTCCAAATAATAGGACTGCACAGAAATGCTGCACACAATCCTGGAAACAGTTACAGGGTCGCAGATAAGGCAGGGATTGGACTAGTGTGCTACAATGGAAAATGCACGTTAAATAGACCAGTAAATCCACAGGCAGTGGTAATGTACTTGCTACAGGTATTGGAAATGAAAAACATACCCATAAATGGAATCTCTCTGATTTCCTACTTGTGGAAACATACATGCACTCTCTGCAATCATGTCATTCAGGAAGAAGTCCCTAACAAATGCTTTCTCTCTGTATGTACACCTAACTGATTCCATTCCATTTCAACAGGTGGTACGAAATGCAAATCAGAGCATATTATGTAGGCCTTCCAATTCCGATAATCATTCTACCTTACATATACAATTGCATAGGCAATACATAATATGAATGCTGTCAATGTACATTAAAGATGGGGAAAAAAGTAACTGCAACCTTACTGCCTTCACACACGGACAGGTATCATTTGGCAACAAAAGGTTCACACCAATAGCTGTAATGTACCACACAGGGGACACAACTAGTTCAGGTCACAGCGCTTCGTACATTAGAAAGCACGTACAATTTTTGAAGAAGTTGTAAAGTAATTTGTTTCCTTTCATGAAGGAGAGCCCCAAAAAGATCCTTCCCCAAAGGCACTACAGTGCGTAAGATGGTCCTGACACCGAGGTATGTGCAACCATTGCACACAGAGTCTGCCAACATACACCGTTGATTCGAAACTCACTGCACATATAAATAATAGGAAGGGGCCGTAAATGTACATGTATATATTGTGTCAGGTGTGGATTCATTGCACCATGTATGAGATACCAATATGTCTCCATGTACGTAAAAGGAAGTTCTATCTAACTGGAGATCTCAGCATTGGAAATGCATGATGAAATGGTAGCACGTTGTCGCCTAATTTTGTTGTTGTAGCCGCATGGTGGCCGGAAATGGAATCCTGTCATACCTCTCTATCAACACGGGAAAAGGTCATTGTAAAATTGGCTTCAGTGGTACTCATGAATTGCGCCAAATGTAGCTGTTCCATACAATTGAAAAACACAATTCATATACCAGTATCACAGTGTTGGCATGCATGGCTGCATAACGTTGCAGTGGATGTCGCCAAGGCCTTCTGTCTTCAGTAAACATATAGGTAGTTAGTAAAATCCACTAACATAACACAGCCTCTGGCACCTCTACCTACTTCCACTCACATAGTATTTTTGTACTGCCAACCAAACCACAAACTCTTCAGAACAATGCCCCTGCTCCCAGCACTCTATGAAGTACACAGACCCAACACATCATAGTACAGTGCCGTACTCTGTAATCTGCGCAACGGCCACAACCCAAACACAAAAAAGATGCACTGGAACACTTTGCACTTTTATACACAGTATTCCAACACATCACGCAGTGGACACACTGCAGAACTGTTGACTCCATCAAGTGCAGCCATGGAACCAAAACTGTAGGATGGAACGACAATCACCACATCCATTCAACCAACAATATATACAATGCTGACACACTATAAATACAAGTCAACAATGTGACACCTACTTGCAACTAGCGGACAAAGCAGTTGTACGTAACTGGAGTACTTCACATCAGACATGCACAATGACATAGTAACACATTGCCAGCTGATTATGGCTGTCTAGCGGCATGGTGGCAGGAAATGGAAACCTTACATACCTCTCTATCAACAGGGGAAGAGCTCATTGTAAAATAGGCTTCAGTGCAACACATTAATTATGCAAAATGTAGAGCTTCAATGCAATTGAAAGAAAACTGTACTACAACGTGATAGGTACACTACATTTCTTCCTGTAACTGCGCAGTTTTTTCAGTGTGCAATACTAGGAAAAACTATTTCTCTTTTTTTACAGAGAAATGGCAAGCACCCTGGAGTGGCTTGAAATTTCCCTCGGGATGAAATGAGTGAAGACAGTAACTCCATTGGTACACAATACAGTTTGAAAAGTAAGACAATTAATACACGTTGCTTCACATGTACCTGACACATATGTTTTTCTTTAACAGTATATAGAGGAAATGAAGGGCTGCCCCAGAAGCAGCAGCTCCTCCACAAGTCCATGACCACATACAACACCAAAGTAACAGTGTACAAAATCAGCTAGTGATCCTGGAGGGAAACATTGATCAATTAATGAACACTTTTGCTGACTTGAAAGATTTTGTACAGAGACATACAATGGACATTATTAAATAACGCTGCCCCACCTACACATGTATCCCTTCCCCCTTTCCCAGCCAACCATCCCCACAAATTCCCTGTAAGCAAAGACGCTTTGATGAGACCTCAATCCCTTCCTCCCCTGATGCCCAACCTGTGGAAAACCTCAATTCCCCTGTATATGTCTCCATTTCTGCTACCCCTTCGCTTTCCTAGTTGTGTGTATTTATGAGTGTAAATAAAGTGCTATGTGTATACTGCGTTTGTTCTTTTGTTAAAAGCCCTGTTATGAGTCCACAGAGCATGCGACTATCTGGGATGTCTGAAATTAATCACAATGGAGGTGTCCTACGGACACTGCGCTGGTCCAGAAAGTCGGGATTCAAAATGGAGATGTCTGAAGGACTCTGCTCCTGTCAGCATGTCTGCAAAGTTGTGAAATACCTTTAATTAGTTTGGGGACCTCATCCCTGTCCGGCGGACACTTGGAGGGATGCGCATCTCTCCCCCTGAGTCCTAGGAACATCGCGCCTGTCCAGCATGTCTGCATAATGGTGACATACTTTAATTTGTTCAGGGTCCCTACCCATGCCCGGCGGACACCTGGGCACATGCGCATCTCATTACCCGTGTCCTACGGACAATGCCCCTGCCCAGCATGTTCGCAAAGTTGTGGCGTATGTTTCATTAGTTCTGGGACTCCAACTCTGTCCAGAGGACACTTGGGGGCATGCACATCTCTCCCCCCGAGTCCTACGAACATTGTGCCTATCTGGCATGTCCGCACAGTGGTGACGTACTTTAATTAATTCAGGGACCCCGCCCATGCCGGCGGACACCTGGGTGCATGCGCATCTTATCCCCTGGGTCTTACAAACACTGTGCCTGTTCATAATTGTCCGCCACATGTGTGTCACACTTTTAATTAGTTTGGGGACCCCAATACTGTCCATAGGACACCTATGCGCATGCGCACAATGGATCTCATGCTATAGGTGCCAACATCTCTCAAAAAGGAACAAACAGCCTTGTTGACATTGCACCTCGCTTTCTCCATTTGCGGACCAAATGAAGAAGAGCGCAGCCCCATCTGTCTCTGAGCAATGCGAGAAAAATTACTCGGTAGTTTGGAAACATGTCCATGACTTTCCCAAGTTCCTCCTTCATCGCAAACTGCAATGAGATTCCGGTAACATGTCCTAAACTATTCCCTCCACAATGAACAATAATAATGTCTGGATGATGATGCATCACCAGAGTGTCACAGAGTGGAAGCAAATCCATCCACCTCATGCTATGCACTCCATACCAGTGCACATCCACATGAGAGAATCACTGCACAGTGCTCTGCATACACCTGTAACCAATGTATTCATGAGTCCCCCAAAATCCATACACTCTTCATCCTGAAACACACAGTCATAGCCATAGCCATCTGCACTCCTCTCAGCGAAAATACCTTCTGGCACAGTCTCTGCTTGCACACCCCACAGAGGAAACCTTATTCACCAATCCCCTGGCCTCCACAGTCCCATTTCCATGCCATCCTCAAAAGCTTTGGATGTGGCACGTGCGATCTGCAAACTATCGCAGTGTCTGCGGACATATCGGGCTATGCACAGGGGTGGGGAAAGAAATTTCAACCAGTGCAGGAGATATCCTCTTTAGTGGCGGCTCTGAAAAGAGACTTTTTTGAAAACAAACACCTTTTATTTTGTATTTTTAGGGGGTTCTCTTATTTTCCTCCTCACTGCCTTATAGCAACCTCTGCAAAGCATCCCTTAGATTCTGAAAGAAATTAGAATTTCCAAGAATGGACATTGAAATGCCATCTGCAGTAAAATAGTGCACACTAAGGGAGTCAATGTTGTCATTGGAGAAAACAGACATCTCAGCATGGCACAGAACTATACACATGCCTCTATTCACAAGGCACCTTCCAACATTTTGCTGGGGATTGAACACATTGGGGTTAGTCCATTGTGCTCCTGGTAGCATTTCAGAAACAAAAACACCTTTGAACTTGGGAAAGCAGCATTAGATCCTCCACTGACAACTTCAATACAAGAATCAAACTTGGGGCATTGATGTACCCCAAATGCTCTCCTCCACAGTGCACCACCAAAACATCAGGACTACCAAAAGTAGCCATGTTTCTACAAATAGCAAGCAGTGCCTACAAATTGCGGCCAGGCACACTCTATCATAAAGCATCCATGCCTGGAAAACCAAGATCTGTAGAAACACCTCTTACCTTTGCATACCTCTCCAGTTCAGAAACAAAGCAATCTCCCACTAGATATACACTATCTCCAGCCATCTTCGCCACACAACCAACACAGCAATGAAATTAATCACCCTCCCTTCCTGTAAAGTACACCCTTAACACCAGATTAGCTATTCCACACAGTGCACTCCCATTTCCATGCCAGGCATGCTGAAAAGCCCCGAATTTAGCATGTGTATCCGGTAACTACTACGTTGTCTGCGGACCCCATAACACAGGGGTAACCCTTCTTCCCTTTCCACTTCACACTTCACAACACTCTCTCATTGGCTACTGGTAAGCAGTCTCACAACCATCCACCAATCACATTCAAGAGCTCTACATTTAACTCCAGCAACTCAGTACAACACTGAAGATGTACTGTTGAACACTCAAAGCACAAGTCTCCATTGATTCCCAAGCACCTGCATTCAAAAGTTCTACTTCCAGATTCATCCACATCTGCAGCCAGCAACACAAACTACATGTATGCATGCATTTTATAATGCACATAGAAAATGAAAACTGCATGTATGTTACCAATGCTTAGCAAGTACATATATTGCATGCTTATGAACAGGGTGCCTGCCACTTGCCCTGCATAACCTACCAAATAATCATACTGTCATTTGTACTATCCCTTCACATCAACTGACAGTTACTTACAATGCTGTTTGCTTTCATAGTGTCCTTGTACTGCCACAAGCATAACAGGTGCAAACCACATATTTCAACAAATAGTGCAAAACATCTCAGACACTTCAAAACTGCAGCCCCATAGGGCAGTGTTATCACTGCAGCACTGGCCCCATACCAACAATGCTAATCCCACTCGTATGCAGTACTCTACAATTGCATACACACACACCAACTTTTCCTGCCAACAAATCCTCCTACAATCCAAAACAATGTGTTATCCTACTGCTATTACTGTGCACTTAACCCACACACCCACCAACTTCCTTCTTTTGCAATTGCAGTGAACAACTGCCTGCTAAAAACCAGTGATATCTCTGCTGGAAGAAAAAACCCAGAAGAAACGTACTCGTCACATCCAAAAAAGTAAGTGCAGTACTATTGTAGTGTTTTGCCTGTTACCCAAACAGGGCAGTGTTGTTGTATTGTAGCCTAGACAAAGTTATCCAAGCCCAAAGCACTCACTTCACCCTTAACATTGCACCTTCCAAGTGCACTATTTGTATTGCTATCAGAACCCCAATATGTAAACATCCACTAGTTTTCCTTACTACATCAAGCATATTACACCCTAATGCACACTGAAGCAAACCTTTCCCACAGGAACACCGAGACATAGCAGTACAGCCTTCCCAACCAAAACTAACAGCCCTTTGCACAATCACACTCCTCTATGTATACCTACCCTCATGTTCAGACACTCATTGGCAATACACACAAATACATTGCACAACTTCCAAACCCACACTTTACTTTTTATTCCAACAGACACAAGACAATGCCTACCAAAAAGCAACTCCATAGAAAGCAACACGGAAATAGAGCAGATAAGACTAAATCCATGCAAAATGCCCATCTACGGCTAGCAGACTTTCTATAAGAAGTTCAAACAAAACAGCTAATACAGTTACTAAGCAAAACGGAACCAGGTAGCACAGGAAAAAGTGTGACTTTTCTTTCAAAATGTAAAACTAAAAGTAAATGTATTAAGAAGAATGCAACTACCATTAGTGTAAACACTACATCTACCAACGGTAATATAGCCACAAGCAAGCATTCAAAAACATTTATTTTACAAAACATGTTCCACCATAGAATCCTTCAGAACCTTATAAAATCACTCTCCACCATTACAGCTTACAGCAGAAAAATGATCCTGGAAGATCTCATAGACAGTCCAATGCTCCCAAAAAGGAAATTATTCATATTAGTTTCAAACAGAATGAAACCACTAACAAAATTAATTAGTAAAGTACAAAAAGTACCTTGCAACAGATGCAATATCAGCATAAATACCTTTGCAAATGTCTGTGCAGGTGAGTGTATTCAAACCACTAGCACAGAGCCATATTTCAATGAAGAGGCATACAAACAAGAGTAAACAAAACCAATCACCATACATAGCAGTGGGCGAGGATATGAAAAGGTAGACAATAAGATTATGGAAGAAGAAATGCTGATTGCAAGAATATCCCAGCAAACTTACAATCAACTCTCCATTCCACCGAACCAATACGTCCCGTCTACAAATGGCCGTACACATCAATGTGTAACATTCAAAAACAATCTTTCAAATCTTTGCAGCAGTTTCTCAATCAGTATGTGACAGTTAAAGCCAAATTAAAAATTAAAATAGTACAAACTTTGGACTCCTGTCGAGTGCGCAAATACACAGGACTACAAGGACATTCATTAGCCTGCATTTCTGAACTTGCTTGCAAAAGCACCTTCCACCACATCAAAAGGTTAGCAACACACCATTCTACTGTATGAAAACTTGTTCAGAGACTGTACTATGCAAAAAGTCCTGCTTTAGCACTGGACCATTTAAATCACATTCTCCTACATGGTACAGCCAAAGAAATGCTCAAAGAAATCAACCACATCCAAAGCAAATATTTTGGAACTGAAGAGCACTTACAAATCCAGTAACTTTAGAAAAGAGTAGCGACAACCTTGCAGATGTCAACCTTCTATTAAACACGTCCAAAAAAAGAAATAGCAAAGTTTAAAAGCACATCTGCTGAAATACCAAACCAAGTATGTTTGTGTTGCTGCAGAACTTTTTATACAAAGAGCACCAAAACTGTTGATATGACATACAAAATAGTAGACAATGAGCAGTTCCAATGGTTCCAATCAGCTCTCTATTTTAACAAATATGAAATTACTAACCCCTCAATACTTTGCACGTACTGCCCTGCAAAACTTGTCAATAACCAAATCCCTTCACGGGTTATCACTAATAACTTGGAAATATTCCGACTGCCAATACCACTCCAACAGTTTAAATTAAACGACAGCATTATAATACAAACAGTACACCTATTTCAAGTAATTATACACCATCCACTGAAAACAACAAAGTTGCATCCCTCTGAATTACTGATAGGCATTTGTGGAAAAGTAGTGTATTTGCCATTAGATCTCAAAGAAGATTTAGACACTCTGGGAGGGCAATGGCCAATAGATCAATCTTTGATTATCCTAGTGAATGGTGTACCTACAAAAGACAAAAAAATGTGTCAGCAACTAGTAGACAAAGAAAGATAGAGAAGCCCTGCAATATCTTAAAGACAACAATGAATACTACAAAGAAACAAACATTGAAGAAAACCTGAGAGAAACCACCGAAATAATTCAGGATTCCTCATCAACTGGTCAATTTGAACTTCTAGATTCTACTACAGCCTCCAATATTTGAGACCAGTATACAATTCACCGACTGCACTCCGAAGACACCATAGACAATGCACTAGAAACTTATCAAATGCAGCAAGCCAAAGTATCTAAAGCAGATGGGAATAAAGTGTAGAAGCACAAGCCTTTCCTGTACTGTTTCCTACTGGAAAAGGTGGATGGTATGATGAAATATCTACACAAATAACAGCATCAGAATACAGCTCTTTACAAATGTATTCTGAAGACCCCGGATTCAGACAAAACATTGAATACATATTCTACCTCCTCTTTGAAAGTGAACTAGCAACTCTATATTACGGAGTTGCACACACAGTAAAAACAGGTTCCAATGTTCTAAACATGTCTGCTACACAGCTGCTTCAAAAGATCCTAGAGAAAGATGAAGTTTTACAGTCAAGTATTATAAATACCTTGGCAACCATGCACGGTACAAAAGAATACTGGTTCCAACATCACGCAGATGTATGTTTTATGCTACGCAACCTTGGTCCACCAACATGGTTTGTCACTTAAAAAAAAATTAAAAAATCCATGTATAGCGTCCCACCATTTCTCAGCATCAAGGCCTACTGAGTTGGCTAACAGTTCATGCCAAAGGGTGGTTCTTAGGTCTTTCAGTTTTGGACAGGATAAAATCAGATGCTTTAGAGTTTCTCTCTTTTGATTACATAGACCACAATAAATTGAACCTTGATGTCAGTTGTATCTCTGCAAAGTAGTCTTATTGTGTAGGACATTAAGCCTAAGTCTGAAAAGCAGATCTCGTTTTTCATTGAGTGGGAATTTAGCTAAATATTCGGGTGTTATGTTCATTTTTCTATGGAAACTCTTTGAGAGAGTATTGGCCTCATTACAACTCTGGCAGTAGCCGTGCCATTAAAAACGGCACAGCTGCCGCCAGAGTTGCATCTTTTCCAGCACCCGCAAATGGGCAAGAACCGGGTCATGCCGAGCTTGGCGGCGCAGATTCTTTGCTATCACCTCTCAACTAAATACAAATGCCAAGACAATAGCAGTCGCTTTGGATGCTGAAAAAGCATTTGACTCTGTGTCATGGAGCTATATGTACTCCATAATGAGTAAAAATGGAATTTGGGCCAGCATTTATGAACTTTATACGACTACTATATAAAAATTCAAGAGCCATAATTAGAACTAATGAGACCCTATCACTAAGCTTCATGTTGGGCACAGGCACGAGACAAGGCTGCCCATTATCCCCCCTCATATTTGCACTCACCATAAAGGGCATGGCGGCAAGACTGAGATACAAACACTAATGGAGAGGTATCCATATTAGGGGTTCCCCCCAGTTTATTTCTTTGTATGCAGATGACACCATGCTCTACATCAGAGATCCCAAGAAGAACCTACCACCAGTGATGCAGGAGATAATGGAGTTTGCAAAATACTCAGGTTATAAAATCAACCAATCTAAATCTGAAATGATCCCCTTAACTCAAACCACATCACAATCACAGGCTACCAGACACTTCCATTGGTCACCTAGTTCTGCACGCTAGGTAGGTATTATCTTGGCAACAGACAGACAAACCCTACACACCAACAACTATGAACCATACCTAATGCTCCTCGAGCACAAGCTCAAAATCTGGGACAAACTCCCGATATTCTTATATGGTCGCATAGCACTACTTAAAATGGTGGTGGTACCAAAGCTGCTGTACCTGTTCAGCAATATACCAATATGGCCTGGGAGATAATTTGTTGATAAATAGCAAATGCTAGCAATGAGTTTTGTGTGTGGGGGTTGCACGGTCAGGCTCCAATGGCTCAAAATGTGCGAGAGATATGAAACAGGTGGCATAGCAGCCCCCGATTTCCGATTATACTTTTACACAGCTCAGGCACATTTTGCAAAATATTGGACTAAGACAACGGAGCACTACTCGCACATACAAGCTGAAAAGTTGGCAGCCTCCCCCTTAAGTCTACAGGCCATGCCATTCGCCAAAGCCAGGAAAGACACAGGTGAGGTTGACCACTATCCTAACCTCGAACCTACTTTAGACACAACATTACAAAGCAAATGGGACAGCAGTAAGGAGATACGCCCAGGAGACCTCTACCCTGATGGGAAGTTTGTGTCATTGTCAGATGTCCAAGAAAAGGTGGGGGCAGGCCTTGTCATGACTCTACAGTATCACAGGTTGAAGGCGGCATGTAGGAGAAAAGGGCCATCCTTTCCAAATGCACCACCCATACATCAGTTCCTAACAGAAGTAATGTCACAGGAGGGCTTCATGGGCAATATCTTCAGGCTGTACAAAGCGGGATAATCTCACACCCCATCTAAAAATAAAATGAAGGAAAAAAGGGAACGAGACTTAGATATAACAATAGAAAAAAGCTGATGGGTGAAATACTGCCAATATACTAAGGCCATCACAATAAATGCTAACTTTCTACTAATCCAATTTAAAATGTTAATCCATTTACACCTCACGCCAAATAAAATCACAAAATTTGATCCCTCAAAACCAGCGGTCTGCCCCAAATGTCAGGCTCCTGCGGCGTACTCAATACATATGTACTGGGACTGTCCCCTGATCAAAAGATTCTAGGAGGAAGTGGCCACAGCGGTCAGTGAGATATTAGACTTACATATACCAGCCTGTCGGGGGGAAATTCTGCCGGGGTCGGCCGGGCCGTCCGTAGACCTCCGGGCAGGGCGGCCCCAACTCCTCCCGTATATCCCAAAAGAGATAGAGTATGAGACACACACAAGAAGCAAGGTGACTCTGCTGTTTATTAGACAAAACGGCAGGGATGGGTCAAGGATCATACGCGTCCGTCCTGACACACACACAATCGTGGGGCTCGCAGGCCCTTTTTACCTTAGTATGACGCGCTACTTGCGTCACCTTAGAAAGTTTAGCAAAAAACCTATTTCCACTCTGGATTGGTTACTCGAGTGGTAGGGTTAGTATAGCATACATATAGAGAACGGTGTTAGTGGTTGAGGGTTAGTCAGGTGGTATACTTGGGATGTCCCTTCAATTTGATACATGAAAATTGTTACATGAAGACCTCTGAGGATTGGTCAATGTTAATGGCGTCAGTGATAAGAGCCCCATGTTCTGATTGGTCCGCTCGCGAGCCTCCCAGTCTGAGACTATCGCTGTTCCCAGCTCGCGGTGCACCTGTCATTTGCAACAATGTTTTACTATGGGTAGGTGTAAACAATGTGAGGATTTATTCATGTGTTGGGAGGTCGACTACTCCCACTGCTGCAGATGTCCAACGAGTCTTTTAATTGTATCTGCCTGTGTCTTGAAACGTGGGATTCAGGCGTCTCCTTCCTCCTGGGCTTGGCATCCTGTCAGGTTTGGCTTTGTCACGTGAGGTGGGACCGTGTTTGAGGCAGAATTCAGCACAATTAATATTGTTTTTCCTACTGTGTGCCTGGTTTATCTTGCAGGTGCGACCTTGGCGTCGGCTTGCGGCGTGCGAGATTGCAACATCGTGCCCTTGGCGGTGTGCTTTCGCTGGGCTCATTTTGCAGGGTCAGCAACCGAGCTCTTGCTCATTCAATGTTCATGGAAGCTTTTGCTTGCGGCCTACTTGGGCCTGGTGCATAGGTGGAACCGTTTGATGCAGAGCGCTTTAGGTTACGGTATCATATTGCTCTATCCTCAGTATCGTGTCTCCGTTATATTCTTCATTATGGTACATGGTTCTTAGAAGAAGCGTGAGCAAGCCTTTTTAGATAAGTTCATTATGCGTCTTGCGTTTCTGCATTTTGAGAGCCTATGTGGAAAATAATAAAGATGCACGTCCGTGGGTATGTCTGTCGCCTACGTCATAGCACTGAGTATGTTCTTCGTGTGGATTGGTGTGGGAGTGTCCGGTGTGCATGGTTGCACAGGTGTGCTGACCGTTGGCTAGGTCGTCATGGCATCTCTAACGACGTGTAGGTTTAGTCGAGTTGATCCATGCCACAGGTGTCGGCATGGACAGGGCGGGCTGCTGGGCAGGTAGGTGGGCACATCCGTATGTTCCTGTACCAGGGCATTTGGTCGTCTGGTAGATAGGCAAACTCCTCTCGTGGTGGGTGTCTAGGCCGTGATCCTCTAGGCCAAGCGCGAGAGGGGAAGGGCGGGAGCCTGTTCTTCCATTCTCCCACTTCAGTCCCCCCTCTGGTCGACTTGTCGACCACAAACATATCCTTTTCTTTATCTCCTCTTACTCTCCATATTTTAGTTATTGCTCCCAAATGTCCATAGTGGTTGACATGGTCTTCAAATGACCAGTACATATATGCACAGGTTCCTCCAGGAGTGCAGTATACCCATTTTCCTATGTAACTCCTCGGGTTTCTTGGGTTTTCGAGCTTCACAGATGGTGGGTCCAGGTGGTTGGTGATGATCTGGTTGCGCAGTTTCTCTCTCTCTTTTATGATTGTACCTGTGTGTTTGCCGTCATCTGTTGGCATCAAGAGGTGCATACCAACCATTTCGATCATCTCATCTGTGGTGCGTGCCTTCCGGGCCATCCAAAATCTTATTATGATCAGTGTAGCTCCAGCCAAAATAGTACATCCAACTATAATCTTCAGTCCATCTGACAGCCAAGATGGCATCCATGACCATAATATTGAAAACCAGCTCTCATCCTTTTTCACACCTTTACTTTCATCCATCATTTTTGAGTGCATCTGGGCCAATTGTAAAACTGCTTCTGTCAGTGTACCATTTTCAGCATCGTTGGCAGGGATGAATGTGCAGCATGATTGTCCTATCTTAGCGCAAACTCCTCCTTCCATTGCTGTGAGGAGGTCCAGTACATATCTGTTCTGAAGTGCTACCATCCTCACAGCTCGCAGTTCCTCTTTTGTTGCGTTGAATCCATTTACTGTAGAGTTAATTGTCATCATTAGTTCCCACCTAGTTATCTGGAGCCATTTTGCGTTTGCGTAAGCCTGTAGTCCCGGATGTATTATTGAGGAGAAGAACATTGCTGCTCTGCTGAATAGTCTGTGTTCTGGCGGAATTGAAGTGAGTGCTGTTTCCGACCTTCCCCACAGGTAATTTCCTGTCAGAGGTTCTCCTTGTCTTTTCTTCCTATTCAGGACAGTGTTGTTGCCGTTGTTCCTGTTCTCTGGCCCCTTCTGAAGCTGTGCAGATCTCTTCTTCCTCTTGTTTCCTTCATCCATTTTGGGGAAATTCGCCATATTCACATGTTTCTGGGGCACCACTAGTGATGGTACATTAAGGGTGTACTATAGTGCATACACCATTCCACAAAGGGGGCAGTGTGTGGTACGCCTTGTCTCCACAGGCCCAGTAATGGTCCATTACTACTGCTGTTCCTGCTCCCCCCTCAGGTAACTCCATCACGCTTTCACAGTTGGTGTTGTATCCTACGTCCACTTCTCCTTTATGTTGGTAGCATACCTTAGGCGCAGTTAGCGGCAGTATTGTTATTGGGTCTTCATCCTTCTCCATCCACGTGAGCATGGGTACGTACTTGACCCAAGTCATCCAACATCTATGGTTGTGTCCATCAATAGTTGAAATATTTTCTCTTGTTACCATGTTGCTGCCAACCACTCCTATGTCCCATTTGTTGTTCATGTACACCTTCCCTGTTATTATCACCAGTGGTCTTTCCCAACATCCGTTTTTACCAGGGACTTCAGTGGCGTACCAATCACATGGTAGATACTGTAGTGTTACTTTCTTTGTTTCTCCTTTTTCAGGACCACTTGTTATGTATCTGAATCCTTCAGCATGTAAACTGCTCTTGTGGTAACTCAAATAAGTCTTGAGGAAGTTGTTTTCATATGGATATGTATCTCGTGTTTTCCACACCAGTTTCACCACTGTCCCTTGAAATCTTCCTTTCGTCTGGAACAGTGCCAGGTATATTATACATCGTGCTATTTTTCCATCTATCTCCGTGGCGACAAATGTTCGAGAAGTGCTCATGGCAAATGGAATTAATGAGCAAACGTAGCAGCTGTCTTCTGTTGTCTGCTTACCTATGTGGGTCATGTGTTGGTACCATATGTTGTTTGAGATGTGTGCTGAATCTTGTATGTAGTTGTCAATACCTTTATTATCTGAGTATGTGCTGCGTTTAACTCTATTTTCCTTGTGTGGGATTTTACTAGTACCACCTGACGTAACACCTGTTGCAGCTGGGGGTAGGGGTGTATTAGGTTTGGGTACAGCAATAATATTGATAGCATAGCCGTACTGCCATACAGAGGCAGCCAAGAACCCGGTGATCATTAAAATCCCTATCAATTTTATTACAAATGCTAATTTCACCGGCATTTTGCTCTTACCTTGCTGCAGTCCGGCAGCTTATTCTTGCGACGTTACAGTTGCCCGCCTGAAAATTCTTAATATGCTTGTTATTAGTGTTAGTTGTCGTTTTTAAGCTCTCCCTATCAAGTAGTCATTCAGTGCCCAGGCGAAGAGCTGTTCCCACGCCAATCTAAGCGATCTATCTCTTAGGGCAGGCAAGTATGGTTGGAGGTGGGGCATTGAATGTTCTATGGCCAAGAGGAATGCTGTGTAGTAGACACGTACCCTCCTTCTTTTCAGGTACGTTGGCCTTTTTATTTCATACACAAATTGGTGTGACAATTCTTCCAGGTAATTATCATCTGAGGGTACCATCTACTCCTGGGCAGTGAATTGGTTAGTTATCTACTTTCTTAGTAATACAATAATACGCTGTACCTGCATGTGCGAGAGAAAAGAAAGAGAACATTCAGGTGTTTACATGTGTATATGTGTAAGACAATGTCCTTCAGTTCAGTTATTACTACAGTGGGTAGGGGGTCAATGGGCAGAGGGTTTGGGGCTCAACTGGCGGAAGTCTCTTTACTCTTTAATCGTGTAACCATGGGGTGGGCGGTATGGGGATCACCCCTTTTTCCTCTAGTAGTTGTCTCTGGGGAATCTGAGGGGTGGCAGGGTATGGGGACACTTAGGCTGTTAGTTGTGGTAGAAGTTTCTTCCTCCGTTGGTGACACTGTTGTTGTTCTTCCAGTGGCCCTGTCGGTGGTGCTGGGGCGGGTCTGGAGTTTGTAGATCTTTACGTCGTGTAGGTGGTTCCAGGCACGTTTGTCCTGTAGCTTTACTGCTCTCGTTGATACCTCCTCTACCAGATGGGGGCCAGTGAAGCGTGGGCTGTTCCACTTTCTGTTGAAATTGCGAAGTAGCACGTGGTCACCTTTAGCAACTTTGCACAGTCTTTCCTTTTCCAATTCTTTATCCGCGCCTTCTTGTTGATCGCTGTTAGACCCGCCCCGCGTGCGCTCGAGCTGTTGAGACACAAACACTACACTAGTAATCAAAGAAGACACATATTGGTACATTTCATCACCAAGGACATTTGCAGTACTCTCGTGGTCGGTAAATGCTCTTGATGTTGGCGTTAGGGGAAGGCGCATTTGACGTCCGGTAACCACCTCGTGAGGGGTGAGGTGGTGGTCGGAACCTGGTCTATTCCTTAGCTCAAATAGGGCTAGTGGAAGGCAATACAACCAACTCTTCTTTGTTGTTTGCTGTATTTTTGCAATTGCCTCCTTTAATAGGCCATTCAGGCGTTCACGTATACCGTTGGCCTGTGGGTGGTATGCACATGCAAATTTATGTTTGATGTTCAGTAAGGATGTGATGTGCTGGAACATTTCGTTTGCGAAATGTGGGCCATTATCTGACCGCAGTACCTCGCACACTCCCCACCTGGGGAAGACCTCCCTCACTAGGAATTTAGCTGCTCTGAATGCATCTGGGTGTGAACAGGGCCCTGCTTCAATCCACCTCGAGAATGGGCATACTACTACAATCATATACCTATTTCCTTGACATACGTTGATCATATCAACATAGTCAATATGGAGATGTCGGAAGGGTCCCTCTGGCCGGGGTATAGTACCTCTTATCACCTTCAGAGTGTGACCGGCCGTAAACTGTTGACATGTGAGACAATTGCTGATAAAATTTGACACATGAGAATTTAACTCGGGGCAGAACCAGTCTTCCCTAATTCGTGCTGCAATTACTTCCTTGCCTGTGTGGGCTGGGTGGTGTAGTTGGCTCAGGGCGGTGTTCAATAGTGCCAGTGGTATTACAATCTTCCCAGTGTCACCCTGGCGCCATAGTGCGTCAGTTGGTGACATTGTGCATCCTCTTTTTACCCATATTTCTTTTTCTGCCATTGGTGCAGCCGCTTGTAGCTCCATTATCTGTGTGGCTGGGAGATGGGTGTACCCTTCTCTTATCAACATCTCCTTAGCCATTCCCCTCCCTCTCCCTCTCTTTGACTCTGGGGGGTTCCATATCTCACCAAAATATGCAGCATACTTCGCATGTGCGTCTGCTGCTGCATTCCCTTTTGAAATGTGGTCTTCACCATTGGTGTGTGCGGTGCATTTGACCAAAGCCAATTCTTCGGGGTCATTTATTGCTTCAATTAGTTCAGCCAATAGGAGGGCATGTTGCACTGGAGTGCCATCAGCTCTCCTAAACCCTCTTCTTCTCCATTTCGACAGCCCGGAGTGGACAGTGGACGTAACATATGCGCTGTCGGAATATATGGTCACTCGTTTGTCAAAGCTTTCCTTCAACGCCAAGATTAGTGCAATGAACTCTGCTGCTTGAGCGGAATAATGCTGTGGTAATTGTACACATTTCATTGCCACACACACCGGTACCTCCATCATTTTTACCACTGCTGCCCCAGTCCTCCTTATACCATCCCTTTGGTCGATAGTTGATGACCCATCAATGAACAGGAGCTCACCCCCCTCTAGTGCGTTCTCTTCAATCGTTCTAGTACATGAGTACATTTCAGTTATTTGCGTACAGTCGCGGGCATAATCTCCTTCCTCAATTACTTCTGCTAGGAACCTTGCAGGGTTGACCGTGCTACATCTAACAATTGATAGTTCAGCTCTGGATAAGATGATCTCATAACCTGATGCCCTTTGCGTGGTTAGGGTGGACTTAGGTTTATTCAATATCGCAAATAGTGCATGTTCCACAAACAGTGTAGTTGGGCACCCCATGGTGATTGCTGATGCTTTCTCTACCGCAAAAGCAGCTGCGGCGAGACCTTGTTCGCAAGGGAAATGACCTAACATCACAGGATCTAAGTGGCCGCTGTAAAATGCTACTGGTTTGTAGCCCATGCTTGTTTTTTGAGCCAACACTGCTTTCATTACTGCTGAGTCGCAATGTGAAAATATGAAGAATTGTCGCTCATAGTCTGGGGTTGCCAGTACCGGAGCAGTTGATATCGCATCTTTCAGTTCATCAAAAGCCTCTTTCATTTCCATTGTCCACCCCAACTTTTTCTCCCCTTTATTAGCTTCCTTTAACGCCTCAAGCAGGGGTCCTATGTATGAACTGTAATCAAATACCCATGCTCTACAGTAGTTGCACAGACCCAGGAACTGCTGCAGTTCCCTCACTGTTTGTGGCACTGGTGTTTTTGAAATGGCCTGTGCTCTTTGTGGTGCAATCTTTCTTCCATGTTGGGATTTGAGCTGACCAATGTAAAGTACCTGTTCTTGACAGTACTGTAACTTTTCCATGTCTACCTTGTAACCTTTTTCAGCCAATACTGTCAGCATCTTTAATGAGTCCTCTCTGCATGTTCTTTCGTTTGTACTGCAAATTATTATGTCGTCGACATACTGCAACACTGTGCTTTCCACTTCAATGTTACCCAAATCCATCTGTATTACTCTGTTGAAAATTGAGGGTGATTCGCAATACCCTTGTGGCAATCTGGTGTGTTTCCACTTTGTGTTTCTGGAAGTGAAGCTTGTCAGATCTTGTGAGTCTGGGTGCAATGGTATTGAGAAAAAAGCATTTTTAAGGTCGATCACTGTAAATCGTGATGCTTCTGCTGGAATGCCACACAATATTGTGGCCGGGTTTGCGACTATGGGGTATTCTGCTTCTACTATGTTGTTCAAGGGCCTGAGATCCTGTATGAAGCGCCAAGACCCCCCTCTAGCCTTGCGCACTGGGTATACAGCCGTGTTACATGGTGATTCTGAGGGGACCAATATGCCATTATCTATAAGGGCCGTTATGGTTTCATATATGCCCTCATCTGCCTCTTTTGATAGTGGGTACTGTTTCACTCTGGGGAGTATTGCACCTTTTTTCAATTTTATCCTTACTCCCCCTATACTTTTTATGCACCCCACGTCATAGGGGCTAGTAGTCCATAATGATGTGGGTACTTTTTTCATATCCTCCTCAAAGAAGGGAACTGGGGTGGATGTGGGTGCCTCAAGTGCCATTGCAATTTTCTGTGCTACTTGTTTGTACGCCACTCTCAGCCATATTTCCACACTCATCATAAACACCATTTCACCTTCCTCCTTTTCCTCTGAGAACAGCTCTTCATCTGACACCTGGGTGAGTCTACATCCTTCTGCTAGTGCTATCACTGCCCTCCATGCTCTTCCTTCTCTGTCTTGGGCATGTACAGCAATGTAATCAGCTGTTGCTATAATGCTCTCAATGTCCACTGGAACCACCTTTCCTTCTGGTTCATTGACTGGTGTTTCTGGTCTGAACAAATAGGCTGCTGGCCTCCTCCAGATCTTTCCCTCTATCCCTGGCATCCATGCAAATGCCATGTCTGTCCCTTACTGGAAGAGTTCGCCATCTACTGGCTCAGCCCTAATCGCTGTCTGTCCGCAGTATGCTTGCATAATCTGTCGTGCTGTGAGCATGTTAATTCCTGGAGTAGAGCAAATTATGCCGTCCTCCGTAAAGGAGATCGTCATATTCAACCTGTTCATTATGTCTCTCCCCAGTATATTTACTGGTGAGGCACTATAATATAAAAGTGGGACTGACATGTCATAATCTCCTATAGATAAGGGAATGTTATCAGTAAAAGGAACCAATCCTCTAGCCCCAGAGAACCCTTGGGTGTTCATGGCTTCGCCCGACATCTTAAATTTACCTTCCCTTATGCAAGACCGGGTCGCCCCGGTGTCAACAAGGAATGATAATTTTTTGTCACCTATCGTTACCTCTATGCGTGGTTCCTCCGCACTATTAGGTGTTACCGACAGGATGGGACACACCAAGGCCGTCTGTGGGCTGTCCTATTGAGGGTACAACGATTGACCATTTCCTGTGTAAGGGTTGTGTCCCAGGACCGTCACCCTACCCAGTTGTGTTTGTTGTGCTTGGGGTTGTTGTGTTATCGCTACCTGTTGTTGTGGCAGTGAATATGTCTGTGGCTGTTGTTGTGTTATTAGTTGTTGCTGTTCATTTCCCTGTTGCAACGTCTGCTGTTGCTGTATGCCCTGCTGTTCTTGTGTGGGCCTTGGTTGTCCCTGTTCGCTCCATGATGGTGTTCCTGGTCTTACTCTACACGTGCGTGACATGTGCCCTACTAATCCACAACTCCAACACATCGGTGGTTCCCTACTCTGCCATGGAAAGCTTCCTGTGTTGTCCTGGTATACTGGTTGCCCGGTGGGGTAGGAATTTCTAAGTCCTCCCACCTGCTGTTGTGTGTTATATCCGTATCCTCTCCCTCTCATAATTCCTCCTCTTCCCCTGTTGTAATTATAATACCCAGCTCCTGGCATTGAGTATCCTCCTCCCATGTTGGTCGTGTATGGTTGGAGTGGCGGCACCTGTTGTGTTATAGTCTGTGAGGGTGGTATTTGGGAGGGATCTTGTGCAGCCACTACTTGTGTGGGGCTTTGGGTCATTGTTGTAGGTGTAGTTATTAGTGCCCCTTCCATTGTGTATTTAGTAAGTTTTTTCTGTACTAGTTTAGCCTCTTCCGTTTTCCTGTCCTCTTCCTTTTGTTTCATTTTTCCTTGCCAGGTCCTGCAATGATGCACTATTGTCAGTTGTATTTCTGGCCATGCTTTTGCTTCCATTCCCACTACTTTCTTCAGTTGTTTCTGAACTCCTTCTGGGAGCCCTTGTACTAGTATATGATAAAATATTGCTGGTGTTTTGTCCCATTGTTCTCTAGTTTCCATGCGCCACTTCTCTTGGATTTCCTGGATATAATCAACAGGATCTTCGTTCTCACGCATCTTGCGTGAGGTAATTGCTCCTATGTCTGATGTGTCTGGGTACTGTACCCTCAGTACCTGCCATAGTGCATGTCTGCAGTTTGCGAATGGTGCCCCATCGTGCGATGTGTTTGCTATTGTTACCCCAGGGAATCCCGCTCTCTTCCAAATGTCATCCGCTGCATCCCCTAATATTGATATTAGAAGGCCCTTTACATCTCCCACTGCCAGTTTCTGTCCTGCGGTGTGTTTTTCCATTTCATATATCCATTTACCCGCACCTCCACTTAATGATGGGAGCCTGCACTTTATATTTTCTTTGTCTGTATGCTTCCAAGGGACGTACTGTGGTCTAACCCCTCCCCTCTCCAGAAGTGGCATTAAGTTGTGTCTCGTTTTACCCTTTGGGTTCCATAAAATCGAGTCCTCACACCCCTCCTCTTCTTCCCTCTCTCCTACATCGTCAATTTCGTTAGTAACTCTTTCTTCTCCATCTTTTCCCCTTCTTCCATCATTTCCTGTATTTAATGTGGGCATGTGTATTCGTCCTTCCTGCCTGCGTCTAGGGAGGTCTCTAAGCCGACCTGCATATGGTGTCAGTTCGTTTGTGAAGGGCGCAAGTTTGATTGTACGTTATGAGCGTGAGGTGGTTGAGCATGTAGGGTGGGATGGGAGAGGGTGTGATGGTGACGGTGTGGCGTCATGTGTCTGTCTTTCCGCTATTCCTTGCTCTTCCTCCTCACTTCTCTCCAGTTCATCCTTTCTCCTACAGATCCATGGTGAGTCTGTATTGGTCCGGGTGGTGTATAGTTTATCTAGGCTTTCCCTTTCACTGTTTCTTCCTTCCTTCTCCACTCCTTCTTCTTCCTCACTACAAAAGTCATTCATAAACGGCAGCCCCCACTCTGTCTTTTTTCCCTTGATTGTTACTGTTTTTAAGTCTATTAGGTCCGGTTCTCCCTTTTCTCCTTTACCAACCGCTCCCCTTTGCGCTGATGTTGTTGCTACTTCTGCGTCTCTATATACATACCCCCTTACTTCACTCTCCCTTCTCCTATCTTCTCTTTCCCCTTCATTTCTCTCCTCCATCTCTCTACCAATTTCTTCCCTTTTCCTTTTTAATTCCTCCATTACTTCACTACTCACCTTTTCCAATATCCTTTCATCCTCTTTCTTCCTTTCCCATCTCACCCTCTCCCTTTCTAATATACTCTCTATCACCCTCCCTTCTTCGTATTTCTTAGTCGTTTCTGATAGTAATCTCTTCTTCCACATTGCCATTTCTTTTTCTTTCTCTTCTTCTTCCCTTTTCCTCTCTCGTAGCACTGCTCTTGATACCCTTTCTGCTGCTGCTCTTACCCTTTCAGCTTCTCTCCTTTGCTCCTCAGTTCGTTCCCTTATTTTTTCCAATTCGTTCTTACCTTCTTTCCTTTTCCTCGCTCTCTCTTTTTCCTCCCTTTCGAGCTGTTTGATCAGTTCATTCTGCTCATCCCTTAACTCTGCTAGTCGTTCCTCCAAAATCTCTACCTTTTGTCGTAACAGCTCTTCCCCTCTCATTCCACTCTCCCTGGTATTATCCTCGTCTATTTTCCTTACTACCTCCTTCTCTTCTCCTGTTAATGAACCTCGTAATTTTAATAGTATCTGCGCAGCTACCCACTCATCATGTCCTATTTCCACAGTTTGTTCTTCTCCAGTCCTCCCCTCCCCTGCTGGCATCTTCCTATGAGCCACATATGGTGGCGGGCTGTATGCCGGGTTGGAGAACCCCTCAGCTGCCCTTAACTGTCCTCTTTCTATTTCTCCTAATTCTCTTAAAGGGTACAACCCCCCTCCCTCTGTTTTCACTACCTTTGCTAGGGGTATATCGTTGCTCTGTTCCTTTTTTATTTCAGTTTCTTTTGAGTTATTATTCTTTTCTCCTCCCTCTTGTCCGTTCCCCGTGTTCTTTGGGTCTTCACTCCCCTTCTTCCCATTCTCTCCTTCCTCCTTAATCTCTTTTTCTTCCGGTATTTCCCCCACAGTGAACATTCCATTTGGTCCTGGTCGGGACCCTTGGAACATCCTCCATAAGTTAAACACCTCCACGTGGTTTGTCAACTTCTTCCCTTTGTATGTATTATGCAGATGGTTTAATAGTGAATGTTGGGTATATGGATCGAAGCTACCATTAGGCGGCCATGGTGTTATCATTTTGTTGTCCGTCCCCTGTGTCCATTCTATGCTATACTTGATCAGTTTCTCCCTATGGGGTGACAGTGTTGTACATATGTGTTGTAGTGGGGTAGTGAGGGTGTTCCCCCACCCTCCCGATCCTGTCCCGTGTGACATAGTAGCGCTCCACTTGTTACCCTTCCCCTATTTGGTAGCGGTTATCTCACTAGCAGTTTACAATATACAGCCTTATATCTTTACCTGGCCCCGTAAGTTTGGGGACTTGCGATAGTCCACTAAGGAAAAATTAGTAAAATATAGTATTTACATTTGTATATTTTCTTCTTTCTTTCTTCCTTTACACAACACCCTTACGGCCCCCTGCGGCTGAGGCGCACGTAGCCCCCTGCGGCTGCGTGCCCCTTGTGACGTTCTTATACTGCCGTCCTATTTTCATTTGCTCCTCCTCCCTCTTCTACACCTGCCGTTGCCGGCGTTCTCCGTGCGCAGCCACGTCCCCCTTTTCGCCTTTCCCCGATCAACTCATTACCGTTTATCTCCGTTTCCACTCCCTTACCACAGTTCTCTTCCCCACCACTCTCAGAAAGAAAAATGCCTTGTGCTCGGGATATCCTATGAAAGCCCTACTGGTGACGTCACCGATCTCTTCGAACTACTGGTAAGTTCTTCATATATTCTTTAAGTTCAAAATACACTTGCAATCTACCCCCGTTAACCTCAAAGCTGTCTTCCTGTCACTCCTGGAACAAGGTAATCAATAATATAATCGGACTGCGCACGCTGCGTCGCCTCGCGTGTGATACGCCCCTCGACAGGAGGGCTTAACAAGCCAATTATCTTCTGTATTGGGCAACTAACTAGCTACCGCCTACAGGGAAACGTCATCTACCTATCGAGTTTCTTGCTCGAACAATAGGGATCCTCATCTACTCATTGATCAATAAATGCCAAATCGTAGGAAACCACACACACACACCCTTACACGTAGTCGTGACCTAGGCCAATCAGTGTCTACGAGCGGCCCCACGTGATGTTTTCGTGCTCCACCTCCCTCTCTCGCGTAACGTAGCCGACTGCTCTCGCACTCGTTCGGCTACCATTCATTTCATTGCCTACACTAAATTGTCAAACCTTCGCCGCGCACCTGTGCAACACCTCCCACCTCCCGTATTTAATTCCTCCCCCCTCCCTCACAATTTCACATTGCTTGTTGTGCGTGGCATGCTCACCAAGTTCTCTTGATGCGGGGCCGCTCGACTGCGTGCACCCCTCCAAGCGGCTCGCCACCTCCCCTCGTCTGGACCACGTCTGGACACTCGCCAACCGCGGGCGGGATACTTCTCAACCGGCTCCCGAAGGCCAATATCCGGATTGCGCTGTCTGGTCTTCTCGCAGTTCCGCGATGGTCCTGTAGTCCTCAGAAGGGGGCAACGGCAGAGGGGGCCGCGCCGCCGGGCGTCCTCGCAACGGGAGTACCTGGAAAAAATAAAAATAAAAAAGCAGATCTTAAACAGATCTCAGCAGTGCCTCCAACTTGTCGGGGGGAAATTCTGCCGGGGTCGGCCGGGCCGTCCATAGACCTCCAGGCAGGGAGGCCCCAACTCCTCCCGTATATCCCAAATGAGATAGAGTATGACACACACGCAAGAAGCAAGGTGGCTCTGCTGTTTATTAGACAAAACGGCAGGGATGGGTAAAGGATCGTACGCGTCCGTCCTGACACACACACAATCGTGGGGCTCGCAGGCCCTTTTTACCTTAGTATGACGCGCTACTTGCGTCACCTTAGAAAGTTTAGCAAAAAACCTATTTCCACTCTGGATTGGTTACTCGAGTGGTAGGGTTAGTATAGCATACATATAGAGAACGGTGTTAGTGGTTGAGGGTTAGTCAGGTGGTATACTTGGGATGTCCCTTCAATTTGATACATGAAAATTGTTGCATGAAGACCTCTGAGGATTGGTCAATGGTAATGGCGTCAGTGATAAGAACCCCATGTTCTGATTGGTCCGCTCGCGAGCCTCCCAGTCTGGGACTATCGCTGTTCCCAGCTCGCGGTGCACCTGTCATTTGCAACAATGTTTTACTATGGGTAGGTGTAAACAATGTGAGGATTTATTCATGTGTTGGGAGGTCGACTACTCCCACTGCTGCAGATGTCCAACGAGTCTTTTAATTGTATCTGCCTGTGTCTTGAAACGTGGGATTCAGGCGTCTCCTTCCTCCTGGGCTTGGCATCCTGTCAGGCTTGGCTTTGTCACGTGAGGTGGGACCGTGTTTGAGGCAGAATTCAGCACAATTAATATTGTTTTTCCTACTGTGTGCCTGGTTTATCTTGCAGGTGCGACCTTGGCGTTGGCTTGCGGCGTGCGAGATTGCAACATCGTGCCCTTGGCGGTGTGCTTTCGCTGGGCTCATTTTGCAGGGTCAGCAACCGAGCTCTTGCTCATTCAATGTTCATGGAAGCTTTTGCTTGCGGCCTACTTGGGCCTGGTGCATAGGTGGAACCGTTTGATGCAGAGCGCTTTAGGTGACGGTATCATATTGCTCTATCCTCAGTATCGTGTCTCCGTTATATTCTTCATTATGGTACATGGTTCTTAGAAGAAGCGTGAGCAAGCCTTTTTAGATAAGTTCATTATGCGTCTTGCGTTTCTGCATTTTGAGAGCCTATGTGGAAAATAATAAAGATGCACGTCCGTGGGTATGTCTGTCGCCTACGTCATAGCACTGAGTATGTTCTTCGTGTGGATTGGTGTGGGAGTGTCCGGTGTGCATGGTTGCACAGGTGTGCTGACCGTTGGCTAGGTCGTCATGGCATCTCTAACGACGTGTAGGTTAAGTCGAGTTGATCCATGCCGCAGGTGTCGGCATGGACAGGGCGGGCTGCTGGGCAGGTAGGTGGGCACATCCGTATGTTCCTGTACCAGGGTATTTGGTCGTCTGGTAGATAGGCAAACTCCTCTCGTGGCGGGTGTCTAGGCCGTGATCCTCTAGGCCAAGCGCGAGAGGGGAAGGGCGGGAGCCTGTTCTTCCATTCTCCCACTTCAAGCCACTCCACTGAAATATTTCCTCAGAGACATAGGAAAGGTGTCAATCAAAACTCACTGATTATTTGCTGTTGTAGGAGCAGTGGCAAAGAGAAATATAAGCAAAGTCGACTCCTACCCTGCAGGCATGGCTAAAAGACATACTATACTATATGTACAGGAAAGTGAAGAGAACTTTGTCAGAGGTGTCTCGGCTATCTGCAGACCAAAAGATATTAAGCTCTGAATGATAATGGGATGTACCCAATGAGTTATGTTCACCATTCCCATGTGTAACTGTGATTTGGAATCTTTATAGAATGTGATTTGAATGTAATGTAGCTGTCAGTCATAAATAAAGTTTAAAAACCAAAAGGCAATAATAGGTTGGATGAGAATTTACCAAATCTTCTATTGCCTTTCCTTGTGCTGGCAACCTTCTTACTTTTATCTTAAATCATCCATACAAGCTTTCTCTGTCAATTTTGTACTTAATCTTACACCCAAATATTTGATTTCTTTTACTGTTTCTAGACATTTTCCATCCAGAATCCAACTTTCTTTGGGTTTCTTACCACTTTTTTGCTCTGCCCAGTTTCATGATCTCTGATTTGTTTCCATTTATTTTTAAGCTGCTTTTATCAACATATTTCTGAAGCGTATTTAGTTTTCATTGAGACTGATCTTTGCCTGGTCTACAAGGACCAGGTCGACTGCATATAATAATCTGCCTATTACAGATCCATTTAGCGTTGGTGCAAATGATGTTTCATCATCTAGAGCTTTGTTTATATCTTCTTAAAAGAAGTTAAACAAAATTGCGGCTAATGGACATCCCTGTTTTAACCCTTTTGTGGTGTTAATTTTCTCAGATAATAGTCCCTGTTGGTTCAGTTTTATCTTCATACGCGTAACTGAATACAGGTCTTTAATGGCCATTAAAAGATCTTTTGTCCTGTCTTTTGCTTCCAGTTTTTTTCCACAGCAAGTCTCAATCTATACTGTCTAAAGCTTACTGTAAGTTGATACAGGCTATGTAGATTTTTTGTTTTTTGTAGGCTGCTTCTTTCTTTAGTAGGATAAGTAGTAACAAGTTGAGGCTGTATCCTCTTTCCTTCACAAAGCCAGCCTGCCTATTATCAAAATGTTTTGTCTTGTCAATCGATTATTTTAGACTTTTCAAGAGCAGCATAACAAAGATTTTGCCTACAACATCTAGGAGTGCAATTGGTCTATCGTTCGATGGTGTTGAATGGTCCTCTTTTTAAAAAAAATGGGGACAACAATTGCAGCTTTCCATGATTCAGAGACCTTACCCAGTGTTAATATTCTTTTGAATATCATGTCACACAACTTAGCCCACCTTTCTGATTCAGCCTTCAGTGCTATGTTGGAAATGCCTTTGGGCCCTTGATTGATTTACTTTTTAAAGGAGTGTTTCAATTTCCGCTCTTTCAGACTTCATATTACAACTTTGAGAAGCAAAGGTTTTTCACTTTAAGTTGTGCAGAGTATGCATGGCAAGACTTGCACGATTTCCTATGCATAGCAAATGAAAAAAAAGCAGGAATAGACATGAAAACATCAGGAGAACTTTGCTCTCTTGACCCCGTAAATGTATGAAGGTACTTCCATCATCGCTTCATTGCCATGCTGCATACTACATCAAATGCCGCTTTGGTTTCCCTAGACCAGTTTCAACAGAAGGACAAGTTAACAGCTTCATGTCTTCTGTTAGATACGGTGTGAAAGGCACATCGCCTAAGAATACATACTGCATAAAAAGAACTGAATCATCAAAGTACATCAATGATTACAATGCAATCATTGCCTCTTATGGAATGCAAACATTGATGTGAAGTATATTGCAGACAATTTCACTGCAGTTGCATGATATGTCATAGCCTATTAAACCAAAGCAGAGAAAACAGAGCTAAAAGACCTCTGGGATGACATATCATCTGACAAAACACTGTCACAAAAATTGTATGGCTTTGGCATACAAATGCTCTCCCATAGAGAATGTGGCTGCTACGAAGCCACAGACCGTTTAGCCAGCACCAGCTTGTATGGGAAATGTGAACACATAGGGCCTCATTCCACGTTGTGCGGTAACCATGGCGCTATTAGCGCCATGGTTGCCGCCGGTATTTTAACGTGTCCGCCTTGGTGGATGGTGGAATTACCAGCCTACTCCAAGGTGAGCAGGGCCGGTAATTCCCCATTCACCAAGGCCCTTGCCCATTCCCATTTTTGCCCCCGCATAATGGGAATAGGGAAGGTGGTAATTACGGTACCACAAATTGCGGTACCGTAATTAGCACCGAGGTCCCTTTGCGGCACCCTACTTTAATGGCTGGTAAAACCAGCCGTTAAGGTCAGGTCCCGCAAAGGGAACTCGTAGTAAGGCGGTAAGGGTTTACCGGTACCGGTGCCCTTACCAGTACCGGTAAACCCTTACCGCCTACCGTGTAATGAGGCCCATTGTCTGGCTAAGCCTTGGTCCTGCTGCATCCAGAAAAAGAGTTCTCAAATTGTACCAAAACATAGAAACAATAGCCAAAAACGATCCCAAGAGCCAGGACATTTTGAAATACAACTTATTGGACACATACTACTCAAACAGGAGTACTGCTTTGGAAACCATGAGCCTATACCACATAGCTCAAAACTTCTAATACACAATAATATTAAACACAATGATAAAAAAGGTAAATACTTAGTAAAAAGTTGTGAGGGCAGCCTGGTTAATTTTACCAAACTCAGCCTGATTAATCATATGAAGCTATAATTAAAAATTCCTCAACATAGAGAACTGTACTACATGTCCCTACTGCAATTTAACAATGGAGAAAAGAAGAAGATTTATTGGACACCCATGCCTCCTATGAAGACGTTTTCAATGCAAGTGAAAGCACTATAACAGATATAAACTTTACGCAGTACAAAAACATGTTGGACAATGAACGCCAACAAGAAGAAAAACTTCAAGCACATCTAAATGTAAATACTCCTGAGAGCAGTCAACCTTCTCTTACAGGAAGCCAAGAACCACTTGGACAGCCACTCATAGCAAATGAGGCAGAATTAGCCATGACTGAAGTAGAAAACACGATTGGCCTGATTCATGGAACATTTTCCTATGGAATTGCACCATTATAAAACACTTGCATGAATCAGGCCCCATGTGTCAGTATGAGCAATCTGCAGAAAACTTTGCTCTACTGACATTACAACTAAACAAGGAGCAGTGTAGCATTTTCCTAGAAGTAACTAAAGAAATTGAACATGGTATGCAGCACAAAACTAAAACTTGTACCTGTCAAAACTATACACCTGTTCTCCTGTATGTAAGTGGTCAAGCTGGTTCAGGCAAAACATTTTAATAAAAATCATCAGCAAGTTCCTCCAACAATTGACAAACAACAAGCTTTCAGCTGTTGTAACTGCCCCCACAGGTTTAGCTGACTACAACATAGGTGTTGTTACTTTACACCGAATGCTACTCCTTTCAGTAGAAGAGTATTAATATTTAACCAGCCTTTAACAGCAATTGGCGAGTCCCTAAAGAGCAATGATACAGGGATTAGTCGTTAATGTGAGCAATTCGGCTTCAATGTCAGAATCCAGTGTCCTGAAGCTGGCCGGGGTTTCGGAAACTAGTAAGAAAACAACCTTAGAGTCCGATTTTGTTTCACCAAATATAAAATGTTATTCACAATACTTTGTGTGAATATAGGTGTTTGCAGTAGTCATAGAATGCCCCCTCATTTTCTGATCGGTCCGTGGTCATGGTTCCATCACTCTGTGTTATACATGGAATACTAGATGGCCCACGTTCCCCTCATACCATCCTTGCCAGCAATCTACCCGGGCGTTCACGCACTCCCCATATCGCTGCGCTGCTGCGGGCTGATCGAAGTAGCAGATCTCACGGTCAGCTGTTTCCCTAAATTCATCCAACTCAGTTTTTATGTCTAGCCCCAGTTGTGTAGACAGTGCTTGTGCATATTGCTCTTGTTTATGGGCAATGTCTATTTCCCTTTGCGCTAACTCCCTGCAGGTGTCCTTCAGGACACCGAATTCGGTTGACATTGCGGTGACTCTGATGCACACCTTGAACGCCTGCCATGATACTGCTTGGCTAGTCACTGAACCTTCATTAATTTCGACGTACTCCTGAATATATTGGGCTTGGGATGACTTGTAGACCTGGTCTTGTAGTGCCACTGATTTGAACCTTCAGGGTGCCTGTTTATTTTAATCTCTGGGATTTGTAGTGATATCTGAATGGGTGAATAGTCTGAGTATGTCCTGGGATTGATATGGGTATTGGTAATCCAGCCTAGTACCTGGTGTGATACTAGCCACACATCTATTCTGGAGTGCATGTAATGCACTGAAGAGTAGAATGTGTATGCCCACCTGGTGCCATTAAACAAGCGCCATGCATCCCTGAGGCCCAGATCAGCCATGTGGGTGAGTATCATGTTGGCCGCTTTACTAAGTGCCCTCGGCTGATTCGATGTGCGGTCTAGATGTATGTAGTAAGATACCTGTTGCTCATTCTAAATAGATTGGGCCTCATTACGAGTCACCCGGTATGGAAATAACGGTGGCGGTAAACCTGCCGCCACCGTTGTTTCCATACCGGGTGATATCGAGTCCTGCAGGTGGAGATATCATTCCCGCCAGGTCTGTCCTGGCGAGTTTAACACCGCCCGCCTGCAGGCGGATGTGGAAACACCGGCACCATCACGAGATAGTGCTGGTGTTTCCATGGTCCCCATTCCCATTGAGTCCTATGGGACTCAATGGCAATGGGGATTTACCGAATTCCGCCTCCGGAATTCCTGGGTCACCGGGGTTGTAATGCCTCGATAATTCTGGGAATCACGGAGGCGGAATGGTAATACGAGTCCGGCGGTAACCGAGCCGGAAAAAACGTCAGGTTATCGCCGGACTCGTAATGAGGCCCATTGACTTTCAAACGTACTATTGTGGTATTATGGTTGTAGTTCAATACCTGCTGGCTCATTCTAAATGTTAATTGTGCTATAGATTTGTGACTAAATTTGTGTTGAAGGAATATTAAGTAGGCATTTGTAAAATTTGCTGGTAACCTATATTTTAGAGTAACAGAGGTATTGTTACATTCAAACCAATCACTTTTTGTTTTTCCATATTTATTATATGATATGATATTTTATTTATATCGCGCTTGTACACAAGTGTTTCAGAGTGTGACAAGACAAGGGAGAGGAACAAGGGACAAGAAAAACGATGATCTTACTAGGCCCTGTGACATTGAGAACGTCCAAGTGCATGTGAGAAGGACAGGGGAAAAAGTGCATTAAAGGAGGGAGATGTGCAGAGCAAAGAAAAACAGATAACTAATTAAATAAATAATACAGGCAACAAAACAGTGGTAGTGCAGCCAGTAAGTCTCAAGTGCTGGGTTGCGGCAGAAGACAGGGTATGTCTGATAAATTCAGGAAAAGAAAAAGTGGGCTGTATGGTTATAGATACAGACCCCAGTGCGGGGATTGCTCGGAGGCGGTGCGGGTTGGTGGCAGGGTGAGCAGGTACCTGGGCTCAGAATACAGAGGATAGGCCAGGTGTACGGTGCCATGAGAGAAAAGATCATCAGGGGAGAAGAGGGGGGGAAGGCAGAAGCAAAGTGGAAGGTCTTGACATGCTTCCGGAACCGGAGACGGTTCTCCCCAATTTTCAGAGTGGCAAGGAGGTTGTTCCAGAGGGAGGCCCCAGCCGAAGACAGAGATGTACTCCCAGCTTGTTTGTTTGAAAAACGACAGACCCTGAAGGAGTTAGAGGTAGAGGAGCAAAGAACTTGAGAGGGGAGTTATTTATGGAGGGGTAGCTGAAGGTATTTTGGACCCAGGCCACAGAAAGCCTTGTGGACAATGCAGAGTGTTTTGAATTGAATCCTTGCATCCACTGGGAGCCAGTGGAGAGAATTCAGGGTTGAAGAGATACAATCCCAGGGGTTGAGGCCAAGGACAAATCCTACAGTCCTGTTCTGGATGAGTTGCAAAGGGCAGAGAGTAGAGGCTGGAAGATTTTGAAAGATGCTGTTACAATAGTCCAACCTAGAGAGAACCAGGGCTCGGGAGACAGTGAGCTTCTGGGGGAAGGAGAGGAAAGGCAGAGTACGTCTGAGGAGGTGCAGTAGGAAGTTTGACTTTTTAGAGACATCAGAGATGTGTGCAGAGAAGGAAAGCATGGAATCAAAGATGACCCTGAGGTTCTTGGCCTTGCTGGTTTACATAGGAGGAGGGCCAAGGGAGGCCGGCCAGAGAGTGAGGGGAAAGGAGGGTGAATGTGTGTTGATGAGGAGAATCTCTGTCTTGCTGGCATCCAGGCAGAGATTGTTGGTGGCACACAAACCCTGGATGGTAGTTAGGCAATCAGAGATGAGATAAGGAGAGGAAGTGGCCGAGGGAAGCCTGAAAATGAGTTGAGTGTCGTCAGCATAGCACTGGAAATTAGAGCAGAAAAAGGCGATAGTGTGGGTGAGAGTTGCCAGGTATTGGTTGAAAAGCCATGGCAAGAGGTTTGACCCCTGCTGAACACCGCAGGTAGAAAGGGAGATAGATGAAAGGAAGGACTCAAGTTGGACCTGGGGGGGTCGATCAGAGAGGAAAGGGGTCAGCCAGGTCAGCCAGGCCAGAGCCTGATCGGCGATACCAATGTTATCATGTGTGTTTTAATTTATTCCTTTGTGTCTTTTAAAAAAAAGGCAGTTAGGGTGTCCGCGGACAGCGCGGGTATCAGTTATGTCTGCAATTAACCAAAATAGGGGTGTCCTAAGGACACTATCCCTGTCTGTACTGTCCGCAAGCAAAATGGAACTGTTCTTAGAAAACACTTGGTGTCTGGAATGTCCACAATTAACCAGAATGGAGGTGTCCTAAGGACACTATATCTATCCGTACTGTCCGTAGAACATCCACACACATGCATACACCCATAGGTCCTACGAACATCACGACTGTCCATAACTGTGTCTCATGTGTGTTGCACTTTTAATTAGTTTGAGGACCCGAACACTGTCTGTAGAACACCCGCGCGCATGCGCACAAACGTTCCTGCACATTTGGTATCCTGCGGACACCCTTGACATTCGCGGACGTGTTCGTGATGTCATCATGTAACCGCACCCACGCTGAGCATGTGTCCTGATTTGCAGACACTGTCCAGGTCCCCGAACATTTTAAAAGTACTTTTTTGGACAATGCAAAGTATTTTACAGTAAAATTTCGCCATTGCACAGATCCCAGATAATGTCCCTGGCATTCTACATACTTTTTGGAACTTTTTGAGCCTTTTTTGCGTGTTCAATCTGTCCGCGGACAGCGTGGGTGGCTGCAAAGTGCATAACAGCACCCCTATAAAAGGCCACACCCTAGAGCTCATCTTTATTCTGTCTTCCTACTATTGTAGATTGACCTGCTTTTGCTGCCTTTGCTGTTGCATCATCAAACCTGATGGCATCCATGGCTACTGTTGTGCCAGCTTTTTCTGCTTCTGCCTCAGCACCACCCCCACCCCCTCCTGCACCACCACCTCCCCAAGGGCCTGCAAAGGGGAACAGGCGTGAGGATGTAGAGGAGGAAGATGAAGAGGATGAAGAGGATGAGGTAGTGGAAGTCCCTACTACCAGCACTCGCCGTGAGTCTTGGGTGTGGTGGTTGTTTACCACTCTTGGTGGAGTGCCATAGCACGTGCGAATAAGGTCACCTGCATTCAGTGCCACATGGTGCTTGGTTCGTATAGCTAGACCTAAAGTCGTTCCACGGTGGGGCTATTTGTAAGGTTGCACCTTGTGATAAACGTATTAGGTTGAGTTCCTCTACAACATCCTCCGTTTCTGCTCCTGTCACCACAAGAGACACTCCTGTGGGACAGCACATCCCTCGAGCTGCCTCACAGGCCATTCATGATGCTGTTGACCCTTACCTTTTGAGGGTCACAATATTGGGTATGATCTGCGACGCAGTACTCTGCAGGGGGGAGAATCTTCGGAGGGCTTTCAAGACTGCAGTCAAGGAGCAAGAGAAGGTCTGCCTACTACCTGAATAAGTCCCACCCTACATCTTCCTCTCTCCACCTGCCCTTTTTTATCCCCATGGTTGGTGTCCCTTGCTTACCATCCTTTCCCCTCCTTTCCTTGTGTGTCATGTGTAAAAAAACCTACAAAATATATATAAAAAAAGGCTCTTTTCAGAGTGGCCTTTCACAGTTTAAAAATAGAAGTGACAAATAGTGCAGGGCCCTGTGCATTTTTTAGAAGTCAGCGGACAGTTCGCGGAAAGTTATTTTTTGGGGTGGTGCCCTATCAAAACCATTGCACATTTTAATGGGAGGAAGTGGTGGCTCTGAAAAGAGCCTTTTGGTGATTTTTTTGTGTTTGAAAAACTTCAAATGGTCAACACCTACTGCAAAATGGATAGTTGTAACTCCAAAATAGGTTGCAGTGCATTTTGTACATTTCTCAGAAAAATCTGAATGCCAGCATAAGTAAGATGGACTCCATATCTGCGAAAAATGTATGTGCTATGAAACAAAATATTTTCATTGTGAAAAGAGGACATGCAAACATCTCTTAAAAAGGCACAAACAGCCTTATTGACATTGCGCCTTTCTTTCTCGATTTGTGGACCAAATGAAGAAGAACGCAGCCACATTCGTCTTTGCGCAATACGAGAAAAAATTACTTGGGAATTTGGAAACATGTCCATGACCTTCCCAATCCTTCTTTCATTGCAAATTGCAAAGAAATTCCAGACACATGTCCTAAACTGTTCCCTCCACAATTAATTATAATTATGTCTGGATGATGCTGTGTCTCCAAAGTAGCACAGAGAGGTACCAAGTCCAGCCACTTCATTTCACGCACTCCATGCCAGTACACTTTCACATGAGGGAATCTAAGATCTGCAGCTACTGCACAGCATTCTGCATGCACCTCCAACCAATGTATCCATGAGTCTGCCAAAATCCAGATAATCTGTTTTCTAAAACACACAGCCATAGGTATCTGTTTTTCTCTTAGGAAAAAGACCTTCTGACAAACTCTCTCCTTACACAACACACCCAGTAAACTTTATTGACCAATCGCTTGCTCTACTCTTTCTCATTTGCATACCTCTCCACCCCAAAATCCCTGTATGTAGTACGCGGTGTCTGCGGAATACCTTCATGTCCGCGGACATATTGAAAATCTGAGCGTGGTGAATTTCAATTTAAAAAGTGTGCCCCATTTCCTCTTGAGGTTGGCTCTGGGTTTTTTTTTTTTTGCAGATGCTTGACAGACACCTGTTATCTTGTATGGTTTTCAGTTTTTTTTCTTACTTTACTCCTAAAATCTTCACATAACCTTCTCCAAAGCAACCCTTACATTCCAAAACAGCATGGAATTCCCCATAAAAGATAAAGAAATACCATCTTCTTTAAAATAAACAGCATTACTGGAATCAATATTCTCATTATTACAGAAGAACATACCAGCTCTAAGCATGAAAGCACACATGCCTCGGTTGATTGCAAACCTAGCAATGTTTTGCTGAGGACAAAAAACAGAACTATTGTCCCATATTGCCCTAGGTCCTAATCATGAAAAAATTACTTTGACATTTGGAAGGATGCTTGAACCAAGTGTTCCAAATCTGCCAACAAAGTAAGGGCACTGACATAGCCCAAATGCAAAGCACCACAGTGCAAAACTACCACATGGGGACTGTTCATCCTGCCCATATCTTCACAAACTTGTACAATTCCCTGTACATTGCAATAAGGCATAGTGCTCCACACCACCTCCACTCCTTTAACATGAAGATTGTTTGCCACAGGCCTGCATCGAGCATACTGCTGTAAACCATGCACAAACATATCTCCAACCACCAACACCCTGACTTTCTCCACCTCAGCCATCTTCACTACACACAGAGTCTTTCAACACAAATGCACAACCTGAACACCCGATTGGCTAATCCCTACAGTCCCCTTTCCATGCTGGATTTGCTGGAAAACCCTGGATGTAGCATGCCCTGTCCGCGGACAGCTGCAATGTCCACAACCACGTAATTCTTAGACGGACCTTCTACCCTTTTTACTTCACTCTCTGTGCCATCCCTTCATTGGATACAGCTAAGCAGTCACAAAACCATCCACCAATCACATCCAAGACCTCTACATCTAACTGCATCATCAGATTTCAGCACTTCAAATGTACTGTTGATCACTCTGAGTACAAGCCTCACATAATTGGAAAGCACCTACTACAAAAACTACTGTACATGTCTCCAAGATTTCTACTTACAGCTGCATGGATGAATACAAACTGCAGGTATGCATATTTTTTGCAGAGTACATGTACAACTCTTATAAATGCATATAAACAGAATAACTGCCACTTAACCTGTAAACCTATAAAATGAAATTAAAATTATTGTTCCCATATGCTATAATCAACTGTCACTTCCAAACCTGTCTGCTATCTAAGTTCTTTTTTATACACACACACCTATCTAAAACATTATAATATTAAAATATGGGACAAATAACAGTATATTGTAGAAAAACACTTAGTATTGTATTATAAAATTACACACAGCCAGGATAAGTTCATGCATCTTTATACACTCACACAGATAGACACTATCATTAAAAAGCTCACAGCTGAAATAACACCACTGCCTGTAAATCACATCCTTCTGCTTTATTACCCACACCTTTACAAATGCATACATTCTATGCTTTTCTATACAGTTTCTGCCTTTACCATATAAAAATAGAAAATAAGTATATGATTATTTTGTCTATCTCCTAACATCCAATAACACAGCCTTAAGAAACCATATGAGTTTCATACGCTTAGTATTATACTCATTTGCAAAGCATGTTGAACTAACAGATTGTGAGTAAAATATAAAGGCTGCACATAGTCAAAGGAAACTGCATGCACACACTATGTTCAGTTATCAAACAACAATACTACTGCAAAACATAAAAATCAATGTCTAAATTAACAATGGTGCTATAAACACACACAATTACAAACTTCTTTCTTTTACAATTGTAGTGAGGATGCTCTCCTGAAAAGCAGCAGCATCTGAAGTACAAACAACAACTCAGAAAAAACCTGCTCATTCCAAACAAAAACGGTAAGTACAGTGCTACCATAATGTTCTGACTGTTACTGAAACAGGGATTTGCAGGCAGAATGCCACACAAATCCCTGTTGTATGGCGCACAAATTCCATAAATCAGCCCCTAGAATATTAGTATTGCAAAATAAAGAACTGTTTTAATTCTATACCATTAGATTTAGTATTAGTGCTAAACCTGCTCATTCCAAACAAAAACGGTAAGTACAGTGCTACCATAATGTTCTGACTGTTACTGAAACAGGGATTTGCAGGCAGAATGCCACACAAATCCCTGTTGTATGGCGCACAAATTCCATAAATCAGCCCCTAGAATATTAGTATTGCAAAATAAAGAACTGTTTTAATTCTATACCATTAGATTTAGTATTAGTGCTTCTCCTCACCACTAGCTTACTTTGTATTGTCACCTGAACCCCAGTATAGTAACACAGAAATACAAAAATATCCCTCCCAACTAGTTGTAGCTGCCCATTGCACAATCACACACATACATCCTTACCATCATACTCAGACACTCATGCATATAGCACACATACATTGCAGAACAGCCTAACCTAAACTTTCTTTTTTTTCCCAACAGACCCCATAGAATGCCTACCAAAAAGCAAATCCACAGAAAGCAATGCAGAAGTAGAGCAAATGAAAATAAAAGTGTCCAAAATAAGCATCAATCTCTAGCGCAGATTGTACAAAAAGTTAAAACAAAAGATCAAATAGAGTCATTAAGAGAAACAAAACAAGCTTCCAGTACAAAAACTTTGCCTCCTCTTTCAAAATGTAAAATGAAACAAAATGTGATTAACAAGAATTCAGCTGCCGCTTCTGCTAACACTGCTCCTATAAATCTTGATGTAGTGGCAAGTAACCATACCAAAACATATTTTACAAAAAATGGTCCCCTACAGAGTCCTTCAGAATCTTATAAAAACAGGAGAGAAATCATGCACAACCCTTAAAACCTACAGTAGAAAATTAATCATTGAAGCTCTCATAGACAGTGCGATCCTTCTTAAAAGGAAGTTATTTATGTTAGTGTTAAACAGAATGAAACCACTAACAACACTAACTACTAAATCACAAAAGAGACTTCTCAATAAACGGAATGTCAACAAAAATAACTTCTTAAATATCTGTGGAGGTGAATGGAGTCATAACACGAGCACAGAACCATATTTCAATGAAGAAGCATGCAAACAAACACAATTGTCATATATTCCAGTGGACGAGGGTATGAAAAATGTAATAATACCATAATGGAACAAAAAATGCTGCTTTCAAAAATATCCCCAGAAAACTCAGTATCCCCTCTCTATCCGACTGAACCAAAACGTCCAGTGTACAAATGGCCGTGCACGTCAATGTGTAACATTGCCAAAAAATCTTTCAAATCGTTACGCCAGTTGCTCAACCAATATGTAAAAGACAAAGACAAATTCAAAATGAAACTTCTACAAAATATGGATACGTGTCCAGTGCACAAAAGGACAGGACTACAAGGACGTTCATAAGCCTGCATTTCAAGACCTAATTGCAAAAGCACCTTCAATCATATCAAAATGATATCAACACATAATTCAACTATAAGAAATCTAGTCCATACACTGTACTATTCTAAAAGTCGAGCTTTGGCATTAGGCAATTTAAATAACAATCTTCTACATGGTACAGCCAAATACCTACTCGATGAAATAGAGCATATCCAGAAAAAATATTTTGGAAGTGAAAGCCAATTGCAAAATGCAATAACTTTAAAACAGACTAGGAACAATTCTACAAGTGGCAACCTTCTACTACACACATACAAAAAAGGGAAATACTAAAATTTAAAAGTACATCCGCTGAAGTACCAAACGATGTGTGTGTGTGTTGCAGCAGAACTTTTTATAAAAGTAGCACAAAAACTGCAAACATAACATACAAAATAGAAGACAATGAAGATTCCAAATGGTTTGAATTAGCTCTCTACCTTATAGCAGAAAACAAATACGAAATAAATGACCCCTTAATACTTTGCAGTTACTGCACTGCAGAACTTGACACAACCAAACTACTTCACGTGCTATCACAAATAACTTGGAATTATTCCCACTACTAAAACCCTTGTAACAACTCAATTTATATGAGAGCATCATAATTCAAACAGTGCATCAATTTCAAGCAATAATACGCCTTCAACCAGAAACAGCAAAATTACCTCCCTCAGAATTAGTGAAAGGCATTTGTGGCAAAGTAGTTTATTTACCATTAGATCTGAAAGAACATGTACACACTCTAGGAGTGCAACATCCAATAGATCAATCTTGAATTGTCTTAGTAAATAGTGTACCTACAAAAGACAAAAATATTTGGCAACAACTCGTAGATTTTCATAAAGTTAGACACGCCTTGCAATATCTAAACGACAATATGAATACTACCAAGAAATTAATATTGAAGAAAACCTGAGTGAAACCACTAAAATAATTCAAGAGTCACCATAAACTGGTCAATTTGAACTTCCAGATCCTGCTACAGTATCCAATATTTTAGACCATTATACAATTCATCCATTACACTCTAAAGACACCATAGATGATGCACTAGAAACATACCCAATGCGACAAACCAAAGGATCACCAATCAGCATATGGGAAAAAAGTATAGAAGCACATGCTTTTCCTCTACTCTTTCCTACTGGCAAAGGAGGAAGGTACGATGATAGACCCTCTCAGATATCAGCATCAGAATACCGCTCGTTACGAATGTATTCTGAAGATCCCAGATTTAGACAAAATGTGGAATACATATTCCACCTACTCTTTGAAAGTGAACTTGCAACTCTATGCTACGGAGTTGCACATACATTGACATCAAGTACCCATTTTCAAAATATGTCAGCAACGCAATTACTACAAAAAGTGCAAGAAAAAGATGATGTTTTACAATCAAGCATTACAAATCTGTTAGCAAACATGTGTGGTACTAAAGAATACTGCTTCCGACATCACAGAGATGTACGTTGTATGATAAGAAACCTTGGCCCACCCACTTGGTTTGTTACATTAAGTTGTGCAGAATATGCATGGGAAGATGTACATGATTTCCTACGCATATCAAACAAAAACAAAACAAATATAGATATACTAACACCTGGAGAACTTTGCTCTTTAGATCCTGTTAATGTTTGAAGATATTTCCATCATCGCTTCATTGCTATGCTACACTTTATTTGTAATAAAACTGTTCCTCTCCTCAGAGAAGTTCAACACTTCTTTTGCAGAAAAGAATATCAAGCCCGAGGAGCATCACATATCCACATGATTTTATAGATTAAAGATGCTCCTAAATTTGGTCAAGACAGTGATGCCACTGTTTTACAGTTTTTGAAAAATATGTCACGTGTGAAATTCCTTCAGAAGCAATAAATAGTGATCTTCATGCACAAATTTTACAATTTCAAAGACACAAATGTGGGAAATATTGTTCTCGCAAATACAAAAACAAAGGGAAATACTACAACAAATGCTGCTTTGGTTTCCCTAGACTAGTTACAGCAACAGGTCAAGTAAACAACTTCATGTATTCAGTTAGACATAGTGTTAAAGGTAAATAACCTAAGAACACATATTACATAAAAAGAACAGAAGAAGCTAAATATATCAATGATTACAATTCAATAATTGCCTTCTTATGGAATGCAAACATAGATGTGCAGTACATTGTAGACAATTCCACTGCAGTTGCACGATATGTTACAGTCTACTTAACCAAAGCACAAAAAACAGAGCTTCAAGACCTCTCGGATGACCTATCATCAGACAAAACACTATCTCAGAAATTGTACAGCTTAGGCCTAAAAATGCTCTTTTATAGAGAATGTGGCTCCTATGAAGCTGCAGACCATTTTACCGGTACTTCTTTTTATGGAAAATCTGAAAATATAGTATGGCTAAGTCTTGGTCCTGCTAAATCTAGAAACAGAGTTCTCAAATCATACGACGACATAGAAACAATAGCCAAAAATTACTGCAACAGCCAAGACATTTTGAGAAACAATTTACTAAACACATACTGCCCAAACAGGAGTACCACTTTGGAAACCATGTATCTATACAACATAGCCCAAAACTTCACATACAAAAATAATATAAAACCAGATGGAAACAGAGGTAGATACAGAGTGACAAATTGTGAAGGCAGCTTAGTGAAACTTACCAAATGAAGGTTAATTAATCATATCAAATTGTCATTAAAAACTCCTTAACATAAAGAACTATATTACATGTCCCTGCTACAACTTTTGAAACCATGGAGAAAAGAAGAAGAGTTACTAGATATCTATGACTCCTATGAAGATGCTTTCAAAGCAAATGAAAGAACTATAATCGATGTAAACTTTACACAGTACAAAACAATGAACAGCAACACAAAGAAGCACTGCAGGCCCAACTAGATAAGGACACTCCCGACAGTAGTCAACCTTCTGTAACAGGAAGCCAAGAACCACTGGGATAGCCACTATTAGCAAATGAGGCAGAATTAGCTATGACACAAGTAGAAATCACCATGTGTCACTACGAAGAAGATACAGAAGACTTAACTGTACTACAATCAAAACTGAACAATGAGCAGCATAGCATTTTTCAAGAGGTAACAAAAGAAATTGCACAGGTGTGCAACATGAAAATAAAGTATGTACCTGCCAAAATTACAAGCCTATACTACTATACGTCAGTTGTCAAACTATTTCAGGCAAAACATTCTTAATCAAAATCATTAACAAGTTCCTTCAACAATTGACAAACAACAAACTGTCAGCTGTTGTAACTGCCCCCACAGGTCTAGCTGCCCACAACATAGGCAGTGTCACTTTACACCGATTACTACTCCTTCCAGTAGTAGACCAAAACAAATTAGAATATTACAAACTTTCTATAGAAGCTGCAATGGAATTACGCAGAATGTTAAAACAAATGAAAATGCTACTAATAGATGAAGTGAGCATGGTCTCCAACCTAATGTTAGCTTTGATTCACCTCAGATTACAAGAAGTACTCAAAACAAACTACGAAGAGCACTTTGGAGGAAAACACATTATTGTTTTCGGAAATCTTCTTCAATTGACACCAGTGAAAGGTTAACCTATTTTTAAAAACTTAGGACACAAACTCTGCTATAAAAATGTTGGCATCATAGGAACTGTCAACCTTTGGCAACATTCCCAATACAAGGAATTAACAGAAAACATATGCCAGTCTGTAGACCTCACATATACAAACATTTTAAAAGGTATTAGAGTTGGTGTACTATCTCAAGAAGCACAAGCAATATTAAAAACCGAGCACATCCATGCACTCTTTGGCCATAACGCATGTGCTACTGATGTCATGGAACAATTAGCACACAAAAATGTCAATTGTATGTCCGTGATGCCAACTCTTGCAAGCTGTTCCAAATTCAATGAAACAATGTTGAAAAAAGAAATGCAACCAATAACTGAAATTTGCTCCACAGACAAACTGGACGTACATGGTATGACACTACCCATGTGTCAACAAGCCATAACAAGACTAAACACGTTAGAAAACTCTATCTCCAACACAGCTTGTTTGGAGAAAATATTAAAATTATCTTTAAACTATAGAGTAATGCTTAAACGTAACCTTGATGTGGAGCAAGGACTAGTTAATGGAGCATTTGCTACAGTTGTTGGCTTTCAAGCATACCCACGTCACAACAACATCAGTTTGTCAATATTCTCTTTGACAAACTATCAGAAGTAAAAAGGATAGGACGCTCAACAGCTCAAGTCCTTCTTTTCAAAGACTTGAATGTACGCAGAGAACAATTTTCTCTAACTCAAGCATACACAGTCACCGTTCACATATCAAAAGGTCTTAACCTTGTTAAAGCATTGATAGATATTGGGAACACAGTCTTTTAAGAAGGTATGAGCTACGTAGCACTATCATGCTTACGTAGACTTCACGGTCTATTTCTAATCAACTTTGATGCAAGTAAAGTAAATGCTGATATTCCTTGCATTTCAGAATACAATAGACTATGTTCACTATACACCCCATCTAAAATCCTATCCTTTTCAACAAAAAGCAAAACGTTGTAAAAGAAAACTACTTCAAACAGAAATGCGAAAGGATCTCACTGCAAATCCTTCAAAGAGAGTAAAATACGCGAATACTTCATCAGTTACTACAACCAAAGAAGAATCTACTACTCAAAGTAACTCAGGTACTTCTTCAAAGAAGCAACACACACTCCGAAGAAATGACGTGGAAAAAGAACTATCTGGTCCATTAAAATTTTCAAATATAACTGGTATAAATTGCTACGCAAATGTAGCAATAAATATTCTATTTCAATTGCCGTCAATTGTTGACAACATTTACTTACACAATACAGGCAAATTGTGTTTGCAAATGTTAGTCCTTCATAGAAATGCAAGCAACAATCCTAACAACACATACAGTGTTCATGGAATAAGACAAGAATTGGACTACTGTGCTGGAATGGTGAAATTCACGATAAACTCACAAGAAGATCCACAAGAATTTCTAATGTACTTACTACAAGCACTGGAAAACAAGAACATACCTATAAATGAAATCTTCCAAATTTCAGACATGTGAAAACATACATGCACTCTCTGCAACAATATGGCACAGGAACAAATCCCTAATGAATGCTTTGTGTATGTATCCATACCTAACTGTAAATTTGTTCCATTTCAGCAATGTGTGCAAAATGCAAACCATGGCAAATTATGTACTACCTGCAATTCAGATAATCTCTCCACCTTACAAATATAAACACATAGTAAATAAGTAATATTAATGCTTCTACGTTACAATGCAGATGGTACCAAAAACAACTGCAAGCTGACTGGATTCACACATGGTCGAGTATCACTTGGTAAGAAAACATTCACAACAATAGGTATAATCTACCACACAGGAGCCGCAACCAATGCAGGCCACTACACTGCATTTATAAAAAAGAATTGTGGATGGTTCGAATGTAATGATATTACCATTACTCTAAAGCAGAGATTGCCAGCAAATCTTATAAACGCTTATTTAATAACTAATCTGTATGGTATCTAACTGCCCCAAGATTTTGCAACGACCAAACAGATAAATCAATACCACTAAAATACCACTAAAATATAAGAAGAAATAAATAGTTAGAATATGCCAACAGATATCTAACTTCCCAATATTCTACAACAACCAAACAGATAAATCAACAAGAAATAAAAAGTTAGAATATGCCAACAGGTATCCAACTGCCACACAAATATTTAACAACCCAACAGATAAACCCAACAGATAAATTAGCAACTTTAAGACATAAATAAAAAACTATAAGCAGTTAGAATATGCCAACAGGTATCTAAAAATCAGCAACAAGCCAACAGATAGTACATTAGCCAGAAACAACAAATAAACACTGAAAAGAAAGAAAGAAAGGTATTGTACCACAACAACAAAATGTTTTTTTTTTTAATCCAGCATGGATTTTTTTCCCACAGACCCAATGATTTAAGAAACAAACACAGAAACTGGGCAAATTGCACAGTACACTGGTTTGTAAACTACTAAATATGAGGGTCGAAATAATGCAGAAATGCCTATTATGCAATGCAATAACTCATTATAAATTACCTACACTAAAATGGTCTTTTCTTTTATCACAGAAATTGAAAAAGAATATCTGCTCCAGTTACCCAAGTCATGAAAAAATATATCCAATCAAAAAAAATCAAACAGTAAGTATATTATAATTCAACTCACAAATACTGCTCCATAACACAACCATTGAAGCAAACATCGAACCATACAACACAATTCAAAATGTTTACTTCCATGATATGTTATATTGCAGCGCTTGTTACCAAACTCTATAATCTTAATTACATGATGTAGCCAAAAGTTAACATACAAACTATACAAATCAAACAGTACACAAAATGTAGATTTGTGGATATTTGATGGATGTTTGATTCTATGGGTGTGTTATGCTGTGGTGGTTGTGGCCAGGGTCTAGAGTCTTGGGCCTTTGACCATGACCTCAAGACTTAGGCCCTGGCCACAAGCACCGCAGCATAACACACCCATAGAATCAAACATTTTAACTGTGCTATATGGGCATTTTTTATGTCCGCGGACTGCCGTGGTGACCACAGACATGACAAACACATCAGGGGCACCTGCCACCTGAACAAATACAGCATTTGACCCATCTCTTACTCCCCCACCCTCCCCAAGCACTCTTACACACTAGCACAATCCCCAAAGTTGTATTTTTCCCCCGCTCACCGCCTCGCTGTCTGCGGACGCCCGTGGATCCAAGATGGTGGACGCATCAAAACAATATGACGCACCATACGCTTCATACCAGCCAATCAGCGAACACATCGTATGTCCGCTGACATGACGCAAGCCGATTAGCCAATCGGTGTCCTGTCCGCGGAGCGGACATAGGTATCACTAATATTTTGACACCTACTTTTGGTTGTTTAAAAAATACTACTGGCCACATTTCCACCAGATTTACGCTTTTGGGACCACACGCTGCTCCTGCCGCAAATTTGGTGAAAATCCATCCAGCGGTTTGGGCTGTAGGTGTGAGCAAAGTTTCTCCCCATTCACTCTATAGGAAATAAATACATTTTGGGATCCCCCCTATAACTTTGCCCCCCCGAACCAAACCTCACCAAACTTTGCAAACAATTTCAGAGTGGACCATATACTCTTTTTGCAAATTGAGGTTTGGATTCGTCCACGGGGAGCAAAGTTATAAGCCGCCAAAGAATGTTCTTCCTATGGGATTAGCAATTTAACCATAACTGTCTAGCTCCCTCTTTTTTCCTTTACTGACATATCAAGGCCACATGGTTTTCTTTAATAAAAGTCAGGAACTAAACATTCAAAAGGTACTATATGTGAAGACTTATCCTTGAAATATGTTCTTAGAGTAATTCCCTTAGGGTCCAGTCACATCATATGAAAAATATTCATAAGGAAAGACACAGGTTTGAAAGACAGCAATCCTTTCTGTGCATGAAGATAATAAGGTTATCAACACTGTCTGACAGTTCTGCTGTTTTTTATTACTGTACTTTCCCTGGATATTCTCATATTTGTATACATTGTACTCGCACTGCCTTCCTTAGGGTCCAGTCACATTATGTGATACTTATACATAGGGGAAGTAGCAGCTTTGACGCAGAGCAATCATTTTTGTTCATGGAGATAATGATCAGTTAGGGTATCAACATTGTCTGGTAGTGCTGCATTTTTTTTTGCTTACCTCACTTTCCCTGTATATGCTCATATTTGTTTGTGTTGTCTCTTTGTGTTTTGTCTGTAATAATGCAATTATGTAGTAAGTGGGTTTTATTAGCTGCTTATTAAATGTTTCATAGTACGCAAATCTCTAATAAGAAAGCATTTATCATTTTACTATTCAACATGACAAGTTTATTAATATTGCACCACCATCATGTATGCTGCACACTATGCCTATGTTTCTACATGAGTAGCTTAGTATACTGGAAAGAACTTAATAATAGAATGCTATTTATATCAATGCATTGCTTAATGCACTGCATATCTCATGATATTTATTCCAATGATCCTTGACACTTGTTTGGCAACATTATAATAAGAATCCCTTATACAGACTTTTCATGAAAAGTAAATTCACATGTGATGTCATTAGTGATGTCATTAATGACATTTGTTATGTCATCTTTGATGTCCTGGCTGTTAGTCTTAGCAGTGCACGGTGGTGGCGTGAGTTATTTTTTTGGGGGGTTTTACGTGTAACCATATTGTCCCTTTAATAAAGGTTTTTCACTGAATTTCATAGGTTTTTAGTAGCGCAACTTTACCATAACGTTCCTGTAACAATGTTTTTTCCATTGAATCTACACATAATGTAAATGTGATAAACGTTTACTAGGATGCCCTTAGTTTATATGCATATAACATAGAACATACTGAACCCCCTACCTGCGCTAGTGCGTCTGATATCCACGAACCATGCACCTGTTTGCGGACGGACTTGGACAACATCAACACTATCCAAAAACTCAGGGGCTATCTTACATTGTTATTTCATCCAAAAAAAACATTAAACATGTCCAAAAAGCAGCACATAAATAAATTACATTCAATAATAAATAAGAAGTGAAACTATGTACGTAAGACACTAGCAGTCCAATTACATTGCATATGCAACATAGTGGAATATACCAAAACACAATAAATAGGCCTCCAACCGAATTACCTCACAGAAATTGCATAGCAAAAATCAACAGGACACCTACACAGCAGTAACAGCAAAACCTAGCAAGAAACTAGTGAGTACACTACATTTATTGTATATATATATAAATGTTCTGTATTAGTTACATTAAAACTAATATATATATATATTTATTTTTACACAGTAATGTCCAGTACTTTGAAATGGCTGGAAGAAAATTTCCCTCGGGATGAAATGAGGGAAAACAGTGATACTAATGGTAGACACTGCACTTCTCTATGTAAGCCGATTAATAACCTTTGCTGTATGTGTACTTAACATTTTCTTTTTTAACAGACCATACAGACATAAAAAATAATATACCAAGAGAGATGTTAGAAAATCTTTTGCAGCGAAAGGAGCTAAAAATGGACCTGTTAATGAAAAATGTCATTCTTTTAAAAAACTTTGTGGAGGACCACATAAAAAAAATATATATCACTGTCCCACATGTACCTGTCCCCCCTCTCCATATCCCAGCCAACTATCCCTAAACCATACCCAGCAAGAAAAAGGTTATGATGAGACTTCCATCCCTTCCTCCCCTTCCATCCATCATGTCCAAACCCCTAAGTCCCCTGTATTTGTTTCTGCTTCCCCAGCTCTTTCGTAATTTTTATACTGTTATATATTAATAAAATATTAAGTGTGCTGTTAGTATATTCCTCTGTGTCTAATTTTTTTTTAAAGGCAGTTAGGATGTCCACGGACAGCGCGGCTATCCGGGATGTCCTCAATTAACCAAAATGGGGGTGTCCTAAGGACACTATACCTGTTCGTATTGTTGGCAATCAAAATGGAGGCATCCTTAGGATACACAAGATGTCCGCCTGTCCGCAATTAACCAAAATGGCGGTGTTCTAAGGACACTATACCTGTTTGCTCTGTCCTCAATCAAGATGGAAGTGTCCTTAGGACACACAAGATGTCCACCTGTCCGTAATTAAACAAAATGGGGCTTCCTAAGGACAGTATACCTGTTTAAATTGTCCATAGTCAAAATGGGGGCATCCGCAGAACACTAAACACATCCGCATGTTTGCAGCTATGCAAAATAAAGTGTCCTAAGAACATTCCCCCTGTTTGCATTGTCTGTAACCACAATGAATATGTCCGTAGAACACATATCCCATCCGCCTGTCTGCAAAGTTGTGACGCACATTTGTTTTGATCGCGGACCTGAACACTGTACGTAATAAACTCAGGTGCATGTGTACCACAATCTTGCCCCTATGAACATCGTGCCTGTCCGCAACTGTCCGCTGCATTTGTGTCGCACTTTTAATTAGTTTGGGCATTGGAACACCTTCTGTAGAACAACCGCACGCATGCGTAGACCCGACCCCACGCATTTTGTGTCCTACATACAGCCGTCCCTTTCACCAATGTGTCCTTGTCATTATCATGTGACTGCACCGGGCTAAGCGTAATGAACACTGTCCGGGTCCCGGACACCTAACAAGTGTTTTTTTTTCATCAATCCAAGGTATTTTCCTGGGAAAGTGCAGCCTTGCACATGTCCTACACCATGTCCCTGGGAATCTGCATACTTTTTGGAACTTTTTGAGCCCTTTCTTGGTGTTCGAAATGTTCGAGAACCACACGGGTGTCCGCAAAGCATGCCCCAGCACCCCTATAAAAGGCCACACCCCAGAGCTGCTCCTTATTCTCTTTGTGGGCTTCCAGGACAGAGACTGCTCCTTGTTCCATTGGATTGCTCTTCCTCTGTGAAACAACTGTCCTGGTGTCATCCATGGCTGCTGCTGGTGCTACTGCTTTCTCAGCAGCACCCCCATCCCCTCCACCACCAACACCTCCTCGAGGGCCTGCAGAGGGGAACAGGCATCAGGATACAGAGGAGTGTGATGAAGAGGATGAAGAGGATGAGGTAGTGGAAATCCCTACTACTAGTTCTCACCGTCAATCTTGGGTGTGGAAGTTATTTACCTCAGTTGATGGAGTACCAAAAGCATGTGCACACGAGGTGACCTGCAAAGAGTGCAAGAAGGTTTCATGGGAAACTGGGTTTGTACAGCTATGGTACTACCTCAATGAAGCGACACCTAAAATTGTTCCACGGTGGGGTTATTCATAAGGTTGTACCTTGCGATAAATGTAGTATGTTGAGTTCCCCTACAGATTCCTCCACTTCTGCTCCTGCCACCACAAGAGACACTCCTGTGGTGCAGTGCACCCCTCCAGCTGCCCCGCAGGCCATACATTATGCTGTTGATACTTAACTTTCAAGGGTCACAGTATTGTGCATGTATTGCGACGCAGTACTCTGCAGGGGGGAGAACCTTCAAAGTGCTTTTGAGACTGTGGTCAAGGAGCATGAGAAGAACTGCTACCTACCTGAATAAGGCCCGCCCTACATCTTCCTCTCTCCACCTGCCCTTTCTTATCCCTTGGTCGGTGTCCCTTCCTTACTCTCCTTTCCCTTCCTTTCCTTGTGTGTCATGTTTAATAAACCAAAAGAAATATAAAACAACACACTCCCCCAAAAAAAGGCTTTTTTCAGTGAGCACTGTGAGCAGGGAACTAGGGCTTGGTCACCCTAAGTTACCTGGGGGCAACCAGACGTGGACACCCTGCTCACTGTGCTCAGAGAGGCGAAGCTTCACCTCACTGATGAGGCCCAACAAGGCTGAAACACGTTTATGGGTTTGCTGTTCATACTCTTGTTCAGGGAGGAATTGCCATAGCATTTCCCATCTGTAAAAGGTACAGTGAGCAAAAAGCAGATGGCTGCAAACTCTCAAAGTTGTTAATAACCACTGAACAGGTCATCATGCTGTGTTCTTCTCGAGAGAGGGGTGCCTGCTACCTTTTTTGCATTAAAATATATGTTACAAGGCTTAATGGAACTATTTCCATGTGCAAAGTAATTGTTTCAGAAATACATCCAAGGGAAGTCTGGAGATGCCCAAATGTGTTTTTCACACAACTAGAACAAGATAGGCACCTTGTAAATAGAGGTGTATTTTCTTTTTTTGAATGGTTTGGGCATGGAATCTTTTGAAAATGAAAACATCAAGGTGGATGGTGCAAACAATTTTCTGAGTAATACAGTGAATTTGACTGATTTGGGGAATCAGAAGTTTCTTGTAAATGTTCAAAATACACTGAGAAAGTTTATGTGTAAAAGATTTACAATGAATATGAAAACATTTGTAAGTAGTTTTAGGAAATAAAAATCAGAAAAGCAAACATTTCAAGACTACTGCCCATAAATATATGTAGCTATTTGTTTCTATTTAAAAAAAATGTTTTGTTTAGACATGTCTACCAAGGATGCATATAATGAGCCAATAGGACATCAACCTCCTTCAAAGCAACTGCGCATCTTTGCAATTAATGCACCAGCCAATCATATCACGCACTGTGGCTCCTTGCTTGCTCAGGACTTTTATGCACATCAATGAAAGATCCAATCTCACGTTGCGAAGTATTTACACGGGTACGCCCATGCCGTTTGACGTCAAACTCCTTTAACGTGGCTACGCATCTTCAAGCATGATGCACCAGCCAATCATATGACGCTCTGTGGCTCCACTTCTACATGTGACTTTTATCTGTGTCAACTAATGATCCAATCACACGTTGCAATGTATTGATATGTATGATATGTATTGATTGTATGCCCACGCTGTACGATGACATCCTGGTGTACAATACTGTCCAATCAGCTGGTGTGGCAGTCTGTAGCCGTAAATAATCACCACACCCAAAAAAAAAAACTTTACATTTATCATTGCTTACTGCACTTGCTAGTGAAATGATTTCTGAGTAACTGCATGCACTTTACATTTTTCATCCTTTTTACCCAGCTTTCCCCTAGACCCATTTTCCTTTGTCTTGTGATTTGTTCTGTTTGTCTATTTTTACTTTTACTTTGTTTCATTGAAAAAATGCATTTTTTGAGGCGTCTTTTTTGTATTTTCAGTTTTATTATTCCTCCCCGGTTGGATATTGGAACATATCCGACCATGAGATTAGGAGCAGTGATGAAGACGTTATCGTTTGGGTTTCGAATCCATCGCCACAGAGGAAGAAGGCAACTGAAATGAAAACCACTGTTGACAGTTGGCGCTTCTTTCAAGTCAAACAACACTGTTCTAGAAAATAGGCAGAGGAGGTACTTTGCACATTCTGCAAAAAAACTCTACACCGTGGGCCTTCCAATGTTCAATCGCAAAGCTTGGGAACATCTATTTTGATTAATCATCTACTGCAAGTCCACTGGGATGATGTTGATAATGAGTATCGAAAAGAGCATGAACATCAGAAAAGAAAAATGCATGGGTCCCATTCATCAGCACCATCTCCAGCACCTCCACCCACCAGTGCAACAACATCACCAACTGCAAATGAAGCCTCGACTTCAACGGCAGTGTCCACTGCACAGACTCTTATTTTACCGACTCCTGAAATTTCCATGAAGCAAATCACATGTAAACAGTGCTGCAAATGGGTAGTCAAGGCACATGCCACAATTGAGCAATGCCAAAAGTTCATTGTTGAACATCAGATTACCTGTCATGCTTAGTTTTATATTTTAAGTGGCAATATTTCCGCCCTACATATGCAAAAACAAATATAGGTTTCTTTTTATTTTAATTCGCTATTATATGTTTCATCCTTATGTTTTGTTCCTGTGCTACTCCACCCCCTCATTATGTCTGCCAAAACGGCCCTGTCAAGGACCACCTTTAAAGTTACAAAAATAGATCAAATTGAACATAGACTGCAAAAATATATTACAATATCTGTTGTAATTTATTTTATGCAGTTTTATAATGGTACCAAGTGAATACTTATTGTATTCATATACATAACCAATAACAGGGGGTATTCATTAAGCATGCAAAAGAGGAAAAAAAAACTTCTCATTGAAGAGAAAAAACTCTATTCAATTATTTTAAATATATAACAATAATTATAAATACATATACAATTTATACACTATCTCACTTTCTACAAGTATATCTATAAATTAACATATGCAATACAAATGTAAACAATGTTATAAAATAAACATTGTATCAAAAATACCCTTCACAAAATAACACTTTCAAAAACAAAGAGCTGCTATAGTGCACTATATGAAAAAAAATCAGTATTATCACCTCAACTATATGAAACATTTAGGTACATACGAACTTGGTTTTGCATTAACACATTTTAAAAAGATCTGCCCACAATGTCAATAATTTGTACAGAAATAAAGGCATTTCACTACAATGGACATATGTTACAACACTGTACAAACATTATTTAATAATACATGATGCCAAATTTACAGATTACTTTATGCAACCTTCACCAGGAAACCAAGACATACAACCTATGTCTTCAGTTTTGCAAATATATAAATGAAGACATGCCAACAGTGTAACATTATTTTCAGTATTAAACTTTTTAAAGTATAGTCATACCTATATTTCAAATGAAAGGTAGACAATAAAAACATGTGTCTGTAAACATATTAACACTTAGCACAAACTACACTAATAACCTAACACGTGTAATGTCCGTACTTCTTATAAAATCTATGTGCATCCTTAGTATAGCCACCTACACACATGAGAAGTTTATAATGACATTTCACGATGTACACATCATATTTCACATTTTTAAACATCGGGAATTGTTATTTAATCTTCTATTGGCACTGCTATATATGTGCAGTCTGCAATACCTTTTTTGTTTACTATATGAATATGTACCATAAACTATAAAAATGATATCTACATTGCCATTTGATAACTTCTTTTATAATTTGGTGTGTGTCCTTTTTTGGCCACCTGAACACCTAAGAGGTTCAAGACAATTTTCTTAAACTTAACATGCAAAATAGAAAAACATGCACAGGTTAGTGACTGGATAGATTGTACAACATTTCTGAAAACTTCACAATGCATACCGAAGTTATTTATACATTTAACAAATTAACCCTTTCAGTAAGGTATTTAAATGTTTTATTTAATTTAGAATGTTTTAAAAAACATTGTGTGCATACCTATTTTCACCACCTATACACACAATAAGTAAACAGATACACCTAAATTGTTCACTAAAACTCTTATCAGTAGTTACATACTTTTTATTTTTCAAAATTGTACTATATCATTTTTATATCTACAACCTACTGTTTACTTGTTTCATATGTAATCAGTCATGCCTTTCTACACTCCCTCACATTCACAATAATGTGCATGGAACCACTTATGTAACCTAGCACTTAAAGGGAACACTTGTAAATATTACAATATACAGTGTTTTACACAATAAAACAGAAGCAGAAGATTGCAGGATGCTGTTTTCTCTTCTAGTTTTTATATACTCTTCAGAATATTACCTCTATATTTACTTAGTACTACTTTTAAAGTACATCCTAGTAACAATCCATCTCCAACTTTATATAAAATACTTATTACCCTATTCTTCCATTTCAAACTTGTATTTTTCATGTTTATATTCACAAAGCATATTACACATATATTTCAAAACTTTGGTTCTAACAGCATTAAGTAAGCATTTTTTAAAACCTTTGGCAATCTAGCTTGATGTGTGACTATAGAGTCACTGGAAATGAGCCAATCTTGCCCCTTCATGAAAACATAGTGCATACTTTTTTAAAGTTTTCTTACTAACAGAAACTTGAGCACATTTAAAATTCATTATTGACGTGTTAATTTTCCTACGATCTACACTGTATTTTTGAAACATAATCAATACATACTTATTAAAAACTAGATTTTGCAGTGTTGATTGTACATTACAGCCACAGTGACTGCATTGCAGGTCATGGAATGTTTAAGTTGCAAGATCAGAACAGTTTACACTTTTCTGATCCGGGTTATGCACAAACACAAATCTTTCATAGAGATCTGGAGTAGAGTAACCTTTCTTACATCTTGCACACATATGATTCCACTCGTAACTAATTCGTATATACCTATCTACACTTACAGTTTCCTTCAATAATAAATCAAAGACAGTCATTAAACATTCTTCACTATCTTCCTGTGTATATTGAGAAAATTGTTGATTTGATTTTACAACAGCTACTACATTTCAGATTCACATTGCCGAATGTAAACTATGTGGATTTCATCTACAGAAATGTTCAGAAATGAACGTTTCACAGTTAGCTACTTCTCTGCTATAGAAGATATTTATTGCATTAATGGAGTCATTTGAAACAACATACACAAAGCTGCATTACAATAGCAGTCAACTCCTGTTTCATTACTAAATCTGCAATGAGAGTATGGTGTTTTGAACACCATTCCAACTCTGTTAAATTATGTTATTTTTTAGTGTTGCAAGGACTGATTTCACTTGAATGTGTTTTCACTGATTCCTTATTTTTCCTGGATGTGTGTTTCTCAGGTACAAGTATATGGTTCAGGTGAGGAGCATGCAGTACACACAACCAATTATATTATTAAATGCAAGACATGTCAGCCGTCACTTTTCATTCATCAACTTTTATTAAAAATAAACCTATATTTTTCACGCGTGACAGAGCTACACATGACATTCCTTTTTTAAACACTTTATGACCAGTGTCAATAAGTGCTGCTTCTAAAGTTAACCCTTGTGATTTATGAATAGTGATTGCATAAGCAAAGCACAATGGAAACTGTGCTCTTTTCTCAAAGGTATCATTAAAAAGCATGAAACATGCAGAGGTGCAAGAAATCAAATGAGTTCCTTCAACATCATCAAACTCAACTTCAACATGTTCAGTATTTGTACTTTGAGGAAAAGTGTGAAATGCAATCAGTCATCCCATGGCTCCATTGACCAGTCCTATTCCTACATTCAATTTCCTCTTCAACATACTCAAGCATTGATACACATTTTTAAAACTCCTTCCAGACCTGCTGTTTTAGAAATGGATATTTTTATTTTTGTTTATTAGCATTTGGTTTTATTATTTTAAACCTTAAAATATTTATCAAACAGGAAGCAAGAAGATGAAATTCAGTGAAAGAAGCATTCAATTTCCTTAGCTAAAAAACACAATGAACTCAGTAAAAACAAACACAGTGGATTTAAAATAATCCTATGAAGTTTCCACCTAAAACCACATATGCATAGAAGGCCCTTGCCTCCCCTAGTTATTAAAAAGTTTTTGTTTTTCTACATTACCATCTAAAAGCCTATAGTCACATTTTGTAACAGCATTCCTTTTTATCTATTGCTACAAACACATCTTTCAGGAATTATAGATGGGCAAGTGTTAATGAGAAACATTTGCCTTGGGGCAAAGCTGACCACCAGTTCTCCACTTTGGAAAATGTCCCCAGCCACCATCTCCTTTGCTGATTTAAATCAGGACATATTATGGTCAAGTAGAACAATGTCTCCCTTTGTCTTTCACAAGTCTGCAATAATAATTTCTAAGATTTATTTTCTTTTCTTGCTTCCAAGAGTTCTTGAGTGGGCATCAGTTTCATCTGAAATCGCATGAATTGTGATCCCCACTTTTTGCAAGGAATTTTTCTAAATATCGTGGGGGCTTCTCTCTAGGTCTATGTTCAAGACTCTTATGGCCGTAGATCTCTAGTTCTCTCACCTTTTCACTTGTGTGGATCAAACCTTGGTCAAACAGTTTTCTTTTAACTGTGGCTGGTTCTCTCACTAGTTTTTCTTCGAATGAGCTCAAGTTGGATAGAATCTTTAAACAAGAGTTTTTCTATGTTCCTGGAACTGTTTCTGAGTTATCCTTAAGGGCTTTATTCAATACTTTGAAGCCACCTTCTGGTGTGGCTAGGAGACATTTGCAAAAGAAAGCCAAAGTTTTCAATTGATTGGTGGTATGCAAGGAAACTAACCCCAGCTCTTCTCTCAGTAGTTGGATTGGCAAACTAGGGGGAAGGGCTAGCACCTATCTCCAAAATAAGCCTTCCAACTTTTGCCATAGAAGATGGAATGTAGTTTCCGAGCCGTACGTGACTACCTTCATTGTGTAAAAGATGTATGCGGCTGCAGTGTGAATTTATAGTACTTCCTTAGAATTATTTGTGCCTGTGAGGTCAGGCTTCTAATCTTCACTCTTAATCTAGCTTCTTGGGGAGTTTCAAGAATACTGTTGTTTATACAGACCCCCAAGTAAACCATGCTTCCGACCTCCAGAATTTTTTCACCTTTCAAATATCAAGATTGCTTTTTGGGCTTCTTGTGACCAATGTTCACTCCCAGAGACAGGATTCTCGATTTTACCACATTAACTTTCAGTTCATTTGTCATCCAGATAAACCACTATTGTGTCTAGTTGTCTCTGTAAAACCACTTTTGCTTGATCTAGTAGAATTAGGTTGTCTGCATACAGCAGACGCCCCACCGCTTCCCCAGCTAATCTGGTAGGAAACATTCTGATATCGTCAAGAGCATTCGATATATCTTAGAAAAATTGGTTGAACCTGGTGGGGGCCAATGTACACCCCTGTTTCAGGCCTTTCATTGTTTTTATTGGATCTGATAAGTGCTTTTATCCAATCTCCCCTGCAAGCTTGTATTAGTGTGCAGCACCGTAAGAGCTTCTCTTATATCTCTTGGGTGCTTCCATAGTTGCAGCTTTTGCCACAGTTTGGCTCTCTTAATAGTGTCAAAGTCTTGCGTGAGATCAATTGAGGCTCAGTACACTCTCCTCTTAGGCTTGATTTTACACTTGCTTTGATTTGTTAATTAAGAAGAGGTTCAGGGTGGTGCCTATACCCTCCTCAAAACACGCCTTCCATTTATCGTAATGTCCCAAGCTTTTGTTCCAGGTGTTGAAGGCCTTCAGAACTAGGGCCCCGAAAATCTTGCCCATTGCATCTAGAAGAGCAACAGGCCTGTAGTTAGATTAATTCGACATATCGCCCTTCTTAAATATGGGGATGACAATTGAGGTACTCCAAGATTCAGGAATCCTCTTGGTTCTCTTGATTTCCTCAAAGAGATTGTACATTATCCCTGCCCAGCCATCCAGATCTTCCTTGAGCTTACAGTTTGTCAGGTTATCGGATTCTGAAGCCCTTGAGTTACTTGCCAGCTGAATCAGGGTTTTAATTTCAGATTTTTTTGTCGAGAAGGACCAACCAGTTCTAGATAGTGCCAACGCATCTCCCAGCTCCTTATCTGCATTGAACAGGTCATCAATGTGTTTCCACCAGACCTCAGCTGGAACTCCATTGGCAATTAGAGAGTCCTGGGGGAATTTAAATAATTCAAAACCCTCAAAATTCCCATGGTGTTTTTTGTCAACACTAGATGCAGCATTGTGTCCGCGTGTCAATGGTGTAGAACCCACTTATGACTTTTTATCCAATTCTTATATTGCTGTTTTATTTTTCTGATGTTACTGCCCTGATGTTTTTTATTGGCTTGTCCAAATTCCTTTTCAAGATCTTTCTTCTCCTCGTCACGTCAGCACCAAAGGAGTGGTGTTTCTTAAAGCCACACCTTCCTGTCCCCTGAGCCACCTCTCTAAATGCTGTTAGTTTATGGCCCATGTCTTCTTGCTCGTTTATACCGTTTGAAATTTTGAGTCTGTTAACCCCTTGATGAATGTATAAATCCACATGTGCTTTTGTTGGCTTATCATTTGCCCAATTCAAGATAGACACTGCTAAGATATCATGGTCACTTTTATCTGTTTTCTTTATCTTACCGTCAGTCAAGTTTGCATATAGTTTTTCAGATGCGAACACGTAATCAAGGTTTTGTTTCTTCTCGCCTCTTCTCCAGGTAACTTGAGCAGGGATATCTCCATCCATATGCCCATTTACCATAAAGATGTACCTGTGTTCCAATTCCTCTCTCCAGGTGATCCCTCTGAAGACATACGTAGAAGTGTTGAATGGGGGGGTCTATTATCATAGTGGCCTTTTTCATAGAAAAAGTAATTATTTAGATGTCCACAAATTAGGATTTACAAATTTAGCCTTGATTCACCCGGGTTGTCTATCGTGTGTAGCACTGCTTTAACAAAGTCTTCACCCATTTTCCCTACAGGATTCCAATATAAATTGATAATAAGTAAATCATTCATATTATGGACATCACGTTTGCCTGCATCAACTAACAGGGTTTGTATCCATGGTGAAGGGCAATATTCCTTAATCACCTGAACTTTATGGTGTTTTTAGAGCAATTAACAAACCTGCCATTGGGTGCCTCATCAGCCCCTTGATTGCTGGATTTATAAAAACGGAATAACCCTATAGAAGTGGAAGTTCACGCAGCCATGTCTTCTGGAAACATATGCTTTCATAATCTTCAAATAGTAAGTCACTAGCTGGCTAGGGACGATAGCTCAGTGACAACGTGCTCACCTTGGAAACAAGATGACAAGGAGCAACACATGTTTGATCCCCGGGTCCGTGCTTCGAAACCTCTGGGTATTAAGCGCATTATAAATAACCTATCATACCTATCATACTAGCGCCAAAGAGATGGGCAAAGCCTTGCGTGTTCACCGATGCCAGAGAAACTTTTGTGCCCAAGACCTTTGGCTGGCTCACTTCTCAAGGTGTTGCGAGCTATGTTGTAGAATTCTCTCCGGCCAGAACTCCAGCTAGCCAGGACCAATCGTCTTCCATTTCCACTTCTTTACATGAGCTTTTCTCTGTGTAATGGAGTTCCTTGTTTTCCAATTTTCCACTGTTATTTGTGTATTTCCTTTTTTTTGCTTTAATGTCTATAGACTGTGAATCATGGGAGCCCTTATATTTGGTATCTTCCAGTATTTTCTGCCAATCTCTCCTAGAGGCTTGGTTTGAGATGTCATGTTTCACATTTTGTCTTCTCTGGGGAGTTTCCTCTCCATCATATTCAAACAATGAAAAGCCCATTGGTAGTAATCTTCCTGCTGCTTGCATGAGCCTGTTCTTTTTCCGCGTGTAGCCAACACAATTATCGACCTTATCAAGTCTTTCATCCTCCAGGAATTCAATTAAATGGAAATCACTTGAATGGATATCTCTCGGTGTGGGAATGCAGTGTATCAGATGGAAGGTATTAGCACGATTTAGCACTAAGTCATCCTTTCTCATCAGGGCGCGTTCCAAAACTAGACGGTGCGTAATATTGTCTTTATCTTATTCAGCCTGGTGTCCTGCAATCTGTACAGGTCTTTCTTCCGTATCTAAGCATTTTAGTCCATCTCTGCTCATCTTAATTTGGTTGTGGATAGTTGCTCTTTTCTCATCCATGGTTTGAAATGAGCACACTTTCTTTTTATACTCTCCAGGACTTTTAGCGGTACAAATTTAGAGAGCGGCTCCTTATCTTCAGTAACTGTCACACTGTACCCCTGATTCCGTTTTTTTCTGACAAAAGAGAATGATTGTTAACCAGTCTTTTTTTCTGACCTGGTAGGGCTTTAGAGGTCACTATTTTCCCTATATGGGGTTCTTCTTTTTCCTACCCCTCAGATCATTCTTCCTAAGATTTTTCAGGCGATGTACAGAAATGTTTTTGAGTTTGAGTAGGCTTTCTTTTCTATACACTTGAATTTGGCCTTAGCAACATGTCCTGTATTATAGGGTCCTCGTTGTGAGACTCTTCATAGTCAGTTGTAGCTTCCTTTCGATTTACCCTGTCCTGATATGTTAAGTCTCTCATTTCAATTTCGGAGATTGAATCTTCACTCTCCGTTATCGTGTAACTGGACAAGTGCATGAGTACTTGATTTTCATCATGTATGTTGTTATAAGAGACATTTAATTTGGGTAAACTCCCCTCCAATCCTCTAGTTCGCTGCTTTTCGCTGGAAGGTGCTACAGGCTGTAGTTCTTAGTTATCCCCATGTTTTGTTCAGCCTCTCCTGCTAATTTGCCTGTGTTTTTTACCAGATGTAGCGAGCCCTGGGCTTTAGTGATTTGCTTCAACAAGTCAGGTATGGACATAAGATTTTTTTGCTGTTTCTTTTGCTTTAGTAGGCTAGCTTTTAAGAGATGTCTTTTAATATTCAGTGATTGTGATTTTTGCCCCACCTCGCCCATTTCAGAGAAGATCAAGTACTTTTTTTCATTGGCTGGACCAGAGTCTAAGTCTTTGTCCTCCTCGGTTAGTTGATTACCTTTTCTGTTACATCTTGCCTGAACGGGGGGAACTGCACACCTCTTACCATTACAGTGGCAGCCCCTTTTGGATCACAGTTGCATGGGCTCTCCAATTCTGTATCTTGAATAAGTTCAGAATGCTGAGCAGACAAATTATTATCATCCTTTCCGCTAGCTCCTGTTTTTGGAATCCCTATTATTACCTGCTTCGTATCAAGTACTTTTTCAGTTGTCAGCGATGTCCTGTCATCAGCTAAACTGATGGTTGCAACTTTCAATTTATCAATGTCAGCTCTCCTTTTGTTCTTTTCTTGTATAATAGGGTTGATTATGCTGTGTAGGATGCTCGTAATCGGCTCTGTATTCTTCTCAAGATTTGATTGAATAGCCATCACAAATCCTTCTATAAAGATGAACTTTGAATGTAGCATGGCTATTATAGTAGAGTGGTCCATTATTTGGTCATTTAGAGTCTTGTATAGCTTCATGTCTGGTGTTAAAGTTACAGTCTAGGCTGCCATTAGTTCTGTATCAATAGATGATTTTTTCGTAGGCACTTCCTCAATGTTGGCCGTTTCAATTCCTACTAGGAGGTCCTCATCTGAAGGTGATGTTTCAGATGAAAGTTATCCACTTCTCAAATTCTTTCCAGCTATAATGACTCCTCCTTTCTATGAGACCATCCTTCAGGACTGGACTGTGAGGATGCCATGTGCTTTCCAAAGCTATTGCAGACTGATTCTCTGAGGTCAGCATAGTTATTAAGCTCATTCTGCTTCTTAAGATTTGACAGTGTTTCTGAAATGTGCAAAACGTTTGATCCTTCTTTCTGTTGTTGCACTGGAAGAGAATATTTTTGCTCTGTCTTGCGGAAGAAAATTATTTGTTTCTCACATTTCTGAAGTTAGTGAGGTGGGTTTCCATGGAGTTCTACCCATAGGAAGGGGTGCTTTTTTTGATGGAGGGTGAGTATTGGAGTTGTGCTTACCAAATCTGTACACCATAGGAGGAGAGGCTATGGGAGAGGACAGGCACATCTCATCTGATGGACCCCCAAATCACTCCTCCCTTAGGTCCACAGTTGTCATACTAGCAGTTTCCCCAATTCCACCCTACAGCACCCCCATTTGTTGCACCCTTGTATTTGATGTCACTAGTTCCTTTCTAGGGCTAATCGGTATACTTTCATTTGATCGGCCTGAACCCAAATCCTTTTACATAATATTGTCTGGGTGATCGTTGTGGTGCCTATCTCAACCCTGATATCAATAGGGCATGGTTCCTGCCCCAGAGGAAGCCCTGTAGCATCCCTCGTCTCTAGGGTCTAGGGTCGGGTCCCTCATAGGCTCCACCTCTATTGCAGACTCCTCTCCATTTCTCTGCTCCTGCCCAGTATGCGGTTCATAAGCCCCAACATCTTTGGGTCATCGACTGATTTCTCCATTGTCTTTGGTCATAATTAAGTTCATTCAGTTAGTTAAGGCGATTGTTACACCCCAAAGGGGAAAGAATTGGCAATGTATTGGAGCAGGCAAGGTTGAGTTTGCGTTCACTGGCCAAATAGCGAAAACAATACTGTCATTCCAAGCCGCTCCTCTTTAGGTACTTGTGTATCACAGGTTTCAGTCAAGGGTAAGCACCATGTTCGTGAGAGTGCTTCACTAACGTCGCTAAGGAAGCCTCTTCCTTTTGGATTTTGATTGTGGCACCTGCCGGCAGATCCCAGCATTTTCTTTCTTTTATTTAAATCAAGAATATATATCATTCAACTGCAAGCATGCCTGCCAGGATCAAACAGAGTCTCCCCAAAGTCTCCCGACAGCCCAGGGCTCACACATATACACTGTACATGTTTGCTTAATAGGGCATAGTGAGCCCACAGGCTTCTGTGCACTTCCATGCCCAACAATGCTTTCGCTTGAAGCCAAACTGTGCGATGTTATGCCAAGTCGGGGTCCACCACTTCGGCCGATCACTCGACCAAACACTCCGCCAACGTGCTTCTTATGGTGAGTGTTTTGAAGGTTTCTGCTCCTCCTCTTCACGCAGTGAGCAATGTAAACAGACTGCAGCTGCAACGTTCTCCCAAGCCACGACAAAAGTAAGCAAGGCTTACAGCACAGTAGACATGGGCCAAACACTCGGCCAAACACTCAACCAACGCTCCGCTTATGGCAAGTGTTTTGAAGGTTTCTGCTCTTCCTCCGCACACAGTAAGCAGTGTAAACAGGCTGCAGTTTCAATGTTCTCCCAAGCCATGACAAAAGAAAGGGAGGCTTACAGCACAGTTGACACAGGCCAAACATTTGGCCAAACACCCCAATTCTCTAATTGACCTAATTGAACTTTTGCTCTCTTATCCAACTCCAAAGGCATACATTACCACCTAAACATCACACAATTGTATCACCACAATATTATGCTTCTCTGACAGTAGGATTGTAGAGTTAAACGTTACACTCTGCAAGTATGCACATCAAAGCAACACACATAATATTTATTTCCTTAAGAGTCAACATGACATCACATGGACTGCAATCTACATTAAACATGTTAGAAATCAGTCTTCCCTTCAAGAGTGCTTTCACAGTGTCATCAAGAACACCTGTACAAATCTTATTAAGCATTTCTCAATACTCCAAGTCAGCAGATTGCCTCATATTAATGATAAGTTCCTGGAATTCAAAACAATTCCAAAGGTTAAAATGAACAGCACTTCTTATACTTTTTTGGGTATCATTAGATTGCAGCATTCTGAAAACTGGTTGACCTTTCATTGGAGTTCATTGTAATAAGTCTCCAAAACGTAGTAGTCAGTCTTCAAAACCTCTTGCATTTTCAAGTGAATACAAGCTAGCATCAAGTTAGATATCATACTTACATTCCATCTACAATCAAGCTATTTCAATTTTTAGGACCTTTTCCTACTTCTTGTGCTGCACTTGATACATGTTTTCGATACTCTAGTTTGTTGTCATGCTCCACTGGTAGCATCAACAGGTGAGGTAAAGTAACACCTCCTACACTAAATACAGCTAAACCTGCTGGAGCAGTTACAATGCATGACTAAGAGGAATCTGTTTCATTTAGGATCATAGCTCTTATTTCATTAATTAAAAAAGATTTACCTGCTCCTGCTTCTCCACTAACATAAAACAATACAGGTTTGTATTGCACACAAGAACATTCATGCTTGTCATGCAGTACACCGTGTAAGAACCTTTCTTTAATTTTATGATAAACTTCTTTGTGCTCTACATTAAGTTAACTAACAATTTCATCACAATTCACATCTGTAACTTTACTTTGTCGCATTGCACTTTGTACTTCCTCCATGGCAAGCTCAACATCAGTTTGAATAATTGGCTCACCAAGAACATGTTGACTTCCTACTGCAGAATCTCCAGTAACTCTAAGTACTACTCACATTTTGGATAATTTAATTAAGCTTTTAGCAAAAAGTGATTTTTTAAACTTTCAAGCAAATCACTTTCTGACGCCATGTGAAGAAAAACTGCATAAGACAAAAATAAAATAATTCCCTTTTCTCTGCAGTTTGCAAGATAGTTTCCCATGTTTAATGAGACTTACCTTCTCATGTCTCACTAGACAACCATTACAATCATGTACTTTAAACAATCCTCTGTCACTGTTTGCTTTAACATTTCGATGTGAGTAGCATTGTGCCACTTCAAATAAAGAAAGATCCTCCAACAGTTCAGATCGATTTGGATAATATTTTTCAATCAAGTTGGTTTTCAGAATCTCTGAACTGTCAGGTACTGCTTCAGCTAACTGCTCAATTTCAGTAAAAGGCTTCAGTACCTGATGTCTAGTACTAGAAGAGTAGAGGAAAACGATGTGCTTCTACAATTTCTTCCCATATGCTCATTGGAGATCCTTTGGCTTGGCGCTTTTGATATGTTTCTAATGCATCTTCTATGGTGTCTTTGGAATGTAGTTGGTGAATTTTACACTGGTCTAAAATTGTGGCTGCAGTAACAGGATCCACATGTTGAAATTAGCCAGTAGTTGATCTTCAATTATTTGGATGGTTTCTTTTAGGTTTTCTTCAATGTTTATATCTGTAGTATTCATTGATTTGTTTAAGATATTCCAGGGCTTGTCTAACTTTGTTTAGTTCAACTAGCTGTTGACAAATTATTGTGTCTTTGGCTAGTACACCAGTAACTATTATAATGAAAGATTGTTCTATTGGTTGTCCTACTCTTGAATGTCTACATTTTTTTAAAGACGTTATGGGAAATATACTACTTTGCCACAAATGCCTTTGAGAAACTAGGATGGAGGCAAATTGGCAGTTGTGGGTTGAAGACGTATTATAGCTTGAAATGGGTATACTGTTTGATTTAAGATGCTCTCATACAAGTTAAGTTGTTGGACAGCTTTTGGAAGTGGGAAGATTTCTAAGATATTACTGATAGCCCTTGATGGCATTTAGTTATGGTTAAGCGTTGTATTGCAGAATGTCCAAACTATTGAGGGGTCTATGTTTTCTACAGAGTTCCTTTTTAGTAGGCATTCTGTTGTATCTTTTGGAAAAACAAAATTGTGTGTTTTAAAGTTGTGGAATGTGTATGTGTGTGTTATTGTATAGAGATTATGGTCATATGAGTGTCATTGTGGAGGGTTGAGAAAGAGTTTGATTGTGTAGTGGGATGAAAGGGATGATTGAGAAGGATGTAAGAGTGAGTGGTTGTATAGGTTTGGTGGGTTTGGGTAAATATGACATTGATATCGGGAAGTGTTGTGTGGAGTAAATATGTTTATGCGTTGTGGAATAGGTGATACAGTGTTTGTAGCATTATGGGCCTCATTACAAGTAGAGCACAAAGGGATACCGGCACCGGTAATGACACTGGTGCCGGTAATCCCTTTGTGCCCTACTACGAGTTCCCTTTGCGGGTCCTTCCTTAACGCCTGCTTTTAGCAGGCGTTAAGGACGGACCCGCAAAGGGACACCGGGGTCAATAACGGTACCACAATTTGCAGTACCGTTATTGCCGCCTTCCCCTTCCCATTGAGCCCTATGGGGGCTCAAATGGGAATGGGGAATGGCCCTGGTGAATGGGGAATTACCGGTCCCGCCGACCTCAGAATGGACCGGTAATTACTCCATTCACCAGGCCGGAGTTGGAACGATTTTGGAGGCAGCCATGCCGCAAATAGCAGTGTGATTACCTCCAAACTCGGAATGAAGGCCTATGTGTGGCACAGTAGTGCTGTTAGTAAATAAGGGAGTGGTGGTGTTATTTAATAAGGAGGAATACTGGGCTGTGATGAGAAACATATCTGTTGCTATAATGGTGTGATTTACTGTCCCAGTATAATAGATGTGTTTTAGGAATTGTAAAGGGGTGACACAGAGAGTGAATGTGTGGTAATGTGTGCTAGTGGTTTTGAATGGTATGAGCGTGAAAGTTGTTGGATCTGATTCCAGCAATGGATGAGGATAGGACTATGCAAGAATAAAACAATGAAATTGTGCCACGTTGGTTTATTAGGGACAGTTTTGGTGGTTTGTTAATAAGGGACTGGTGGTCTATTGAATAAGGAGGAATGATGAGATGGGATTGGAAATACTATAACTGGTGCAGTGGAATCATTAAGGGTGCAATACAATACTGTTGAGTGAAAAACAATGCTTAAGGATAATACATAATGAAATTACATTATTCCAATGACACAAACATACATGCTATATTAAAAAAAACTTACTTTGTAGTACATGAAGAGTTTCCTTTGTTCAGTGGCTGGATTTGTCAATCTTTTTTCTGTAATTGTATAAGAAAGTTAGTTCTTGTATGTGGTAATGTTGAAGTAGTTTCAGTAGCATCATTTTTATTTATTATGGTAGTAGCAGTTATCAGAAAAAGGAGTGAATAAGTTATTTTATGTGCGGGGCACTGAAGTATGTGAGCTATGTTGTTACTATATTGGATATTATAGCACTGGTTGGAAAAGACTAGAGGGTATAATGGTATAATGGTATACCGTTATAGATACCGTGAGCATCTTAATTGAACTATATTAACCGTCACATTGTTTATGCCGGTATACCATTTTAGAGCCTCCAGCTAGTAAGTGAGCTTTTCAATCTGATTTGGAAAGGCTGCAGTAAGCAAGTGCTGTGCATTCTGGATCTTGCACTGTGGGATGTGGTGTTTGGCAGACAAGAGCATAGGGAAAGTGAGACCACATTAATAAATGCAGCTTTGATGCTGTGACTGCTCTTTCTCTGTGATCAGTAGAGTCTGGTTAAAGATCAGCCAGTTTGTAGTTTTCCCACCAATTTGAAAGATGGGGAACTACACATCCCAGAATTCAAAGGGGAGAATGAACTGGATGCCCTTCTGATGCATGTCCACAAAAGATGTTAGCTCTATAGACTGTATGAACATTGGGCCTATAAGTGCTTTGTGCTAGTATATAAACTGCCCCCCACTGTCCTCCACATAGATTTACACATTGGCACTGTTGCTTTGCTTGATCCTTCTCCTGCCTTCTGCATATGGCACTGGACGACTCATGCAGGCAGGACAGATTATAAATTCATTTTGAAATATCCAGAGCAATGTGGGTGAGATATTTCTCAGGTCTATCCTCGATTTGTGCCAGCACCCATGAAAGCATTCCTCCGCCTCAACTCACACGACAAGGGTCCTAATGCGCCCAGACCTGGGGGAAATGGTAATGATGGGGCTGTGGTGATGTGGTGGTCTAGGACATATTTCTGCCGATATGTATTTTAACTTAGTCATTTAAAAAAATAAATGTTTGCCAGTATCTTTAAGAAGGTAAATGAACATGTATCGCAAGAATCAAGGAAGAAATCAACAGTGCCCACTGAACGCTGTCCTGTTAGGTTTACATGGTCAGTAGTGACTCCGACATCAGACCTTTATAATACACCAGGCAGATGTTAAACAAGCTATAGTGATTGGATCAATATGCAACCTTTCGGTGAGTGTGTGTTGGCTATGACATTTTGACAAAAGAAATACAATGGCATTGGCTTTCAGTCCTCACATGAGTGACTTTTCTTCCTTTAATGGGATAAAGCGTTATCAAAACAAACTTTTATGACTGATCGCAGTGAGGGGTCATGATGCCCATGCCATGTGGTTCCAAAATAATGCAGGTCAAGGACGATTTTCAAAGCGATGACCTGTGACTGAGCAGCAAGCTCATTGCTCAAAATGTGCATTTTAACACTTCCACTAGTCACTGTTTCGTTCAAGGCGATCAACGAGTAAGCGCCATGAAAGACCAAATCTACAGCTGCCTTACATTCCTGGAGGATCAGCCAAAAATGTGCAACGACAAGTTTCAAAATGCTGACAATTTATGACCTTTGAGAAAATATTTGTTCAGATTAGTTAACTCCACCTGCTATACCACGATAACCATGATATATCGTCATTTGGCAAGGAGGTTATCATACCGCCATAAAACCAATGCTGTGATACCCCTAGAAAGGATTAGGATTTCATATGTAAAGTAATGTGTTGCCTTTAGAATTGACTCTTTTTAGTAGCAATGTATTGAAAGGCAAAGAATGTAAAGGTGCATTAGTATTTCAACCATCTCTGTGTGTTTTTGAAGTGAGGAATATGCATGTGCATACATTTTAGGAACTGTTTTAAGTGACACTTGTAATGAGCACTGGCTTTAAAACACTATACCTTTATCAGTAGGGAAAGGTGATGGGTTTTAGTAATGCCTTTTTTTCTTTACCTCCATTTTAGTGAAAAAACATAGAGAGTATAGGTAACATTTTTACATTTTTGTAAAGGAAAGGAAATATACTTGCATGGTAGTATTAAGTGGCAGTTGATGGGAGTAAGTGAGAATGGTGCCACTGTAAATTTATCTGGATTGGTACTAACTTAGTTTCAGTCCTATCTAATCAAGAGCACTTACACGGTCTCATGGGCTTGTACTTGCTCTGAAGCCTCTCTGCTTTGTCACTGTGTTCCTCAGGGTTCTGTTCTTGATCTTTTTCTGTTTTCTCTTTATACTTCTTCTCTTGCCTCGATAATCTCTGCCTGCGGGTTATGCCATTACTTTTATGCTGATGATACCCAACTCTTTTGTCTTTTTTCTCTTTTATCCCTGCAATTCACTCAAATCTTTCAACGTGACTCTCTGCTATTCAAAGTTGATGTTTGACAATTGTTTGGCTCGCAATGCTCCCAAAATTCTTTTCTTTCCAGCATCCACTACTACTTCTCCTTCCCATCCCTCTTTTGTCCTCACTGCCTGCAATCTTGGCTTCTATCTTGATTCTGATCTATCGTTTTCTTATCCTATTTCTATGTTATGTCGTTCTTGTCGAATTCATCTGTTTAATATGTGTTAGGTCCTTTCTTTCCTTTGCTGCTATTAACCTTTTGATATCGTCAATTATTTTCTCAACGCCATTTTACTAGCATTACTCTTTTGTCTTCCAATTTCCTGTCTAGCCCCTCTAAAGTTTATCTTCAACTCTGCAATTCATCTTCTTTATGTGCTCTCCCCTCATGATTCCATTTCTGCTTCGTTATCATCTTTTGGATGGTTATCTTTTCATTCACATCTTAAATTCAATTTTCTTTGCATGGTATTTCAATCTCATCATGCCCTTGTCCCAATGTATCTTGCATCCCTTGTTCCTACTCTGTCTCTCTATTCCCAATCTTGTAGTTGTTATCAGTTCTTCATACTCCTTGTGCACAATCACGCTTTCGCTCTTTTTAACTGATTGCTCCTTTTTATTAGAATACTCTTCCTCTCGCTTCATTCCATTGACTCTATTTACTCTGCTTTTGGTACTGCTTTGATAAACATTTATTCCAATCCTATCTTTTTCTTCTCTATTCTTGTTATTTAAGTGTTTAATGTCTATCTTTTATGATTATGTTTCACATTTAATTGTACTGTAAATTGGTTTAGTACAGCACCTTGATGTAAGGCTCTATATAAATAGCAAACAAATACAAATACAAATAAGGGATCTTGTAGCAATGCTTAGAAAACGTTAGACATTTATATGTAAGACAAAATGCAGTTCTTTTAAACATGCATAGGTGCATTAGGAGCCCCACCATTTGTACCTTTTTGTACAAGTAAGGATAATGTACTTGAAAAGGATTTGCAAAATATTGTTAACTGGCACTTGGTGTGAGCAGGTGCAATATGTTGGCACTATATGTAATCCGGTAACAGTGCATGTAAAATAGTGTAGCAATATATGTAGGCAAACTTGCTGCATTTTAAGGATGACTATTTTTAATGCAATCTGAGTAAAACACAGACAATGAGCCTCATTACAAGCATGGCGGTAGCTGTGCCTGTATGGCAGGCATGGCTACTGCCCTGCTCGCTGCCAGCACCGCCTCCCGCAACAGGGCACTTTACGGCCCATTACGAGTTGAATGGGCCTGTAATTGGCTATTCGCGGGAGGCGGTAATGCCGGGCTCCCGATCCCCATTCTGCCCCATAGGGCAGAATGGGGGTCAGGAGCATGGTTGCACCGCCACCGTTCATAACGGTGCCAGTGCAATCACGAGTTTCCCTTGCGGGTGCTGCACAGCAAGCAAAGGGAAGACCTGGTGGGCTGTCAGGGACCAGCAAGGGAAACTCAGAATAAGGCGGTACAGTATGGACCGTGCTGGTGCCATACCAGCACTGTCCATACCCTACCACCAGGGTCGTAACGAGGCCCAATGCATAGGTGTATAAGTAGCACTAACATTTTTTGAATTCTTTCTGAAATCTATGTCTGCTTAGATGTAGATATTGTTGAATCTGCCAATAGAAATCTGGAACAGTTTGAACAGTAGTTTCATATAGAGGAGGCTCTATATAACAGGACATGTGTACCCTCAGACTTTAAAGATACATCTGTACTGTTGAAATAAGGTGACAGTTTTACATGTAGAGTTTTTGGATGTGATTGGTGGATCGATATGTGACTGTTCAAAAGTAGCCAATGAGGGAGTGTTACATAGATAAAAGTAAAAAGGGTAGAAGGGCTGCCCTGTGCGATGACATCCAGGGGAGCCAAGGTAGTCCATGAACCCCCACGTGCCATTCAAGTCCTCTAATGATTCCCTGCATGGAAAGAGGACTGCAGATACTGCAGACATGTCCATGGATGGCAGAGGAAATAGTCAATCAGTTTTGCTCATTGTGGAGGAAGAGTTGAAGTGCACCGGAGCACAGGGTAGGGTAGTGTTTAATTTCTTGTGTGAAGTGCTGGAAGCATGGCTATGAAAAAGAAGACTGTTTGGATGTTTGAAGATTTGTGGATACAATGGGTGAAGGTATATGCAGAGCACCTTGTCATCTCTGACAATCTTGGATTAAAAGAATTGTAAGTGCCATGAAATGGAATTGGTGGAATGAAATTGAGTCAAATCTTACTTATGTGTGAAGATATGGTGCATTTGAAACATCCAAACATGATTGTAGTACATTTTTCAGGTAACAGTTTAGTATATTTAACTGGAATATCCGTGCAGTTTACTATGAAAGATACGTTTAGAAAAATATTTCCAGCAACTATGATTATTTTTTCCAGAATTACTCAAAGGCACATTTGGAAAAGATCAAACTTGTTTTGTCCACAAATTGAAAAAGCAGGGGGTAATGTTAATAACACTGTATGAGTGAACATTTTTCAAAGAGATGGAGTACATTTAACAGATATAGGAAATCAGATTTTTGTGAAAGTCATGAAAAACAAAACAAATGAAATATGTAGTACATTTGTTGGTAGATATAATACATACAAATAAAAAACACAAATTATTTAAAAAAGGCTCTTTTAACAGCCAGCATTATAGTAAGAAACAAAAAAAATAAAGTAAGGTTGGAACCTCCCTTTTACTTCACCATATAGTCTGTGGATAGTTTTCCTGTTTGCTGAGAGAGCTGGGCAGAAAAGGGGGGTGAGTGATTTCTCAATGATGATGTATAATTAGCATACCGCTCACACGACAGATACCAGGGGTAGAACACCCCACTCCCCTTACAGTAAACAAGATGGTGATGTTGAGCTTACTTAGATGTCCCCACCCAATAGCTGGAATCCAGGCCTGCCAAGGGTTCCTCTTCTGAGTTGGCAGTGACCCATAGAACTGGGCATGCTAAAGATCTCTGTGGGCTGTCCTGGTCCGGGTACATGTTTGTTCCTGGAAAAACAAATGGATTGCCTCCACTTACAGTGGACCAATGGTAGTGTGTCACCGGGTCATTGGGTAATGCGCTACTATTCTGTAACTGAGGGCACTGCTGCTGCTGAGGGTGTACTGCGTAGGTTGTGGCAACACCAAAAACTGGGGAGGACAGCAACGGAAATTATGATAGGTGAGAAGGTGGGGCTACAGGCAGTGGTACATCATATGAACCCACTTGGGGTGCCTGTAAATAAGGCTGGGGTTGCAAGGTGGGCCTTCCCTGTGGGTATGGGGTCATCTGTTGCTGTATATGAACACCTGTGTACTTCTATATTCCCTCAAAGAATGACTCATCTGCCCACACATCCAACACTATCCCTCTCCTCCCTCCCCTCAACGCATCCCTCCAGATCCACCTCAGCCTCCCCAGTTTCCTTAGAACCCTCCTCTTCCTCGCTGATAACCCCTGGGAAACCTCCATGATAATCAGATGGGTACCCACCATTCCAGTCATAATCACTTCCCCAACCAGGTGCCACTGGTGCGTCTGCCTGAAACACTCTAGGCTCTGCATGCCCTTCTGGCTGTACCACTGTTACTGCCACTTCCAATGCAACTTTCACCAATTTCAATTTCTTCTGCACCAGTTTTGCTTCCTCTATTTGTGCCCTTTGAGCCGCTTCCTTTTCTTCTCTTTCAACCAATTGCAATGATGCTCATTTATAGACTGCATTTCTACCCATCCCTTACCTTCAGTCCCTTCTACCTTGTCGAGTGTTTTATGTACTTCCTTCTGGAGTCCTCGTTTTACTACAAAATAAAACAATGGAATTGCTTGTTGCCACAAATTTCCTGTCTCTGCCCTCCACATCTTCTGAATTTACAAAATATACTGAGTGGGGCCTTCATCATCTCGCATTGTCCACTGCATTATCGATTGAAGATCTGGTGTATCTGGATATGTACTCTGTAGCTCCACCCATACTTGGGGCCTAATGCCATTGAAATATGCTCCATCATGGCTATCATCCCCTAACTTCATACCCGGATACCCTGCTTTAACCCAAATCTCATCTGCCTGATCGCCCAGTATTGCAAATAAACTTTTCAGAGCTCTCACTGCCAAGGTAATGCCATATATCTGCTTCTCAAATGCATATTTCCACTTACTTGCTCCAGCAGTGAAAGACAGGAGTATTAGATTGTTTTTATGCATGTGAGCCCATTGTATGTACTGAGCCCTCTCTGGCCCCTTATGTAATAATGGAAACTGCCCCACTGTCTTGGTCACTTTCTTCTTCCCTTCTGCGTTCTTTTCATCACTGCCATAGGCCCATACCTCTTTCTCATCCTGGGCCCCCACAAACTCTCGACCCTGAGCAATATTGATGGTGGCTCTTATTCATCTTCCAACACATCCACTTTATCTCATTCCTCATCCCCTGCTTGCATCCGTTCATAGTCATCATCAGACCGTCCCACCCCATAATCCCAACAATCTTCCCGCCTTCTCCGTCCCACCTCCCTGTCCTTCTCTATGTGCAAATCCTTAACCACAGGACTGTAAATTGTAAACAAAAAGTCTCCTATCCTCCTATCCATTTCTTCTTGTGCCATGGCTCTCTCAGCTGCAGACACTATTGAAATGGGGTTGTTCTGATACGGGGTCGGTGTGGGTGGTGGGTCAGTGGTAGCAGGCTAAGGGATATTTGTGGGATTTGTGTATCCTGACACTGTGCTTGTGGGGTAGCATCCTAACAGAGGGGACTGGCCAGCATCTATGAAGGATTCTGGGGAAGGAGCGCTTGGAGCAGTGGGTGTGGTAGTGGTCGGAACACAGGTAATGGGTGGTCCATTCACCATCTCAGGGGGATTGATTGGAACATCTTACAAATCTTCCACCATTTTCCAAAACTCTAACACAACCTTTCTGTTTTTCAACTTTATTCCCTCTGCATCTCGCTGCAAAAAATGTGTGTATATGGCTCAAAATGTCTTTATTTGTTCCCTGTTCCAGCCATGGCTTCTACACCACCCCTTTGGACTCTGCCATTCATTGTTTATAATATTTGAGGATCTTTTCTCAATACAAGGGAAGAGCTTTACACATATACTTCAATGGGGTTGTCGGCTCCATCGCAGCCGCCCTTCTACCACCCTTATACAATATTTTTCCAAACCACACCCAGAACAGTAGTGCTGTACTCACCCTTTACTCATCTTGCCCTCCCACTAACAATACCCCACCCTTCTCCTCACTCACAACCCCCCACATTCTTCTCACGTATGTCCTCACACCACCCACTATCCTGCTTTCACACAACAAAATCAGGCCCTACTTTGGCCTTTCGTTGTCAAAATAAAACAAAAAACAATACAATCATAATAAAATTACTTGTCCGTTCCCACACCTCATGTATATCAGGTGGGGAGATCCCAGGCCCACAAGAAACATCTAGCACAACTACTTGTTACTCTCACACCCTCCTTGTACTGGGCTGAGAGATCCCAGGCCCACTAAATATATGGAGCCGCTATCTTTACATTTTTTCCTCCATTACACAGTGCTGACTTCTTCCCTGGTAATAGAAGGGGTTCTGTTACACCACAATCCTTTATATAATAAACACACCAACCTATATACAATTCCACATGCTCTTCTACACTTTACACCCATTCCTCACACACTACACTCACACTCCCCTTCCTTATCCCATGGATTTTTCTCTGCAAAAAGGAGTAATTACATCTATGTGCTCTGCTGAAATCCTCTGTCATGGGGCCCTGTCAACGGCCTGCACAATCCGGAGAGAGCGCCTCCCTCCAAAGAAAAGATAGGAATTCTGACCCCACAGCTCCTGTAAACCTCTCCAAGGTGCGTGCAAAGGGACTGGTTACTGCAGGTGGGCATGGCCCCTCAGATGTGTGGCCAGGAATCCTATTCCTCACAGGGGAGTCTGGGATCATGTCAGGGTCATCAATTGTTTGGAGTAAACCTTCAACAACCATATAAAAATAAAACAATCCTCTAAGAAAAAAAGGCTTGGTGCACCCTTTTGTGAGAGGAGCATGAGCTTTATTTGAATACAAAAAGGAAATGGTGACAGGGTATATTATAAATCCTCTGCCACAGAGCTCTCTCTCTTCTTCAAAGTAAACAGATCATTATAACTGTAAAAATCATCATCTGTGACACAAACGATATACATTGTTCATCCCGCACCCTCATTGGCTACCACTATATACATATTACTTATTACATATGGTCCCCCAGTTCGTTGGCCACATCCCCTTCAACTCCAACTTCTTCACATGTGGTTTCGATTTCTTCGCCTTGGGTTGCTGTTAAGTAATTGATGAAATCATTGAAATCACTGCCCTGCCCTGAGACCTAATCACATGATGTGCACCTGCCATTCAACATGAGCTCAGTGGATAACTTTGAAGTCAATCTGATTCTCACAAACAAAGCAACTTTTTTCTCATCGCAGACACACAGGCGCCCCCACTATGCCTCCCTGTTGCAATCTTATAAGCGTTGACATCTCACTTTGCTCTTCCTGGTAAAAGTCACAGGCCCAGTTATCCTCTGCTCATGAGGGCAGGCCTGGTTCTTCTGTGGGTCACACTAATTAGTCTAATTTGTGAAGGATGTGGAGATTTGCTCATGGGCATTGGGTATTTCAAATAAGATGGCCATTTTCCTGGGGGGCACTGCTGTCCTAAATCGCAACTTGTGTTTTGGCAGCTCAAGACCTTTGCCCTGGCTCCCATGTGTTTGCCCTTCACGACCAGTCACAGTCCTCCTCATATTAGGCCATTCACATTCCTTTCTAATTTCGCAAAGCTCTAACAGGATACATTGGTGTGTGTGTGTGTGTTCCCTACCCCTTGCCTGGGGTGGAGGTGAAACAGCAGAGCATGATGCCTCATTGTTCTGTGTTGTCAACACGGCCTGCGAGGACCCAGACCTAACTGGTGTATGCATTCAGTATATTTAACTACCACTCTATCGGGCCAATTTTGATTCACCTTAGACCTAGTTAATTTTCAACAATCAATGCACCTGCACTACTTGCCCATGAATATAGGACTCCTCCCACCCCCCTGTACCCACACATGCTTGTTTCCCATATATTAATATATTTTTCGCATTCTGAATTGTTTGGGAGGAGCTGGGATCTGAATGTGCATCCCAACAATAGCCACAGTTATTCTTAGTACATTGTCACTATAACTGCGGTTATGGGGAAAAAGTGGGGGGAAAAAAGAGTTTTAAAAATTGGTATAATCGAAAACAATTTTTTTACAGCTCTAATGAGGTGGAGGCCATAGCTAGTGCCCCAGTAGTGTTTTAAAATATACAGTGGAGACAGTCAAAGTCCGTGCTTGCTGGCCATAGCCTTTGGCGCTGGCTAGTGAGCCCAAAATACTTGTATAATGGCCATAGCCAAAGGCTGTGGCCACCTACTGGATCCAGAAGAAACAAATTGGGGGAACATGTACAATGAACATGGCCAAAGGCCATGGCCAAAGACTGTGGCTAGTGCCTGGTAATGTTTTAAAATATGCAGTGGGCATTGTAGAAGGCCATGATCCCTGAACAGGGCCTTAGGCCCTGGCTAGTAGGCCCAAACGAAAAGTATAGTGGAGATGGCCAAAGTCCAAAGGCCGTGGCCACCTACTGAGTCCAGAAGAAACATATTGAGGGAACATGTACAGTAGAAACAGCCGAAGGCCATGGCCCACGGCCATGATAAGTGGCCTGCTAACATTTTAAAATATACAGGGAGCCCAAAAGACATATGCCATGGCCATGTAGTGGTTCCAAATTAAACATATTGGGGAACATCAACAGTGGACACGGCTTAAGGCCATGGCCATTGGCCCTGACCAAAGACCATGGCTAGTGGTCTATAAAGAAACTGTGGTTAAAAAAAACCTTAAAATTCACTGAAAAAACATTAGTTAAGGAGCAGTTAAGTTGAGAAGATTTAACGCAAGAAAACCCTTGAAATAGGGCGAATGTGGCAAGTCATGACCAGCTTAACTTGGCGTGTTCCAGTTGCAAAGCCCATGAGAACATACATTTTATAAGAGAAGGGATTCACAATGACATATCAAATGGCATTTTGGGGGACAGCAATGGGAGTGCCACGAGTTAAGCTGGCCATGACCACCAACATCCACTCAATTTATTTCAAGGGTTTTGTTGCATTAAATCTTCTCAACTTAACTGCACCTTAACTCACGTTTTTTCAGTGAATAATTATAGTTGTGTTGCAGGGACATTTAGGAGAAAACGTAACACAACAAAACCCCTGCAATTCAGCTAAACCCACCTTAACTTCACTCCCCTCTGTTGTGCAGCCTGTCTTGCCACATCCTAGGCAAATACTCATGACTCGCTTGCCCTCTCATCAGCAGGGTGGGTACCAGTTATGGCATGGATGGGAGTCCCGGATACCTATTTCCAGTGTATGGACTAAAAATAGCTGAGGCGATGTGCATTTTTATTTAAAAAAAATAAAATATTTTTTGCCCCCAAGCCATCACCAAGTTCCCCCATCATCTGTGCCAGCTCCCCCACTCCCCAGATGGCCTCCTCATCTCACCTGCCCTCGCCTCTTCCCCCACAACACACAGTGTTTCTGTGATGCAGTTTTCTTTGAGATATCGGCTATTCACGGATATAGCTGAGGTTACAGAAACACTTTGTGTTGCAAACTCAGTCCCTAGACCCCCTCCAACTGCTAAATTTCACTTGGTGTCCTCTTGCCTCCACCCACCTCTAGCCCGATGGCATTTGCATGTATTTTGACCTTTAAATGGATTTTTTCTGTGGTTCTTTTTCCAATATCCACGGCTAGAAACACGTCTATCTCCCGAAACGAGAGAAAAGATGGTGGCCGTTTCATTTATAAACATGGAAAGAACAAATTGGCAGAAAAAGTCATGATCCACAGCGCTTGTAAGTATAAATTAGCCAAAGAGCATCAAGGCTGCAGGTATCTGGGTAGTGTGGAGATACTGTCAGTATGATTCCACTGAGGGAAGTACAAATGCAACACAAACAAGTCCCAGTTTCACTGCGCCAAGTATCGTAAAATAAAAACCGGGAGTCCAAGTGATTTGTATGAAAGAACAGCCTTTAAAGTCCAAGGTTTAGTACAAGCAACAGCCTAACTAGTGTTTCTATCCTCAGATGAAGAGCCGTGGAAGGCTCGAAACACGTGTTAGGCTGTTGCTTGTACTAAACCTTGGACTTTAAATGCTGTTCTTTCATACAAATCACTTGGACTCACGATTTTTATTTTGCTATACTTGGCGCAGTGAAACTGGGACTTGTTTGTGTTTCATTTATAAACACCCAGTTTCTTGGTTATTTACCTGAGATACAGCTTTCTATTTTGGAGAAGGGGCACTCCCTTCTCCATCAAATAGTTTAAAAACTAGTGGACAGAATAACCCCAGACCACAAAAAGGGCCCAAGTCCATGTTTTGTCCCAAAGCTGTTTTGCACCCGGTCCAAAGAGTTTTGGTTTGTGGAGTCCGTTGCCTATTGGAAAATGAATGGGGACTAGCCCGCAACAGCATTTGTTTTTTCTCAATAGCTTTTTTTTTAACAGCTCATTCACAAAATGTGCAGTCTCGGAGCAATTTCGACCCCAACCATTGTACGAGTTAAAAGTTATTAGCAATTCATTTTTTAGGGTTTCATATGGGAGTCCGACTCATCTTAACTCTAGGGCAGCGACCACCGCCCTATAATATGCATAGATATTTAATCGACAATCCGGAGAGAAGAGGCACACAGCAAGGATCCAGAGCAAAACAAAGGCCAGGTAAACCTGTGTTAGGATGGCGGCAGCACATCAAATAATCGCTTCCAGGACATAGTGTAACCCATATCGTAATTTTAATGGTGACGGACAGTCAACACACAACTAATGCATTTCACCATGTCACAGGCTTGGTCAGAAATACAAGTGACCATGGCTTTTTAAAATTTTTATTTCCTTGTATCCAGCTGTCCCGCAGTACAAAAAATCTTTTAAAAACTAAAATAAAAAAGGGCTGCGGGGGTGTCCCCCGCAACCCTCTGCTCACTATACTGTGACCGGGAGTTACAGGGGTGTCCCCAGAAGCTGTCCCACAGTGCCCCCTTGAAAAAAAGAAAAAAATGCTGTGGGGGCTGCAGGTATTCCCCGCAATCCCCTGCTCACTATACTGTACAGTATAGGAAGCGGGGATTGCGGGGGACACCCCCGGAGCTGACCCAAAACAAATAAATGAATAAAAAGGAAAGAACTCTGCAGCACTGGTCCCTGATCACAGAAGTGAAAGGGAATCGACGTTGCAGGGACAATGCGAGATGGAATGCAAGGTAAGTAGGGGGCTGGGTGTGCAGAGGTGGGTAGGGGTAGCGGTGTGTGTGGGGTTGTAGGTAGGGGTTTCGGCAAGTCAGTAATGTTCAAGGGAGAAAAGACAGAAGATTATTTAAAAAAAAATAATCTTCAGTCTTTTCTCCCTTGAACATTTCCGCCTCGGTAAAACAACCCCAAATCCATTGTTACTATGCTGCCCATGCATATTACCAATCTTTCCACAATGTTATTTTCCAATAAATAAGTGAGTGCAATTGGTAGCAGTATAATATCCTGATTAAAAAGACAATGGGCCTCATTACGAGGTTGGCGGTCCAGTAACAATGGTACCGGTATGCTTGCCGGTAGCATTGTTACTGGACCGGCAAACTCCGAGTTGTGCTGCGGGTGACTTTCATTCCCCCAGGTCTGTTCTGGCGGAATGAAAGGCACCTGCGAGCACAGCAAGCCTGTAGCACCGGCACCGTTATAAATGTTGGCGGTGCTACAGTCATCCCCATTCCCATTGCGCCCTCCAACCTCGTAATGAGGCCCTATGTATGGCAGCGGGGAAAGAATTGGTGGTAACAGAATTATCGCCACATTTCCCACACCCACTGGAATGAGGGATTTACCTCTACCATCATGCTGGAGGTAAATCGTCCCACTTTCTGCTGAAAAGCATCAAAATCCATGGAATTAACATGGCAGTGATTCCGTTGGCGGTAATTATGCCAAAATGCCCATAGAGTCCAATGGACTCTCATAAATAGGGATTAATTCTTCCACCACCACTTGTAATTCCACAGGACCCACTGGCAGTAACAGTAAATCCATTGGGCAGTATTCTGGCAGATTCACCACCAGATTACCTCCCAACTCATAATGCATGCATGCATTTTGCAACAGCTGAATGGTGGCCACATTGTTTCGATAATGTATGTGCATTTGAACAATCACAACATGATTATCCAATACCTAAATAGGTGCATTCTGTAGCAAAATAACTTCATATCTCATTAAAATGAGACATTGTGCCTCATTACAAGTTTGCCGGTCCAGTAACTGTCGTACCAGTAAGCTTGTCGGTGATGTAGTTACCGGACTGGCAAACTACGAGTTATGCTCGCAGGTGCCTTTTCACTCGCCAGGTCTGACTTGGCAGGCGGACCGGCACCCGCTTGCAGACCATGCCGGATGCGTTGCCACCATTCTGATTGGTGCTGGTGCATCCGGCTTGCCCATTCCCATTCGATCCCTATATGGCTCAAATGGGAATGTGGAGAATTTTATAGCGGCGCCTGGGAATAGGCATTTGCTGGGTCCGGCAAGGCTGTAATGACCCGGTAATTGCCCATTCTCGGGCCCCGGTAAAATTCACAAGTTTGGCGGCAGCCTGCCGGTTTCACCAGCAAGGCTATTGCCGAGCTTGTAATGAGGCCCACAGCAATGCATTTTGTAACAACTGGCTGATGGTAACATTCATATGATAATGAAGGGCAAGTGCATTTAAACAGTTGCAAATGTATATGAAAGTTAATTTTGCAGCCGCTGAGTGATGGTCACATTGATACCACAATAAAGTGCAAGCACATTAAAACAGTCACAGCATTATGTGTCCAATATCTAAGCAAATGCATGTTATATGCAGTTTAAAAAGACAATGGGCCTCATTACAATTGTGCCGGTCCGGAAACAACAGTGCCGGTAAGCCTATCGGCACCGTTGCTTCCGAACCGGCACACTAAAACCTTGCAGGTGGGGACCGTCCCACCAGCCAGGGTCAGACGTGCCGTGCGGGACGGCACCCACTCGCAGAGTTCTCACGGGAGCACCGGCATCGTTGTTAACGCTGCTGGTGCTCCCGTATCCCCATTCCCATAGAGTCCTATGGGACATATGATATGATAGTTTATTTATATCGCACTCATCCACAAGTGTTTTAGAGAGCGATAAGGCAAGGGAGGGGAACAAGGGAGAAACAAAACAATGATCTTACTAGGCTCAATGACATTGAGAACACGCAAGTGTATGGGAGCAGGGAAAGGGGAAACATGCATGGAAGAGGGGAAGTGGAAAGTGTGGAGCAAAGGAAAAACAGATAAATAATAAACATAAATAAATAATAAAAGGCCACAAACAGTGGTAGTGCAGCCAGCAAGTGGCAAGTGCTGAGGTGAAGGCAGCAGACATGGTATGTCTGATAAGTGCAGGAAAAAAAGGGGGGCCTGTATGGTAACAGATATAGACCCCAGTGCGAGGGGTGGCCCGTAGGCAGTGCGGAAGGGTGGCAGGGTGAGCAGGTACCTGGGCCCTGAAAAACAGAGGGTAGGCCAGGTGCACGGTGCCGAGAGAACAGATCATCAAGGGAGAGGACGGGTGAAGTTAGAAGCAAAGAGGAGGGTTTTCAGGTGCTTCCGGAACCACAGGTGGTTCTCCTCAAGTTTCAGAGTGGAAGGGAGGCTGTTCCAGAAGGAGACCCCAACCGAAGATAGAGATCTACCCTCAGCACCTTTCTTTGAAAAACGACTAACCCTGAGGGAGTTAGGGGTAGAGGAGTGAAGAGCTCAAGAGGGGCGGTTTTTACAGAGGGATAGCAGAAGGTATTTTGGAACCAGGCCCGATAAAGCCTTGTGGACAATACAGAAGGTTTGAATATAATCCTTGCGTCCACTGGGCACCAGTGGAGAGATTTCAGGGCTAGAGAGATACAATCTCAGGGCCTTGGGCAAAGGACAAGTCATGCAGTTCTGTTCTGGATTAGTTGCAAAGGGCAGAGAGTTAAGGTAGGTAGATTTAAAAAGAGACTGTTACAATAGTCCAACCTAAAGAGAACCAGGGCTCTGGAGACAGTAAGCTTTTTGTGGGAAGGAGAGGAAAGGCAGAGTACCTCTGAGGGGGTGCAATAGGAAGTTAGACTTTTTAGAGACATCAGCGATGTTGGCAGAGAAGGAAAGTGTGGAACCAAAGATGACTCCAAGGTTCTTGGCCTCGCAGGTGGGGATAGGAGGAGAGCCAAGGGAGCTGTCCAGAGTGTGAGGGAAAAGGAAGGTGAAGGAGTGTCGATGAGGAAGATCTCCGTCGTGCTGGCATTCAGGCAAAGATCATTAGTGGGGCACCAGTCCTGAATGGCATTTAGGCAATCAGAGATGAGAGTAGGAGAGGAGGTCACTGAGGAAAGCCTGAAAATGAGTTGAGTGCCGTAAGCATAGCACTGGAAATTAGAGCAGAAAATGGCAATGCAGTGGGCGAGAGTCTCCAGGTATTGGTTGAAAAGCCAGGGCGCGAGGTTAGACCCCTGGAGAACACCACAGGTAGAAAGGGAGATAGATGATATGAAGGACCCAGTTTGGACCTGGGAACATCGATCAGAGAGGAAAGAGGTCAGCCAGGGCAGAGCCTGATCAGTGATTCCCAGGTTGTCATGGAGACGGTTGAGCAAGATGGTATGGTTGACCGTGTCAAAGGCAGAAGAGATATTGATTAGGATGAGGACAGAGGGAATTTTAAAGTCAAGGTTGGAGAGGAGATCTTCACGGACTTCATGGGAAAGGGGACTAACAAAATTACCAGCGCCTGACTTCCCGGCCACCTGACTCGGAATAGTCTGGTGGCACCCTGAAGTCAGGCGCCTGTAATTTCTTACGGGTCCGGCGGCAATCCACCGGTAGCACTGGCAGGGTTACCGCCAGACCCGTTCTGAGGCCCAATGTCTGCCTTGAATGAAGGTTAGTTAAAAAACGCATTGGCAAAGGCAACCGTTTGGCATATGTATACGTTGTAGGCATTTCCCAGGCACCGCTATTAGATGCCCAGGTACTCACACCATTTTCCAGCTGCCATCGTGAATGGGCAGTTAATACCACTACAGCAGTGACTGGCAAATGCCTTTCCCATGCCTACACAAAAGCTAAAACTGTTGGCATTGTCAATGCTTGATTACATATGTTCCCAGTGTGGTGGATGCCCTGACTCTGCATCACGCTTGCCTCACCAGCTTTCTTGGTGAACTTTGGGAGGCATGACACTTGTACCCTATATGTCCGCTGGTTCGATGTTCTGATTAAAGTTAATAGATCAATGGAGAACTAAATACATCACAAAACAGACATGCAGCACGTGTGTGGGCCATCAGAAATGGCGTAATTGCACATACCAACAACATACATTGTAAAAGTTCGTCTTTTGCGGCAAACTGTTCAAGGCAAGTAACTCTGCTTTAAACAAATTGCTTTAGACGCATGCCAGATTGTAAGCAAAGGAAACATATGTTTAGCTATTATTAGCAGAACAAACACTTCTGAGAAAGAGACAATGGCAGCCTTCGTACATGAGTACGTGTGCACGGGTTTGCAGTGTGCAGTGGGATTCACTTAGGGAGGGTTCCCAACGCTGAGGCATGCTTTGTGTGACAAACACCTTGGCTAATCAGATGCGATGCGCACGATGAAAATACGTTTTCATTAAAGAGGCCAGAAGTATAGCTCGCCTTGGAAGGAAGAGGACGCCGAGCAACGCAGGTTCGAACCCCGGTCCGCGCTTTGAAACCTTTGGGTATTAAGCGTGTTATAAATAACCAATTACAACTGTACAGCTTGCATGTTATTCAAGAAATAGCTCGCAGTGAACATTAAAACCACACAGCATATAGCCACATCTATCAAGAACATTCAAGTGGCATTACCCATCCTAGGCTTTCTCAGGCTACGACTTTTGTCCCTCTAGAACTGGCTTCGTGGGAATGTGCCCTCTGCTTCTATTGCACTAATGTTTGTGTGTCAGGCAAATTTCAAGTATTGTGGCACGGTCAATGTAAGGTGCTTTAGAAAGAACAAAATAGTATTGGGCAGCCGGGCATAAAGGACGCACATGTAGCAGAACACTTATTGGCCCTGATTTACAAAAGCATATTTCAACGGGAAAGTCCCATTGAAAAAAAACACGTTGTAAATCCGACCCATTGTTTAGCGTATTATGATATTAGAAAATTATTATTGAAGTACAATGGGCCTTTAAATCCGATTGTATGCTCTCGGGGCATGACCACGTTAGTAAAAATGAGTTCAGAAGAAACCACGGGTGTTTGCCAAAACATCTTTTGCATACTAATGGATAAATAATGACCAATTGAGGAGATGTAAAAAATGTCTCCAGAATGCACCTTTCTGTGGAATGTCAAAGTTCGTCGCTAACTGCAGGGAGTCTAATTGGTAGCTGGAATGAACAAAAAAACAGCATACTTAAAAAGAAATCTAAGCCTGATAGCAATAGCACTGCCAGAAAGAAAATCATATGTAAATAAGAGTTTGGCGTTTGGAAAGAATATCAAGGGAAGACAAACTTGCACGGTTGTATGTTATGTATTTTTTATTCTGCAACTTGGAAGACTTTGGGATGCATTAGGAGTTCGACGATATTGTGCATTTTTTTTACTGTAAATCCGTTACTGCCATTGTTTGGGGAAGTGATAGATTTATGACGAATTTTACCACACCGCACGAGTTCCATGATTGGAGTTGAAATTGAGGATTCACTGCAACATCTGGTTGGAGGTAAATCCTCCATTTTATCGCCAGGCCTCATTACACCCATGCCGATATCCTGGTGATGAACCCACCAGGATATCGGCAAAGGCTGTGACTGTTTCCAGCACTCGGTCTGGCAGCATTGCCGCCAGATTATGAGTGCCAGAGGGACGGAGTAAATCCTCATTCATGGAGAGTCCCATAGGAATCCATGAAGGGATTTTTCATGTTTACCTGCACTGGCAATGGCGGTGCCAGTAATGAGGGCTTTGTTCAACTGGCAAACCGGCAAACCTGTTAGCAGGTGATCTGGTAAAGTGCCAGTATCCGCGAATAACAGCACTTATTTTACCAGACGGCCCGACATTGAATGAGGCCCATGTATTAACTGGCAGAATTACGGCTTGTGGGAAGTCCACAAAAACCTCCATGGAGTGCTATGAACTCTAAACATTGGGATCAACACTGCCTTACCGCCATAGCTAGTGGCCCGGTGATGTCTTAAAATATACAGTGGGCATGGCCAAAGACCGAAGGCCCTTGCTAGTGGACTCAAAAGACCTTTCTACCTAGTGGGTGCAAAAGAAACATATTGGGGAACATGTTGTACACAGCCTAAGGCTGTGCTCACTGGCCATGCCCGAAGGTCATGGCTAGTGGCCCAGTAATGTTTTAAAATATACAGTGGCCACGGCCGAAGGCCAAGTTCACTGGCCATGGCTGAGAGCCCTGCCTAGTGGGCCTAAAAGAAATGCATAGTGACCACAAATGAAACATAGTAGGGGGACATGTACAGTGGACAGAGCCAAACACCATGGCTAGTGGCATGTAAAAAAACAATGCTATAACAGAACCCTTGGAATTCACTGAAAAAAACATAATTTTTCAGTGCACATGCAACTGATTCGTCGTGAAACACGTTATGTGATGTAGTTACTCCTTATCTGTTTTTATACCACGAGGAAATATGAATAAAGGACTGTGTGTTATCTTCTACTTGGGATTCCTATTTTTCATTTGAAGAGCACAAGTGCTTTATGAATTTCTAATATATATGCATGTTTACATCAGATGTATCATTATGCAGGATACAACATATGATGGGGATGGAAGCATGTATCTAATTGTAATTAATTCCTTCTTTTTCTCTCCAAGTCTTCAATTATGTGGTAAAGGATATGTGAATAGCTGTGTACAGTATTTGATATAGAGAGGTTTTATATCTGGCCATTTCCTGTTTAAGGACAATAGGTTTTAATTTGAAAGATCAGTGTGAGTTTGTCTGGGGTGGTGCACTGGAGGAGAAGGATGTTGGAGATTTGCCATGGGACTGTATGTGGCATTCAGATGCCCCCTACAAAGAAAAAGAAGCCTGCCTCCTTTTTAATGTTTGATTAAGTGTAGGAGGTTTACTTGTGGTCTTTTTACAAGATGTGTACATGACTTTTATAAATCCAGACTTTGTTCTTTTTTGAACAGGACTTGGCACTTTAAAGTTTGGCTACTCATTCTAGGAGGTTCAAAATTGCTAACATTTTGTACAGCACGTGGTAATTTAACGATGTGTGGCTTGGCATAGATGTTCCACCTTCTGATGCCAGAGTAGGATGCACATTATTTGCACAGTCATAGCACTTTACATAAGTATAAGGGCAGTTTTTAATCCAGTAAGTTTTAGAATGTCCACCTACCAGCCTTCCTAGTTGATACTATCAATGAAGCACTAGACGCCATAGATGTTCATATGTACAATAAACATGCGTTTGAGTTATATAAACATCACAAATGCTCTCATTTTATCATGATGCTAGTGCATTTTAGCTTTTATAGCAGGTGTGATATTTTTGCACAGCATGAAACATTTTTTGCCGATTGTACTGCATGCAGTACTTTTTGCAGTGTGAAACTAAAGATGGCAGATTATTGAGAATTTGCACTGATATTGTTCAAGTTTTTTGTATAGTATTCTTTTGAAATGATTTTCGTATGTGGCTATGATTATATTACTGCTTACGAGTTAGTTCTTTATACTGATCTAGAATTGTAACTTAGGTTACATTTCCTTCTAACCTGGAATGATGTGTACAATGGCATTTGGTTGTACGCTCTTTGATGCAAATGTCTATCAAATGTGTTTACCTGTGTTGCACAACCATGATAGAGTACAACACACTTTGTGCTTAATGTCGCATTATTGGTAATGTTGCCTTATTGTACTATGCGCCCTGGTGGATGGTGGTTCTATTGTGTGTCTCAGAATGCCTCACATTGGTAGCCGGTGGAAAGCCAGTTTGGTGTGCAATCCCAGTGGGATGCACACAAGTGTAGGAACTATGGTAATTAAAGAATTTGTTGGGACAGTGTACCCATTTGCATATACTGCCGTTCGTCGTATATCAGTGCAGCAATTTTGCAGTATCGCGTGTATGAGTTAATTACCTATTATTTGTCCACTTTGCAACTGTTTGCTGAATTTGCACACCAGTACAGTGTTTATTTTGTAATTTATGAACAGCGTCTCACCCCCTTTTCCCTTGTAACATGGACAACACCAAAACATAAAGTGGGACACACACATTGGTCATTCATGTGTGTGAATATATATGTGTTCATAAATAGCTCACCAACCTGTTAACTCCAACCCAAAACATCAAGAACACACGCTCCACTTCAGCCTTCCTTCTCTCTTTTCCAAAATTAAAAAAAAAAACAAAGGCTGGGGAGTGTAGCTTCCCAGTTGTGGCAGCCAAAGGTTGGAACACCTTACCTCTAGACATTAGATCTGAACCAACCCACACCTCATTCCGCAGAAAACTAGAAGCCTGGTTTCTTCACCTCCAATGTGTAGCCTCTGTGCCTTAATGCTCACTGTATGCTCCTGTGGATATGCCTACTGTGTTCTATTGTGCTCCAGCTCACTGTATATCACTGATGTTAATAAGGTGAACGTGAAAATGTATATGTAAATATCTTATGTCTGTAAATATGTGCAATATGATTTATGCCAAACCGCTGTTTTCTACAGTTGCCTGTGATAACGCTGTGATATGTATTACCTGCTTTCCAGCGCCCAGATACCCACGGGTTTGGCGCAAGCTACAAATGGTAAATAAATACACTAAATGCATTGGGGCACAGGTAAAAAGCAAGAAACAACATAGAAAGTTTAGTGCACTCGCCTCCTTAAATAACGTTTTGTCTGTTAGTCAAATTGCATGTGAGCAAGCAACAAGCATGTTGCAAAACACATCATGCAACCGAGCCTTATAGCCTGGGCATGGGGATATTAATAATAAAAATAACTTGATTCAACTTAATCTGGTTCTGGAAATAAGTATTTTGTGATGACCGCTGCCAACTGGAGTGCGACTCAAGTGTTTTTGTCACACAAGTTGTTGGTGAATATATATATATATATTCAGTGAAAAACGTTGTCAAAGGGACGTTATGGTTCCAAGTAAAACTGAAAAACCCTTGAAATTCGCCAGTTATGGTAAGCTAAGCAACCCTAACTCACGCCACAACCGTGTACTGCTAAGACGAACACCCAGGACATCAAAGATGACATCACAAAAGTCATTGATGACATCACTGATGACATCACACGTCTGGCTCACTCTTTTTTCTTTTGCTGACATATCTAGGCCACATGGTTTTCTTCAGTAACAGTCAGAAACTAAAAATTGGCGAATTTCAAGGGTTTTTCGGTTTTACTTGGAACCATAACGTCCCTTTGACAACGTTTTTTCACTGAGTTTCATAGGTTTTTAGTAGCGCAACTTAACCATAACGTCCCTGTAACACATTTTGTTTTTACTGAATTTTATAGGTTTTTATTAGTGCAACGTCACCATAGCATCCTTTTCAATAGATGAAGACCACTAGCATCTTAGGTCCTCAAAGTGGGAACCCCGGGTGGTAAAAAAAAAATGATTTTCCTTCCTACACCGGGACGCCACAGGAAAATCTTTTACCAAGATGGCCACCATGGAAAGGGATGGCGGGGTGTATAAAGAGAACACAACAGGGCATGAGCGGGGGCTGGGGGGAACAGGGGAGACACATGGGCATGAGCGGGGGGTGAGAGGGAACAGGGCACAAACGGGGCATGAGCAGGGGGCGGGGGGGAAGAAAGGAAACACGGGGCATGAGCGGGGGTGGGGGAACACGAGAGAGACACAGGGCATGAGCAGCGGGTGGGGGGAACAGGGGAGACACGGGGCAGGAGCGGGGGGTGGGGAGGAACACGAGGGAGACACGGGGTATGAGAGGGGGGTAGGGAGGAACACGAGGGAGACACGGGGCATGAGCGAGGGGTGGGGAGGAACACGAGGGAGACACGGGGCATGAGCGGAGCAGGGGGTGGGGAGGAACACGAGGGAGACACGGGGCATGAGCGGAGCGGGGGGTGGGGAGGAACACTTTGAGACACGGGGCATGAGCGGGGGTTGGGCGGGAGGGGGAGAGACACACGGGGCATGAGCGGGGAGTGGGGGGAGGGGGAGAGACACGCGGGGCATGAGCAGGGGGTGGGCGGGAGGTGGAGAGATACACGGGGCATGAGTGGGCGTGGGGGGGAGGGAGAGACACACGGGGCAGGAGCGGGGGTGGGCGGGAGGGGGAGAGACACACAGGGCATGAGCGGGGGTGGGGGGGAGGGGGAGAGACACACAGGGCATGAGCGGGGGGTGGGGGAAGGGAGAGAGACACACGGGGCATGAGCGGGGGTGGGCGTGAGATGGAGAGACACACGGGGCATGAGCGGGGGGTGGGGGGGGTAGAGAGACACACAGGGCATGAGCGGGGGGTGGGCGGGAGGGGGAGAGACACACAGGGCATGAGCGAGGGGTGGGCGGGAAGGGGAGAGACACGGGGCATGAGCGGGGGTTGGGCGGGAGGGGGAGAGACACACGGGGCATGAACGGGGGGTGGGGGGAAGGGGGAGAGACACACGGGGCATGAGCGGGGTGGGGGAGGGGGAGAGACACATGGGGCATGAGCGGGGGGTGGGGGGGAAGGGGAGAGACACCCGGGGCATGAGCGGGGGGTGGGCGGTTCGGGGGAGAGACACACGGGGCATGAGTGGGGGGTGGGGGGAGGGAGAGAGACACAGGGCATGAGCAGCGGGTGGGGGGAACAGGGGAGACACGGGGCAGGAGCGGGGGGTGGGGAGGAACACGAGGGAGACACGGGGTATGAGAGGGGGGTAGGGAGGAACACGAGGGAGACACGGGGCATGAGCGAGGGGTGGGGAGGAACACGAGGGAGACACGGGGCATGAGCGGAGCAGGGGGTGGGGAGGAACACGAGGGAGACACGGGGCATGAGCGGAGCGGGGGGTGGGGAGGAACACTTTGAGACACGGGGCATGAGCGGGGGTTGGGCGGGAGGGGGAGAGACACACGGGGCATGAGCGGGGAGTGGGGGGAGGGGGAGAGACACGCGGGGCATGAGCAGGGGGTGGGCGGGAGGTGGAGAGATACACGGGGCATGAGCGGGCGTGGGGGGGAGGGAGAGACACACGGGGCAGGAGCGGGGGTGGGCGGGAGGGGGAGAGACACACGGGGCATGAGCGGGGGTGGGGGGGAGGGGGAGAGACACACAGGGCATGAGCGGGGGGTGGGGGAAGGGAGAGAGACACACGGGGCATGAGCGGGGGTGGGCGGGAGAGGGAGAGACACACGGGGCATGAGCGGGGGGTGGGGGGGAGGTAGAGAGACACACAGGGCATGAGCGGGGGGTGGGCGGGAGGGGGAGAGACACACAGGGCATGAGCGAGGGGTGGGCGGGAAGGGGAGAGACACACGGGGCATGAGCGGGGGTTGGGCGGGAGGGGGAGAGACACACGGGGCATGAACGGGGGGTGGGGGGAAGGGGGAGAGACACACGGGGCATGAGCGGGGGTGGGGGAGGGGGAGAGACACATGGGGCATGAGCGGGGGGTGGGGGGGAAGGGGAGAGACACCCGGGGCATGAGCGGGGGGTGGGCGGTTCGGGGGAGAGACACACGGGGCATGAGTGGGGGGTGGGGGGAGGGAGAGAGACACACGGGGCATGAGCAGGGGGTGGGGGGGAGACAGAGAGACACACGGGGCATGAGCGGGGGTGGGTGGGAGGGGGAGAGACACACGGGGCATGAGCAGGGGGTGGGCGGGAAGGGGAGAGACACACAGGGCATGAGCGTGGGTGCCGGAAGGGAGAGAGACACAGGGCATGAGCGGGGGGTGTGGGGGAGGGGGAGAGACACACGGGGAATGAGCGGGGGGTGGGCGGGAAGGGGAGAGACACACGGGGCATGAGCGGGGGTTGGGCAGGAGGGGGAGAGACACACGGGGCATCAGGGGGTGGGGGGAGGGAGAGAGACACATGGGGCATGAGCGGGGGGGTGGGCGGGAAGGGGTGAGACACACGGGGCATGAGCAGCGGGTGGGGGGGAGAGAGACACACGGGCAATAGCAGGGGGTGGCGGGGAGGGGGAGAGACACACGGGCATGAGCGGGGGGTGGGCGGGAGGGGGAGAGACACACAGGGCATGAGCGGGGGTGGATGGAGGGAGAGAGACACACGGGGCATGAGCGGGGGGCGGGCAGGAGGGGGAGAGACACACGGCATTCGTGTGCAGGCGGCAGATCCCGCTCCTCGGCCCTCCGCTGGCCACCCTGTGCCGATGGCGTGAGCAGGGGGCTGGAGGAACAGGGGAGACACGGAGCATGAGTGGGGGTGGGGGGAGGGAGACACGGAGCATGAGTGGGGGTGGGGGGAGGGAGAGAGACACACAGGGCATGAGCGGGGGTGGGGGGGAGGTCGAGAGACACACGGGGCATGAGCGGGGGGTGGGTGGGAGGTGGAGAGACACACGGGGCATGAGCGGGGTGGGCGGGAGGGGGAGAGACACACGGGGCATGAGCAGGGGTGGGGGGGAGGGAGAGAGACACACGGGGCATGAGCGGGGGGTGGGAGGGAGGGAGAGAGACACACAGCATTTGTGTGCAGGCGGCAGATCCCGCTCCTCGGCCCTCCGCTGGCCACCTTGTGCCGATGGCGTGAGCGGGGGGCTGGAGGAACAGGGGAGACACGGAGCATGAGTGGGGTGGGGGGGACAAGAAGGACGCACGGGGCATGAGCGGGGGTGGGAGGAACAGGAGACAGACACGGGCAGACTTACTGTGCAGGCGGCAGATCCCGCTCCTGCTGACAAAGCCTCTCATGTGAGGAACAAAGATGGCGGGCGTCTCTGAAGCCAGACGCACTGCACGCTTTTACCGCATCCAATGAGAGAGCACGTCAGCTGTCCGCGGACATCACGCAAGTTGCTTGCCCAATCACCGTCCTGTCCGCGGAGCGAACAGGGAAGTGTGTCCGCGAAGCGAACACAGATATCACTAATTTTTTTCACTTACATTTTTGTCATTTTTTTTAAAAAACTACTGGACGAATTTACACCAAATAAAGCAAAGCACGCTTTCGGGACCAAGCCACCGCTCCTGCCGCACATTTGGTGTAAATCCGTCCAGCGGTTTTGGCTGTAGTTTTGGGACCCCCCTATAACTTTTCCCCCCCTGGACGAATCCTCACCAAACTTTGCAAATAAATTCAAGTGGGCCATATACTTTTTTTGCAAAGTTTGGTGAGGATTCGTCCAGGGGGAGCGAAGTTATAAGCCACCCAAAAAGTGCTCTTCCTATGGAAACACCAATTTAACCATAACTACATGGCCACTATATATATATATATATATATATATATATATATATATATATATATATATATATATATATATATATATAAATGGACATTATGGTTATAAGTACAACTGAAAAATCTAAGAAAGTCACCAGTTATGGTAAGCTAAGCAGCCATAAATCACCCCACCACCGTGCACTGCTAAGACTAACACCCAGGACATGAAAGATGACATCACCACTATGACATCACATAGCTGGACCCTTGTTTTTGTTTACTGACATGATTAGGCTAGTTTTTTGTTTTTTCTGACAATGAGATTTTCCAAAATTTAAAAGGTGCTATTTATCTACACATTAACATTTTTTATATGTTATGAAAGTACTTTCCATAGAGTTTAATCTGAGCTCATAGTGCACATACATGGGGCAATAATCATGCCTCAAATGCACCATTAATTTGTGTACATGATGATTAATTCTAATGCTATTGTCGTTTTGTGTGCTGTTTTTTCTTTCTTCCTTACTTTAGTTTCCCTGTATGTCTCTCTAATTTGTATGCATTGTGCGTTTATATATGAATTCTTTCTACTAACACAAGTGTTTGGTAAGCTTTCAATTGTTACCTATTTATTCCATGTTTAACATTATTCTAAACTCTCATATGGTAGCATTTATTATTTTGAAAACAGAAATTACCAGATTAAAAATAGTGTACTTCTATGGTCCATGCTGCAAACATTGCCTGTATGTATGTATGATTAGATTCCTCTACTAACAACAACACTAGAATATAATGATTTGTTTACATGATTACATTCTTTAATACTTTAAGTAGTTCATGATAGCTCTCCCAATCACCCCTAATATCTTGTTTCCAACATTATAAACTCAACCCCTTGTAGGGACTGTTGATTAAAATGTATGTTATGTGTGATGTCATCAGTAATGTCATCAATGACATTTGTGATCTCTTCTTTTATGTCCTGGGTGTTAGTCTTAGCAGTGTACAGTGGTGGGGCAATTTATGGTTGCTTAGCTTACCAAAAATGATGGATTTCTGAGGTTTTTCAGTTTTACTTGTAATCATAAAATGTCTTTAACAAAGTTTTTTCATTGAATTTGATAGATTTCCATTAGTGCAACTTAACCTTAATGTCCCTTTAACAAAGTGTTTTCAGTGAATTTCATAGAATTTTATAAGTGTAACTTAACCATAACATCCCTTTAACAAAGTTCTTTACGTGAACTTCAAAGGTGTTTACCAGTCCTTCCTTAATTTCCTACAACGTACTAATATCATACTTATCCCAATGTAGCAACATATTTGTCCAGTTTACACAGTTTTCCTTAAAACTCTGCCATTCCCCACCTTCTAGCATCATTTTTAACACTTCTATAAAGTTTTAGCAACTTTTTTTGTGTTTGTCGATGTCCGCTAACGTCTGACGTCATTGCAGACTTTCCGGACAGTGTCACGTGACGACATGCGCACGGCATAATGACGTGTCCACGAATGCGTCCGCACATCACAAATGGGTATGTGCTTCACAGACAGTTTGGAACTGCATTTCCTGCTGGTCTAGGAATTTTCAAGCTCAAAAACTACACTTGCACAGCTCATACACCTATTCTTACTCATTATCCATTAACATGATAGCACAGTGCACCTACTTGGAAGTATATTAGAAAAACTGCTATTTAGCTTAAAAACAGCATCAGCGTGTACCACCCCCACCACCCAAGAGCTACCACTACCACCCCCAGCTGGAGGACCTAGACAAAAAAGCGCAGTACTTCCAAAGTTAATGAATAGGAGCAAGACGATGAGGTACAGGAAGTTCCTACTTCTAACCCTTGGAGAGAATCGTGGGTGTGGCAGTTTTTTACCACTGTTGGGAATGTACCAAAGGCTAAAGCTACCAAAGTAAAATGCACTGAGTGCAACACAGTACTCAGTCACTGACTACCTGAACATTACTCCTATGAGACCATCTCCATGCACCGCCGCAACAAATCCAACCACCACAAAGCTCTCAGAAATGTTGTTCTTAGCAAGTAGTAAGCTGTCTTCCTCCACCTCATCTCCCACAACGAATAATGTGACCAGCCTACTTCTATGGGACACAAAATCTCAACAGTTACCTTGCAAGTGATAAAAGAGGCTGTTGATCCATATCTTTCAAAGACCACAGTACTCTGTATATACGTCAACACACCACTCTGCAGAGGGGAGCAATTTCGAAGTGCTTTGGAGCTGTAATCAAGGAACATGAGAAACACTGCCCCCTACCTTAGATATAACACATGCACAACATCTTCCCCTATCCACCTGCCCTGCCATATTAGTAGTTATGCCTCTTCCCTCATTTCCCTCCCCACCTTTCTGACCTCTCTTGCAAAAGAAAGGTTGCTTTTAAAAAATAAACCTAGAAAAAATAATCTTATAGACTCAATCTACTTTACATTTATCAAAAAAGTATATATACACAATACGATTCTCCAACATTTACATTAGCATTTTGTGTTATGCTAATGGGAATAATGTGGCATTCATCCCTTATTCCAGGGCCTGGAATGGGGGATAACTGCCCGGCAGACCAAGATCTTGGCCAAAGCGAAGCGAGGGTGGATAACAACGGCTCTGAGCCGTTATCCCCTGTTCCAACCCCTGCAACGGGGGGTGAAGGCCATTGGCACCCCGAGTTTCCAAAGAAAATAACCCGGGATGCAAAAAAAAATGATTTTCCTTCCAACAGTGGGGCACATGCGGCGTCTCGCTATAGGAAGGAAAATTATTTTCCAAGATGGCTGCCATGGAAAAGGAAGGCAGGGCTCCGAACAGAGCCCTTCTCCTCTTTCCATGCTGGCCTGCAGGAGCAGTGAGAAGGAGCCAATGCAACAGGGGCACCTGCTGCCTTCGAAATGAGGTAAGTAGGGGGTTGGGGGTAAAATAAAAATAATAAATGGGACAGAGGGTGTGGGGGAAGTTGACGGCAGGTAGAGCCGGCCATCAGGTGGCTTGGAATGCAGGCTAGTACCAGTGGTTCAAGCCTGCGTTCCTAGCCACCTGATTTGCTGACTCCTCCGCCCAGGGTACTAATGTACAAGTGTATACTAAATATTTACTGTCCCAAATACTTTTCTCTAGCAAACAATAAAGACCATAATAGATGAATCTTTATAACTATTGTGTGGGAGTGAGGGGTCATTTAGGCCCCCCCACATACATTCAGCACAATGTGAGCCACTTGCTCGTACAATAATGAGGGACGCTTCCATTTGCTTGCATGCACACTAGCAATTTCATTGGCAGTGGCATAGGCGAGGTTATTGTGCGGGACACTTGGCTTCCATTTTGTACACCCTCGGCTCCATCTTTGGACTAGGTCTCATTGCGATAATACAAAAAGGCTTCTCTACCCTCTGCAGCGCCGCACACACTGCGCTCATGGCCCCCACCTTTTCTCACTGTGCCTGAAAACATCGCAACTCCATTCTCAGGCTTAAGCCAGAGATAATTGCAACAAATACACCAATGTAACATCTCGCTCTTCCTCTGAGATCACCGTCGTATGTGTGAACCAGCTCAAACCATGCCCTGTAACTCATCCATCTCCTCAAACCTGCCTATGCCCTCTTACCCCTGCTGTTGGAAAATTACTGCCACTATAACCCTGTGTCCCTGTGAGGTATTCTCTTTATGTACCAGACATGTGACCCTGCTGGGAAGCCCACCCCAGTGTGCCCCCAACTAACACCAAACCTCTGTCACATTAAATTGCACCCTAGAACTAACAAATGTCAGAATGTCTTATAGCCTCTTTTGATGCACCTGGACCCACCCCACAGCCAATGTTATCTTACTGACCACGACCCTAAGCCCGGTACTCCATATAAGTCCCAATGAATAATGCTGTCATCATATGTGTTTGATTTATAGATGCATGATGATATACGCAAAGGAACTGTAATGACCATTATTTAGTACATGGTGTAGTATTTAGTAGATGGTAGTATCTCACGTTAGCTTAGTTAGGACTCGACCTACCTCACCACGACCTGACCCTCACCCCGCTGGACACAGACAGATGGACCTTGTGACTCTCACCCTCCCGCCAACCCAGCAGCAAATCATGGAAGAGCATTGCCTATATGCCCATATGCAAGGCGAGCTTGTGTCCAATCATAACAAACTTTATAACCTTTAGGTCTGACATCACTGATGATGATTTCTGCGCTGATAATCAATTGTATGTGTATTGTTTGCCAGAGTGCTCTCAGGCAGCAGAGTTCTCTGGATGCCAATTTTACAAAAAAGAACTGACTCTCGCAGCCTGTTCTCTTAGTCTCATTCCCCATTGGGGTGTGTCTTATTTCTTTGTATTGCACGTGTAAGGCGGGGAGTGGGCCTTTACATTTGGTGACCCCCGAAATGTGATTGGGACAGGTGCCTCGAGGCCCTGTGCCATGCGGTGAGATCCGGGATGCCCCCCACGAATCCATTGCCTCTGCTGTTCACCAGTTCTCACAGACAAATGAGAGGTTCCAAGGGTTCCTGTTTTCCAAATACCCAACTAAAACTGCTCGCCAAGGCGGGTCACGGCTTGGTTGGGGTGCGGACCAGATTGTGGATAGACCGTGAATGGTGGTTCTCGGACCACCCTACTGAACACGTAAGTACTGGTTGCGAGACCGTCCTGGGAGGAAGGAAAAAACTGGGAAAGGGGTATAGTAAGCAAGAGGGATAATAAAAAGGGGAACGAAAGAAACTAAGGGTATAGTTTAAGGTCTGTGTGAAGGTCATTGAAGCTTTTTCTTATCTATCCTTTATATGGCCATTAGGTTATTGTGGAAAAAAGAGGTAAAGAGGAATAAGGGATCCTAGCCCGAAGGGGGTAGAAGGCGGCGCCACGTAGCATTGTCTCGTCCAGTGCAGGGAACAAGTGAAGATAAAGAGAAAAAAGTAGGAGTCTCATATATTTAGTAGACTCGGAGTAGTAATTTAGAATATTCTTTTTCCGTGTGAGCAGAATTCTTGGAGAAGTAGCCTGAGTAAGAACGAGGGACAATAAACTAAAGTAATTAAAAAAGGGGAGTAACTAAAAGGTAGTTCATGTTATATGTTCAATGTGTTAAAGTGTTTAATGTTGGTTTGTCAGTAGGTGCCTATGTATCTGTGTATTGACAACAATAAGGGTTGATGAGAAATATTGGTAAATAATTTGTGATTCATGTTAAGAAATAATGTGTGGTTCTGGCAAAAGGGTGTAAGTAAAAAGGTTATTGAAAATTTGATTGGCGTTAAGAGTTAAACAAGGCTGAACAGATATGTTATAGGAAGGAGATTATTAAGTGATTGCCAGTGTATATTTAAATCCAGAAAACGAGGCGAACACAAGTAAGAGCGAAAAATACACCATTATGGGAGGGATTACACCATTAGCACATATTTGTCAACATCTCCCTTTGTTTAGTGAGAAAATAAAGAAATACCACGATCAATGGATGGTGGAAATAAAAGGAGAGAGTGTATCTCCTACATGGCCTAAGGGAGGGTCATTTGATAAGAGGGTATTGATCTAGTATCAACACACATGCTAGCGAAATACAGGGGAAAAGAGTTGCAGAACAGAAGGGAGGTACTAGACATATGGCAGATGTTTGAAGAGGTGGCGCCTAGGGGCAAGGTAGGTAAAGACACAATAATTGAGAAAGAGAAAACGCTGTAAGGGGGAGAAGGGGCTGTAGGGGAAGAACGCACAATAACAATGAAAGAGAATGACCTCACTAGAATATACCCATTGTTGACAAGGCCCGCGGTGGGATACAGTGAGCCCCTGTATGTGCCAGCGCCAAACACACCAACTTCTCCAGCAACTGAATCAGCTACTTCCCCGCCACCATATGAAACGGGAGGGTTATAAGGCCCAACTAGTGCCCATCCAGTGAATTTAGCTTGCCAAACAGGAGATTTAGAAAGGCAGCTTGCACACACACAAAAGGAAATAACACGATTAAGAGCACTGTGTGATAGAGGCCAGATGTTGCCAGGGGGAGGGGAAGTACCACCATTGACATCAGTTGACATCACCCCTCCGCCAAGTGTCGCAGGGGGATCCACACCATCCCGACACTGCCGGCACTGATACCAAAAAGGCCGGAACAAGAGTGGCAATCAGGAGAGTTTCTGTTCCATTTAAATGGCAAACCTGTAAGAATAATACCACCTGCAATGCCAGACAGCCAAAGAGGGGAGGGACAAAGAGCAATAGAGTCAGAAGAGGAGGTAGAGGAAGTATGGAGTTATTTAGATGAATATGCAGAGGGAGCGGCAGCGGCGGGATCTCCTCTGCCATTCCCATTCGATCAAGAGGATGAAAGGGCTGCACCAAGATGGCAAGGGAGGTTAAGACAAAGAGTGGGGATCATGTTGGTGAGCAAAGCAAAAAAGGGAAGGGTAAGTAAGAAAGGAGGAAAAGCAAAACTACAAATGCCTCTGATACATAAGGGAGCAGGGAGACCACATTACATACCATGGGCACAGATGGACAAGAACAACTTGTTGAAGCTTCTCCCTCCTCTTTCGGGGGGAGGGGAAATGGATACATGCATTTGAAAAACACACAGCAGGGGTGCTATTGGCTATAGGGGATGTGAAAAGTGTGCTGGTGTGCGCTATTGGTGACAAAGCAGACGCAGTGTGGATGAAGGCAAGGTTCCCGGGAGTGACAATGAACTGCGACCGCCATGATGGGTCATCATTTAATAATCTTAAAACACAGGTATGGGATGTATTGTGGAGAACTTTTCCAGACGCTCCAGAGTTACACTTAGTGATGCGATGTATTATGGGAGAGGAGGAGGAACCTACGCAATTCATCCTCTGGGTACAAGACCTGTGGAGATCTGAAACGGGTATGGCGTGGGACCAATCCACAGCCTTGTTCTACTTTATAATCAAAACAGGGCCCCGAAAGAGGTAGAGAAGGCCTGAGGGGATAGAAGCCAAGGGCTGGCCTGAGATTCAGCCATGGGTGCATACATTGGCGATCAATATGGACAAGTTGTTATTCATTTATCTGCAGAAAACTCTTGGATCAACCGCTATTCACTTCTTGGACCTTATTTCCCATTTGCGAGACTTTGGTGCTTTTCTATTTTTTCCAACAAACTACACTTACCACAATGCACCTGGCTATAACTATCTATTCCTGGCTATTCCTATTTTTCATCATCGGAACTACAATCCCCAGAAGCCCTACGGATCAGCTCTGCTTCCACCAGCTCAGGAAGAGAAAGGGAGGAGGCCGATTGTATGCAGGTGTGCTGATCCAGGTGCGAGCAATTAGCCTGCCTCTGTGCTGGGCTGGGCGGTATAAAAGCTGCTGCCTGCAGGAGCTCAGTCTCTTGCATTAAGAGTCCTTCCAGCACCTTTTTGCTTCGAGCCACGTTTTTTCGCATGCTGTTCCTGTTGCTGCTTTTTTCTGATCCTGTTTCCAGTGCCTCGCTGCCCAGCTCCTCTGGGCTTACTCCTTGTTGCCCAGCTCCTCTGGGCTTACTCCTTGCTGCCCTGCTCCTTAGGGCTCCCTGCCTTGCAGCTTGCCTCACCCCGCTGCCTACAGCCCTTGTCCTCTGGGCATCCTGCCTTACAGCCTGCTACACCCTGCTGCCTACAGCCCTAGCCTTTTGGGCTCCCTGCCTCAGCCCTGCTCCTCAGTGCATCCTGCCTTGCAGCCTGCTACACCCTGCTGCCTACAGCCCTAGCCTTTTGGGCTTCCTGCCTCAGCCCTACTCCTCTGGGCGTCCTGCCTTGCAGCCTGCTACACCCTGCTGCCTACAGCCCTAGCCTTTTGGGCTTCCTGCCTCAGCCCTACTCCTCTGGGCGTCCTGCCTGGCAGCCTGCTACACCCTGCTGCCTACAGCCCTAGCCTTTTGGGCACCCTGCCTCAGCCCTGCTCCTCTGGACGTCCTGCCTTGCAGCTTGCTACACTCCTCTGCCTTCAGCCCTTGTCCTTTGTGCTCCTTGCCTTGCAGCCTGCTTCATTCCGCTGCCTACAGCCCCTTTCCTCTGGGCTCCATCCTGCCATGCAGCTTGCTACACTCCTCTGCCTTCAGCCCTTTTCTTTTGGGCTCCTTGCCTACAGCCCTTGTCCTTTGGGCTCCTTGCGTAGCAGCCTGCTTCATTCCGCTGCCTACAGCCCCTTTCCTCTGGGCTCCCTTCTTTACAGCCCTGCTCCTTTGGGCCTTGTTCCTTGCTGTCCTGCTCCTCTGAGCTCTTTACCTTGCACCCTACAGTCCTCTGCAATCCTCAACAGTTTACCTGCATTAATAAAAATTTCAGTTATTGCAGCCCCCCTGTTTCCTAACTGCTGCTCCCTTGCTTTCTTCCTTGTTTTCTACCCTCAGTTATTTATCCCTGTCCAATTCAGTTATACTGCTTTCCTTTCATTCCCTTCTTCTAGTTTGCTCATCGACTTCCCTTTTCCTGGATTTGTCTATAATTGTCTTCTCTTGTATTATTGTAGACCCCTTTGTACAGAGTTTGTCTGTTGGTTTCTGCCAGGCAACCTCTGCCCTTTCCCTTGTCTCGTTTCTGTGTAACAGACACCAATAGCTGTTGTTCCCAGCCATGAGTAAACAGCGTGGGCCTCTGTTATAGCAACTTGTGCAGAAGACTGGAGTTTTTCCTAAGGTCCGTGGAACATTCTTTCCCCCTTCTGCATACACCCCAAGAGGGAATCCGGTTTGTTTGTAGCTTTATTCCCCTGCTACACTTGCCTACTCATTTGTTATCTTTTGCTTTAAGCTGTGTGTGTATTTGTCTGTCCACCTTACTTCAGCACAACCACCCAAACCCTACTTGGGTGCCCTGTGTCACTCTTAACAGAATGCCATCCGTGACATTCAGAGCATAATCGTACACCATTGAAGGAGGATCAAAGAAAGAGAAAGAGAGATAGTACAGCGAAGGTTGGCAGATGATGCAAAGTTAGTGCAAAATAAATTAGTGAAGGTTGCAGCGCTGAATGCCACAACATCAACTGACAGACAGGGAGAAGGAGAAGATAGGGTAGGAAATACACCAGCCAGGATGGCCGCTACATGGGTTACAAATGGACAGGAGCAATGGGACTGAGAGAAATAGTATGGAGGGCCCCAGTGGCAAGGGAGGCCAGCAAGAGGATGAGGTGGGTACCGAGGATCGAGAGGGGGATTTGGAGGAATGTGGAACAGAGGATTTGGGGGACCTGGGTTGAGGAGGGACAACAAGGGTCATGTTGGAACTGTGGGAGGTGGGGGCATTGCTCGACAGAGTGCAGAATACTGCCTATGGGTTATTATCAAGGACAGCCTCTGTTAGGGAGAAATCTTACTTATGGCTAATTTCCCTTACCTATAGAGTCCCCCAGCAGCTTTGCTGGATCTGAAGCGTTTATTTCTTTTGACCTGCTAAGAGTGAGACTCTTTTTCCCACTCTTAGGCATCTTTGTGTGTTCTAGGCTATTTTTGTGTTTAATGCCTATGGGATCTTTTCTCTCACCCATAGGAACCATCTTTATGCACATGTGTTACACAGCACCGTCCATGCAGTGACACAGGGGTGTCATAGCGACCCCCAAACATAGACTCCATACCCTGGGGCTGACTATTGTCTCCCAGGGCAGGTAAAGTCCCCATTGACTTTACTAGTTAATCTCTATGAACTAATCCAGTACAACCAATCTTAATATGGAAGTACTGGAAGGGGTTAATAGTTTTTCCCCTATGTTCATTTTCGAGAGGGTACCTTAAAGTCCCCCTCTACAAAGTTTCTGGTTGGTGGCAGTGGTTACTACCTTTTATATTGGACCGCAAATATTTCCCTATGGGATTTTCCCATTGTTCGAGGCTAACACTTTTACTGACAGCCTCTAACATACTGCTGGTTTATTTTATTATTAACTTTACTCCGGTAGGTTTTATTTGGCAGAACTTTGATATAACTTCTTTCTCAAGTATTACTCCATATTCTTAACCCCGGTCGGGGATCCTTTGTTCGCTCTTTTGGCGGGGTTCTGCCAAGAATCCCTCCTTTCGGCGCATCTGAGTCTGGGGTGGGTCTGCTGTTTGGGAGGGGGAGTAGAACCTCTGGACAGAGTTGCCACAGCAACTCGGGTCGCAATCTAACCTGATAGGCTGGAGGGTCTCCCGCCAAGAAGACCACTCCACTGTATGAGTCACAGCTAGGCTGTATAAATGGGTCTCTTTCTGCATAAAAGCAGGGTCCTGAGGACTGGAAGAGCAAGACGTCGCCACTGGAACTACAGAACCGAAGGGAAGAGAAGCCACAGACATCTTCAGCATCTACACCACCGGTGAAGCCCACCTGGATCGTCTCATCACTTTTCTTCCACACGACTAGAGGAGATCTTCAGCGAAAGAGCCTCCTTCCCTTGAGCTGGTGGGGTCAACCAGTTCGCCTATCGCTTCCTCGGACCTGCCTTGGTCGAATCGACAGTGCCCCGCACTTGGAGACCGGATAGCCAGGCAGCTATCGACCCGGACAGCGATTAAAAGGAGCATACCTTTTAAACTTCGTTTAGCAGCACCGCGACTGGTTTCTTCCCTGGGTAGTGCAGCGACTCAAACCTTCCTCCATGACGAGAGCCTCTCTTGCTCTGTTGGACCCCTCGACCTGCAGGAACTAACAGGAACAACCGCCACCGCAGGAGCCACTTCTTCATGTTTAAGGTACATTGTTCCACCAGGCTGCCCTTTCTCTGTGGTAGCCCTGAAGGTGTTTTAAATCCCTTAACTACTTGTGGGGTCGGCCGCCCTCTCTCTTAACATTGTCTTTTACCTCGCATCTATCTCTTCAATATTTTTCTACTAAAGACTTGACTGCATCTACAAGAACATTTTTGCTCCTAAGCTCTTGGTCCTGTATCACTGACTCTGGCTCAGGCCTATTGACTCTGGCTGATTTGTTAGATCTGCTCTCACTAGATTGGTTTTCAATGAGAAATGTGTGGATGCACCTAAATCTTCTAAACCCCTCTTCCTTCCTACTGTTTTAACTTGTGGAGTGCCATTTTGCTCAGTTTTCATTCATTTATCTTTCTGCTAAAGTGTTACGGTGCATTACTTGTTCACAAAACTTCAGGGAAGTGTTGCTAGGAAGTGTCTGAAGACATTTCGATTTAACTTGTGCTTTCCCTCCCTTTCGTTAAATTGTTAGAGTGCCATTTGTACTTGGTTTTCACTGTGCCATTTTGCTTAATTTTCACTCCACTGCGAACTTGTCTAAAATTGAATAGGGAGTTGTATATTCTTTTCCTTGACTAAACTTAATTTATTTTATCAACTGTGATCTATGTGTTGAAACTAGAAGTGTATAGAATAAATATATTCTCTTTTTGATACAAAGCTTTGGTCGGTGTTTCCTTGCTCCATAGTATCGTACTGCCTATTGTGTAAACCCTCAATACTGCTCATCTCCCTCTTGAGATAAGTCTGACTGCTCAGCCACAGCTACCGAAACTAAATCTTTGTGGTAGAGACTGATACCAAAGGGGATTTATTGTTCTCACCTGTAGTCCTAATCTGGTGTAGTGCTCCCTAAAGGAACTGCACTGGATTCTGCCTAACACTGGTGTACAGCGGTGATGATCAAAGTATTGGATTTACATTTTAGTGTGCTACTAGTACCTTGGTGCAACTAAATACAAGGTTAACAATCACAAACAGTTATTTTAACAAAGTCAAGTATGGAAAGTTATAGTCAGGAGACCCTGCTTGCAAAAACTGCTGATTATCTTAAAGATGTGTGCAGACAGAAAGGTCTTCCTGTCAAGGGCAAGAAAACAGAAATAATTGATAGACTGTTAGAGAAACAAAGTCTGGATAGTGGTGCTGTAGGCCCTACTACCCCAGCAAATGTGGCAAACAGTAATGAGGATAATGTTGAAAATGTTATTGTTGAGTCAGATGAGGAAGAGGAGGATACCAATTTCACCCCCTCTGGTCCTCTGCCTGCTGAAGGACCTCAACCTGTAGTTACTGGACCCTTACCAGGTCCCACATTAAGTCCTGAATTTATATCTCTAGAAAAAATAACTAAGGCTCAAAGAAATGAAGCTCAACCATGAGCTTGAGATGAAGCAAGGGGGCGACCTTCTTCTGGCTTGGTAATTATGATCAAAATAAACACCAGGTGGTGCCTCATGGATTCCTACAGTCCTAATCCATTTGTGCAAAGTGCACTGCTTGAAACCATCAACAAAGATGAAGAAACAGGGACACATTTGCTTATTCTAAATAGCTACTGGAATCCGGCCAACATAAGCACTAAAAAATTCATAGATTCAATAACAACTTGCATTGATCAGACATTGTTAAATTATAAGAATCTATCAATAATCTCCGCAGGTGACTTAAACTGCTCCTGGTTCAAACACGATCACGTAACCAAGCAGTTTAAACTATTAGCACACGACGAAGTAAAAAGTCGGGAGTCGGCATGGAGCCAGGCGCTACGAAATCGAAATTGCAATATGGTAAACGGACAAGTTCCGGGCGACTAACCACCCCAAAAAACGTGGTCTTCCGCAAATGCTCAATCAATAATTGACTACTTTTGGGTTTTACATAATCTCTTTGGAAACTACATGAGATTATCAATTAGCCCTATGTCAAGTAGCGACCACAACCTGCTTCGGTTGGCCTGTGTGGCGGATTGGGCAATTGAGCAAAGAAAATACGACCCCGTAATCTCCATTAACAGCGGCAGAAACCGGTTGAAGATTGATAGACCGACCATAGAGGGAATAAACTTGAAATTACGGTGGGACACAGAACTGTCTGTAAATTATGTACCCTTGCTCTCTGATTTCATCACAGTAAAAGCTGCTGATCGCATAATGGGCTCAAAACAGAAACACCTCTCATTGTCAATTTTAACGCACGCAAAACAGGTGATGAGACGAGACATAAGAACCCTAAGGAAGTCAATGTAAACGCAATCAAAAACGTAATACGAATACGTTGCCAACAATACCGTAACTGGTTGAAATCACAAAAACTGATAATAGAGCAAGATAAGGCTGAGCAGCTGATGAGGCATTTAGTCCAAAAGAATTCCCGCGAAATTTGTGCAATTTTGAATGCAGGAAATTCGAAGCACCAGTCATTACCATCAAACGAGATTGAGGCTGACTCATGGGAAAAGCACTATGGCAACATCTTTTGCAAAGCACCTAAAGATGACGTCAGCAAACCAGCACAAGAGTTGACATCTTGGAAACTGCCAATAACAGGGGAAGATATAAGCGTTGCGGTACGATCTTTGAAAAACTCTCACGCTGCAGGCCCAGATTTAATATAAAATATGATGTTAAAAAAGAATGAGGAGCAATGGGCTATCTTCATCGAACAATTGTTCACCCGTGTGCTCACATCTGCAACAATACCTGACTCCTGGCGTGATGCGATTATTGTGCCAATTTACAAAAAGGGCAATCGGGCGGATCCGTCCAACTACCGCCCGATTGCCCTGCTAGACACCATAGGAAAAATAGTTGCCTCTTTTTTACGTCAAAGCTTAGCTCCGTGGTCAATGTCAGAGCAAATCTTTGACATCCAACAAACAGGTTTCACAAAAGCTGTGGGGGTGGAGGTGAACCTGGTGCTCCTAAACATCCTCAAATTAGAAAGCCAAAAGGCAAAGGCAAGATTATTCCTTGCTTTCATAGACCTGAGAGGAGCTTTCGACAGCGTAAATCGCAACAAACTGTGGCAGAAATTGGAAAACTGGAATTGCCCAAGAAACCTCATCGAGCCAATTAGAGCTCTGCATACTCAAACCACCGTCAGCATAAGACTAAGCAATCAAGTCACCCTATCCAATAGGATACCAACAAGTATAGGTGTGAAACAGGGATGTCCACTAGCTATTGAACTCTTTAAATTGTTTATCTCAGACATCCCTGCCCATCGCACAGATGTGCGATGCTTTCCACCAAAAGTGAACAACATCGAAGTAGGCTGCTTAATATACGCTAACAATGTGGTTCTTTTGGATAGGACCCAAATAGGACTCCAACGGCAACTATCAAACCTTCACGAATACCTGCATAAAAACGACCTGAAGCTAAACACTGAAAAAACTAAGATCATCATCGGCCAAGGCCATTCAAAAAGACAAAAAACCTTCAAGTGGAAAATTGAGGATAACTGCCTAGATACAGTCAACTCAGTAAGATACTTGGGAATTATCTTCAACAACTCAGTCCATGAACATCACTGGAAGGTCGATATGGTCAACCGAATGATTCAATTCGGCATCCAAGGACAGCTGTTGAACAGAAGTTATGGCAAGTTTGGCCTTACACCAGTCTTGATTTTCTACACCCAAAAGGTGGTTCCTGCAATCACCTTTGGTCCAGAATCAGGCTGGAATATAGATGTCTCGTTCTGGCAAAAGTTGGAAGGAATCTTCTGGCGGCGTGTTTTGAAGCTTCCCACCTTTATTTCAATGACCCAAATCCGATACGAACTCTCACTAAACTCTTTACACTCTCATGTAATGTGGAAATCTTTAACAGTATTGCGAAAGATGAACTTGTCTCCAACAGCGCCTGCTTTCCAAATCTTCTCTGCTACAGGCGAAACAGGGAATTCAAAACTTCTTGCTGAGTGGAAACAAATCATGCTGTTGATTCTTGCCACTATTGATCTCAACCTGAACGATCTGCTGCTGAGACCACAAGTCAAAAAAAAGTTTGAACAATGGTGTTGGATTTTGAATAATGATTTATGTCTTTCGGTGCAGACCACCTTAGATGCTGGAATAGGGGAACACAAGTTAAATGTGACAAGTAACTATCTAAAAAACTGCCCGTCTCGACATCACCGCAAGCAGTTTTTAAGGTTCCGCTTAAATGCTGTAAAAACAAAAGAAATGATGTGGAACCGTCACTTTAAAGAAGTGAAAGACAATATATGCCGCTTCTGTCATTGTGAAATTGAAACTTCAGAACATTTCCTTATCCTTACCAGTTGCAAAGAAACCACTGCCAAATGGATGATGCACTTGGGAGGTTTTATTCCGGTGGACGGTAACAGTCGAGACTGGTGGTCACATGCGGCAGCTGGACACTGTATAAAATTCAGCTGTGCCATAGTTGACTTCATGGACTCTTTACGACTCAATACAAATTTTATTTGATACACCTGTTTTAGCCAGGATGTCCTAAGACGGCTCAAAGCGACGGTTAGAGCACCATGGAACTAAGTTTTGGGAACTCTTTTTATACATATGGTTATACTGTAATAAAATTCCGATGTCACAATGTACGCATTGAGACATGGAGGACTGGTGTTTCAATAAAAAAAACATATTAAAAAAAAAAAGATGAAGAAATTGTGTTTGGAAAATGCTTCTCTCCCCGAATCCTTTAGATCTTCCAGTCCAAAAAGACCTCGGATGATTAAAGATATTGTGGGTATGTATGAACCTAAGTTGGATGTATTAGATTGGCTTGCTATGTTTGAATATAATCATGGGCTCCAGGATATCACAGGGAATCAGTTGATCCCCTGGTTATTCTCTAGTCTCCCTCCTGTTGCGTCTGATGTGGTAATGGAGTTGGGGGAGGTGGATATGATGGACTATGAATGTGTAAAGCTAGCTCAGATAGCTAGATTTGGGAAGACTCCTTCTCAGTACCTTAAGAGGTTTATGACCCTCAAAAAGCATGATAGTACCCCTTGGGCTACTTGAGTGAATGAATGTTTGAAGAACTTGGAAGGATGGATTAAGGGTTATAGAGTTAACACTTATGAAGGAATGAGAAATCTTGTTATGATGGAGTCTATCTATGATGCCTGCTCTCCCGAGCTCAGACAGCACTTGGCTGTTTCTAAGGAATTAGATTCCAAGAAACTGGCTAAGGCTGCTGACTTGTGGGTTGCCAACAGGGCCACTCACAAGGATTCAGGGGTAACTCAGAAAAAGGATGAGGGAAAGCAGCCTAAGAAAGACACCAAAGAGAATTCAAATAATTCCAATTCCAAAGAGGGCCACAAACAAAATTCTAAGGGTAAGCCCCAAGGGAAACCTAATCAGGCTAATGTACCTTCTGCTCCCAGACCAGAAGGAGGTCAGAACAAGCCACCATTCATAAAGACATTTGGGAAATGTTATGTTTGTTGCTCAACTGATCATGTGAAAGGGCATCCCAAATGTAAGGGTAAACCTTCAGGGATCCACACTGTCTCCTTAGCCTTCGCTCCAGAGGAGAAAGTACAGACGGCCAGTGGAAACTTTCAACTACTGGCTGATGACCATGAGTCTCAGCTAGTGTATCTTTAGTATCTCTTGGGTTGTGAGAACAACAGCATTTAGATGTGTACAATACTATCCCTCCTAATACTAAAGAGTATTACAATGACAGTGTCCAAGTCAATGGTCAGGAGACTCCTGCCATTAGAGACACTGGGGCCAGCATAACTGTGGTGGACAAATCTTTTTTCAAGGTATAGGATGTTGCTGAGGCACCCAAACGCCTCACCAAGTTAGCTGGAGGGCCTGTGCAGATGCTTCCCCAATTACCAGCTCTCATCCAGTGCAATGAAATGACTGTCAGGATTCCTGTAAGTGTACAATCTGAAGTACCAGGAAGGGTGCTGTTGGGCGATGATCTGAAAGACTTGGGAGTAGTGTCAAGTACCCCCAGACCTCCTAGTAAGAGATTACAGGAGCTTACCAGACCTGCAAGGGAGAGGACCTTGAGGGGCTCTCCTGAGGAGATGATAGAAAAATAAATCACTCCTACACCACTGGAGTTACTAACTGCAATTTCCAAGCAACCAGAAGCAAAGGGGAAACCCAAGACTTCAAGGAAGAAGACAGCAGAAAGCACTCCAGTGCTGCCAACCAGGAAATCTCCTAGGTTACCAAAAATCACACCTGTGATTCCTCCCCCAGCTGAGGCTGAGAGTGAGGTACAACCCTGTGTGGTTGAACTAGAGCCTGAAGACTCAGATCTAGTAGGAGGCCAGGAACTCATTGGAGATCTTGACCCTGTGGACCATCCTGAGCTGCAGTCGTCGTTACTGGCAGAAGGTGGACCCCAAAGGGCAGACTTCAGTAAAGGACAAAGAGAATGTCCAACTCTGGAAGGTCTTCGTCACCAGCAGCTTCTCAGCTTGAAGGGCAAGAGCCTGGGAAGTATAGGTTACACTGGGAAGATGGCCTCTTCTATAGTGAACCAACCGAGTCACTCCCTGGGGACTATAAAAGATTTCTTGTACCCCAGAAAAACTGACTCCAATTCTTGCAACTAGCCCATGAGATACCTTTGGCTGGTCACTTGAGCTTCAAGAAGACCAAGGAAAGGCTCTCTTTCTACTTTTTTTGGCCTAAAATGGGGGCTGAGGTAGATAAGTATTGCAAGAGTTGCCACACTTGCCAAACCTCTGGTAAAAGTGGATCCAAGAACGTGGCACCTCTAGTGCCTTTCCCTGTAGTGGGAGTACCATTTGAGAGGGTAGGAATCGACATTGTTGGTCCCCTTGATCCTCCAACTTCTTCATGCAACAGGTTTATACTTGTTGTAGTAGACCATGCTACTAGGTTTCCTGAAGCAATTCCTATGAGGACTGTTACAGCTCCGGCTGTGGCTAAGGCCCTCCTTGGTATTTGGTATTTTTACCAGGGTTGGGTTTCCTAAGGAGGTAATATCCGACAGGGGGTCAAATTTTATGTCCCACTACATGAAAGCCATGTGGAAAAACTGTGGAGTTACCTACAAGTTCTCAACCACAACCACATACCACCCTCAGACAAACGGGTGGTAGAAAGGTTTAACAGAACCATGAAGAGCATGATAGGAGCTTTGGAAGACCCCCTTAAGAAAAAGTGTGATCTTCTACTGCCATGCCTTCTCTTTGCATATAGAGAAGTCCCTCAGGAGGGAGTGGGTTACAGTCCCTTTGAACTTCTCTATGGCCATCCGGTCAGAGGTCCATTGGCCCTGATCAAGGAGGGTTTGGAGAGTGCTCCTTTCCCCACACCAGTCAGAGTCACTGACTATGTGATAAGACTCCAGAGGAGAATGTCACATATGATGGCTGAAGCAAGTGATAACTTGAAAATAGGTCAGTCTCTGGTCAAACATTGGCAGGACCAGAAGGCCAACATGGTTGAATTCGCTCAAGACCAGCTAGTTCTTGTTATGGTACCAACAAGGCAGAGGGCCTTGCAGGACAAATGGATGGGACCCTTCAAGGTTGTGGGAAAACTTGGAGAGGTAAATTATCTGGTGGACTTAGGCAATCCTAAGGAGCCTCCTAGAGTCTTTCACATCAACTGTCTAAAAGCTTATATCTCGAGACCAGAACTGGGAGCATTGCTTCTAGCTTCAGCTCAACAGGAGGAGGAGAGTGAACCTCTGCCTGACCTCCTCAGAGGCAAACCTTTAGATGAGAAAATAGAAGGAGTCAATCTCTCTTCTAATCTGACACCTGAGCAACAGGAGGAGTTCAAACTTTTGTTAAATCAATTTGCCCCCCTGTTCTCTCTGACACCAGGTTTGACCCATTGGGGCCAACATGATATCCATACTGGTGACTGTTTTCCTGTCAAAAGCAGGGGCTACAGGATGTCAGAAAGTGTAACAATCCACATCAAAGGAGAGGTCAACAATCGGGGTAATAGAGCCCTCTACTAGTCCATGGTCTAGCCCAGTTGTGTTAGTACCAAAGGCAGGATCCAAATAGTTGAGATTCTGTGTGGACTATAGAGCCCTAAATGCAGTCACTAAGACTGATGCCCATCCTTTGCCAAGGACAGATGAGCTGGTGGATAAGCTTGGTTCAGCAAAGTTCCTCAGCACATTTGATCTCAAGTCAGGCTGTTGGCAAATAGCCCTGACTGACCATGCCAAGGAGAAAACTGCATTATCCACCCCAGTTGGCTTATACCAATTTAAGGTTATGCCTTTTGGATTAAAGAATGCACCTGCTACATTCCAACGGATGGTTAATCAGGTTCTGAACGGGATGGAGGACTTCTGCATGGCATACTTGGATGACATTGCAGTGTTCAGCCCTACTTGGAAAAAACATGTTGACCACCTAGGATATGTTTTGCAGGCTCTAGAACAGGCCCATCTGACCATAAAGGCAAGCAAATGTCAAATTGGTCAGAGTAAAGTGGTCTACCTTGGGCATGAGGTAGGAGGTGGTGAAATAAAGCCTTTGCTCAGCAAGATTGAAGCTGTGCAAAATTGGACAACCCATTCTACTCAAACCCAGGTGAGAGCCTTCCTAGGCCTCACTGGGTATTACCGGAATTTCATTGAGAACTATGGGTCCATAGCTTCTCCACTGAATGTAATCTCCTCTACTAAGTTCTCTAAACAGATCAAATGGAATGAGGAGTGCAATTAGGCCTTTGAAAGCCTAATGAAAGCCCTTTGTCAAGCTCCAGTTCTCAGAGCTCCTGACTACCACCAACCCTTCACTGTACAGACATATGCTTCCAATATAGGTATAGGTGCAGTACTCAGTCAACTGGATGAGAAAGGTAGGGATCACCGCATTTTCTTCATCAGTAGGAAAATGAAGGAACCCGAGACAAGGTGGGCAACTATTGAGAGAGAATGTTTTGCCGTTGTGTGGGCTTTAAAGAAGTTTAGACCATACTTGTATGGATCTACTTTCATCATTCAAACAGACCACCCGCCCTTGAGATGGTTGATGCAAATGAAAGGGGAAAACCCAAAACTGCTAAAATGGTCAATCTGCCTCCAAGGGTTTGATTTTACCATTGAGCACAGGTCAGGATGTCACCACCAAAATGCTGATGGTCTCTCCAGGATGTTTATAACCCACTAAAGGTATGGGACTCATCCAGGAGTGGATTAGATCCTCCTGTCCCTTATCCTGTCGGGATTCGGGGGGGGGGCGAGTGTTAGGGAGAATTCTCACTTATGGCTAATTTCCCTTACCTATAGAGTCCCCCAGCAGCTTTTCTGGATCTGAAGGATTTATTTTTGTTTTTACCTGCTAAGAGTGAAACTCTTTTTCCCACTCTTAGGCAACTGTGCTATGTGTGTTCTAGGCTATTTTTGTGTTTAATGCCTATGGGATCTTTTCTCTCACCCATAGGCACCCTCTTTATGCACATGTGTTACACAGCACCCTCCGTGCAGTGACACAGGGGTGTCGTAGTGACCCCCAAACATAGACTCCATACCCTGGGTCTGACTACTGTCTCCCAGGGCAGGTAAAGTCCCCATTGACTTTTCTAGTCAATCTCTATGAACTAAACCAGTACAACCCATCTTAATATGGAAGTACTGGAAGGGGTTAATAGTTTTTCCCCTATGTTCGTTTTTGAGAGGGTACCTTAAAGTCCCCCTCTACAAAGTTTCTGGCTGGTGGCAGTGGTTACTACCTTTTGTATTCGACTACGAATATTTCCCTATGGAATTTTCCCATTCTTCAAGGCTAACACTTTTACTGACAGCCTCTTACATACCATTGGTTTATTTTATTATTAACTTTACTCCCGTAGGTTTTATTTGCCAGAACTTTGATATAACTTCTTTCTCGAGTCTTACTCAATAGTCTTAACCCAGGTCGGGGATCCTTTGTTCGCTCTTTTGGCGGGCTTCTGCCAAGAAGCCTTCCTTTCGGTGCCTCTGAGTCTGGGGTGGGTCTGTTGTTTGGGAGGGGGAGTAGAACCCCTTGACAGAGTTGCCACAGCAACTCAGGTCGCACTCTAACCTGATAGGCTGGAGGGACTCCTGCCAAGAATACCACTCCACTGTGTGAGTGACAGCTAGGCTGTATGAATGGGTCCCTTTCTGCATAAAAGCAGGGTCCTGAGGACTGGAAGAGCAAGACGTTGCCACTAGAACTACGGAACCGAAGGGAAGAGAAGCCACAGACATCTTCAGCATCTACACCACCGGTGAAGCCCTGCCGGATCGTCTCACCACTTTTCTTCCACACGACTAGAGGAGATGTTCAGCAAAAGAGCCTCCTTCCCTTGAGCTGGTGGGGTCAACCAGTTCACCTGTCGCTTCCTCGGACCTGCCTTAGTCGAATCGACAGTGCCCTGCAGCCAGGCAGCTATCGAACCGGACCGCGATTAAAAGGAGCGTACCTTTTAAACTTCATTTGGCAGCACCGCGGCTGGTTTCATCCCTGGGTAGTGCAGCGACTCAAACCTTCCTCCACGACGAGATCCTCTCTTCCTCTGTTGGACCCCTCGACCTGCAGGAACTACCAGAAGCAACCGCAGGAGCCACTTCTTCATGTTTAAGGTACATTGTTCCGCCAGGCCGCCTTTCTCTATGGTAGCCCTAAAAGTGTTTTAAATCCTTTAACTACTTGTGGGGTTGGCCGCCCTCTCTCTGAACATTGTCTTTTGCCTCGCCTCTACCTCTTCAATATTTTTGTACTAAAGACTTGACTGCAGCTACAAGAACATTTTTGCTCCTAAGCTCTTGGTCCTGTACCACTGACTCTGGCTCAGGCCTATTGACTCTGGCTTATTGGTTAGATCTGCTCTCACTAGATTGGTTTTGAATGAGCAATGTGTGGATGCACCTAAATCTTTTAAACCCCTCTTCCTTCCTACTGTTTTAACTTGTGGAGTGCCATTTTGCTCAGTTTTCATTCACTTATCTTTCTGCTAAAGTGTTACTGTGCATTACTTGTTCACAAAACTTCAGGGAAGTGTTGCTAGGGAGTGTCTGAAGATATTTTGATTTAACTGGTGCTTTTCCTCCCTTTCGTTAAATTGTTAGAGTGCCATTTGTAATTGGTTTTCACTGTGCCATTTTGCTCAGTTTTCACTCTACCGCAAACTTGTCTACAATTGAATAGGGAGTTGTATATGCTTTTCCTTGACTAAACTTAATTTATTTTATAAACTGTGATCTATGTGTTGAAACTAGAAGTGTATAGAATAAATACATTCTCTTTTTGATACAAAGCTTTAGTCAGTGTTTCCTTGCTCCATAGTATTGTACTGCCTATTGCGTAAACCCTGAATACTGCTCATCTCCCTCTTGAGATAAGTCTGACTGCTCAGCCACAGCTACCAACTAAATCTTTGTGGTACAGACTGATTCCAAAGGGGATTTATTGCTCTCACCTGTAGTCCTAATTTGGTGTAGTGCTCCCTAAGGGAACTGCACTGGATTCTGCCTAACAGCCTTCCATGGGAAATGAACAACAGTATGGTCATCCACACCCAGGCCATCCCTATGGGTTACCTATGGGAGGGAATGGGCAGAACAAACAATGTTTTAATGAGCCTTAAATGCAACAAAGACATCAACCACAACAACAACCACAGCAGAGAGGTATGACACAACAAATGGCAAGGCAAAACACTATGGGCAATGCAAACAGTAATATTTTTTCAACATCTGCAAATGCCATGCCGGCACCTTTTCGCGGCGCAGCGGTAGTGGGAGATAATGTATTCTCTGTTCCAGGAACGGAGACGTATGCAGATTAGGACAGCCCACAGAAAGCACTTGAGTGTCTAGTCCTATCCACTACCCTATGTGCAGAAGAGGAACCACTAATGGGGGCAGAGATAGGCAACAAACAGTTCATCTTTATGGTGGACTCAGGAGCTGAAAAATCGTGCCTCATGGAAGGCCAGTTCCCTCTCTCGGGAAAACATTTGGAAACACAAGGGTTCTCTGGGGCTAGTTTAAAAGTTCCTTACACAAAAGACCTCGACATAACAGTGGGAGGAAAAACGGTATGAGCACCTCTACTGTATCATGAAGACTTGCCAATAAATTTGTTAGGAAGAGACCTTCTGAGTAAATTGACCATGACAATCTCCTTTACCGAACGGGGAATAGTTTGCTCCATCCCAGAAGTGTGCCTTGTAAGGGCAATGTTGATGATCAATACAATGACAAATGAAGTTGCTGTAAGAGCGGTGCCCATTGACATGGATATGTTCATTTATGGTATCAGGGTATTAGCACGGGTGGTGCCAGAGATAACACGAAAAGAAAGGAAAGCGCCCTCAGATTTTGTCTTCTGCCCAATTGTGACTACAGATGTTGAAGTACCAGGAACAATTTTGTCCATTGATCTGGAAGGGGTACAAGTTTCTAGTAAACGTATTGCAGTGATAGGACTGGACACACATGGATGCAAATGGATAACAGTGCTATGTATAGACCCCAATATAATGTTGTGTAATTTAACTGATGAAGAGCTGTTCACTGACAGTGAGAGTGATGGGGAAATAATAATGGAAATAAGTGTGCCATGTGACATCATGATCCAACACAGGGAGATACACAACCCTCGCATGGCTAGGGTTAATGTACCACCTACTATATTTGAAGAAGATATGGAAAAAATACTGCCAGAAATAGGGCCATAGGCCCCATGATGTAGGGCTGTTACAAGAGGTTACGCCCATTAGAATAAAATTAAAACCAGGTGCAATGCCCGCTAGAATAAAGCAATACCCACTATCAAAGGAGGCAGAAGAAGGGATTCGAGAAACAATAGATCCATTATTGCAGCAAGGGATAATAGTGCCATCAAATTCACCATGCAACACAGCGATTTTTCCTATCAAAAAAGCAAAGGACCGGGCTTGGAGGATGATCCACGACCTACACCCACTTAATGATGTCATACAGAAAGAGTTCCCATTAGTACCTAATCCTGCATCAATATTGTGTAGCATACCTAAGGATTCCACGTGTTTCACTGTAGTGGATTTGAAGAATGCTTTCTTCTTAATACCACTTGACCCAAGCTCCCAATATCTCACAGCATTCACAATAGGGGGGAACAGATATGAACACTGCAGACTACCACAGGGATATTGCAAAAACCTGAGCATATTCAATAGAATATTGCACAAAGACCTTGGCAACATCAATTTAGAGAGCACGTTAATACAGTACGTAGATGATTTACTTGTCTGTATTAAAAGTGAAGAACAGTGCAGGGCTGATTCAATAACATTGTTAAATTTACTGGCCACAAAAGGATACAAGGTGGACAAAGGTAAGCTACAATATTGCCTAGCAGAATTGCTCTATTTAAGACAGCTAATTTCAAAAGATGGCAAGAGAATCTTACCAGATAGAGCAGCGGCAATAAGCCATCTGATAATACCAAAGACAGTGAAGGACATGCAAAAATTTCTCAGCATCTGTAATTACTGCCGTGCCTGGATACTTGATTACTCAGCATACACATGCCCACTGTTACAAGCTCTAAAAGAAGCGCAAAATAATAATATCCCATTAAAATGGACAGATGAGATGATGACACATTACCTTAAATTGAAAGACCTCATTGCACATGCACTAGTTTTGGCAAACCCTGATTATGGTCAGGAGTGTACCTGTTTTCACACTGCAATGGTATTTTAATGACTGCAGTATTGACCCAAAAACATCGCTAGGTCATAAGCCACTGGCCTACTACAGTGGTACATTGGATTCTGTGATGCAGGGCCACTTCTCATGCAAATAAGCTCTTGCTGCAGCAGCCTTCGCAATAGAAAAAAGTGCCACCATCGTGATGGGATGCTCAGTGACACTATACGCAGAGCACTCACTTTTTGCAATTTTAAGGCGTTCAAAATCTACATTGACCATGCAGAGAGCAACAGCGTATGAAATTATAATATCCAGTCCAAACATTCATGTGGCAAGATGCAAGACAATAAACCCGGCCATATTTATTACTGAACCATGCACAGTAGAGGACATGCAGGTACACGATTGTGCTACATATGAGGGAGAGGAAGATGACATTCCCAAAGTGAGCGAAAATGCATTGCAGGAAGGGGAAATATACTTTGTGGATGGGTCAGCATCAATAGATAGTGAGACAGGAGAAAAGAATGTGGGGTGGCAGTTGTAAAAATGGAAGAAGAAGGATATGAGATTATTGTGCAAAAACGCCTCCTCTCTCATTACTCAGCTCAGGCAGCAGAACTGACGGCTCTAATAGATGCAGGGATGTGCTGTCACAATATACTCTGACTCAGCATGTGTAACCACAACAGTACACTCAGGGTTGTCACGATCGCGATGGAGAGGTTTCGAAGGGCAGATGGTTCAACAGTACAACATGCAGCACTATTAAATGAATTAATAGAAGCACTAGGAGAACCATCAGTGGTGGTGCTGGTGAAATGCCAAGCACACAGCAACAACACAGACGCAATCTCATTGGGAAACGCGGCAGCAGACGCAGCAGCGAAAGACGCAGCATATTTCAATATCCCACAAGCAATGGAATGCATTGTCAAAACGCCCACCATGGAAACATTAGAGGAAGGATACAGTCCCAACCAATTACTCAAATAATAGAGCTCCAAAAACGTGCACCTACAGAGGAACAAGAGCTGTGGCAAGAGAGGTTGTAAACAGTCTCCGACAGATTTAATATGGAGACAAGAATTAACATGGAAGGTAGTGATGCCATTGGAGTTATTAGAAATAGCATATCAGCAACTACACTTCACAACATATGTGACTAAGCAACACATTGCAGCGGAAATACAGGAACATTGGTTTGCTCCAAATCTGCATGAACACTTGTCAAAATTCACAATAGAATGCACAACGTGCCAGACATACAGCTCAGGAACGACATTAAGGATCTTGCGCGGAACGTTACCGTGCCAAGTAGGACCTTTTAGAGAACTTCACATTGACTAGGCGGATATGGGGGAAAGATGTAACAGAGCAGGATATCTAATTGTGATTGTTTGCCTATTTTCCAGATGGGTCGGAGCTGGACCATGCCCCCGCCGAGATGCAAAGTGTGCTGCAAAGTTTCTGGTGCGGGAGGTTTTTTCAAGGTGGGGGATATGTGATGTAATAAGATCAGACAACGACACTCACTTAGTAAATGATCTATTTAAAGAAGTGACCACCTTATTGGGAGTTAAACACAAACTATGCTCAATTTATCACCCAATGGCTAACATAGTGGTAGAAAAGATAAACGGCCTACTGAAAAGCAAACTATCAAAACTGTGTAATACTCTTAAGAAGAATTGGGTGTATTGCTTGGTTCTAGCACTGTTTCAACTCAGAATGCAACCTAGCAAGGACCATCATTTGAGCCTGCACGAAATTGTGACGGGTCGGCGCATCCATACGCCACTTTCCCCAGTGAGAGGAGCTTCAGACGCTCACAGAGCTGCCACAGTGCTGGGGGATGTATTAAAGGAATACCTCACCCAACTGATACATGCTGTACGCAGCATAGCGAGACAGATTGTGCCACCATTTATCCAAAATGCTGAGACAGACACTGCAATGCCAGCACAAGACAGCCCAAAGGGTCAATGCCAGGAGATAATGTGCATGTGCAAGGTTTTGTGAGGAGATGGAACTCTCCAAGATTTCATGGGCCCTATGAAGTTATTTACTGCACACCAACTGCAGTTAAGGTAAAGCGATTGAAATATTGGGTGCATCTGTCAGATGTGAGAAGAGCACATGATAGTACAATCCCCCAATGTTAACAAAATGATAGGAATGAAGTTGCAAGTGGATAAGGGACAAGGTGTACAGAAACAAAAATAATGAGAGTGATGATTAAGAAACTTTGGATAACAAAAGAAATGAGAAATGTACAAATTGGAGTACATGTGTGCATTTAAAGAAGAAATAGGACTCTTTAGCTCTCTTTGTGTCTCTTTTTTTCTGATGGTCTTACCCTCTGTCTTTCTCTCTACTTTTCCTTTCTCGTACATAACCATGATTGACAATGTATCGAGAACGACTATCAGTACTAAAAAGAAAAATGTTTGATGTAGAAATATGAGGTTAAGTTGATCAAATCTAAAGGACAGTAGTAGAAAGTATACATTTGGGTGAACTAACAACATTATGATTTACGTAATAAATTAGTTAAAGAAGAAATATGATGACAATGAAACAAAAATGAATGTGAGAAAAAATTAAATGTATGCATGTGTCAAGATTGGAGGCCTTATCCCGTCCCTCCTCACCTGAATCTTCTGTGGCAGATTCCTTCGGATTCAACTCCGTCTTCTTACGGTCCTTCCTCCTTACAGGAGTCTTGTTCTTTGATGTCTTGGCTTTCTTTTCGTGCAAATAGGGTCTAGCCCCTCCGGAGGCCACCACAGCAGAGATAGAACCCTGTCCGCAGGGAACCCCAGGGGGCCAGACCTAAATCAGGGAAAAAGCACGAAGGCAGAAAAAACCCTGTTTCCAGATGGGTTCTAATAAGGAGTGGAGAATTCCGTTCACAAGTAATTGAAGTCTGGCTGCTGCTGATAGCTGAAGTAGTTGACCTCCAACTCCGGTGGAGAGAGCCAGTTAAGCCCTGCGGTGACAGTAGGGCGAAGCACACAGAGAAAAGATACAGGAACTCAAATAAACCAATAAATAAATCTTAAGGAAGACAGAACAGAGAGAAATGCCCGTAAATAACAGTGCTAAATAAGGAAATGTGTGTAGGTAACCATAAGCAGAAAGTAGAAATATGCCTGCAGAGTGCAGTAAGTCTGCAAATGAAAAATTAGAGTGTAGAGAAGACGAAAGGCAGAAAACGCCGAATCAAGTAAACTGAAATGATTCGGCGGAGGTATAGTACAGAAGCACAAGCGAGGCGGAGCTATAGAACAGATGAGGAGAGAAACGCTCGCAGAAGTAGCAAGAACCAAGAGACAGGTAACAAGGGAAGAAATTATGTAAAGCACAAAAGGTAGGCACAAGGAAGGTGAAAGGTAGCTGCAAGGATGGTCGGCAAGGAGGAAATATCCAACAACGAAGTTCCACACGAACCGGAGCGATGTGTACAGATACAACGCATCGGTTTGGGGGAGGAGTCAGAATTTAAAGGTACGGCCACCATCTTGAATGAGGACTAGAGCGCTCGCAAGTCAATGTTTCCAGCGCTTCCAAACCTTCCATTCTCCGTTCCTGACAGTATGTCACTGAACATTTTAATATCGCCCCTACAGGTGAAACAATGGCAGAAAGGGGGGCAATTATTGACAATGACACAATTCCAGTTAGTGATAGGGTAGTTAGTAGAACAGATAAATATTACAATTTAGAATGCAGTATTAAATATGCAGCAATATTGTTTTCAGCAATGTTATTTTTTATGGCCTGGTACTACACTGTGACTGAAAGGGGGGGGAGCGGGGTAAATCTGATACGAGAGGGCTCAACGCTCATATGGCTGGAGTTAAAACCATGTGGAATCATAATCACTCTGCAAATAGGAATCTTACTACAAAAATCGCTTGGCCACGGCCCCATTGTTTTCTTTTGCTGATATTAAACAAAGTGAAGATAACAAGACCAATCAGTATGATGGGGATTACTGCTGGGAGGGTGAGCCTGACCTGATAAATACTGATGTGCAAACAACCACCAAACCTACCTAACAAGGCACTATAATGCATTGTAAACTCACCACTGCAATTACCCAAGAAACTCCAGAACCACAGGACTGGCAAGCTGCTAGCGAACTCAATGACACAACATGGGCTGATGTCTTTCCCATAAATTATAGGAGATTGAAAATGATAAATTATAGGGAAGGGGGAGGAGGAGACGGGAAAGAGGGGCGGTGGAAAAGATGTGATGTTTACCATGGACTGGGACTAGATGAAATAGAAGACCACCGCCACCCAGACCAGTCAAATAAATGGCATTCAGACATGTGTGCAACAGCAAAACAAGCCACAAATGAGAGCTGCTCTGTTTGCTCTCTCATACCGCACACTTCAGGCACACCTAAAATGCTTGTTCCTCAAGAAGTGCCCTTGTCAGATGCCCATTGTTTGATTCATCTCGTATTATGTAGAATTCGGTGCACCTTCTAGGCACACACAGCTACAATACAAATGCTGCAGAACGAGAAAACCTGTACGAGCAAGCGGCAAGGAGTGATTTGCATCAAAGAACCATTTTTTACCATCAAAGGAACAAGGTTTCCAGATAATAAGTGGCATGATGAGACGATCAAGTGCAAAGCTGAGGCACTAAGAGGACTAACTGAAGAAAACGTTCAATGGGTCAAAGAAACGTATGCTCCTGTCGGGTCCCAGCATATTGCAAAACTCATGTGGGTTACCGCTCTCGAGAAGCCTATTAAACTACAGAAGGAAATTCCGCATGAAGTTTAATTTCATGGGGAAGGAAAGGTGCAAATGGGTTCCAACAAGTGGTGCAACAAAACAATCATCATCCGAGATATGAAAAAGGGTACAGCTGCACTGATGGACATGTATTGGGTGTGTGGCAAACAAGCCTACCTGCATCTACCGGCAACATGGAAGGTACATGCGCCCTGGCCACCCTGCATTTGGCACTAATGGTGATTCCAGAAAGTAATATCCAATGGGGAGAGGCTCAGCTGGCATATCAGCAGCAGGGCAATCGGCTGAGCACCCCAACCAGCAATCACAGAGCCTTCCACCTATGACATTCTGTCTGGAATTGACCTACAAAACAGACTGTCCTGCAAAAGGAGGTCATCGAACTATATCTCCAGCGAATCATCCAACCTTCTCACTGCGATTCCTGCGAAGTATAAACTTTTTAACTCTGCAGAGACATTCTTTGCTTCCCTTCTAACTCCAGGCGCAAACAAACCCCAAATGGCTACAAATCGTCCACTGGGAGTTGATTCAACTGGCCAACGACACTGAAGAGGGGTTCAATGTGATCAAGGTGGAACTTTGTGCCTTGCATCTAATGACAATGCAGAACCGGTACATCCTAGATCTTCTCACAGCAATGGACAGCAGTGTTTTCCGTAAAATCGGGAGCGCATGCTGTACATTTGTACCTTCTGAAGACGCGGATAATGGAACCCTCTCCCACGTCATCTCGGCAAGTACACAGCCTGGGGTAGAGAATGCTGAAAGAAGGAGGAATAGAGCCAACAAACTGGTTCGACAACATGTTCAATTGGATACCATCCTGGTTTAGCATCATGATGAACATTTTTGTTCCTGTCATCGTTTTTATTTTACTATTTTTTGGTGTGTGCCGACAAGGTATCCGATGCTGTGCAAAATCTATGCCTAACTCAAAAATGATGATGGTAACAATGGGCAAACAGACAACGGTAGCAACAATGTTAGATGCACAAATACAAACTGGATAGCCAAACCCACCAAAATACTGCATGACAGCTGTCTATCGCCAAAATGGGGATAGGGTAGATAATCTATATCACACAACAATTAAAGAACCAAGGAAGCTGCAGTGGTACAGGGAAGAGTGGGTGGACCTGGATGGGGATGGAGGAATATGTATGACATGCATACCTGACGAGTATGCAAAAAACAGGCACAGCCTGGGAAGTGTATGTAGGGCTTGGATGTCAATAAAGGGTACACCTGCATGGGACAAGGCAGTAGCAGAAGCGGAGTATTATCGGAATGAGAATAATAATAAAAAGTAGTTTGTTACTTTCGCTGTAACGAAAGGGGGGAATGTTTGGGAGTGATGGGTCATTTAGGCCCCCCTCATAGATTCAGCACGATGTGAGCCACTTGCTCGTACAATAATGGGGGACGCTTCCATTTGCTTGCATGCACACTAGCAATTTCATTGGCAGAGGCGAGGTTATTGTGTGGGACACTTGGCTTCCATTTTGTGCACCCTCGGCTCCATCTTTGGACTAGGCCTCACTGCAATAATACAAAAAGGCTTCTCTCCCCTCTGCAGCGCCGCACACACCGCACTCATGGCCCCCACCTTTTCTCACTTTGCCTGAAAGCATTGCACCTCCATTCTCACGCTTAAACCAGAGATAATTGCAACAAATACACCAATATAACATCTCACTCTTCCTCTGAGATCACTGTCCTATATGTGAACCGGCTCGAACCATGCCCTGTAACTCATCCATCTCCACAAACCTGCATGTGCCCTCTTACCCCTGCTGTTGGAAAATTACTGCCACTATAACCCTGTGTCCCTGTGAGGTATTCTCTTGATGTACGAGATGTGTGGCCCTGCTGTGAAGCCCGCCCCAGTGTGCCCCAAACTAACACCAAACCTCTGTTACAGTATATTGCACCCTAGAACTAACAAATGTCATAATGTCTTATATCCTCTTTTGATGCTCCTGGACCCACCCCACAGCCAATGTTATCTTACTGACCACGGCCCTAAACCCGGTACTCCATATAAGTCCCAATGAATAATTCTGTAATCGTATGTGTTCGATTTATAGATGCATGATGATATACTCAAGGGACTGTAGTGACCATTATTTAGTACATGTCTGATGGTAGTATCTCACGTTAGTTTAGTTAGGTCTCGATCTACCTCACCACGACCTGACCCTCACCCCGCCTGGACACAGACAGATGGACCTCGTGATGCTCACCCTCCCGCCAACCCAGCAGCAAATCATGGAGGAGCAGAACCTATATGCCCATATGCAACGCAAGCTTGTGTCCAATCATAAACAACTTTGTAATCAATTGTACGTGTATTGTTTGCCAGAGAGCTTTCGGGCAGCAGAGTTCTCTGGATGCCAATTTCACATAAAAGAAAACTAACTCTCGCATCCTGGTCTCTTAGTCTCATTCCCCGTTAGGGTGTGTCTTATTTTTTGTATTGCATTTGTAAGACGGGGAGTGGGCCTTTACACTATCCAAAGTCTCCACAGTCCCCTTTCCCAGCCAAGGATCATTAAAGACCCAGATGGCACGTGCACACCATTGCATAGTGCAGCCTTTCTACCCTTTTTAATTTTATATTTGTAACACTCCCGCAATGTGTGCTTTCAAACAGTCACGCATCCATCCACCAATCACTTCCAAAAACTTTACATATAAACCTATGACTATACTAAGCTTCCACATACCAACTGTCACTTAACAATCTTCTACAAATCTTTTGCATCTGCATTTCCCTTTCTTATACAAAAACGTTTACACAATGCTCACGAGAGAAGTGCACATGTAGAAAGGGCAGTACGAATGGCCAAGTGCTCATGAGAACCCAGGAGGGAAATGCCAAGCGATGCCAAGGGGGGATGCTGCTGGATAATACTGGAGCAGAGGAGTCTCAAGGGTGGGATGTACCTTAACCATAAGATCCCTTTAACAAAGTTTTTTTTTCTGTCAATGGACTAGGTTTTTATAACTCAAAACGTTTCATGATGTTACATGACCATATATAAGTGTATAAGTTATTAATAATACCTCTTTTCATATATATGAAAGAACTATAAACCTCCTTTAAGAAACATGATTGGGATAACAATGATCGTTAATTTGTCTACAGCATAAGGCTTCACCAAACCCCAGCCAAACCAAACCAAACTACTCCTATTATTGACTGCACCTACCCTGCATACTTGATCAGTGTCCACTATAGCCTAATAATGTAACCATTGGCCAGTGCTCATGACTTGCAGCCAATAAACAAATCAAAGTACACATTTGCATTTGCCCAGGAACAGGCCAGTACCAACATACCGAATATGTATCACTAGAATTCTACTTGAATTCTTACACTTTTGAAAGATAAAACACAAGACATATTTCTAAAAACATGTTTTCAGGATCTTGCTAAAACACATACTGCATTAAAAGACATTAAGCTTCAAAGTACATCAATGATTACAATGCAAGCATTGCCCTCTTGTGGAATGCAAACATAGATATGCAATATATTGCAGACAATTCAACTGCTGTTGCATAATATGTCACAGCCTACCAAACCAAAGCTGATAAAACAGAGCTAAAAGACCTCTGGGATGACATATCATCTGATGAAAAACGGTCAGAAAAACTGTACAGCTTTAGCATAAAATGCTCTCCCATACAGAACGTGGATGCTACGAAGCTGCAGACCGTTTAACAGGCACAGCCTTATGTTGCAAATCTGAACACATAGGGCCTCATTACACGGATGGCGGTAGGGATTTACCGGTACCGGTAAAATACTGGTACCGGTAAATCCTTACCGCCTTACTACGAGGTCCCGTTGCGGGTTGGGGGATTTAACGCCTGCTTTTTGCAGGCGTTAAAATCCAACCCGCTAAGGGACCTCAGAGCTAATTACGGCACCGCAAAATTGCAGTGCCGTAATTAGCGCCTTCCCCATTCCCATAGAGCCCTATGGGGCAGAAATGGGAATGGGGAAGGGCAATGGTGGAAGGGGGATTTACCGCCCCTCCAACCTTGGAATGGGGCGGTAAATCTCCTTTCCGCTAAGGCGGTGCCGGTATTTTACCGGAATGAGCCATGGTGCTAATAGTGCCATGGCTCACCGCCTACCGTGTAATGAGGCCCATAGTCTGGCTAAGCATTGGTCCAGCTGCATCCAGAAAAAGAGTGCTGAAATCATACTAAGACATAGAAACAATAGCCAAAAATGATCCATCCCAAAAGACAGGACATTTTGAAAAACAATGTATTAGACACATACTACCCAAACGTAAGTATTGCTTTGGAAAACATTTGCCTATATCACATAGCTCAAAATGTCTCCTACAAGAATAATGTTAAACCAGATGATAATAGGGGAAAATACATGGTCTCAACTTGTGAAGGGAGCCTCGCCAAACTTACCAAACCAAGCCTAATTAATCATGTGAAGTTATCAATTAAAATTCCTCAAAATAGAGAAATTTACTACATGTCCCACCTCCAAAGTTTTAAACCATGGAGAAAAGAAGAAGATTTATTAGGAACCCATGACTTATTTGAAGCTGGATTCTATGCAAATGAAAGCAGTATAACAAATGTCAATTTCAAGCAATACAAAAACATGTTGGACAATGAACAGCAACAAGAGGAAGAGGTTCAAGCACAACTAAATGAAGAAACTCCTGAGGGCAGTCAACCTTCTGTTACAGGAAGCCAAGAACCACGTGGAGAGCCACTCAAAGTAAATGAAGCAGAATTAGCCATGACTGAAGTAGAAAACACAACGTATCAATATGAGCAATAAGAAGAACACTTGGCACTGCTGAAATAACAACTAAATGATGAGCAACGTAGCATTTTCCTAGAAGTGACTAAAGAAATTGAACATGGTTTGCAGTATGAAAGTAAAACTTGTAGCTGTTGAAATGATAAACCTGTACTCCTCTGTGTAAGTGGTGAAACTGGTTCAGGTAATGCATTCTTAATAAAAATAATCAGCAAATTCCTACAAAAGTTAACAAACAACAACATTTCAGCTGTTGTAGCAGCCTCCAAAGGGTTATCTACCTAGAACATAGGAGTGTGTCATGCGCTGGCATTCCGGGCGGCTGTGGAGAGAATGGACACTCAGACACCATTAATGTGCCTTTGTTTTCTTTCTCACTTCCGGGTGTTGTAGGTCTAGTGTTCTTTCCTCTCTGTCAGTGCAGGTACTTAGCCACGCCCCCCCTTTCAACTGTGCGTTGCAAGCCTTTGCTTTTCCCTGGGTCTATGCGCTACTGCTTTTCCGTGATTTCCTACCACCCCTATTTTGTGCTTCATTCTTCCTCTCTCTCCCTCTGCTTACCCTTCTCAGGTTTCCCTTTCCGTTGTCTTCCATTCTGCTACCCCTCTCTCTCGTCCTTCTTCTGCCGCTCCTTGCAACATTTCTGTTGGGTTTACTTTCGGTATTGACTCGCTTCTGGGTCTCTCTCTCTCTGTCCCTCCGGAGCCTTCCATTCCTCCTCGGCTGCCGCTGCTTGTTCTCCTGGATTCCTTTTCTCCTACTTTCTATTTTAGGCTGTTTCTTCTGTACTTCTCTTACCTTCCTTCCTCTCTCCTACGGTGCCCTCCTTCTGCTGGCTACTTTGATCCTGTGGATTTTTTGGGGTCTAACTGTTTTCCCAGAGCCCTGGGTTACCCTAAACTGTGTCCGGATTTCCACGCTCTCAAGGCACAATACTAGGCTGCTCTCCTTCAATTCTGTCGCAGACTTGCATCCATTGAACTGCCTCCAGACTGTTCTTTTTCCGTGTGAAGTTCTCAACCACACCACTCCGGAGAGGTTTTTTCTGCCTTTTGCCTTTTTCCTCTTCCTCGGCTCTCACGGGAGGGTGTCCCCTGCTGTTCTGCTCTCTTACGAGCCGGCAGAGTGACGTCCAGCCGAGGGAGGCATATCTTCATAAGAAGAAACAAGTACTCCACAGAAAGAAGGGAAGAAGACCCATATTTTCATCTGAGGACCTGACACGTGAGGAGGAGGAGGGGGAGGATTTGGACTGTCCTCATGTTGTAAGGCATGACAGTTTGCAACGCCACGAAGAAACCAATATGGCTACAGCAGAACAGGTCCAGGAATTGGTTAACACAGTCCAGAGGCTATCCCAACAAGTTCAGACATTAAAGACTGAGAATGCAACCCTTCAACAGAGGATGGGGGTTCAAGAACAGCTGCGGGCAGAACTCCCACCCATGCCTTTAGCTTCTGGGAAATACGACGGTACGCCACGTCGATTCAAGGACTTTATGGAAGCCTGTATAATATGCTTTACCTTTCGTCCCCAGACCTTTGCCTCCGACCAAGCGTGTATTGGTTTTTTCACCTCTAATCTTACCGGTAATGCTCTGTCTTGGGCAACTCCTCTGGTCACGGGAGCCAGCCCCCTCTTGCAGGATTATGCTGCATTTACAGCTCAATTCAAACAAGCTTTTGAGCGACAAGAAGCAGTTCAGGTGGCCACTTAAGAACTCCTGGACATTCGACAAGGAACCTCAGACTTGCTTACTTACATTTCCCAAATCAAGAAAGTGGCAGACGAGACAGGATGGCCAGAAGTGGCACAGTTCAGGATGAACTCGCCAGAATACCCCGGCCTACCTCATTTGCTGACCTGTTATCTACGGTGCTACAACTAGACTATAGGATTGCTGAAAGACGAGCCGAACAAAAGAAGTCTTGTATTCCTTTCCTACCTCCCGATTCTTCCACTCCAATGCCCTCCTCACCCAGGCCACCAAAAGAGGAACCTATGAAGATTGGTGTTGCCCGGGGTCCTTTGACTCCCGAAGAAAGAAAAAGAAGAAGAGACAAACTATTCTGTATGTATTACGGATCAAACAAACATATGTTACGGGATTGCCCAGAGGTGCCACCTCAGACATCGGGAAACGATCGCCCTCAGAACCAGTAGGGGTGGGTTCTCGAGGGTCACACTGCAGTCCCTATGTCTCCATGTCAGTAACTTCAGCAGTTTCTACTGACGACAATCGTTTTATGGTTGTGAACTTACAACTGCACCTTGGGCAAACTGTGATAGATGCCCTGGGACTGGTTGATTGCGGAACAGCAGGATGCTTTATGGACACTGTATGGGCAAAGAAAACTGGAATGTGTTGCTTGAAAGAGAAGAGGATCAGAAGGTGAAAGGAGTGGATGGTAGGCCACTAGGTTCTGGACTCATAACTCAGGTCACAACTCTGCTTACCATGACCATCATGCAGCATACTGAGACTATACAGTTTGACCTAATAAGAGCTGCACATTTTCCCGTTATATTGGGGATTTCTTGGTTCCGCAAACACAACGCAACTATAGCTTGGGCAAGGAATCAGATGGCGTTCTCCTCTGACATCTGCGCCAAACGGTGCTCATCAGGAACCCACTATGCCACAGTCAAGACTGTGACTGAATCTTACTCTTCTTCAACATCAGTAGGAATCAACCATATACCAGCCAGTCTGTATAAGTATCAAGAGGTGTTTTTGCAGATGGTCCACAACCTTTGCCTCCACATCGTCCAGAAGATAGTTCCATCAACTTGGTCCCCAACGCCCTGGCACCTTTTGGTCATATGTTTTCACCATCTCTCAAAGAGAAGGAAGCTCTACGAAGATACCTCGATGACAACCTTCAGAATGGGTTAATCCACCCTTCTCATTCATCAGCTGCGGCAGCCCTGTTTTTTGTTCCTAAACGGGACACTCACAAACTAAGACCATGTATAGATTATTGTGGTTTAAATCAAGTAACCATTCGAGACAGGTATCCTATGCCACTCATCAAGGACATTCTGGAGACCTTACAAGGGGCATTGGTGTTTTCAAAACTCTATTTGCGACAGGCATATCATCTTCTCCGGATACAGAAGGGTGATGAATGGAAGACTGCATTCCGGACACCTTATGGACACTTTAAGTACTGTGTAATGCCCTTTGGCCTAGTCAATGCACCTTCCATATTCCAAAGATTTATGGACCGTATTTTTTCAGATCTCTTATTTCACACCACAATAGTATATCTGGATGATATCTTAGTCTACTCATCCTCGTTTGAGCAACATAAGAACCATCTTAAACAGGTGGTACAACGCCTTAGTGAAAATCATCTCCTTATGAATCCTGAGAAATGTGTATTCACAGCTTTCACAGTTCCATACTTGGGATTTATCTTGACCAGTGCTGGTATCCAGATGGACCCACAAAAGGTTGAGACTATTTAGAAATGGCCTTCACCTACTAACATGAAGGAGGTCCATAGATTCCTAGGGTTGGCAAATTTTTACCGCAAGTTCATTTCTAACTTTTCAGACACTGTATTGCCCATTACTTCACTTCTCAAGAAATCCTCGTCCCTGTTTAAATGGACTCAACAAGCAGAAGACGCCTTCTCCCGCCTCAAACAGATTTTCTGCAGAGCCCCCATACTCCGACAGCTTGACCAAGCATGTCCCTTCATAGTAGAAACGGACGCCTCTGCAGCTGCCTTGGGAGCTGTATTGTTGCAGGAATACCAAGGCGAGGAACACCCTATTGCATTACTTTCCAAGACTCTTACTCCTAGCCAAGTTAACTATTCAGTGATAGAAAAGGAGCTCCTCGCTATGAAGACCGCCTGTGAAGAGTGGAGGCATTTGCTACAGGGTGCCACCTTTCTGTTTGTGTTACGGACAGATCACAAAAATCTGACATTTATTGAACAGATGGAGTGTAGGAACTCCCGACAAGCTAGGTGGGCCCATTTCGTTGCGCAGTATGAATTTACCATCACTTACATTTCGGGATCCAAGAACACTCTAGCAGACACCCTTTCCTGCATGCCTATTCCTGGAACAGTGTTAGAACATCGCCCAGAACCAATTATTTCCCCTTCCAAGTTGTTAGCCAGGTGTCGGGATTCCTGCAGAAAGTTAAGACAGCTACTAGCAGTGTAACTCTCCTTCCAACTTTAACGCATAAAGACCGGACCAAGAGACAGGAAGGTCTGTTGTTCGTCAATGAGAAGCTATTTCTACCAGACGCTGCAAGCCGACACTTTGCCCTTAAATGGTGTCATGACAACCGTATGGCTGGGCATAGAGGCAAGACCAACACGGTTGAACTCCTCAGGAGGCAGTTTTGGTGGCCAGGTCTAGTATCAGATGTGCACAAGTACGTTTGCTCCTGTCTGACTTGTTGCAGGTCTAAATACACCTTGAGGAAGCCTATCGGTCATCTACATCCAGCACCGCTACCTACCAGACTGTTGAGAATTCTGTCTACAGACTTTATTGGTGATTTGCCACCTTCAGAGGGGAAGACATGCATAATGGTAATGGTGGATTCATTCACCAAGTTGGCCCATTTCTCTCCTCTTCCAGGCCTTCCCACCGCTGCCGAGATGGCTGTTGTATTCGTCAAGGACGTTTTTTGGCTACATGAGTTACCAGAAAAGATAATATCTGATTGTGGGAGCCAATACACATCTTGTTTTTGGAAGGTTCTGTGTACCAAGTCGGGCATAGAACGCGCCATGTCGTCAGGGTTTCACCCCCAGACAAATGGGCAGACAGAGAGGCTTAATGCCTCTTTGGAGCAATATCTATGCTGTTACACTAATTTGAAACAAGATAACTGGGTAACACTGTTGCCAACAGCTGAATTTGCTTATAATAATGCCAAACACAGTGCTACTATGATGAGTCCTTTTTTTGCACCTATGGTTTTCATCCACGTAATCTCCTACCCAATGATCTCAAAGCCTCAGCAGTACCATCAGTTGATGCCGTTCTTGACAGCATTTCTAAAGCCCATGTCCTTACCCTCAAATCATTACAGGCCGCCCAAAGTAGATACAAGACACATTACAACTGCCGTTACCCGGCTCATCCCTTGTGGGAAAAAGGGACCAAGGTTTGGTTGTCTACTACATTTCTACCACATTGGTTGTGGGTTTCTAAGCTATCTCCAAGATATATTGGTCCCTTTGCCCTCATTGAACAGATCAATCCTGTAGCTTATCGTCTACGATTAACTGACCATATGAAGCGCATACACCCTGTCTTTCACTCCTCACTACTCAAAGAATGGACACTCAGACGCCATTAATGTGCCTTTGTTTTCTTTCTCACTTCCGGGTGTTGTAGGTCTAGTGTTCTTTCCTCTCTGTTAGCACAGTTTCTTAGCCATGCCCCCCCTTGCAACTGTGCATTGCAACCCTTCGCTTTTCCCTGGGTCTATGCGCTACTGCTCTTCTGGGATTTCCTACCACTCCTATTTTGTGCTTCGTTCTTCCTCTCTCTCCCTCCACTTACCTTTCTCAGGTTTCCCTTTCCTTTGCCTTTGTCATGCATGCTGGACATAGTACCCCTGGACCTGGAACAACATCTTCACGGAGAACGAGTTATGCTCATAGAACTGCTAGACCTTTCTATTCTAAATGGAGATTGTTTGATGCACTGCCGGGAAAACGACGTCTGCATTATTCACATTGTTAAATTCACGTGATTTAGGTTAGTCACGTGTATTTTGGCAGTACGTTCATAAGCAGCGTGAATACGTCGCTCGCTGCTTCTGATTGAACCATTATGGCGTTTGGTAGCTGAAACCCTTGATCTGCGTCCTCGCATTTGCTTCAGTTACTTCCTCGGCTTCTTCGGCCTGTTTCCTTCCACATGCAAATTCCTGGAGCTGCTGTCTGGAAGTCACAGGTTGGCCGCACTGTCTGCGTGCTCTTCAGTCGCGTGTATTCTGACACGCGGTTTCCTGATTTCTTTGCATGCTGCTTTCCTGTCTATGTGAACTCTATTCGCGTGTAAACCTGCACGCGGGCTTTTTCCTCACGCTTGCAAGAGCGGCTGTCCTTGCTGCGTGAACTCTATCACGTGTAAACCTACACGCGGGCTTTTCCTCACGCTTGCAAGAGCGGCTATACCGGCCGCGCGAACTCTGTCGCGTGTAAACCTGCACGCGGGCTGTCTCCTCGTGCTTGCAAGAGCGGCTGTCCCGGCCGCGTGAACTCTGTCGCGTGTAAACCTGCACACAGGCTTTTTCCTCACGCTTGCAAGAGCGGCTGTCCCAGCTGCGTGAACTCTGTCGCGTGTAAACCTACACGCAGGCTTTTTCCTCACGCTTGCAAGAGCGGCTGTCCTGGCCACGTGAACTCTGTCACGTGTATCCTGCACGCGGGGTTTTGAACTCTGTTGAACATGTAATTCCACACGCATACTATTCTTTGCTTTGGAGTGAATCCCTGACACCTGTGAGGAGATAACAGGTGGACTCAGTTCATCTTTTTTCTGTTTCTACATGGGAAAGGAAGTATTTCTTTTGAAGGTGATTGTGCACAGTACTTTGGGAGGTATCCTGTGGTGCACCAACCCAGTACCTAGCTTGAGCCTCATGCCGTTCGGGATAAGTCTCCCTTACTAATCTTCCCTTCCTTTTCATTGTTTCAACTCCTGGATTTCTTCAGAGACTTGGTGAAGACTTCAGTTCTAAGCCCACAGGTCAGTGTTGTTAACTAGTGATATTGCTGTTCTATAGTCAGTTGATTTGGGACAATTTCTTATGATACTTTATTTATCCTAGGCTGACTTCCTATAAAGCTCCCATGCCCTTTCCAGTGATCCCTCTCTCTGCCTGTTTCATCGGTCAGAGAGTGGTATCATTTGGAAGGTCTAATTTGACTTCACTACTATCAAGTCGTGTGAATAAGGATCCGGAAGAGCCCCACCAATTGTATCCTTTTTGGTTACCGTATCCTTTTCAAAAGATATCTTGGTGATTTTTGACAGAATCAGAAGCTATGGAGGGTACGGATCCTTTAACTGTCTTGACTCAGTTAATCACCAATTTGAGAAACTAAATGATTACGGCACAGGACATATTACGGCATCGCATGGATGTTATGCAAGATGCCATTCATACCAGTCCTCAGGGAACACAGGCTCCAGTGGCCACTGCATCTGGATCTGGGACATCAGCACCATCACAAGAGACTCTTAAAGTAGTTATGCCAACACACTTTCCTTTGGCTCCCCCGGAAAGGTTCACAGATGATCCTAAAACCTATAGAACCTTTGTCAATCAGTGCCGACTCCATTTCCTGTGCAGGCCTAACTCGTTTCCCGATTTAACTGCAAAAGCAGCATTTGTGTTTTCTCATTTGGGGGGTACAGCTGCTGCTTGGGCTAATCCTTTATTGGAATCAAACAGTCCCTTGCTGTACGATTGCAATGATCTTCTGGCTGCTATGAGAAAGGTCTTTGATATGCGTTACGCCACTCAAGCCACAGATCTGGAGTTGGTAAGTCTACAACAAGGTAGTCAAACTCTGTTGGCTTACATAGCCAGATTCAATCAATTAACAGCCGAAATCCAATGGCCTGAAGACAAGAAAACGGCTGTTTTTTACAAGGGTCTTTCAGAAGAGCTAAAAGACGCCTTGTCTACGGTCCCTGTGGTTCCTACAGGGTTCACAGAATTTCTCGATTTGATTCTACAAATCGATGCTCGAAGAAATGCTCGCAAAGGAGAGAGAAAACTTTTTTGCAAACACCGGTTCCTCTAGAGGCACCAGCAGCTTCCTCGAGTGACCCTGAACCAATGCAGATTCGTGCCGTGAGAGGCCGGTTATCTAATGCAGAGAGAGAGAACCGGAGGAAAAACAATTTATGCATGCACTGCAGTTCATCTGAGCATTTACTGGCGGTATGTCCCAAGAAACCAGTTAAGCGTTCGGGAAAATCCAAAACTCGACAGTAGCAGGAGTCCCTGTGTCGAGTACTACATCAGACTCCCATATAATTCCAGCATACGCACCTATGGTTGTTGAGGTGACGTTACGTTTTGCTGACCAAGAATTAGTTTCCAGGGCTATGGTTGATTCCGGAGCCAAAAAAAATTACATTGATATTACGTACGCTAAGAAATGTTCTATACCCCTGGTAAACAAGAACAAACCTGAAACAGTTAATACTGTAGATGGGTCAGTCTTGATTTCAGGTATGGTAACCCAGGAGACTGTACCTATTCGGATGACTTTATCAAATGGTAATTCAGAGGAAATGGTTTTTGATGTCATTGCGGCTCCACAGTACAAACTATTGCTTGGTCTTGCCTGGTTGACTCTTCATAATCCAACCATTGACTGGGTTACGGGATTGATCCAATATCCTTCCAGTTATTGCAATGAACATTGCTTTGCCAGTCAGCAGGTGTCAACCAAATCACATATTTTGGTCTCTATGGAGGGTGGTTCCATTATCAATGTGGTACATCAGATCAGTACACCTATACCAAGTGAATATATGGAATATGCTGATGTTTTTGACAAAGGCCAGGCAGAACAGCTGCCTCCACATAGACAGTATGATTGTCCGATTGAACTAATTCCTCGGGCTAAAATCCCTACTGGTCGTGTCTACTCTTTAACTCCCAAAGAAGATGTTGTCCTGAAAGAATACATCGATAAAGCTCTTGATATGGGATTCATACGGCCATCCCAATCACCTGCTGCCTCCCCATTATTCTTTGTTCCAAAGAAAGAGGGAGATCTAAGGCCCTGTATTGATTACGGAGCTCTTAATGACATCACCATAAAGAACCAGTACCCTTTACCATTGATAAATGTTTTGTTAGATCAGCTAGGTACTTCTATGTACTTTTCTAAATTAGAATTACGAGGAGCCTACAATCTGGTTCCCATTCACGAGGGCGACGAATGGAAGACCGTTTTCAAGACGCGGTACGGCCTTTATGAATATCTGGTGATGCCCTTTGGCCCCTGTAACGCTCCCGCCACATTTCAGTTTTTCATGAACGATATCTTCAGGAACATGATGGATCAATTCGTGGTGATCTACTTGGATGACATATTGATATATTCATCATCTTTCCAAGAACATGTTAAACATGTGTCTGCTGTCCTTAATGGAAGCATTTACTACTGCACCTGTACTTCAACATCCTGATCCTGATTGTCAGTTTATCGTTGAAGCGGATGCTTCCAGTGTCGCTATAGGAGCTATACTATCGCAAGTTTGTGCAGAAACCAAGGAAGAGCATCCAGTTGCTTTATTCTCCCGTAAGCTAACTTCATACGAACAGAACTATACCGTTACTTAGCGGGAATTGCTTGCGATCAAGGATGCTTTCCGAGAATGGCAACATCATCTTCTTGGGGCCAAACATCAGGTGTTGGTGTACTCTGATCATCAGGCATTCAAAACTATGAAATGCCTTACGGCTCGACAGGCCAGATGGCATGTGTTTTTTGCTCAATACAATTTCCAGATTACTTATCGCCCTGCCAGACAACATGTCAAATCGGATGCTTTATCCCGCATCGGTGAGGAGTTGAGGGAAGAATCACCGGTGCAAAATACGTTGTTGGCAGACCATGTGATATGTAGTTGTTCTGCACAACCTTCCCTAAAGTGTAAATTACAGGAATGGGTGAAACAAAATCCCTGATTGGTTCAGGAACTGAATCTAGACATACACAACGGTTTGCCTTTCACACAAGTGGTGCTTTATCTACCAACAGTTACCACCCGGAACAAGGCTCTCAGTTGGGGACATGATTCCTTGATGGCAGCCCATCCTGGACAGAAGAAGACCCTAGAGCTGTTCAAAAGCTGTTCAACATGTCACATGACAACAGCATTCAGTTTGTCAACATCCACCTTGACAAACTTTCAGAAGTTAAAAGGATAGGACGGTCAACAGCACAATTCCTTCTTTTCAAAGACATGTATGTACGCAGAGAGCAATTTTCTGTCTCTTGCATATGCAGTCACTATTCACCTATCACAATGTCTAACCCTAGATCAGGCATTGGTTGACATTGGCAGCACAGTCTTTAAAGAAGGTATGAGTTATGTAGCACTATCACATCTACGTACACTCAAAGGACTATTTGTTGTCAATGTTGATGCAAAGCCAAGGCTGACATTCCTTGCATCGTAGAGTACAAAAGATAAGATTGCGTGCACTCTACATACCCCATCTTGATATGCAGCCTGTTCCAGAAAAAGTAAAAAAAATAAGCAAATAATGCAAACAGAGCTTATAAGAGATCACCCAACGCTACGATGAAATAAACTAAAAACAACTCCTACTCCATCAAGTAGTACAACCACAAAACTATCTAGTGCAAATGCAAGTGCGCATCCATCAGCAGAAACAAAGAGAAATTTGTCTTCCAAACAAACAAGGGGAGGTCCAGCAAATGGCACAGTCAATCTTCTGTTCCAATTGCCAACAATTGTTTAAAAACACTTACTCGAACGGCTCAGACCAGTTGTGTTTGCAAATGTGTTTCCTTCATAGAAATGCGACAAATAATCCTGACAATACTTACAGTGCCTCAGGAATAAGGCAGGAGTTGGACTACTGAGCAAGAACGGTAAACACACAGGAAGATCCACAAGAAGTTCCAATGTACTTACTGCAAGCACTAGAAAGCAAAAATATACCTATGAATGAAATCTTTTAGATTTCATACACATGGACGCATACATGCACTCTCTGCAACCATGTTGCACAAGAGCAGGTCCCTAATGAACGATTTGCATATGTATCTATACTTAATTGTGAATTCATTCCATTTCATCAGCTGGTGCAAAATGCAAATCATGCCATATTATGCACTGTTTGCAATTCAGATAATCGTTCCACCTTACACATAAACCCACATAGCCACTATGTAATAATAATGATTTAAGGTACAATGTAGATGGCACCAAAAACAACTGCAATCTTACTAGCTTCACACACAGGCAAGTATCTCTTGGCAAGAAAACCTTCATAACAGTAGGCATATATCCCATATTGGTGCCACAAATACTGCAGGTCACTATACTGCATACATTAAAATAATATGTGGCATGTTTGAATGCAATGACACTTCCATTACTCTAAAACATAGATTACCAGCAAATCTAACAAATGCCTCCTTAATATTCCTTAAACCTATATTTAGTCACTGATTTGTACAACTATCATAAGTTAGTGCACTTTAGACACCAAAAGGTATCTAAGTGCTTAAAAAATACCCTTCATAACTGTAAAACTATAAACAGAATATGCCAACTGGTATCTAGCTACATCAATAGCGCTGCAATGCTGTTTTTGAAATGGAAAACAGTTTCAATATGCCAACAGATGTACATTTAGTACATTTCTGGTAATGCTTTATAGAATTTTCTTCCCAATGACCCAATGATTATGCAAACAGAAACAACAACTGGGGAAAACATACACTAATGTTGTTTCACCCATAGTACTTAGAATGTACTGATTATGAGGGTCTACAAAGTTTAGTCACTAACCTGTAGAACTATCAACAGTTAGACTATGCCAACTGGTATCTATCTGCAGCCATAATACTCCAAGACTACTTTTTAATAGCAAAATAGCTAGAATACACCAACAAGAATCAAAGTGATTCAAAAAATACTCTTCGAAACTATAACATTTTTAACAGTTAGAATACACCAACTGGTAAATAACTGTGCCATTAATACTGCAATGTTACTTTCCAATAGTGAAATAGTTAGATACAACCAACAGGAATGAAACTGTTTCAAAACATACCCTTTGAAACTGTAAAACTATCAACAGTTTGAATATGCCAACTGGTATCTAACTGCATCCATACTACTGCAATATTAGTTTTGAGTAGCAAAATAGTTCGAACACACCAACAAGTATCACACTTTTTCATAAAATGCCTTTCAGAACTATAAAGGTACAATACACCAACTATTATCTAACTACATCTGTAGTACTGCAATGCTCCTTTTCAAATAAAAAAACAGTTTAGTTCCAATATGCCAACAGATATCTAAATACTTCAAAATTCCTTTAAAAAAAGAGACCACCAGCACTTTCAAAAAGCAAAACACACCATTACAATTCTTCCTACTGCAACACTGCTTGTAACAACAAATCCACTTATTTGTGCACCTTCAACATTCTTTTATGTACTGCACACTTCAAACAAACGTAGTGTGACACGTAACGTGAAATAAATGTACTAGGTTTTTTCAATCCTTCATGGATTTTTTTTCCCAATTACCCAACAATTATGCAAACAAAAACAGCAACTGGGCCAAATGCACAGTAATGTTGTTTGCAGAATAGTACATGGAATGATATGATATTATATGATATGATGATATGATATGATAGTTTATTTATATAGCGCCCATACACAATGTGCTTCAAAGAGCTTCAAGGCAAGGGAGGGAACAAGGGAAAATACAATGACATTCTTAAAGGCCATGAGCAGAAACCATCATCATTGCTACGCATTGATTTTGCACAACATTGAACCCCTACCTGACTGTTAGAATTCCTGTCTCAGGAACATGAGACACGGTTTTGGTAGCTACAGTAAACCAACAATTGTACAGAATGTCAGCATAAAAGGATACATGTAGGGTAGATGTTATCAAAAGGATACACGTAGAGTCTTCCGGAAATGACTCGATGTCCCTCGTATCTGTTGAATAGCGACCTTCCAACTGACGGCACTCTTTGACTGTTTAAGGAAACAGCCCAAGGGAGGAATCAGTGGAAAGGGTGAGTAAGTATAGAGGAACCACCAGCCTATTAGGAGAAGGATAAGGGAGATATTAGGAGCTGATGGAAACAAAATAAGACAGTATGTTTCGGTTCGAAAACCACTGACCTGTTTTCTTTGAAGACGAAAAGGTAAGTAGGAACGATCAACCTGCTACTGAGTCTTTAGTAATTCCCCCTAGATAGGAGACTCCTAACCAACGACAGGGAAAGGAAGGTTAGTAAGGAAAAACTAACCCGCACGAAACGAGGGCCACACTAGATTCGGGATGGTGCATGCAGGATAGCGTCCATAAAGTCTCAGTGCACTTGATGTATGAAGGTAAAGAACAGAGACAAGTAACAATGGAAGTTCGTGGGAGGAGAAGAACCGAAAACAAGCTGGTAAGTCCTTTGCAGGAATTGCTCTCAGGGGTAGTACAACAGAAGAGAGTAAAGTGAACCTCTCTCACCTGTGAAGGAGTAGGAATGTTTGCTCTGTGAATAGCTGGTTGGAGAAAAATGGAGAGGAATGGTGAATCCAGAGCGCAGCCCCTTGGAGAGAACCGCAGGTACAACAATAGGAGGCTGCAGAGAGTTTGGGATATTCAGGTTGCAGTCGCAGGGTAATGCGGCCAGGACAGTGGGGGCAGCCAGAACCGGATAAAGGCCCCGCGGGGAAGACTGCAGGTGCCGCTTCGGGAGGTTGCAGAGTTTGGAATAATCAGGTGGCAATCACAATGTAAGGAAGCCAGGTTGGCGACTCAATAGGAGATCGAGTAGTCAGAGAATTCCGTGGAGAAAAGAAGCAAGAGCAACGGCTCTGGAACGTAGAACAAACAACGATCAGAAGCGCCAAACACCGGCACTTCCGGGTTTAAGTACGTGTCAGCTGATCAGAGCGTAACACATGACGAACGCATTGTCAGCTGACTATCGCGTATGCCGGAAGGTCCTTAAAGAGGCACTACGCACATAAAAGCGGAATATAAGGAAGGTAAGAAACCAAAGTACAAGTCATGACCAATCATGCGAATAATGTCAATGTATTCTTTTGCCGGGTAGTTTATTGAACAGCCGCCAGCGAGTGTAGAACGGTATAGCCGTTCGCTGGGCTGAATGACAAGACGTCGAGGAGAAGCCATTGGCAGGCATGACAGTGCCATCCCCCAAAGAGCGCCCCACCCCCCTAGAAGCATGAAACCGGCGCAGCAGAGCGGGGGCATGGATGTTGGACAATGGTTCCCAGGAACGATCCTCGGGGCCGTAACCCTTCCAATCAATGAGATAGTGAGGAACCCCAGCACGCAACCTAACATCCAGAATAGCCTTCACCTCGTACTCCTCCGAACCTCGTACCGAGACCGCCAGAGGCTCAACCGGCAACCGTGTTCCAGCGGCCAAAGGTTTAACGAGAGAGACGTGAAACCCTGGATGAACCCTCCAACGAGAAGGTAGTTCCAAACGAACAGCCACAGGGTTAATTACTTTAGTAATCCTATAAGGACCCACAAAACGGGGTAGCAGTTTCTTTTTTCCAGGTATTTTCAGATGTTTATTGGATAGCCAGACTGACATACCGACCTTGTATTGAGGATCGACAAGTCTGTGTTTGTCAGCATGCTGTTTAGAGCGAGCCTGGGCTTCTTCCAGGTTCTTTTTGACCCTGGTCTGTAGGGAAGTGATGTTCCGTAGTTTGTTGACCGCCCCAGGGACAGAACCGGGCAATTCAGGATGAACGGGAATGGAACGAGGATGCTGACTATAGAGTGCGTAAAACGGAGATACGCCAGTAGAGGCATGCACCGAGTTGTTATACGCAAATTCGGCCGCAGGCAGAACTGCAAGCCAGGAGGACTGATGTTGTAGCAATAGACATCGTAGGTACTGTTCCATGACACCGTTTACCCGTTCTGTCTGCCCGTCAGTCTGAGGGTGATAAGAACTAGATAACCGTATGTCCATCAAAAGGGTAGAAGTTAAAGCCTTCCAGAAACGCGAAGCAAACTGTGATCCCCTGTCTGTGATCACTACTGCAGGAAGACCAAAAAATCGGAAGACGTGCTTCAGAAAGAGATCCGCCAAGACTATGGCAGAAGGAATACCTTGACATGGGATGAACAGGGCCATTTTAGTGAAGTAATCAACGACAACCCACACCGTGTCAAATCCCTGTACGGGAGGCAATCCCACGACAAAGTCCATAGAAACCATGTACCAAGGTTTGTGTGGCACTGGTAAAGGCTGCAGCAATCCCATGGGTTTTCTCGATGTGGGTTTACATTGAGCGCATACAGCGCAGGAAGAAACGTAGTCTATGACATCGCGTGACATCCCTGGCCACCAAGACCATCGCTGAACCAATTCCAAAGTCTTCTTTTGACCAGGATGGGCCGCGACTAATGAGTCATGACTCCATTCCATTGCCTTGAGACGGGTCTGATCCGTGGGTAAATACAAAAGACTGTTGTAGTACGGGAGACCATCGTTGACATCCAGATTCAATTCCAAAACCTTTTGTGGGTTTTGCGAGACCCATTTGGTTATTTCCTGTTTGAGGGAAGGTTGAACAGAACAACTGCAAATAACCTTTTCTGCCAATAAAGTGGGTTTTGGGTCAACACCATCGACCCGACCAGAATGGAGACATGACAATGTGTCTGCTTTGGTGTGGTCTTTGGCTGGACGATAAGAGATATGGAAGTTGAACTGGGCAAAGAACGAGTGCCAACGAGCTTGTCTAGCAGTTAGGCATTTCATAGATTTTATTTCTTGAAGATTGCGATGGTCTGAATACACAAGTACCGGATGTTTTGCCCCAAGAAGATGGTGTCTCCATGTTAAGAACGCGTCTTTTATCGCCAGTAGCTCTTTCTCTGTGACAGTGTAGTTCCTTTCATAAATTGCTAGTTTACGTGAGAAAAACGCCACTGGGTGTTCCTCTCTAGTGTACGTACATTCCTGTGAGAGGATAGCCCCTATAGCCAAACTGGAAGCGTCAGCCTCTACTATAAAGGGTATATCAGGATCTGGATGCTGTAGGACAGGGGCTGATGTAAAGGCCTCTTTCAGCATATCGAAGGCCTTTTGTGCCTCTGGTGACCAGTGAAATGGAGCTTTAGGACTGGTCATGGCTGTGAGCGCTGCTACTGTCTTAGAAAAAGAGTGGATGAATCTCCGATAAAAGTTTGCGAAGCCCAGGAAGGATTGTAAGGTTTTGATTGTGTTGGGAACAGGCCAGTCTAGGATTGCTTTGACCTTGGAATGACTCATTCTCACCCCCTTATTGGTGATATCATACCCAAGGAATTCAACTTCCTGAGTGTGGAATACACATTTTTCTGCTTTAACGAATAGGTGGTTTTCTCTCAATCTTTGAAGGACTTTGGCAACATGTGTGAGATGATCCTCCATGGAGGTCGAATAGATCAGGATGTCATCTAGGTAGACGACCATGAATTGGTCAATGTAGTCGCTGAAGATATAATTCATAAAATATTGGAACGTTGCGGGGGCGTTGCACAATCCGAAAGGCATGACTAAATACTCATAGAGACCGTACCGGGTCTTAAAAGCGGTCTTCCATTTGTCGCCTTGGCGAATACGTACGAGATTGTACGCCCCCCGCAAGTCCAGTTTAGTGAAGATGACAGAAGCACCCAGTTGGTCTAGGAGTACATTAATTAACGGTAACGGGTACTGATTTTTTACAGTGATAGCATTAAGGGCCCTATAGTCAATGCAGGGGCGTAGGTCCCCTTCTTTTTTCGGGACGAAGAACAGGGGTGAAGCAGCTGGTGACCGAGAAGAGCGTATAAAACCGTTTTCCAGGGCTTTATCGATATACTCTTTCAGTACTTCATCCTCCCGTTGGGTAAGTGAATAGACGCGCCCTGTGGGAGTCTTGGCGCCAGCCACCAACTCTATAGGACTGTCATAAGGCCTGTGAGGTGGTAACACTTCTGCTTTACCTTTATCAAACACATCGGCGTATGCCCCATACTCTTTAGGTACCAGGATGGGCTTGTTAGTAAGCGAGCCGATGCTAGGAGCCCCCACTAGGAATGCCAACACTGGAGAATGGCTCCCTTTAGATCCCGAAAGGCACTTATTGTTTCAATAATCCGAGGGGTATTGGATGAGGCCTGTGGTCCAGTCAATGATAGGATTATGCAGTTTGAGCCATGATAATCCCAATATCAATGGGTATTGAGGTGCAGCTATCACATCAAAGACCAAGAGTTCCGTGTGACCATCAGGTAAAGACAGCTTAACTGGGATGGTCTCTTCTGTTACCAACCCAGAAGACAAAGAAGAACCATCGATGTTATGAACAGCTTCTGGAACCAATTTAGGAACCGTGGGTATAGCTGACCGGGCCACAAACGTTACATCCATGTAGCAATTAGAGGCGCCTGAATCAAACATAGCTAGGGATCGTAAAGTCGTCCCGTTAAATTCTAAGGACACGGGTACTGATATGGAGGAAGCCATGTAGACAGAGGAGTCCTGTTTGGTACTCGGCAAAGGGACCCCTGCTATTGCCGAGCTTTGACGTTTCCCGGCTTTCTAGGCGGTTTCTTGGGGCAGGACGCTAATAAGTGTTCAGGAGAGCCACAGTACATACATAAGTTGTTCTTGCGGCGGTGTTCACGTTCAGAATTAGACAGGCGGCCGCGTACTGCGCCTATTTGCATAGGTTCAGGTTCGCAAGTAGCGGAGTGAGAAACTTCAGAACGCCCAGGTGTTGACATGAAGGGTTTCCTTTCTCCTTTCCTGGCAGATCGTCGGGCGTCTATTTGGAGGACCAGATCTAGGAGATCCGAAAACGCTGACGGAACCACAGGGACCGCTGACAAGGCGTCTTTCAACTCCTCAGATAAGCCTTTATAGAAAACTGCTGACTTCTTGTCCTCAGGCCATTGGGTTTCTGCTGTGAGTTGATTGAAACGAGCAAGGTGTGCCAATAAGCTTTGATTGCCTTGCTGTATGTTTAATAGTTCAAGATCCGTAGCCTGGGTAGCGTGTCGCATATCGAAAATTCTACCCATGGCCAACAATAGAGCATCACAGTCATACAACAAAGGACTGTTTGATTCGAGCAAAGGATTAGCCCATGCTGCAGCCGTTCCCCCTAGATAGGACAGCACGAATGCTGCTTTAGTGGTCAAATCTGGGAAAGAGCTGGGTCGACATAGAAAGTGAAGCCGACACTGGTTTACAAAGGTGCGAAAGTTCCTAGGTTCCCCCATAAACCTCTCCGGAGGGGCTAAAGGAAACTGGGTTGGCATGAGCACCTGTACGGGGTCCCTTTGAGTGGCCTGGAGACCCGAACCCGAGGCCACGGGATTCAAGCCTGCCACCCCCTGTGGAGATGCGTGTATGGAATCTTGCAGCATGTCCATGCGGTGGCGCAATGTATCCTGAGCTGATATCATTTCCTGTCTCAGGTCAGCCACCAGCTGAGTAAGTACAGTTAAGGGATCGGAACCCTCCATTTTAGGCTTCTGATTCTGTTAGAATTCCTGTCTCAGGAACATGAGACACGGTTTTGGTAGCTACAGTAAACCAACAATTGTACAGAATGTCAGCATAAAAGGATACATGTAGGGTAGATGTTATCAAAAGGATACACGTAGAGTCTTCCGGAAATGACTCGATGTCCCTCGTATCTGTTGAATAGCGACCTTCCAACTGACGGCACTCTTTGACTGTTTAAGGAAACAGCCCAAGGGAGGAATCAGTGGAAAGGGCGAGTAAGTATAGAGGAACCACCAGCCTATTAGGAGAAGGATAAGGGAGATATTAGGAGCTGATGGAAACAAAATAAGACAGTATGTTTCGGTTCGAAAACCACTGACCTGTTTTCTTTGAAGACGAAAAGGTAAGTAGGAACGATCGACCTGCTACTGAGTCTTTAGTAATTCCCCCTAGATAGGAGACTCCTAACCAACGACAGGGAAAGGAAAGTTAGTAAGGAAAAACTAACCCGCACGAAACGAGGGCCACACTAGATTCGGGATGGTGCACGCAGGATAGCGTCCATAAAGTCTCAGTGCACTTGATGTATGAAGGTAAAGAACAGAGACAAGTAACAATGGAAGTTCGTGGGAGGAGAAGAACCGAAAACAAGCTGGTAAGTCCTTTGCAGGAATTGCTCTCAGGGGTAGTACAACAGAAGAGAGTAAAGTGAACCTCTCTCACCTGTGAAGGAGTAGGAATGTTTGCTCTGTGAATAGCTGGTTGGAGAAAAATGGAGAGGAATGGTGAATCCAGAGCGCAGCCCCTTGGAGAGAACCGCAGGTACAACAATAGGAGGCTGCAGAGAGTTCGGGATATTCAGGTTGCAGTCGCAGGGTAATGCGGCCAGGACAGTGGGGGCAGCCAGAACCGGATAAAGGCCCCGCGGGGAAGACTGCAGGTGCCGCTTCGGGAGGTTGCAGAGTTTGGAATAATCAGGTGGCAATCACAATGTAAGGAAGCCAGGTTGGCGACTCAATAGGAGATCGAGTAGTCAGAGAATTCCGTGGAGAAAAGAAGCAAGAGCAACGGCTCTGGAACGTAGAACAAACAACGATCAGAAGCGCCAAACACCGGCACTTCCGGGTTTAAGTACGTGTCAGCTGATCAGAGCGTAACACATGACGAACGCATTGTCAGCTGACTATCGCGTATGCCGGAAGGTCCTTAAAGAGGCACTACGCACATAAAAGCGGAATATAAGGAAGGTAAGAAACCAAAGTACAAGTCATGACCAATCATGCGAATAATGTCAATGTATTCTTTTGCCGGGTAGTTTATTGAACAGCCGCCAGCGAGTGTAGAACGGTATAGCCGTTCGCTGGGCTGAATGACAAGACGTCGAGGAGAAGCCATTGGCAGGCATGACAGTGCCATCCCCCAAAGAGCGCCCCACCCCCCTAGAAGCATGAAACCGGCGCAGCAGAGCGGGGGCATGGATGTTGGACAATGGTTCCCAGGAACGATCCTCGGGGCCGTAACCCTTCCAATCAATGAGATAGTGAGGAACCCCAGCACGCAACCTAACATCCAGAATAGCCTTCACCTCGTACTCCTCCGAACCTCGTACCGAGACCGCCAGAGGCTCAACCGGCAACCGTGTTCCAGCGGCCAAAGGTTTAACGAGAGAGACGTGAAACCCTGGATGAACCCTCCAACGAGAAGGTAGTTCCAAACGAACAGCCACAGGGTTAATTACTTTAGTAATCCTATAAGGACCCACAAAACGGGGTAGCAGTTTCTTTTTTCCAGGTATTTTCAGATGTTTATTGGATAGCCAGACTGACATACCGACCTTGTATTGAGGATCGACAAGTCTGTGTTTGTCAGCATGCTGTTTAGAGCGAGCCTGGGCTTCTTCCAGGTTCTTTTTGACCCTGGTCTGTAGGGAAGTGATGTTCCGTAGTTTGTTGACCGCCCCAGGGACAGAACCGGGCAATTCAGGATGAACGGGAATGGAACGAGGATGCTGACTATAGAGTGCGTAAAACGGAGATACGCCAGTAGAGGCATGCACCGAGTTGTTATACGCAAATTCGGCCGCAGGCAGAACTGCAAGCCAGGAGGACTGATGTTGTAGCAATAGACATCGTAGGTACTGTTCCATGACACCGTTTACCCGTTCTGTCTGCCCGTCAGTCTGAGGGTGATAAGAACTAGATAACCGTATGTCCATCAAAAGGGTAGAAGTTAAAGCCTTCCAGAAACGCGAAGCAAACTGTGATCCCCTGTCTGTGATCACTACTGCAGGAAGACCAAAAAATCGGAAGACGTGCTTCAGAAAGAGATCCGCCAAGACTATGGCAGAAGGAATACCTTGACATGGGATGAACAGGGCCATTTTAGTGAAGTAATCAACGACAACCCACACCGTGTCAAATCCCTGTACGGGAGGCAATCCCACGACAAAGTCCATAGAAACCATGTACCAAGGTTTGTGTGGCACTGGTAAAGGCTGCAGCAATCCCATGGGTTTTCTCGATGTGGGTTTACATTGAGCGCATACAGCGCAGGAAGAAACGTAGTCTATGACATCGCGTGACATCCCTGGCCACCAAGACCATCGCTGAACCAATTCCAAAGTCTTCTTTTGACCAGGATGGGCCGCGACTAATGAGTCATGACTCCATTCCATTGCCTTGAGACGGGTCTGATCCGTGGGTAAATACAAAAGACTGTTGTAGTACGGGAGACCATCGTTGACATCCAGATTCAATTCCAAAACCTTTTGTGGGTTTTGCGAGACCCATTTGGTTATTTCCTGTTTGAGGGAAGGTTGAACAGAACAACTGCAAATAACCTTTTCTGCCAATAAAGTGGGTTTTGGGTCAACACCATCGACCCGACCAGAATGGAGACATGACAATGTGTCTGCTTTGGTGTGGTCTTTGGCTGGACGATAAGAGATATGGAAGTTGAACTGGGCAAAGAACGAGTGCCAACGAGCTTGTCTAGCAGTTAGGCATTTCATAGATTTTATTTCTTGAAGATTGCGATGGTCTGAATACACAAGTACCGGATGTTTTGCCCCAAGAAGATGGTGTCTCCATGTTAAGAACGCGTCTTTTATCGCCAGTAGCTCTTTCTCTGTGACAGTGTAGTTCCTTTCATAAATTGCTAGTTTACGTGAGAAAAACGCCACTGGGTGTTCCTCTCTAGTGTACGTACATTCCTGTGAGAGGATAGCCCCTATAGCCAAACTGGAAGCGTCAGCCTCTACTATAAAGGGTATATCAGGATCTGGATGCTGTAGGACAGGGGCTGATGTAAAGGCCTCTTTCAGCATATCGAAGGCCTTTTGTGCCTCTGGTGACCAGTGAAATGGAGCTTTAGGACTGGTCATGGCTGTGAGCGCTGCTACTGTCTTAGAAAAAGAGTGGATGAATCTCCGATAAAAGTTTGCGAAGCCCAGGAAGGATTGTAAGGTTTTGATTGTGTTGGGAACAGGCCAGTCTAGGATTGCTTTGACCTTGGAATGACTCATTCTCACCCCCTTATTGGTGATATCATACCCAAGGAATTCAACTTCCTGAGTGTGGAATACACATTTTTCTGCTTTAACGAATAGGTGGTTTTCTCTCAATCTTTGAAGGACTTTGGCAACATGTGTGAGGTGATCCTCCATGGAGGTCGAATAGATCAGGATGTCATCTAGGTAGACGACCATGAATTGGTCAATGTAGTCGCTGAAGATATAATTCATAAAATATTGGAACGTTGCGGGGGCGTTGCACAATCCGAAAGGCATGACTAAATACTCATAGAGACCGTACCGGGTCTTAAAAGCGGTCTTCCATTTGTCGCCTTGGCGAATACGTACGAGATTGTACGCCCCCCGCAAGTCCAGTTTAGTGAAGATGACAGAAGCACCCAGTTGGTCTAGGAGTACATTAATTAACGGTAACGGGTACTGATTTTTTACAGTGATAGCATTAAGGGCCCTATAGTCAATGCAGGGGCGTAGGTCCCCTTCTTTTTTCGGGACGAAGAACAGGGGTGAAGCAGCTGGTGACCGAGAAGAGCGTATAAAACCGTTTTCCAGGGCTTTATCGATATACTCTTTCAGTACTTCATCCTCCCGTTGGGTAAGTGAATAGACGCGCCCTGTGGGAGTCTTGGCGCCAGCCACCAACTCTATAGGACTGTCATAAGGCCTGTGAGGTGGTAACACTTCTGCTTTACCTTTATCAAACACATCGGCGTATGCCCCATACTCTTTAGGTACCAGGATGGGCTTGTTAGTAAGCGAGCCGATGCTAGGAGCCCCCACTAGGAATGCCAACACTGGAGAATGGCTCCCTTTAGATCCCGAAAGGCACTTATTGTTTCAATAATCCGAGGGGTATTGGATGAGGCCTGTGGTCCAGTCAATGATAGGATTATGCAGTTTGAGCCATGATAATCCCAATATCAATGGGTATTGAGGTGCAGCTATCACATCAAAGACCAAGAGTTCCGTGTGACCATCAGGTAAAGACAGCTTAACTGGGATGGTCTCTTCTGTTACCAACCCAGAAGACAAAGAAGAACCATCGATGTTATGAACAGCTTCTGGAACCAATTTAGGAACCGTGGGTATAGCTGACCGGGCCACAAACGTTACATCCATGTAGCAATTAGAGGCGCCTGAATCAAACATAGCTAGGGATCGTAAAGTCGTCCCGTTAAATTCTAAGGACACGGGTACTGATATGGAGGAAGCCATGTAGACAGAGGAGTCCTGTTTGGTACTCGGCAAAGGGACCCCTGCTATTGCCGAGCTTTGACGTTTCCCGGCTTTCTAGGCGGTTTCTTGGGGCAGGACGCTAATAAGTGTTCAGGAGAGCCACAGTACATACATAAGTTGTTCTTGCGGCGGTGTTCACGTTCAGAATTAGACAGGCGGCCGCGTACTGCGCCTATTTGCATAGGTTCAGGTTCGCAAGTAGCGGAGTGAGAAACTTCAGAACGCCCAGGTGTTGACATGAAGGGTTTCCTTTCTCCTTTCCTGGCAGATCGTCGGGCGTCTATTTGGAGGACCAGATCTAGGAGATCCGAAAACGCTGACGGAACCACAGGGACCGCTGACAAGGCGTCTTTCAACTCCTCAGATAAGCCTTTATAGAAAACTGCTGACTTCTTGTCCTCAGGCCATTGGGTTTCTGCTGTGAGTTGATTGAAACGAGCAAGGTGTGCCAATAAGCTTTGATTGCCTTGCTGTATGTTTAATAGTTCAAGATCCGTAGCCTGGGTAGCGTGTCGCATATCGAAAATTCTACCCATGGCCAACAATAGAGCATCACAGTCATACAACAAAGGACTGTTTGATTCGAGCAAAGGATTAGCCCATGCTGCAGCCGTTCCCCCTAGATAGGACAGCACGAATGCTGCTTTAGTGGTCAAATCTGGGAAAGAGCTGGGTCGACATAGAAAGTGAAGCCGACACTGGTTTACAAAGGTGCGAAAGTTCCTAGGTTCCCCCATAAACCTCTCCGGAGGGGCTAAAGGAAACTGGGTTGGCATGAGCACCTGTACGGGGTCCCTTTGAGTGGCCTGGAGACCCGAACCCGAGGCCACGGGATTCAAGCCTGCCACCCCCTGTGGAGATGCGTGTATGGAATCTTGCAGCATGTCCATGCGGTGGCGCAATGTATCCTGAGCTGATATCATTTCCTGTCTCAGGTCAGCCACCAGCTGAGTAAGTACAGTTAAGGGATCGGAACCCTCCATTTTAGGCTTCTGATTCTGTTAGAATTCCTGTCTCAGGAACATGAGACACGGTTTTGGTAGCTACAGTAAACCAACAATTGTACAGAATGTCAGCATAAAAGGATACATGTAGGGTAGATGTTATCAAAAGGATACACGTAGAGTCTTCCGGAAATGACTCGATGTCCCTCGTATCTGTTGAATAGCGACCTTCCAACTGACGGCACTCTTTGACTGTTTAAGGAAACAGCCCAAGGGAGGAATCAGTGGAAAGGGCGAGTAAGTATAGAGGAACCACCAGCCTATTAGGAGAAGGATAAGGGAGATATTAGGAGCTGATGGAAACAAAATAAGACAGTATGTTTCGGTTCGAAAACCACTGACCTGTTTTCTTTGAAGACGAAAAGGTAAGTAGGAACGATCGACCTGCTACTGAGTCTTTAGTAATTCCCCCTAGATAGGAGACTCCTAACCAACGACAGGGAAAGGAAAGTTAGTAAGGAAAAACTAACCCGCACGAAACGAGGGCCACACTAGATTCGGGATGGTGCACGCAGGATAGCGTCCATAAAGTCTCAGTGCACTTGATGTATGAAGGTAAAGAACAGAGACAAGTAACAATGGAAGTTCGTGGGAGGAGAAGAACCGAAAACAAGCTGGTAAATCCTTTGCAGGAATTGCCCTCAGGGGTAGTACAACAGAAGAGAGTAAAGTGAACCTCTCTCACCTGTGAAGGAGTAGGAATGTTTGCTCCGTGAATAGCTGGTTGGAGAAAAATGGAGAGGAATGGTGAATCCAGAGCGCAGCCCCTCAGAGAGAACAGCAGGTACAACAATAGGAGGCTGCAGAGAGTTCGGGATATTCAGGTTGCAGTCGCAGGGTAATGCGGCCAGGACAGTGGGGGCAGCCAGAACCGGATAAAGGCCCCGCGGGGAAGACTGCAGGTGCCGCTTCGGGAGGTTGCAGAGTTTGGAATAATCAGGTGGCAATCACAGTGTAAGGAAGCCAGGTTGGCGACTCAATAGGAGATCGAGTAGTCAGAGAATTCCGTGGAGAAAAGAAGCAAGAGCAACGGCTCTGGAACGTAGAACGAACAACGATCAGAAGCGCCAAACACCGGCACTTCCGGGTTTAAGTACGTGTCAGCTGATCAGAGCGTAACACATGACGAACGCATTGTCAGCTGACTATCGCGTATGCTGGAAGGTTCTTAAAGAGGCACTACGCACATAAAAGCGGAATATAAGGAAGGTAAGAAACCAAAGTACAAGTCATGACCAATCATGCGAATAATTTCAATGTATTCTTTTGCCGGGTAGTTTATTGAACAGCCGCCAGCGAGTGTAGAACGGTCTAGCCGTTCGCTGGGCTGAATGACAAGACGTCGAGGAGAAGCCATTGGCAGGCATGACACTGACACACACAAAAAAATTAGTAACAGAAAAACGATGAGTGGGACAAACATTTTCATCAGAATGCTGAACCAGGAAGGTTTCCAGTTGAAAATATCATCGAACCAGGTGCTGGGGTTGATGCCTCCTTCTTTCTTCATTCTTTCAACCAGGTTATGTACTGCCGATATCATATTTGACAGGGTCCCGTTGTCCGCATCCTCAGAAGGTACGAATGTACAGCATGCGCTCCAAATTTTTCAGCAAACTCTGCCATCCATTGCTTTGAGTAGGTCTAGGATGTACCGGTTTTACATGGTCATGAACCACAAGGCGCGAAGATCCACTTGATTACATTGAAGCCTTCTTCTGTGTCGTTGGCCAGCTGGATCAATTCCCGGTGCACGATCTGCAGCCATTTGGCATTTGTTCGCACATGGAGTCCTGGCACTAGGAGTGAGGCGAAGAATGTTTCTGCGGAATTAAAGAGTTCTCTGCCAGGAGGCCTGAGGATTTCCTGGAAATGTAATTGGATGACCTTCGCTTGCGGGAAACTCTGTCCTGTAACTCATCTTCAGACAGAATGTCGTATGTGGTGGGCTCTTTGATTGCTGGATGGGGTGCCATTGATGTTTCGGTTGGCACCTTTCCCCCTTGGGCATGGCTCTCCGGGATCACCATCACGGCTGAATGTAATGTTTCCATGGCACAGGTACCTCTCCATGATGGCGGGAGATGCAGGTACGCTTGTTTGCCACACACCCAGTAAATGTCCATTAAGGCTGCTGTTCCTTTTTTCATGTCTGGAAGGATGATTGTCTTGTTTCAGTGTTAGTTGGAGCCCATCTGTACTTTCCCTTGACCGTGAAAACAAAGTTCATGCTGGATCTCTTTTTGTATCTTGATCAACTTTTCAAGTGCTGTCACCCACATTAGTTTGGCGATATGCTGATATCATGTTGTAGTGCATGTTCATTTGACTCTTTGAAAGTTCTCTTCTGTCAGTCCTTGCAATGCTTCAGCTTTACATGTGATTGTCTCTTCGTGCCATTTATTTCCCCTAAACATTTTCCCTTTGATGATAAAGAATGGTTCTTTCACACGTATTACTCCTTGAGGTTTGCTTGTGCATGTCTTCTCGTTTTGCAGCATTTGTACTGTTACCGTGTGTGCCTGGAAGGTACTTCACATTTTACATAAAACTAAGTGAATTAGACACTGGGCATCCAACATGGGTGTTTTTGGGGTATGCAAACTTTGGGTGTGCCAGAGGCATGGGAGAGCAAACATAACAGATCTCATGTGTTGCTTGTTTAGCTGTGACACTCATGTCTGAGTACCATTTATTGGACTGATCTGAGTGGCGGGGGTCTTCAATTTCATCTAATCCTAGGCCATGGTATGCATTATAACCCTTCCTTTCCACCCCTCTTTTTCACCTTTTATTCCCCTTTGGTCATTGTGTAACCTTTTCATCTTTTGATATCGTACAGGGAAAATGTGTGCCCATGTTTCATCATGCTGTTCAATACCACTCGGCCAAGACTGTGACACTGAATACATTTGGGTAGTTGGGACATAGGGTGTAAAGTGCATTTTATCGCCATCTGAGGTAGGTTCTTCAGTTGTGTGCATATTTACATATGGCGATCCCGAAATACCGAACATAGGATAACCCACATCATATTCATTGGATACGTTATCAACATCATAACCCATAGCAGTGTATGGAAAAATGGGGGTTTTGAAAGTTCTGTTTTTGTGCAGAGTGGTCAAATTAGAATTCAAGGAAGCATTGTGGGTCTAAATTGCTTTAAAACCATTCGAAATGAGGCTTGACCCTTCTTACATTAATTGTACCCCATTGCCCCCTCCTTTATATCCCCCAATATAAAGGACATGCTCCAATATAGGCCGAGGCAAAACAACATCACAGAGTAAACAATGGCCACAAAATAGAGGCCACAATCATAATTGTAATTTCTAGTACTACTACACTCTAACATATTGCTATATACATTTCTGGCGTTGTTAGTGAGGGCCCTCCTTTCCGTCATATTTCCACCTGAAGGGGCAATATAAATGGGTTAAGTACACAAAATAATCCACGTTTTCTTTTTTCTCTTTATAACATATTATTATTGTATACATTTACATCTTTACCATACGCATTTTTGAAGCAAAATAAGGGATGACATAAAAATAAGAGAAGAAAGCAGGAGCGATCTTTGGGGCTTTGGAGGAAAAGAGATAGACGGAGAGAGAGACAGAGAGAGAGAGAGAGAGAGAGAGAGAGAGAGAGAGAGTACATATATATCACCTCAGATTTTTGTGGATTGGCTGGTAGACCTAGTTAGCAGGCAGTAGAAAAAATGCTGAAGCCATTGGAGTGACTTGTAGTTTTCCAATGTGACCGTACTAGCAGTGATGAGCATCTTAATGAGGCAAGAAAACAGCTATTTACTCAGAAGGGTAGAAAAAATGACAAACTACCTCCCACACAATGCACTCATTCAGCATACAAAATGAGCTGTTTACCAGGCTAGTTACTGCTGGGCCTAAACAATGGTTTGAGCACCACAGCTCCCACCGCTGAGTGATTTTGGGTGGATGAAGGTCAATGGGAAATATCCTGGATAACCCTGCCCGAGGCTTTGCAAGCTTGCAGGGAACTCTTACGATGAGGCTTCAAGAAAGGTGGTACGCTACAGTGCAAGTGTAGGAAGGCTGCCATACAGTGCACTGCTCTTTGTACTTGTGGTGCTGTATCTACTGACTGAATTAAAGGGGAAGTTATCAATAATCAGTTTGAGGAAAAGTTTGAGGAAAAGTACCAATATTCATTCAATAATGAACAATATAACATAAGAATCAGTAAAAGGAGACACTGTATTTGCATTATATAATCAGTCAATAATTGTTAATGCTTTTGGTTTTTGTCCTTTCACTAAATCAATGAATTTATATATACTGCTATAAATTATGGAGAAAAAAATATTCTTTAATAGTAGGCTTAATTTCTACTTCTAACGTGTACAATAGGCATTACATGACCACACGTAAATGAATGAACAATGAATACCTACAAAAAATTAAGTTACCTTAATTGTTACTCACTGGTAGGGAGAGTACGTGAGACAGGAGACCAGGAGTGTGAGGTAGGACAGTTGCTTGAAGAACTCGGGTTGGAGCCTCCACCCGAGTCTCCTCTCTGTGAGGGATTAGAACTCTTTTTTGTGATATGACCACTTGCTGGAAGTTGGGCCAGACAAGGGGACAGATCACCCAAAAGAGCGGGGAGAGCGCACCGCCACGGACCCAGCTGCAAAGAAAAGACAAGAGGTGAGTATGAGCTCAGACAAACCCCCCTTCCCCTGGACTTCCTCTATCTAACTCGAAATACCTTAGCAGTCTCCCTATTTTCAGTGACAAGACTGGAAATGACCTAAAGAACAGAAGGATAATAAGGCTCTGGTCTAGACAGACAGGGGATATGAAGTAAAAAGAATAAGAGGCTTGATCTTACCAGTGGACCTAAAGTGGAACTGCGGATTTCAGTACAGAACACAACGTAAGGTATAAAATAATAAAAGGGAATGATTAGTAGGGAAGCTACACCCGGACGGCACGAGGGTCGCACTGGTTTCGGGGTGGTGCTCTGGCAGCAGAGCGTCCTTGAGTGCACTATTCACTCCAAGGTGGCAGAAATACGTCAGGTAAGAGTCAATATCAAGGTGCAGAGGACAAATCTGAGATGGGCTCATAGCCAGAAATGTTCATTATTGTATATGTTAGGCAAAATTAATGCTGCTATAATCAAAGGCACCATTTGTTCACCTATCTGCAATACTATTTGAAATGTATCTATATATGACACATGCACAGAACGAATGAACATATTTCATATGAACTGTACACATAGCCTATTAGTTTTAAAGTTCATACATTACAGAATTAACAGTTTGTACATTACACAATTAATTGCACAATTAACACAATTAACATCTAAAAGAAAAATCACATGAAAGGCATGTCAATTTTGAAGTGATGAAATAAATAAACAATTTAAAAAACTCACATCCAAGAAAGTGAATGCTGACTCTGATGTCTGTTTTAAAGTGAAGGAATAAATTCACACTTTTCATACATAAATGTAACTTTAGAAGGCAGAAAATGCATGAGCAGGACCGAGTTGCATTATATATTAGAACCATACATGTACATTTGTGATATTATCATTGTGCACATGAACAATAATAATGTGCTATGACATGTGCACCTAATACACAGGTGCTTACTACACATAACATGTAGACGTACCACAAGTGCTTTCATATGCACCTAGAATACATGCACCTACAACGCACACTCCTACGACACATACTGCACACTCTTATGAAATGCATTGTAAATACACACACTCTTAAGACACATGCTTATATAACACGCACTCCTATGACATATTTTCCTACCCCACATGCTCCTATGACACATGCTCCTACCACACACAGTTCTATGACACACTCTTATAAAACATACTCCTATGACATGTGCACCTATCACATGTGATGCTATTAATAAGACTCTTATGATGCACCCTGTTATCACACATGATCTTGTCACATACTTCTAGATCACGTTCACTTGCACCTAAAACACATGCACCTCCAACATGTGGACATATGACATATGGGCATACTACACATACACCTAGGGCACATGATTCAACTGTACACCATTTGATGACACACATTTTTATAACACATACTGTTATGACAGACGCTCATAGAACCTATGCTCCTACAACACACATTCACTTCTACAGCACACATTCCTACAACACACGTTTCTACAACACCTGATTCTATAATACATGATCCTAGAACACATGCTCCTACAACATACTCAACACACAATCTTATGACACATGCTCTTACAACACATAAATGTACAACATATGCACTTACAACACATACACTTACGCCACTCCCTGTTATGCAACATGATAATATGCCACATACACTTATACTACACGCTCTTACAACACATGCTTGTATTACAACAAAAACAGAATCAATAATCACATAGCTGTAAAATAAAAATGCAATTATTTGGTAACCTTTTTTTGTATTTTGTATTTTGTTTATCTATATAGCGTGCCGGGCCCAAAGGTACACGGGTGCATATTTTAGGAGGCAAAGTTACGATTACATACAAGAAAAAAAAAAGTTGGCTCAACTTACAAAAAACATGTGAGTAGTTCTACTGTATTACACAAATATATACAATATAAAATACAAAGCATGTACAGGCAAGAAGGATATACATAAGTTGTCTAAGTACAGGAGATATGAGCAGAGAATAGTACAGAGGTAATATGCACAAGAGCTATACATTAGGATGCAAGAGTTTAGTGGCAGATTGACTGTATCCGTAGTATAGCATCCAATATCTTATGATTTGTGCTAAGAGCCACCCTTTGGTTTTGCTCTTAAAGGATTGGAAGGAAGGTTCAGCTCTGATAGCATAAGGAATGGTATTCCAGAGTTTAGAGGCCAGGACAGGGAAGCTAGCACCGCCTGCTTTTTGAAGTTTAAATCTAGGCAGGGATAGGCTATGGGCTTGGGCCGCTCTCATGGGTCAGGAGGAAGTGTGGGGTGTGAGACGGTTGGCTAAGTAAAAAGGATCCTGGTTGGACAGGCACTTGTGAGTCAGGGCAAGTGTTTTCAGAGAGATTCTATGCTTAATAGGAAGCCAATGTAGATTACGTCTGTAGTTAGAGATATGATGGTTTCTAGGTATGTTTAAGGCTGCTCTAATGGCATTATTCTAAATGACTTGGAGTTTGTTAAGGTTAGATTGGCTAGTCCCGAGGTAAAGGGTGCTACAATAGTTTATCTTGCACATGACGAGTGTTCTAGCCAGGATAGTGCAATTAGGAGTCGTCAAGAATTGGCCGTAATAAGTTTGCATGTATAGGCCGACGCTGAGCTGACAGCATTGGTTTGTCTACACAATGATAGTGTCGAATCAAGGTAAATTTGTAAGGTTTTGGTATCCTTAGAGACCTTGATGACATTGCCATCAATGATAAACGATTGGAAGGAAGGGTCAAGTTTATTCAGACGTTGGTTTACAAGATTTGAGGTTAAACACATACAAAACAACCCTTAAAGGGCCTCATCAAGGGTGGGGCGCAGTGGTAAAAATGCAGCAGTAACACTATTACTGCTGCATTACTACTCCACCCAATCCCGAGTTTGGGGGAACCTTGGAACATTCACCTCTAGCTCTGAGTTGGAGGTGAATGTGCCAACTTTCCTGCCATTTTTGGTGCAATTACTGCGGCGCAGTTACCGCCCTGGTAATTGCACAGAAAATGCCCCATTGAGTACAATGGACTCCAAAAAATAATTGGGACTTACCCACCACCGCAAACTTTTGATCCGGCGCTAATAGGTTGGACCAAGTTGTTGTAATGCTAATAGTGTTGGGTGGTATTCCAGAGAATTTACTGCCAGGATACCGCCCAACTTTTAATGACCCCCATAGTCTACAGACATATATATAGATATTAATGTTTAGGTAGAAATATTATAAGCTTTGTTAATACATTAAACAATATATTATATCAAAATCAAATATAATGGTAACCTTAACTCACTCACCCACTTAAAAGCATGCAATATTCATATATAATTATAACAATTTCACATACAAAACCAAGTAATTGTATAAAATGAAAAATATTAAATGTAGACCGTTAATAAATGTTAAAACAAAGTATAACACATTTTAGTGCTACAAAAATATATTACTTAATAACAAAGTTGAAATAGAATATACACGAGCATAATTCCTTCAAATGAGTGCACTTAAAAAATTCACATATTTTAAAAATACATCTACAATAACAAAAAAATACATAAGCATTAAAATGTTATAATGTACGTACACAACAATATCAATTAACAAGGTACATGTCATCATTGTAAATACATATGATTTACTAAACAATAAACATACATTATGAAAAGAAAACATACATTAAACTAAAAAAAGTGTTGACATTGCCATTTACAGTAAATGTTTAGTAACATTTTCTTCTACAAATCATATGTATAGTCATTTCACTATGCATAAACAATGCAAACATGTAATGTGTGTTCTAAATGAAATGTAATAAATAATGAAAACTGTAAATACAACCAAAAGCAGCACAAATGTAATACACATTAAAAATATAAATCAATAGTTTCACATTTTTATTCAAAACAACCATTCACACAATTCATAACATAATGTACACTAGAAAGCATTTTAGAGCAAAATAACATATTGCAAAACAAAAACAGGGTAAGTTAACCATACCAAGATTTTAGATTTTAATATGATATATATTTTAAATGCATTCATAATGTTTATTATGTTGTAACCTTAAAATTTGTATTCGTGATGTTTTCAGACTTTAGGTTTTGGGTGGTTTAACTATAACTCTGTCAATCCGTATGTAGAGTATTGCTACAAAATAAGGACCACAGGGTTACATCTTAGTTAGGCTAACAAGCTTTCACAACCTTCACATCACTTCACCACGCATGAGAACAACGCATTGCTTGGAAATACAGGACAGTTAGGCATCCACCTCTTGAATGACTTATCTGTTTCTGTGTTTCTGATTTGTGCTTCCTTCAAAAAGAGCCATGCACTTCAGACGTTACCCCGACACATTGCAGTCTGAAAATTTTAAATTGAACAATGCTAACTATGTGTGAGCAAGCAAGACAAAGAAACACTGCTGGATTGCTCCCAGAGTGGCGTGAAGAGATGGGGTGATATCAGTCATGGCATGTGCAAACCTACCAAAGGCCGTAAAGATGTAGGCTGAGACAATTATGTGCCCATCTTCACTGAGCAGTGTCCATCATGACCATCTTTGTTTAAGCTTGGGATAGAAAACACAGTCACATGTTGGACAATTGTATTTAAAATATGTTTCAGGTTGTTCGTCACATTTACAGTATTGCTTCTAAAAGGCTCGTCAGACTGAAATAGAGTAAGACATTTGGAAACTGAACCCTTAGTAAAATTGGTGGTGGCAGAGTCATCCATCTGTTGGACATGTGTCCCTAGATGCCATTAGACTGAACAACCATCAGCCTTGTGTTGGGCCTTTGACTGTCAAGACTGGTGTGAAAAAGATGGGATCAGATGCTATATTGAGAATGTGTTTCTCTGCATCTGATTAAAAAAGGCAGAATTGACATGGAGTAGGAGTACGACCTGCAAGGGATTGGAATTGAGTGACTCAAGGAACATACCATTGCCTCAGAGAGACTTGTTAGGCTGGGGATGCTCACTCATGGGAAATTGATGAAATTATACTGTTTGATGTGCTACCACTGTATATGCATTTCCTACTTAGTCAATCTATTGAGTTCTGGCACATTAGTTGGGAGAATGGGAGTGGCAGGGGGGTGCACTTATTTCCTTATTCTCTGTATTTTGTTACTGAGCAATGTCTGTATGTTTTACTCTGCCTGTTGGAAAATTAAAAACCAAATAAAGAAAGTTTCAAAATAAAGAAATGTGTTGGTTTTTGGAAGTGATGACAACCTTAACTCAGAGACATCCCCCCATAGATATCATCCATTATGTCCTTTTATATCTTATTGTTGACCCCTGCAGTGATGTCATGCTTTGGACTCATGGGATAAGCAATGGGGGTTACTCTAAGTTAGGATGGTCATAACAACCCACACTCATCGAATTTCATGGATTGTTTTCCGTTAAGTTCCTAACTATCTCTTAATTAAATGTTTTCACTGAAATTCATGGGTTTTATGATCACATATCTTATGGTAAAAGGCCATAGGGCATTGGCCGGAGCCTTCTGCCCTGGCTAGTGGCCACGGTATATAGCAGTGGCCCCTGCCGCATTTGCACCAATTACAGTGACAGACAATAACCCACTGGTCATGGCCTGCAACTTTGGCCCATTACATGTTAGTAGTAAATAACCATGTTCCAGTTGCCATGTCCCCTGACACTTTTCAACAGTTTGGGTGATATACTGTGGGCTCCTGGCTATGGTCTTCTGCTGTGGCCGCTTGACAATTTGTGTCAATTGGAGTGGAACACGTTGGCCCAATTGCTAATGTTTCACCCTTTGTTTTGTTTTCCCTCTGCATGGACTTCCCATGCGAGAATCATTCCAGCATAAGGCAACGTCTTGTGTTTACCTAAGTAAGCCACACAATCCTCTAAATTAATGTCTTTTAATATGTCCTCTCTAGCCTCCTTCAACTCTAAATGTGCACCCCTCTTCCTTTTAATGGTCTCCCCACTTGCCCCTTACAGTCAAAGTGCCCCAGACGCTCACCTACTATCACGTTCACGTTTCTTGTCGTGATACACTCCAGTCCCTGTTTGAATCTCATTATATACCCGCAGTTATGCTAGATTCCAGTCGAAATAGAACAAATATCTAACCCTGCCCTCTAACCTCTTTAGCCTTCCCCAAAGTGCCAACCTCGCCATTTGTTTCTCTTTCTCTCTCCCCTACATCTTCCCTAATGTCAAACTTAATTTTTGCCTCCTCCAAATATCCTCTTGGGAGCTTTTCTTTTGTCTGTTCCTGTCAAATTATCTTGGGACTGGCAAGCATTGAGCAAAATAAATAGCAGCTTTAATTCCTGAAAACGCTCAGTCTTTTTGGCCCGGGGACACCCCCTTATCTGTCAAATTCCCCAAAACTACTGCACAGATTTACAGCAAACAACAGAGAGGAATGTCTGCACCACTTTGCACCTAAACTTATTTATTATTTGGTGCAACTCTGTCCAGTAGTTTTTGCTCTGTGCCTGTTCAAAAGATGCGCCTTTTTCCTCTATGGGAAATGTAATGGGTTTCATCCAAAAACAGACTTTATTTCTCACTTAATAGCTTTTGAACTATTGGACAAATTTGCCCAAGACATTCTAGCTTCATGGGGGCATGACTGACATTTTCTTCTGGCAAATTTTAAACAGATTACGTCTAACCAGTCAAAAGTGAATAGCAATAAAATGTTCGCAAAAATCAATGGTTCAGAGGATAGGTTTTGCTTTAACTATGATATGATATTTTATTTATATCGCGCTGGTAAATGAGTGAAAACTTGCCACCCTATTCTTGGTGTTGTTCAAAGGATCTGTACAATGACTGGCAAAACACATATATCATTTGACAGTCTATATGTACTTTCTGATGTGCTTTGACATTGTTTACAATCTATCACCTCTCTCTCCACATGTAGAGTTAACCAGCGCTCCACCCTTTCACACTGGCTTTTCAACAACTATGTGACCCCCTTGGCCCATCTCATCTTCAACTTCTCCTTTAACTTTCAGTGTTATGCGGATGACATGCAGCTCTCCTTCAGGCTCCCCTCTGCCTCTTTATCCTCTCGCTATCATCCCTGACTGTCTATCTCTGATTCTGGAATGGTGTGCCTCCGACGATCTCTGCCTCAATGCCAGTGTTAGGGAGAATTCTCCGGAATGGCTAATTTCCCTTACCTACTGAGTCCCTCAGCAGCTTTGCTGGATTTCTAGGATTTCTTTCTTTCACCTGATAAGAGTATGAGCCTTTTCTTCCCACTCTTACATGTGTTTTGCTGTGTGTGTTTAACATTTCTTGTGTTCATAGGCTGTGGAGCTTCACCTACTCCACAGGCATCATCTTTTTACTGTCTGTTATACAGCACCTTTAGTGCAGTTATACAGGGTTGTCTTTTTCAGACTTCCCACTTTAAAATCCATTTTCTGGGACTGACTACTGTCTCCAAGAACATGTAAAGTTACCATTGACTTTATTAGTCTTTTTAAATTCAGACCCAGAACAAACTATTTTACATAGAGTTCTGGAAAGGGTTAATAGTTATCCCTTGTTGTCTATTTGTCATGGAACATTACGTCATTTCCCTTTCTTTAAGATTTGGCTGGTGGCAGTGGTATCTACCATATTTTTCCTACTGCGGTCTATTTAAATAGTCTTGGTACTGTTTTAGGCTAAGTTAGTAGCCTCAAACTTAAACCCGCTGGACCCCATTTACTTTTATTTGGATCCGGCTGGGTTTATTCACCATTTCTTTGTGTAAAGGTCTTTCTCATGTTTTACTCTGCATGCCAAATCAGGCTTGGTTCCTTTGTTTGCCATCCTTTGGCAGGATTCTGCACAGAAGCCCTCCTTAGGCACCTGAATGTCTCAGGGGGACAGGATGTGAGGGAGGGGTTTGAGACTCCCTGCCCAGGGTCTCCTTGGAGACCCATGTTGCACTCTGTATGAGTGGCTGTGGTGACTGTCCCGCCAGGACAGCCACCCTGCTGTGGAATTGACAGCCAGGCTGTGTGAATGGGGGGAAACTGCATAACAAACAGGTCTCTGGGACTAGGAAGGCAGAGTCGCCACTGGATCGAGAGAACCGAAGAGAAGCTGACAGAAGAGGACCTCTACCATGACTGAACCTCCCGGTGAAGCCCTGCTGCGGGTCCGAATCTCTAAACTTCGACGACAGTGAAGATCTGCAAGGAATCTTCTCCCCTTGAGCTGGTGGGACCAACCAGTTCACCAAACTGCAAGCCAGGCCTCCCTCCTCTGGTCGAATTTGCTGTGAACAGATACAGTGAACCCGATAGCCAGGAGGATAGGACCGTGCTTGGGTTTTAAGGAGCGCACCTTTATTTGTCACTTTGCTCCGCTGCTGGTTTCTTCAGAGGGCAGTGCAGGACCCTCCACTCTTCCTCCTTCTTGTCAGTCCAACAGTCGCTTCAGGAACCGTGAGCCTGCAGGACCTGCCAGGAACATCTGTCTCAGCTACAGCATTCTTTTGCTCTAAAGGTACTGTGCTAACCCGGTTATTTGTTCCGTCCGCCGCAGTGAAAGTGTTTGAAATCTTTCGCCAATCCGAGGGCTTGCCCTTCTCTATTCTTTAAAGTAACTTTTCTATCGACCAACTTCGTTTCGAACTCTTTGCAAAGACTTAACCACAAACCATTCTGAACTGTGCGATCCTCTGCAAAGACTATGGTCCATTGACTTTGGCTGAGGCCCCTTGATTTGATTTCCTCACCGTAGTAGCCTTTTCTAGATTGCCCTGCTTACTTACTTGTTGGTGCTGCTTAATTTTTGTCTAACCTTGTCTTTCCCTCCCTTTTAAATTGCTGCAATGCCATCTTGCTCACACTTCATTTTGAGCTTAACTTGTCAAGAATCTATTGGGTGGTGTGTAGTATATTAAGAGTGTGATTTTTCTACTGCTTTACTTTAGTGAATTGTTTTACAACTGATGTGTAAATAAATGTATATTCTTTTACTCAGAAACCTTGAGTCAGTGTTTGTTTGAACCATAGTAATTGCTGTTCTTTGTGTAACTATTGATAGTACTCACTTTACTCTTGAGATATGTCTGGCTGCTCAGCCATCGCTACCACTTTACTGTGTAGTTGTGATGGTTTAGGTGCCTGATTTCCCTTTTCTCCCCCTTCTGTCCAGCTCTCCTCACCTGAACTGCCGGAATTACTGCTGGGATCCTGTAGCCGCCGTCGAGTAAGATAGTCCTTCTCCTTTTTTCGAAGTGCCTGCTTGTCACGGAGGGAGGCCACCTTGACTGCTGCTGGGAACAGCTGGCCGGGGACCTCCCTTCCGGGACTAAGCCGAAAATAGGGGAAAAAAACCCTGATGGGGAAAAAACCCTGGGACTCCTCAGGTTGTCAGCAAGGTAGTATTGTACGTGGCCGTGCAGGTGAGCAGGAGAAAGTAATAAGCAGGATCCGTGTTGGTTGCAGGAACAGCAAAGCAGCAGGGGGGTCCTACTGAGTGGAAGAATCCCCGAAACCCCTGCCAGCCAAGCAACTAGCGGGGCGAGGACCAGGAATGGGAGGAGGTCAGGAAAAAAACACCGGCAAGGCACCGGCAAGGCAGTCCAGAGAGAAAGCAGAGGAACGAAGGAAAAAAGGGGCGGAGCCTATCCGCGAGGACGGAACCGCAGAGAACTGAAACAAAAGTCGCCGAGGCACGGTGACTACAGGGAAAACTGGAGGAGAGAGAGAAAAGAGAAAAAACGTACGCCGTGAAGGGGCGCGAGAGCAGAGCAGAGCAGAGCAGAGTAGACGGAAGCTGAAACGGGGTAGGAGCGAAGAACCAGGAAGCAACGAGGGCTTCCACTGGACAGTTGCAACGCAGGGACCGCTGGGCCGGGAAGGTAATTATACTCCCAGCGGCCCCGCGTCGTGAGGAGGAAGCGTGATGGACACAAAGGAGGGACTAGTGCCCTGCATACCTGTGTCCTAATTTCCAACGCGGGAGAAGCCGCCAAGCGGAACGCCTGCGGGTGACAGTATGCCCCCTTCCAGACCGTATCACCCCCGGCTTCCCTGGGTGCAGGCGGTGAAATCTAGCGAGCAAACGAGGCGCATGCACCTGAGAAGCCGGTTCCCAAGAGTCCTCCGACTCCGGATAACCCTTCCAGGACAAAAGGTATTCCAACCTGCCTCGATAGAACCTAGAGTCCCTAATGTTGGAGACTTCATATTCTGCTTGAGTGGGGGTCTGTGATGGAGCAAGTCTGGGCACTGGTCTGTGATGGGAATCGAAATAGAAGTCTTTAAGGAGAGAGGAATGAAAGACTGGGTGAATGCGACTTAGAGAAGGCGGCAGCCGAAGACGGTAAGCCACAGGATTGATTTTGAGAAGAATGGGAAAAGGACCCAGATAACGAGGGGACAGTTTAGAGGGTCTTGTCCATTTGGGTAGAAACCGGGTGGACAGCCACACCTTGTCGCCTGGCTTCCAGTCCGGACATTCTTTGCGATGTTTATCCACTCCCATCTTAGATCGTCTCCTGCTGTTCTCCAAACTCTGTAATGCTGTGTCATGGGCATCCTTGATCTGATCTAACACCTCTTCGGCCGTCGGGGAATTGGTGAAACTGGGAATTTCAGGGAGAAAGGACTTAGGGTGAACCCCATAGGTACAAAAGAAAGGTGAAAGACCTATGGCAGAGTGTTTGGCATTGTTATACGAGAATTCTGCAGTAGGGAGTAGGGAAACCCAATTCTCCTGGTGTTGAGTGACGTAACATCTCAGATATAGTTCGAGAGTGGCATTAAGTCGTTCCGTCATCCCGTTGGACTGGGGATGAAAACCCGAAGAGAGTGCTCTCTCAATTCCTAAACGGGTACACAGGGCTGTCCAGAATCTCGAAGTGTACTGGCTTCCCCGGTCCGAGATGATCTTGTCGGGTAGACCGTGTAGCCTGAAAATGTCTTGTGCAAACACTTCAGCCATCTTGGTGGCTGTGGGAACCCCAGAAAGAGGGGAGAAGTGTGCCATCTTGGAGAATGCATCTACCGTGACCATGATGCAGGTACATGATCCAGATTCCGGGAGGTCTACAATGAAATCCGTAGAAACCAACCCCCAAGGGCGAGTAGGCATTTCAACTTGGGTAAGTAATCCCAACGGTTTCCCCGTCGGATATTTTGATCGGGCACAAATAGGACAGGTCTTCACAAAGTCTAGGGTGTCTCTCCTCACGGTGGGCCAGGAAAAGGTTCTCGAGATGAGCTCCAGAGTGTTGATTCCCCCGCGATGACCCGCAAGGCGGGATGTGTGACACCAATCCAGAATCTTCTTCCGCAGCGGGCCTTCCGGAATGTATAGACGTTTCTTGAAGAACAGCCAGCCGTCTTTCTCTTGATAAGGAGAAGTGGGGTGCAACGCAATTCGAGGAAGCTCTTGACTCACGGCGGTCTTAACCCCTTGTAGGAAAGTACTGACCTGGGCCAATATCCGATTGTGATGAAACATGGGTTCAGTGTCTAGTGAAGCCCTTTCCTTGCTGGAGTCCTTGCGAGATAGAGCGTCTGCCAGACGGTTAAGCGAACCGGGAATGTAAGAGATCTGAAAATCATATTGTGAGAAAAGATAGGCCCAACGAGCTTGCCTGGAATTTGAGCACTCCATTTCTTGGAGGGCTTTCAGGTTTTTGTGGTCAGTCCTGATGAGGAATGGATGCCTGGCCCCCATGAGTAAATGGCGCCATTCGTCACAAGCCAATTTCATAGCCAACAACTCCTTTTCTAGGACCGAATAATTCAATTGGCTAGGTGAGAGAGTCTTGGATAAGTAGGCTACTGGATGCTCCACACCGTTGACAGTCTGAAGTAGAACCGCTCCAATCGCGATTGCAGAAGCGTCAGTCTCCAGGATGAAGGGCAAAGTCTGATCTGGGTGGTGGAGGATCGGAGCCGAGCAGAAAAGATGTTTGAGTAGTCTGAAACTGTTTTCGGTATCGGGCGACCAGTAGAACGGAGAGGCCTCTTTCTTGAGTAGGCGAGTGATGGGATATACTACTTCAGAGAAGTTGGGGATGAATCTTCTGTAATAATTGGAAAGTCCCAGAAACCTTTGCACCTCCCGGACAGATGTGGGTGCGGGCCATTCGAGGATGGCCTGAACCTTCCTCTGATCCATATCTATACCCTCTTCGGACAGCTGATAGCCCAGATACTGCACGGAAGGGACCGCGAATTTACACTTCTCAGCCTTCACTAACAGCTCGTTCTTTTGTAGACGTTCCAGGACTTGAGTGACATGCCCGATATGTTCTTGTAGGTTGGAGGAGTAGATAAGGATATCATCCAAATAGATGATGACGGAAGTAGAGAGCATGTCAGAAAACATTCTGTCCATAAATCTTTGGAACACAGCCGGGGCGTTAACTAGCCCGAATGGCATCACCTTATACTCATATAGACCGAATGGAGTGCGGAATGCCGTCTTCCATTCGTCACCCTGGGAGATTCTGAGCAGATGATAAGCGTTTCTGAGGTCAAGTTTTGTAAATATTCTGGCCCCTTGTACCGCCTCGATGATGTCGGAGATAAGTGGCATAGGATAACGATCACGGATCGTCACCTTGTTGAGACCTCTGTAATCGATACAGGGTCTCAGATCAGTAGAGTCTCTTTTTTTTATGAAAAACAGAGGAGCCCCTGCTGGGGATTTTGAAGGCTGAATCAACCCGTTCTTCATATTAGTGTCCAGATAGTGTCGTAACACAAGTTTCTCGGCCAGAGTAAGGGAGAACATTCTGCCAAAGGGAACTAGGGCATTGGGTACCAGATCTATAGTACAGTCTTCGGGCCGGTGAGGTGGCAGTATGGAGTGAAGGTTCTCCCGGAACACCTCAGAGTATTCTGAACAATAGTTGGGCAATGCAAACACTCTCACACAGTCCGAGGTATAGGCCGTAACGGATTCAGGGCCCTTCTGGCTCTTCGGAGAAAGACAATGTTCGGTGCAGTATGAAGAACCAAAGCTCAGCTGGTTCTTAGTCCAATCGATCTGGGGATTGTGTTTGCGAAGCCATGTGATTCCCAGTATGATTGGGAAATGTGCAGCCCGGATAATGTCGAATCTTACCACTTCTGAATGATGAAAAACTGTTAAGGACAGATCTTCAGTGGTATGGGTGATGAGTCCGGATGATAAGGGAGAGCCGTCGACTCCTTCTATCTTCTGTCCTTCCTTCCGGGGTATCCTGCGTAGACCGACCTGGTCTGCCCACAGGGTATCAACAAAGTTGCCGGCTGCTCCGCAGTCCAGTAACGCGAGAGTCTCCACCTTCTCGCCTTTTACCGTAAGAGTGGCAGTAACTACCATGAGTCTGGTATCTTCCTTGGGTTCAGAAGAAGAAACTGTAAGCGAAACATAGGGACGAGTAGAGAGAACTGGAAACCCCCGGACACTAGTCCCTATTGATGCCGAGGGTGCTCGTTTCCCTGCCTCTTGCTAGGCAATTCAGAACAATCCTTAAGAAGGTGTTGGTCTGACCCACAATAGGCACAAAGTCCCTTTTCCCTTCTTCGCCGTCTTTCGGCAGCAGTCAAAGGTGCTCTTGTGGCGCCTATCTGCATGGGTTCTTCTGACGCGGCAGTGGAAGAGCGACGAGGGGGAGAGCATGCCCGAACATCCAGGGGGAATCCTGAGCCACGTTGTCTGCGTCTTTCTGTCTTCCTTTCTTGTAGACGATACTCGATATGCAGTGCAGCCGTTAGTAGGTCCGAAAAAGTAGGCGAGCGAGTAGACCTGGCTAACTCGTCCTTAATTTCCTCTTTGAGACCCCTCCTGAAAATGGCATACTGTGCAGGTTCTGGCCAGCCAGCGCCAGAAGCTACTGTCTTAAAGGCCGAAATGTATGACAGGACATCCAAGGAACCCTGCTTGACGTCCAACAATTCTTCAGAAGCAGTGAATGATAATTCTGGGCGTTCGAATGTCTGTCTCAGAGAATTCTGAAATGCTGAGTAGTCTTGAAGTATGGCATTGTTGCTTATGACTAGGGGAGTAGCCCAAGTCAAAGCATTGCCGGTCATATTCGAGATTAGGAAGCCGACTTTAGCTTGATCCGTAGAGAAAGTGCGGGGTCGGAAAGTAAAGTAGACAGTACATGCCTCTAGGAATTCCTTCACCTTCTTGGGGGCACCGTCAAACTTTCCCGAGGATAGTATCGTAGGTGGTAGTTCTGGAGGAGGGGGTTCCCTGGCGGAAACCATTTGTCTAAGGAGGGCGTTCTCCGCCTTGACTCCCTGGAGTTCTTGAGACATAGCTTGGATCGCCTTCCAAAGCTCTTGCACTTGTCCCTCAGCGGACATCGTGTCTTTACTAGGCGTTGCAATCTGTGATGGTTTAGGTGCCTGATTTCCCTTTTCTCCCCCTTCTGTCCAGCTCTCCTCACCTGAACTGCCGGAATTACTGCTGGGATCCTGTAGCCGCCGTCGAGTAAGATAGTCCTTCTCTTTTTTTCGAAGTGCCTGCTTGTCACGGAGGGAGGCCACCTTGACTGCTGCTGGGAACAGCTGGCCGGGGACCTCCCTTCCGGGACTAAGCCGAAAATAGGGGAAAAAACCCCTGATGGGGAAAAAACCCTGGGACTCCTCAGGTTGTCAGCAAGGTAGTATTGTACGTGGCCGTGCAGGTGAGCAGGAGAAAGTAATAAGCAGGATCCGTGTTGGTTGCAGGAACAGCAAAGCAGCAGGGGGGTCCTACTGAGTGGAAGAATCCCCGAAACCCCTGCCAGCCAAGCAACTAGCGGGGCGAGGGGAATGGGAGGAGGTCAGGAAAAAAACACCGGCAAGGCACCGGCAAGGCAGTCCAGAGAGAAAGCAGAGGAACGAAGGAAAAAAGGGGCGGAGCCTATCCGCGAGGACGGAACCGCAGAGAACTGAAACAAAAGTCGCCGAGGCACGGTGACTACAGGGAAAACTGGAGGAGAGAGAGAAAAGAGAAAAAACGTACGCCGTGAAGGGGCGCGAGAGCAGAGCAGAGCAGAGCAGAGTAGACGGAAGCTGAAACGGGGTAGGAGCGAAGAACCAGGAAGCAACGAGGGCTTCCACTGGACAGTTGCAACGCAGGGACCGCTGGGCCGGGAAGGTAATTATACTCCCAGCGGCCCCGCGTCGTGAGGAGGAAGCGTGATGGACACAAAGGAGGGACTAGTGCCCTGCATACCTGTGTCCTAATTTCCAACGCGGGAGAAGCCGCCAAGCGGAACGCCTGCGGGTGACAGTAGTACAGGCTTGTACCAAAGGTGAATTTGTACTGTCACTTGTAGTCTTAATTGTGTGTGGTGTTCCCCAAGGGTACTGCATATGACTCTGCCTAACAGCCAGCAAGACTGAGTTCTTCCTAATTGGGAAACCTGCTCACGCTTTCCCTCTCTCACTCTGGCTGCCCTCCTTGGACCCTCTCCCTGCACCTTCCTGTGTGGCAAAAAACTTTGGGGTCATCTTCGACTCCATTCTCTCCTTCACTCCTCACATCACCGACCTCTCCGAGATATCCCACTACCAGCTACACCTCCTTAGAAGTATTCTTCCTTTTCTCACTTTCCCCTAGCATCTCAATGTCTCCAGAGCCCTGGTTCTCTCTAGGCTGGACTACTGCAGCAGTCTCTATCTCAACTTGCCTTCCTCTACTCTCCGCCCTCTGCAACTAATCCAGAACAGGACTGCAAGATGTGGCCTTGGCTTCAAGGCCAGGGATCGTATCCCTCCAGCCCTGAAATCTCTCCAGTGGCTCCAGGTGGCTGTAAGGATCAAGTTCAAGACCCTCTGTACTGTCCACAAGGCTTTCTGGGGCTGGGCCACATTACATCCAACACTCTCTTCCTAAACCTCTTCCATCTCAAGCCCTTTGCTCAGCTACCTCCAACTCTCTGATTGTCTGACTCTTCTCCAAGCAGAGATTCAGAGGTAAATCTCACTCCTCTGCAGGGACCTCCCTATGGAATGTCCTTCCTGCCCCTCTCAAACATGAGCAGGATCACCTCTGGTTCCGGAAGCAGCTGAAGACCTTCCTTTTTGCTTCCGCTTTCTCTCTCCCTCTCCCTTGCTGACCTTCCTGATCTTCTGCACTGACTGGTTGCCCAGCTATCCTTAGAACCACAATGGATACCTGGCTCCCCCACAGCCAGTAGTACCGGCACTGACTCTGGGCTTACCGAGCACTTAGGTGCTGTATCCATAACCCTGCAGTCCTCTGCCCCCTGCACCTACCCTGAGACAGCTAACCTGGCTGCACTTCTCGGAGCAATGCACATCACTCTTTCCCACCCCCTGGCACTTCTCTCCCTCTACACTTCCATGATCTGAATGACGCAAGGTCTAGTAAGATTGTTTGTATTTGTCCTCCCTTTGTCTCCCTACCTTGTCTTGTCACGCCTAGAAACACTTGTGTACAGACGCATTATAAATAGGCATCATATCATGGAATCAAGTGTAAACCAAACATAATAAGTGTTATGACGTGGCTCGCTTGGCCTATGGTGTCACTGTGCAATTACTTACTGTGGCATGGCATATATTACTTTGTGCTTGTCATCAATGGTAAATTAAGCATTTATACGAGCGTTAATACGTGGCTAGATTAGCTTATATTGGTGGCTGCAGTCTAGCCATATTTTCTTTGTGTGTAATGGCATTTTTGTACTTTGAATCAAGGTTTAAGCCACAATAAGTGTGATAAATATATACACTGGCCTATCTTGGTATAGCCAGTCTGGGCGTACTTTCACTGTGGCATGCCATTTTTCATTGGATGGGAGTCCTTGTATTGTAACACTGATATATATTGGTGCAGCATGCAAGAACATGTATAGGCGGTGCCAGCATGAACATGTTTTATATACTTGTATATGATGTGGGGAAAGCATAATGAAAATGCATTGAAAAATAATCCAGTGCACTTGTTGGTAACTTGCATCTACTGGGTGTTTTCATGTGCTAACATACAAAATTGATTGCAAACTATGTGGTTTTTTTATCCCCATTTTTACAGAAAAAGCTGCAAAATGCACAATTTCAAACCATTAAAGAATGTGCACGGGTAGAGAACATCAGCTGCCTTTTTTGCTTTGGGCACCCTCGCTGAGTTCAGTTTCTCAAGCATATTAGACACATGCATTTACACCCTCCACTTCAAAAATTCACAAACCGCCACTGACCCAGGGAGGGAATATACTGGCCCTATCCACTTAAGCAAAATGTTTTTGTCTCAGTACCTACGCAAGACAAGCAAGCAGAGCATGCCATAGGCCAAAATTTCCCTACCCACGGAAGGGTTAACACATCAACAAAGTGACATTGTTGCACGCCCACCAGCCGCCACAAGAAGGGTTAACTGGGAGGGTAGCGCTGAGATATGAATCATTGTTAACTTGAATGCGTGCGCGTGTGCCTGTGTGTGAGAAAATCATGAAAAGGGATAAACAATGGTTACATACAAATAAAGAACATGTACGTGGTTTGAATCGACATGCGAAAGGTGTTTTGTATATATACATGCGAACTGACATAACATAAAATACTAATACAAATTATTCTATGGCAGTCTGCTAGATGTAGGCACAACAGGTAGTTTGAAATAAGGTCAGACTTCAGTTTGATTTATGATCTTGTAGAAAGTCATGCATTTGCTCTTTACGAGACGTTTTAATCTTATTTATGCTCAGTGTAATTATCGGTGCAATCAAACATTTTACATTCTAATTATGTTTGCAATTATTGGTTGCAATTATACTTTTTCCAATATCTTTTAAAAATGTTGGGAGAAATAAGCTTACTTTAAACACGAAATGTAATACAATGCTCTCATTTCAAGAAAGAAAAGAAGCAGCAGAGCAAAAGAGGTCAGACATGAGGCTGCTGCGACTGTTGTGCTTTGGAAAAGTGTAAACAATGGATACCACTGTAAATAATCAATTAAGACTAGAACTCGTTTTGATCAATTGAAGGATCAAACAATGTGTTCTGGAGAAGTATTCATTTTCTTGTGGGCGAACCGTTGCAAAGAAATTAAGGCATCAGACTAATTATGAATGAAGCCCCGGGGAAGGCCTAAGTACGCCGCATACCGAGCAGCCTGGATGGGAAGAGACCACACGTCGCTCGTGCCGCCGCCATCATTGCTTCAGGACAGCATTCCATGCCGTCGCTCAGCTTCCGGTCCGCCTGGTTCCAGCACTTTCTGCTTTATTTGGAGCGGATGAAGGCATTTACTTCTCCTCATCCAAAGTGAAAGAAATTAGAGCAGAAAGAAAACTTGTAAACGGAAGGGAAATCAAAGAGTTCATTTGAGACGCGGCATGTGGTAGATTGAGACGTTATTAATCTTTGCTTGGAGCATTGCAAACCCGCTTCAGCTGAATGGGAACACTCCAAAAATTCAGGTGTGGGATTAGCGACATTGCGCTTCTTTCTCTGGTATTTTGGGACTCACTCGTGTTGTCCTAATTCAGTGCTTGGAGCAGCACCAGGGATTTACCGGCAGAGAAGAGAATCTCCTGGGAGACCGTCAATCTTTGGCAGGTGGTGCGTGCCTGAAGGTCACATCAGCCTTGCTATTGATCACACGTCAGGGCAACATCAGCTGTAGCCCTTTGCAGATACACAGAGTTCACTGCTTATATAACGTCGTCGTTTTCACATTTGTATAGACAACACACACAACAGCGTGCATTACATCACTGTATTTGCTGAATGTTAATTATGATGTAATGAATGCCACACGTGTTATGAAAAATACATTCACCACTTGTCAGGATTTTAAGTAGAAAAGACGCAAGTTATTACAGTGCGTTGACCCCTGTAATAATATAAAGAAATATAGTCATTATATCCAACACCTGTGAAGTTGAAGAGACCTTCCCATTCTAGTCTTTGTAGATATGCTTTACAATCTTTGAGGAAAAGGCAGCCAATCATGCCTCCTGTTCCCTCTGTAAGCATACCAGAAACACGGGGCAACCTTAATACTGAAATACATACTCTTATGGGCCTCATTCTGACTTTGGAGGTAACCACGCCGCTATTTGCGGCATGGCTGCCTCCAAAATCGTTCCGACTCCGGCCTGGTGAATGGAGTAATTACTGGTCCATTCCGAGGTCGGAGGGACCGGTAATTCCCCATTCACCAGGGCCATTCCCATTTGAGCCCCCATAGGGCTCAATGGGAAGGTGGCAATAACGGTACCGTAAATTACGGTACTATTATTGACCTCGGTGTCCCTTTGCGGGTCCCGTCCTTAACGCCTGCTAAAAGCAGGCGTTAAGGAAGGACCCACAAAGGGAACTCCTAGTAGGGCGCTGTGATGCTGGAAATGCATCAGGGGGACAGGGCCCCTGATTCCTTGTCCTTTACTGCCTTTTATCGTGTGTTCTGTCATGTTTTCTGCCCAGGAGTCCATTTGGGACTCCTGGCAGTGCAGCTCTCTCTTTTGGTTTGGTGAACAGACCCATGGGATACCCTTATGGCACCCATGGGTAGGGGTACAACCCTGTGCCCCTAGTGTATGTTTTTGGGCACCTGTGGGTGGCCCACAGAGCAGGGTATGGGCTGGTGGCAGCTCCATGCTGAATTTGACAGGTGCTCTGGGTGTCCTCCATTTTGGGATACCCAGGCCCTGCCATTGGAATCAGTTGATTCCTGATAGGAAACAAGATGGCCCCTGTGGCCTCTTGCTTTCTATTGCCTGTTATCTTGTTTTTCCCAAAGTCCTGGGAAGCCCTGACTCTGTACCTTCCCCCTGACTGGCTGTTGGGTGGAAGTTCCATATATGGTGTTGTTGTGAAGGCCCAGCTAGACTGACTGGAGCATTCCCAGTGACTGTATGTTATGGGTACCTCCTGTGGGTGGGACCTGGGTGAATGGAGTGTGTGACCAATATACACTCCTTGTTGTGGTTGTCTGGTTTCTGGCATATGAGACAAAGACTGAGACAGCCCTGCCCGAAACTGGCCTGAATGCAGTGTGTAGTGTTGAATGGCTGGGTACTTGTCCCAATCCACATTCCTTGTTGTGAGTGTCTGAAAGGGAGGAGTGTGGCCTGAATGCACTGTGTGCCTGATTGGCTGACTGACTGCATGAATGCCCTGCTGTGTGTGTGCCAGCAGTGTGGATGAGAGGCAGAATAGTATATCTGGGGACCTCTCACCATTGGAAATTGTTCAGAAGCGTTCAGAAGCTGAGTCTCCACTCAAGAGTAACTGGAACTGCTGATCCTCGACGTCCAGCTGGAAGAAGAAGACTTGCTGCTGCATTTGCTTCGACAGATCTGAAGGTTGCCGAATTCGTCGAGGACTGACCCGAGAGAGGACCTGGTAAGGCGCCCTCTTCCCGTGCTCCGAGGGATCATCGAGCACCGCTCCATCTTCGCCGAAGCACCCTGGAAGACAGACCCTCGAAAGGCTGTCGACCCGAGACGGGACCGCCGAGGAGATCGAAGTGAAGCACCTGGACATCGACGCCGTCGAAGTCCATTGCCGTCGACCAGGGTTCGCAGGTTTGTGTAACCGCTGGAGGCCCGTCGAAGTTGTGTTGCCCAGCCGTGGGAACCACTTGACGCCGTGCCGCCGACGACCGGAGCCGTCCGCTCCTTTGCCTAAGAACATTCAATCGAAGGACTCCCTCGACCGCATCGTCGACCGCTTATCCTGCCGGAGAAAGTCGAGGACGACCAACGCGCCGAGGAGAAACCTGCCGGTGGGTTTCCCGCCACCCAACGACCTCAAAGACTCAGACGACCCGACGCCCTTGCTGGGCTTCCGTCTCTACAATCTTTGCGGTCCAGAACTATTGTCATCGAGGTGCCCCGCACACCTCCGCCTTGCAGGACGCCGACGCCCCGACGCCGACGAGCACCGCTCGGACGAAGCTGCCGCCTCTTCGACATCGTTCTACCTCGTTCGTCGACGGACGTTCGACGCCCCGTGCCTCCCGCTTGAAAGGGAAGGCATTCAAGAAGGGCCGTCGATTCCCCGTCGCCGAACCCCGAGTTCTTCGACGTTTCTCGACGCCTGTCGACGATCCGTGACTCCCGCTTGAAAGGGGGTCGCTCAAGAAGGATCCGTCGACGCCTCTTCGAGGGACTCGACTCCACCAGGTACATTGGGGGGTAAAAACATTGTAGGAGAGAATAAGACTATTGAACAACATATGGACTGGGCTTGTGTTAGATCTCTTTCTTTTACAGGTTGCCCAGGTGGGGGGATCTCCACACAGAACGGTGTCTAGTGTTAGGGGCCAGTATTTTGCCTATTGTTCAACCACCTTATTTTCTCCCTTCTCTCTATTGCTGGTTTCACTTATAGATCTGTGTGACATTTTTGTAGAAGCACTTTAATGAGGTCTAATGTTAGTGGTACCACTTTAGAATTGTAGATATTTACCATTATTGATTTTCCTAAGCACAAGGTGCGTTATTGTGATAAGTGTACATAACCTTTGAATTAATTATATAAAGACTGTGTTTTCAGTAATACAGTGTGTGGACATTCCTTTGTGGGGGCTTGGGGAATACACTGTACTTAAGAACCAGCCTGCATCACCTCCTGAGAAGCTAGGCCTTGATTGCTCGTCCATTGCTACCATAATAGAGAATCTTGGCTGGGGTCTTCTGTGCCTCTCTTCTACCATATAGGGAGCAGAGGTACAGACACCCCCTACCGGTCTTTACAAGCTGGTGGCAGCGGTGGGATGCTTATGGTTTTAAGAATCAGTGTATAACCGTGCCACTTACAAAATATCCACACTTTATTAGATTAAGGTTTGGGTGTGTACCAAATAACTGCATTACAAGCAATGGAGCCCATTGCAAATGGTAAATTGACTCGGATGAGCTTAGAGGCTCTCCAGAGTGCTTGTGAAGCCAGGGAGCTAGACTTTGTGGATAAGTCTAGGGCTGAGCTGATAGCTGCCCTGGTGGACTACCAGACGGATGGTGAAACTCTTGATGAAGGGGGGGATGCAACCAATGAGGACTCTGCCCCTGGGGTTGTCGCTGAATCTGTTTCTGGGAATGCCACCCTTCCTGCTGCCTCTGTTCCAAACCCCAGCAATTCCATGGAACTTGAGTTATTAAGGATGAAATTGGCCTTTGAATATCGCAAGTTGGAAATAGAAGCTGAGCTTAAGAAAGAGGAGCTGGCACAGCAAGTGGAACTCAAGAATAGGGATCTTGCGCTCAAAGACAAGGACACTGAATGTCAGAGAATCCAGCTAGAGAAAGCTCGAGTGGAGACTTCAGCTAAAACCAGTGAGAGTGTCAGGTCCCCAGCCACCAAGTTTATGAAAGATTTGGTTGGTGTATTTGTGGAGGGTTCAGATATCCTCCAATGGATTGAAGCGTTTGAAATGGCTTGTGCGATTCATGATGTAGATAAAAGAGAGTGGGCTAAGTGTTTGTTAAGCAGAGTGCCTCAAACTGGATATGACTGTATTCTGAAGCTGGGTGTGGAAGAAAGGGGTCAGTATGAGTGTATGAAGGCTGCTTTGATTGCCAAGTTTGGCAAGACACCTACCCAATACCTTAGAAGGTTCAGGGATTTTAAGAAAAGAGAGAATGTGTCTTGGGTTGACTGGGTGAGTGCTGCGCACATGAACATGATGGGGTGGATCGATGGGTACAAGGTTAAGACTTTTGTTGAATTGTCCCACCTCTTGTTTTTTGAGCATTTTTCTGAAGCCTGTTCACCAGAGCTGCGTCAGTATGTGGCTGACCAGAACATTTTGGACCCCTTTAAGCTGGCTAGGTTGGCTGACAAGTGGGTCTCCCACCGGGTGTCCCCTAAGGACTCCAGTGGGAAGGACAAGGACAAAGAAAAGGGGACCTCTCAGAAAGCTGAGGAGTCCCAAAAGCAATCACAGTCGGGTAAACCAAGACCTTCCTCTCCTAAGACCCAAAAATCTAGTGGGGATAAGTCATCTGTGGGTGGGAATAAGAGTAGTGGTCCACCTGCTGCAAAGCAGGCTCCCAGTGGTTCCAGTACAGTACCCCGCACTCCTGGCACTTGTTGGGATTGTGGGGCTCTGGACCACAAAAGGGGTGACTCCAGGTGTAAAGGTAAGGCACTTGGAGTACAGGCTGTCAGCCTGACCTACCCTTACCCCGTGTCTGAGGTGGAGGCCACTGTCCTCCCCTCCTCTACAGGAATCACATTTGGTGCTCCGGTAGAGATTTCCTTAGTGTCCCTTGGGGCCTGGGACCAGTACGCGGAAGTAAAGGCGACTATCCCACAGAACACCCGTAGGTTTTTGAGAAGTGTCCTCTTGAATGGCCAGCCTTCTACTGGCTTGAGAGACACTGGGGCAAGCATGACAGTGGTGGACAGGACCCTGCTCAAGCCAGAGGACTATGTAGGTGCTCCTCTGAGAACCACCAGGTTAGCTGGTGGGCCTCCCAAATTATCGCCTGTAGCCTTAGTCACACTCATGATTGGAGACAAGACAGCGAAGCTTCCTGTCCTGGTGCAGGACAATGTCCCTGCTAACATTTTGTTAGGGAATGATCTAGTAGAGTTGGGGTTGATCTCGGATGGTCTTCCCATGACTGCTGCTGCAGTCACTAGGTCACAGGTGACACCGGGTCTGGCTGTGGGTCAGATACCCGAGCCAAAGGCGAGGCCTAAGGCAAGAAGGCGGAAGACCAAGAAGGCCACCTCTGTGGAGGGAGCACCTTCTCTTCCTGCTGCACCCATTGGGATCCATGCTCCGGACGGGCTGGGTCCAGTGGAAAACCCAAACTCAACTCCTTTGGGAGAAGAGGCAGAAGACTCTCCTGTGGGAGAGGTTCTCAACCCGGAGGATCATCCCGACCTTCAATGCTTGTTAGCTGAAGGGGGACCCTCCCGGGCAGACTTCTGTAGGGGACAGAGGGAGTGCCACGCTCTCGAGGGTCTGAGGAAACAGGCCCTGTCCCAGGCACAAGGAGAAGTGCCTAGGAATTTCCGGATTTATTGGGAGGGTGAGCTCCTTGTTAGTGAGCCCACTAAGCCTGAACCTGGTGCCCGCAAGAGGTTGGTGGTACCCCAGGTTTACAGGCCCTTCCTTCTGCAGTTGGCGCATGAGGTGCCCTTGGCTGGTCATCTTGGGACCAAGAAGACTAAGCAGAGGCTCTCTGCCCATTTCTACTGGCCACGGATGGGAGTAGAGGTGGAGTCCCACTGCAGGACCTGCCCCACTTGTCAGTTGTCTGGCAAGACTGGAGGCAGGGTCATTGCCCCACTGCAGCCGTTACCAGTGGTTGGCACACCATTTGAGAGGGTGGGCATCGACATCGTCGGTCCCCTTGACCCTCCCACTTCAGGTGGACATCGGTTCATCCTGGTCTTGGTAGATCATGCCACCAGGTACCCTGAGGCAATACCCCTTCGGACTGTTACTGCCAAGGTGGTTGCCAGGGCTCTCCTGGGCATTTTCACCCGTGTTGGATTCCCCAAGGAGGTTGTCTCTGACCGAGGATCCAACTTCATGTCTAGTTATATGAAAACCATGTGGAAAGAGTGCGGGGTAACCTACAAGTTCTCCACCTCTTACCACCCCCAGACCAATGGTCTGGTTGAGAGATTTAATAAAACTCTCAAGGGCATGCTAGGGGCTTTGGAAGAACCCCTACGGAGGAAATGGGATCTCCTCCTGCCATGCCTGCTGTTTGCTTACAGAGAGGTACCTCAAGAGGGTGTTGGTTTCAGCCCCTTTGAGTTACTCTTTGGACATCCCGTGAGGGGGCCCCTCGCCTTGATCCGAGAAGGCTTGGAAGCCACCCCTCCCGGTCCCGCCAAGCAAGTGGGGGACTATGTGTTAGGCCTCAGGCGGAGGATGACACAAATGATGGGTCAGGCAACAGAAAATCTCAAGGCCAGCCAGGAATTGAATAAGTACTGGCATGACCTTAAAGCTTCGCAAGTGGATTGGTCTCCGGGACAGGAAATCCTTGTGATGGAGCCTACCAAGCCTAGAGCTTTGGCAGACAAGTGGACTGGACCCTTCAGGATCATATCCAAGATGGGCGAAGTCAATTATCTGGTTGACATGGGAGCCTCTGGGGTAGCCCCCCAGGTATTCCATGTCAACAGGCTCAAGCCTTTCCACAGGCGAGCAGAGGTCTCATGTCTCTTGCTAGCTTCAGGGCAAGAAGAGGATGAGAGTGAGCCCCTTCCTGATTTGCTGCATAGCAACCCTCAGGATGGCTCAGTGGAGGGAGTACAGCTCTCTCCAGATTTGACAACAGAGCAGCAGAGGGCCTGCAGGGCTTTGCTCCAGCAGTATGCCTCTCTGTTTTCACTGACACCGGGCCTTACACCGTGGTGTAAGCACGAAATTGACACTGGTGACAGTGTACCTGTCAAAAGCAGGTGCTACCGTATGTCAGATACCGTCAAGAACCACATCCAGGCTGAGGTCGCCAAGATGTTGGATCTGGGTGTTATTGAACCCTCAACCAGTCCCTGGTCCAGTCCAGTGGTCCTTGTCCCCAAGGCAAGTTCCCAGGCGGGTACCAAAGATTGGAGGTTCTGTGTGGACTACCGAGGAGTCAATGCCGTCACCAAAACTGACGCGCACCCATTGCCCAGGGCTGATGAGCTCGTGGACACCATAGGTGCTGCCAAGTTTGTGAGCACCTTTGACCTTACCTCAGGCTATTGGCAAATAGCTCTGACGGACCATGCCAAGGAAAAGACGGCTTTCTCAACACCTGAGGGACTCTACCAGTTTAGGGTCATGCCTTTTGGGTTGAAGAATGCCCCTGCCACCTTCCAGAGATTGGTCAACCATGCGCTCAGTGGGCTGGAAGCCTTTTGTGTGGCTTACTTAGACGACATTGCCGTCTACAGTTCCACCTGGGAAGAGCATTTGACACATCTGGATAAGGTGTTGCAGGCCTTGAAAAGGGCTAACCTCACTATCAAGGCCACCAAGTGCCAGATAGCTCAGGGGAAAGTTACCTATCTTGGTCATGAGGTAGGAGGGGGTCAAATCCAACCTCTCTCCAGTAAAGTACAGGATGTACAGAACTGGGAGACTCCCACTACTCAAACCCAGGTGAGAGCCTTTTTGGGCCTCACTGGGTACTATCGCAATTTCATGGCAGACTATGGAACCATAGCTGCACCCCTGACAGCTCTAACTTCACCCAAACAGCCTAGGAAGGTTAATTGGACCGAAGACTGTCAGAGGGCCTTTGATGGCTTGAAAGAAAGTCTGTGTAGGGCACCTGTGTTATGTGCGCCTGACTACAGCCGACCCTTTATCGTCCAGACGGATGCCTGCGACACCGGAATTGGAGCTGTCTTGTCCCAGTTAGATGACAAAGGGAGAGAACATCCTATCATATTCATCAGTAGACAACTCAAGGGTAGAGAACTTAGGTGGGCTACTGTTGAAAAGGAGTGTTTTAGCATAGTTTGGAGCCTTAGGCGTTTTAGGCCCTACCTTACGGGGTCTACCTTCAAGGTCCAAACAGATCATAAGCCCCTGAAGTGGCTTATGCAGATGAAGGGTGAGAATCCGAAATTGCTCAGGTGGTCCATTATCCTGCAAGGGCTAGACTTCACCATAGAGCACAGACCAGGGAAGAGTCACGATAATGCAGATGGCCTTTCCAGAAGGTATGTTGACCGTCTGGATGAGGGTGTCTATCCCGTGGGAGATTAGACACCCTCCACCTCAGTCTGGGGGGGCGACTGTGATGCTGGAAATGCATCAGGGGGACAGGGCCCCTGATTCCTTGTCCTTTACTGCCTTTTATCGTGTGTTCTGTCATGTTTTCTGCCCAGGAGTCCATTTGGGACTCCTGGCAGTGCAGCTCTCTCTTTTGGTTTGGTGAACAGACCCATGGGATACCCTTATGGCACCCATGGGTAGGGGTACAACCCTGTGCCCCTAGTGTATGTTTTTGGGCACCTGTGGGTGGCCCACAGAGCAGGGTATGGGCTGGTGGCAGCTCCATGCTGAATTTGACAGGTGCTCTGGGTGTCCTCCATTTTGGGATACCCAGGCCCTGCCATTGGAATCAGTTGATTCCTGATAGGAAACAAGATGGCCCCTGTGGCCTCTTGCTTTCTATTGCCTGTTATCTTGTTTTTCCCAAAGTCCTGGGAAGCCCTGACTCTGTACCTTCCCCCTGACTGGCTGTTGGGTGGAAGTTCCATATATGGTGTTGTTGTGAAGGCCCAGCTAGACTGACTGGAGCCTTCCCAGTGACTGTATGTTATGGGTACCTCCTGTGGGTGGGACCTGGGTGAATGGAGTGTGTGACCAATATACACTCCTTGTTGTGGTTGTCTGGTTTCTGGCATATGAGACAAAGACTGAGACAGCCCTGCCCGAAACTGGCCTGAATGCAGTGTGTAGTGTTGAATGGCTGGGTACTTGTCCCAATCCACATTCCTTGTTGTGAGTGTCTGAAAGGGAGGAGTGTGGCCTGAATGCACTGTGTGCCTGATTGGCTGACTGACTGCATGAATGCCCTGCTGTGTGTGTGCCAGCAGTGTGGATGAGAGGCAGAATAGTATATCTGGGGACCTCTCACCATTGGAAATTGTTCAGAAGCGTTCAGAAGCTGAGTCTCCACTCAAGAGTAACTGGAACTGCTGATCCTCGACGTCCAGCTGGAAGAAGAAGACTTGCTGCTGCATTTGCTTCGACAGATCTGAAGGTTGCCGAATTCGTCGAGGACTGACCCGAGAGAGGACCTGGTAAGGCGCCCTCTTCCCGTGCTCCGAGGGATCATCGAGCACCGCTCCATCTTCGCCGAAGCACCCTGGAAGACAGACCCTCGAAAGGCTGTCGACCCGAGACGGGACCGCCGAGGAGATCGAAGTGAAGCACCCGGACATCGACGCCGTCGAAGTCCATTGCCGTCGACCAGGGTTCGCAGGTTTGTGTAACCGCTGGAGGCCCGTCGAAGTTGTGTTGCCCAGCCGTGGGAACCACTTGACGCCGTGCCGCCGACGACCGGAGCCGTCCGCTCCTTTGCCTAAGAACATTCAATCGAAGGACTCCCTCGACCGCATCGTCGACCGCTTATCCTGCCGGAGAAAGTCGAGGACGACCAACGCGCCGAGGAGAAACCTGCCGGTGGGTTTCCCGCCACCCAACGACCTCAAAGACTCGGACGACCCGACGCCCTTGCTGGGCTTCCGTCTCTACAATCTTTGCGGTCCAGAACTATTCTCATCGAGGTGCCCCGCACACCTCCGCCTTGCAGGACGCCGACGCCCCGACGCCGACGAGCACCGCTCGGACGAAGCTGCCGCCTCTTCGACATCGTTCTACCTCGTTCGTCGACGGACGTTCGACGCCCCGTGCCTCCCGCTTGAAAGGGAAGGCATTCAAGAAGGGCCGTCGATTCCCCGTCGCCGAACCCCGAGTTCTTCGACGTTTCTCGACGCCTGTCGACGATCCGTGACTCCCGCTTGAAAGGGGGTCGCTCAAGAAGGATCCGTCGACGCCTCTTCGAGAGACTCGACTCCACCAGGTACATTGGGGGGGTAAAAACATTGTAGGAGAGAATAAGACTATTGAACAACATATGGACTGGGCTTGTGTTAGATCTCTTTCTTTTACAGGTTGCCCAGGTGGGGGGATCTCCACACAGAACGGTGTCTAGTGTTAGGGGCCAGTATTTTGCCTATTGTTCAACCACCTTATTTTCTCCCTTCTCTCTATTGCTGGTTTCACTTATAGATCTGTGTGACATTTTTGTAGAAGCACTTTAATGAGGTCTAATGTTAGTGGTACCACTTTAGAATTGTAGATATTTACCATTATTGATTTTCCTGAGCACAAGGTGCGTTATTGTGATAAGTGTACATAACCTTTGAATTAATTATATAAAGACTGTGTTTTCAGTAATACAGTGTGTGGACATTCCTTTGTGGGGGCTTGGGGAATACACTGTACTTAAGAACCAGCCTGCATCACCTCCTGAGAAGCTAGGCCTTGATTGCTCGTCCATTGCTACCATAATAGAGAATCTTGGCTGGGGTCTTCTGTGCCTCTCTTCTACCATATAGGGAGCAGAGGTACAGACACCCCCTACCGGTCTTTACAGGCGCAAAGGGATTACCGGCACCGGTGTCATTACCGGTGCCCGGTATCCCTTTGCGCCCTACTTGTAATGAGGCCCATGAGACCAGGAGTCTGTTTTCAAAAGGGCATGCTATGAGGAAACTGGCAACTGCTCTCTGCAATGCATATCAGGAACACCAATCACACTCAGTCGCTGTCAGGATTAATCAGGTGAGTACAAAGGCAGCGAATATGGCAAGGGAAATGTGCACAAAATCGCACAGTGAATAACCTTGAATCAAACAACGTGCACACAAGAACCACGACTCATATATACTAAAACCCAGGAGTGCAGATATAGTGAAACAAATTTACCAATATATGAAAAGGGATGTGGGGTAAGCACTTAGAACCTCCTTATGACTGAAACGAAAGTCGGCAAACCCCTTAACCACTATGCTATTACAGATACTGACAGCGCTAAACCCACGTAGGGGGCAAGCAAGGACAGGATCTGTGTGCTGACACTCTGGATGATACTGAATAAGGAACTTAGAAACAGTACTCACGAGAACCGGAAAGACCACTTGAATGTCAGTAAACCCACGAACCCAGTTGATCAACAGGGACCCAGAAGGCTATAACAGCAATGGGTGGAGGATAACTAAATACCTAAGACCTAAGTCAAGGAGCAAGTAGGAATTGTGATTAAAGAAATAGTGAGGAAAACACAAGGCATTCACACAGGGACTAGTTACAACAGCACCCCACACCTAAATAATCAAATGGGAAATAAATGCAGAAGTGGAATGGAAAACATGGAATGGATCCCAATAGGAAGTAAGGATCAGGAGCAGGGAAAATGATATCACAAAAGGAAACCTTTCCCACCCATCCAAGGAGAAAAGGAAGGAAGCTAAATCTAAAAAAGGAAAGACTAATGCATCAAGTTTTTCAGTAGCAAAGGATAGGATCAAAGAAACAGAAAACACAGGCAAATTGGGCTGCATCAAAGGGTAAAGTACAGAGAAAGGCTGCCTGCAGACAGAGGAAGACAGAAAGGGAAATCCAAAAAGTAGAAATCAATTAAGCACATGAATCCGAAATCCAGGGCGGAGGAACAAGAAACAGGAACTAGGAACTAGGCACAAAAGCTAGGAACAAGGAACAAGGGACTAGTCACAACAGGAACACTGCAACGATGACCAGTGCTGGACTGAAGCAAACTGAGGGTTTTACAGCTACTTAACGAGCACACCCCTCAGGTGTGCCGCCTGCTGCCCCTGCAGCCACAGGTGTTGCCTATCCTCCACCCAACCTTGTCCTGCAAGGGAGGAGATGAAGCAGTGAGCCAGGCATTCTGGGAAGCATAGTCATTTGATTAAAGTAGCATGCTGGCTGCCAAAAACCTGGAATGGATCCGGAAGGGAAGTAACTTGGAAAATAAGGTTTTAGCGCTCCCAATTCATCACAGCACTGTAGCATTAGGTTCGGAGGAAATGTCCAGTAAGGAATAAACCCCAAAACATGCCCCCAAGTGGCGGGAACGGGAGCGAAGGGAGCAAGCCGTGACAGTATACCCCCTTCCACGGCCGTCTCCAGGCGACCGTCACCCGCACAAAACATCTTCCTTCTATGATAGGAGCGCTTTGTCTTTGGAGGTGGCACTGATGGAAAAGGTGGCCTGTGGGCAAAAGCAGATGGACTGGAATGAATAGAATCAAGCTGCAGTCTAGGAGAGTCATAGGCAGGCTTCTGGTGAGGAAGAGACTCATGGTTCGAAGAAAGGCATGAAGGACTTGCAGGACCTGAAGCAGAGTTGGAAGGTCCAGGAAGCTCAGTTACTGGGAGTGGACACTTATAAGTCTTTGAGGAGGGAGGCAGGCTGGTGCAACATGCCTTAGACAATGGTAGAAGCCCTGTTAGCCTTTCTGCCGAGAGTGGACACGCAAGAGGTGAGGAAACTGCAGGTTTCAGGAAATGTTTATGTTAAGAAAAAGAAGGTGGCGGCCGAAGTAGAGGTTCGGATCCTTTTCTGTCATCCATCTGGGAAAAGGCTTGCGGTTGAAAGTGACTAAGGTTTGACTGCATATGTTCCATGCCTTGGAGGCCTGGAAGTCCTATGGGTTGTTCGAGGCTGGCACTCCCGGTGACAGTCGTGTAGCCACCTTGTTGCACGTGGGATACAACCGCAGGGACGTTTGGCATACTGATAGGAGTGATAGACGCAGTACTTAGTACATCAGGCACACTCGAAGCAGGAGCAATAACAGGCACATCTTGAACTGCAGCAGTCATTCCCTTCCTTTGGCTACTAGCACCCAACTGGTGCTGCTGCTGGGGGGCCGTGTCCGTCAATCCATCGGGCTCATGCGTGATCCGGCAACAAGAAATCTGTCAAGCGGCTGATCCGAACCGGACCCCAGATGCGAACCACCCAGCCCGCTATCATGGTCGGCTACTTGTTCGTTGACTGGGCCGTGGCGGATGGTATCCGTCTCCCTCTCGTAGTACTCCAGGCAAGTCCAATGGCCTCGCATGTAAGGCTCTCCTGAGTCATGATCCAGCTTGATGTGTGGAAATCGAAATAATATTATACCTCCTATCGCATTGTTTGAATGTATGTTGGCCTACGCCAAGATGTCTAAAAACATTGTGTAAATAGATTCCGCGGCAAGGTCTTGACCTTAATGTATTGTGTAAATCGCCATCTTGGATTTAGCCGCCATTTTAGGTTCTCTTATAGTGTGGAAGTCACCCTGAGCAAACAAAATGGAGGCCGAATGAAATTTCGAGTGGGATTCTGGCCTTTGTGACCTCCGCACACATGAATAAGTAATATGCCCGCAGGCCACTTGTTGGGGTCGTGAACTGAGACCTTGTCCTATCCCTGACCTATGTGTAAATGAACAACTGTATCAGCGGAACTGATCAAATGCATACATTATGGGATTGACCTGGCAGCGAACTCTAGGCCTGGTTCTAAGAATGGTTAACCCGCGAGGGGGTCGGCCAGAGCTGGATATAAAGTATAAAAACCCGAGTATCCCAATATACGGTCTCTCACACTAACACGGCGAACTACCGTTGATAGTTCGTTCTGTTACTCTGAGGGCCGAATAGCTATCCGTTTGTCAATTGACTTTTGGTAATTGTTGTATCTTTGAATAAAGCGCTTTGTATGTTCTTTGTAACCTGTGTTGGTGTGTTTCCTTTTGGGCTTCCCGGCCAAATATCAAATTTTCTGTTTCCACAGTTGGCGCCCGAATAGGGACCCTCAAAATTGATGCCGGATCATTGAAGGTTAACGCAGACTATCGAACCGAGATCGGACGGTGTGATTCTGCAGGCCCGACCGATCGAGACGCGATACCTCGGCAGCGCTGCATGATCCGATCCTTGGACGATAGTCGTGTGGTCTGACACGGCATCTTGACGAGGGTCCAATTTTGAGGCGGCCAGATTTGCCGAAACCACCAAACACAAGGTAAAATTCGTTAGGTAAGTTCTTTGGTAAACCGTACGGTCCTCCTTAGGTTTGGTCAGGTGCAGTCGTGACCCGGCTCTTAATTTAACCCTGACAATTTGAATTTGGCGTATTGTATCTGCAGACACAATTATTGAACCAGGTAACACCAATTTTTTGTGAAATGCCTGGGAAATTGTCTAGCTGCTTTAGGGCTCTGTTCCGCAGCGATCGACAATCCTTGGAATTTAGCCGCCCGGCACCACAGGAGGGGTCGCCGCTGTGTAGTATGTACTGTAAGTATGGCATTGGAAGTATAGTATATAATGATATTTGGCACAGACAGACCAGACATGCCTCCGAATTTCAGTGGCCAATCAACGGTAGTTTTGAGATCCCCCGTATTGAATACTTAGAATCGATCTTGTTAAAGAAAAAGGCTAGACCAGCAGCCTTTGATGTGTTACAGAGTTGGAAGAAAGAAGCATTACAGCAGCTTAAAAGTAGGGATAAACATGAACGTCGTCATAAAACAAACGCTGAAAAAGCATTATTATATGATAAAGAAAAGCGGTCAGAATCAGTTAAAAATATGGGTAGAGCCTTTTCACTCGGGATCCAGAAAATGTACCCCTCTAAAGATTTCCATGTTTCTGAAGAATTTATTGAGACATTTATAAATGAACGCAGGCCCGATGCCTCAGCGCCACCTCCGTATGCCCCTATTTTGGGCGCTCTGCCCATTCCTGTTGTCGCTCCTGTTGTTACTCCTGTTCCCCCTATGCAACCTATTGTTCCTAGTCCTTTGGTTGTTGTTCCTCCGCCTATCGCACCGCCTCTTCCCTCTGCACCGATAGTTGCACCTTTGTTAAATTTACCTATACCTCCGCTCCCGAGTGGCCCCGTATTGACCCAAGTCGATCCAGGTGCAGGATCAAAGATTGTGACTCGTAGTACTGTTTCTACAGAGAAGAAACAGGAATTGTTTGCATGGGCTAAGCATTGCATGGAGAAAGGTGATCAAGTTAATGTTTTTTCCACATTATCTAATTTGAATAGTTTTCCCGAGAAAAATGTTTTCATCGAAGGACTGGGGACTCATTTATGTGTGATGTGGGGTAAATTACAAAATTCAGATCTTCCACAAGAGGTGAGAGATCTGAATGCTATGGCACTTTCGAGGGACACAGAGCAGAAAGTATATGGGCATGTTGGAAAATTGTTTGAGTTTAGGAAAGACTTCGAAAAATCGCGAGATGAGGACGACGAAGATGATAGAATATATGTACAGACACGGTTCCTACCGTGCCGTAGAGCGACACCTGAGGAAGTACGAATTTGTACTAAAGATGCGGTTCGATGGATCTCGGATTCATCGATACCGCCAGACGAAGTGTATGACAGGTATAGTCAGTATACAGTAGAAATGCAAAGAAAGGTAATTCAGGTGATGGTACAGCACCTGCAAGAGGAATGTGTAAGGAAGAGGGTTAGTTGCCCCATAGAATTATTGGGGATTTCTAAAAGGGCTTTTTCGCCCGACACTTCTACAGCTGCCTTAGCGCTCGACCTGGCTCTATTTCTTAGTAAGCGGCCGGAGGTACCTATATCTCAGTTGCCTATGAGAGAGGTTCTTCCGACCTTTGTCCCAAAAGTTGAGATCCCACCAACGCTGGGACTGGTGCCCCCGCTGTGGATATCCCTGCACATTATGTATCGCAATTTGTTCACGTCCCGTTTTCATGACAGGAAGTGAACGCAATTAGACAAACAGTTCCCGATATTAGGAAAAACCCGACGGGGTTTTACAAAAAAATAGAGTCCGTTTTACAGTCCTCCGTGTTCACCTTGAGTGACATTGACTTGTTATTCCCTGTACTCCTACCCGTAGATGTATGGAAACAGGTTTGGACAATAGATGATGTGCCGGGGCTGGGAGATACGTGGGCAAATATGATTAGAATCGATGGAGAAAGACCAGCTGGCGAGCAACCACCACAGGTAATACTTACTTTACCTGATAGGATCGTTACGAAGCTAAAAACTATAATTCCAGAGAAAAGGATTATTTGGGACAAGCTTACGACCTGTGTCCAAGGGAAAACCGAAGGCGCCATCAAATTTTTTAATAGATTCGAGCAGGTATTTTCTGACTTCAGTGGACAGGATTTAGGTACAGAGTCAGGGAAAAGGTTGTTCATGGACAAATTTGTATGTGGATTGTTACCTGATATCCAGTCACAGATTATGTCCTCTGAGAGCGCTTGGCAGGCAAAATCTTAATCTGAGGTTTTGCACATGGCTCATTATTATGAGAACCGTGTTAATAATGAGAAGGAGAAAATTGAAAAGAGAAAGGGAGATTTGAAAACCAAAGTATTATTGCAGCAAATTATTAGAAACCCCAGAGGGGGTACAACACAGACTAGAGGTCAGTACGTCCCAAAAGGAAATACTCCTTTGAGTCCTGTGAATATTAATCAATGTGCTTATTGCCGCCAGGAAGGTCATTGGCGAGCACAGTGCCCCGTCCTTCGCCAGAGGTCAAACAGTACGTTTGGGGGTTTAGGTAGACGACCTATGGGCCGCCCTGGAGCAGGGGGCCCTGAGAGAGGTCAGCTTTTACAAGATTCTCAGCAACCTTTTTCACGGGAAAATCAGACCTCGAGTATGGACTCGAGAAACATATTTGATCACCCTTCTGCTGCCTACCTTTCTGAAGAGCTTCCTTCTGACGAGGCTCCATTTTATTAGGATTGCCCGAAGCAGGGTTTGGAACCTTCGCCTATTCCCGTTAATCAAAAAGGCCCCTACGTTGAATTATTAGTAGGGAATAGGAAACACCAGTTTTTGATTGACACTGGAGCACAGAAGTGCTCCATTGATCATTCTCGGGTCCCAAACATCCCACTGTCAGGGCAAACAAATGTGTCTGTAGGGTTTTCTGGTATACCAACTGTCTGTCCGGTTTCTACGCCGTGTAAGAGGATTCAATTCAACACTACAGCTAAGTCAATGCCTAGTCTGGGATACTGAATGGAAACACTTATTGATATATCTTTATGTCCAGTTCATGAGTTCTGGATGACTACCCCTATATAACACCCCTCTCTTGGAATCCCCCTGACCCCACTGAGCCAAGAAGTAGTTCTGTTTTGCAAGTTAAAAGGTTTATTTGAGAATTTAAACAATATATATATATATATCACACTTATAATAAATTAATAATTGAATATCACACTTAATCTGAGCAGTAATCAATAATGGATAGTCTGGCACTAGCACACTTCTTTATAATCAATGATGAGTGGTTATAGGATGGATAAGATAGCAACAATACTTTTATGGTTTCAAATGGATGCAAGGTGGAATGAAAATGCAATACAGAAAATACTCAATATGATTTCAACAATTTCCTCTGGCAATCCACTCCCTCCCTTTATGCAATGCAAGGAAATGGAAGGAAAGCACACAGTTCTCAGAAATGCAATCAAATGTAATTCAGTTCACCCCAGCAAGCTTAGACTACAGAAGTTTGAAACACAGGCCCAAAATGCTTTTATATGTGCTGGCAATGAAGTGAGGAATATGCTGAAAATGGTTTTAATTCCCTTTAGGAGGTTCAGGGTGAGTGAAATATACTTGGGATGAGTTCAGGCTCACTTTAGCAAGGATCTAGGAGTAACTAGCAGGTTAAACGAATTTTTGGCAAAGGAAAGCAAGGAAGCTCCTGTTTTCACATGTGGCTGGATTTTTAACCAAATCGCGAATCGCGGCAAAATTCGCGAATGCGTGAATCACGATTACGGCAGAAGTATGAGGAGTAGCAGGTCGGTTCTAAGCTTGTTGAAAAGCTGAGATTCTAAGCTTTCAGAGGAAAGCTAAACCAAGTTCCTAGCCCAAACGGTTCCAGAGATACGGACGATTAAATAAAGGTAGTTTTTCGGATTTGAAATTTTAAAAGTTCAAAGCAACAGGTTACAGCTTGCAGCTAGAAAATGACAGGTGACAGCTTTGCAAATGGCAGGTGACAGTTAGGAGGCAGTTCTGGTTAGATTAAAATAGATTAAATTATATTATTTTAACTAAGAGATTGGTTCTGCACAGTTCTGCTAGGTACTCACAATATATTTTTGAAATACGCCTCCCCACGGATTCTGGTCTCGGCACTTCACAGTGATCTGGGTCAGCTCTCTGGTTCTGCTAACAGCGGTCTGGGTCACTCTGGATCTCTGGCCTCTGGTTCTGGATACTGCTCTGCTTTCTCTGGGTACAGCACTGCTTCTGGATCTTTCTGCACAGCTTTCTCTGGACCCAGCGCTGATCTGCACGGCTCCTGGATGCTGCTACCGCTGTTAGGTTTGCTGGATGCTGAGGCCTACTGAGAAGAGTTCTCAGTTTGTGGGTTTAGGCCCTTGCTTTGAGTTATGAATCAAGTTCTTTGGAGTTTTAAAGTCTAAGTGTTGAATCTGGTATCTTCTGGATGGTGTATGGTCCGGCAGAGCGCGTTGCAGCAACGGGATTTGAATGTCTCTACCTGTCCCAGCAGTCTCTTTTTATGTGTTTTGAAAGTGGGTGTGTGCCTGGGCCTAGCTAAGCCTGCCCCTTTCTACTTGTCATTGGCCCAATTCTCCCCTCTCCCATGATTGGGGAAGGAACTGTGAGTCAGTGTGATGCTGTAGGTTTTATGGGTCAGAGGATCCTCCCCTGGTCAGTTTGCCCACAAATCTATATTTGATGAAAATACACATTCCTCAAATACATAGTGGTTTGTCATTGCATGTACATATTACCTATCACATGAGGTAGTCTCTGTCCCAAATCTGCTCTTCCTGAGGGCTTGCATTCAGAAACGGCAACATTTTCGATTTTAGTGGGTTATGCAACCTTGGTTCTTCATTAAAAATTATACACATATACACGGCCTGTCCATACATACTCCAGTAAATTCCCATGTCTCTAGCTTAAACACAGAGTCTGTAGTATCCATAAATAGCGGGGTTTTGCCCCAGAACATCACACAAATTCCCAACGCGTCTTAAAACGTGCACAGAAAATTCACAAGAATTATGGTATAATTTAAATAATTTTGACAAGTCCGCACTGTGAGTTATACATCTTTCTTAGAATCATATTCTGGCCAACAGGGGTGTGTCTTTTCAGGTCACATGGTGTAGAAACCAGTTTATCCAGTTTCTGCCAAGCTCCGAGACCCTGCCCCTCCCAGCTTCTGCCAAGAGGAAGCTATTTTACAGCCCCCCTAATAAACCATCTGTCGTGACTTGCCACGTAGTGAAGAGTATTGAGCCTCTGTCCACAAATCACCCACAGGGAGAGAAAGATTAACACTCTCTGTGCGAGCTTTGAGGCCACAGGTGGTTGATGGTTCACCGAATCGGATGGCGCCGAGGACCCCAGAGGCTGTTGGGAGGAAATCAGGGTTAGTACAGGCAAAGACAGTGCTGTAGTGAAATGCAAATCAAGGATACTCTCTTACCTAAGTTCCGTGGAAGGGAGCCTGAGGATTTGGTGCAGGGGAGCGCCGATGATTCCAACAGTCAAGTACCTGGGGGCAGTTACGGGCTGACCACCTGTAACCCTTAGGTTAAACGTAAGAAAGCGGAATGAAGGTCGTAAACAATCTCAAGATCTAAATCCAGGTTGTAGAAAGCGAGCAGATAGGGAAATCCAAAGCAGTCCATTATGCGTAAGCCAAAAGTCCAAAGTACCAGTATCTATGCAAAGTTCCAGCAAACGTATCCAAGGAGCAAGAGTTTAACCAATCCGTTAAGTGGAAGCCTGAAGTCGAAATCCGATGGGACCAAAATAACAAGAGTCGAGACGCCGAACAGTGTTGTGAAAACAGCTGTGAAGCGGCGAGTGAATCGAAGCTCCCGGGTTTTATGCGAGCCGCCTCCCAATCACGTGAGCGAGACTCCGTGCACGTGATCGGGAAGTTGATGTGAAACCCGGAAGCAATCGCGATCGGCTGTTCCACCCCGATCGCAATCTCCATGGCAGTTGCCATTGGAGACGAGGAAACAAACAACGCCATCCTCTGCGTCTGATTTGAAACCATCGGTGATGGCGACTCCCCTGCACCCTAGGTGATGGGACAACTGGTGGGTTTGACTGAGACCCGGGGAGCTTGACAGTACTGTGTGTTGGAGTGTTATGCAAGGTGTTGTATGGGCGTGTAACTGACCTATTGTGCATAACAGAGCCCCCCCTCAATGGCCCACGACCACGTGGGCAGGAGGGATGATCGAAATGAAAACGGGAGACAAGCTTCGGGGCATGGACATCATCCGCAGGGACCCAACATCGCTCTTCCGGACCAAAACCCGCCCAGTCCACCAGATACTGGAGACAACCACGAACCATACGGGAACCCAGTATACCCGACACTTCATATTCCACAGAGCTACCCACAGAAATGGGACTAGGCATAGACCTGAGACCGGTAGGGGCAGGACAAGGCTTTAACAAGGATGTATGGAATACAGGATGAAGGCGCCAGGAGGCGGGAACTGAGAGGCGATAAGCCACAGGGTTGATTACAGCAGATATCTTGTATGGACCCACAAAACGGGGTAGTAATTTGCGACAACCAGGCAACCGGAGGTGGCGAGAGGAAAGCCAAACCCTATCCCCCACTACATAGGAAGGTGCCACAGCCCTCCGCCGGTCAGCCGCAGACTTCGCAGAGACTTGGGATTCACAAAGGTGAGCGAGAGTCTGGGCATGAATGGCCGATAGGTCACGTGCACAGGAAACAGCGGCAGGATTGGCAGAATGCGTAAGGTCTGGAACAGGCAAGGTGCGGGGGTGTTGGCCATACAAAACAAAAAAGGGAGAAAAGCCAGTAGAAGTATGCAGAGCATTGTTATATGAGAATTCAGCGAGATGCAGTACACTCAGCCAGGATTGTTGGTGCTGTAGAATAAGGCAACGTAAATACTGCTCCATGACCTGGTTCACCCTCTCCGTCTGGCCATCTGTCTCCGGGTGGTATGCGGAGGAAAAACGGGAATCAATGCCCAAGAGGCCTGTGAGCGCCCGCCAGAACCGAGAAGTGAACTGGGGACCCCTGTCCGAGATTATAACAGTGGGTAACCCGAAAAGGCAGAAGACTGATCTAAAGAAAAGGTCGGCCAAAGCCGGGGCTGATGGGATGCCAGAACAGGGAACGAAACGGGCCATCTTGGAGAAGGAATCAACCACCACCCAAATGGTGTCGAAGCCCTTGGTTCGAGGTAGGTCTGTCACAAAATCCATTGACACTGTGTGCCAGGGCCTAGGAGGTATAGGTAATGGGAGTAAGAGTCCCACCGGACGTCCTCGGCGATGCTTGCATTGGGCACATACAGCACACGTGTTGACATATCCTTCAACATCGTGTTTCATGGAGGGCCACCAACACCACCGTCTGAGGAGGTCCAGCGTACGCTTCTGTCCGGGATGGCCATTAATGGCACTGTCGTGGGACCATTCCAGTGCAAGATTGCGAGTGTCGGCTGTTGGTAACCATAACTTGTTTTGTATGAATGGCAACCCGTCATGAAACACCGGATCCCACTCGGAGGCCTGTTCGGGGTGTAAGGAAACCCATGTGCGAATGGACTCTAGAAGTGGCAAAGGAGGGGTACAGAGGCAAATGACGTGCTGATCTAGTAGTTTTTCAGGGAAAACAGGCAAGGACACTCCACCAGGGGAACGAGACAATGCGTCTGCTTTCCCGTGGGATAGACCTGACCGATGTTTGATCTGGAAGTCAAAGGCGGCAAAGAATAAATGCCATCGCACCTGCCGACTATTGATGCACTTGAGTGAGGCCAAGTCTTGGATGTTACGGTGGTCTGTGAATACTGTGACTGTATGTTTTGCCCCCAACAGATGATGCCGCCAGACCTGAAAGGCATCCTTGATGGCCAACAATTCTTTCTCCGTGACCGTATAGTGCGTTTCTGTAGGTGTGAACTTTCGAGAATGAAACGCCACTGGGTGTAGCTGACCCGAACAAGGACAATGTTGGGATAACACCGCACCAAGAGCAAAGGAGGATGCATCCGCCTCTACAATGAATGGGAGTTCTGGGTCGGGATGCTTCAGTACAGGAGCAGTAGTAAACGCGGCTTTTAGCGCATCAAAAGCTGTCTGGTGTTCTTCCAACCAGATAAAAGGCGACTTGGGGCTGGTTAAAGTAGTAAGAGGTGTTACAAGAGATGAAAAATCCTGGATAAAGCGCCTGTAAAAATTTGAAAACCCAAGGAATGATTGTAATGCCTTAATATTACAGGGCTTTGGCCAATCCAAGACTGCCCGAACCTTGGATTGGTCCATTGCTAAACCCCCAGGGGTAATGTGGAATCCCAAGAATTCCACACTCTCAGTATGGAACTGACATTTTTCTGGCTTAGCGTAGAGTGAAAAACTGCGTAACCTAGACAGTACCTCACGGACGTGTAGTACATGTTGTCTCAGGTCCTGTGAGAATATCAGTATATCATCGAGATATACTGCTACACAGATATCCAACAAGTCGTGAAAAATCTCATTCATGAAACTTTGAAACGTAGCGGGGGCGTTACAAAGCCCAAAGGGCATGACCACGTATTCAAACAGTCCGTAGCGAGTACAAAAGGCCGTTTTCCACTCGTCTCCGGGGCGAATTCTGATTAAATTATAGGCTCCGCGGAGATCGAGCTTCGTGAAGATATTGGCATGACTCAACCTGTCCAACAATGGTGTAATCAGGGGAATTGGATACCGGTTTTTAATGGTGATATTATTCAAGCGGCGGTAGTCCACGCAAGGACGTAAGTCGCCCTCTTTTTTGGGGACAAAAAATATAGGGCTAGCTGCCGGAGACGTGGAAGGGCGTATATGGCCGACCTTAAGAGCCGCTTGAATGTACTCTTTTAATGCCTGTTCCTCTGAGGGGGACAGGGAGTAAATACGTCCCGAAGGGATGCTGGAGTCAGGGATGAGGTCAATAGGGCAATCGTAAGAACGATGTGGTGGTAGCACCTCCGAAGAACCCTTATCAAAGACCTCCTGAAAGTCCTTATATTCCATAGGGATACCTGTTGCAACTGCCCCTACCATGTGAGGTTCTAAGGACGTGGAAGCATCCTCGTGTAGTGTAAGTTGTGCAATGGCCCCCAAGGCACGTGAGGGAGATTCAGTGTCGTCAGGTGCAGTGAGGCAAAATTTCTGACAGATTTCGGATTCGAAATGAACCTGCCCAGACTTCCAGTCAATCAGAGGGTTGTGTTGATGCAACCATGGGAGACCCAGTATAATCCCGAATTGGGGCATCGTTATCAAATCAAAGGATAACACTTCCTGATGTGTTTTCTGTATAGTCAGAGTGATCGGGGCTGTTTGTTGTCGAATTGGGCCAGAAATCAGTGCTGTGCCATCCACTGCCTGTACTGGTTCCGGATGCTGTTTGGTAATTAGGGGCAGATTCAATGACCCGGCCAGGTTTATATCAACATAATTGCCAGTGGCACCGGAATCGATATAGATCGAAACAGAATGAACGATGTCGGGTGTGGGTTTTAACGTAGCCTTTACCATCACCGGCCTGATCCTGCCAAAGGTGGGGATCTTGTCCGAGGGAATTGAGGGATTGCCCGATCCGGCCCCCGGATCTAGGGTCGAGCATTCCGAAAAACCGGATTCTTTAACTTAGGGCGTCTGGGACAGGACTTTACAAAATGCCCACTCAAGCCACAGTAGAAGCAGGCGTGGTCAGTTCTTCTGCGGTCCCTTTCTAGTTGTGTGATCGGGCTACGAATACCTCCTATTTGCATGGGTTCACCCCCTGTATCGGAGGAAGGGGAGGCCAAACTAGTAGTAGGGAAACCTGTTTCGAGCTTGCGTTCGGAACGCCTCGCATCGATCTGTAAGGCGAGGTCCACTAAGTCAGTATGAGATGTGGGCAAAGAAGGAATGACGGCCATAGCATCTTTCATGGTGTTACTGAGCCCTCTGTAGAATACTACTGCTTTTTTGGTTTCGGGCCAAGATGTTTCAGCAGCCAGTTGGTTAAATCGGGCAATGTATTCTATGAGTGACCCCTTTCCTTGAGTCAGATCTAACAGCTCAAGATCCCGGGATTGGGCTTTATGACGCGTGTCGAATACGTGAGACAATTCTGTGATTAATAATTCAAAGTCATATAAAACAGGATGGTTGCTCTCCAGTAGGGGATTGGCCCATGCAGCAGCAGTGCCGGCCAGATGGGACAAGGTGAAAGCCGCCTTTGTGGTGGAATCGGGAAAAGCCTGAGGTCTACAAAGAAAATGGAGTTTGCATTGATTTATAAAAGTGCGAAACTTTCTAGGGTCTCCGTGGAATCTTTCTGGGGCGGCCAAGGGAAAGGGCATAGGCATGAGTACAGGGACTTGTGGCGCTGCAGGGGGAACAATAGGTCGGACAACTGGGGGTTGAGCGGCGGCTTCCCCGAACTCTACATCAGCGGGTAACGGGTGTTGTATACTTTGGATCATGTCTAATCTCTGATGTATAGCCGCATTGGCTGCTGTCATGTCTGCCCTCAGTACTGTGAGTGCCTGCACCAAAGCAACCACGGGGTCTTCGGCTACGGGCTCCATACTCGACACAGCGCAACGGCTTCACAGTCTGTCGTGACTTGCCACGTAGTGAAGAGTATTGAGCCTCTGTCCACAAATCACCCACAGGGAGAGAAAGATTAACACTCTCTGTGCGAGCTTTGAGGCCACAGGTGGTTGATGGTTCACCGAATCGGATGGCGCCGAGGACCCCAGAGGCTGTTGGGAGGAAATCAGGGTTAGTACAGGCAAAGACAGTGCTGTAGTGAAATGCAAATCAAGGATACTCTCTTACCTAAGTTCCGTGGAAGGGAGCCTGAGGATTTGGTGCAGGGGAGCGCCGATGATTCCAACAGTCAAGTACCTGGGGGCAGGTACGGGCTGACCACCTGTAACCCTTAGGTTAAACGTAAGAAAGCGGAATGAAGGTCGTAAACAATCTCAAGATCTAAATCCAGGTTGTAGAAAGCGAGCAGATAGGGAAATCCAAAGCAGTCCGTTATGCGTAAGCCAAAAGTCCAAAGTACCAGTATCTATGCAAAGTTCCAGCAAACGTATCCAAGGAGCAAGAGTTTAACCAATCCGTTAAGTGGAAGCCTGAAGTCGAAATCCGATGGGACCAAAATAACAAGAGTCGAGACGCCGAACAGTGTTGTGAAAACAGCTGTGAAGCGGCGAGTGAATCGAAGCTCCCGGGTTTTATGCGAGCCGCCTCCCAATCACGTGAGCGAGACTCCGTGCACGTGATCGGGAAGTTGATGTGAAACCCGGAAGCAATCGCGATCGGCTGTTCCAGCCCGATCGCAATCTCCATGGCAGTTGCCATTGGAGACGAGGAAACAAACAACGCCATCCTCTGCGTCTGATTTGAAACCATCGGTGATGGCGACTCCCCTGCACCCTAGGTGATGGGACAACTGGTGGGTTTGACTGAGACCCGGGGAGCTTGACAGTACTGTGTGTTGGAGTGTTATGCAAGGTGTTGTATGGGCGTGTAACTGACCTATTGTGCATAACACCATCTGCCTGAGTCAAGGAAGGGCTTTGTTCAAAAGGAAGCCATTTACGACTACCCAAATAAACCATCTGCCTGGGCACTTTCTTTAGTTTCTTGCAATCCCCTGGTAATTCAATCAGAGAGTGTGTGACCTCCTTTTGGTCGGAGCAACAGAATGCAGCCAGGCCTGGGAATGCATTTGTTGGGCAAGCCCCCACTCCTGTCGGGGGTAGCTGACTGGCAGAATTCCAGTTTCCTTAAGCCAGGTTTCAGGTAAAATGTCACTTTTTGTTCCCCAGTTTTCTGCATTCAAATAAAACTAACAATTTTTACACATGCAGCTAGAATGCTGATTCTAAGTTCAAAACTATGACATTTTAACAGTGACAAACTATGTGGCAGTCAAAAGTCTGTTCCTCAGTTTATTTACACATTTCGATTTTTGGTAATTTTAAATCCAGTTTCAATTTAAGCCGCTGCAGACCTGCAGAGCTCAGCCAGTCTTGTTATAAACCTTCAAATCACTTCAGAATATAACTTTACATTGTATCCACCTCTCAGTAAGTCTTTCTTTGGCCTCCTTTGGGTTCATTTATTCAGTTTTACACAAATGTCTGGTGTTGTTTTAAAACGCCGGCTTTCTGATAGTGGTGAGTACTGGTAATGCAACCATTTTTGGGATTTAAGAAAATGAATTCCCCACAGTTCTAGGTTGCTTTTGGCAATCAGCATTGCCATTCCCAATGGTTTCAGGCTACTGTGAGGGTAGCCCAATGGGGGTTTTAGGCAGTGCCCTTCTGTGCCCATAACATCGGCAAAAATGGGTGGCAGCCTATTCTTCATGCATTTCCCTGTGCATTTTCTGGGAAGCTCTGGCCATCATGATGTTTTCCATGCCAGTACTGCACAGTTTTTGTGGTAGGGCTCGGATGCATGGGTAAAAACATCCCACAGCCGGTATCCGTTTCTTTGGGTCCCTTTACGGACCATTGTCCTTTTCTTCTCACTTCGAACTGTTGAGAGAATTTGCTGGGGTTGAATTTGTTAAAGAAATTGAACGCAGTAATTCATTGTTCTATGGATGGAGTATGGCTAACGGTTTCACCTCAGCAACTTCCTAACTCTCAGTTCTTGATTCGACCTTTACCTCCCGAGTTCAGCATTGTCCCGGAATGTTTGTGGGCGGTGGACGACAATAATGTTGGAGTGTTACAGATTGAGCCCGTTAAAATAGTTCTGAAACATGGGGTGAAACTGCCACGCATCCCGCAGTATAAAATATCAGTCGAAGGCGAACGTGCTTTGAAATGCATTGTCTCCGATTTTGTACATCGTGGGGTGATCGAGGAGATTACAGGTAGTTTGTGTAACAGTCCGATCTTACCCATATATAAGAAAGGCGACAATGCAATTCCGTATCGGTTTATAATTGATCTTCGTGCTATTAACCGAGTGGTCGCCCCACAATTTCCAATTATGCCTGATGTGACGACGATATTAACAATGATCCCTGCTACGGCTACTCACTTCAGCATTGTGGATCTGAAAAATGCCTTCTTTAGTATCCCTATACATAAAGAAAGCAGATATCTGTTTGCGTTCACCTTGGGGGGACGCTCATTTACATTTACAAGGGCACCTCAAGGGTATACTGAAAGTCCCAGTATTTATAGTAGAGCCTTGAAAGAGCAGCTCGACACCCTTGAATTGCCACCTACTTGCACGCTGCTTCAATATGTTGACGATTTGCTTTTGGCTGCAGACTCTGAGAGTGCCTGTAAAGAAGGCACTGTACTGTTGCTCGTTCATCTAGCTAAAAATGGTCACAAAGCTTCGCTTAAAAAATTTCAATATTGTTGTCAGGAGGTTGCCTATCTAGGCTACCTCCTGTCAAAGGAGGGGAGAAGATTGACACCTGAAAGAATAAAACACATTTCTGGCATGTCTGTTCCAAATACACAGAAGGAAGTCAGAGCCCTGATAGGTATGGCTTCCGACTGTAGGTTGTGGATCCCGAATTTCGCACTAGTGATAAAACCGATGTTGGCTTTGACGAAGAAGGGCATTTCTCTGCCTCTGCCATGGGAATCGGAACATCAACGATCATTTGAGCTTCTCAAAACCGCGCTATGTTCGGCACCGGTTCTGGGTACTCCAAATTATGACAAGGCCTTTGTGTTGTTTGTGCATGAAAGTGATGGATGTGCTTTGGCTGTGTTAACACAGGAACACGGAGGGAAGCATAGGCCGTGCGGCTACTACTCCTCCGCCCTTGATCCTGTCACATGCGCTTTGCCAAGATGTTTGCACGCTGTCGCTGCTGCTGCCACGTCTGTAAAACAGAGTGAGGGAATGGTCCTAGGCCATGATTTAATTTTGATGGTACCTCACTCTGTTGATATTCTATTGAACAAAACTCAAACGCAACACCTCACCTCAGCACGGTTAACAAGGTATGAACTAATTCTGTTTGCCCCTCATATTCAAATTAAGAGGTGTTGTGTTCTTAATCCGGCTGAACTCTTACCTTTCCCGCAAAACACTGTTTGCGGTGACGAAGAATTACATGACTGCCTGTATACCACTGAACAAGAAACGAAGGGCAGGATAGATCTCATAGATACTCCTTTGGATAATGCAGAAGGGGAGTTGCTTTGCGATGGCTCCTGCTTCAAACTTCCGAATGGTACATCTACAGCTGCTTATGCAGTTACTACATTGAGCAAAGTTGTCGAAACTAAGAGAATTTCGCATAACTCTGCGCAGGCCGCAGAGATTATAGCGTTGACCCGAGCTTGTGAACTTTCCCAAGGGCATAGAGTCAATATATATACTGATAGCCAGTACGCATTTGGGGTGGCTCACAACTTCGGAAAGCTTTGGTCGGAAAGAGGGTTCCTGACCTCACATGGGACCAAGATTCAGCATGGCCCCTTGATAGTGCAATTACTTTCGGCACTCTCACTCCCTAAACAGTTAGCAATCATGAAATGTGCAGCACATCTCAAGGTCATAGATGATGTGGGCAAAGGGAACGCTTTTGCGGATTTGATAGCCAGACAAACGGCCACAGACCTTAGCACGGACATGTATGCCTCGAGGGAAATGAGAGATGCTTGCATAACGGATGAAGGTATTGGGTCTGTGCGAGATATTCAAATTGATGCCACAATAGAAGAATCAAAAAGGTGGGCTGAAGGAATGGGGAAACTGGATGATGAAGGATGTTGGGTGGATACATCCGAAGGGAAATGGTTGCTTCCTGATTCTTATGTATTGGCAATGGTTACGATGGCACACGGTCCTACGCATGTGTGTGCCCAGCAGATGACGAGAATGTTAGAACAGGTTTGGGTGAATGACAAGATTCTGGACACTGCAAAGAAGCACGTCCAGAACTGTATGATCTGCCTGCAGCACAATGTGGGTAAGGGGACAGTGACTCCAAGGGGAAGTTTTGGGCCCCCTTCTGTCCCCTTTGACGTTATACACTTTGATTTTATTGAAATGGAGCGATGTAATAATCTAAAATATGTTCTTGTAATTATTTGTGCCTTCAGTAAATGGGTCGAGGCTTTCCCCGTCAAAGATGCTACCGCCATGACCACTGCAAAGATTATGGTAAAAGAATTCTTTCCTCGATTTGGGCTCCCGAGGATAATCTGGTCGGATAATGGTCCGCACTTTATCGCAGCAGTAATTTTGCAAATATGTGCAGCCCTATGTATTGAGAAACGATTTCATTCAGCTAGGCATCCTCAAAGTGCTGGGTTGGTAGAAAGACACAACGGTATTTTAAAGAATAAGCTTGCAAAAACATGTGCTGATACCAAACTAAAATGGCTAGATGCTTTGCCTATTGTGTTATTAGCTATGCGTACCACATCTCAGACTAGAACTGGGCTTTCTCCATTTTAAGTAGTAATGGGGAGACCTGCTAACATTTGGGGTCTCCCGAAACCTAAAGCCCTGAGGGAGGTGGAAAATGTATTGCTTGTAGACTACTGTAACCAGTTAACTAAAAACTTGTATTTCATTTATCACCAGGTATATTCTGCTTTACCTGTACGGTTCACGGGCCCAGGACACGATATACAGCCTGGAAGTTGGGTCCTCGTGAAGGCCTACGAGAGGTCTTCCTGTCTCGCGCCTCGCTGGCGGGGATCCCATCAGGTGTTATTGGTCACCAGGACAGCAGTGCGGGTGGCTGGAAAGAAGAACTGGATTCACGCGACGCACGTCAAGAAACTTCCTCACCCGACGCCACACACTACAGAAGAAGCAGAACCCCTCCCTGATGCTACAGTCTCTGATCTTGGAGTAGCAAACAGCGCTGTCAGTGCGTCGGAGAAGTTCTCTGAGCCTGAGGAGCTTGGGGAACAGTCCATTTCGTCTCCGCACTCTCTTGAAAAATCACTTCCGGAAAACACTGTTTCGAGCTCTGCGACTTCCGTCGCCACCGACACGTCGCTTCCCTCAGGAAGTGACGATACCTTGCTTCCGGATCACACAATTTTGGGTACCATCAGGTACAACCTTCGACCAAGGAAATAGAACTACGGCACGAGTTTCGTGCATCTGGGAAAAAGGAAGTGATTGGGAAAATTGTCTTGTTATGAGAGAGTTTTGTTGAACAAAAAGGGATTCTGCTGGCTAGGGTTAGGAAGGACTAAGAAATCACGCGACCGTAGTGTCGCCAGCAACGAACATTGGGGCTGTCGATTGAGAAACTACGATGCCTGCCACCTTCACCGCTGCTCCCCGCACTGGACTTGTAGATAAGGGGGTGACCAAATCGAACAATGAACAATGTGCCTGGGCCCCGAAAACGTACTGTTGTGTTTTGATAATGATTATTGTTATTTTTGCAACTGCTGCTGTAGGACTTTGGTATTTCGAAGAAATCTATCCTTTGAAACCTTTATTACCGACCAAGATCGTACCAACTGTTTTGACTCCCTCTGTACACCTTCACACTCTGTCCCCTAGAGACTCCCAACATAGACAAAAGTACCATAATAACACTCTGATGATAGTAATGAATGCTACTCATGCCATTTTTAATAAGAGTAATTGTTGGATTTGTACGCACTTACCGCAACACGGGAACAAGGGACTGGGATGGTATATACATCCTCTACCTTTAACGACTGCTTGCTATGCCTCTCTTAGAGCACTATTCTTTGGCCGATGGAATGATAGCATCTCAGGGAACTTTGATGGAACTAATTTAAATGATTTCGAGAAACGTGAATTGACTCCCCTGGGATGCTCGCTTTTCGCAAATAGAAGTAAGCCTAACGTCGCTTCTATTAGGCCGTCTGACAAACTATCTCTTCCTTTTCAAACTCTGATTTCCTTTAAAATGGCTCAGATAGGCAATAAGGACTCTGTACCTCCTTCTTATTCTGTAAATCATAGTCCTGACTCAGTTCCCTTCTGTGTACAGAGAAATGGCAGTAGGCCAATGGGAGATTTTGAAGCTTGTAAAAACGTTGTAAATTTGACTGGGGAAAACAGGCCTCGGTATGTAGGGGGGCCTGTTTATTTTGTTTGTGGTAGTTTAGCATTTCCCTGGTTGCCCAAGGATTGGCAGGGAACTTGTTATTTAGGAATATTGTTACCCGGGGTATTTGTAGCAAGTACATTAGAGATTTCTAAAGCTCGCCCGCGGCGAGACAACAACGGAGATACCCCTGGGCAAGTATTAGGGCATATAGCTAAATCAGTTGTGCCCTTTTGGGGACAAATAGCAAACTCAGAGAATATTAGGGGATTAGCAAGGGTACTGGAGAGAACGTCAACCGGACCACGGACATACTCTACAATATGACCTTAGAGCAAAAGGCAATAAGATTGGTAGCACTTCAAAATCGGATGGCATTAGATGTCATCTTGGCAGAACGAGGTGGTTTATGCAAATTAGTGGGGTCCGCTTGTTGTGTTTTCGTACCGGACTCCTCACCAACAATTTTTAAAGCAATTCAGAACTTGCATACTCTCAGTTCTGAAGTCCATATCCCTGTAGGAGACTGGAACCTTAGTACTTGGTTCTGGGATTCTTTGCGATCTTGGGGTTGGAAGGTGCTTTCTGTTATTCTGGTTATTTTAGGGATTCTGTTATTCCTTTGTTGCTGTTTTCAATGCCTCCCAAGTATGTGTGGAATGATAGGGGGGTGTTGTGCTCAAGCAGTGAGCGCAATAGGGCATAAAATATATACCCCAGATACAGCATCTAAAGAATTCATGTTACAAGAGGTTCTTATGAACGACCTTATGGCTATAGAAATTACAGACAATGATGGGGAATCTATGGAAGATAATACATGGAGTTATTTTCGAAAGTATTAGGGATGATGTTTAGCACTTGGCATAGGCCAAAAGGAGGGTCTGTGGAAATCGAAATAATATTATACCTCCTATCGCATTGTTTGAATGTATTTGGCCTACGCCAAGTTGTCTAAAAACATTGTGTAAATAGATTCCGCGGCAAGGTCTTGACCTTAATGTATTGTGTAAATCGCCATCTTGGATTTAGCCGCCATTTTAGGTTCTCTTATAGTGTGGAAGTCACCCTGAGCAAACAAAATGGAGGCCGAATGACATTTCGAGTGGGATTCTGTCCGTTGTGACCTCCGCACACATGAATAAGTAATATGCCGGCAGGCCACTTGTTGGGGTCGCGAACTGAGACCTTGTCCTATCCCTGACCTATGTGTAAATGAACAACTGTATCAGCGGAACTGATCAAATGCATACATTATGGGATTGACCTAGCAGCGAACTCTAGGCCTGGTTCTAAGAATGGTTAACCCGCGAGGGGGTCGGCCAGAGCTGGATAAAAAGTATAAAAACCCGAGTATCCCAATGTACGGTCTCTCACACTAACACGGCGAACTACCCTTGATAGTTCGTTCTGTTACTCTGAGGGCCGAATAGCTATCCGTTTGTCAATTGACTTTTGGTAATTGTTGTATCTTTGAATAAAGCGCTTTGTATGTTCTTTGTAACCTGTGTTGGTGTGTTTCCTTTTGGGCTTCCCGGCCTCATATCAAATTTTCTGTTTCCACAGATGTTTCTGAAGTGAGAGCTGGCAGAGGTTTCAGACTCAGATGTTGCATCTTTGGGGGGCTCTGATGCTACAGTCAAGCAGTTGGGAGAATTGTCTTGTGAAAAAGGCAGGCAATCTGGTGATCCCCCTGAAGCATACAAAGGGCAGGCTGGACCTTCATCGATAATAAATGGTTGGGATTCAGGAGGAATCTCTGGAGCAGAAGAATATGCAGCAGGATCTGACAGTGTAGACAGGTACACCTCCGATATTGGCTGCGAGGCTGAGCAGGATACAGGTCTCTCATGAACTGAAGCCAAACTAGCAGTAGGCTCTGGGACCGAAGACATGCACTTAGAATGTACTACCGGAGGCTCCATGGCTGAAGGATAATCTGCTGGATGAGTCACTGTAGCCGAAGACAGGCATGCCAGAGGAAATTCTGAGGCTGAAGGCATGCAAGCTGGAGCCATCTCGTTAGCTGAAGACAAACTTGTCAAGGTCTTTGGCACTGACCACGTACATGGTGAAGGCTCTTGAGTGAATGGCAGACATGGCAGTTGTTCATTGATTGAAGATACGTGTGTCAAAGATGACTGCAGAGCTGTGGACTGGACAATAGAAGAGTCAATGGTTGTAGGAGGACAGACTGAAGTCCCAGAAGTCGACAGACACATTTGTGGCTCAGGAATGGAAAACACCTTTAGGGCAGTTGATTCCTTGGCACCAGTAACCAAAGACTGAGCTGTACCCCTGCAGTCCCTCTCCTTAGTGGATGGCACAGAGTCTCTTCCTTTGTAGAAGTCAATATCAACCAGAGGAATCACCATAGTAAAGTCTCTGTTAATCAGGATTTCGTCAATTGTCCATTCCTCTGTTTTAGCTTCTGAAAGTGGCAGATTAACAATCAACAGTTCAGGAATCGTCTGCCAGGTTTTTGGTTCAGTATACTGTGGAATGAGTCCATCAAAATCTGAAATCTGTACTGTCTCTGACTGTTCGGTGTGACCAAAATTGGCAGAAGGAAGAGAGAACACAGAGGTAGCATCGTTTTCCACATCAACTTGAACGTCTACTTCAGTCTCAGCAGCAAGATCAAGTGCAGAACCTAAGCCTACAGTAGTGACTGATTCTGTGTATGTCACCATTGTGGATTGTGTTTGGAAATCAGAAGCATGTATGTGTTTAAGCTCAGAATTATGACAATCTGCTACACAGGACATTTTAGGTAAAGGAGTGGCTTGTAAATCTTCAGCTAACTGCAATCCCTGACACACTGTAACGCTCACCTGATTCCCGTAGAGGCGCCGGTCTTGACTGGGCGTATGCCGTATCTTCAAAGGTGATGTGTAACACACGGCTGGCTCTTTGGGCTGGACCTCTGTGCACTTTATGTCTGACTCGAAGGGTAAGATGTCTGCAGATAGAAAATATGGGATTAATGAACTGGGTTATTGAATGTCTCTCTCTTCTTCCCTTTCTCTTCTCCTGTAGAATCCCAAAGGTTAACGCTCTCACCTTAGGTAAGTGAACGCCGTGCTCTCCATCTGCCTCGGGGCAGGGTGCTGTAACCAGTTTCTTCACTGGATAAGGGGAGCAAGCCTCTTGACTTCAGAGGACTGCTGTCCGTCGTTTACTGCACGAACGGTAAGTTTCGAGTAATTCTAATGTCTTTAAAAGTCTTTAGTAATGATGTCTCTTGTTTTGCAGGGTTCCGGCGATGGCGGATGACGGGCTGAAGTGAGTTGAAGATGGAGCCCGTGTGATGAATAGAAGCGCCTGGAAGCACGTAAGTAAGCGCTTGTTGCCTGCTTCACGATGCGCTCTAACTGTCTTTTTATTTTGCAGGTACAAGTTCGGAGTGGCTGCAGGGTGCCGGAATACCCACTGGGTTAGATGTGGAAAGGAGTAATGGCACGTGAGTATTAAAGTTCCCCAATGTCTTTAAACGCACCTTGTTTTGTCTTTCAGATGCGGGATGCAGCGCCGAAGACCTCCGGAGCGCACGAAGAGTAGGTAAGCCTTTGTCTTTCAGATGCCGGAATGCAGCGCGAGGCGTTGGTAACAGCCGATGGACCAGGTAAGTGAAGCGCTGTCACTGAAGACCGTAATGCTAACCTGTTCTTTCTTGTCTTTATAGGTGTTGCTGAAGACTGGATTCAGGATGGTAAGCCTTTTTCCTTAGGCCCAGGATCAGATGCAGAAGACACGATGAGCGTTCTGCTGCAGAGGATGCAGAATAACGCAAAGCAAGATTCATCCATCGGGTGTGGTTTAAATAGCCTCCTGTAGTGCTTAGGTGTCTCCTTCCACAGCCACGCCTAGGTAAGAAAAGAGTTCCTGCTTTCCAGAAGAGTTCCAGTGTTCTGAACCTAGAGAGTGGCTCCTGCCCCACCCAACAGGAAAAGTAGTTCCAAACAGAAGAGGATCAGAGGCTCAACTGGCAGGCAAGTAAGCAGCATGGTCTGCTGCAGGTAAGTCCACCCAAGCATTATGAGCCCGGCGCTTCCAGCGCTGGGACTGGGCATATTTATGAGCCTGGTGCCACTGGCGCCAGGACTGGGTCCAAAAGGTCCCAATTGGGACTGTTTGGCACTCGGAACCTGGGTTATGGATCTGCTTCCAAGGGAGTTGGGAAAACCCTGACCTTTTGGAAGCAGAGATCATGACAGTACCCCCCCTCAAGGCCCCTCCCAAACCGGGCTTCTCCGGGGGTTTTGGCTTGTCAGGAAATGTTCGGTGAAATCTTTTGATTAGGCGAGGAGCGTGGACATATTCAGCAGGTTCCCAGGATCTCTCTTGGGGGCCGTAGCCTTTCCAGTCAATTAGGTAAAATAGTTTAGATTTGGAGATCTTGGAGTCCAGAATGCAAACTCGAGTTCTCCATCAACTAGGATGGGTTTTGGAGATTTAGTTAGTCGGGTTTGAGGTTGCACGGGTTTTAATAGAGAGACGTGGAAGACCGGATGTATCTTCATGTGCGGGGGCAAGTCCAACTTGACCGCTACTGGGTTTACTATGGTAGTGATAGAATAGGGACCAAGGTATCTTGGGTTGAATGTGCGTGGCCCTTTTAGAGGTAGATATTTGGTGGATAACCAGACTTGATCCCCTACTTGATATTGAGGGGCTTCCTTCCGATGTTGATCTGCTCCTTTCTTGTATTGTTCTTTAGCCCTTTGAAGGTGAGAAACAGCTTCCTTAAAGGCTTGGGTGATTGTAGATTGCAGGTAGTCTACTGCTGGTGTTTCAAGATCTTGGAGGGGATCCATTTCCGAGGTTCGAGGGTGACTGCCGTATAAAAGAAAAAACGGGGTTTTCCCAGTTCCCGAATGGACAGAGTTATTGTAGGCATATTCGGCTATCCAAAGGATATCTTTCCAAGTCTTTTCAGTGTGTTGCAGCATGCAGCGTAAATACTGTTCCAGAGTTTGATTGGTCCTCTCGGTTTGTCCGTAGGTCTGAGGGTGGTGACTGGTCGATAGTCTCACATCAATTTGAGCCGACCGACAGCAACTTCGCCAAAAATGAGAAATAAATTGACTACCTCGATCCGAAATTAGAACCGAAGGAAAACCGTGCAGTCGGACGATGTTTTCGAGAAATTCTCGGGCCAGAGTTGCTTCTGTTGGCAAGCCTTTGAGCGGAATGAAATGCGCCATCTTGGAGAATAAGTCCACGATTACTAGAATCGTATTGTATCCGGAGCATGGAGGTAGATCGGTGATGAAGTCCATAGAAAGCGTATGCCAAGGGCGAGGTGGGATGTCAATAGGGCGTAAGAGACCTGCTGGTCTTTCCTTTTGACTCTTGTTTTGGGCGCATACTCCACAGGACATTATAAAGTCTCTGATATCTTTTTTCCAAGACGGCCATCAGAACTAGCGCTTGATCGTTTCTGAGGTCTTGGCCATACCGGGATGTCCTTCCATTAAAGAATCGTGATAACAAGAGATTACTTTTTTCTGTAAATCTGTGCTGGGCAGGTATAATCGTTCTTGGAAATACAATAAGTTGTCCTTTACTGCAAAGTCCTTTCCCTGCAGATGCCAATTCTGTATGTCTGCTGGAGTTACAAGTTGCCTGGCTTTATCCTTAACTTCCTCTATGGATTGTGTGGCGATTACACCCAGAATTCTTTGTTCGGGAATGATTGGTACAGGTTTAGGGTTGATCAAGTGTTCTTCCACTCCCATCCGAGAAAGGGCATCAGCTTTACCGTTTTTTGTACCAGGTCGATAGGTAATTATGAAGTCAAACTCGGCAAAGAATAATGCCCAACGGAGTTGTCTAGAGGATTGGGCTTTTGCGGTTTTCAAATATTGCAGGTTTCGGTGTTCCGTAATCACAGTAACGGTGTGTCGGGCCCCCAGCAGATAATGCCGCCAAGCCTTAAAGGCAGACTTGATAGCCAGAAGTTCCTTGTCAGTAATCGTGTAATTGATTTCAGGAGGCGAGAATTTCCGGGACCAAAATGCCACGGGATGCAACTGATTGGTTACCGGGTCCTTTTGTGATAGAACTGCCCCCATGGCAAGGCTTGAAGCATCAGTTTCCACGATGTAGGGGAGTTCGGGGCGAGGGTGTTTTAAGATTGGTGCAGAGATAAATTTAGTCTTCAAATCCTGGAAAGCTTGTTCCGCCTCGGTAGACCATTTAAAACGTTTGTTTTTCTTTAACAAGGCCGTGATGGGCTGGACTTTTCGAGAAAATTCGGGGATAAACCTGCGGTAAAAGTTAGCGAAGCCTAACATGCTTTGCACACCTTTTACGGAGGATGGTGATGGCCATTTGAGAACTGCATCAACCTTCTTTGAATCCATACGCACTCCGCTAGGTGATAATATGAATCCCAAGAATTCAACTTCAGTCATGTTGAAAACACATTTTTCCAACTTAGCGAAAAGTTTGTGTTGACGCAATCTTTCGAGGACCATTTTCACATGTTTCCGATGTTCAGATTCCGATGAAGAATAAACGAGGATGTCGTCAATGTAAACAACAACACACACATCTATGAGCTCTCTGAGGACATCGTTCATAAAATATTGAAAGGCGGCCCGGGCATTGCAAAGTCCGAAGGGCATGACCTGATATTCAAATAGCCCATATTTGGTGCGGAAGGCCGTCTTCCATTCATCGCCCTCTTTTACTCGTACCAAGTGGTAGGCTCCTCTAAGATCCAGCTTTGTATATATGCATGCTTTTCTGACTTGGTCCAGGAGTTCAGGGATCAAAGGTAACGGATATCTATTCTTGACGGTGATCTGGTTCAGGGAGCGATAATCTATACAAGTTCTAAGGTCTCCTTCCTTTTTTGGAACGAAGAACAAAGCTGAAGAAGCAGAGGACTTGGAAGGTCGAATAAACCCATTTGCCAGGTATTGATCCAGGTATTGTCGAAGGTGAAGGTTCTCAGGCTCGGTGAGGGCATAAATTCTACTACAAGGAGGAGTAGATCCAGGTATCAGGTCTATCTGGCAGTCATAAGACCTATGAGGAGGTAGAGAGTTAGCCTGATCCTTCCAGAAAACATCTTGGTATTCTAGGTATTCGGGAGGTAACTGGGGAGTCTCTGAAGAAATTGCTGCCAGTGCAACACCAGGTGGAGGGTGACAAGAAGAGACACATTCTAGAAACTGGACCGTTCTTGCTCGCCAATCGATCAGAGGATTGTGTTTCTCTAACCAAGGTATTCCTAGAATAATCTGAAACTGAGGAGCCTTGATCACATCGAACACGATCTTCTCATTGTGTCCATCTTGACTTACTAGCGTCACTTCTTGAGTGGTATGCGTTACTGGTCCGGAGGCTATCTCCGTTCCATCCACCGTAGTAATGACGTCCTTTACAGCCTTGGGACAAAGAGTTAGATTCATCCTCAAAACCATTTCATGATCCACATAATTGCCGATGGCACCGCTGTCGAAGTAAGCTTCAATTGCATGTAATCGATCCGGATTATCAGGGCTAATGAGGACCATAGGTATCACGAAATGCGAGGTCACGGAACTGGTTTTCACGCTCGGCAAGAGGACCTCTATTCTTGTCGGGCGAGGTCGTTTCCCTGCTCAGAGTTTGTAACTTTGGTAACTGCAGCTCTTACTGCCTTCTTGGCAGGTTTCACCGGACAGTCTCGAAGAAAGTGCCCTGAGTTTCCGCAATAGAGGCATAATTGCAACTGTTTTCTCCTTTCCCGCTCCTTTTGTGTTAGAGGACCTTTCAGGCCCCCTATTTGCATGGGTTCCCCGGAGTCTACTCCTTTGGAAGGAGTTGGCGGTTTGGAAAATACTCGAGCATCAAACTTGGAACGATCGGCCTTCCTGTTCTGCAGTCTGTGATCTATTCGAACGACTAAGTCTATATAGTCCGAACAATCTTGTGGGGGATTCACTACTTGGGCTAACACATCTTTGAGCTCTCCACATAGACCTCTATAAAACAGCGTAATCCTTTTGTCCTCAGGCCATTGAGTTTCCACTATCAGTCTGTTGAAAGACGCAATATAAGCCAAAAGGTCTTGATTACCTTGTCGCAACGAAAGAAGCTCATTGTCCAAGGCCTGCCCCTGTGAATGTCTTGCGAACAGTTTTTCCATACTGAGCTGAAAAGCTTGAAAATCATGGAGGACCGGATCATCTTGATTTACTAGAGGGATCGACCAGTCTGCCGCATTGCCACTAAGGTACGAAAGCACGAAAGCTACTTTAGCTTGATCAGTTGGAAAGGCTGCTGGCCGGCATAAGAAATGCAACCGGCACTGATTGATGAATACTGCAAACCTCTTTGGGTCACCAGAAAATCGTTCGGGCGGAGCCAGAGGTACATTCCCAGGTAGGTTGATCTGCACTGGATTCATAGAGGATGTAGAAGGAAGATTTCCCCCAGATGCGGGTAACGGGGTCTGTCCGGCTTGTGACTGTAGCAATTGTCTAGCGAGATCATCTGTTCGCTCCTTGGAAATAATCAGTTCCCTTGTTAGAGCGTTCGTTTCCTGACGGGCTGCATGCACTTCTGCCCTTAGTTCCCCAAGTAACTGGGCTAGCTGGTCGGTATCCGAGGTTTCCATAGCGCCTGGACGGGAGTTTTGCGGTAGGCTTTGCGTTCTGTAACGCTCACCTGATTCCCGTAGAGGCGCCGGTCTTGACTGGGCGTATGCCGTATCTTCAAAGGTGATGTGTAACACACGGCTGGCTCTTTGGGCTGGACCTCTGTGCACTTTATGTCTGACTCGAAGGGTAAGATGTCTGCAGATAGAAAATATGGGATTAATGAACTGGGTTATTGAATGTCTCTCTCTTCTTCCCTTTCTCTTCTCCTGTAGAATCCCAAAGGTTAACGCTCTCACCTTAGGTAAGTGAACGCCGTGCTCTCCATCTGCCTCGGGGCAGGGTGCTGTAACCAGTTTCTTCACTGGATAAGGGGAGCAAGCCTCTTGACTTCAGAGGACTGCTGTCCGTCGTTTACTGCACGAACGGTAAGTTTCGAGTAATTCTAATGTCTTTAAAAGTCTTTAGTAATGATGTCTCTTGTTTTGCAGGGTTCCGGCGATGGCGGATGACGGGCTGAAGTGAGTTGAAGATGGAGCCTGTGTGATGAATAGAAGCGCCTGGAAGCACGTAAGTAAGCGCTTGTTGCCTGCTTCACGATGCGCTCTAACTGTCTTTTTATTTTGCAGGTACAAGTTCGGAGCGGCTGCAGGGTGCCGGAATACCCACTGGGTTAGATGTGGAAAGGAGTAATGGCACGTGAGTATTAAAGTTCCCCAATGTCTTTAAACGCACCTTGTTTTGTCTTTCAGATGCGGGATGCAGCGCCGAAGACCTCCGGAGCGCACGAAGAGTAGGTAAGCCTTTGTCTTTCAGATGCCGGAATGCAGCGCGAGGCGTTGGTGACAGCCGATGGACCAGGTAAGTGAAGCGCTGTCACTGAAGACCGTAATGCTAACCGGTTCTTTCTTGTCTTTATAGGTGTTGCTGAAGACTGGATTCAGGATGGTAAGCCTTTTTCCTTAGGCCCAGGATCAGATGCAGAAGACACGATGAGCGTTCTGCTGCAGAGGATGCAGAATAACGCAAAGCAAGATTCATCCATCGGGTGTGGTTTAAATAGCCTCCTGTAGTGCTTAGGTGTCTCCTTCCTCAGCCATGCCTAGGTAAGAAAAGAGTTCCTGCTTTCCAGAAGAGTTCCAGTGTTCTGAACCTAGGGAGTGGCTCCTGCCCCACCCAACAGGAAAAGTAGTTCCAAACAGAAGAGGATCAGAGGCTCAACTGGCAGGCAAGTAAGCAGCATGGTCTGCTGCAGGTAAGTCCACCCAAGCATTATGAGCCCGGCGCTTCCAGCGCTGGGACTGGGCATATTTATGAGCCTGGTGCCACTGGCGCCAGGACTGGGTCCAAAAGGTCCCAATTGGGACTGGTTGGCACTCGGAACCTGGGTTATGGATCTGCTTCCAAGGGCGTTGGGAAAACCCTGACCTTTTGGAAGCAGAGATCATGACACAAACAGCAGAACAATTGTCAGAAACTGTGCCCAGATTAAGCGCTGTGCTAGAAGAAAGACTTTCACTCCCAATAGATCTAACATATTGACAAATATCAGGGTTTACCAAAGTCTCTGCACTCAGGGGCTGAACAGTGTTCACTTTATCAACATCAACCGATAAAGTCTGAGGTGTAATCAGTAAAGAGTGCAAGGTCTTATTCTCTTCTTGTAAAGAAATGAATTCTTGTCTTAACTCCTCAAGCTTAGCTCTTAGCCTGCCCTGCATTAACTGTACATCACTATCAGTAGGCACAGGGGGAGGCATAGTGGCATCAGGGCTGGATCCTGCACTAGCAATCTGGATGTGCACCGATTGTACATTGTCATTTACTGCTTGCAGGTTCTGAGATTTATACTTTCTCTTACCAACTTGGTCTGTGTTTCCCTTAAGCAAACTATTGACATTAGACCTCTTGGCATTAGGGACTACAGTATGTACTTGTGCAAAGGAGTATGCTTTAGACTGAGGGTAGAAAACAGAAGTTATGCAAGGAACCCCTCCATTCTTTATGTTTGTACCATGAAACTGTTCAATCTGAGGTGAAGCACAACTGGAATCATGGGGTTCAACAACAGAGGTACTCTTGTATAATAAGTCTAACAGTGTGTTGTTTTCTGCTGCTAAGGCTTGTGCTGACATAGAATCTGGATCAGAATAAAAGACAGAACGAGGATCAGGCAATGTAAGATGTGCCATCCTGTGGGAAAAATACTCTGCACGTAAATGCCCATTCGTGACAAGGATTGTGATTTGATTGTCACAGGTAAATGTAGGGGAAGCTTTCTGTACAAACTTGTTAGAGGCCTTGCTGCCTTTCTTTCTTAAACTTGCCATATTCAATGGGAATTTAAGGCTGGTCATTCTGTTAGGATTAATCAGGTGAGCACAAAGGCAGCGAATATGGCAAGGGAAATTTCGCACAGTGAATAACCTTGAATGAAACAACGTGCACACAAGAACCATGACTCATATATACTAAAACCCAGGAGTGCAGATAGAGTGAAACAAATTTACCAATATATGAAAAGGGATGTGGGGTAAGAACCTCCTTATGACTGAAAGGAAAGTCGGAAAACTCCTTACCCACTATGCTATTACAGATACTGACAGCGCTAAGCCCACGTAGAGGGCAAGCAAGGACAGGATCTGTGTGCTGACACTCTGGATGATACTGAATAAGGAACTTAGAAATAGTACTCACAAGAACCGGAAAGACCACTTGAATGTCAGTAAAACCACAAACCCAGTTGATCAACAGGGACCCAGAAGGCTATAACAGCAATGGGTGGAGGATAACTAAATACATAAGACCTAAGTCAAGGAGCAAGTAGGAATTGTGATTAAAGAAATAGTGAGGAAAACACAAGGCATTCACACAGGGACTAGTTACAACAGCACCCCACACCTAAATAATCAAATGGGAAATAAATGCAGAAGTGGAATTGAAAACATGGAATGGATCCCAATAGGAAGTAAGGACCAGGAGCAGGGAAAATGATATCACAAAAGGAAACCTTTCCCACCCATCCAAGGAGAAAAGGCAGGAAGCTAAATCTAAAAAAGGAAAGACTAATGCATCAAGTTTTTCAGTAGCAAAGGATAGCATCAAAGAAACAGAAAACACAGGCAAATTGGGCTGCATCAAAGGGTAAAGTACAGAGAAAGGCTGCCTGCAGACAGAGGAAGACAGAAAGGGAAATCCAAAAAGTAGAAATCAATTAAACACATGAATCCGAAATCCAGGGCGGAGGAACAAGAAACAGGAACTAGGAACTAGGCACAAAGGCTAGGAACAAGGAACAAGGGACCAGTCACAACAGGAACACTGCAACGATGACCAGCGCTGGACTGAAGCAAACTGAGGCTTTTAAAGCTGCTTAACGAGCACACCCCTCAGGTGTGCCGCCTGCTGCACCTGCAGCCACAGGTGTTGCCTATCCTCCACCCAACCTTGTCCTGCAAGGGAGGAGGTGAAGCAGTGAGCCAGGCATTCTGGGAAGCATAGTCATTTGATTAAAGTAGCATGCTGGCTGCCAAAAACCTGGAATGGATCCGGAAGGGAAGTAACTTGGAAAATAAGGTTTTAGCGCTCCCAATTCATCACAGCACTGTAGCATTAGGTTCGGAGGAAATGTCCAGTAGGGAATAAACCCCAAAACATGCCCCAAGTGGCAGGAACAGGAGCGAAGGGAGCGAGTCGTGACAGTCGCGCTGTAATGAACATTTACCACCAGTGATGGACTGGCCTACAAGGAGCTCTGAAGATTTCCTAGTGGGTGTCAATGCCCTGGTTTTCTGCTCCTCTTAACCACTCCCCTGACCACACAACCCCTTCCTTACATCTCTCCTTCTCCTTCACATCCATTTGAATTAAAGAATTTGTTATAAATCGCCTGGTATGTTTTTCCACACTCTTAACAAATATTATGGGCCTCATTACACGGAAGGCTATTAGCGCCATGGCTACCCCCTTACCGCCGTCGGAGGCCGGGTTCCCGGAATAGGGACTTACCGGCCTACTCCGACCTTTGCGGGACCGGTAAGTTCCCATTCCGGGAACCATTCCCCATTCCCATTTGAGCCCCCATAGGGCTCAATGGGAATGGGGAAGGAGCAAATAACGGTACCGCAATTTGCGGTACCGTTATTTGCACTGAAGTCCCTCAGCGGGTCCTTTCCTTAACGTGTGGTCTGACCACACGTTAAGGGCAGGACCCGCAGAGGGACCTCGTAGTAGGGCGGTGGTGATTACCGGCACTGGTGCCCTTACCGTGCTGGTAATCCCCTCCCGCCTTCCGTGTAATGAGGACCTATGTGTTCTTTTATTATGTTCAGCTATCTTTCAATCTTTATTTATTTTTTATTTATTTTTTTTTTATTTTTTAAAGCGCGGACCAAGCTCGAGAGCAGCAGAGTGCTGTACAGAGTGTGGCTAGCCGGCATTTGGGCTGGCATCTTTTAACAGTAGTGCAGTACTGTGAGGTATGTATGTCAGTATGTTATGTGCGTCCATTGAAATGTGTGGTCAGGTGTTGTTGAAAGAACCATGTTTTGAGAGATTTACAACATTGGAGAATTATGGGGGCATTCCCAGCGGACACCAGGATGGCGTTCCAGATGGTGGGTGCATGACAAGAAAAGGATTGTTTGCAGTTCTTCTCTTCGCGGATTGGGTGTGATTCAAGCCAGTTGGTCAATTTTCTGCAAAAGGATCGTGTGCCACCAGATATGTGGAGTTTAGCCCTGGTGTGCTACTCGTGACTGCTTTGTAGATGATACATGCAGTCTCGAACAGTATCCTGGCTTGGAGAGTAAAGCCAATGCAGTTTGCATAAGATTGGGGTCATTCAGTCAATTTTCCATGCTCCCGTAATAAGAGGTGCTGCAGCGTGACGGACAGCTTTTAGGGGAGGCAAGTGAGCAGCGGAGCAACAAATATGTTTTAAAAGTTCACCAAGTAAACACCTTTTTACAAATGTTCTTGAGGTAGAACTGCAAAACTCAATTTAGAAAGGTTGGTCATGCTTGCCACATCTGCTCAGACACTGTAGTAGGTAGACACTTTGAAAAGGTCACTTTTGCTTCCCAGACCACCCATACATACCACATGATCAGCAGAAAGGTGATGAATCCGATAACCAGTTACCGTTTACTTGCATACTACTTAAGCAGGGTGTTAGATAATAGGCATTGAAAAATCACGAGCTGCAAAACATGTTTCGTTATCATGTTTGATTGGAAATTCTCTAAGCTGATCTTGAGCAGAGGAATTCATTTTTAATCTTACTATCTTTACAGAAAAGGCAGCCAGTTATTTGTATGTGGACATGCTCCCGGTACAGAAGCACGGACAAGAAGCAATGGATCAATGAACAATACCCGCCAGCGTGGACATGAAGTGTGACGGCCCCATCAGGTAAATGCCCTGCCCGTAAGGATGGCAGTCACGTGCAAATCATCTGCAAGCTGGGACAAGGCTATGGCTTCCAGGTTGCACTTAAGGATTGCTTAGGCAATCCAAATCTCGCGTGAAGGTGGCAGGGTCACCCTCCACTTGGTGGGCATGAGCTGTGCATTTGGCTATGCAGGCCCTCAAACTTTGAAAAACTGCAAAGAAAAGAGTACCTGACTTTTATAAATAAGCACACAGCCAGAATGCACATGTCTCAACCAATTTCCATGCACAGCCACAAAGTTGCACTGCGAGAATCGACTCTATTAAAAAAAGGTCCATCATTATTCATTGCTATTCTGTTTTGTGAGCTTGCTTTTGGGCACAGTGACCAGAAAAGGAAATGTATGCGTCAAAACCCACATTTTCACTGTATGAGATTCTTTTGCACTATATATTTTTTGCTCCATGTCAAAACAAATATTACATTTCAACACCACTGAAGAGTTAATTCAAATGCAACGATGTTTGCTTATGTGTCTCAAATTTTATAAGAAGCATTTTTCCTGTAATGTAAGCTGATTTTTAAATATATTTTTCAGATAAAGTATATTTGGATGGTATTGTGTATGTATTTATAATTGTGACAATAAAACAAACAAGAAAATGAATTGTGTAAGTCATCCGATGTTTTTCAGAAATCACTGAGCAATTGGGTAATCCTTGATACCTTTAGCTAGCAATCGGGCTAGCGCTACTTGGGCTGTACTCCTCCGGGTCGCAACGAGCCTGATTCACAAACAATTTGGTTGTGTTACAGCTGATATTGGGCTCCTCAAAACTATTGCACAGGGATGTGAGTTACAGAAAAAAAACCAATTGCTAAACCCAATAACGCTAAATAATAATAATATGTGTAGTGGCATACTTGCCCACAAGACTCTCTCAGCGCAGCCCAACCCTGTGCCTTGGATCCACATTGCACAGCACAGCCGTGCTAAACAGGCGAAGCCAGCGAGGGAGTCGCGCAATCACAGCAGCGCTAAATAGGCAAAGGTAGGGAGTGTTAGGAGCTTTCATAGGCAACGACTCACTATAGAAATATGAAGCACAACTGAGAGAGGGAAAGCCAAGTGTGACTGATCCCAACATACGTCAACAGGCATTGAAGCCAAATGGAAAGTGCATGAACAGCATCCATACCCCCAGCGCCCCAATATCCACATGCTGAGGCACACCCAGCAGGAACACACACAACATCCATGTTCCAACTGTCGTAACCACCTTGCGTCATGTAGGCACCTACACACCTAACACTACAACCTCAAATATCCAACAACTACTAGGAAGACGACAGAAGATCTCCCTGCTTCCTCCACACACTGAACCTCACATAGTGCACTAAAGACACAATGCACAGAAAACTTATCCTACACACCCTCTATGATACCCCCACATTCTCACTGGAGAAGTTGGCCCTTTTTCTAATCCCTTTGACATCACCCCAGTCAAGCACACATATTGGAAACACAGCAAACAACCCTTCAGATTAGGCAAGCACTCCCATGAGGAAGTGGTCATGCAAGACCTTGCCAACATCAACTGCACATGAGCCAATCCACCTCAGATGAATCAGGAATGCGACTCACCACTCCAAGAATTAACCACCACTCTAGCCAATATCATCAACCACAATGGCCCTGTGAAACAATGCACTCACAGACCAAAATCATTCATAACCATCATTAATAGGTTAGAAATTGAGCGAGGACCAATGTTTGGGAATCAGTGCAGGGCTTATCAAGTCAAAGTGGAAAGTACACAATAAGGGAACCAGAAATCAGGGAAAGAAACATGGTGGATCAGATGTCCAAATCACAGGTTTGCTGTGGAGTGCAGGAGGTGTGGACCCACCTCTCAGGGAGTAGACATTACTTGAACAGTTCTGCAGCTAATGCCTTAGATGTAGAAGAAAGTTGGTGGGTCTGATGTTGATGGGGAAGAGGTATCAGAGCCTAGAGGTCTAGAGAGAGAAGGCCTCACTTTGGGTCTGCATTTCCAGCACTGGTGGAGGCCAAGTCTGCATATGGTCTTACATGTGGTGAATGTTAGAGCTCCTGAGATTCAGAGCTTATCAGCTAGGTACCTTGGATATGTGAGGGAGACAGTCTTGTAGAAGATGCAGCAGGATGTGTAGGGGAGATGTGTGTAACAAAGAAGCCACACACTGGAGGTAAGTGTACTCCTTTATTGGTAACCAACCTGAGCGCAGCAAGGCTCTACCTTCACCTCTCAAACTCCAACAGATCAACCGGCTCCACATGGAATGTGGAACCTAAACAGAAGTAAACAAGTGAGCAAAAGCAAGTGTGGAATTCTACAGAGTAGAATTCCACACTAGAACACAGCATAAATTACAACAATGTGCTACCAGCAGGAGCCTAGCTCTCTCATGAGGGTTGGAAGGTGAGTCAGATGTCGCGTAGTTCAGTGATGAGGAATGATACAGGAAGTAGAATACATCTCATGTGTGCAGGAAAGCCTGTCTGCAGGGCACTGTCACCATCAGGTGGTGGAAGACTGACGCTTGGACACCAGATCAGAAGCACTATGCTGTGATGTAGTACTTGATTTTCTGCAGGAGTGAACGTTTGTATCAAAGTGTTTGTGTCTTCCTTGCCATGTGCATTGATTGATGTAGACCACAAGGGACTTAGTGCTGGTGGTCATCAGGTGTGTGTATCTCTGGAGGTTTATAGCAGAAAGTCTGGTCTGCATTCCAGGGTTTTTGCAGTGTTGGTCAGTAGTATACTTTGCTCTTGAATGGGTTGGGCATCAAGGCAGTACAGGACATTCTGGACTGAATCAATTTGATCCAGACCTATATCCTGTAAAAATCTTAAATAGAAGATACCTTGGGTTACATACAGCTGCATTTCATCTGGGTATTGCTGGATATGCATGGAGTGCACATCCAGGAGGGTTCCGAGTGCCCCCATTTAAAGGTTGAGGATAAAGGGGGGAGTGGAAGGATCCTTGCAGAATTGCTCACTTGGTGGGTACAAGTGGTGATCAGTAGGAATATATATGGAAACATTAGTGGTGGGCTTCAAGGTAGTACTTGAACCAGCTTTAAAAGTTATCAGTGATCCCAATGTGGAGACAGGATTTTGCGAGTGTCAGGTCGTCCTCTGTGTCCAACATGGCTGAGAGATTTCAAAGAACATAGAGGCAATTATGTCCATTGTTGAGGATCTAAAGGACACTGTCCAACACCCTCATGATAGCAATATCAGTGCTGCATCTGGGTCTGAAGCAAGGTAAAAAGTAGGTTGCTGTTGTGCTCAAAGTGTTGATGGTGATGCATGACTACTGCTCTCTCAAGTATCCTAACTAAGAAGGGAAGATGGTTGATGGGGTGGCAGTTTCTGAAGTAGTTGAACACCAGTCTGGGTTACTTTAGAAGCATAAGCATTTGTCAAGTCTTGAATGTTGAGGGGAGGTTGTCATGAGTGAGGTTGAAGTGTTTGATTTCCAGCCAAGAGAGGAGTCAGTTGGGAGGGCCTTGAGCACCGATACAAGGAGGATATCCACCATGTACGACATGGCCTGAAGTGAATACAGGCTTGCTGGCATGTCTTTCATGGTGAGTGTCTTGAAAGTTGCCCATTCATTAGTGTTTGTGTTTGTGCAAAAGGGGATGTGTGTTATGCCATCAGTTGTATTGTAGGTGTCTATGTACTGGCAGATCCTAATGATCTTGTAAAAATTGAATGATTTGCAGTCGGAGCACAGTGTAGGTGAGTTGCACCTTTGTTGTTGTTCTTGGCTATTGTCTTCAAGCAGTATTTTGCTTTGATAGTGGAGATCAGTCATCTGTGGGTATGGCAGAGTTGTCTGAGCTGGGTGAGGTCAGATGTTTTGCGGGATAGTTCACAAGTTATTTCTTGTCTTCTGATATTTGTTTGATACAGGGTACGTTTTTAGAGTACCAGGATGTGGAAGGTTAAGGCATGAGGGTGTTTTGATTCACATGGTCATGTTGGTTGATGCTGGTTGCAATAGTGTAGATGACATTTTTGAACATTGAGTCATAGTCCTTTTTTGTTTCACTCATATTGTGCCATGCAAGGTGGATGTTGCTAAGGTTTTTATGCTAGTACTTACACTAATCAGTTCTTGAGGGATCTGAAGGTCTGTTTCCTGGCTTTAAAAAGATGTGTCAGATGGTCAAACAAGTTGAGTGCGATTGGAGAGCTATGATGGAGGGTGTGTACAGTGTTATTGATGACAGCACAGATTTTACCTTTTCAGGGACTTGGGTGTGTTGTGTGCTATGTTAGGTTCAGTGTGTTGAGAAGGCAGTAGGGCCCTTCTTTCAGGTACTTGATTGCTGGTTTCCCAGGAATGTTGAAGCCATGGAGAAAGGTGTCACTGGTGTGAGTGGGAGATGTTGCGGTGGCCAATACTGTGAAGTCTACAATGAAAGAGTACTTGCAGTTATGTGGTCGTAAGATTCTGAAACTGAGAGAGGGGTGTGGTAGGAGAGTAGTTTGAAAAAGCCAATGGTGGTGGCATACATTTGGGTGCATGGCCATGAAGCTTTGTGACTGATGGGGAGGACTCCGGCCATCTTCTTTGAATGGTCTTTTAATTACATTTATAGGCACTGGGGAAGAGGATGTCTCGGACGTGGGTGGAAGCAGATGTCATAGAGGTCTCACTCATTAAGATGGTGGCCAGGTTTTGTATAGGGTTGATCTATGCAATGTGTGCTGTGTGGTTGGTTGTTGATTGGGCATTCGGGAATATCACTCCTCATGTAGTTGTCAATTTTGTATTGCAGATGGGACATATGGTGACATATGGGCGGTGCCAGTGATGCATATGTTGCCTGTGAGCACTGACATTGCCAATACGTGGAGATGGTGTATCTGGAGAGAGACAACACTGTATAAAAAATGATCACTGGGAGCTCAGCTGATATTCGAAGAGCAGATAATTGCGTTTTGGGTACTCCTGGTTGAAACTGGTCCACACTGGAGGTGGCCTTCCCTCCTTCTCTTTCCCTTTGGAAACCTTGCCCAGAGATTCCAAGTGATCTAACATTTCATAAAAGGAAAGCAAGGAGCAAGTCTGAGAAGGTGGGTAGGCAGGTTTCTTGTGAACTACACCCACTTGTACCAGCTGACCACCTGTACTGAGTTCCTGCGGGTTCTAGAATGACAGACACCTCGCCTTCAAGGAGCACATAAAGGCATTGTAGCAACTTTCACTGTTAAAGTACAATCAAGTCCGTCATCCTGGCAAAATACTTCAGATCTGTGGTCCAAACATTAGTTCACTCCCACCTGGATGGTGCCAGTGCTTTCGTGGAGGGTCACCTGGCAACCCCTCGGCACCCTGAAATGTGTACTATATCCTAGCAGCATTATATTTCAAATGACTATGCGAATCGAACCACATCAGCACCCTCTCTTTGGAAAACATCGGCATAACCACTTAAAATTCAAATCACCCCGATCCGCCTTCTGCATCTACAAGGCTGTCTCTACCAAGTCCCCAAGTTAGATCACATCTAGCATCTCTTGAGGCCTACAATGCATCAGAAGCAAGGACATTTGCTCACTTCAACTCCACCAGGAAACAAGGAAAGAATAAAGGGACTGCCCTTTTTTAAATTTTACTTTAGTTTATTTATTTATAATGTGCTGAAAGCCTGCATTCATCAGGGCGCAATATTGACATGATCAGATGAACAAATTGGACAGGACAATTTCATCCGAGGAGGACCTGCTGAGACAGCTTAATAAGTGATTACTGGAAGAGGGTGGTTTTTAGTGCTTTACGAAAAACCCTTGTGTTCTCTTCCTGCCTGGGCACAAGTGGCAGAGTGTTCCAAAATTTGGTGGCGTACACTGGAAATGATCTACCCAACCCATTAGATTCTTTGTAGCCAGGGCAGATCACCAGAGCTGTGTTGGAGGAGTGAAGTAGCCTTGCAGGTGAGTAACACAAAACTAGAGAGGGATAGGGGGGCTTTCCCAAAAAGGCAGCAATGCACTAGGGTACCCACTTTAAAGTTAATACGTCCTTGCACCAGGAGCCAGTGGAGTTTGACTCATATGCTGCCTGTAACTTTAGGTGAGGCTTTACCAGTATGTGTACACACCATGTTATGTCTGTAACCATGTGCTCATTCATGCACTTTGCAATGTACCATGCACTTTCTGTAACTAGCGCCTAGATGCCTGAGGGATTTGTGCGTTGAAATAAATGCAAAAAAATAAAAATAAAATAAATAAATGGTATGAGATATGTTCCCTTCTCGGATAGTCTTCACGATCCGCACAGCATTGTTCTGTATAGTTTCTGCCCAGTATGAGGTAATGTATATCACACGCATGTCTGTTCAGGACTTGGTAATGAGAAGGGCCATTTTCATTTTCATCCCTGCCTCCGGGAAGAAAAGGTTTTTTCTTCCCTTCGCCTTTGAAAGGTTTCTGGTACACGATACTTGGTCATCGCGTATTGCTGTTTCTAAGGAAGTGGGTTACTGTTCCGGGTGCACACACACAGTCTTGACAGTCTCAAAAGAGCAGACTCGGTCGGAAAACGTTTCTTGTAACGCAGTCTCCACTTGTTTGACGGAAGGTTGGGGGCACTGACCTGGTTCTTCAGGCATTAGGCTTGCCCGACTAAAGCCAATAAGCAGGGGTTTGTTCTGTACTGGAGGAATCAAAGGGAGAAGACACAAAGGGGTTACGGTAGGAAGCAAGTTAAGGATCAGAGAGTTTCTGGGAAGCTGGGAAGTCTCCTGTATTGAATCAAGTTTCAATTGTTTGTATTTATTAAGGTGGCTTGCTCGTTCTGCCTCCAGCAGCAGGTTAAGTTCAATTAGGATACCCATAATGACCAGTCAGACTAGGATCTATGGGCTGTACCCTACAATGGGTATTTGACAGTCGGGACTTGCTTGTACCAACAAGATGTTACCTGGTAGCTGGTAGAATAACGCTGAGGACCCCTTAACTCTGGAACCTCCTCCTCCTCACCATCTGACTCTCTGGGAATGGATCCTCCCCAACACCTTGTGCCACACACCCTCCAGTCCCAACCATAGACACATGTAGGACAATGGGATTTCCTGGATGAGCAACAAAGTTATGGATTCAACCTTGAGGCACTCATTCCACAGACCATGCAACATGGAGATAGTTGTTGGGTCAAATACATTAATACATGGTCAGTAACCTGTTCAGACACACATTTCACAGCATGCAACTACATTCACCATATCTCCAATAAAAACACTGCAACATGAATTAGCATAGTAAAAATAAACATATAATGAAAATGCACACAATGGGCCTCATTACACGGATGGCTGTAAGGATTTACCGGTACCGTAATTAGCGCCTTCCCCATTTCCATAGAGCCCTATGGGGCAGAAATGGGAATGGGGAAGGGCAATGGTGGAAAGGGGATTTACCGCCCCTCCAACCTTGGAATGGGGCGGTAAATCCCCTTTCCACCAAGGCGGTGCCGGTATTTTACCGGCATGAGCCATGGCGCTAATAGCGCCATGGCTCACCGCCTACCGTGTAATGAGGCCCAATATCTTAAAACAACTTTCCCAACCATAAAATAAGACCAAACAAAAATTAAATATGAATTTATGTCCTCCTCAATTTCCTTAATTGTGTGGGCCAATGCTGAGTCTCAAAACCGTCCTCCCTGAGTCAGGCTTCTCTCGCCTTGTGCAGGTGTTCTAGGGCCTGACTTCATTTCTACTCAATGTCTTTGGCAGCCCAGGGAGAGTCCTCCATGATGGAAATCCAAGCACAGGCCATGACTACCACAACCTCTGCCGTGGCCATGGAACCTGCTGCAGTCTAGGCTGCATCTCTCTCCTCCTTCTGCTGCATCATACATGTACACACAGTTAGCACTTGTGTGCACACACTCAGCTCCACCTCTTGCCTTGTCTTGCTGATATTGCAGAGCTGTTTTGCCCTCCCTCTGCCGTCTGTCAGATTTCAATCCTTCTCTAATGGGACAACTGTCGCTGTCTGGTAATCCTTCTTAGGTGCTGGTTCTCCCTCCGCAAAGATGATCAGCTGCCAATCTGTAACGCTCACCTGATTCCCGTAGAGGCGCCGGTCTTGACTGGGCGTATACCGTATCTTCAAAGGTGATGTGTAACACACGGCTGGCTCTTTGGGCTGGACCTCTGTGCACTGTATGTCTGACTCGAAGGGTAAGATGTCTGCAGATAGAAAACATGGGATTAAGGAACTGGGTTATTGACTGTCTCTCTCTTCTTCCCTTTCTCTTCTCCTGTAGAACCCCAAAGGTTAACGCTCTCACCTTAGGTAAGTGAACGCCGTGCTCTCCATCTGCCTCGGGGCAGGGTGCTGTAACCAGTTTCTTCACTGGATAAGGGGAGCAGGCCTCTTGACTTCAGAGGACTGCTGTCCGTCGTTTACTGCACGAACGGTAAGTTTCGAGTAATTCTAATGTCTTTAAAGTCTTTAGTAATGATGTTTCTTGTTTTGCAGGGTTCCGGCGATGGCAGATGACGGGCTGAAGTGAGTTGAAGATGGAGCCCGTGTGATGAATAGAAGCGCCTGGAAGCACGTAAGTAAGCGCTTGTTGCCTGCTTCACGATGCGCTCTAACTGTCTTTTTATTTTGCAGGTACAAGTTCGGAGCGGCTGCAGGGTGCCGGAATACCCACTGGGTTAGATGTGGAAAGGAGTAATGGCACGTGAGTATTAAAGTTCCCCAATGTCTTTAAACGCACCTTGTTTTGTCTTTCAGATGCGGGATGCAGCGCCGAAGGCCTCCGGAGCGTGCGAAGAGTTGGTAAGCTTTTGTCTTTCAGATGCCGGAAAGCAGTGTGAAGACCTCCGGAGTGCACGAAGAGTAGGTAAGCCTTTGTCTTTCAGATGCCGGAATGCAGCGCGAGGCGTTGGTGACAGCCGATAGACCAGGTAAGTGAAGAGCTGTCACTGAAGACCGTAATGCTAACCTGTTCTTTCTTGTCTTTATAGGTGTTGCTGAAGACTGGATTCAGGATGGTAAGCCTTTTTCCTTAGGCCCAGGATCAGATGCAGAAGACACGATGAGCGTTCTGCTGCAGAGGATGCAGAATAATGCAAAGCAAGATTCATCCATCGGGTGTGGTTTAAATAGCCTCCTGTAGTGCTTAGGTATCTCCTTCCACAGCCACCCCTAGGTAAGAAAAGAGTTCCTGCTTTCCAGAAGAGTTCCAGTGTTCTGAATCTAGGGAGTGGCTCCTGCCCCACCCAACAGGAAAAGTAGTTCCAAACAGAAGAGGATCAGAGGCTCAACTGGCAGGCAAGTAAGCAGCATGGTCTGCTGCAGGTAAGTCCACCCAAGCATTATGAGCCCGGCGCTTCCAGCGCTGGGACTGGGCATATTTATGAGCCTGGTGCCACTGGTGCCAGGACTGGGTCCAAAAGGTCCCAATTGGGACTGGTTGGCACTCGGAACCTGGGTTATGGATCTGCTTCCAAGGGAGTTGGGAAATCCTGACCTTTTGGAAGCAGAGATCATGACAGTACCCCCCCTCAAGGCCCGCCCCAAACCGGGCTTCTCCGGGGGTTTTGGCTTGTCAGGAAATGTTCGGTGAAATCTTTTGATTAGGCGAGGAGCGTGGACATATTCAGCAGGTTCCCAGGATCTCTCTTGGGGGCCGTAGCCTTTCCAGTCAATTAGGTAAAATAGTTTAGATTTGGAGATCTTGGAGTCCAGAATGCTTTTGACTTCAAACTCGAGTTCTCCATCAACTAGGATAGGTTTTGGAGATTTAGTTAGTCGGGTTTGAGGTTGCACGGGTTTTAATAGAGAGACGTGGAAGACCGGATGTATCTTCATGTGCGGGGGCAAGTCCAACTTGACCGCTACTAGGTTTACTATGGTAGTGATGGAATAGGGACCAAGGTATCTTGGGTTGAATGTGCGTGGCCCTTTTAGAGGTAGATATTTGGTGGATAACCAGACTTGATCCCCTACTTGATATTGAGGGGCTTCCTTCCGATGTTGATCTGCTCCTTTCTTGTAGTGTTCTTTAGCCCTTTGAAGGTGAGAAACAGCTTCCTTAAAGGCTTGGGTGATTGTAGAATGCAGGTAGTCTACTGCTGGTGTTTCAAGATCTTGGAGGGGATCCAACTCCGAGGTTCGAGGGTGACTGCCGTACAAAAGAAAAAACGGGGTTTTCCCAGTTCCCGAATGGACAGAGTTATTGTAGGCATATTCGGCTATCCAAAGGATGTCTTTCCAAGTTTTTTCAGTTTGTTGCAGCATGCAGCGTAAATACTGTTCCAGAGTTTGATTGGTCCTCTCGGTTTGTCCGTCGGTCTGAGGGTGGTGACTGGTCGATAGTCTCACATCAATTTGAGCCGACCGACAGCAACTTCGCCAAAAATGAGAAATAAATTGACTACCTCGATCCGAAATTAGAACCGAAGGAAAACCGTGCAGTCGGACGATGTTTTCGAGAAATTCTCGGGCCAGAGTTGCTGCTGTTGGCAAGCCTTTGAGCGGAATGAAATGCGCCATCTTGGAGAATAAGTCCACGATTACTAGAATCGTATTGTATCCGGAGCATGGAGGTAGATCGGTGATGAAGTCCATAGAAAGCATATGCCAAGGGCGAGGTGGGATGTCAATAGGGCGTAAGAGGCCTGCTGGTCTTTCCTTTTGACTCTTGTTTTGGGCACATACTCCACAGGACTTTATAAAGTCTCTGATATCTTTTTTCCAAGACGGCCACCAGAAGTAGCGCTTGATCTTTTCTGAGGTCTTGGCCATACCGGGATGTCCTTCCATTAAAGAATCGTGATAACAAGAGATTACTTTTTTCTGTAAATCTGTGCTGGGTAGGTATAATCGTTCTTGGAAATACAATAAGTTGTCCTTTACTGCAAAGTCCTTTCCCTGCAAATGCCAATTCTGTATGTCTGCTGGAGTTACAAGTTGCCTGGCTTTATCCTTAACTTCCTCTATGGATTCTGTGGCGATTACACCCAGAATTCTTTGTTCGGGAATGATTGGTACAGGTTTAGGGTTGATCAAGTGTTCTTCCACTCCCATCCGAGAAAGGGCATCAGCTTTACCGTTCTTTGTACCAGGTGGATAGGTAATTATGAAGTCAAACTCGGCAAAGAATAATGCCCAACGGAGTTGTCTAGAGGATTGGGCTTTTGCGGTTTTCAAATATTGCAGGTTTCGGTGATCCGTAATCACAGTAACGGTGTGTCGGGCCCCCAGCAGATAATGCCGCCAAGCCTTAAAGGCAGACTTGATAGCCAGAAGTTCCTTGTCAGTAATCGTGTAATTGATTTCAGGAGGCGAGAATTTGCGGGACCAAAATGCCACGGGATGCAACTGATTGGTTACCGGGTCCTTTTGTGATAGAACTGCCCCCATGGCAAGGCTTAAAGCATCAGTTTCCACGATGTGGGGGAGTTCGGGGCGAGGGTGTTTTAAGATTGGTGCAGAGATAAATTTAGTCTTCAAATCCTGGAAAGCTTGTTCCGCCTCGGTAGACCATTCAAAAGGTTTGTTTTTCTTTAACAAGGCAGTGATGGGCTGGACTATTCGAGAGAATTCGGGGATAAACCTGCGGTAAAAGTTAGCGAAGCCTAACATGCTTTGCACACCTTTTACGGAGGATGGTGATGGCCATTTGAGAACTGCATCGACCTTCTTTGAATCCATACGCACTCCGCCAGGTGATAATATGAATCCCAAGAATTCAACTTCAGTCACGTTGAAAACACATTTTTCCAACTTAGCGAAAAGTTTGTGTTGACGCAATCTTTCGAGGACCATTTTCACGTGTTTCCGATGTTCAGATTCCGATGAAGAATAAACGAGGATGTCGTCAATGTAAACAACAACACACACATCTATGAGCTCTCTGAGGACATCGTTCATAAAATATTGAAAGGTGGCCGGGGCATTGCAAAGTCCGAAGGGCATGACCTGATATTCAAATAGCCCATACTTGGTGCGGAAGGCCGTCTTCCATTCATCGCCCTCTTTTACTCGTACCAAGTGGTAAGCTCCTCTAAGATCCAGCTTTGTATATATGCATGCTTTTCTGACTTGGTCCAGGAGTTCAGGGATCAAAGGTAACGGATATCTATTCTTAACGGTGATCTGGTTCAGGGAGCGATAATCTATACAAGTTCTAAGGTCTCCTTCCTTTTTTGGAACGAAGAACAAAGCTGAAGAAGCCGGGGACTTGGAAGGACGAATAAACCCATTTGCCAGGTATTGATCCAGGTATTGTCGAAGGTGAAGGTTCTCAGGCTCGGTGAGGGCATAAATTCTACTACAAGGAGGAGTAGATCCAGGTATCAGGTCTATCTGGCAGTCATAAGACCTATGAGGAGGTAGAGAGTTAGCCTGATCCTTCCGGAAAACATCTTGGTATTCTAGGTATTCGGGAGGTAACTGGGGAGTCTCTGAAGAAATTGCTGCCAGTGCAACACCAGGTGGAGGGTGACAAGTAGAGACACATTCTGGAAACTGGACCGTTCTTGCTCGCCAATCGATCAGAGGATTGTGTTTCTCTAACCAAGGTATTCCTAGAATAATCTGAAACTGAGGGGCCTTGATCACATCGAACACGATCTTCTCATGGTGTCCATTTTGACTTACTAGCGTCACCTCTTGAGTGGTATGCGTTACTGGCCCGGAGGCTATCTCCGTACCATCCACCGTAGTAATGACGTCCTTTACAGCCTTGGGACAAGGAGTTAGATTCATCCTCAAAACCATTTCATGATCCACATAATTGCCGATGGCACCGCTGTCGACGTAAGCTTCAATTGCATGTAATCGATCCGGATTATCAGGGCTAATGAGGACCATAGGTATCACGAAATGCGAGGTCACGGAACTGGTTTTCACGCTCGGCAAGAAGACCTCTATTCTTTTCGGGCGAGGTCGCTTCCCTGCTCAGAGTTTGTAACTTTGGTAACTGCAGCTCCTACTGCCTTCTTGGCAGGTTTCACCGGACAGTCTCGAAGAAAGTGCCCTGAGTTTCCGCAATAGAGGCATAATTGCAACTGTTTTCTCCTTTCCCGCTCCTTTTGTGTTAGAGGACCTTTCAGACCCCCTATTTGCATGGGTTCCCCGGAGTCTACTCCTTTGGAAGGAGTTGGCGGTTTGGAAAATACTCGAGCATCAAACTTGGAACGATCGGCCTTCCTGTTCTGCAGTCTGTGATCTATTTGAACGACTAAATCTATATAGTCCGAACAATCTTGTGGGGGATTCACTACTTGGGCTAACACATCTTGGAGCTCTCCACGTAGACCTCTATAAAACAGCGTAATCCTTTTGTCCTCAGGCCATTGAGTTTCCACTATCAGTCTGTTGAAAGACGCAATATAAGCCAAAAGGTCTTGATTACCTTGTCGCAACGAAAGAAGCTCATTGTCCAAGGCCTGCCCCTGTGAATGTCTTGCGAACAGTTTTTCCATACTGAGCTGAAAAGCTTGAAAATCATGGAGGACCGGATCATCTTGATTTACTAGAGGGATCGACCAGTCTGCCGCATTGCCACTAAGGTACGAAAGCACGAAAGCTACTTTAGCTTGATCAGTTGGAAAGGCTGCTGGCCGGCATAAGAAATGCAACCGGCACTGATTGATAAATACTGCAAACCTCTTTGGGTCACCAGAAAATCGTTCGGGCGGAGCCAGAGGTACATTCCCAGGTAGGTTGATCTGCACTGGATTCATAGAGGATGTAGAAGGAAGATTTCCCCCAGATGCGGGTAACGGGGTCTGTCCGGCTTGTGACTGTAGCAATTGTCTAGCGAGATCATCTGTTCGCTCCTTGGAAATAATCAGTTCCCTTCTTAGAGCGTTCCTTTCCTGACGGGCTGCATGCACTTCTGCCCTTAGTTCCCCAAGTAACTGGGCTAGCTGGTCGGTATCTGAGGTTTCCATAGCGCCTGGACGGGAGTTTTGTGGTAGGCTTTGCGTTCTGTAACGCTCACCTGATTCCCGTAGAGGCGCCGGTCTTGACTGGGCGTATACCGTATCTTCAAAGGTGATGTGTAACACACGGCTGGCTCTTTGGGCTGGACCTCTGTGCACTGTATGTCTGACTCGAAGGGTAAGATGTCTGCAGATAGAAAATATGGGATTAAGGAACTGGGTTATTGAATGTCTCTCTCTTCTTCCCTTTCTCTTCTCCTGTAGAACCCCAAAGGTTAACGCTCTCACCTTAGGTAAGTGAACGCCGTGCTCTCCATCTGCCTCGGGGCAGGGTGCTGTAACCAGTTTCTTCACTGGATAAGGGGAGCAGGCCTCTTGACTTCAGAGGACTGCTGTCCGTCGTTTACTGCACAAACGGTAAGTTTCGAGTAATTCTAATGTCTTTAAAGTCTTTAGTAATGATGTTTCTTGTTTTGTAGGGTTCCGGCGATGGCGGATGACGGGCTGAAGTGAGTTGAAGATGGAGCCCGTGTGATGAATAGAAGCGCCTGGAAGCACGTAAGTAAGCGCTTGTTGCCTGCTTCACGATGCGCTCTAACTGTCTTTTTATTTTGCAGGTACAAGTTCGGAGCGGCTGCAGGGTGCCGGAATACCCACTGGGTTAGATGTGGAAAGGAGTAATGGCACGTGAGTATTAAAGTTCCCCAATGTCTTTAAACGCACCTTGTTTTGTCTTTCAGATGCGGGATGCAGCGCCGAAGGCCTCTGGAGCGTGCAAAGAGTTGGTAAGCTTTTGTCTTTCAGATGCCGGAATGCAGTGTGAAGACCTCCTGAGCGCACCAAGAGTAGGTAAGCCTTTGTCTTTCAGATGCCGGAATGTAGCGCGAGGCGTTGGTGACAGCCGATGGACCAGGTAAGTGAAGAGCTGTCACTGAAGACCGTAATGCTAACCTGTTCTTTCTTGTCTTTATAGGTGTTGCTGAAGACTGGATTCAGGATGGTAAGCCTTTTTCCTTAGGCCCAGGATCAGATGCAGAAGACACGATGAGGGTTCTGCTGCAGAGGATGCAGAATAACGCAAAGCAAGATTCATCCATCGGGTGTGGTTTAAATAGCCTCCTGTAGTGCTTAGGTGTCTCCTTCCACAGCCACGCCTAGGTAAGAAAAGAGTTCCTGCTTTCCAGAAGAGTTCCAGTGTTCTGAATCTAGGGAGTGGCTCCTGCCCCACCCAACAGGAAAAGTAGTTCCAAACAGAAGAGGATCAGAGGCTCAACTGGCAGGCAAGTAAGCAGCATGGTCTGCTGCAGGTAAGTCCACCCAAGCATTATGAGCCCGGCGCTTCCAGCGCTGGGACTGGGCATATTTATGAGCCTGGTGCCACTGGCGCCAGGACTGGGTCCAAAAGGTCCCAATGAGAACTGGTTGGCACTCGGAACCTGGGTTATGGATCTGCTTCCAAGGGAGTTGGGAAAACCCTGACCTTTTGGAAGCAGAGATCATGACACAATCGTGGCACTGTCATGTGATGTCTGCTGGCCCACCATAGCCTGCTATCCATTCAGTGGGCACCATGGCAAGGACAGAGTCCTGCACCTCACCCACCATCCCATGCATGGAAGCTACCTTTCCTGCCTCTTTACTGTGCCCCCCCCCCCCTCCACCAGGGACAAAGGCAATATCAAAATGCCCGATGGCAGTACAGCACCAGAGGAACCAGAGCCTATGTCAGGAATGGAGGCTCCACTTGAGTTAGTCTGGGGCACAGATGTGGAGGTGGAGGAAGAGACCAACCATGTAGCCTGGCTGAATAAACTATCTTTGCTAAGTGCTGCCACCCGGTGTGTGAAGAGCATAATCACCCTTATGTAATGCTGTGCTGCCTGCTGTTGACTGTCAAGCGCAGCATCTCAGGAAGCATTGGTCCTATGAAATATGCCCACCAGCAGTGAGATCACTGTGGCCTGAATGGGGTCTTCTACAAATGAAGTGGGCTTTGTCTGGGTGGAGCCATCAAGGAACGAGCGTAGCACATCAGAGGCTGAGCCTGGGGCAGGAGACTGTGCTGCCACCTCAATGGAGTCCTACAAAACCTTCTTTTTCACCCCCCATGTCTGCAGAATGTCATTCCCCCTTAGATCCTCCACCAGAAATAAAGGGCAGGCCCTCAATGACCTCCTTCTACACTTCAACAGACAACCATTCAACCTCAATTGAGGTCTCCAGGCTCCATGGAAACATTTCTCTCTCTCTGCTGCAAAGAAGGTATGTAGTGTGCAGATGAGGAGACGACATGTCCTAGCACCAATCACTTGTGACTGACTCAGACTGAATCAGATGGCCTCATCTCAGGTGTTCAAGACATGCACATGGGTGATTTTAAGAACGCCATGTACACATGCATTTTACAACTTGTGGTGTTTGCATCTGCAGCTTTCTCAGATGTATGTAAGTCTTGTGTGGACCACCTCGGTCATGTGTTGCACAGTCTAGTTATTGGGGCCTATGAGACACCACCCTTCATATGTGTGTGACACTACCACATGAGTGGACGAAATACTCATCCACCCCAATAAATTCATGCCATCTCATAAATGTCAGTGTAACAATATATGAATGGTTTCCCCTGGTGTGCCTACCAGGAGCTTGGGTGCGGGCCTCCAGGGTAAAGACCAGGGCATGAAACACTGGGTTCACCTTCTCAGTGATCGAGACCTATTAAGGTATCACCCTGTTGCAGCCACAAGAAAGGACCTCAATATGGTGTCCTTCCTCTTTGACTGCCCTAACCTTCTTCTGGCTTCTGATGTCATCTCAACTCTTCTTTACGTTCTCAACATTATGGACTGACGCCTTTTCACATTGATGGCAGCTGTAATGCACTCCCAGATCCTTAGACAGGCATTTGCACCTAGCTGCTAATATGTGCTCAAGAGCCCCTCACAAATCCTAGGGTCTTTGTCACCCATGATGCCAAATTCAGTGGCTGAGAAGTTGACAGCGTTCAGCCCCATAACCTTTGTGGGGGTGTGATGATGTGCCATCCATTGCACAGGGAATACTGCTAGGGGCAACTGTGGGTCTTAGTTGTCCTAGACAGAGGAGCTGCAGTGTAGTGATAGAGGTGTTGGTAGCCAGATGTGGCATGCAAGGTGAGATGGGGGAGTTGATGGTATACAGGTGCAAAGTACTCTAGCAGGAGAAGACTAGCTGTGATGGAAAAACATTGACTCCAGGACAGTGCTAGTTGTTAGCCACCATAGACAGACAACCAGGCAGCAGGAGCTGCTTTGCGCAGAGGGTAGGAAGAGTGTACAAGAGGATGTAGGCATGTGGACAGGCAAAAGACAGGTTTCATGGATGATCATGGTATGAGGCAGCAACCAGAGAAAAGGCCCTTAGTGCTTCAGTTGCGTGAGGCACGTATTACTCACTACGCGATCTGTCATAGCGTCACATGTTCACGTTTCATGCATTGGGTGATTTGAAAAGGAGGCGCATGCCCAGATTACATTTGCATGGCTTAATGTCTGTAGGCGTGTGCGCTACCTTTCCCAGCATTGTTTCTCAGAGAAGCACCATGAGTGAGGGGCGACAGCCAGCAAAAGGTTATGGACCCACGGGGAAGAAGAGATTCACAAGCGATGAGATGGTAATCTTAACAGAGGTTGTTTGAGGGCGTTGGACCATTGTGCAAGAGTGCTATTATTTTTGTGAATTAGGTTACAAGTGTACTTTGGTGGATGTGTTTGGACATGTCCCCAGCCACCTATGACACTCACCTTTAGCGCGATGTACATGAGGCTGCATGCATATCCCTCTCCATTCCGCGCCCTTGAGTTAGCCCATCCTTTGTGCTAATATGGCACAGGCACAGGACGTGCAGTGTGGCTGGTAAAGGGGCCACGGACGCTGTCTCAGTACAATATGCCTTTGGTCAATCACACTCGAACTTTGCGCCACATGCAAAGTCCACTTTTTGGCGCTTGTGCAGCGCTGAATGTTTTGTGAACCAGGACCAATGTCTGCTGCTGTGGTAAATGGGATGTAGCTGCTCACTCATCCCTGCTATTAGGCTGACACAGGAAGTCACTGGCTCTCATTACAAGCTGGGCGCAAAGGGATACCGGGCACCGGTAATGACACCGGTGCCGGTAATCCCTTACCGCCCTACTACGAGTTCCCTTTGTGGGTCTTCCCTTAACGCCTGGTTTTTCCAGGCGTTAAGGACGGGACCCGCAAAGGGATACCGGGGTCAATAACGGTACCGCAATTTGGGTACCGTTATTGCCGCCTTCCCCCTTCCCATTGAGCCCTATGGGGGCTCAAATGGGAATGGGGAATGGCTCTGGTGAATGGGGAATTACCGGTCCCACCGACCTCGGAATGGACCATTAATTGCTCCATCCACCAGATCGGAGTCGGAAGGATTTTGGAGGCAGCCATGGCGCTAATAGCTCCAACCTCGTAATGAGGCCCACTGTCTTATTCCAACCAGGGTTTTGGTGACATTTTGTAAATGCTAGCTTGTTCCTTCGCACATGTGATACTATGGTTGCCTCCAAAACCTTACCAATTCTGCCATGGTGAATGGAGCAATTACCGCCCCATTCCAAGGTTGGCGGGGGCGGTAATTCCCCATTCACCATGGCCCTTCCCCATTCCCATTTTAGCCCCCATAGGGCTCAATGGGAATGGGGAAGGCAGTAATAACGGTACCACAAATTGCAGAATGAGTTATGTAAGCATGCCTTTGGAGCACTGTAGTCATTTGAGTTAATTTAATTTGTCAGATTACAGTAGTATTCCTTAAGACATATATGTCATCAACAAACAATAAACACATAAAGAAAAGGTATATCAATCAATCAATGAAATATATCTAACATCAATCCTAAAACGGGTATACATCATGTTACTTTCACAATCTGATTGAACACATTTCTTCCAAGCAACACACCATTAACTGAACCCTTGTGAGGAATATATGCAAGAGGAAGGGGTTGCCTAACCCCAAGGGTTGGAGGGTGGGAGTGGGAAAGGGATAGGGGGAATGGGGTGTGGTGGGGCCATGGGGGGGCGTTGTTTGACATGTTGTAAAACCAATAAAGTGAATAAAAACACAAAAAATGTATACGAGGCTAAGCCACACCTCTGGCTGGCAACTTTTGCTTAACCGTATTGACAGTTCCTGCCGAATTCCTAGCCCTGGACAAGAAACTGTTCTCTTGGCTGGAATTTGTGAAAACCTGACTTATTTCCGTGGTCTCGTATTCCGAGGATCAGCATCTTCATTGTTACAATTTTCCGCTCACAATAAAGGGAAGCATTTTCCAAGATTCCTGGGCCAATTTGTAAGTTTCGTCTTCAGTCTCAATCTTTAGAACTTTTCATAATATCCAGTGCAGTTCCTGCAATTATTATTCAAGGTTTTGTAAATAGAACTCTTGCATTTTATGAAATGTCCTACTTGATCACGAACATCTGAATTTTCATCTGTAACATGCAGCAAAATAATAGGAACCACACTCTTTTCTTTTCTACAGCCATTCTATACAGAAAGCAGAATTGCATTTGTATTTGAATTTGTGACCTTATAACAGCAGAGAATTACATTATTTGTTCCAGTGATAACAGCACCAAGTAAATAAATGTGTTTTCTGTTGTTTCCGAAATGCATTTAAGGATTTAATTTCCCACAGTGTTTGTGGAAGAGACTTCCAGGATCGAGGGGCAAAAATCGCAAAGTGTTTATCTCCCCAGGTTAAGGTTCGAGAAAAAGGGACTGTTGACGACCCTGTCCATTTGATCATAGAATACGATTAGAGCAATGAGCAGCGATCTTGAAGGATGGGTAGACCGGGACCTGACCATGGATACACTTGAAAACCAGGCATAAAGCTTTCAACAAAATCCTTTTCTCCACCGGAAGCCAGTGAAGATTCCTATGAAAAGTAGAAATAGTAGATTTTCTAGGAAAATCAAAAATGAGTCATACCGCAGAGTTCTGAATTGGTTGACATTGTGCAGAAAATGTGCTTACTGTTGCCCTGTTGAGTTATTCTCTAAAGTTAGATCTCAAAAAAGCTCCCCTAGGAGATCACAAGTTCAAAGTGACACAAACATCCCAATGCCGCACATTGGATTTACTTTTGGGTTCAAAGAGATATCCCCCTTCAGAACCATAAAGACAATGTAGACTCTACAGGACTCATGTGTTCATGTTGGTTTAACCTCCGCCAGGAAACCAACAATAAATACACAAAGCATACATATGAGAAAGTTATTCTGGATCAATCAAATAATACATAAGGCGTTAAACATGTTAAATACATGGGTTTCCACAATGTCATTCTCAGTCATATGTAGGGGTGAACAGTTTAATTCATCGGACAATTATTTTCAAAATATATGTTGTCCTTCTTCCAACAAATTGTCATATATTTTGTACTTGTTCCAACAAATTGTCAATCTCTTTGTTCAGTGAATATGAGTTTGATGTGGTGAGGAGGCAGAGGAGAGGAAAGTCATAGTTTGGCAAGGACTTTTGCACAACTGGAGAGTAGCCCCATAAATACTGATTTCACAGAGGGTGTCTGCTGCCCTCAGTATATTTACTAAGAAAGACTACAGTCAACATTTATTATCAGATCAGATTTGGCCCGGTCTTTCTTGCAATAGTGTTGCTTTTTTCCTCAACAGTGTCTATGAGCTGTAGTACACAACTCCATTATAATATGTTTGAAAACACGATTCCACATTGCCAGTCTATGGTTACTGATCCCATCGTTGTGGACTATCTGCTTCTAGGTCGCTGTGGATGGAGATCACAACTGCGCTTTACTTGGAGCTTTGCCAGTCAGGGCAGTGTGTCGCTTTGCTCAGGTGGCTGATTTCACGCTGCACTAAGGTTTTATTCAAGTTTATCTGTACCTGTATTCCTACTGCAAGAATTTTCATTTCGTATCTTCAGTCTCTGTTTCTGTGTGTCTATGGTATTGCAGTGCCATCTTCCACCCCATCTGCCTCATCCCTGCTGGGGCCCATTTATCTGCCTCCATTTGACCATATATTTTGGTCCTGGTGTCTGCTGCTATCCTGCTCCCAATTTGCCGAATAATCAACCTAACTCTTGAGCAAGCTGATATTGATTTTCAAACCTGGTGCCAGGTGTCCAAACAACCAAAAAGATTTGTTTCCCTTAGACATGTTCCTTTTCCTAGCACAACTGCCAAAAAGCTGCATCCTTTTCACTTAACAGGTTGGTGCATGGAAGAGAAAGGCCATTTCTCGCCACCACCAAAACAGGCTACATTCTGAGGTAAAACAATTTGATAACAGTGAGAAAGTGTGGATATGAGGTGTGGAGAGGGGAGAGTAGGTTAAGGGGTGGAGGGGTTTTAGGGGAGTGCAGAGGGAGTAAGAAGAAGGAGGAGAGGAGAAAGAGCAGAGAAGAGGAGCATAGGGAAGGAGGAGGAGAAGGGTAAGGGAGAGGAAGAGAGAAGAGAAGAAGGGGAAGAAAAATAGTGAAGAGGAGCAAGAGCTGTAATAGATGGGGCTAGAAAAGGCAAGAAAGGGGGACTCGGGAGAAAAGGAGATGGGAGAGAAGGAGGCAAAGGGAGATGGAGTGAGGCCAGAGGAAAGGAGAAATAATAAAGCATTGGTTAGAACTGCAGCATTGTAGCATGTGGAAACCTAATACAAAAAATAGTACAAAAGGAAGGCGAGAAAAGGGGATCGTGGGAGACATCTTCCCAAGCTCTGATACTGGGTAGGATTTTCCACTGGTGGAGATACTTTAGATGGAAAGCACATATCTTGAATGCCAATCCAACAAGGTACCTATTTCTACCAAAGGGTAAGCCTGACAACCCCTAGCGGCCAACTGTTTTTTAAAGAGTCTGATGCCAGCACCTTTGCCCTCCCGTCATGACAACCCAAAGCACCAAAGTTGGTGGTGCAAAGTAATTTGCAAGTTCTGGAAGAACAATGCAAAATGCTGACCATTGGGGTGAATGACAAAAAATACCATGACAAAGAAAGAATTGCGGGACACAGTAAATATCAGAAACTGTCTGAAAGGGGTCTGTTATAGGGGAAAGAGGGTAGGATTGAGGAGCATGGCCCTCAAAAAAAGCCCAAATGATTTGCATGAATCCTCAAAACCCTCCTGTAGAATAAATTAAAACCTAATTCTGTTGTTTTAATTGATTCTCCTAATAAATAATGAAAGTAGACTGGTATCTGGCTTTGGCCCAATTGTGGATCAAATGGCTGTGACACATAGGGACGCCTTATGAGTTGGAAGGTAGTTCTGCTTTTCGGAGCTGGCGAGGCAGACTGTTGTCATGCTGTGTGTGCGGTGAGTAGCCCACCACCTTTGAACAGCCTCAACTGCATTATAATCTGCAGTACTGCACAGCAGAGTGGCTGGCGGGTCACTCCGTTGTCCTACTGTATGTGTGGGAAGGAGTACGGCACCTTTGAACGGCCTCAGCTGCATTATAATCTGCAGCACCTTAGAGCAGAGTTGCTGCTAGGGAAGGCTGTTGTCCTGCTGTTGCCTTGCTGGAGACCGCTGGCCAAGCTCTGGAGGAGCTAGTGTATGTAGGAGAGCTCAAACCACTTTTTGCTTTGGGAGAAGGGTCGCCAGGAGGGAGCAGAGTGTGTGGGTTCTGACATTCTATGTGCGCTGCATGGCGGCAGAGAGGGGCACGGACCAGCTGATATGGGGTCAGGCAAAACGTTGCCGATGGCAAGCAGCCGTGGCAGTCAAATCTGCCGTGACTCCGCTCAGCTGAGCTGAGCCGGGGCTGGAGCTGAGTCGGTTACTTATTCTGCATTTGCTTATGTTGTGTGTCCAATAAGCACTGCAAGGCTTGTTACATTTAACTGGAGCAACTGGGACAGCTCCTGTGTCTGCCTCCTCTGTCCCCTTGGTTGTAGTTCCCATTTCACCCGTGGTTTATCCAGGCAATTGCTAATTCTGGGGGATTTTATATCAGACCCAGACAACTGTGGTCCCTCTGTTCTGATCTTTTGTCCTGGTCCCTATATGTGGAGAGCCCCGAGAGCCAAAGAGAATGCAGCCCACGTATTTGTACAGTAACCTGAGTGAGGGACGCTACAGCACTACAAAGACCCAGGCATTCCAAGCAGGCAGTTCAAGCAGGTATCAGGTGGCCACGCACTTAGGTCTCTCATCTGATCTATCTGACAAATTTACTTCAATCTACATAGCCTGGAATCTTATATTTCGATTGTTGTATCTGTCAGGATCCGTTCTTGTGTTACATATAATGTTTTACTTCCCCGCCCCTCCTCCAAGGCCCTCTCTGCTGATTTCAAGGAACTCATAAGGGGGAGGGGAGGGTCATAATAGAGAAAGCCCCCCAAGCCTTTTGGGCATTCCCCAATTTGACTTTGTAATCTCCTTGTTTGTTTTCATAGTCTTTTGAGGGGGGTGGCAGGTGTACAGGGGTCTTAAAACTGGCTCGATGTTATGCTGAATTGGATCTAGTCAGGTGAACCAAACAGGGGACTTTTATTTTTAACCTTTTAACTTTTTATTTATTTTTAGGTGGTAACGTGTAACCCTTTTATTATTATACTCTATTGTATCAGTCTTGTTACCTGTATTTTGTATTTAGTATCTGCATAGTGGACATGTAAAAAAAAAAGAAATCCACTTTGTACCTTTGGGAACAGATTGTACTTTGGTACTTAGCACTTTAGCCTTTTTTCTCACTACACAGTCCAGACAGGATGGTTAAATGGAAAGTACCGGACATGTGGAACCAAAATGCCAGGCTATCCGGCAAGAAAGCTAAGATCTCTGCTTTTCTAGAGAAGGCGGTGAGGGCACCTAAGAATGCTCTGAAGGCGAAAATGGGGAGCACCATAAGAGACAACAACCGAGACAAACAAAAGTGGGAGGCACCCTAGATGCTAAAATGCACTGCAGAGAAAACAAATAATGGAACTATGAGATCAGTAGCAGATGAAAACAACATAAATGACTTCATTTGCTACATAGAGTGCAATTTGGTTCTGGGCCGATCTGACAATATTGCATGGGAGGCCACTAAATTAGTAGACTTTGCCCATGCTCAATGTAGTAATGAGGCTGGTTAAAAGTCATGTCGATCCATGGAGGGGGTAAAAAGTGCTACTGGTGATCAAGGCGACAGGTCAGAGGGCAGCCTCAAGAACCTTTTCGTTTTAAAGGCGACATAGGCTGAATACATTTATAGCAAAAGACTTGCATTGATGGAAAGCCAGACATTAAATATACACGAATTGCTGGTAAAGCTGGATAACAAAATAAATAACATTGTGAGTAAACTAGAGACCTCTACTAAGACAAGCAAGCAGGTGTCCCAGGGCCCCCAAATAGGGAATTTAATTAATAGAAAGGAGAACTGCAACCAATTGGGTGCCAGGCTTGGTCCCAAAGTAACCCCCTGATAGGCCCTTAACAGGGAATAAGAGCCCCAAGAACCATACCTCCAGAGGCACTCCGAAGGCAGTTGTACCCCAAGGAGCACCAAATGGGTGTTTAAATAAGGAGTTAGATGTCATGGATCATACTAAGATCACGGCCTCAAAACCCGAGGGGTTCAGATATGATATAAGGGCTCAAACAACGTCTCAGCCAACCAGACCTTCAGAGACAGGAAATAAGGTGATGAATAGGTTACAGTTTAGACTCAACCTCCCTCCACAGGCTGCATCCTTGGTTGTGGTACTGACCAATGTCCCCACTTTGGACAGCATTCATACAGCGGACACGATAAGGCAGGTAAATAAGGTAACCCATTCCATTAAAAGGGTCTGCAACATCGAACTCCTTCCAGGCAGGGACGTTCTGATTCCAAGACGTTCAACCTGGGTTGGGTAGGGGCCTCATCAGGAGTTTGGTGGAGTGGTAAAAATGCAGCGGTAATGATATTACCCCACATTACCGCTCTGCCCAATCGCGAGTTGGGGGTAACTCAGAGCATTCACCTCAAGCCCTGTGCTGGAGGTGAATGCACCATCTTTCCACCCATCGTTGGCGAAATGAGCGCAGCTGTAATTGCACCAAAAATGCCCAATTGAGTCCTGTGGACTAAACAAAAATGGGGATTTACAATGGTACCGCAACTTGTGATCCAGCGCTAATAGTGTTGGACCAAGTTGCGGTAACGCTAATTCCATTGGGCAGAATCCCAGCAGATTTATGGCCAGGATACCGCCCACTCGTGATGAGGCCAACAGTGGGGGTTGCCTTACTATTACTTTTAACAACCCCACCAAGGTGGCAGGCGTTCTCTGGAAAGGTACGCAAGGTCGAATTGAACATTCTGTGGTTGGGTTCCATCCTTTGGGCCTTTTCTACAAACCAGGGTAGGGCAGCCTTCAGAAACCAAAGGGGCAACACAATTCTAATACATGACACACTCATTGATTGACCCCTGAGAATGACACGTAATGCATTACCCTGCTAACTCCCCCATCATTGTGGGGGTGATTTTAACATGACAGGAGAAGATGTTTTAGTGTTCGAAGAAGAAGAGAGAGATTATTCTGTTTCTCTTGCCTATCTGGCTGACCTGTGAATTTCTGATAGAGCTCTGTATGTATGGACGATTTTGCTAAACTTAGGTTACAGAGCTGTGAACAGCAGTTTTACCTCTCTCTCGACTGGCGACTACACATTTGATAATGGTAGATTCCACAGTATTATTAATTATGTAATTGAACCTATGAAGCGGTGGGGGTGCATCCCGGATTTTGAAATACATAAAAGACCTAAAAGTGACCATAACCCATTGTTCATAAATGGGCAGTAAAAGTGGGTCCAAATGGCAAGCCTAACACCCACTCGGCCAGAGTCACAGTGAGCCCAAGTCTAAGCTGAGACGCTGGAACTGTAGGAATGATAGGAAATTAGGAGTGAGAGTTGTTAAGGACACCAGGACAGAATTAATGACATCCCAAAATAGTGAATGTAATGCGGCTGTTATTGCTAAGGCTTTTTAATGATTTCATTAGGGTTTGTAGGGACATTTTCAGACATTTGGCCCCCAGCATGAAGATGGCCGTCATCAACATAAAACCTGGTTGTCCGATACTTGTAAAGACAAGAAAAGACTGCCCCTTGCCACACCAAAAAGAGTGACTGTGGATATTAATGAAATCTGGCTACGGTGCAGGGAATGCAAGTCTGCCTTATAAGAAAGGAGAAGGAAACTGCCATCTCTAACTGGGAAGCTTGTGTGTGGCATCAGACATGTCAGATTCCAAAGTATTCTATAGTATTTGTGTCGCGGAATACTGGAGGTCTGGACACGGTGGGACAGAGGGGGCTCAAACCCTGGAGGTCAAAATAGCAAGGGAGATCTGGTTAAAGCATTATAAAGATCTGTTCTGCACCATGGATAGGGCCCAGATAAATGCAAGTGGTCACTATATGGGGTGGGCAGATAGAGCTGGTGACACTGAGGGAGGCTGTCTACGTCCTCCAAAGGCAAAAGCCAATCAGGTCTCCAGGGATTGATGGTGTCCCAAACAATGTACTCTGCTGTATGTGTGGGGCCCTTTCCTCACACAGGTGTTGAATGCTATTATCTTTACTGAACACATTCCTGACAGGTGGACAATTTGAATTATTGTGCCAATATTCAAAAAGGGTAATACAAGACTTCCCTCTTCATACAGCCTGTTCGCCTTGTTGGACGGGACATCTAAGTTGTTCTCTGGCATTATCCTTGAGCAACTGGAGGACTGGCTTACAGAGAATAGCATTCGGTCAGACACACAATCAGCTTTTTGTTCAGGAACGGGTACGATACTCCAGTGCGTAAATCTCTACATTATTCTGGAGAAACATGTCTGGGTTTTGGACACCCCTATTTAAGTGGTCTTCATGGACCTTAGTTCAGCCCTTGACCATGTGGGTAGGAGACTACTGTGGTAATCTCTGTTTGATATGGGTGAACCCGTTCCTTTAATCCGGTTTTGGAGTCACTCCATGAGAACACAAGGGTATGTGTATGCAATGGCCAGGATCAAAAACTCTCAGATTGTCTTTTTGTAAAGAAGGTGGTCCATTAAGGATGTGTCCATGCCCCAATTCTTTTTAACTCATATGTTAACAATTTGCCTCTCATCTAGGGTCATTCACTAATATTGATGCCCCTTGGTGTGCTGCCAGGAGACTGCCAGCGGTCAGTTATGCTGATGATGCAGTTCTCATGGCAAAGACACCTAGATCGCTGCAGGCATTGATTATTGAGTATTACAAAATACATGAGGGATTGGGGGTTTCAGGTTAATAGTGGCAAATGTTTTACTATATTCATCCATCATTAATTTTTTCATTTGCACAGCACCTTTCACCATAATTATGGTCCCAACGAAGCTGTGGGTTGAATGCCCTCGGACGGACTGAAGTCCAAAAATATGGGAAAATTGGGAGGTGCTATTAGGTGTGTGTGCATTTCAGCTATGAAAGTTATGAGAATGTCGCCAAGACCCTGCTATTCACCCATATCTGAACGGCATGTGGATGGGCGGAGAGTAGTTATACTATGACTAGAGCAGAAGGGGTTGTGTTTAAGTGGATCGAAAATGATGTGATTAGCTACAGTTTGTATTATTTGTCATACAGGGTAGGTACATTCTTATGGTAGATATGTTGTACAATAGTGCTTGTGTAATATGTGAGTGCAGAGATGTGTGGGAGTAAGACTGTGCCTTCCACTAAGTTACGGAGGTGTGATGTACAAGAGAAATAATGGGTTACCTGTACAAATATAGTTTATCCCCTGGATTCCATCTATATACAAAGAGCAGTGCTTAGTCTCACATACGATCTAAGTACAATAAATTAATAGTCACCCTCTGAGTGGATCTTAGAGTGATACATTGCCACCACCAGATTTTTCAAGTGCGGATAAAGTCCCACCTCACATGTCTAGTTTGGGCAGCAGTGCCGATCCTCATATGGTTTAGAGTAACATACAGTGCCGGCTACGAGTGAGGATTCAAATATAACTTATTATCCTCCACTAAATTGATCCAATTGCTTGACCTCAGGTGCATTTAAGTGTGATGCTTTGCCCGCCCTCAGATCTCATTTGGGTGTAATACCCAGCCCAATCTCAGGATTCTTATCATGTGCAAGTTACTGGATACCTTCTTGAGTCCTCTGTACGGGGATGGCATCTCTAAGAAACCAAAACAGTGCCTGCAGATATTCAGAGAGGGAAAAATGGTGGATTCCTGTGCATCCTTTGACTACCTAGGGATAAGGTTTAACAATAGACTTAAGTGGGACGACCACATTACCAAATTAAGTGTTAGGATTAGCCAAACCAGAGGGGTAATGTTTAGACCAGGAAGGAATCTGGGACATTTCTCTGTGGAACACACGATTAAGGTCTATGATGGAAAGGACAGACACACTGGCACCGTTTGGTCAGAAATATGGCAGTATGCAAGGGCCCCTAGCCTCCAAAAGATAGAAAAACACATTTCTTAGAAGGTTTCTTATGGTTCCCTCTTCAGCACCTGTGTATTCACGATGCAGGAAAGTTCAAGGTCTCCCCAAGACGTTCGTAAGTGTTAGGGATATATAATGGTGGGTGTCTTTATAAGAGAAGAAGAAATGCTGTCGAAAACTCAGGTCAGGACCTAGTTACTGTTAGCCCCCTGTAACGGTTCAGCTGACTATCTGCGTCTGGTGACTGCACCATTGCACAGAACACTTCTGACGAAAGACAGACTAAATTTACTTACTGTGGGGGCAGTTACTCAGTTTTGGAACTTAAATTGAGTGGGAGAATTAAACAGCACATTTAGGTGTGAAGGGATAGAGACTTTATCCCTTCTTTTACGGGTATGGCCATTGTTTAATTGTATTAACATTTTTAAGAGAGCGGGATAAGAAATAATGTATTTCTTATAAAGCGCTACACACCCATAGGTCTCAGAGTGCTGACATAACTGAAGCCATTATTATCCCACAGAGTGGTACTCAATTTATCAACCTAGGAAGGATGATAGGCTGAGTTGACCCTGGACACATCCTCTTCAGAGGGAAACCTAGGCAGAAGTGGAAGATCCCATCCATGTTGTAGTGCTCAACCTGCCATGATAATAAAGGCCTCTTTGCCTACCGCCAGCAAGACGTGCCATTAGCCTCTTGCCCAGTACGAATGGGATGCAACCGTAAGGCCTTGCCAACACCTGAAGTGCTTAAAGCTTTAGAGAAACCATCTCAAATCCTCATTCACACACAACCACCCTCTGAAGACTGTGAAAAGTGAAAGACATCCATCAAAGGGATCCAGCACTAGTGGGTTGATGGCCAACTGAAGGTCATCTGATATTTTAAAGAAGCTGTATTGCAGTCTCCCCAGGCACCACACCCTGAAAGAGCAGTGCAAGATCCAGATAAGTCCAGTGCCTGCCTAGAAAGACCATTGTAAAGGCTGAGAAAGAAGTGCAGAGGAGAGCAGGGCTGAGAGCAGAGTGTTCCCGCTGTTCGTTCTGACCGGATGACCAGGTGAGGTTTACCAGAAGATTTACAAGCAAGCCGATCCACTGATAACAGTGGCTACGTGCTTGGCTATCTTTGCCCGCCCTTGTTTACCTTTGTTCTGCCAGTGTCCAGGGTGGGGCTGAGGCGAAACCGGTATTAGCCGTCCATATTACTCATCCTGCTTCGACAGCCAGTTACAGTCCATGTGAAGGTAAGATTGGACATCATTACAATTGTGCCGCTCAGGTAACAACGGTGCCGGTAAGCCTACCGGCACGCTGTTACCGGACCGGCACAGTACGACTCTGCGTGCAGGTGCTGGTGCTTCCATGGTCCCCATTCCCATTCAGTCCTACGGGACTCAAATAAGAATGGGGAATTACAATTTACCGGCGTCTGACTACCCGGAATGCTGGGGTTGTAATCTGGTGTTACCGGCAAGCCAGCCGCCGATAAATCTTGCAAGTCTGGCGGCAACCCACCGGTAGCACCGGCAGGGTTATCGCCGGACGTGTAATGAGGCCAAATGACATGAACTCGAGCTGCGGTACTGGGGAAGGCTGTTAAGCCATATAAGGAATATACAAAGGAATATACGTGAGTCTGACCATCCTTTTTACGAACTTCACTCAGAATTGTGCAGCATTAAGCTTAGGCCTCTGAAGCAGGAGTTGCCCAGTGTAGAAATGAACATGTCATTCTTGGACTAATGCAATATCTCCATCACTTGTTCTCAAGGACATTTTAATAGACCGTGGATACTTTTCTATGTGCCTGCTAACCCTGTATGTTGGCTACATTTTAGCTTTTAAACTTGTAATTCACATTTTAACACAAAGCATATATGGTCACGTTCAATGTATACATGGATTTTATGCATTTTCATGCTGCCTTCATTTTTACGTAACTGTTGAATTTTCGTCGTTGTACTCCTTTCCACTTGTCATACTGGTCTGGCACTTACACCTTACTCAATGTATTAATCTAGCTGGCATGTATAAACACGATTTAAAACCTGTAATACATTGCACCAGGTTCCTGTGGGCAAACAGCCTTTGAGCCTTACTGCTCTATTCATTATCATCGACAATCTATTTATTGGGCCTTCCGGATTATGCTGCATGAGGTGACTGCATGCTGACTGCCTTTGAACCTTTATGTGCCTATCAGTGTGTGTGGCCATTAGTGCACAGTGAGGGATCTGATAGCCGCAAACCCTCTTCTGATCTTACTGCTGTCTGGTGCCAATACAAAAAATGTCTAACTGCATTAGGGTGACTGGGGTTATTGCCTTTGAACTCTTGCGTGTTTTCTTTTTCTGATCAATAAAACAGAAACTGTTACAAACTAGCTTAGTCGAAATAAAGAACGAAACTATTTTACTCACTTGTAATGGGTAAACATAAAGCGCTCAGTACTCTTGACAGTGCAACCGGCAAGAGCCCTAGAAAACCGGTACCAAAATGCCATCTAACTCACAGGCAATTGGACTCATATCCGCTGCAAGTATCGGGGCAACTAGAAACAAGGATATTGGTGGCTGAGCGGGCCCTGGAGGCTACTAAAAATTACCTCCATGCTGATAAACAAATGGATTCTGTGTCTGGTAAGCGACAGCCGGATAAACCATCTCCCCATCTTGTAGGCAATCCATCTGTTTCACTGAGAGATGGTATTCCTCCAGACCCTACTGACAAATCAATGAACGTAGTCATCAAACCATGCACTTTCAAAAGATCTCGTCATACCTGCATTGAACACACCTGAGAACCCTGTACCACCACAATTTACTAGCTCTGTGAAGGAGCCACCAAACTGCACCCTGACGAGCCCCTATAATGAAACTTGCCTTTTGCCCCAAATGAAAGATGTAGCAAAAAAAGAGAAAATGTCAACATAAGTCACAGAAAAACTGCAGTCAATGGCTGATTTCCTATCTAACCTCAAGAAAGTGGTATTGGACTCACTATTGATTAAAACTCACTATGATTATGGAAGATATCTCAAGAAAACTGAAGAAAGACCCTACGGCAATTGGGGATTCTCTGAACCAGGTTCTAATCACTTTTTTTTCAACCCAGCTCACACCTACTGGTAATATGAGCTCTTAGGCACAGGTAATCGCACAGGAGTGTGAACTAGCTAGAACAGAGTTGGAACAACACATTGACATTCTCCATCTTCCACCAGAAGCCCTCCAACTATTGGCTGTCATTGTAGAGGTTGACCCACTATCTCCAGAGTCGTATGTGTCTACCGTATCCCTAATCAATAAAACAAGCCACTGGAATATCACTAGTGTAAAGGGCCCAAAGGTTGATCAACAAGATAACCAGATGGCACGTAGAGTAAAATGGGGGGTAGAGGGGCAACCTACTGACTCTTTAAAAGGTGACTGTATTATGGTTTCTTGCTCAAATGCATTATCTGCAGCATATGTGATCTCCAAACTGGGAGGCGGAAACAACTACATCAACATACTAAATTGGTATCTTTATCTTATTTTTATGCACCAGGTTTCTATGTCCAGAATCATAACACAAATAACAGACCAACCATTCATAATCACTGTAAGGGTGTGCGGCACTGCACAAAACATTACACACACCAGTTAGAAAAACTCCCAGGACTCCATGTAGGAACAATTTTGTCTAACAATATCACTGACGAGCGGGTTCAAACAGGGTTTCTTCTAAGTGGGAATAGGTTTGATGTGTTAACTACCATTGAGGATGTAGAATGACTAACTGATACAACTTGTATTCTACCCACTCACATGGAAGCATCAGAGCCACCCCTCGCCACTAACCCAGAAGTATTAGAGTCACCGCTTACCACTAAGAATCCTAATACACAGGGTTGTAATACACTATTGGACATTGATATGTCTGTTAAGGAAACTACTCTATCTATCCTTTCATTGAATATTTCTGGTGACGCTGATAAAATCGAAGAGATTATCAGGGTAATTCATAGAATTCCGCACAAAAGTGGCGCACGCGGCTGGCGCACAGTGTGCGCGTGCGAATGTCTGCGCCAGCCGCGTGCGCTAAAATTGATATCCGCGCACAGCGTATTAATGGATTTTACCCTCCAAAAACAGCATTGGCGCAGCGACCCTGCAGCAGCGCCAGTTATGCCCCCAAGAACGCCCTCGCGCAAGGAAAAACCATCAAAATTACCAATTCAGCGCAAAGGGCTGTGCTAACCCTGGACCAGTATACATGGCTGGCAAACAGCAAACGCAGAGCGGGGAACGTGTATTACTAGGGTGCGCGGGAAGTTCCACACGCGATTTCAGCAGGGTACGTGTATTTCTGGGGTGCAGGGAAGTTCTACACGCGATTACAGCAGGGTACGTGTATTACAGGGGTGCGCGGGAAGTTCCACATGCGATTTCAGCAACGTACGTGTATTTCTGGGGTGCAGGGAAGTTCTACACGTGATTTCAGCAGGGCATGTGTATTACACGGGTGCGCGGGAAGTTCCACACGCGATTTCAGCAGGGTACATGTATTTCCAGGGCGCGGGGAAGTTTTACACGCGATTTCAGCAGGGTACGTGTATTACAGGGGTGCTCGGTAAGTTCCACACGCGATTTCAGCAGGTTACAAGTATTTCTGGGGTGCCTGGAAGTTCTACACGCGATTTCAGCAGGGTACGTGTATTACAGGGGTGCGCAGGAAGTTCCACACGCGATTTCAGCAGGGTACGTGTATTTCTGGAGTGTGGGGAAGTTTTACATGCGATTTCAGCAGGGTACGTGTATTACAGGGGTGCGCGGGAAGTTCCACATGCGATTTCAGCAGGGTACATGTATTTTGGGGGTGCGGGGAAGTTTTACACACAATTTCAGCAGGGTACATGTATTTGTGGGGTACGGGGAAGTTTTACACGCAATTTCAGCAGGGTACGTGTATTACATGGGTGCGCGGGAAGTTCTACATGCGATTTCAGCAGGGTACGTGTATTACAGGGGTGCGCGGGAAGTTCCACACGCGATTTCAGCAGCGTACGTGTATTTCTGGGGTGCAGGGAAGTTCTACACGTGATTTCAGCAGGGTACATGTATTTCCAGGGCGTGGGGAAGTTTTACACGCGATTTCAGCAGGGTACGTGTATTACAGGGGTGCTCGGTAAGTTCCACACGCGATTTCAGCAGGTTACAAGTATTTCTGGGGTGCGAGGAAGTTCTACATGCGATTTCAGCAGGGTACGTGTATTACAGGGGTGCGCAGGAAGTTCCACACGCGATTTCAGCAGGGTACGTGTATTTCTGGAGTGTGGGGAAGTTTTACACGCGATTTCAGCAGGGTACGTGTATTACAGGGGTGCGCGGGAAGTTCCACATGCGATTTCAGCAGGGTACATGTATTTTGGGGGTGCGGGAAGTTTTACACACAATTTCAGCAGGGTACATGTATTTGTGGGGTACGGGGAAGTTTTACACGCAATTTCAGCAGGGTACGTGTATTACATGGGTGCGCGGGAAGTTCTACATGCGATTTCAGCAGGGTACGTGTATTACATGGGTGCGCGGGAAGTTCTACATGCGATTTCAGAAGGGTACGTGTATTACAGGGGTGCGCGGGAAGTTCCACACGCGATTTCAGCAGCATACGTGTATTTCTGGGGAGCAGGGAAGTTCTACATGCAATTTCAGCAGGGCATGTGTATTACAGGGGTGCGCGGGAAGTTTTACACGCAATTTCAGCAGGGTACGTGTATTACATGGGTGCGCGGGAAGTTCTACATGCAATTTCAGCAGGGTACGTGTATTACAGGGGTGCGCGGGAAGTTCCACACGCGATTTCAGCAGCAAACGTGTATTTCTGGGGTGCGGGGAAGTTTTACACGCGATTTCAGCAGGGTACGTGTATTACAGTAGTTCGCAGGAAGTTCCACACACGATTTCAGCAGGGTACGTGTATTTCTGGTGTGCGGGGAAGTTTAACACGCAATTTCAGCAGGGTACGTGTATTACAGTAGTTCGCAGGAAGTTCCACACACGATTTCAGCAGGGTACGTGTATTTCTGGTGTGCGGGGAAGTTTAACACGCAATTTCAGCAGGGTACGTGTATTACTGGGGTGCGTGGGAAGTTCCACACGCGATTTCAGCAGGATACGTGTATTACTGGGGTGCGGGCAAGTTTCACATGCGATAGGCCCTGTGCGAGTGGGGTACGTGTATTTCGGGGGTGCAGGGGAGTCCTACACGTGAATTGGCAGTGTGGGCCCTCCCAGGTGTTCCCTCTACACCCTCCACGGCCCCTGCAGGCAGACCACACAACAGGGGACTAGCCTGCACCCCTGGTCATGTCCCGCAGGCAGCCCATCCACCATGGGCATGCCCCCCCAGCCAAGCCACATGTCACCTTGCACTAGTGATCCCCAACGCATTACCCCCTTGCACGCCCACCCCACAGCAGTGCAGGTAACCTGCCTGCAGGTCCCCACTCATGTCCCCTTGCACCGCCACCCCCCAGCACTGAGGGGCACCTGCCAACAGGCCCCCACTCATGTCCCCTTGCACACCCACCCCCCAGCAGTGCGGGGCACCTGCCAGCAGGCCCCCACTCATGTCCCCTTGCACCCCCACCACCCAGCACTGAGGGGCACCTCCCAGCAGGCCCCCACTCATGTCCCCTTGCACACCCACCCCCCAGCAGTGTGGGGCACCTGCCAGCAGGCCCCCACTCAAGTCCCCTTGCACACCCACCCCCAGCACTGAGGGGCACCTGCCAACAGGCCCCCACACATGTCCAGTGCACCCCCAGTAGTGCGGGGAATCTGCCAGCAGGCCCCGACACATGTCCCCCAGCCAACACGTCATCACAATCTAGATCCCTGGCCCTTATGGCCAGCCTCCACATGCCAAAGACCCACCCAAGGATTGCATCCACCCACATAGAAATGCAAATTACATGATACAACCCCAATGGCAAGTGTGTAAATTAACACATGTCCGTCACACACACACAATGGGTGCAAGTGAATGCCAAAACCCATATCATGACATGCATGAAACCAATGAGATGATACCACAAATGGAAGTATAAAAAAAATATATTAAAGATAACATGAACGTAAATCAAATTAAACGCACAACAATGGGAATACAAAAGAAATGGTCCATGTCCGATAAATAATGAAAATCAAGAAAACATAAGCAAAAGAAATCCAAAAAGTAATGTTGTCCAAAGTCACAGTTCAAAAAATCATATCCAAGGGAAAATAAAAAGTAAAAACCATTGCTCCATGGTGAACACATAAAAAATATCAAAAAAGATTAATCCAATGTAAAACTATGTACAATTGAAGAATCCAGGGTCCATGAGCCCAATTTAAGAAATGAAACCTACCAAAAACTACAACCTAATAAAAAACTATATACAAAAATGTGGTCCATTGTCCAAGCGGTCCAAAATAAAGAAAAAACCAAAGGAAACCTAATACTAACTAACTAACTATTTACAAGGGCAGCGGGGAAGTCCAACAGCTCACATGTTGATGTTCCGGGCCAGGGCATCATCGAACTCCTGCTCGATGTCCCGGAGGCAGTCCTCTTCCATGGTCCTGAGGTTTCGCAGGGACGATGACATCTGGTACTCCAGGTCCCTGCAATTGGCCTCGAGGCACTCGGCCCGCCTCAGGGCCCTACGCATGGAGTTCTCCGCCCTGACCATCGTGAGCCGTGCCTCTTCCGCCCGCTGCCGCTCCGCATCTATCGCATGGCCCAACCGCTGCCACACGGAAGACACTTCCCGTCCAGGGTCCTCCTGCCCTCCGGCCGATGCCTGCCCCTCCGATGTTGATGGCCCCGAGCCATCATTGCTCCCACCTACAGCCTGCTCCTGCTGCTGCTGTCCATGTGCCCTGTCCGATGGTGCCTGCACATCCTCCATCTGCTGGTCTCCAGTTGTGGTGTCCACCCCTGCTGGACCGCCAACTCCCGACTGTGGCAGGGATGGGATCTCCACCAAGCTGGCTGTGTTGGTCAGGCCAGGTCCACAGGGGGCCCTGGTGGAATCTGGGCCGGAAGACGATGTGGAGAACGACCGGCGCATAGCCTCCACAGAGGAGAGGTCCGCCAGAGTGCGCGTCACATGTAGGAACCCACCGACCAGGGCCCCTCCCAGCAGTGCCACGTCACGACGCTGCTCTTCATGATGGCGTGCGTTCTCCGCCCAGGAAGAACGCACGTCATCACGAATGACATGCGTGCGCAACGCGACACCCACCAAGACGGATCCCATACGGTCGCGGGACCCCTCGCCCGCAGGTAGTGGAGAGGCAGGTGATATGGCACTCTCCCCTACCTGCGGATGGATGTGGTACGGGGCCTCCCTGCTGGTGCATGATGGTGCAGTCACAGGGTCAAGGACAGCGACATGCACAGGCCCCTCCGCGGTGACCTGTGCTGCCTCCTGACCCTGGCCCTGGACTGCACCACTTGCACCAGTGGTACTACCCCCACCAGGCCCCATGTGCGGCTCAGTAGTGGGCTCCTCCTCCTCTGTGGAGACCACCAACCTGGATGTCTCCACACCGTCTTCCGCCATTGGAAGCCCCTGTGGGGGCTCACCCGGCCCTTCCGCCACAGCCGCTGTGGTAGACGCAGCACCAGCCCCCTCGCTCCCGGATGATGGTAATTCCTGGGAGGGTGGCTGGGCCTTACGTCGCCGCCCAATGGAGGCATCCCCGCCGCTTGGCTCCACAGCACCGTCTCCGCCCACTCCTTCACTTGACGCTGCGTAGAGGGAGACATAGAACACAAGCATCAGGGTACAGTACAAAATACCCTAGACAGGAAGCAATAACATATGAGTGGCACTGTCAAATGTCACTTCCATCCTGTCATTCCACAACACATGGGTGAATGCACACAACACACATGCAGAAATAGTCCTGGCACCTACAATTAACATCAACATCCATGTAGAAGGGCCCCTGTAAACCAAGATGTTGCCTTCAAAGTCACATGCATCCATGGCGTTTCAAAGTAACATGTGCACCATACATGTACATGACATCAGCACCCATTCCTCACCCCCCCTCCATGTCCAGGAACAGAGACAGCCATGCTTTCATGTGTGCATTCCACATAGAGCTCCCCATGTTGCAATAAAACACATGCACCAACCATGTGGTTCACACATAACTGGTCTCACATGCATGAACATGATGCCCCTGCACACACACATCTATACATGGCCTATGTCACACATACAGGAAAGCATCAGACTACCAGCACACTGCAACATGCCCTGTCTCACACAGCAATGCTTGGCCACTTACCGCTCAATTCCAGACGGGTCTGCCTCCGAAGGATCTGGGCGTGGATCGCTGGGCCTACGCGTTCCAGGACCCTCATCTGGATGGTAATCAGGCGTGCCCGGCCCCCCTCTGCGAGGCGCCGGGCCTTGTGGAGGGTCCTGGACCTGAAGTCCTCACAGCGCTTCTTGACGTGCTTGATGTCGCGGGTTGCCACCCCCTCCGCGTAGATGGCAACCACTACGTCGTCCCAGATCCTCTCCCATCCTTCCTTGTTGGCGCGTGATGTTCCGAAGAGGGCATCATAATGCCCCAGGACATGCTCCACCAGGACACCAACTTCGGTGGCAGTGAAGCTGGTGGCCCTCTGCCTCTCTGGCTGGGGGTTGCCAGTGGTGCCAGATGGTGTAGTGCCCGACATGGCAACCACATAGGCAGGAGTGGGTGGGCAACTGGGTCCTGGGGCTGGGCTGTGGAGCGATGGAATCCCAGTTGGGAGTCTTCTGTTCCAGCAGGGGTGGACACAACAACTGGACCCCTGCAGATGGCTGATGTGCAGGCACCAAATAGCAGGGCACGTGGGCAGCAGGCAGACAGGTAGCAGCAGATGGCTGGTGGGAGCGTGCTCTGGGCTCTGGGGGGCAGGAAAATTGGCCTTCTGGGCAGGAGCATGGTCTTCCATGTGTGTACGCGTGGCCAGCTTGATACGGAGTGATTTGGCACGTGAAAATCTTGCACGTCAGCGTGTAATTCAAGGAAAGGCTCTTAGCGCGTAAGCGTGTCAGCACACGTACGCAATATCATTGGACCAAAGGCCCTTAGTCCGTAAGCGCGTCTGTGACGTATTGTGCATGGGCGTTGCCCTTTCGCATGTAAAACTTGCCGCGCACCCCTGAAATTCACGTACTCCCTCAACCAGGGCCCTTTCGCGGGTGAAACTTCACGCAAACCCCGTAATACACGTACCCTGCTGAAATCGCGGGTGAAACTTCACGCGAACCCCGTAATACACGTACCCTGCTGAAATTGCGGGTGAAACTTCAAGCGAACCCCAGGAATACACGTACCCTGCTGAAATCGCGGTTGAAACTTCACGCGAACCCCAGGAATACACGTACCCCGCCAACAGGCCGCCAATCATGTCCCCTTGCACCCCCACCCCCCAGCAGTGCAGGGCACCTGCCTGAAGGCCCCCACTCATGTCCCACTCATGTCCCCTTGCACCCCCACCCCCCAGCAGTGCAGGGCACCTGCCAGCAGGCCCCCACTCATGTCCCCTTGCACCCCCACCCCCCAGCAGTGCGGGGCACCTGCCAGCAGGCCCCGAAACATGTGCCCCAGCCAACACATCATCACAATCTAGATCCCTGGCCCTTATGGCCAGCCTCCACATGCCAAAGACCCACCCAAGTATTGCATCCACCCACATAGAAATGCCAATTACATGATACAACCCCAATAGCAAGTATGTAAATGAACACATGTCTGTCACACACACACAATGGGTGCAAGTGAATGTCAAAACCCATATCATGACATGCATGAAACCAATGAGATAATAATACCACACATGGAAGTATGAAGAAAAAAATGTATTAAAAGCAACATGAATGGAATTAAAATCAAACAAACAACAATGGGAATAAAAAAAGAAAAGCTGCATGTCCGTAAAAAAATGAAAAACAAGAAATCATAATCCAAAGGAAAGGTGTCCAAAGTCACAGTCCAACTAAGCAAATCCAAGGGAAAAACAAAAGTGAAAACCATTGCTCCATGGGGAAATCCAAAAAAAAAAATGAATCCAATAGTGAACTATATACATATGAACAATCCAGGGTCCATGATCCCAACTGAAGAAATGAAACCTATCAAAAATACTACCTAATGAAAAACTATATACAGAAACGGGGTGCATTGTCCAAGCGCAACCAAAATAAAGAAAAAAACAAAGGAAACCTAACACTATCTAACTATTTACAAGGGCAGGGGGCAAGTCCAACGGCTCACACATCCTCCTCCAGCTGGGGTGCAGTTGCTGAGGTGGCCACCCCTGCTGGACGTCCGACTCCCGACTGTGGCAGGGATGTGTCCTCCACCAGCCTGGCCGCAGGGTCAGAGGCAGCTCCACAGGGTACCCAGGTGACACATGGGTGGGAAGATGGCACGGAGGATGACTGGCGCATAGGGGGTTCAGTTGAGGAGGGGGTCGGAACAAGGTCCAGAAAACTGAGGAATCTGGCCCTGGTGAGCTGTCCCAGTGGGTCAACGCGGTCAACGAGCCATGCGAGAACACATGCAGTCTCCTCATGAAAAGACTGCAGGTCAGCTCCCTTGGCACATTGACGCAACGCTACACCACCCAGGACAGGCTCAACCCGGTGCCGGATAGCCACATCCGCAGGGAGAGGAAGGCCAGTTGGTGTAAGCCAATCACCTCCCTGAGAACGGGTCTGGACGTAGGTATCCCTGATGGTGCAAGATGATGCAGTCACAGGATCGGGGACAGGATTACACACAGGCACCTCCGCAGCAACCTGTGCTGCCTCCTGTCCCTGCCCCTGCACTGCACCACTAGCACCAGTGGAATCCCCACCTCCAGACCCCGTCTCTGTCCCTTGCACGGCCTCCTCCTCCACCAAACCCCCCACCAACCTGGAGGACTCTGTGCCATCTTCCTCTGTCGGGCCCTTTGGGGTCTCAGCTGCCCCTCCGGCTGCCGAGGAGTCCATCTCCAACCTCCGCCTCTTGGACCTCCCCTCAGCAGCTGCAACCTGGGACGCGGCAGCGGACTCCTCACTCCCCGACGTGATGACAACCTGGGAGGGGAGCCGGGCCTTGCGTCTCCGGCTGGCGGTGCGATCCCTGCCGCTGTGCTCCACAGCACCTTCTCCGCCCTCTTCATCAGTTGACGCTGCAGACAGGGAGAGATAGGAGACAGGCATCTGGGCACTGTACAATGGACTCATACACACATGACAGTTGCACATGAGTGGCATTGTCAAACTTCAGACATGGCATCACAATCCCCAACACACATGTCATTGCAACTCACACACATGAGCTATTCCACAGCCATATTGCAACAGCCAACACCATCCATACACATACAGCAGCATGAGCAGCCAAAGGTGATCCAGACATCACATGAAACACAGGGAGTGCACTAGACATGCACACACGCCACCACAATTACATGCATGTGTACACCTCCACCAACTGTCGCAGTGATGAGATTGGCATCCATGTCACATCTGGCAATCAGTCTTCTACATATCAGTCTCACATGCATCCATGTTACATCACTGTTGCACCCATGTCAAATACACACACATGCACATTTACACGGTGCAGATACATGCAGCTGGTACCAACATCCATGTGTGACACCACAACCATGCCAATTTACATGCACGGTAATCCAAACATGTGTGCTCACACATCTGCATTTGGCCTGCATGCTTACCCACACATACACCATCCATGTGTCTCACACATGAAAGGACTTGCATGTGTCAGCCTCACAGCCCTGTACATACACATCCATACATGGCCCTACAAAACCACATGTACAACCTGCACACTACTGGCACATCACCACATGCACAGCTTCCAATCAGTATGCATGTACACTTACCGCTCGACGCCAGACGGGTCTGCCTCTCAAGGACCTGGACGTGGAGCGCTGGGAATATGCGTTCCAGGACCCTCATCTGATGTTCCGACAGGTGGCCCCGGCGCCCCTTAGCATCCGCTGCCTTCAAGAGGCGCCGGGCCTTGTTGAGGGTCCTGGACCTGAAGTCCTCCCAGTGCTTCTTGACATGTTGGAAGTCGCGGACTGCCACCCCCTCCACGTTGATGGCAGTCACAATGTCCGTCCAGATCCGAGTCCGTCCTTCCTTGGCGGCCGACCTTCCGAAGAGGGCATCATACTGCCCCAGGACTTGCTCCACCAGGCCACCAACTTCGGTGGCAGTGAAGCTGGTGGCCCTCTGCCTCTCTGGCTGGGGGTTGGCAGTGGTGTCAGATGTTGTAGTGCCCGACATGGCAACCCCAGAGGCAGGTGTGGGTGGGCAACTGGGTCCTGGCGCTGGGCTGTGGAGCGATGGAATAGCAGTCGGGAGTCTTCGGTTCCAGCAAGGGTGGTCACAGCAACAGCACCCCGGGCCGACGTGCAGGCAGCAAATGGCAGGGCACGTGGGCAGCAGGCAATCAGGCAGCAGCAGATGGCAGGTGGGAGCGTGCCCGGGGCTCTGGGGGGCAGTAATTCTGCCTTCTGGGCAGGAGCGTGGTCTTCCGTGTGCGAACGCGTGGCCAGCTTGATATGGAGTGATTTGGGACGTGAAAATCTTGCACGTCAGCGTGTAATTCGAGGAAAGGCCCTTAGCACGTAAGCGCGTCAGCACGCGTACGCGATTTCATTGGACCAAAGGCCCTTAGCGCGTAAGCGCATCTGTGACGTGCGCGCGCGGGTGTTTCCCTGAACCCGGGTGCATGTTACACGTCCAAGAACTGCACGTCCGAGTGTCAGCTTGTGTAATTGGAGGATAGGGCCTTAGCGCATATACGCGGAAGTGACGCTGGACGTGTGGGCCGGTTCAAAAGATAGGTGTAGGACGTCATTTCCTTGTACGTGCTTTTCGTGGAGAGGGAGTGGGTGAATTCTGTACTTCTTGTCGGTTAACACGCAGTTTACTTCACAGCGTTTCTAGTTCGTACTCCCTGTTACCTCTGACAGCTTTTTTCTGATTTTCTGTTGGGCCTGTTTCCTCAAACAGCGTTCACTTCTTCTTTCGTCCTGATTCCTCAGACAGCGTACAATTCTTCTTTTGGCGGGGGTGTTGCCAACATGTGAGCGTATTTCTCACGCTCTTTTTACAGGCAGACGGAGAGTCGCACACGTATTTACCAACTGTGCTTGCCCCGTGTGTCGCGTACCCCTTCAGAGGTCATTGTAGGCTGCGTGTAACACACGTACGTTCATTTTTGTGTTTCTGGGTGCCACAGCGTAGTGCGGGTTCATTTTTCGACCACGTGGTCTACGAGGGGTTGCGTGCACGTTATTTTCTGTTTTTGGGGTGCCTGTGCATTGCGTGACCCGTCATCTTTCCCCAGGGGTCACATACAGCCTTGCTAGAGCACTAGGCTACGAATTCCATCTAGTACCCTACCCCTTTGACCCCCAATTGCCCAGGACAATAGTTTACTGCAACTCCCATACGCACAACAACATCAGTGCCATGGTTGGGAGGCGACCAAGCGGTAAGGGTGGCAAAGGTGGCCGAGCCTCAAGAGGTGGGCGTGGTGGGCGCGGTAGGGGACGTGGCCGGGATTTGCAGGGTACCCCTAGCCCCCCATGTGTGGAGGACCCATGCCCCCCCATGGTTGAGGGAAACGTGGCTGACTCCATCTCTGCTCAGCCCTTGTTTGACCGGCCCATTGTGGCACCTGACCTGGCACAGGGTGACTCCCAGGCTGACTTCCAGGTCGCCAAGTCTAGGCCACGTGTGGCGGTGCAAGTTGGTGTCACCAGGCCACGTGGATCAGGGGCAGCTATGTCATCTGCTGCCCCGAGTAGGCAGGGTGAGGAGGCTGCAGGGGCAGCTGCAGCTCCATCCACCCCAGCTCTGACTCTCCCAGCCAGGGCAGTGTTGGTCCCCGTCCATCTTGCTAACGTTCCCCCTGACTACGTCACACTTCAGCCAATGCCTGCACCAAGTCCCATGCTCAGTGTGCATTCCCACACTCCAACTACCCAGTCCACCGGTGCTCCTGCCCCTAGTGATCAGAGCGGCGTAGGCCACTCAGGATCCCCACCACGTTCCAAAAGAAAGAGGAAGAGTGCTCGTCCAGTACAGGCTGATACCCCAGACACGGCTACGCAGTCTAGCACGCCAAGGAAGCCTAGCTTCAATGATGCTGAACGTGATGCACTTGTGTAGTATGTGTCCCCACATGACAGCGAAATGTTGATCACTTCAGGGTGCAAGACCACATCTGCTCAACGTCAGGTACACTGGCAGACCGTCGCGGACATCATAAGTGCCCTTGGATTTGTGAGGCGCACAGCTGGTGAGTGCTACAAGCGCTGGAATGACCTTAAGCGCAGGGCAAAGAAAAAGCTGGCCTCAAGTCATGCCGCTACTCTGGTGATTGGAGGCGGGTCTCCACAAGAGGACATTGAACTCACTGTACATGAGTCTGTTTCTGGGACCTACGTCACAGAGGAACAGATCCAAGGTGTGGGAGAACTGCCAGATTACGAGGCATTGTCCGGTGAGTGCACATGCATGTGTGTGTGATCCATGTGTATGTTGTGTGTTTGAGGGGTTCTGATTGAGTGCCAGGTGAGGGTGTGTGTGCCTGAGTGGTTTGGGTCACCCATGTGCTTCATCCAAAACATTCTGCGCCCCTGGATTTGGGTATTACAGTATCCCTTCTGCCCACAGTAGACATTTTGTGCAACATCACGCCAGTTGCCCTTGAAGTGGCATCTTGCAACAACATTGTTCCGTATTTTTCAGTGTTCATTCAGGCTGATTGTTTCAATTCCCACACTTTCACTACGCATTTCTCAGCCCTATTGTCAAACAATATGTGACATGCCTATGGTACATGCCATCTGTGTGATGGCATGTGTCATGGATGTGGATTGGACATGCCACTCACAGGCCAATGTGTGATGGCACTGCTAGCCAGCATGCAGCTAATGTGTTGCTCTTCCATCTTGGTGTCATCAGTGTCTGACATTTTCCTCCCCTTCAGACTCAGTGACAGTGCATGCATGGAAGGATTATAGTCATGTGGGACATGTGTCAATCAAGTACTGGTTCTGTAGCTTGTCAGGCCTAATTGTGTGCCATGGTGCTAATGCCTGTTTCCATTTTTTGTCTTTCATGTTTTTGCAGGGGATGACGCACTTGATGCTGTTGAGGGTGAGGAGATGGTGCAGACCTAGGAGGGATCTCAGGCACGACTGGGCACCAGTGGGGGACGGGGTGTGGTGGTGGGTGAGAACCCACTCTTGCTGCAGACGGTTCTCTCCAGGGGTGTCTCTGGGTGCACCTCCCCAGACATCTATTCAGGTGTTGATTTGGATGATGAGACCTATGTGGATTCACAGGTAGGTGTTTCTGGAAGGGATTCTGTTCTGTACGACCCACCTGCACCAGGGGTACAGCCCACTATGGGGATGTCAGTGTTGGTAGGTCCGCCTTTGGTGGTTACGGATGCAGGGCCACACTCCGCAACATCTGATCCTATTCCTGGGCCAGGAGATCAGAGGGGGAATGCAGTCCTGCAGCCTCAGGCAGTGCGGACACAGCAAGGCACAGTTCGCCTTGCCCCAGACAGGTGTGGTGCCTGCCGACGCGGTGGCCATACGCCACCAGGCAATACTGCATGGGAGCAATCCATATACATTATGGCAAACCAACAGGCAGCATCATCTGAGATGATGGCTCAAGCAATGGAGAGGGTGGCCACTTCCATTGTCCCCCCAGAAAGGCAGATGGAGCAACTACAGCAGGCAACAGACTCCATTTGCCATTCACTCAGGGAGGACATGTTGGCGTCCAACAGGGACAGACGGGCGGCCCTGGACACTGCGGGAAGCCATTTCTTTAGAGTCCCAGGGCCAGAGGGAAGCCCTGAGGGTAGAAGTCCATCACCTCAGGCAGACTCTTGTGGACTTTGAGGCTTCCACTGTCATGAGGACAGAACAGCTGCGGGAGCGGGTCACACGTACGCTCTCAGCAGAGATGCAGGCAACTTGGGAGGAGGTCCGGGCATCACGTCAGCTGGTGCATGGGGATCTCCGCACCATATTCCTCCAGAACGAGACCTTCCACACCCACATGCTTGCTGCCATGGAGGACCAGACTAGGGCTTTTTTGTGTGGGCTGCCTCCCATAGCACCACCAACTCCTGTGGCGGCAGCAGCACAGAGTGATGAGAGCGACCACAGCGATTCAGAATCTCTCACGATAGCGTAACCATGCAGGCCGTGAGCCCATGGAAGTGTTTTTTTTTCACAACATCCACACAGTTGGCTGTTGGTGTGCACCCTGTCCTCGGACCTCTTGGGTGGACTCCCCCACCCCCCATGCCCCCCACATGGCCATTTTTGATTTTTGATTTTTGATTTTTTGTTACAGTGTGTTGCCTTGTGTGGCTCCCGTGGGCATCCACTGTATTCCGGCTGGGCACATGCAGGCTTGTCCTGAGTTTGGGTTAGATGCTTGGGTTCATGAGACACACACCCCTCCTGCTTCCTGTTTCCATGGGCTTGCAAAGGGTGTGCCCGTGTGACAGTGACTTACACAGTGACGTTGGACTCCCATGACATGTGTGGGCAGTCTGTAGTCAATACTGTGTATACATTCCTAGTGCATATTGTTGTAGTATTGTACACTGCATGGTGTATTGATGTGTGCTTGTGCATCCATGTCTCCCTCCTAATTTGCAGGTTCATTCTTCATGTCTTCACAAGGCCGTCTACTTTGTAGATGTAGTTCATGTTGTAAGCAGTGCACTTCCAGATTTGAATGGCACCAACACTGTACAGTTGGAAGTGGTCGATGTGCTAGCATCACCAGGTTGTAAGACTACGTATCCTTTAACTTAGTACTGTCATGTGAATGCTATGTTTGGGGTTGGGTAGCTGCATTGTAGTGTGGTAAGTATTTTGTCATGTGTGTTGTCAGTTCTACATTAATGGGAGCATATTGTGTGTGGCCAGTTTCCATTCGGGACACTGTACTTTGTGACACTTGTGTCATGTTTTGGGGATTCCTTTGTTTGCTATCACATAGCATGACATGCCATGGTGTTTCGGGTGGCGGTGCTGGGGAGGGGTTGGCTGACATGGCACTGTTGTCATGTTGTATCTTGCAAGGGGGTAATGATTTTAGCAGCATAGAAGTGTGTCTTTTGATGACACAGAATTGGTGGTGTTTGTGTAGGTAGGGATGCACACAATGGAACACTTCCAGGTGAACAATCTCAGGCTGGTATGGTTGTGACAGTTGACTGTCACTTGACTCATCATCATTGATAGTCAGCTGGTATGTGCCAGGGCCGTGTGCACTCCACAGGGGTGTGAATTTAGGTGAAGTAATTATCCACCAGCTGCGTACGGGCTGCCTCACCCCGCGCCCTTTCCCCTCCCATGCGCAGCGGGCGTGCATGTGGTCGGGGATGTGGTTGGGGATGTGGGGGCACCACCATGTCCACAGCTAGACCCCGGCATGTTGCAACGTTGTGCAGGACACATGCTGCCACTATGATCCTGCACACTACTGGGGGAGTGTATAACAGCTGCCCGCCAGAATGGTCAAGGGAGCGAAAGCGTGACTTGAGCACTCCGAATGTGCGCTCCACTATGCCCCGGTTTGCAATGTGGGCCGTGTTGTATCTTACCCGTCATCATGTGGGTGCTCAGAGGGTAGTCTCTGTCCCCTGGGGAGGTGGTGATGGGTATCATTAGTGGGGTTGTGGCATTACTCAGTATCTGTCATGCATGCATGTGCAGTGCCATTTATACTCACCAAGCAGCCATGTATCGCCATGCCGCCCAGCTTCTAGGTCTCGGTTTAGGGTTGACATTCTGTAAATGAAACTGTCGTGGGTGGACCCTGGATAGTTGGCATATACTGAGGTGATGATTCCCTTGGCATCACATACTACATGGACGTTGATGGAATGCCAGTGCTGCGGTTTCTATAGATATGCTCAGATGCCCTAGGGGGACGTAGAGCCACATGGGTGCAATCAATGGCACCTAGCACTTTGGGGAATTGTGCCACCCCGTAGAAATCCTGGGCGGCAGCATGCCTTTCTGCAGGTGTTCTGGGCAGGTATATGTGCCTGCGGACTGATGGGCGTGTAGTGATTATGGCCAAGACCTGGTGTAGGCAGCGTGCCTGCGTGGCCTGTGACACCCCCCCCCACTATGGCACTTGTCCGCTGAAATGATCCAGTGGCCAAGAAGTGCAGTACATTAAGGACCTTCTCCAGGGGGCTGAGTGCTTGGGAGCACAGGGTGGGTGATGTGAGGTCATCCTCCCACTCACTGACCAGGTCGAGTATTATGTGAGGTGGAAACCTGTACCTCCCATACACGTGGTCACCAGGCATCCCAAAAAGGCTGGTTGTGGGTGTAAAAATTCTGGCCCTGACTATCCTCCTCCTCCTCCTGCGGTATCCCACGGCCACTGATGCTAGGAACGGTATATTCATCCTGGCGTCTGAGCTTGTTTGTTGTTTGCGCGCACTTTTATGATGCGCGGGTCAACGTACGCCTGCTTCCTGCTGGCATACGTGTTTCCGGATTGTCCCGTCTTTTTGGGCGCATGCCTTAGCCACGTTTGATTCCATGAATACGTGTTGTAGGCGAGCGTGTGAAACTTCCCGCGCACCCCAGTAATACACGTACCCCGATCGGCCAGGCCCAATCGCGTGTGAAACTTCACGCGAACCCCTGAAATACACGTACCCAGGCCAATCGCGTGTGACACTTCCCGCGCACCCCAGTAATGCACGTACCCCGCTCACCCAGGCCCGATCGCGTGTGAAACTTCCCGCGCCCCCCCTGGAATACACGTACCCCGCTCCGCCAGGCCCGATCGCGTGTAGAACTTCACGTGCACCCCTGAAATACACGTACCCCGCTCCCCCAGGCCCGATCGCGTGTAAAACTTCCCGCGCACACCCGGAATACAAGCACATGCTATTTTTCATACAGCGGGTGTCGCTGTTTGTCGCGTGCCCCTTTGCATGTCATTTGTCCTAGGGGGCCACAGTATGGGACATTCATCAGAGTTGTATATTCGTGCTTTTTGTTAGCGCACATTTTGGCGCACATTTTTTTCCAGTGCAGGGACGCTACCGCCTGCCTTCGTGTGGCAGACTGGTTTGGGTCTGTGCGCGTCTTTGCCCGTGCGCTGGTTTGCCCTATTCGATTCCATGAATACGTGTTGTAGGCGAGCGTGTGGGCGTTCCACGCACTTGCCTCCCGTACTTCCTCCGTGACGCCCACATTTTCACGAGTTGTTCCCCATTCCGAGTGTTACGCCCCGTGTTCCGCCTACTTTTGTTATGTGCGCCGCGCTATGTGCGCTTTCGCTTTGGCCTTAGCGCACGCCGTTAGATGACCTGTGCGCCGGCGTGCGCTGCGCACTTTTTAAGCACACATCCCTGATTTTCCATGAATAGATGTGCGCTGGTTTCCCTGCGATTTTCACACTTGCACTGCGATTTTCGCTCTTTCACTGCGAATCGCACGTTTTCGCACGCTTGCGCCGAAATTTTCAGCGCACATTAATTCCATGAATCGGCCTGTATGTGAATAGTTATCTGAAGATATTTACAACATCTTGTTGCAAGAATGATGGGCTCTGGTGGAGAGAGATGTGGTTGGATGACTATTGTACCAATCAAACCAAAGTCTCGGAAAACGATTTGGAAGGCACTTTGGTGGCATGGCTATATGGGCTGTACATCTACTGAAATCCATACCAATCTAAATTTCGAGCAACTGTTAAAACAGCGATTCAGGAATGGGAACACAATTCTAATTATACATTTTTAGAATAGCTTATAGAAATGTAACAACATTGACAGTCTCCAAGGATTTAAACAGTTTATGAAAGACACCATTTTGCAAGACAAGCCAAGCATGGACTTTTTCGGATGTTGACTTCAGCTTAAAAATAGGCAAATTCCCCCCTTTGCACCTTTATGCTGGAAATGAAGATGCACTACTGGGCATCCCTGAGTCTTATATGTTCGACGCACGTATATGTGAATCTGGTGTCACATTCTACACATGGCTCGTGGAATTGGTTATGCATTTGATCAATGGTCGGGTTCCAAATGATAATCCAGGTAAGCCTACCTTTAAGTGCCACCAAGGTAGTTCCACCATTGACTATTTTTGTATCCCTGCCTCGAAATGGTCAAGCATTGCTGATTTTCGTGTGGCGGAAATGTTGTATAGTGACCATCGTCCGATTGTGCTATACATCTACTGGCACGTACCTTTAGTTGTCTCTAATGACTTACCTCATCTATCCTCAGGACAATTAACATCTTCTCGTGGGAGAATAAAATGGTAGAGCACGGATGAGCCCATTTTGCATAACAAAAAAAGCAACTCTAACTTATCACCTGACTCTATTATTAGTAACAGAGGATTGTGGTCCTTACGACATATGACGCTCTAATGAGTAACATTTCCAATTAATTTTATGTCAGTGCTGCAAACCGACCGATGTTAAAAATGCTGGGTGGTATGATAAGGAATCCAGTAAATCTAAAACTGATCTTATTTCAGCATTGAAGAATAATAAATCATCAAAAAACACATTGCTCATGCCCATGCCACCTACAAAGCTGTGATCCAAAAAAGAAGGCTTGAATTAGATAATGAGGCCTGGTTGGAATTAGATAATGAGGCCTCGTTGGAATTAAATAATGAGGCCTGGTTGGACTTGATGATGGCATCTGCAGATAATGATCTAGCGACATTTTGGGACCTGGTCAAAAATGGTCTATTGTATTGTGGATGGGGCACTTTTCATCACTATATTGTAACCCCACTATGTCCTCAGACCATCATTTAATGTGCACAAACCAAACTAGGTTGACTGTGGTCAACAGTACTATTGACTCTGTAGAATTCATCACGTTCTCACTTCAAGAGATCACTGAAGCCATCTTAGTGCAGGCATCTGGCCAGTGCCCTGGACCGGACGGTTTACCTGCAGACCTATTCTTGGATCTGATTGCCCTCTGGGCTCCAGTTCTTACTAGAGCTTTTAATACTATGCTAAATCAATATAAATCACCAGATAGTTGGAAATAAGCAGTATTTAACCCACTATTCAAAAAAGGTAATATAAACAGCCCAGCAGCATATCGAACAATTTGCCTTTTGGATTTTAATTTTAAAATATTTGGCAGAACATCATTAAACAAATTAACAAGGGGGGTCCTTTGCAAAAGTCACCCCGAGTGGGACGGGTATGCCCAGACGTGGGTCCCGAGTCTGCCGGGCCTAGAGGCCCAAGCTACTCCTCACTGATGACGCCCAACAAGGCTGAAACATGTCTGGGGATACTTGTGGTCTCGTGCAGAAAGGATGTGACCTAGCAGTTCGGGCTGGACTGCCCCTTTTGGGGTAGGACCAAGCCTGATTTGCATATGGTTTTTTCCCTTCTGTAATGGCTTGGCAGGCTGAAAAACGATGGTCTGGAGGGTTGCCCAGAGCTTTGCCCGCGGTTATGATTAATTCAAAACCTTCCAGCTATCACCTTTCTGTTTTGCTAAAGTCACCCCGAGTGGGACGGGTATGCCCAGACGTGGGTCCCGAGTCTGCCGGGCCTAGAGACCCAAGCTACTCCTCACTGATGACGCCCAACAAGGCTGAAACATGTCTGGGGATGCTTGTTGTCTCGTGCAGAAGGGATGTGACCTAGCAGTTCGGGCTGGACTGCCCCTTTTGGGGTAGGACCAAGCCTGATTTGCATATGGTTTTTCCCCTTCTGTAATGGCTTGGCAGGCTGAAAAATGATGGTCTGGAGGGTTGCCCAGAGCTTTGCCCATGGTTATGATTAATTCAAAACGTTCCAGCCATCACCTTTCTGTTTTGCTAAAGTCACCCCGAGTGGGACGGGTATGCCCAGACGTGGGTCCCGAGTCTGCCGGGCCTAGAGACCCAAGCTACTCCTCACTGATGACACCCAACAAGGCTGAAACATGTCTGGGGATGCTTGTGGTCTCGTGCAGAAGGGATGTGACCTAGCAGTTCGGGCTGGACTGCCCCTTTTGGGTTAGGACCAAGCCTGATTTGCATGTGGTTTTTCCCCTTCTGTAATGGCTTGGCAGGCTGAAAAACGATGGTCTGGAGGGTTGCCCAGAGCTTTTCCCGTGGTTATGATTAATTCAAAACCTTCCAGCCATCAACTTTCTGTTTTGCTAAAGTCACCCCGAGTGGGACAGGTATGCCCAGACGTGGGTCCCGAGTCTGCCGGGCCTAGAGACCCAAGCTACTCCTCACTGATGACGCCCAACAAGGCTGAAACATGTCTGGGGATGCTCGTGGTCTCGTGCAGAAGGGATGTGACCTAGCAGTTCGGGCTGGACTGCCCCTTTCGGGGTACGACCAAGCCTGATTTGCATATGGTTTTTCCCCTTCTGTAATGGCTTGGCAGCCTGAAAAACTATGGTCTGTAGGGTTGCCCAGAGCTTTGCCCGTGGTTATGATTAATTCAAAACCTTCCAGCCATCACCTTTCTGTTTTGCTAAAGTCACCCCGAGTGGGATGGGTATGGCCAGACGTGGGTCCCAAGTCTGCCGGGCCCAGAGTCCCAAGCTACTCCTCACTGATGACGCCCAACAAGGCTGAAACATGTCTGGGGATGCTTGTGGTCTCGTGCAGAAGGGATGTGACCTAGCAGTTCGGGCTAGACTGCCCCTTTTGGGGTAGGACCAAGCCTGATTTGCATATGGTTTTTCCCCTTCTATAATGGGTTGGCAGGCTGAAAAATGATGGTCTGGAGGGTTGCCCAGAGCTTTGCCCGTGGTTATGATTAATTCAAAACCTTCCAGCCATCACCTTTTTGTTTTGCTAAAGAACATCATTAAATACATTGGAAATCAGGCCAATAATAAGAATATAATAATAAAAATCCAGCTGAGCTTCCGTTCAGGTCTTATTACAAGTGAGCAAACACTAAACCTCTATTTGATTGTGGCATATTCCACACTCATTAAAAAGTAACTAGTCTACCTGGCTTTTAAGGAGCTAAAATCAAAAAAGTGATATTTGGAAGGTTTTAATTAATCTGAACTTCTGGGCAATCGTCCACACTACCGCTTTTAGCCTGTGTGCCCCATTGCAAAAGGGGTCCAGCCATATGCAAATCAGTCAGGTACTGCCACCAATGGGAGCAGCCCTGCCCAAACTGCTGGGATAAGTCCTCTCTGCATGGAAACACAAACAAACCCCAGACATGTTTTCGGCCTTGTTGGACCTCCTCAGTGAGGTGCAGCTTGGTTCTCTATGGCGTAGTGAGCAAGGGATCCACATCTACGCATACTCTCTCTCACATAGGGAGACAAACGGAAACCAAAAAAGTCATGGGTGGAAGGTTTTGAATTAATCTAAACCACTAGCATTTCTCTACGCAACCTTCCACACTACAGTTTATTATCCCGTCTGCGCTATTGCAAAAGGGGTCCAGCCATATGCAAATTAGTCAATGTAAATCACCAGATAGTTGGAAACAGGCAGTAATTAACTCAATATTCAAAAAAGGTAATAGAAACAGCCCATCAGCATATCGACCGATTTCCCTTTTGTATTTGAATCTTAAGAGCAGATCATTATTAAATTCATTGGACACCTGGGCCAATAATGAGAATATGTTAACACAAATCCAGCTGGGCTTCTGTTCAGGGCCCATTACAAGTGGGCAAGCATTAAACCTCTATTTGATTTTGGCATAGTCCACACTCATTAAAAAATAACCTGTCTACCTTACGTTTAAGGAGCTAGAGCATTACCTTTGACAAGGTCAATAGGACCAAACTCTGGGCCATGCTCAGGTCCTTGGATTGTCCGGAAGACTTACTAAATATCCCAGTTGACAAACTTCAGAATTCTAAAGCATGTGTCAGTAGAGCTGACAAGGGTAGACCTACACCTGCTTCCCGGTCAATGCAGGAGTTTGACAGGGATAGGTTTTGGCACACCTTTTGTTTTCCCTATATATTAATGACCTTTATGACTGTTTGGTCTGCAAAGGAACTGATGAGCCTAAAATAGAAAACATGTCAATATCTGTCCTTTCCTACACAGGCGATACCGTCTTACTGGCACGAACCCCACAAGCACTACAACTATTAACAACAGAATGCACTGACTTTATGAAACTTCGCTAACTACAGGCCGATACCATGAAATCTGCCATACTTGTGTGTGTGTGTGTGTGTCTCTGGGAAAAAAAGGTAAAAATACCCACAATGTATAGTAACTATGACCCTATACCTACAGTGATGGCTTTTGATTATTGATATTGATGTTGATATTGATACTTTATTTCTATCGCGCTCATACACAAGTGTTTCAGAGCACAACAAGGCAAGGGAGGGGAACAGGGGAGAACAAAACAGTGATCTTACTAGGCCCAGTGACATAGAGAACGCACAAGTGCATGGGAGAAGGGGAGGGGAAAAGTGCATGGAAGGGGTTAGAAGTGGAAAGTGCGAAGCAGAAGAGAAACAGATCAATAATAATAAATAAATAATAAAGGCAATAAACAGTGGTAGTGCAGCCAGCAATTTGCAATTGCTAGGTTTAAGGCAGCAGACAGGGTAGGTCTGATAAGTGCATGAAGAAAAAGGAGGGGGCTGTATGGGTACATATACATACCCCAGTGCAGGGGTTGGCCGGGAGGCAGGGTGAACAGGTACCTGGGCCCGGAGGACAGAGGGTGGCCAGGTGCATGGTGCCAAGAGAGAACAGATCAGCAGGGGAGAGGGGGAGCAAAGGCAGAAGAAAAGAGGAAGGTCTTGAGGTGCTTCCGGAACCAGAGATGGTTCTTCTCAAGTTTTAGAGTGGCAGGAAGGCTGTTCCAGAGGGAGGCCCCAGCCCAAGACAGAGATCTACCCCCAGCTCGTTTCTTTGAAAAACGACTGACCCTGAGGGAGTTAGAGGTAGAGGAGCGAAGAGCTCGAGAGGGGAGGTATTTGCGGAGGGATAGCTGAACGTATTTCAGCTAGTTATTCATTTTTCTACCCATTTAATGGGCAGTGAACATATGAACAAACAATCCGCCAGAATGAAGCAATCTTTGGGGGGCTCTAGACATAACAATGACCACTACACACTTTCAAAGTGATTCAATCTCATCAGCAAGAACAGACAGACAATTCAACTAGGTCATTTGTTACACATGAGTACATTTTTAATAAACATTTTACATAAGGCACATGTGCAAAAACACACTTTACTTCAGCCTGGAATTTCAAACATATGGCCTCATTACAAATCGCCCGGTATGGAAACCACGTTGGCGGTAAACCCGCCGCCACCGTTGTTTCCATGCCGGGCGATCACAACTCCTGCAGGCGGGAGGTGATGTTCTGACCCGGCGGGTTTAACACTGCCCGCCTGCAGGCGGACGAGGAAACACCGGCAGCATTACGATATGCTGCCGGTGTTTCCATGATCCCCATTCCCTTGGGACTCAAAGGGAATGGGGATTAACACCATTCCGCCTCCGTGAGTCCCGGGAAACCGGGGTTGTAATGCCCTGGTAATTCCGGGAATCACGGAGGCGGAATGGTAATACGAGTCCGGCAGTAACCAGGCGGTTTTACCGCTGCAGTTACCGCCGGACTCGTAATGAGGCCCATACACATTTTTCTTTCTAACTTCAGAGATTCTAACCAGCATTCATTTGTTATACAAGCAATAACATAGGAATATGTTTTAAACTCTTTTTTATTCTACTTCCCTTGCTTATCATTGGATGGGTTAGTAAATTATGACCCCCTCATCACTAAAGGGACACACTCCCCTTCAAAGTTTTGAATCCGGCTACTCCATTAATCTTTCGGTAACTAAAAGCATACGGAAGTTATGCCCTTCGTATCCAGTCTGACACTTTGCCAATTAGCCTATAGGAAGGGTCCTAATTAATTGTTCACCTATTTATACTCACCCCCCAAATGATATTGGACTCTCCGCCATTTGGAGGTCCCCCTGCTTGGCCTGCCAGCACCCTTTCTGCAGCTAGGTGCGTCTCAGCCCATCTCTGCCAGGACACTGCCCAGGAGTCGAACTACGGCCTTCAAAGAATTCTCCGAGCAGTTCCATCTCCAAGTTACACCGATCGGCAGCCCAGCAAATGATCTTCACCAAATCTCCAGCCATGCAGCACAGCTCTCTCTCTCCAGGAATTCCTCGTACCCCCATTCTTTCATTCTTTGTCTCTATTTCAAACCCTCCTTGAACTCCTCCTCCTTCATATTATTATGCATATTTTCTTTCATATTTCACAGCCTCTTTCTTGGTATCATCTGTCACCACCCCCTGTATCAGCTCATATAATTTTCCAGCACCTGGTTTTGGTGACCTTTGGACAGTATTCTGCTTAGCGGAACATCCTGTGGGCTAGGAAATAGCTTGCAATTCTGACTATCTTTCGTTCCTTCCCACATGCCCTCCTGCCCTACATGAACAACAAGCATGGTATTTTCAAGGACCATCTTGCTGTTACATTGTTGTGCACACCATTTAACTTTACTTCTTGTTCAGCTTTGAATTCTGCTTTATTTTCTGAATCTGCCAATGTTTGTGTGCCTGCAACTACATCAGCACTTATGCGGCCTGTGGTATAAAACATTCTAACACCTCTACTTCCCCCTATGATAATGTCAAATGTCAATTGTTAAACTACACACTGAAAATACAGCACACATTCTTCAGCTCCCAAATATTCTAACATGTCCCCCCTTTTCTGTGGAGGACACTGATCAAACATGGTGATTCTGCAGAACCACCAACTACCAAAGCTATAAATCATGCCACCATTCTCCTGAATTCTCTGGTTCTATGTGTAAATATCCCCGCAAAAATATCGCCATACAAGAATGGCACCATTTATTTGCGGCGATATTAACCCATGGAACATGCGGGGGACACCCCGGCAACCCATATATTTTTTTTAATGGAGCGCGTTACACCCCCGCAACCTCCACTTCCATTTATCCCATAAATTATCCTCACTAATAATATTGCCTATGGTGTTATCCCACAACCATACACATGGTGATACTATTGGTGGGGATAATATTACCTGATACCCATTCTCTTCTTTTCCATTGCTGTGAAACAAATTGCATTGTTATGTAACTTTATTGTAAGCGCAACTAACCATATTATAATGGCAACTATAGAAACACCTACAAATATCAATCCCTTCTCTGCGCGTGTGTGTGTACATCTCCACAGATCTCCATCTTTCAGGCTCAGGTCACTCACTGTGATGTTATCCTTTTGTACATTCAACTTGATTGTGTGTACTTTCTTATGTTTCAGGAGACATTCTATATTAGGATCCATAGGAAATGCGTTTCTTTGGAATAGCTCAATGTTTACTACTCTCTCTTCCCATAAATCACCAAACAACATCAGACCTCCAACTTCATCATGTTATCCTTAGCTACTGTTATAAAGAACTTATTGTACTGCAATGGCCTGACAATGAATGGCCCATGATTGAAGTGTGAAGTTTGACACTAACCAACTGTGATTAATTTATTTGCCTGAGCTAATGTGCTTTCAGATTCCTTATTGACACCACACATCCTTCTGTAACACGATCGTCTGACATTAACCCACATAGCACATTCTTTCCATCAGGTGTGAATGGTTTACATGGGCATAATTTATTTTGCTCCTTGAATTTTGCACAACTATCTAACTTTGGAATGAGGTACAAACCTGTCTCCCATGTTTGAAAGGTCACCATTTCAGGAGTCACAATTTGAATGTATTTATAATTCAACCAGAACGATACATTATGTACAATTCTGGGGTGATATATGGAATACTCTCTCTACATCTATGCAAAGGAGAACCGCACTTCCCATCTCAAAGGCGATTTTTTCTTGCATTGTTTCTATTTCTCTTCTAGTTATCCGTGCCGTCATTTGCCAGGTAATAGCAGACAACAGGAAATACAAAGGAATATGACCCTGTATCAACTGAGATACCCCATCTTGAACCTCCCATACACATGTTGTCAATAGCATTTCCGTTGAATTCACAAAATTCAATATATCTTGAAATATCCCATCTTGCTTGACCATAACATGTATACTATGCTCTAACAGCATTGATTCATCATTCAGGGTCACAATAGTCTGATCCACAAAATAAATCAGTTCCTTCTGTTCCACCCTAACCTTGTCAAGTCTTTGTTGTATTATTTTAAATATTGGCCTAGCTCCTGGGCCTTGTCACCCAATGGGCCTTATTAGGAGGCTGGCATTAGCCATGGCTGTATTACAGGCATGGCTACCACCAGTATTTTAATTTTTCCGGTGCCCAGGAATGGGCAATAACCGGGTCATTACAGCATTGCTGGACCTGGTATTTGGCCATTCCCGGGTGCCAGAAAATATTCTTCCACATTCCCATTTGAGCCGCATAGGGCTCAATGGGAATGGGGAAGCCGGATGCACCGGCAGCGTTATAAGGCACCGTTATAAATGGTGCCGGTGCATCCGACATGCTCTGCTTGCGCCAGGTCAGACCTGGTGGGCAGAAAGGCACCCGCGAGCATAACTCATAGTTTGCAGGTCCGAGAACAACGCTACCGGCAAGCTTACCAGTACCGTAGTTCCCAGACCGGCAAACCTATAATGAGGCCCAATGTGTTCACTGACACTGCATTTGCTGTTTGCCGTTGACACAGTTATCCCCACAAAAGCCCCAACTCTGAGGGCCACAATCACTTCCACGAGGAAACCTAACACTTTTCTTACCCTCTTTCTCTTAACACTTGATGTGCTCATAAAAGTCTTTGGCTGCATTAATATTTCTTTAACAGCTTTTTGAGCTCCTTCCCCATGCATTTCAATCCACTGTTTCACTTGAGTGGACTTTACCTCCATTACATTGACGTTTCTTTCCAAAATTAAATCCGCATTTACACTAGTATAAGTATTTGGTACAAAATACGTCTATTCCCTAAAGTGAATCCTGGGGCATCCTCTATAACAATGCCTAATGCCGGCCCTGAATCAATGAAAATGTGCCCTTTTGACAGTTGACAGTTTGGTCTTTGTCCATGTTACTAGGCCCGTTATAACAAAAATATTTTTAAATAGTTCAATTAAGTTCTTCGTCGTATTCTTCCTTTCACAAAGCGTGAACAGCTGTCTCAACATATGGTCTTCTCTGCGCTCACTGGTCTCGTTCCGCCTTAGGGAGTCCTCCTTCTCTCATCCTGGGAACTGTTCCTTTCCTGATCAGGGGGCCTCCTCCATGGGCATTGGGCTCCAGTGAACCTTTTTGTAGGGAAATTAGTTAACCACATTCTATAACAGAGGAAAGAGACAGACAAGTTAATTACCAAGCACCAAGAATTTTATCCAAGATTTTATCCAAGGGTTCTCCTTTTATTTCTTTTTTTTAACATTCCATTCACTCCTCCAAGCACACTACACGCACCTAATTACCTGTTAAGATGGATCCTTCTTCCTCTGAACCTCATGTCCTGTCCTTTGTGGACCATGAGGCACTGATTTACTCCCCTTGGTCTCCCGGTGCATCCTTGTCTCTAATACTCTAACCACTACACCTTTTTATCCTTTTTGATTTCTCCTAGATGTTCAAATCGTTTTTCATTCATGTCTTGGGTGGGATGGTTTGATTTGACTCACATGGACAAACTGTTCCACAGTCAGATCACCTTCCTTCATCAGTATTCTATACACCACAAGCGAAATGATATCCTCGTGCTTGAATGGGCCACGCCAGGGTGCCATGAACTTTGAATTCCTGATTATTCCTTTTGCAAAGCTGAACTTGCATACCTGGTCACATATTCATATTTCCTGACAGATTACTTCCTGGCATACTATGGCTTGGGACCCTTTGCTGCTTGTTCTAGCTTTTGCTACAAAAATATGTGTTGCAAATGCTTTCTCAACTCTTCCACATACTTGATCATTGGTCATGTACAATAAATGTTGTGGAAGTGCCATCTTCCTGGCTGTGATTATCTCATGTGGGCTGAGATGTGTAGGTGGTAATGGTGTCACTCTAATGGACATGAGTACTAAAGGGAATCGTAAATCCCAACTAGACCCAGCTTCAGCCACACACTTTTTTAGTATATCGCCAGTCCATCATTGGAGGATGGCCCATACGAAACATGCAACTTCCTCTTTGCCCGTAAAATTTGCCACATCTTGGTCATCACTCAGCTAGTAAAATGCCGTTGACACTTTGATTCTATTCTCTGGGGCAATGCAAACCAGGAAAATCTATAATTCATCAATAAGGTATCCGCGGCCTGTGCACTGTAATCAGGAGCAGTATACATTCCGACCATTTAGACATTAAACATGTAACTGTTGGCAAATACTTGTTTCCTTGCAATTATCTTTGGACTGGGCCAATGAAATCTATTTGCAAATCTGACTATGGAAGGATCAATCCTCTCTTCATTAATGGTGTTCTACGTGTTTGGGAAGTAGGGTGAAAATGTGTACAAACCAAACACCACTGCTTGTATAGTTCCACATCTTGGAACAAATGAGACCAATAAGCATATCCCTTTAATATTTAAAACCAATTCTGAGTACCTCTTTGATCCACTGTTATTGCATCATGGGCATGATGTAACATAAGCCCTCGAAACGAAATGGGGACCACCCACTGAATATGACTTGAAATTGATTTGTGGACTAACAGTCCATCGTGTAGCTGAAACTGTTTTGTTACCCTTCCTCATCACCCTCAACTCCTCTCCTCTCTTTGTGATGAATCCTGTGGAGTCCTCACAAAGGCCCTACCTAAGGACTCCTCCCAGGTGGCCAGGGAAAGGCAGACACTTCCTAATCCTGATCCTGTGGGTGGTATTAGCTGTGAGGATCATCTGGGAGGAGAAGGGCCCCAGGGGAGTGGGAGGACTCTGTTGGATGAGACACAGTATTGGTCTTCCCTTAGGGAAGAACTCTCAGTGATGCCAAAATATGTAATTGCTTGTTGTCAGAAAGAACTTTTAACTACCCAGGTTGAATATCTTAATGTGGGTGAAAACATTCATGACCACTTATACATTGGGAGAAATGAAACCCCTCTTAACACCATTGAGATTCATTGAGCTGGAAACTTCCCTAACTCCCAAGGGAATAGTAAACATAAATCTCTAAATAATAAAAATGTAATTCCTGAAGATCATTATTCATCTGTAAAGCCCAATCTTTCAATTAATCCTTATGATATTCCTGTAGGGAATATAATTAAGGAAAGAAAGGAACATGAGATTACTATTCCCATGAGAAAAGCTGATTCTTACATTAAGGACTGCGAGTCCCATAATTCCCAAAGTACTGGGACGAAGAAGAGGGTTGAGGAGGAATGAAACTGCAGAGTACAGCTTGTTAGTCGAAATGACTGTAACCATCCAAAATGACTGAGTCCAAAAGCCTGAATGTGTGATTTGGCCAAATTTTGGCTGTTCGAAAATTCAGAACGGTCGAAACTTTTGACCAAATCATAGCAAAAAAAAAGAAAAAAAGGAAAGGGCCCTGCAGTGCCGGTTCCTGATCACGGAAGTGCAAGGTAACAGGTGTTGCAGGGACACAGCGAGTCGGCAGCAAGGTAAGTAGGGTTGGGGTCTGGTGGGGGCATGCGTAGGTGTGTGGGTGGGGGTATGGGTAGCGGTGTGGGTGGGGGCAGGGTCCAAGTCAGAAATGTTCAGGGGAGGAAAGACTGAAGGTTATTTAAGAAAAATAATCTTCAGTCATTTATCCCTCAAACATTTCTACCTCGGGCTTTCAACCCAGATCCAAAATGACCCACACCTGAGGGAGACTGGGAGGCTTAAAAGACCCCCTTAGGTACTTGGGACCACTGTCGAGTGTTAAGCAGTTGCCAGTTCAGAGAAGGTCTTTGCTTCCAGAAGCCTTCTCTGCAGAGGTTTCACAGTGGGAAGCATTGTAGATGGAATGTCCCATTGGAGAAATGAAGCGCAGAGGCAGCACAGTGGGAAGCAAACGTTTGAAAAGTTTCCTCACAGTAAGACAGTCTCCGTTGGCAGGCGAGCACCGGAGAGTCTTTGCAATAGAAAAAGCTCTGTGTTTGAGTTACGCGGCCAACAGAAGACAGCAATCAGCAGGTTGCTGCATCACGGGAAGCAGCTGAGGAAGAGGACTTGGGAGCAGCATGGCGAATGGATGCACATGCCAAACCCGGTCCGTTCACTAAGTTATTGTGACCCTGTTGCGCTCCATAACCGCCTGCCTGCTCAGACCAGGTATCATAACATAAGAAGCAACACGGGTAGAGGAAAATACAACAAGAAAAATACTTTTGAATATTTTGTAAACCAAACTGACTTTAAAAGGAGCAAGTGGAATGATAAGGGCTTGATTATCAGACCAAAGGGGAATGATTCCAGGCATGTGGGTCCATCTGAAAACCAGCAACAAGAAGTGGCAATAATTCCAGAACCCACTACAATCTACCATTGTCAAAGCCAAAAGAGAGCTTTAACAGGGCACGTTAAAATTAACAACCATTGCCAAAGTGAAGAGGTGGCAAATGAAAAACAGAAGGCATGTAAAACTTATTGCACGTGTTTGAATGAGTTCATAAAAGGAACTAATTTAAAACCACATTGCCAAAGCCATGGAAGAGTCAGAGTGAAGCAGAATTATTGTCAGTATTTAGTTAATGAAAAAGTGGGAAAACAAGAGTGATGTTACCACAGAAGTACGTGTCATTCGTAGTTTATTCTGGGACGGCAGGAGAGTACACCAGGTCAGAGGTTTCTGTGACCACTTTCTTCTGTTCTGGCAGGAGAGTACACCAGAACAGAAACCTTGAAGTAGTAGGCCTGGCATGGAAGTAAACCAGGTTAATGAAGTGTTGTGAAGTGGTATTGACAAGTCGTAAAGAAGATGTTGTAGGGCAACTGAGATGTTTTGGTGAAATGGTAGTGAATCATCCTGAAAGATTTTCATTGCTGAAGCAATTGTTCTATAAACTGCTGCTCAAGTGTTTGACATTTCAAAACCAAAGATGTTGTAGCACAAATGTCCTTACAAAGTCAATTCATGCTAATCGTGATGAACTAAGGAAATGTTTTTGGTGTATGCGAAGAAGGTTGTTTGACTTCTTAATATCACAAATAGCGGCACTGCAAACAATAGATTGAGCACACATGATTATTGACCAACATCTGTTGTTGTATGTATAAGTGTGAGGGACAGAAACCTTTTGTTAGATTGTTTCCTTTAGTTTATTTTGTGGTCTGCCTCACATTTCTGATTCCTCACACCTTTCTGTAATGGGATTATTTTCAGCGTCTACCATATGACTGTAAAACATACTAATGATTGGGTATTCCTTTTGTGCCTTAATCAAATTCTGATCAGGTCTGTCAAAACCCCATTGAACTGCTGGTTGATTGTCTGTCCTTTGAGATTTGGAACGGGCCACTACATCTCCCTGTATCTCACAGAGTAAGTGTTCAAATGAGAAACAGTTCTCCCATTACTGCCCCAATTTTGGCCACTTGATCAGCCTTATCATCCCCTTCCCGATCTTCGCCTGGTGTTTTGGAATGTCTTCTTATCTTTCTCCAATGAATGTTCATCTTATTTTATGAAACAAGATTGACGATGGCTGGGATCAGCTTACCAAGCTTGAGAGATGTTTTGTTGCAAGTGACTATCCCCTTCAGCTTCCACTCTGGTGGATATTCCACAAAGCTATTCCGGGCAAAATCAGAGTCAGTCACCATCACTGTCTTTTTTAAAATTGTTTGCTACTGCTGTGGATATTTCTTTCTAGATCAGAGCCATCTCTGCTACCTGACTACTACTGGGACCTACACTCATGCTGAAAGATGGGATATTTTCACATTTGATCGACACATTTCCAATTCATGCCACCAATTCCTTTTCAGGATCATTACTCACATGATATACGGTTGGTAGATTCAGACATGTTTCTTCATCCAATGCTTTATGCAATAAATGTTCAAATTCAACCAAATAAGTTTCCAATTCTGTACTATCTGTGGCTCCTATAAAAGCACAATCATGTAATTCTGCAAGGCTTTGAGCCACTGGACTTCTTTTATTCTGCCTGTATCTCACTTGAACAGGGGATACCTGTAATGCCAACGTCCAAGATGTAATTCTTTATTGGGCTACATTTTCTGACTTTATCCTTTTACTTTGTAGAAATTGTAGGCGTTGATGTGCAGTTTCAACAATCACTTGCTCTCCTTGAATGACTGGGAGGAAATGTTGCAATGCCCAAAAAGGTGCCAATAGTGCTTTCTCACATTGATTAAATTTGGTTTCAACTTATGACAAAACTTTGCTGGCATATGCAATGGTCTTATTACCCGAGTCGTGCTACTGATACAAGGCTGCTGACTTGCACAGGTCCATGAAAGCAATTTCTATGAATACATCCTGATTCTGTTTAGGATAAGCCAAACATGGGGCTCTTACCAATCAATCCTTTTACTTATATAGCACCTCACAATGTTTCTGTCCCCCTTTTCAGGGCACGCCCTGTTTCAGTAGCTTAGTCAATGATTGTGTGATTTTGGCATGATCGTCAATGTGTTTTCTATTGTAACTTGTCATCCATAACAACCTCTCCACACCCATCAAATTTGTGGGATCCTTCAACTTTTGAATGGCTTCTACCTTTTTCTTCTGTGGGTTCAATCCCTGGTCTGTAACTTCATGGCCCAAGAAGTTTACCCTCGTTCTGCACCACTGCACCTTCTGCAATGCTATCTTTGGCCCAGCCTTTTGCAGTTGACTCAGTACATGTCTTATTTCACTGAAATTGCTTTTTATGTCCTCATGCTTAATCATGATATGATTTACATAAACCACAGTTCCTCTCTTGGCTGCCTCCAGAAGTGCCTTATTCAGAAAGATTCCAAACTGGCGCCCACTGCTGATATAGTCAAAGGGAACTCTTTCCCACATATTTGTTTTCCTAGGAAGGTAAAAGCAAATAGATTGTTTATGTCCTTTGCTAAAGACACACACCAATACCCAGCTGTCAAATCTTAAGTGGCAAAACCTTTGACCCTTGGATCTGTGCAGGGCCTTAGTCAGAATGTGATAACACAGCAAATAATCAAAAGCTATTTATTAAAAAATGCATGACCTTCCAAGATCTGCTGCCAACTATGCAGCTCATATCGAATTAGGTTTGCCTTTTCTAGAGGATGAGCTGTCTCTCGAAGCAGTGTTTCACTGGCTGTGTATTTGGTATAATCCGAAAGCGGATCTTACTAGACTGCTAATAGGTGGCATTCTAAGTAAGACAAGTGGTACCGAAAGTCTCTGGGTAAAGCATGTAAGTAAACTGTTGGGAAATAGTGGAATTCAGAACTATTTCAATCAACCACACAGTCTAGATCGCACTACAGCACTTTATTCAAAAAATAAAAAACATTGAAACACTTAAATGCAGGAAGAGTGCAAATGCACTGACATCATGAAACCATCTAATTGTAAGCACATAGTGATTTCCCCCAATATACTGCAGGAATACCTCATATGGAGTGATTATGCATACAATAGAAATGTAAACACCAGGCCCAGATTTAACTGCATCCCTCTAAATGCTATAACCACACGATGGTACAGTGGAGGCATCAAACTGTCCATGTTGCTTTGCTGACCAGGAAGACCTGTTGCATTTTATGTTCTTCTGCTCAGCCTAGAGGCAACCTAGGAAAATACCATTAACCCTAATATTAAGGGGTGCAGGTTTTTATCAATGCCATCCTGCACTATGCTACTTACTGAGAACAGAATAAAAACTAGTTAGCTGGGCCTTATTGCTATATCTCTGGCAGGCCCTTAGAATTAGGACAAGGCATCTAACTATGAACTGTAATGACTATAACACCTGACCACCTTTTGTATATGCTTTGAATTTTAACCATGCATTGTACCAATGTAATGCTTGTCTGTTGTTCTCTATGTGTATGCTTTATATTTACTATAATGATTATTGACCTTTTAACCAATGTATTTCTTGGGCATCATTACAGGTCGGGCGGTCCGGAAATAACAGTGGCGGTAAACCCGCTGCCACTGTTAATTCCGGATCGCCCAATCCCGACTCCTGCAGGCGGGAGGTGATGTTCCCGCCAGGTCTGACCTGGTGGGTTTAACACCGCTCGCCTGCAGGCGGACGTGGAAACACCAGCACCATCACGAGATGGTGCCGGTGTTTCCACTTCCCCATTCTCATTGAGTCCTATGGGTCTCCGGAATTCCTGGGACACCAGGGTCGTAATGCCCTGGTATTTCCGGAAGTCACGGAGGCGGAATGGTAATACCGCCTCGGTTACCGCCGGACCCGTAATAAGGCCCTTATCTTTATGGAATTGTATATTCTGAAATAAGCTTAAATTGACTTGAGAAGGGCGGCACACGAAAATTCCGAAAGACTGTGAGTGGCTGTCTACCATCAAGAATCAGAGCTGTTTTTGCTGAGAGAGTGATGGGCTTAGGGCTAAAGTCCTAACGAAAGACCACATGATTTGTAAGAATCCCAAAACCCATCTTGTGTGCTCAATTACAACTGTATTCCCTTTTGTTTTATTTGAGATCCCTTATAAACACAGACAACAAACTGGTATATGGTGTTGAATTATTTATTGCTCCCCCAGCTGTTACACAACCTAAGAATTAGGGCTTAACCCGGGAGCTTTGGCGCCCCAGGTATATTTATGTATTGACTTATTTATTTGGATTGTTAATAGTGCATAGCATAGAAAAAGATCTGCTTGAGCCCCCAATAAAGGTAATGTGGGAGATAACATAAAGTGAGAAAACAATCAATAACAGAAAAGGACATGTAAGAGCTATTGGGCCTCATTACGAGGTTGGAGGTAGCCATGGTGCTGTTAGCATTCCGGGTCCGGGTTCTCGAAATAGGGACTTACCGGGTCATTCCAACCTTGGAGGACCCGGTAAGTCCCCATTCTGAGAACCATTCCCCATTCCCATTCGAGCCCCCATAGGGCTCAATGGGAATGGGGATGGAGCTAATAACCAGCCCGCTAATAGCGGGCCCGTTATTAGCTCCCTGGTCCCTTAACGGCTCCTGCTAAGGGCCCCCTGGTAAAACCAGGCGCCCATAGGTGGAGCCGCTAAGGGACCTCAGGGACCTCGAAATACGGAGGTAAGGGTTTACCAGCACCAGCATCCTTACCGGTGCCGGTAACCCCTTACCTCCAACCTCGTAATGAGGCCTATTGTCTGTTAGAAAGGGCATGCAACTGTACTGATACATGACATTGCAAGTATCTTCCTGTGCACATGCCTTTGGCTTTTTTTTTAATAGAAGGCTGAGCTCAAGAGTCTCAGAGCATGTCTGTTGTTGGAGTTAAGGGTAGGCACTGTCATTTGTCAAAATTTCATTGATATTCGTTTCTCTTTGATGTCTAAAAGGAGCGGGAAAATCATTCCAGAGAGCAATGCCCTTTGGTGATCAGTTTGTTTCCTGTGTTGCCCAATTCTGATGTTAATGAGAGGGTGGATCTAAATTTTCTAATTGGTTGATTATGACCCATGCTTTGTATCAGGTGGAATGGTCATTTTTCTAGTACCACTTGTGGTTCATGGTGAGTGATTTGGGATTATTTGGGCCTCATTACGATTTTGGCGGTAGCCATGCCGCTATTGGCGGCATGGCTGCTGCCAAAATCGGGTCCGGGTCCGGGTTCCCAGAATGGGGAATTACCGGGCCATTCCGAGTTCGGAGGGCCTGGTAATTCCTCCCTCCAGGAACCCGGGCCCGGACCTTTCCCATTCCCATTTCAGCCCCCATAGGGCTGAATGGGAATGGGGGAGGGAGCAAACAACGGGCCGATTACGAGCGGCCTGTTGTTTGCTCCCCCTTCCCCGCGCGGGACCCGGTAAGCACGCCTGGTTTGACCAGCCGTTACTTACCGGTCCCACGAGAGGAGCTTGTAATGAGGCAGAACGGGTTTAACAGGTCCGCCTCCTTTAGCGGGTCCCGTTAACCCGTTCCGCCTCACTTGTAATGAGGCCCTTTCTCTTCTTGATTCGGAGTCAGTTGTGGTTTTTGAAGGGTGCTGAGAAAGGTGTATGCTACGTAAGGCCATATATTAGTTTCACTGCTAAATTTATAATCATTTGATTGATTATATGTTTAAGCAGGCCTAGGAAATGGCTATTGCAAACTTGGAAGCGTGGCTCTCCAACACATGCTAGAGCATGCATGCCACCAGTCGTCATTCATGCAGAGGAGTGAAGGTGCAAGTAATTTGATGGTCTTTCCACTTCTTGTTAGTGGGTTTGTAACAGGTGCTAACAGCACTTGACCTTGTCATATGTCCTCAACTTCAGACCCATAACTCAACAGTGTCGGCTATTAACACCACTAACAGCCCACTCCTGTGGCTTTTTCTTGGTGCATATGCACAGCCGTTGTCTGTCACTTTCTCTGCCTTACTGTATTGTTTTTGTGAATGCATGTATCAAATAGCTGTACAAGTGCAAGTGACAATGGGCCTCATTGCACGGAAGGCGGTAAGGGTTAACGGTCACCGGTAATGGTACCAGTGACCGTTAACCCTTACCGCCTTACTACGAAGTCCCTTTGCGGGTTGGTACTTTAACGCCTGCTTTTTAGCAGGTGTTAAAAAACAACCCGCAAAGGGACCCGGGTGCTAATTTCGGCACCGCAATTTGCGGTACCGTAATTAGCACCTTCCCCATTCCCATTATGCCCTATGGGGCATAAATGGGAAAGGGAAGGGCAATGGGGGAATGGGAAATTACCGCGCCGCCAACCTTGGAATAGGGCGGTAATTCCCCTTTCCTCCAAGGCGGTGCCAGTATTTTACCGGCATGGACCAAGGTGCTAATAGCACCTTGGTCCACCGCCTACCGTGTAATGAGGCCCAATGTCACCAATGCTGCATGGCTGATGCTCTCACCTGTTGGCACCAAAACCTTACACAACATAACATGTGGGAGCCTGGTTACTCAAATTGTTGCGGTACTAATAGAAATATTCTCCACAGCCCTCCCAACTCTAAGCCTTATATACTTTGCATTGACTTTCTGTTATTGGCACATTGCAATCTGCTTTCTGGTAGTTGTTTTTGTAAATGTACGGGGGCTTTTCTTTGCTCGGTAGGGCTCCACTAAACCCAGACATAGTTCATTTTCATCATTCTGGATGTTGATAGGAAACCATAATGAACCACGGTAGGGTATAAATGTGTTCCTTGCTCCCAAGCAACCAAGCTAATAAATAATTGTCCATTTAATTAGTCCTTACTGCTTGCAAAGGTCTTTCCGGCCCATTGTCAGACTCCCTGTGTGAAAGCTAAGGACAGTACATACAGGCAACGCTTTTCAGTAAAAAGCATAGACGAAATCATTTGATAAGTAGAAAATAGACATTTTTCATTCACGGTCAGAGTTAAGCACGCAGAAGCAAATGTTGTGAAATGGCAGCGGGAGTTCTAGAACTGATTAGCCAAAGACTTCTTAAACATGTATTGTAGAATTAGTTTTCCCGTTTTCCTCGTCTAATTTCCTGCAATGTGAGATTGTGGAGGCACTTTATGCAGCATAGTGGCGCTGCACTGTATAACACACAAACAAATAAGGCAATGAAGCAAACATGTGTCAGTGATATCAGCATTGTCCATGTTGTTATAATGAAAAGATACCAGTTGAAACACATTTTAATTTGACGGCATCAGTATGCAGATTGGGAAGTCATGAAAAGATAACCTCAACCCTTCAGTGATCCGGTCACCAACATTGACCGATTGAACAAGTGGCCGATGTTAATTTTTGCAAAAGTGACTGCTGGATGTCTGCCGCCTACTGCCCTAGGAAGCACTGATGTCATTCTAGTGCTAAATTCACTGAACCGCAGTCAATGGAGCCTGAAGGCGACGGGAAGATTGGTAACCATTTCTGAATTGTTATTTTCTGTCCGGTTACATCTCCATTAGATATTGGGAAAACAGCAGGGGGGTGGGGTCCCTCTGTGGGGGCTGGCAGACTGTGATATCCTTTACAGAATATGTTGCCTTCCTGCATTGAAGCATTCAAACCTAAGCTACGGAAGACTGCACAACGAAAAGCTCAATTGGCGTCTCTTCAGTTTGTGAAGAAAGAAGTACAGATTGGGAAGCCATTAGTATATAATTGAACATGTTAACACTCATTGAGCCATTCCACACATGATTGTGATGACCCCCAACCCCTTCCCACCTGTGTATCACTTTAAAATATATTTATTTTTAAATGAAATCTACACACCACGTGTGGTAGTAAGGTTCTAAATGATTGGGGCTGTTTATGGTTGCATGTGATTGGTATGCTCTGAAATGTCTAAATCAGTGTAAAGCTCATTGTTTACTGATAAGCCAGATTTCACTGATATTTCTGTGCTAAATATATAAAATATGAACATGACTAAAGATAAACTGTACTAAGAAGTCAGAATGAAATAATAACGTATTACATATGGCAAATTCTCAGATTGTTTCTATTTCTATACTCCTCTACTTCTGTATTGTTTCTAATCTTTTAATTTAGCATCTACTGTAAAAGTATGCAAGTAAAAGGAATTCAAGTTTCTCCACATGGTGAAAACATGTGGCCAGTATTCTGAAAAGACGTGATGGTGAATAGAGATCAGTTTTCCTGTCCCAAATTAATGTGTAGTCTCACACACCCTCCTTCCTTTACCGACTGCCATGATCAACATCATGAGTCCAATTTCTTTTTTGTGGAAAGCCCAACTGGGAAGGACATTTACTCTGATGGACACATTTATGGCTCTATGAAAAGTCTGAATTTTCAAGGGTTTGCTACGGAATGAGATTGGTCCACTTAAGCAACAGGCCCCAAGCAGGAGGGGCATTACCACTTCAGGTAATGCCCCGGGGGCCCATTGTTACAAACCTTAACCTTTAACGAAGGCCCTGAGGCATTACCTGAAGTGGTAATGATCCCCCTGCTCAGGGTCTATTGCTATTAGTACCCCGGCCAGTAAGACCGGGGTACTAAGAGCATTTTCTTTCTTTTGCGAAATACTCCGGCGTTTCGGAACACAAAAAAAAGTTACAAAAATGCCAACCGGGAATGGGAAAACTAAGTCTGTTTTCCCTTTCCAATAGCGGCCATTGAAAATAAATGTAAAAATGTAAACAAACAAAATGGCCCCCATGGAAAGGGAGAAGGGACTACAGGTAGTCCCTTCTCCCTTTCCTTGGTGGTCATTAAAAAAATAGGAAAAAATGTAAACAAATAAAATGACCACCATGGAAAGAAAAGAAAGGTTTATGTGTAGTCCCTTCTTCCTTTCCATGACGGCCTGTCGCGGACCAGGAGCAGATGCGCTGGGGCCAGAAGTGTTCCCAGCGCGTCCACTCCCAAAATGGCCAGAAAAGAGGGTAAGTGGGGTTGAGAGGGTGAGGAGGGAATTCTTTGGATGGGGAAACAACACTTACCTCGATCCCCTGCGGGGGTAGATGGAAGCTTCCAGCCGTTCCCAGCCCCCCTCATTGCCTGAGTGGCTGCCACCCCCACTAGAAGGGAAGGAACATTGTTGGGGAGAGGGATTCCTGGTCGGGTAATGTCCCGGCGAGGGCCAATGAGATTGCATGTTACAATCTCATTCTCCCTCGCCGGGTATTAATTTACAAAAAAAACTGAATGCATATGAAGTGTGGTGCCTATGTTTTATTTTCAAATTACAAGTTAGTAGATGTGAAATATCCTAAACTTAATGTTAGCAATGCAATAGAATTTCAATTCTGATGAAGTGCATGTTGTAGACCCCGCTTCATGGAAGCAGAGAAATGGAAAGCAAAAGATGTTCATACCTATAAACAAGATAGTGAATGCACAGAGTCCTGAAAAAACAACCCTAGATACCAACAAGCATTACCAAAGCAAACTGTTTTACATTTTGTATTGGTATGGGATAGACATTTGCCAGAGTCAGCTATAATTATATTACCTGGCCAAAAGATGGCAACTGCTGTCAAATGGTGTGAGTACACCTGCATATGATGTCAGTGCTTGGCAGGTAACTATCTAATAACTTTACATAAGCCAGAACTGTTAACTTCGCCAATGCCTGTTTTTAGCAGAGCTTCAGTGAAAGAAACAGATGTAATGACACACTTATTTTTTATAAATCAAATGGCTTAAGGCGCATTCGGTTAAGAGATTGTATTTGGTTACACATCACATATAGCACAAAGTTTGATGTTACTGCGTGACGGAGCTAGCTCAAAGAGATCCCAGACAGTTGTGTCTTGGCAGAGACAGGTAGTGGGCCGGAATGGCTATTCGAATTTGCAACACCCACAAGCGTTTAGTCACCCTCCTGTATGTATACCAATGCAGTTCATTTGGCTTCAAGGTGCTTTGCCAAGACAAAAGAATCAGTGTACGAAAGGCAGGGATATGAATTAGCAGCCAGGCTGCGGGAGCCAAACAATCAGGTTGCTCGGATTGCAATCTGAATCCCACGATCTCAGCCCACGTTCCCAACAGCATCAAGGCTGCTTCCCTGTCCTGCCATCTTACCACCACCCTCACCTCCCTTTTCCAATCCCCACCCCCACTTGCCCGATTCGCTCAGAGGAGACATCCCGGAGCTGGGGCTTATTGTTATGTTGTGCCCCAGCCCATTACCACCTGATCCGGCCCACCGGATCAGGGATTATTGCTATATTAATCAATAACCATAAGCATTGTCCTTCTCTGCATAGTAGATAGTGTATACAATGAAAACACATCACTGCAAACAAAGCAAAACACGACTAATGAATGGCGCAATCATGGTAAAGGGCATTCTTGGCTTGTCTGTTGAGGGTTCTAATCCTGCTGGCAGGAGGAGCACTGCAGGAGGGGCTGCACATCTGAAGCACTGCAATACTTTTAATCATCGGGCAGCGGCATAGCTGCAGCAAAGGGTGGTTAAGTGCAGAATTGCCTTGGCTTTTCAGGGCACTAAGCTTGCTGGCAGGAGGAGGAGTGTTACAGGAAGGGCTGCACACCTGAAGCCCTTCAACCCCTTTAATCATCAGGAGGAGGCAAAGCCGTGGTCAAGCGCAGACTTGGCTAGGCTGTTCAGGGCTCTAGCCCTGCTTACAGGAGAAGGAGCGCTATAGTAAATGCTGCACACCTGTAGCACTGCAACCCTTTTAATCACCGGGAAGCAGCAAAGCTGCGTTGATGCGCAATCAAGCACATACATGGCTTGGCTGTTCAGGGCTATAAGACTGCTGGGAGGAGGAGGAGTGCTGAAGAAGGGGCTGCACACCTGAAGCCCTGCAACCCTTTTAATCATTGGCAAGCTATACTCAAGTGGAGCGCCTTTTTCCCGAGTTCATCCGGTCTACCCATTTATGTGTTGGAGTTGGTGACAGCGCCAGCATTCGCATATGTTCTGCAAGTGGGTTGAGTTGGCTAAGGGCATTGCCTTTGAGCATCCACCGACATGAATGTATGATTTTGGAACTGCCACTGCACAGCCACCGTTTTGTCTGTGATTCGACTGAGTGATCTCTATCAAGTTCTCAATGGTTCCACCGATGTGTTTTAGCAACTTCATTAATGTTTTTGTGTCTGAAGCGACAATGGTGACGCGTAAGGCTACCGTGCAACCACATTTAAAAACAGGCAAGAAACTGGAAAAATCTCTTACTACGGGTTCCCTTTTCAAATCTTTGAAGAGTTCACTTGATGCTTATTTGGAGGCTATATCTGGGACATTAGACGAAAACATCTAAAAGGCTGGAAAGGCGACCAAAGAGGGAGTGGAGAAAGTGGATAATCGTGGTTGTCTCAATAATACCACTCATGGGGGCGAGGCTGGTGAGTTGGCTGCTTTGTGTGTAAATGCAGAGAATAATACATCAATATTCTCAGGTGGTTTGAATCTCAGTCCTCGCTCCCCAACTATATTACTCCCGAATAACAGTATTCCCTCAACCTTACTGAGCTCTTCTCAGACCATTTAGGATCCCTTGTCCCAATACGACATCAAACAAGCCAGGAGCCATGGAACCCCTGTAGATCCACTCCAACATGATCTTGAGACTTACAAGCTGGAACTAATAGCACATGAGTGTGAAACGACAGAGAAATGGCAGACAGAACTTAACCTAGATCTGTCTACTATGAGAGGAACTATTGAATCAATGGGCCTCATTTCAAGTTTGCTGGTCCGGAAACAAGGGTGTCAGTAAGCTCACTGGCACCCTTGTTTCTGCACTGGCAAACTACGTGTCTGCCTTCCATGGCATGGCTGCTGCACCCGACATGACTGACCCTGCCGGGCGCAGCGGGCACAGTAGGCAGACCCTTCACGGAAGCACCGGAATCATTAACAACGTTGCTGGCGCTTCCGAGTCCCCACTCCCATACAGTCCTATTGGAATATATGGAAATGGGGACTTACATTGTACCCCTGCCTGACTTTGCCGTGCCGCTGGACTTGTAATCTCCCGGTGGCACCGGGAAGTCAGGTGCTGGTAAAATTCTAGCAGTCTGGTGAAGGGTTCCCACCGGTAGCACTGGCAGGGTTACCACCGGACTCGTACTTTGTGAAGGGTTTCAAAATGTCTGTTTTTAACTCTCTTTCCATTATTCATGATATGGTGCAATCTCTCCAGCCTAAACACAATCCAAAATGTCAATTGATTTCTGTGTGATGGTAAATGCTGCCAAGTCAAAAGTGGTGGTGGCATATACACATACTGCCTCTCACTCCACACCCTTTTCTTCAAATTCCTCCTATTCCAAAGTCTTCCTGGTAAATATGAGTAATATCAAATCATATCCAGTGCTCTTGTGTATGTGCTGATGGGGGTAGCTACCTTACCTGTTAATTCTGTGGAAACTGCTAGCTCATTGAGTAACGCAGCACCCCATTGCAAAACGAAACATCAGCATACAAGGACCAAAGATTGATCCTAGAGAGATTCGGATGACAAGAAGAACAAGATCTTTGGGCTTGGAAGGAAGACCCTGGAATGTGATTTTATTGCATTAACGTTTTCCAAACGGATGTTCTCCTCGTATGCCTTGCATCCAACCTGGTATCTAATTTGTGTATGGGCAAAGTTAAGGTTGTACCTTTGTCTTTTTTCTATCCGCTACACATAATTAAAAACACTATGAGGAACGTTGTTGTGGAAGAGACTGGGGTCTGGGAAAGATAAGTAATGAACTCAAGGAGATAATTGATCCCGGGCATCCACTCAATTCCAAAATAGACTTCTTTGATTCCATCTGATAACCTTAAGTTTAAGTACAACCCTTGAGTAAAGAGGCCATACCTCTAAGACAAAATCGCTTTCAGCCATTGGACCTCATTATAAGTTTGCCGGTCCGGGAACTACGGTACTGGTCAACTTGCTGGTACCGTAGTTCCCGGACCGGCAAACTACGAGTTGTGCTTGCAGGTGCCTTTCTGCCTGCCAGGTCTGACCTGGCGGGCAGAATGGCACCCGCGAGCACAGCATGTCGGATGCACCGGATCCAACCTCCCCATTCCCATTGAGCCCTATAGGGCTCAATGGAAATGGGGAGCATTACGTTCTGGCACCCGCGAAAGGGCAATTACTGAGTCCGGCAGGGCCATAATTACCTGGTAATTGCCCATTCGCGGGTGCCCGAAATTTTCAGAAGTTTGGCAACAGCCTGCCAGTTTCACCGGCAAGGCTACCGCCAAACTTCTAATAAGGCCCATTGACTTCTTTTGAAGAAATAGATTGACTCAATTTCTAATGCCTTAAGAATATCAATTTACCAAATGTTCTCTGCCTGATATCAACCAGGGAGGACCAACCCACCCCCCTGACCAAGATGCTCATTTAAAAATAATTTCCCAGAATATTGCACGGTATAAAATGAAGTTCAACAACCCTGATTTTGTTGCGGCATTATTCGTATACAATATAATTGTATTGCAGGAACCTAAGAGGTTTTTCGACATTCACATTGATGGTTTTGAGACTTTCAAGTCATGGCCTCTAAAAAAAACCATAGGACAGAAACAGCAGGGCTTTGGCTATTCTTGTCAACGGGTTTTGGCATGAAGTCTATAAAGCATATTGCTGGACTCCGAACATCTGCAATTCATATCTTTTGTGGATTCAAAGGGACGCCATTTCTTTTTATGAGCAATTCTTATAATAGTTCTTCTAGTTTCAACACCACTCTTGCTTTGTTGTTTAACTATTCGATTCTTTGATGGACCACCCCTCACTAGTTTATACTGGGAGGTGATTTTAATGTTAGAATTGTCTATAGTGACCATTTTGCTTTGTTTTTGGAAATTGTTAGGCCAAATCAAACCCTTCCATCAGTGTTTCAACCACACACAAACAATGCCCCAGAATCCAACACTAGGAGAGCAATCAAATTGAAAGAAGCACACAGATCAACAATACAGAGGGACTTAATAAAGGTTAACTTCCCTACACTTATTGCCATCATAGAACCTACAACTAGACCTATTATGTGTATAAAGGTCTAATCAGTCTCTGGGCAGGTGCCCTGGTCCTGATGGGATACCTGTTGACTTATTTAGAAATATACTGGACCTTTGGGTTTCCGTCCTGGCTGTTTTGTAATGCATTTTCTTTAAACTGCCTCCCTGCATTTTGGCAGTCTTCTGTTACCTATCCAACCTATAAAAAAGCCCCAAGGAATTTGCCCTGCTCTTATCGGCCAATCCCTCTCCTTTATTCCCAATGTAAAATCTTCAGTAGGATTGTTCTAGCTAGACCCCAAAATTGTATGGACAGTACGTGTATCCTAGCTGAGTTTCAACTACAATTTAGAGAGGGGTTGGGGACTAAAGAGCAGGCTTGGAATGTATATTTATTTGTAGCAAATTCTCTATGGCTCAAGAAAAAGAATATTTATCATACCTTTATGGATCTCAAGAATGTCTTTGATAAAGTTAACAGAGGAAGGTTATGGCAGTATCTATGCATCATGATTCATCTTAATACAAGTGCATGTGTACGGTCAGGTGGAGACTGACATTGCACTCCCTGATCCCCCATAAAATCTGGTGTCAGACAAGGCGGTGTATTGGCTCCAACGCTCTTAGCCCTATATGTTAATAAACCTATGGGAAAACCGTTGAAGGAAAGGCAGATGTTCTGCACTTTGGTAATCGATTCTGGCTTATGCAGAACATTCAGTCTTAATTGCTAGAGTGCTCCAAGCACTGCATTTGCTTCTTGGCTTGTACTAAAATTGATGAGGGACCTAGATCTGGAAATATCTGAAAATCAAAGTAATGATGTGCCAGAACTACCACCGTAAAAGGAAAGCTGTATTTCTGTTCTTCTTTATCCACCGTGCAAGGGTAAAACTAACACATTAATATACTTACTAAGAATTACTTTGACCTCTTCTTTTCTGAGTAATAGTCACTGTGATAAATTGGTGAATAATATCAGACTATTGGGGAGCTATTTAATAATAATAATAATTTTGCATTTATATAGCACTACAAACCCTCAGGTACCTGAGTGCTGCCTATTATTACCCACGGAGTGAGGTGCTCATTTGTCGACCTTGGAAGGATGAAAGGCTGAGTTTGGCCCTGCCGGGATTCGAACCTGCGTCGATATCAAAGCGAGCGCTGTACACGCTGTGCCACTTGAACAGCCTTTCGTTTTGCCAGAGTCTTCAAATGCTATCCACTGGAGATGGTGCTGCAGGTTTATACTTCTTGAGCTAAGGCAACTATCACGTATGCTATGGGGATTTGTGGCTATCCCAACTTTGTCTCATTACAAATCCAGGAAACAAATATATAAACAGCTTCTGTGTTGGCAACACATCTGACTGCCCATCTGGAGCTTGGTTTGCTTTTTTTGGAGGACGAGCGCATGATGGAACCGATGGTCCTTTGGCTTAGGATCTGGTCTAATGAAAAGGCTATTCTGACCCATAGAATCCTATATCATCTCTTGTTTTCTCAAAAGGATGTTTTGTCTGTCCCACGGCTACCAAAAATTAAAAGGTAAACCTGTATAAAAAAAAATGCACATAATTGGGGCTCATCACAAGTTAGCTGGTGGGGTAATAACGTGCCGGTATTAACATTTAAAAGCATGTTACCACACCAGCCAGCTACGCGATTGCCACTGAGGTGAGCTGGAGGTCATTCCGTCACCTTACCGGCAAAAATCACTGGTAATACCGGCGCCTGTAATATTGACAAAATCTCCCATCAAATGCAATGGGAATGGGGATTTTCACCAGCTACCACCACTCATAATTCGGTGGAAATTCCACCGGACTGAGTGTCATCATCAGCAAATCATCAGTAAAACAGTAAAACAGTATGCCAGTATTCTGACGGATTTACCACCAGATTACCGGCAAACTTGTAATGAGCCCATGTCTTGCTGAATCCATCAGGCATTGTTGCTAAAGGGACAAGTTTATACAAGAATTACTGCATGAGATGATTGCTGTGGAGAGGGAATCTACTCAATATTCCAAACCTGCAAATCAACTCCCTTATGAGCAACTCCTTACAAAATTATCTAGGCTTTACTAATTAACAAAGAGAGCATTTATTAATAACAAGGGCACACTTTGTACTCTAGTTGACGGTAGTAACTAAAACATTGTTAAATCTGAGAGTGAATTCCAATGATGTTTCTGAACAATGTAATAGTGCTCAGGAGGATTTACTCCATTTTATGTTTTTTCTGTACCTCTTATAATATCTGTAACTGTACGCTAATCCTTTTACTGCATCATTTGAATTTTACTCAGTGTAGACCTGCAATGCATATTTTATTAACGGCTGAGCACCCAGGTTGCTGCATGGTCTCTTCTCTCCTATCTGAGCTCTTCCCTAAGAGTTAGGAACATAAGATTATCAACTGTATAATTCTAAGTTCTTCAGCTTTTGATTCAAATGTTGTATTCCCTATGATTTTAGGGGAGTAACTAAACTATTTTTGACTGACTGATCATAACACAAGCAAAAAATGCAATAATAGATTTTCACTTTTTCATGATTTTCAGTATTGGCCTAAATGCAGCAAATCTAAAATGCACAAGGAAAAGACTTTGGGCCTCATTATAAGGTTGCCGGTATCCTGGTGGTAGATCCGCCAGGATACCGGCAAATGTTATTACCGATTCCAGCACTCGGTCCGGTGGCATTGCCGCCAGATTATGAGTGCCAGAGTGACAGTGTTAATCCCCATTCATGGACTTCCATAGGACTCCATGAGGGGATTTGCTGTCATTATTGGCTCCGGCAATACTGGTGCCGGTAATGGGGCTTGTTTTGCCGGTAGGTCACCTGCCTTACTTCCAGCTCTTAGCTAGAGGTAACACAGGTGCCCCACCGGGAAACCTGTAGTTGGCCGGTCCGGTAAAGTGCTGGTATACATTAATACCAGCATTTTACTACAGGACCGCCTGACTTCTAGTGAGGCCTTTCTCTCACTGTGACAGGTCTGTTGGTGGCAGCTCGAATGGTCATAGTGATGGCAAAATAGAAAAGACAAAGGGAGGTAGAGGATAGAGAGACTTTAAAGAAATATACCCTTTTTGACAATAATACATTGATGCATTTCAGCACTTTTCGATCGGCTAAAAGGTACTGTACAGATGGGTTTTCTGTCACTTTTCAACTTGGAAAAAAAGAGGAACATCCTGAAAATTTACCAATAATATCTTTTGTTCTAGCCTCCATACTCGACATTGCTCCACCTCCTTCCTTTCTTTCCATTATCCCATTTTTTTTATTCCCCTTCATTTTTTTCTCCCTTTAGCTAAGCTTAATTAACTTTCGCTACAGACCATATAGAAGTATGGTCCCTATGGAAATTTGGAAAGCTAGAGCCGGCAAACTTGAATTTGTCAGATCTTTTTTCATTTTTGTGACAGAGGCCCATACAGATGACTATGGAAGCAAGAGTCCATTCCATGAAGGGTCATTGAGAGGTCACCATCACTATCAACACGTGAAGGTATTACTATGACAACCTAATTACAAGACTTTACGGGGCTTGTTAGCAGATATTGACCAAGTGCCTCCTTCTCCTTCTTGGTACAGATAAATGGTGGGCTCATCCCTGAACCCACCCTGCCACAGTGATGTGTCAGCGGAATGTTGACTCCTCTATTTGGTGGAATCCCCTTGGGGACAAAAACACATGGCACACAAATCACTTTATGTTTCTGGATGGAATCTAAACCGGACTTTAGAGATCAAAAGAACAAAAGAGTGGTGAGGAATGATTGCGCAGCTATGTAGGCAAACAGAATTGCAACGCATCATCTGGTTAAAGAGTGATTTCTGTGCCATCACCATGAACTAGGAAGGGAATATGAGGAAACACACTTCAACATGGCAGACATCTTCAACCAAACTTAAGGGATGGAATTGATGACCTGCTGCACCAGAAAAGATCAATTTAATGGAGCGACATATACTAGGCAGGAGAAACAGGCATAGAGGGAAGCACACCTCTTTGCCTACCGAATAAACAGGCACATGCTTACAAGAAGCAGGAGCACTCCTCTTAATAGCCTTCTTTGACCCTTGAGAAGTCTAAGCAACAGTTGCACTGCTCTGCTTTAGGTCATTCAAAAGAGTTTTGGAAGCATGCACCATAAACTGGTCTTGAAGAATATTTGGAAGTAAACAGCTGCCAGGAAGTCTGAAACATACGCAGCATCAATTGATATTTTGAGGAACACAGTGGATGTGAAATGTCTTCACTAAAAGAGGCAGGATCCTTTGGAAGCAGATAATTAGCTCTTCAATAGGGTCAAGTGAGATATCATGAAAAAAGTATCCACTCTGACCATGATTCTTTAGCATGCATTAAACACGACATCTTGGTCATCGAATGCTATTAATCTAGAGCCACTTACAATATTTCAAAATCCCCAAGCTGTTGATGCATAGAGTACTCAGTGGACAAAACAAACTATAATGCCGGGCATCAGCACGCAACGTAGACCACCAAAATGGCAATCGCACCATCTCGAGAAGCACCTCCCTCTCTTATCATGAAGAGGAACATAAGCATTTCATGGCACAAACACCTCTTACTGGAGTCTCCAACTGGGCACAAACAAGACAAAAATTAAATCTATCCTTCTTAGTCATTGAAACAAAGGAGGAACATAACTCAAGCCATCGGGATCAACATGACCAACCTCGTTGACCCTTTGTACAGAAGATGAACATACAAAGTCTGCAATCTGTCCCAGGGCATTTATTTTCTGAGATGAGGCATTACCATAATTTACCGTACTATACCACTGTAACATGCCGTGCACCTTAGCATTATTGGACTCAGACATGTGTGTTATTACAAACTTACAGTGGGCAAACAATGAAGCCCGCCTAGCTCTGGTAAAATAGTACCACTTTACTGTACTTGTCTCATTGCAAGTGTCTATTTTCTGTCTTCAACACAAGAGATATTTTTACACTTAGTAGTGGGAAGAAGCTGGCATAAATCACTATATAAAAAATGATATTAATAATCATAGTATTTATCCCTTGGCCCTTGGATCCCTATCGAGCTTGAGAGTGATATCATTGGTGTGTTTGGCCTATTTACTATTTGCAGCTGGGTGTTTGCATAGTTTATGGCCTCAACATTGTTTCCTTAATGGGTACTTGTCCCACTGTTTTCAAGTGATTTTATCATGCAAAACACTGCCAAGAGGCAAGTTGAAGACATGTTTTAACAGGACACATCCTTTCTTAGGTTTCATGTTGTGCTACCCAAAGTTTCAGCAATTTTGCAAAGCAGTATTTGCTCAGCAGGTTAGCACATTCGTAGAACTGGCTTTAGGTAGGTAGATAGAGTGCTCATCCAGCTGACTGTCTGCACCATTAGCTTTGTCATGTTTACTCACCTGGCCATTATTTTAGGCCATTATTTGACAATGAATCCTTAGGAAAGTATTGCTTATAGCACAGGGAAACTGAACACACTTAGAGGCTCATCAAACACTTGGCAGTAAGAAACATCTGTTGTTAAGCATAGGCTCACAGCTGTAACAGTACCACTCAGTTTAGAAAGGTGGTAAGAGGACGACTAGCCCTCGTAAACCTCGTGAAACAGACACAGACCCAATCTCAAATCATATCTCAACAACGACAACACGGCCACTTTTGGTGGTGTGGAAAGCTATGGAAAATTTCACATTTATGTTCCCATGAAACAACTCATTACACAGCACACTCCATGGCCCTCCACCAAAATAGTTCTTACCTCTATGTCAGCCTCATTTCTTTCCTAGTAGGATTTATGACCCTTTCTACTGGAATCATACTGCACTACATTGGCTGCAACAAGGGCTGTCCAGAATATGCTTCACCAAGTAAAACAGGTCCTATGAAATAAGTAGGGGTAAACGGTTCTACTGAACTTGCCATCTCTCATTTTTAATTGGTAGTGCCTGGAAGAGATTTGCAGACCTTCCAAGCTACAGAACACTTACTCAAAACCTGCAAGTAGACAACAGTGGTGATGCCTGCCACACTGCAGACATCCACCCAGGACCATGTTGGTGTCCAGGAACTTGGCACCACAAACACCTCAATGTCCAGGAATATGCACTTACCTCACTGACTCATTTTAAATGTTGCACTGAAAGTTGAGTTAATTAGAGGATTACATAAATAGCTGTGAAATAAACTTAACAAATGCATATGAAAGAGTAAGCGAAGAGATTATACAAATGTTATGTTATGTTATCTTGCATTTATATAGCGCCTTATGTACCATTGGTATAGTCTCAAGGCGCGGGTAGGTTGAATGCCCTCAGGAACCAAAGTTCAAGTCAGTAGAGAGAGTAGAGAGAGTCAAAGGTGAGCACCGTATGTGTGTGCAGCTGGTGTGGCATTTGTGTAATAGCTGCTTCTTAGCATTAGGTGTGGTGGTTGGGAGATCAGGCGTATGTGTCCGTTCTGGCAGGACTATCTAGACCGATTCTGGCTGCGTTAGGCCTGAGGAGAACGCCTGGCTGGAGGGTGTGTAACCAGCAGTGTTTAGTTAGAGTGATGTGGAGTATGCGGCGGATGTTGTTATGAGAACAGTTATACCGAATGGTGTCATAGTATCTCTGTGTTCTAGTTGAGTGGTGGTGTAAGGAGAGAGTAAGCGTGGTGATGAGATATTTACATGGTCTTTCAAACGTTCTACGCACTCTAAACCATTCCATGTATGTCGCGTAATTCTATGCACTCCAATCTGTTCCATGGACTCCAATCCGTTCCACGCTCTCCAATCCGTTCCATGCATTCCAATCCGTTCTACGGATTCCAATCCGTTCTATGCACTCTAACTCGTTCCATGCTCTCAAATTCGTTCCATGCACTCTAATCTGTTCCATGTACTCCGATCGGTCGATGTATTCCACGATGATTTATGAACACCATCCATCATCCAAAATGATATATTGGCTCTTATTCAAAAGTACCATTTGCTCCTTCATGCCTTAGGATAAGGCACTGAGCAAGTAGGGGAGTTGAATGAACTATTTAAGTCAACACACAACATTTGCATGATTAGGGTATCATCTGTAGAGTCCTAAGAATAGATGCAATAAACAAAAAAAACAACAGCAATTTTGGCGTAAAACCTAACCCCATGTGCTCTACTATAGCATCCATCATATGTCCTTAATTTAAATTGCAGACTATCATAGACACTTCATCGAGCACTCACCCCCACCTCCCCTGTCCCTTCACTCTCTCTCTGCACTCCGAATGTTCACAAGGCCGAGTAGGACCGCCTCTGCCTTTTGCTCATCATTGTTCCTTTATTCCGTTGTCTTGTTTTGCTCCCGTGTTCTCTCTCATTTGCCCTGTTTGCCCTTTGAAACACAATTTCTTGATGTATAAGCACCTTACAAATGCACAATAAAAATAAAAATACAAATCTATAGAGGGATCAAAATGGTGGGAGCCACTCTATCGAAAGCAAATAAAACCAGATAACCTGTTCTCTGGGTTGGTGCTGTGATATGGTCACGTGACTTGCCCTAGCTGCCTGCATAGGGGGAACTCAGGGTGCTGGGTCCCTCACCTGCTATGTGACATGGGGCCCTGGGGCGGTATGTGCAGCATCTCTTTATCCCTCTCACAGCATAGGCATGCACTGGCAGGTTATTTTCATGCCCCTGCAAGAGGGACCTTACGATAGGGTCTTGCCAATCCACCCATTTCTTTTCCTGTGGGGCTCATGGCATTGCACGGCATTGCTTTCATTCTGCAGGCTTTGGAAATCTTAAAGTAGAGATAATGCCCCCAACGATGCCCACAGCATAGGCTTTATACAGATGAGTGAATGCAGAGCAGAGTGAAGCGCAGCTCTCTCAGCTCTCCTAAATGGATATGCATGCAGATGTGCCGATGCACGAGAATCCAGAAACCAAGTTATGGAAACAGTAGAATATAGACTCGGGCCACAAAGACCAGCAAATCTGCGAGAGTCAATCTCACACACTTAAATCAATTACCCACTGTCCTAGCCGCCACTTCACACCAAGAACTGATGAAGCTTCCCAGATGACACATGTGAGGATGATTCTGGCCAGGGCACAGGCACTTGGTCGGTATATAAGCCGGTCAGATAGCACAGCGAGGTGAGCGCTCGCTTTGACATCCTTGCAGAGCCTGCTGATGCAGGTTCGAATCCCGGCAGGGCCAAACTCAACCTTTCATCCTTCCGAGGTCGATAAATAAGCGCCACACACTGTGGGAAATAAGCAGCGCTCAGACACCTGAGGGTTTGTAGCGCTATATAAATGCACAAACAAACAAGAGAGAAAGGTTGGTTGTGAGCATTTTGAACAGCAGAGGCATGTGCAGTGTAGAGATCGAGGTAGAACAGTTGTTGAAGGTACAGGAGCAGGAAGCGCTCGAGAGGGGCTTTGGGTGTATTAGGAGTTGGAGGCATAGAAGGAGTGGGGCAGGAGGATATGGAGGCATGGACATCATTTGGGGGTTTTCACAGGTCACAGCTGTAACCCCTGGGGACTCCCCTGTGGCCACTGGATTGTCAGAATCCTCGATATCAATAGAGTGGCTCACCTCTGGTTTCTTAGTCACAGACTTCCTTCAGAGCTTTCGTTGGCGTTTAGACCAGGTGACATGCAGAAACAGATGAGTCTCTCTAGAGGCCACCCTGCCTGTAAGGGGTCCCAGGATGGATGACCTTTGGAGAAACTGCCAAGTGATTCCAGGGAAAATCCTCCCAAAGGAAGTTAAAAAAACTGGATTGAGTGCTTGAGAAGTTGGGTCCAGGAGCATGCAGTAGAAGGTCCAGTAGGACGGCAAACAGGCAGAAGAACAAGCAGAAGAAGAGGAAGTCCCAGACAGAGACAACAGACTAAGGAAAGAAAGATAGTTGCCAACAGTTGCCAACAGGTGAAATAAGGAAGAACCAGGATGAACAGGGAAAACAATATCAAGAGGAATGAAGCGCTGAGCTAGGTAACGGGTTACCGAGGATTGAGACGTGAAGAATAGCCTCTGAAGTCTGCTGGCAGTCTGTACAGAAATAGACCGCTGAGTTCACTTTCGCATGGAACTAGGGCACCATCTTGGAAGGAAAGATGGCACCCACAATCCCCAGCGCAATCCTCCAAGCAGACCAAATGCTGTTTGAATGCGTGAATATGTGTTTGATTGAGTGAGTATGTACTGTGTAAATGCTGTTTAAATGCCTGTATATGTGTTTTAATAAGTGGGTAAAATGCTGTGTGAATGCTTTTTAATGTGTGAATGTGTGTTTAAATGAGCAAATAAATGCTGTATGAATGCTGTTTGAATGCGTGAATATGTGTTTGAATGAGTGAGTATGTGCTGTGTAAATGCTGTTTTAATGTGTGCATATGTTTTTGAATTAGTGAGTTAATGATGTGTGAATGCTTTTTGAGAGGAATGCAGAGTGAATGTGTGTTTAAATGAGTGAATTATTATGGGTCAGCTTGTGTTGGGTCTGTGCCAGCCTGGCAGGCTAATTTGGGAGGGACTTTAAAAGCATGATAAAGCAAGCATGATAAGATGTATTTCATGGCTACATTGGAATTTTGATGCAATCGGTCTTGCCATTTTGTATTGTGGCATGACACTGGCATGATAAGCATTATTACATCATGATACTGATATTTTGGTGCAGCCAATCTTGCTAAAATATGCATGAGGTTTTTTACTGATCATCTATGATGAAGCGAACATGATAAGTGTTATTATGTGCCTGGACACCTGCATTGAACCAGTGATTTCAAACATGTTTTCTTGTTGTGGCATAACATTTTTAATGGCCAAGCCAACTGGAGTATGTTCTTATAAGTGGGTACTGGATTATATTGGCAGATCCAGTATAGACGTGTTTTCTTATGGTATCATTACTGGCATTCTGCAGAATATGAGAATGTTCTTATATGGGAATACTTTCAAATATAGGTGCAGTTAGTATGGACATGTATGGGCACAGGTAGTATGAAAATTATTTTTATACTGGTATATATTGTGGGGGAAAGGCATCATAAAAATATGTTGGAAAATGCTCCTGTGCACTGTTAGTGACTTGCATCTATTGTATTTTTTCATAAATTACCCTTCAAAATCGATTGCAAACTGTCTGGCTTTTTAGCCAATTTTTCAGACAGTGTGCTTTGTAATGCACCATTTTGCCATTTTATTTAAACAATTCTTTTTTGCGTGGAGAACCCCTGCAGACCATCCATGATTGGTTCAGGATCCTTCTCTATACTCGGTTCTCTTGTGGAAAATATTGCACCCCACCAATAAAATAATTCACCAGCTGCCACTGGCAGTTTGAAAACAAACATAAAGTGGATTCTTTGACCCCATTTCTTTTGGGAACATACGCTGTGAAGTTTGGCTTTCTCTAAAGTGCCATTTTCGCAAAGGCAAGACTTTATAAGCCTGTCAAGATGGATGCACCAGCTGAAGAGTTACTTATTTAGAATCAACTTGTTTGTTTTCTTTTTTTGATGCCTATCATTTTGTGCAACAATACTCCATGTTTTGAAGTTACTGTGGACTAGATGTACTAGTAAAATAGTTATTTATAGCACTCCATATCTGACTCATGATGCCTTTTAAGCGCTGTAAAAACAGGTGTTATCAGTATGACATGTAATAGTTCTTAGTGCATCAACCTAAGAAGGATGAAGGACTGTGTCAGCCCTGCTGAAATATGAACAGGGAAATTACAGGCTAGAACGCGTCAGAGATGAGCCATCCAATTGCAACACATAATGCTGTTTAATAAATGGTGCAGAGTAAAAACATTTATCAGGATAGCTATTCATCACCCTCCCCTGTCCCTTGCACTCTTTATTGAAAGAAAACATAGCACTACTGTTACCAGGTTTACTAGTGGCCCATTACATCATTACAGTACTTAGAAGCCATAGAAATATAAGTGTTATGTTAATAAGACATTTAACCGGCAGAGCCAATGCATTTCCAAATTCTGGGGTATGAACATTTGAAAATAAATAGCTGGTGAGATAGCTCAGCTTGTTAAGTGCTCACGTATTTATGTCTGTTCTTACTAGCAAGGTCTACTCAACCGCGCATGCTACTCACCATATAGCTCATAAATGTATGGTCAACTGCATTTATGGTCAGCACCATATAATAGTACTATGCCGGGGGCCGGCCTCTTGGTCCCCCTGATGATGAACCATGTACAGATCGAAACAGATTGAGGTGTCATGGGTTCCCTTTCAGTTTGATTGTTATGAACCTTTGGATTAAAATGTGATTATTAGATATAGCCTCTATGAACCTGATGTTATGATGTAGAAAAAAGAAGAAATAAAGTATATTTTGTTACTTATTACAGTGTTTGGGGTTTCGTGTCAGTTGGCTATTCCTCTGGATTTATCCCATACCAGGTGTATGGGGCATTACCTCACATTTATTGAGTGACATTAGTGGACATTTGAGGATGCACGTGTCATATGAACAAAGCAACTGGATATACAATGCTGTAATTTACATGTAATGACCATACCTAGCTTATAAGGCTATAAAATACATGAGATAGCTGAAATCTCAGAGGCTACAATAGCCACACCGAAATATGGTAGCACCTGCAAATGTGGGGCTTTACTTGGCATATGGTTACTAGATCTGACATGTGTAGCAGCAATTGGTATAAGCTGGCAGGAAAGGGCCCTATGAGGCTATAGTGGCATATGTCTGGCAGCGCCCTGGCCTACGCTGGTTCTACTGGGTCTTCCAATGTCATAATTTGATCCCCCACCATGGTATATCTGGGCAGCACCCTAGTGAAAATGTGCTTGGTATCTAAAAACTATTATGTCTGCTTTAGTGCCGGTTTGGTATTTTATGATGCAAGCTTACTTATGTTTGTACACCTGTTAGTCAATTCAGGTAATGACATTGGGTTAAATGTAATTCCACGTGATGTCACCAGGGTCAAAGATCATGTAACATCACTTCCTATGATGTCATTGGGTGTGTGTGATGTCATTTCTGCTACCCCAGGTATTTTGGTGAATTGACTGACCTGGGTGGAGGGACAGAGGTAGTCAAAGGGGCATGAGCAGGTGAAAGCGCAGAAGAATTTCAATGCACATGCGGCGGTGAAGGAGGATGAGTTGGGAGAGAAAAGTAGAGAAGAGGTTTGAGGAGGTGAGCATCCAAAAAGAGGGTAAGAACAGAAGAGGTCAGAGGAGGTCATTACAATGGTGGAAGGGAGAGGAGAGAATAGGTTAGAGCAGTGAATATCAAGGAGAAGAAGGGAGAGCAAATGATTTATGGAGTGGTTAAGAATTGGGGGAAGGAGAGAGAGAGAGATAAAGCATTTGGGGAGAGGAAGGTAAAGAAGAAACAGGCAAAAAGGAATGGTGTTGGAAGAAGAGAGAAAGAGGGAACTAGGAAGGGGCAAGGTGGATCATCCCATGGAGTTGGTGGAACATTGAAAGCCATAGAGTAAGACAAAATAAGCCTCTCCATTGTATGGTAGGAAATAAATGATATATGGCGTAACTTCGAGGAGGTTAGACGTCAATCAGCTTGTGGTCTATTCCCAAGTGAAGGGACAACCCTGCAGACTCCAGGGAGCATCGATTTGGAGAGGGGGGCATAAGACAGGTTTTTGTGAGAGTGGATACAGAACTATGAGACAGAGATGGTGCCAAAAGTCAACCAGGGACCTAGGACCCTCCTGGCCTACCTGGCCTCTTTAAGAGACAGTGGAACTTGCTGCTGCAGAGATTGGAACTCCAATGCAAATGCCTCAATTCCCTAATTCCACACGTGAAACCAACCCGTGACCAAGACATCACTCACAGCAGCACCTTAGTACTCAAGACTTTAAGTGACACTGGGACAGACTCTGAGAGAATGTTTGAAGAACCTTTCAAAGCAAGCTCAAGTTTGTATCCCAACCAATCAATGCTTTATTTTGGCTTGCCACCATAAAAATATACAAAAAGGAAAATAAAAACATATGATACAGTCAAATATAAAATTCAAGTATAAATTCAATACACTGTAATAGATCCCAAATGCAATTCATCCTTATATACAAAACACCTCAATGCCATACAAAGAAATAACACGACAGACAATGCATACGAGTCGAATGAAAATTCAGTACACTCCAGATCCCAAATAACACTTGAAGTCATATATACAATTCAAAGAAAAATTCAGTGCGGTTTGTTGGGTCCTAAATACAATTCATTCATTTGCGCAAAACACAGCAAGATACAAAATATCAAGACAGCTCACGTTGAGATTCCCTAAAAACAATATTAGCCTAAAACCCCCAACCATCTTCATCTCCTGTTCCAAGCCATGAGCAAATAATTAGATACAGCAAATACAACAACTTCAGGCAAAGATGAGTGTTACCATAACTTGTTGGCAGCAGATAAAGTGCAGACATCAACATTTCTAAGGCACATTCTGATATACTCCCCCCATATGTGAGCATATTCTGGGCATATAAACATAAAGTGAAGTATGTTGACAACACTGGGGCAAAATGGGCACCACACATCACCAGTCTTATACCAGACACTGGTAAGTGATGCCAAAGATAATGGAGCTTATTACGAGTTTAGAGGCAGCCATGGTGCTAACAGCACCATGACTGCCTCCAAACCCATGTCCGGGTCTGTGGTGTCGGAATGGGGACTTACCGGGACATTCTGACCTTTGCGGTCCCGGTAAGTCCCCATTCCGAAAACCATTCCCCATTCCTATTCGAGCCTCCATAGGGCTCAATGGGAATGGGGAAGGAGCTAATAACGGGCCCGTTATTAATTCCTTGGCCCCTTAGTGGCTTCCGCTAAGGGCAGCTGGTAAAACCAGCCGGCCCTAGTGGGACCCGCTAAGGGACCTCAGAATGCGGCGGTAGGACGTTAACGGCACTGGCATCCTTACCGGTGCCGTTAACCCCTTACCGCCACACTCGGAATGAGGCCCAATGTGTCAAATCACAGTTTCATGTACAAAGAGTGTGCGTTTGGTGGTCAATGTCCACAAAGTCATTTTTGACAAGTAATTCCAACCTGCCACCAGTGTCAGACAATTTGTAAGTCACTTGGAGGAGACAAGGTCCCAGAATGAGCTTCTAATAAGATATGTGGCATTGCTTGGCATATTCCTTGGTTTTGACCTGATCTGCTCCAAGTTCATATCACACAGCATAGATTTAACATCAGGAAGCCAGGGGAGGTTTACTGCACCTTCACATCCCATTAGGTCCCTTAATGCTTCCAGATAGCAACACAGGTTTTCGTTTCCCACAAATGTATGTGCAGTATAGCAAAGATTTGATCTTAATCACATCACCAATCATTTAACATCCAGTTCTAAATGGACAAAAACATTTGGGGTACTAATTGGCAGCATAAGCAGCCACTTGAAAAACATGTTTTCATTGCTTGTGAGATAACCAGAGTTACTAAAGCCCCACAGTTCCGCGCCACAGCTGGTGGCACCGATTGCTTGGGATGGATACAGTGCCAGGGCGGGGTGCATGGCATTTTTCCTGTAGTTCCTAGAATAATTCCCAACCATGGCACACTTGCGGGCTAAAGTAAACAGTGTTTTCTCCACCTGCCATTACGGTTGTATACGAATTGTTCGAGTTACAATTGCTTGAATTACAATTGACCTTTTCACAATTGACCGAATTGTGAAGGTCAATTGTAACATATATGCGGTGGGAAACTCCCCACAAGCCCCCACCCAACGCAAACCGCCCCAAAACCCCAAATAGTCAAACATTTTTGTTTCTTCAATGTTTAATCGTAATGGCAGTGTCAGTATATGTTTTCATTCTTTTACCACAGAACATATACTTGGTTTTACTGGCGTGAATCCTTAAACCCTTCATATCACAGAACTTCACAAGTTGGTTAGTAAATATGTTCAACCCGCTTGGTGCTCTTGAGATGAAGATGCTGATCCCATTGCCTTGAAATCTAGGGGAATCAGCATACTGTACAGCAAGATGTCTGACGATATCATCAAAGAAGTTTGAGACGAGGGTGGGTGCTAACACGCAACCTTGCCTCACCCCCTTCTCAACAGAACATTGCTCAGTACACAGCCCATACATACCTGCTGTCACTGTGGCAGTGTTCCCACTGTAGAACAATAAAATGGCATTCAAGGGAGGTGCTGGTATATTTTTCGATGCATAAGGTTTTCCAAAGTTCCACACTTGTGGAATACAGTCAAATGCTTTCTTAAGGTTTTTAAAATAAAGGTAATGTGTGGGTTTGCCGATTCGTGTAGTAATTTTCCTAAAAATATATTTTTGAAAAACGTGCTTAAATATATTTGGGGTAAGGGATGAAAAGGGGTCGGTAGGTGATTGGAGTAGGGATAATAATATAGAGAAAGGGGGATTAGGAGGACCCCCAAATATAAATACATTCTAAATTTCAGTGGGCCTCATTACACGGATGGCGGTAAGGATTTACCGGCACCGGTAAAATACTGGTACCGGTACATCTTTACCGCCTTACTACGAGGTCCCTTTGCGGGTTGGGGGATTTAACGCCTGCTTTTTGCAGGCGTTAAAATCCAACCCGCAAAGGGACCTCAGAGCTAATAACGGCACCGCAAAATTGCGGTGCCGTAATTAGCGCCTTCCCCATTCCCATAGAGCCCTATGGGGCAGAAATGGGAATGGGGAAGGGCAATGGTGGAAGAGGAATTTACCGCCCCTCCAACCTTGGAATGGGGCGGTAAATCCCCTTTCCACCAAGGCGGTGCCGGTATTTTACCGGCATGAGCCATGGCGCTAATAGCGCCATGGCTCACCGCCTACCGTGTAATGAGGCACACTGAGTTTCTTCAAAAATAAATCACTTTGAAAAAACGGTTGTCGGTAACATGACATCGAACGAAATAAAAGTCTAACATTTTAGATCTTAGTGTCACATAATTTCCAGTCAGAATGTGAAGACCCAGGCCTGTTCCAACATTCCAGTGCCCTTCTTGAAATCTGTCTGTAAGCTGCTTATGCAGTTTGCCTCTTCCTCCTACTTTTGCTGTCATCCCAGGACCAGCTTGCCGAATATCTTGCCTGTAGCATCAAGGAGGGAAATAGAGCGATAGCTCCCAGGATCGGCACTACCTCCATTCTTAAGGATGGTCACAGTTTCAGCCCAGTTCCACGAGGGAGGAACCCTATGTATTCTATAGAACAGGTTAAAAATATACATCTGCAGCGATGTTATCTGGCCCCGTGGCCTTGTCACTACATTCCGCCATTATTGCAGCCTGGACTTCTTTAAGGGTACATTCCAATGGGCACCCACTCGTACATAGGGGTAAGGGATCACTACCCTTCCTTTGAACGGCGCTATACCCAGGTCTGTTCTTCTTATATAGGACGGGAAAATGACTATGCTAGCTGTCCTGGTTAATAGCAAATTCGAAGGGAGAACCCTCATTGTTATCGCCCAAATAAGTTAATTTCCAAAATGCCCCCTGGTCTTTACTCTTTAGGGCTAAATTCACAGCCTCTCATTTGGAGGCTACACATATTTTCTTCTTTTCATCAATGAGCTGCACATAGTATTTTCTTTTCTCATTGTTGGCAGGCACAGGCATGTTTCTGGGTCAGTTGCTTTTATATACACTAGTCCATCTTTTTTCTTTGCCCTGAATTCCACGACGAACCATTGAGCTGCTTGTTTCCTCCTCTGCTTTGATTTTAGGGCGGTAAAAGGTGCAAATAGAAGCTAATTTAGGATTTAAATAATATTAGCATTCAGATCCAAAAGAAGTTCATCATTAGTCAGACCATAGTAAAATCCTCCTCAATAAAGGGTCACCCCTCTGCGGAAATCCCTTCCATTAAAGTGTAATGTTCCAAACTGTTCCATTTGAGTCTCCTTCTGTTGTAAGTAAATGCATCAGGGACCGAGGTTATGTCTAGACCTCAAACTTGTAATATCCGAGGAGAGTAACAATGGTGAGGGATCACTCTCTGGCCTTGGTATGACATTAAGGGCCTGATTCACAGAAGCATTTTCTATTGGCACATTCTCATTGCAAGTCCAGCAAAGTGTAGTCAATATGACTGGCAATTGTGGTTCTTTTAAAGGTGAAAGCAAGGAGAATATCAACAGCCAGTCGACCATTGCATTCCTGGACACCTAACATAAATAAACTATCTGCGGAGCTCAGGGCCTACTTATAATGTTGTTTCTTCTCAGGTGGAATCAGAGTTGGGATATTCCAAATTTCAACTTCCTCATTTGAGAAATCTGGCTGCAGTTTCAATTGAAGATTAATGTCCCCCATTATACCATGCCATACTATTATTGAGGTAGTTTGACTGCCAGTCTTGTAGGATTGATTCCAAGTTCGAGAAGGTTTGCATTGCGTTAGTGCCATAGGTTCGGTGGTAAACATTGGCCAAAAAGAAGCTGCTGCTGTCCATGCAGCTGTATATTCAAACAAAATAAATCATATTTCATACATTCAATGAACTTAATTTAGGAATTCATAATCCATATTACCATGTGCCCCCCTTGGGTGGCACTTTGGACCTTCAGGTTTCTTAGCCAGGATATCATAATTTACACGACCTGCCTTTGTTACAGGCAGGGTTGTCTGTGTTGCCTGGAAACATATAATGTGGCGTTAACAACTGATCCGGCAGGCTGTATCGGGTGTTAAGGCCATTAGCACCCTGGGTCACCAAAGCGGCAGCCCAGGGTGCTAAAAAAACATTTTCCTTAATGTTCAACTTGATGCCGAACAAAGGAAAGGAAAATCCTTTCCCAAAATGGCTGCCATGGAAAGGGAAGGCGCTGCCACCAAAAGGTAACTGAAGGGCAGGGGGGTTTGGGATATATTTAAAAAGTAAAATGGCGGCGGGGAGGCAGCCTGCGGGTTCTTTAGAACACAAGCTGAGATAAGAGATTTCAGCCTGTGTTCTGTGGAATCTGATTGGCTGCAGCCCACGCCCCAGGTGCTAATGTCATATTCACTGACAAAGTCAACCCACCCATTGTCTTCTTTTAACCTTCCGAGGCCTACTATGTTCCATGAAAGAACCTTAAGCACATCTTGGTTCTGTATTGGATGATGTAGGGGCTGTACAGTGGCAGTCCCTGGTTTATACCCCTGAGTGACCAATTTCCTAAGGTGGGCAAAACATCAGATGTCTCTGGTCAGTTCCCATTATATCCTGATCATTATTCAGGGAATGGGGGTGTTCCTGTGACCATGATTTGTAGGCTCAGTGGCGGGAGGATTCTAAAATCAATGGCGAGTATGTTATGTGTCATTTTGTGGTCAAAGGAGCATACCGAGATAGTCATATCCGTTCCCAGACTTTTGTTTGCCATTCTCACCTCTTTTAAGAAGTTCCCCCCTCTGTGAAATCCCCTTGGTTTATTGGAAGTGCCCACTTAAGATGGTGTACAATCAGGTTTTGGCACCCTATGCCTTACCAGAAAATACATATCCATTTGAATGTCAGTCTGGTCCCACACAAAAGTACAGTCTAGCTTTGAAATGATATGCACGAGTCCCAACAACAATCCCAGACATGTATTTCTGCCTTACTCGGTCATCAGTGACGTGTTGCTGTGGTCCTTTGTCTCCTGCAAGTCATCCATGTTTGGATAACCCTTAATAACTTTAAAGCCTCAAGCATTTCCAAATATTAACGAAAATTGAGAGCCTCTCTAAAGAGAATTATCATAGCCAAATAATGTCCTTTGGGATAGTATCCACTGAGCAGGGTCTTCAATCACATTTCACTTCACAGTGCCTTACCAAGGAAGAAACATCCATGTATATATTAGTCTGGTCCATCCCACAATCAAAAACCAGCACAACATACTAGGTGTTTCTCCCCTGAACAAGTGTACCACCAACAACTCTTTGTGCTTGGGAAGGCCCAGCACCACAGCCACAAACGATTCATGTTGCCCGACAAGACACTGTCTATTAATTTTCCATTTATCAATGGACCCAAAACAAATAATATTTTTGCATGTGTGCAAACTGTCTTTATCGTATAATTAGGAGGATTATTACCATTGTTGAACAATTGGCAGTTTGAACTGTCCATGTTCCTTTATTAATAGCAATACTAATGTGTAATTTGCCTATTTCCATATTGATTGCAACTTGTTATGTTTAATTTCTGTACATTTTTTTAAAAAAAAAAAGCTTACTTGTGTGAATCAATATCACTAACACAACTGAAACAATATGCCTTGAAGAAGAGTAATGCTTGGGAACACATGTTGGCATAGGAAAGAAAATATTGTCTTTGTTCCGAGTGGTTACAATAAATCTCTTGAATGAAAAGTATATTCTAGCTATTTTGAGACCACATCTTATGATATGCAGTTTATTCAATTTTTACTCTCAACAAGACTGGGTGCAGTTTTAGGAATGCAAAGGTTTGGTGAATTTGACTTGCCTTTTTCCAGTGATGGTAGTTGTTTTCATACCTTGGAAGGAAGTATCGGAATTAGTGGAAGCATGGTTTTGTTGTGGTCCCGAGATATGCTCAGACAGCCAATTAAGTTGGGAGGCCAGAATTGTAAGGTAGTGTATATGAGGTAGCCATAGAAACCCCAAGGATAGGATCTGTGACTGCCAAGCATAATGTCAATAGTCACAGATTCAAGGACTGGCATTGTAAAGAGGTGAATTCAGGGAAACCATAGTGAAAGTAAGGGAAGAGGAAATTACGCACACCTGCCAAGAGCCACATGAGCATGTTATCTCTAAGAGGGTGATGTCACTAATGTAATCTAAATCCACTGTAAGACCTTTTCCCTGGCATCTAGAAAACAGCATACCTGCAATGTTAAACACATTCTAAAACCCCCCCATAAGAAATCGATCTGGCTAGCTAGGAAAACATTTTATTCCTTCAACCTCAAGGATACAAATAAAAGGAAATAATAATTGCTAATTGTTTATAAATATCTATCACACTGAGTGGTCTTGGCCTCTACTATTTCTGCCTTCTTTATTTGAACACCAATCCTCATATTTGATTGATAACGTTTGGACGATTCAGTCCAATATTAATTGTACATCCCTTCTGTGAACACAGATCTCCTCCTTCTGTCGTCCTATACTCTTGACAACTTTGCCCCAATTTCACCAAACCGTTTGCTCTCACATCTTACAATATTTGATATCAACATTTGTAATATTGGCCAAGATAAGTGCTACCCTTTGCCCTGATATGAGACCCTTTATCTCAGATAGTGACCACTGGTTGATTGTTATCTCGTTTCGCATTGCTTATTGGCCAAAGTATACATTAATGGCAACTCTTCCCTTCCGCCAATGTGGCACTAGAAAGAAAGTGTGCTGCTCATGTGCAAGGTTTTGACCAAACCCAGTTCATGGTGATGGATGCAGAGGTGTTAATGCTTACCTATGCTTCTGTGGGATTCATCGTTATGCCACTGATTTTTAAGAGGTCTGGACAATCACTTTGGAATAAGGTGAAACCATGGGAGTTGGATTCGAATCCCACCTCCCCCAACACCTTCTTGAATTGACTTTTTATTATTTTCATGTTTTTGTTTAAGCAGTGACAAATCCAACAAATCATACATGCGGTAAGAAATAAGCACTGAAAGCTTCTTTAACATTTGAGCATTATTTGCCTCACAACTCAGAAGCTGAGGGGATCTGTGCTACTGTACTCTCTGATGTTGAGTATGTTTAATCCTTCCCTTGTTCAAAACTGTGTAGGTTCGAAGCCCGTTGATACCTAACACAGCTTTTTAGTTCTCTTTTCCCATACAATAAAACCTTGTAATTGCTACAGAATAGAAAAAAACACACTTCATTAGTGAAATGTGCACTAACGTTGTGGGTCGCCTCTTCAAATATCTCACCTTTGAATTTTGGGTCCCGTTTGACTCACAGAAACTCTCTCACCCTTGCTTAGCATATTATATCTTGTAAGCTTTCACTCCTTATTTTCTTTTTATTAGTTTTGTTTACCCATTGGCACAATTTGGTGGCTGAAGAAATAAACCCCTTTCTAACAACACTTTTTCATTTTTAAGTAATCCGTCCACTGATCAAAGTACACAGGTGCAAAGTATCCAAGGCCATTTTTAATTCCTTTTCTTCATACAGGCACACTTTATAAATACTGCAGAATAAAATAGATGTGCTTCTTTTTGTTGAAATACTGCAATAGTTAGCTACTGTATGGGCTGCCTTTTTTAACTTCTTTCCTTTGACATTTGGGTTATGTTTGGGTCATATAAAGTATGTTAACCCTTGATTATCACATTACAATTCTGAATATTCTATTTCTATCTTTTTTATTTTTAATGTATGCTACTGTTCAGCCCGTTTTTTTATTTAATTTGTTGGAATTTATGGGATGGAGTTCTAGCTTTCAACATGTTTGTACCTTTTACACATAGGGGATTTCAGCCTACCCTAAAAATGTGTGTATGCCCTGATTAATGGTGGCAAGCAGTAATGGCTTTCCTTAAGACAATAGTTTAAGAACAATTACACTGCAGAGTTCTAGGCACCTTCATTACCCTCCCCTTCCCATCCTATCCATTTAAAAATCCCTGTTTTTGAAATGCCCATGGAGTTATTTATTGTATATTGGAATGTATAAGCTAAGTCACCTGTTTAACCTGCTGTACCTATTGACCCTGTTGTACCGAAAATGCCTAAACTGATCTGACAAGGGGTAAGCATCAAGCTGCCAGAGCCTTTAAAGCACTGGGCACTCCATTATGGAAATCCAGCAAAAGCTAGTAACTCTTGGGATTCATTTCACATGGTCTACCAACTACTTCCGCACAAGTGTGAAAGTGCACCCACAAAAGAGAATAATCAAGCATGAGGATGACTACATATTTTACAGTATTTCATATTGTAGGATGTGGGGGTGCCCCAACAGTGCCAGCCAACCATCATACTTTAAGAAGGAAGACCGCCAATGTGTGCTTTAAGGCCCCCTGTCTCATTTCCTTCACCATTCTTCTCCTTCCCTTCTCCCTCCTAAACATCACTCTGACCAAATCAAATCAATGGGTGCATTTGGTTCACTTAGTTCCTCTCTCATAATCTTAGCAACATTTTTTACTTGCTTCTGAACACTAACTTTCTTGTTCATTATGATTGATGGATTTGTTTATTAGACATACACATAGCAACAAAGCTTTGTATAACATCTGATTTATAATTTATACAAACATTATAACAGGATAGACATGTACATATACCTAAAATTCAACATATCAAAACTATCGTAAGCATTTAAAAATTTCAGCTACATGAAGATAAAGCCGTACTATAAAATATATTAAATTTATATCATTTCCTTGCATAAAAACAGACCATAAAAGGGGAATTTCATTCATCATAATAGCATTATTATAGGCTTTGAAGTACTGTGTTCGCAGTGAGACAAGAGATTCACATTCTGTTATTAGATGACTGATGGTCTCCTTCACCAGATTGCCACATAGCCGACAGAAAGTGTGTCGATGGGATACGCGGGAGCTCCAGTACCAAGGCAAAACCACTGTCGCATTGAATTTAATTAATAAATAAAAACGGAAAATATGCGGGCTTGGATAAGCTGCTATATAGAGCAGGGGAAGCTTCTAGATATTCTCTCAATACAATAGTCACGAGTAGAAGACATTTGCCAGATGTAAAGCATATTCTCCATAAATGCAGCTCGACATAGCTTAGTTTTCAGCCATAGCTTAACATCACCACATATGTAGTTATCAGTGTCCTCATATAGCCATTTAATGTGTATCAATTTTAACAAGCCAATAGTGCCTATAGGAATCGTATCTTCAAGACCTAAAAAGGCCTTCATATAAGGAATAATGATAGTTTCCATTGATACAGTAGATAGACGCTGAAACAGCAATGCACATTGGGCTACATAAACATTCCAGATGCCTCTAAAGTTTAAATTCAAGGTAAAAGTATTGAACACTGACGCAATGGGGGAGACGGAATAATTTCCTTAGTAGTTTGGCTTCAAAGGTAATAAACTGTCTCTTGAATTTATGACCCCCAAATTGAGACTGCATAAGAAAGCATAGCCACAATCTTAGCATTATAAATATATAAGACAGCAGATGTACAATAACCATTGTTACGTCCAATGAGTGCGCTAAGTGCACCAACCGATATATGACATTTCCATTTTAAGTCAGTCCAATGTAGGTCCCATTTTAATGTATCATCAAAGATGAGGTCCAAGTATTTATAAGATGTTACTTGTTCCAAAGGTTGCGAAGATAGAGACCATAGGTATTTTTTAGGTCTACATTTTTGGGTAAAGACCATGATTTTACTTTTGGCATTGTTTGTTTTCAGGCCAGTTGCTGCTGAATATGTAACTAGGGCATCTAACATCAGTTGCAGACCGGCAGGTGTATAATCTAGAAGGATAAGATTGTCTGCGTAAGCAAGCCAGCAGATAGTAACATTCTTGATTTTAATAGGGTTGGCATCATGGATTGCAAATGCGTCAAACATATTGGATAGATAGAGGTTAAATAAGATAGCAGCAATTATGCACCCCTGTTTAACACCACAGGAAGTGAATATAGATTTTGAGAGTCTTCCAAGAGCATTTAGTCGGACACAAACACATGTATTTTCATGTATAAACATCAGCATCCGAAGCAAACCAGGGGGAATCCCCCATGCATCGAGTTTCCGCCACAGCCAATTCCTACACACAGTATCGAATGCGGTGGAAAAATCGATAAATGCACAATGTACATCCAATTTGCGACGCTGCCAAGAATGTTCAATAGCTGAGGTCAAAATGAGCAGATTGTGTGATGTGCTTGATTTGTTTCTGAAACCTATTTGGTTCGGAGGCAATGGGCCTCATGACGACCCTTGCGGTCCGGAAATAACGGTGGCGGTAAACCCGCCGCCACCGTTGTTTCCGGACCGCCTGATCCCGACCCCTGCAGGCGGGAGGTGATGTTCCCGCCAGGTCTGACCTGGCGGGTTTAACACCGCCCGCCTGCAGGCGGACGAGGAAACACCGGCAGCATTACAAGATGCTGCCGGTGTTTCCATGATCCCGATTCCCATTGAGTCCCATAGGACTCAATGGGAATGGGGATTTACACCATTCCGCCTCCGTGATTCCCGGTAAACCGGGGTTGTGATGCCCCGGTAATTCCGGGAATCACGGAGGCGGAATGATAATACGAGTCCGGCGTTAACCAGGCGGTTTTACCGCCTCGGTTAACGCCGGACTCGTAATGAGGCCCAGTATCTTATTAGTTCTTATCCATTAATTCAATTCAAAGAGAAGTACTTTGGTGAAAATTTTCGATGTAGAGTCCAGCATGGCTAACATACGGTAATTGGATGGCACATCCCAAGCTCCTTTATTGTGCACCGTCAAGATGTTACTGGAACGCCAAGAGGGCGGGAGGATTCCATGTTTACTAATATGCGAAAGGAGTGCATGAAGGGCAGCACCTCAGAGTGGGTGATCACTTTTGATAACGAGATTACAAATGCCATCTGGGCCGGCAGCACGCGAAGATTTAAAATTTTCAATGATAGATATAATATCAAGGACAGACGCTTTACAAACCCATGGGACGCTGGGAACCAGAAGAGCAGCAGTCACCGAGTCCACTCAGCCAAGGGTAGATTGAACATGTGTCGCCCATGCATCCTCAGTGATACAGTTTATAGATAAATCCCATTTTTAATTCTTCGATAGCAGTTGCCATATCCCGTTACCATCACCTGACAAGGCAAGACGGGCAAGTTTCTGCCATAGTTGTAGCTTGAGTGCTTTTTTATGAGTTTTTAGCCAAGATTTGTAGTTACATTTAAGAATCCTAATCTGGGCCACAATCGTAGATTCACATGGCATAACATTTTGTCGATGAACAATATTCTTAATAGCCTGTCACAGATCTCTTTTAGCAAGGTGGATCAATTTATCGTTACCAGTTCTTAAAGGCAAGGGCAAGTTAGCTCTTTCGAGGACTGTTTTATAGGATCTTTGTTCAGAGGCCTAACTCTGTATTTCTTTCATTAATTCTGAAAAGTTATTGATCATATCACCATTATATTTGCTATCAGAAAAGCAGGATCGGATGAATTCCAGTAGAAGGGACTGGGCCTTAGATTTAGCCTCAGAGATGTTATGTTTTTTCCTCAGAATGTGATTATGGCCCTGATTAAGTAATATCTGCCCATTCAAATCTTGGACCTAGGGAGGGTTATCTAAACACTTAGTCTCAATGAGGAGACATAAGGGCAAATGGTCACTCTCGTCACGACAAACTACACCCATGTCAACAACAAATCGCATGCCTAATTGATTGGAAAATATGTAGTCAATGGTGGTAGCAGACTGGCCCTCAATTCTTGTGGGAGCGAGGTGAGGAGCACTCGGTGTAAAGCCATTGAGACGTATCATATTATACAATTGTAATATCTTGCGCCATTTATTACCTTGGATGTTAAAGGCTGGCTTGATGGCCTCTGATTTATAGGATGCAAAAGATACATGCTCGGCAATATTCATATCGCCAATCATGGCATTAAATTCACCAAGCAGCCATATTGGAAGATGGTCAGAATAGCGCTTTAATGTAGATTCAACTGTTTTCATGTTATCTAATAATGACGACATTTTTGGTGGGTCATAAACATTTATAATGTCGAATCAGGGCTTCTGGTTTGTCAGTGGTTGTCAGTTCAGTTCCTGCTATCTTAATCAGCCCCAGGATTCTCGTGGCTTCTTCTTCGCTGAAAGCTAAGGTTTCAGCTCTGTTATTTGTAGTCTGGTCTATTTTAGAGAAAGACATATTATACTGTTCACTAGAGAACAGATATTATATAATACCGAATATCTAGAAGGTGCGTGCAATTCCCTTTGTGTGGTCAGAGAAGGAAAACACAAAAGAACTATGGGGTGGGAATGCACAGCTAATGTAAATCAGGATAATTGATGTGGAGTAGAAGCACACCAAAGGTGTTAGTTCACACTATTAAATAAAGAAATAATGTCAATGAATTTTATGGTGAAATTTCAGGTGCAGGCGGGCTAACGTCACAAGACCACTTGGGACAAAATATCTAAACAACCTAAACTACCTATTGCTAGGCAGTAAGCCCAAATGCACTCCTACCGAATCTTCGTTCGGGAGTTAAATGTTGACTCCACGCCATTGTGACTCTGAGCTCATATTTCCACTCTCTATATTCCTTATTAGGTTTTCGTTCTCAAATACCTAGAGCCTGTGTCCTTAACAACTAGATTGTGTGATATCACATATTCCCCTCTTTGTCCACTCGATTCGTCACCATGGACTTGTCGATACATTTACTCTATGACTTTGTCACTTGGTGATTAGTAGATTAGGAATGCACATAGCTATATTGGCTTGACTCGCCAGTTCAATACCTCTTTTTAGTACAGAGATGCGGCCACCTGAGATACCCCCCCATGGAATTGTCATTTATATTGATGCGAGATGGGGGCACCCCGCGAATCCTTTTGGTTTTGCGGTGGTGCCCCCACTCGCATCCCAGAGTAATCAATTTCTGTTTGAGTGCTTTCCTCTACATATTTAATATAGAGACCCCGCTACATGGGTTACATTGATTCCAAGGTGCTCTTACCTATTACTCTATGGAGCTCCTCTCTCTGCGATGAGTGGCCCACACCAATATGGCGGATTTCCCGGCTGGCCCAACGCGCATGCGTGGGGTTACCGGGACAACAACTAATGCCTACCGTAGTGGAGCCGCTACGCTTACAGCGGTCGGCTCACTCGGTGTTTATCTGCAACCTAGGTAGGTCTTTAGACTCCGTTTGGACGGCGCACCTGCGTCTGCACTTTTTTGCACCCGCCTTTTTACACTTGGCGTGATGCATTGAACTTCATGTATCTCGTAGCGAGATACCAGGCTGGCGCTCCTATATACATTTAATATCTGTTTCTATCCCCTCGGTGGATAGCTTAGACATAGCTCGTTGAGAAAACTTTGTTATGACTATCTAGATGACTCACGACTGTTTGGTCTGATCATTACTCTGTTACTATTCCTTATAGGGTGTCCCGGCCGCATTCTGTCACTTCCCGGCCTCCGGCGCATTACAGCTGTTTACTGGGTCTGAATTGGAACTTTATCAGCCTCAGATTGAGGTTAGTACCCATTACCTCTCTACTTATTTCAGTTCAAAATTATATCAGTTAACCTCACTGATTAGCTTAAATGGTAATGTTTATTCTTTTGAATTCCCCGCAGGAAAGGCTTTTAGAACGCATTTAACAATCACTACCCTACTACATACAGGAACAGTGAAGTCCCCACCCTGAAGATGGATCATTCGATCCGAAACGCGTTGGTTACCTATGTCACCTATTAAAAGGGGCTTCCCTGAATGGTGTTACTTCACAATACAAAACCCCAAGAGTGAACTTATTGCTGTTTGTTAAATTTATATCGCTGGTTTACAATTGGTTAATGAAATGTATACATGTCCCTTTGAGCATTTACAGGATGTGAATAATAATGCTAGGCTTTGAGCTACTTGCTTTCTGCTTTTGTTGCATTTATGTACCTTTACAAACCAGGATATACTCTGTTTGTTAATTGGAATGAGAATTCCTGGATGCTTCACCATTGTCTGAATAATTCTTTTGTACATTGTTCATTTGTTTGAAAAAACAGACCTTGAGAGGTCTATTAAAAAGTATCAAAAAGTATTGGTCAGCACCAGATCTGTATAATTGGTTACATAAGTGATCTTACATGCCCGATTTACCCTTTATTGATGTTATGTATTTTCTATTTTGTAATTTGTTAAAGTCAAGACTCAATTAACACTCTTTCCACATGAGAGTATCAATTGATCAACTAAGAGTCAACATTTAACTCCCGAACGAAGATTCGGTAGGAGTGCATTTGGGCTTACTGCCTAGCAATAGGTAGTTTAGGTTGTTTAGATATTTTGTCCCAAGTGGTCTTGTGACGTTAGCCCGCCTGCACCTGAAATTTCACCATAAAATTCATTGACATTATTTCTTTATTTAATAGTGTGAACTAACACCTTTGGTGTGCTTCTACTCCACATCAATTATCCTGATTTACATTAGCTGTGCATTCCCACCCCATAGTTCTTTTGTGTTTTCCTTCTCTGACCACACAAAGGGAATTGCACGCACCTTCTAGATATTCGGTATTATATAATACCTGGATCTGTTCTCTAGTGAACAGTATAATATGTCTTTCTCTAAAATAGACCAGACTACAAATAACAGAGCTGAAACCTTAGCTTTCAGCGAAGAAGAAGCCACGAGAATCCTGGGGCTGATTAAGATAGCAGGAACTGAACTGACAACCACTGACAAACCAGAAGCCCTGATTCGACAATTAGAGTGGAAGATTCGAAGGGAAATCAATCTCAAGTTACATGCATCAACTTTAGCTCAGTATTTCACCACAAAGAGGATACCAAGAGGCCTGAGGGTAAACCTCGAACCCACCTTATGCAAAGAAAATCCTGCCTTTGTGAAACGTTGGCATTTGATCCTCAATAAATGCTCACTGGATTTGATCATTCTAACGATTGAAGAACTGGCTCGCTCTTTGACTACCTTGAATGAAGATATAGAAGGTCTCAAAACTTCACTAAGCAAAACCTACACGGCAGATCAACTTAAACAAATTCTTGAAGAAACCAATCAGAAACTAGCAAACTATTCACAGGAACTTGAAGCTAAAAAGATCAGGAAGTTCAGAAGGGACACGCAAGACTATAAGTTGGACATAGTCTATAGCTGGCAAGCCTATTACGGGTATAACCCGAATAAACAGAATAGTAGCAATCCACGGAAGACCGGACACCCCTCGACTGGGAACACCTCTTCTGACGCTTCCAGCACAGAACTAGACGCCATATCAGGTCAGACCGCGGAAACAACACAAGGTCCCTCAGCCAGCGAGCCCACGAACCATGAAGCTACGACTTCCCCTTTTTTAGAAAAAAGCCGACTCGAAGAGGACAAAAGAAAAAATCCAGAGAGAAAGAAGGGGACGAAGAAACCCTGATAGTCAATATTTCGTCATACCATCTCTCGAAGATGGAGACACAAGTTCTGAGGAAAGGTTTATCCTTTGTTCCAATGAATAGCAGTACCTTATTGAGGGAAAAGATTGATTTCTTTAAACTTATGCGCAAATTGAAGCTTAAAGTATTCTTCAACTCTCTGGAAGAAGACAACATCGAAAAGGAACCACATGAATTCCTAGAGCTTACTCCTAAAAGTACTTTTAATCCCCCAATACATAACCATATACTATCCACTTTTGAGAAGACCGTACTTGAAGACTTCAAGAAGATACGATTCAAAACTAAGGCTCAAGGAAACTTCACTAAAATCGAACGCCAGACATTGAAAAATCTATTAGACAATCAAACTATCATCTTCAAACCAGCAGATAAGGGAGGAGCCCTAGTCCTGATGGACAAACAGGATTACCTCGATGAAATTGAAGGCCAATTAAGAGACGAGGAAACTTACCTTGAGGTCCCTATGAACCCAACAGAAACAGTGCGAGCTCTGATTGAAAAAGTCCTGGATGAGGCCGAAGAGAATGACGTAATCTCTGAGAAAACACGCCGGTTTCTCGACAATAAACATCCCATCATGCCGGTGATGTATATCTTACCTAAAATCCATAAGAGACTGTTAAAACCTCCAGGCCGCCCCATTATAGCAGCTACTAATAGCATCCTTGAACCTTTGGCACAATATCTGGACAAAATACTTCAACCCTTGGTCCAAGAGACGCCGACTTATGTGAAGGACACCATGCACTTCCTGCAACTGTTGAAGAACACGCAGTTTGTGGAAGGGAGAGATATATTATTTACTATGGACGTAACGTCCTTATACACAAATATTGCCCATGAAGCTGGCCTAGAAGCTATAGAATGGCTTATTTTGAGATCGGACAAATGTCAAGGAGACCGGCTGTTCATTCTCTCCCTCTTGAAATTGGTACTTAACAACAACTTTTTTAAGTTTCAGGATAGATACTTTATCCAAATTTCAGGCACAAGCATGGGTGCAGCTATGGCACCGTGCTATGCCAATGCATTTATGTACTATCTGGAATACGAACATGTTCTCACATCACCAAGATGGATGAGACACCTATCCCTGTACGTGAGATACATTGATGACGTCTTTGGGGTATGGACTGGTCCTCAAGACGAATTGGTCAATTTCTTTGACATGATGAATCGGATGAATCCACGCATTAGGTTTACTACAGAGACAAGTACAACAACCATACATTTCCTGGATGTGGAAATTTACGTGGCTGGAGCTAAACTGGAGACCAGGATTTACACCAAACCAACAGACAGGAATAGTCTATTACTCGCCACAAGTTTCCATCCTAAACGAACCATTGACAGTGTGCCACTGAGTCAATTTCTACGTTATAGGAGGAACATCTCAGAACCCACTGAATATGAACGTCAGGTGATTACACTGGAAAATAAATTCACAGCAAGAGGATACGACTCTACATTGATCTCAGATGTATCAGGAAAGGTCCGTGAGATAAACAGGGACTCACTACTAGTACCGAAACCAACAAAATCTCGAGAAACACTGACATATGTTACCACCTACTCGGTCCAGAGCACAAGAATTAAGAAAGCCATCAAAAAAAACTGGCCCATGCTACAATTGGACCCACAATTGCAACATCTTTTCCCTGATCCTCCAACGTTTGCCTATAGAAATAGCAAATCTATACGAAAGACCCTAGTGAAAGCTGAGATCCCAGTTGGGGGTCCGTCCACCCAACACAAAGGCACTATTCCATGCCACAATTGTCAACACTGTGGCAACATCATAAAGGGCAATCACATTACACACCCCCATTCTGGCAAACCTTTACAATTAAAACACTCCTGTACCTGTGATGCTCAAAATGTGATATATGCACTGAAATGTCCATGTGGACTCTATTATGTAGGAATGACTACTCGGAAAGCGAAAACAAGATGGACTGAGCATAAGTCCAATATTCGGAACAAGAGTCCCAAATCACCTGTTTCATTGCACTTTACAGAGGCACGCCACACGGTGGCGCAGTTAAAATGTGTTATTTTAGAACAAGTGACATCAGGTACCAGGGGGGGAGATATACAACGGAAATTAGCACAACGTGAAATACTATGGATTGATCTTCTAGACTCACTGCACCCTCGGGGGATGAATGTTGAATTTGATTTAATGTGCTTTGTATAAATTAGCCTGAATCGCCACAATGTCCGCCCAGCTGCAAGGGTAACTGACATATGATTGTTTCATGGACTACAATGCCTCACCCCAAGCGGTAAATAGGGTTGTCCCCACGCCATTGTGACTCTGAGCTCATATTTCCACTCTCTATATTCCTTATTAGGTTTTCGTTCTCAAATACCTAGAGCCTGTGTCCTTAACAACTAGATTGTGTGATATCACATATTCCCCTCTTTGTCCACTCGATTCGTCACCATGGACTTGTCGATACATTTACTCTATGACTTTGTCACTTGGTGATTAGTAGATTAGGAATGCACATAGCTATATTGGCTTGACTCGCCAGTTCAATACCTCTTTTTAGTACAGAGATGCGGCCACCTGAGATACCCCCGCATGGAATTGTCATTTATATTGATGCGAGATGGGGGCACCCCGCGAATCCTTTTGGTTTCGCGGTGGTGCCCCCACTCGCATCCCAGAGTAATCAATTTCTGTTTGAGTGCTTTCCTCTACATATTTAATATAGAGACCCCGCTACATGGGTTACATTGATTCCAAGGTGCTCTTACCTATTACTCTATGGAGCTCCTCTGTCTGCGATGAGTGGCCCACACCAATATGGCGGATTTCCCGGCTGGCCCAACGCGCATGCGTGGGGTTACCGGGACAACAACTAATGCCTACCGTAGTGGAGCCGCTACGCTTACAGCGGTCGGCTCACTCGGTGTTTATCTGCAACCTAGGTAGGTCTTTAGACTCCGTTTGGACGGCGCACCTGCGTCTGCACTTTTTTGCACCCGCCTTTTTACACTTGGCGTGATGCATTGAACTTCATGTATCTCGTAGCGAGATACCAGGCTGGCGCTCCTATATACATTTAATATCTGTTTCTATCCCCTCGGTGGATAGCTTAGACATAGCTCGTTGAGAAAACTTTGTTATGACCATCTAGATGACTCACGACTGTTTGGTCTGATCATTACTCTGTTACTATTCCTTATAGGGTGTCCCGGCCGCATTCTGTCACTTCCCGGCCTCCGGCGCATTACAGCTGTTGACTGGGTCTGAATTGGAACTTTATCAGCCTCAGATTGAGGTTAGTACCCATTACCTCTCTACTTATTTCGGTTCAAAATTATATCAGTTAACCTCACTGATTAGCTTAAATGGTAATGTTTATTCTTTTGAATTCCCCGCAGGAAAGGCTTTTAGAACGCATTTAACAATCACTACCCTACTACATACAGGAACAGTGAAGTCCCCACCCTGAAGATGGATCATTCGATCCGAAACGCGTTGGTTACCTATGTCACCTATTAAAAGGGGCTTCCCTGAATGGTGTTACTTCACAATACAAAACCCCAAGAGTGAACTTATTGCTGTTTGTTAAATTTATATCGCTGGTTTACAATTGGTTAATGAAATGTATACATGTCCCTTTGAACATTTACAGGATGTGAATAATAATGCTAGGCTTTGAGCTACTTGCTTTCTGCTTTTGTTGCATTTATGTACCTTTACAAACCAGGATATACTCTGTTTGTTAATTGGAATGAGAATTCCTGGATGCTTCACCATTGTCTGAATAATTCTTTTGTACATTGTTCATTTGTTTGAAAAAACAGACCTTGAGAGGTCTATTAAAAAGTATCAAAAAGTATTGGTCAGCACCAGATCTGTATAATTGGTTACATAAGTGATCTTACATGCCCGATTTACCCTTTATTGATGTTATGTATTTTCTATTTTGTAATTTGTTAAAGTCAAGACTCAATTAACACTCTTTCCACATGAGAGTATCAATTGATCAACTAAGAGTCAACATTTAACTCCCGAACGAAGATTCGGTAGGAGTGCATTTGGGCTTACTGCCTAGCAATAGGTAGTTTAGGTTGTTTAGATATTTTGTCCCAAGTGGTCTTGTGACGTTAGCCCGCCTGCACCTGAAATTTCACCATAAAATTCATTGACATTATTTCTTTATTTAATAGTGTGAACTAACACCTTTGGTGTGCTTCTACTCCACATCAATTATCCTGATTTACATTAGCTGTGCATTCCCACCCCATAGTTCTTTTATGTCGGATAATAGAGCATCTACATCAAATATATGAGAGTGGCCAGGAGTAGTCCAAGAATAAAGAAATCCAAGGTGACCTGGTCAATTGTGAGAGCCTAAAAAGTGTTCTTTAAATGATAAGGTCAGCCATTGCCAGTAGCCAACCGGTACATCTTTCGATAGGCACTTGCCATCGAGCATGGCGGCTACGGGGGCAGAACAAGATAGCCTCATTGCGGTGTCCAGTCATAATGTCGAATACAATAATGTCGAAAGTCAAAATGTCGAAAATATTTATTCGAAAATAAAAATGTCGAATTACAAAAATGTCGAATTTATTTCGATTTTTTTTCGAATTAATGTTTAAATAAATAATTAATTAATTATAGTTTATAAAACATAATTTTTTTAAATGGTTAAAGGTATATCCATGGTGAGTGGGGGGGATGGGGAGGAGGGGGGGGTTGGGGTAGGGGTTTGGGATGGTTTTTTTTAATAATTAATTATTTAATTAATGTTTTATTAAATACATTTTTAAAAAAATTAAAGGTATATCCATGGGGGGTGTTGGGGGGATGAGGAGGAGTGGAGGGTTGGGGTAGGGGTTTGGGATGGGGGTTTGGGGGGGACCCCCCCAATAAAAAACGTTAGTATGTGTGACATTTTACATAGTTATTTTAACATTGGTTTTTCGATTTTTTTTCGACATTTTATTTTCGAATTAATGACTTTTTCTATTATATGTATGTGTTTTCGACATTTTTGAATTCGACATTTTTTTTTCGACATTTTTGTAATTCGACATTATTTTTTCGATATTATGACTATAAACCCCTCATTGCTGAGTGGGTTGTGGTGTTAGTATATAGTATGGGTTTGGGCACCCAAACATCCTTATTACCCATGGGTAGGATGTTAGAGGAAGACATAGCAAGAGGTCTTTTTATTATAGGAATATTAACTCTTTGGGCAATGTAGCCAAGTTGAAGGAGGCTCTCTTCGAAGCCCATAATGTAATCGAGGGTAGCATCGCTTTGAAAGCAGATGATAGATGCGTAATGATTGCTAAGCTTGATTTGGTCTACTAATCGGATATCGTTCAAGGTTATTACTCGAAGAGGTACAATTGCATTAAATAGTTTCTGTATGGCTGATCTATTTAGTGGATGTTGCGGTAAATTGATAGGAATTTGGGTCAATTGGAGCGCGGCCATTGTTGCAATCTTTTTTGTTGACGATGGACTGGCATAGGGATTAGAATTGTCATCAGCTGAAATGTTACTTGTAAGCCATTCCTTCGGTATAGTTGTTTGCCGAGTTTTGACAGATTTCACAATAGGGGTTTGTTTTCTATTAATATGTGAAGTCCTCTTTAGTTTGGCAGTTTTTGATACAACAGGGGTGTTATCAAAGGTGGCACAAGAAGGTACGCCAGACAGAACAGAGTGTGATACAATTATGGAGGGCTCAATAAGAGGGCATATGGTTTGAGAGGAAGGTGGGGGTTATTAGAAAAAGAAGGCACATGCAAAGAAGTGCGTTTTCGACGTGGAGTCAATCTTTTCGCATACATAAATGCATGGTGGACACGATTAAAACGCTTACATTTCTGTTTTAGTAATAAAGTACCAGAGATCTGTGATGCAGCATTTCTAGTGATTGGTTTATCTGGAGGAGAATGAGAAGAGAGGGCAAGCAGGGTGGGGAGAGTCTTTATTTTACAGCTGCTGTCACATTTTCTCCTTAGGCTAGTATGAATCAATAAAGATTGAATATTGATTTTTGATTCCAGGAGAGTACATTTTGCAAGTAAATTGGACAAAAGATTTTCAAGGGCTTCAAATTTTTCATCAGATGACATACTCAGGTCATCGTCGCTGTCCTCAAGCATAGGACTTGGGTCAGTGATTACACCATGAGCAATGCCTTTGAGAGAAGGATGATGTGATTTTTTTGGATGAATTAAACATAAAAATAGACGGAAGGCTGGGCTCAACTGTTTGGAAGCTAGCTTCACTGCTCATCAGTTGGTCAGGGTGCATGGGTGAAACAGTTTTTAGGTGGGCAGTTAAGGCCATTTTGGAAGGGGGTAAAGTATAAAGGGGTATTGATGGGTTCACCAATTGATCAATCAAGAACTTGACCAAGATATTCTAATTCCATCTCTTCTACCTGAGAGGCGGGGAGATCGATGGGTTGCTGGTTATTAGGGTCTAAGGGCACCATAGTCGAAACAACTGGCGCGACTAGGGCAGCATGCCTAGGATAGACGGCACAATTAGGCAACCCTAACATGCTAGGGGAAAGGTGGTCATAATCAACAGCATTCACCACTACAGCATTAATTGCTTTGGGGTAGTCGCTTATAGTGGTGGGCTTATAGTGGTGGCAGTGGATTCTTGATTTCCAGGAAGAGATCTTCCCAATACATCATTTATTAATTTAGAGCTCACACAACCAAGCTGATTAGAGATTTCAGCTATCAATTCATCTGTAGAATCAGATATTAACATCGCGTTACTATCTTTGGTGATGTGTAGATAGGGGAAAATATGCAGTAATTGGGTTATTGTTCAAAGTAGGTTTGGTGGGGGCAGTAATCACCTTAGGGATGCATATTCGTCTGTTTCTAAGATTCTTTAGCATCTCTAATTCTTTCAGATGATCTGCCATTGCTCACATTCTTTTTTAGAAATTGCCGCAAACGAACAAGCACAGAGGATGGAAACAGTGCTTATGCCATATGCCGGCTTCCTTTCAACACAGTCCTGCATCTCAATTGCTATTTAGATTATTATGGCCTCTCAGAAGGTGGTTCATTCCTGACGAATGATCGAGGCATTTTTTGGTAATGGCGAGAATGTGAGGAGTGTGGTATGTTATCATGTCATGTATAAGAGAGGAATTTTTGAGGTTTGGAGAGTCATTGAGGTGGGTGTCCAGAACAATATTTATGGGGAGGAAGTTGTGGTGGAAGTTATTTCCCCAATGGGTGTCATTGGCTCTGGTAAAACATTCTACCTTTGGCAAGAAATATAACCCTGTCTTTTGTGATATTACATAACCTTTGGAGATGTAATAAGATGTATTATTTATAAAAAATAATGAATGACATAACAAGTATCTATCTATCAAATCTCTCCAATTCATGTATTCAGTGTCAAAGTGTAGTGTATGACATTATACCACAAATCAAAGAACAGGCGGAGTCACATCTGATAACATCAAGGTGTCAGTATTTAACTTCTAATTAAATGAAATATCTGAAGAAAATATGAAATGCTGCTGGCAAACAAACCATCCAATAAAAAATAAAGAAGCATTCATTTCATTATGTGACAGGCATAGGCAGGATACAGACCAACTTTGCTATTTGTTGACGATACTGGCTTCATTTATCTGAACACAGTAAAATGTGAAATTGATTAGTTCCTTCTAGATGCAGTTTATGTGCATAGCAAGCCCTCCCTCAGTGTTCAGTAACTCATACATTATCTATATCCTTCGAAATATGTACCCAAAGTTTCATCAAGTGATATATAAAGGGTATGCTATTTCCTTCTATTAATACATTCCCAAGCTTATCAGGCAGATTACAAATACTCCTTTCCACCCCGACTTCTCTTAATGCACGAATACGTGATATTCCACATGCTGGGCGTGAACATAGAAGATGCTTGGCTGTGTAGAGGAGCAGCCAACTGCCCCTACAGGATGTCCTGCCCCCTAGTACCTGTATGCTGGAAGCCTAAAATTGTGCCATGTCTGACACCATCAGTTGTGACTATCCCGCATCGAATCTTCGAGAAAAGGTATCCACTAAGAAAACCCTACCTGATATATTCCCCGAATAGATGACAATCTCATAGAGGAGATCCCCGAAGGAATATGAAAAAGAGAGAACGAGAAGTTGGTGATGTCACAAGAAGTGGGCGTGAGGCACTGAGAAGACTGGCTGAAGAAGAAAATTTATGGACCTTATAGAAACTGATGACGAAGTAATGGATTGAGTAAACATTCATATGCGAATGAAGATTGCATGTGTGAAGAGCGCTGCAGAAAATGCAAGCCGTTTGATAACTGTAGAGGGGCAGCAATGCAAGTAGACTTAGTGATCATAGAAGCTGGCTATACATAGTGAATAGACTGCTGGCAGAGCTGCCAGATATATATATATAGGATCTGGACATCAGTGTCACAGTTCTAGTAAGCTCAAGCCCATGAAGAAGAAGGCAAAGGCTGTGTTGCAGCGGAAAAGCAGCTGAGAGCATGGAAGACTCGAGAAGGGCTGTTTGGCCTGGTGTCAAGACTGAAGGCAGCCAAGACTGGTTATCTATCCTTGAAGAACAGTGAACGTGAGAAGCTGAATTAAGGTGCAAGGAAAGAACACCATGAGTGCAAAGTTTATTAATTCAAGACAATTAAATGCTACAAAATGGGCCGAATTGCAGTCCCCTTTCAAGTGAGCCAAGGATGCAAATAGAAGTTGGGCATGCAGTCCTGAAATATGATAAGCATGTCCCTGCACTCCCTTATATTCCCAGAGACAAGAGTACATTGAAAGGCCAAGTTCAAAGACAATCCTCATGGCAGAAGTCATGGGTGATGAGAGATGGTGGGCCAATTGGGGGAGAAATGCTGAAGTCCTCCTCCCGACACCTGGAATTTGAGCTTACCTGCTGCTAGTGAATCAAACATTCCAGAAAGGCACGAGCATGCCAACCAATTGTAGCGGCCCATATAATGAAGGGCCTTATAGTTTGAGAGCCAATAGTGTACTGTGTTATAATAACTGTTGAAAATGACTTGCACTAGGGGTGGGCATGAGTTGTCCACTTTACTGTAGAGACCCAATCACAACCTGATCCCTTATAGAAAGTATACTTAGATGTTCCCCTTGAGCCAATCACAAACCCTCATAGGTTTTTCTTATTTGCCACATAGTATGACGTCAAGTATGATCAGTTTTTGCTATAAAAGTGTATTTTTTTAATGAAATGCTTCGAGAGAGCTTGTGCGACATCCGTTGATGTCGTTGTAACTCCCTGTTTTAGACAATTGATATTGAAACAGTAAAAAAACGTTGCTGTCTGATTATTTGGTGTAAAGAGTTACTCTGCATCCCATCTACTGCATGATGCACGAGCTGTAAAAGGCCTTAAGCTCAGATGGTAGCAGTGGTAGGATGGTTTAGACCCATCAACCTGTTTGCTTCATATTTTCGGACGTTTAAACATCCTCCGCCATCTAACCAGAAGATAGGGGGTTTCCTGTGGAGAGCGGCCGAATAGAAATCTTGCAAGAAAACTGAGACGGTGGGCAGGGTCCCTCTTTTATGAAATCCCTACCTGGTTTCCACAGGTGCTCTGCGAACAGAAGGTGAAAGTGGTCGGTTGGAGGAGGAGACGATACCGAGAGCCTTCAGTCAAATGACTGAATGGTGAGTACACCGAGGGGAATGGCAAATTAAGGGGATGGGGTTGTGGTGATTTAAAAGTAACTGTAAATATTGTGTGGAGATAGAGATAGGGAGAGAAGCGCCCAGAAACCTGACCCAAGGGGGTCGAGAAGAAGTCGTCTCACACTCCAGTAGGAGTCAATATGCTACGTGAGAACAGGTTCACATAAGGAGATGATTTAAATCCTGTGAAAGGATATTTGAATAGGGGTGAGGAGAAAAAAAGGTGCTCAGGGAGTATTTTTAGTAAATGTGTAAAGTTGACAAGTCTGTGTGTGTATTTGTGTTGAGTTGATGTGTTGGAAGAGTGATATATGTTGTAAAGAAATTGAAATAAAGTTAAGGAGATAAAGGGACTATCTAGGGAAGTGGTTGTCCCAATCCAGGGATAGACAGTGACAATTGGAAAGGTAGAGGCTTGAGCAGCGATTGTTGGAGCGTGGTCATATTTGTTGTTTTAAGAATATTGAAAAAGTGGCTAAAGTATTGTATACAATCTGGTGAGTATTGACAGCCAATTGAGACTCGTCACAATGGGAGACACTCCCTTGATGCATTTATGTAAGTCATTGCCAAAGCACATGCCCACTCTGAAACAGTATAGTGCAGAATGAGTTTAAGGCATGGCAGATAAGATGTTCATGCCGTGGCCACAAGGGGGATTACTCTCAAAACAGTATTGCAACACATGACCACAGACGTGCACGCTGCGTACACAGGGAAGAAATTGGAGAAAAGGTTAGCTATACTAGACCTTAGAAAATGTACCAAGAAGAGAGAGAGGATCAGCCACCCGAGGAGTCGGTGCTTAATCAGTGTAAGGATGAATGTGTCAAGCCTTCTTCTCCTCTTAGCACACCTGAAGTGAAAGGTGCTAGTGCAGGAGAAATAGGGTTGTATCCTCTAAAGGAACTGAAAGCAGCAACGGGGTATAGTAAACCATTATACAGGCAGCACGATTATAGCAGTGACGATAGTACAGAGGAGAGTAATAGAAAAGGTGAGATCTTTAAGATCATACAAGATAAAGAAGAGAAGAGTGAGTGATTGAATTCATTGACAGAAATAGAAAGAGAGATTAAGAGAAGGAAAAGGGAAAAGGACAAAGCTGATGAGGTAGCGATCGTACAGAACAAATCGATGGGAGAACAAATATTACTCAAGCTAGAAGGGAAAAACATTGAGGAAGTAAGGCAAAGAGAAGATGAGGATGAACAGGATAGAAAAGACAGAGAATGGGAAAAGAGACTGAAGGAAGACAAGCATAAATGAAAGAACAGGGAAAGACGAGAACAGCTGCATCAAGAGGAGCAAGAGAAGAAAGAAGAGTGGGCAGAGGAGCAAAGGAAATATGATAGTAGGAAGAGAGCAATAGAAGATAGGGATAGAAAAAAAAGAAAAAGAGAGGAGGAGGAAGTGCAGAAATTAAGGGACAAATGGATACAGAGACAAAGAGAAGAGGAAGAAAGGAGAGCAGGAGAGAGGAGAGAAGAGCGAAGGTAAGAGGAGGAAAGAATGAGAAGGGAGGTGAGAAAACAAAAAGAATTAGATAAAGAGTCAGAACAAAGTAAGAGACTGCAGGACTTTGATATTAGCTTCATTTCGAAAGGAGCCGGTTGGGCCAATGCCAGCAATACTATGGGATGTAATAGAAGAGTTCCTTCCGTTAAAAGGAGAAACATCAGGGGCATCTACAGTAGCATTAGAAGAGAAGTTTGACTTAGGAAGTATCAGAGACAGGATCGATAAGGCCTAACAAGAATTAAAGGAAGGTAGCAACTCTGAAAGCCTTGTCCTTAAGTAGACTGACCTTCGATAAGGGTGAAGGAGATGAGAGTCACACTAGTTGGGGACTAGACATGTGAGAAGAGGAATGAGAATCCTTGCTTGGGGAAGAGGGAGCGAGCGTGTGTGCCCATGAGGAAAGCCTGCAGATGGACAGAGGAGTAAGATGGTCCATCTAGAGCAACATAAGGATAGGACACCAGTTCCCATAGCATATCCAGAGTGTCCCAGAGCACGATCGTATAGTGAAAAAGAAGAATCACTGCCATATGTGAGCAGGTTAAGATTGCTACCAGTGACGAGGTGGGCACGGACAGCTGTCCCCACAATGAAAAGGCAGAGAATGGGAGCAGACTGCGTGTTATGGTTTACACAGTTTCCTTTATTGGAAAAAGGGGGAGCGTGACCACAGTATAGTTCATGGCCGCAGATGGATAAGAATAATTTAAGGTGCAAGCTCCTGAGTTTGACATTGTGTGGTGGGAAATGGAAATATGTGTTAGAAAAAAATGACACGGGGAAACACACTGGCTATGGGGGATATTAAGAGTCTCCTGGCAGCTATTCTTGGGGAAAGAGTTGATGACATATAGAGGAGAGAAGTCTATTCAAGTGTGACAGCACAAAACACAGTGCAAGACAGAGCACCACTCAATAATTATAGAGCAGATATTTGGAGGGCTCTCAGGGTGCAGTATCCCGACACATCAGATATGGGTGCAATTATGACATGCAAGATGAAAGAAGATGAAGACCCCGTTGCTTACATTCTGGCTATTGAAGAGTGTTGGCAACTTGAAACGCAGGAACCGTGGGGAAAAATGGTGGCAGTATTTTACCACATTCAAGAGAAAAACAAGAAGAAAGATGAAGCTAGGAAAATAGAGGCTGCCAAATTAGTTCAGAAGAAACTGTCAAAAATGTCCATGGAATGGGTGGTATTGAGAAGTGGAGAAGGACCGGGAATGCAGCAAGCAGTGGGTGCAATGCAGGCAAATAATCAGTGCCCAATGGACCAAGGAGGGAATGGGTTCCTGCCACGAGACAGAGGTATATGCTATAGAGGAAGGGGTGGATTCCAAAACAATCAAGGTGGGTTTCAAAATGTGCAGAATGAGAACCAGAATACGCAAGGAGGATTCAACCAAGGGGGACTAGTCAGGTGGCCTTCCCCTGTCTGTTGGACTTGCGGGATGACAGGGTACACTGCACAGGCGTGTACAGAATGGGCGATTCTCAAGAGATGGGACAGCTTATTCTCCACTATATAGTAAACAAACTAGGGAAGGGTTTGGCCAAGATCAGACAGTGTATCATACACAAGCACCACAAATGCAACAGACACAGCAACCAGAGTGAGTGCAAATGAATTCACTGCAAGGGCAGTCACAACACGCCCCCATGCAGACAAAGCAGTATGCAAAAACTGGACACCTAGAATAGGTGGTGCCACTGTGGTAGGAGGAAATCCCTTCACAGTTACAGGGGTACGCATGTACCCACAAAAGGACAGCTCACAGGGCGACTTGATGTGTTCAGTGCCATCAGTGACACTAGATCCCCAGGAGGACCCAATGGTTGATGTGATGACAGGAGGCAAATCTTTTTCTTTTCTAGTTGACACTCAGGCTACTCGTTCATTTATACGAGAGGGAAATTATCCAATGTCGGCAATTGCCATGAACGCTCAAGGGTCTCTGGAGCTACGAATTGAGTTCCTTTTACTGACAAATTACCAGTCTCTATAGGAGAGTGTAATATGTCTGTTCCATTTTTGTATTCACGACAGGTATCAGTTAACATTTTGGGAAGAAATTTGCTGACAAAACTTAAGATGCCGATTTCATGCACTGATGAAGGACTAGTGTGTTCCACTGCCGGAATACATTACTTAAATGTGGGTGAATATATACTGGCGTTCACAGGGCAACTGGCTTTGTGAGCCCTTCCAAGAGAGCCAGAGGTTGTTCTTTTCTTTATGGGGTAAGCATTTTATTGACTTGGCTACCTGGTTTAGTGGGGAACACTGTGAGGATACCTTATGAAATCTTGTTCAGACCACAGATTCCTATGGGTGAAGAGGGTGCACAGGCTATCCCTATAGAATTAGAAGCATTCATAGTATGAGGGGAAATGGTGATGCTTGAAGGAACGGGTACACCATGAAGGACAGTAATAGCTCTCGAAAAAGGGTACAGGTTGACTGACATTACTGATGATGACATGTTTAGAGAAGACCCAACAGATAATGAACTAGTGTTCTTTATGAGCATTACATATTGGATTAGAATAGAGAAAAGGGAAATCCCACAGTGAATGGCAATAATGTGACAGCATCCAGCATTCTTTGAGGCAGACTTGGAGAAGGTGCCAAGTGTCCTACGGACTACAGGACCTTATGTCGTAGGATTATTAAAGGGAATAGGGGAAGTGCAAATAAAGCTGAAGCCAGGAGCTATTTTACCTCATGCAAGACAGTATCCCATGTCTCGAGAGGCTGAAGAGGATATATTTAAGACCATTTCAGCACTGATGAAACAAGGTATTCTGGTGCAATCATAATCATTGTGCAACACCGCCGTGTACCCTATCAAAAAATCAAAGGGAAGATTCTGGAGATTCATACAAGACATGAGACCGATTAATCAGATTGTAGAGGCAGAGTTTCCTCTAGTTCCTAACCCGATGACGGTACTATGTAGTATCCCAGTTGAAGCATGATATTTCATAGTGATTGATTTGAAAAATGTGTTTGTCTCAATCCTGTTGCATAAAGACTCACAAGACTTGACTTCATTTATGTTCCGCCAAACTCATCTGAAGCACACTAGGCTGCCTCAAGGGTACTGTGAATCTCCATCAATATTTAGCAGGGTCCTCCAGATGGACCTGGGGAATGTTGATTTGAAAAGCACAGTGATACAATATGTAGATGACATTTTAATTTGTAGCACCACAGAACATGAGTGCAGATAAGACTCTATTCAGTTGATGAATATTTTAGCAGACACAGGATACATGGTAGACAAGGAGAAGCTACAGTGTTATCAAGAAGAGGTGTTATACATAGAGCAGTTGATTTCAAATGAGGGAAAAAAGGTGACACATGAAAGGGCCGAGGCGAGTATGAAAAATGCAAAACTGCACACAGTAAAACAGATGCAACAATTTTTGGGACTATACAATTATGTTAGAGCATGAGTGTTTGACTACAGTTTGTACACAAGACCCCTTTTGCAGGCTTTAAAGAAAGCACAGGTGAATCAGGTTAAAATAGAATGGACTGAGACGATGGAGGAAGGGATTGAAGAATTGAAAAAAGCAATTTGCACAGCTCCTGTTTTGGGAATTCCCAATTATGCTGAAAAATGTAACTTATTTTCGCACATGAATGAGAAAGTCAAGACAGCAGTACTGCCACATTCGGTATAAGCCTTTAGCATATTACAGTGCGATCATAGTCCCAGTTATGATAGGACAATTTCCTTGCAAACAGTCATTGGCAGCCTCCACGTTCACAATTGAGAAGTCTACAAGCATTGTTACTGGGTGCTCTATGACTTTCTTTGTGGAGCATGCTCTGTTTGCCATTTTAGAGAAACCCAAAGACATATTGACATCTCAGCCTATGAAGTAATGATTTCGAACCCAACAATCAAAATTGTCAGAACTGAACTGATAACAGAAGGTGATCATGTGCATGGCTGTACAAATGTTGTTGTATTTTATGAAGATATACCTTGTGTGAAAGAAAATGCTTTGTCAGGAGGGGAGATTCTCTTTATTGATGGTTCTTCCAAAATTAATCAAACTAGTGAAGAAAGGCACTCTGGCGCAGCTCTAGTGGGGCATAAATAAAATGGCTACTTTGTAGTTGTAACAAGTGCTAGGCTACCGTCTCACTTTCAAGCCCAAGCTGCAGAATTGGTAGCGCTCATTATCAAGCTCGAGAATCACGAAGGGCAGGAAGTGATGGTGTACAGTGACTCCGCCTGTGATTTCAACCGTACACACAGGGTCAGCATGTTGGAAAAGGAGGGGCTACCTCTGAGAGGATGGCAATCCAGTGCATCACACATCCTTATTGGACAGGTTTATTAAGACACTACAACTCCCAGTAGCCATGGCGGCTGGTAAATGCACCGCTCACACTAAGCAAACAGATTTTATTTCTGTCAGGAATGAAGCTGGAGACGCAGAAGCCAAAAGGGTTGCATATTCCCCAGATATTTCAAGTTTTGACACTCCGAATGTCAAAGAGAAAGTAGTCACGATTATGGTAATGGAAGAAGGGTTTAATCATTTGCTGAAGACCCAATTAATGGGGATTCAAGAGAGTGCGTTACAGGAAGAGCAGGAGCTATGGAAACAAAGTGGGTGTTATTTATCCCACTTAGAAGCATTATGGCAACAGGATAGCACTGGAAAGCCGGTGATGCCAGTAGTATTTTTAAAGGTAACGCTTGAACAGCTGCACTAACCCGTGCATATAATTAGAGAAAGTCTTGCTGCAACGATTTCGGAAGACTGGTTTGTTCCAAATTTGTTAGAACATGATGCATTCTTTATAGTGAAATTCATTGTGTGTCAAATGTTTACTGCTGGGCATACACTGAGAACAATTAGAGGAGTAACACCTCGACTGAATGGTCCTTCGCTGCATTTACATATTGATTTCTGCAAGCATGTAATGGATATAGGTATCTGACAGTTGTGGTGTGTCCCTTCTCTGGTTGGATCGAGGCATGTCCTTGTACACACCCTGACGCCACTTGCGCAGTGAGGTTTTTAGTACTTGAAGTCTTTCCAAGATGGGGTGTGTGCGAAGTGCTGAGATCCGACAATGGGCCACATTTTGTTAATTAAGTATTCAAGCAAATAGGAATATTATTAAGTATTAAGCACACGTTTTCTTCTGCTTATCCCCCGCAAGCAAACAGGAATTGTGAGAGACTCAACAGCCTCCTTAAAGAAAGGATTGCCAAGATTAAGCTAACTTTGAAGATGGGATGGCTATATTGCCTCTCCTTGGCTTTACATGTCCTACGGAATCAGCCTGGTTTGAAGCATCACAACACCCACCATGAGCTAGTGACAGGGAGGTGAATGAGAATGCCTCTTACACCTCCATTGAGGAGTAGAACTGATGCCCAGAGTACAGCGAAACTTTTAGGTGATGAGCTGCATACATATTTGACATTTATGACCTCTAGCATCTCTCTCATTTCAGATCAACTGCAGCGTCAGAGGGGTCGGTCTCAGACCACAGATGAAAATGATCCGGCAACTGAATCTCCTGAAATTTTATCGGCGAACAAAATGTTTGTTGGTGATACCATTCTGATTAGAAATTTCACCCGAAAGTGGCACGAGCCACCTTTTAATGGCCCCTTTTGCATTGAAAATACAACCCCCTCAGCAGTAAAAGTCCAAAGCAGAAGAGCTTGGCTTCTTTTGAACGATGTAAAATTATACACCGGTGAGACCACCCCTCCTTCTGTTGCCTTTCCAGAAGCAAGAAAAGAAGAAGAATTTTAGCATGTGCAGACTCGATCGATGACAAAGAAGGACGAGAAACCAACTATCTGATAATGCAGATTTTGCATTTGGACTAAGGTGCAGTTGGACACTCCTTATAGATATTATAGCAGGAGTGCAAACCCTTGCTGCGAGCCTTAGGAATCTTTCAGAAATTAACTTTAGAGTAACACTGATGTATCACAGATATGACTGAACATGATTTCGAGTTCACTGATTGGAAACAAGAGCAATTTCCAGATTTGTTTCTCACTGAGAATCTATTTGGTTAGCCCCATGGCCCTAGACCAACTGGGATTACATCGGCTTATATTTTCTGTTTTTGTGTTTATCCTTTAAGCTTATATTGCCCTTGTCAGAAGAGACCTTGATGTTCGCACTTTTTTTACAGAATGTTGGGAAAGAGGTCAACTACAAATCAAAGGAACAGTGCTTACTCAAGAAGGATAGTCTGATGGACTGGTTGTGTGCAAAACAGCAGCATTAACTGGACAATGGGAAGCGGTTGTGGCAAATGCAGAAAAATAATGCAAGGATCAATGGCCAAAGATTGCAAGATTGTTGACATGTGTCGACGATGAAGGAGGACCATTGCAGATACTACCCCTGAAGACTGCGTCCCTATGTTTCAGAAATAATGGTACGAGGAAAGTTGGAGAGGATCACCAGTATGACTGAATGTGTGATGTACCAGGCATGAAGAAAGGGACAGCTGTCCTGATGGATCATTATTGGGAAGGTGGGTCCAGAGCCTACATGAAGCTGGCCAAGAACTGGGGTGGTGTGTGTTCCTTGGTGCTCGTCCATGTTGCAGCATTAGTGATTTCCCAGAGTGACCTGAACATTGGTGAATTTCAGAAAGCATATGCACATTTAAGGAGGAGAAGGTAGCTTGAATTTTTCAATTGAACAAAGAGGGAGAATTATATCTCGGCAAAATAAATAGAAGCCTTTGATGCTATTTCATATAAGACTGCCTCAATATTTACGATTATCTTTATGCCTGGGATCAAGACGATGGCCAATGCCAAATGGTTGCATATTACTAGATTTGAACTTCTGCAGACCATCAACACCACCATAAAGGGATTCAATACTATCAGGGAAGAATTGAGGGTGATAAGGTTAATGACCCTGCAGAACAGATATGTCCTTTATTGATCACAGTGATGGATGGAGGCATTTGTGCCAAAATCGGGCCATCATGAAGCACGTTCATACCTTCTTACGATGACGAGAATGGGACCCTGACAGAGGCCATAACGCTGCTGACAAAACTGCATAACAAGAAGGAAAACGAGACAGAAGACATAACAGGTGAGGGATGGTTTGTGTCCATATTCTAATGGGTTCCACAGTGGACAGCTAACATCTTCAAGTTTTGTGGAGCAGTATTAGTGATGGTGATGTTTGGATTCTGTGTGATCAAGATAATAATTGCACAGTGCAAGAACACAGCGAAGAAAGCTGTAGGAATGAAGATCATGATAGATGTCGAATCAGAGTTTGGACCCAAGGAGTTGACAGAGGAAGATATCAGAAAACACATAGAGGCCAGCATTGTAACACCTGAGGGAAGCAAGTTACTGTATCAGAAGAAACACAAGAAGTACGTCGGATGATGCGTCTATTGTAATCCAAATTAACAGTGCAGAGCATGACCTGGAGTGTAGATGAACATGTAAAATCAGCAGCATCCATAAAAGGAGTAATGACGAATTGGTCCCCGAAGAAGCACTTTTTGAAAAGAAGGAATCAGAATGCGGAGAACAGTGATGGCCTGGTTGATGAATCAACTAGAGGGGGGAGTGTAGAGGAGCAGCCAACTGCCCCTACAGGGATACCCACCCCCCCTACTACCTGTATTATAGAAGCCTGAAATTGTGCTATGTCTGACACCAGCAGTTGTGACTATATTGCCATATATATATTATATATATATTATTATATACTGCCATATATATATTGTCATGATGCCCGCTCCCGGGGAGCCGGTTCAAGCCCTGCGTCCCCGAAAGCGGACATCCAGTCCCCAAGGAAGGACCCAGCAACCTCATATAGGGGCCCTTTGAACAGTGTCCTGGCGCCTATGGAGCCAGGCTCATAAAAGACATCAGTCCTGGCGCCATAGGCATCATTATGGAAGTGCTTGGGTGCACTTACCTGATGCAGACCATGCTCCAGGATCCCGGCCTCCTTGAGGCCTGAAAGGAATTACTTTACCTGTGGGACTAATTTACCATCCACGCGTGGTCGGGGAAGGATACATACCTGATTGGAGGAAGGATACATACCTGGAACTTCTTCCAAGGCTATTTAAACCCCACCCGAACAGCCACACGTGCTTCGCGTTGTTCTGCATCTAGCAGCTGGACGCTCACCGTGTCTGCTCCTGCATCCTGACTTCTGCCACGCCTGCCAGCATCCTGGATCACCTGCAAAGGAAGAGAAGAAGAGAACAGAAGAAGGAAAAGTCCTTTCCTGCTAAATCCGCATCCCGGAGACATCTCGCCGACAATCCTGAAAAGGAAGACTTTTATTTAAAGGCTCATCACGTCGATCGCTGCAGCGCCGCATTCCACTCACCTTTACAGGGCGCCTCCATGTTCAGCAGCGATCATCCGGATTCGCAGTCACGCCCCAGCGCCTAGGGAGAAAAAGACCAGAACAAAAGATGAGAGAGAGAAGGGAATAAGGAAAGCTACATCTCCATGTTAAGACTTACCTGTTGATTCATTCCCTCTTCATTTCGGGTCAGCGCCGCATCCTAGCATTTCCGGACCCCGGCCCCTAAGGGGAAAAAGAGACATCAACGTTAATGAGCGAATGAAAAGACATTACCAAAAAACGCTCATTAAAGACTTACCTGATTTCTACAAGGATTTCACCTCTCATCTCAGGTCGGTGCCTGTTCCCTGGCATTCCGTACCCTGGCCCCTAGGGGGAAAAAGACACTAGCATTAGTACATTAATGCATGGATACAAGGGGAACCTCTTATCAAAAAACTTACCTGGAAGCCAAGCAAGTTTGGTTCTTACCAATCCGCAAATCCAGTGAAGTAACTGGATACCAACGCGCCCCTGCATCAGAAGCAGGATGGAGAGCTCATCCTTCCAGACCCTAAGGTGAGACGCTATGAGGAATCACAGAAGGGTTTCGTGGAGGGTGAGAGGGGAAAGTGGGAGGCTGATTTCATTACCCCGCAGACAGTTAATCCCCTATTTTCGCCTATAGAAGGATACTTCTGCGAGCCAGACAAGCCAGATTTGGGGGCCCGGTCCAGTATGTCTTCCGAACCCTGCGCATCACCTTAGAAGAGGTCACAGCAGCGCGAACCAGTCCAGCGCCTCCGTGGGAGTCAGGTGAGTGTTACATATATAGGATCTGGACATCGGTGTCACAGTTCTAGTAAGCTCAAGCCCATGAAAAAGAAGGCTAAAGGCTGTGTCGCAGCGGCAAAGCAGCAGAGAGCATGGAAAACTCGAGAAGGGCTGTTTGGCCTGGTGTCAAGACTGAAGGCAGCAAAGACTGGTTATCTATTCTTGAAGAACAATGAACGTTAGAAGCTGAATTAAGGTGCAAGGAAAGAACACCATGAGTGCCAAGTTTATTAATTCAAGACAATTAAATGCTACAAAATGGGCCGAATTGCAGTCCCCTTTCAAGTGAGCCAAGGATGCAAATAGAAGTTGGGCATGCAGTCCTGAACTATGATAAGCATGTCCCTGAACTCCCTTATATTCCCAGAGACAAGAATACATTGCAAGGCCAAGTTCAAAGAAAATCTTCATGGCAGAATTCATGGGTGATGAGAGATGGTGGGCCAATTGGTGGGGAGACATGCTCAATTCCTCCTCCTGACACCTGGAGTATGGAGCTTACCTGCTGCTATCGAATTGAAAGTTCCAGAAAGGCACGAGTGTGCCAACCAATTGTAGAGGCCCGTATAATGAAGGGCCTTAGTGTACTGTGTCATAATAACTGTTGAAGATGAATTGCACTAGGGGTGGGCATGAGTTGTCCACTTGACTGTAGAGACCCAATCACAACGTGATCCCTTATAGAAAATATACTGAGATGTTCCCCTTGAGCCAACCACAAACCCTCATATTTTGTTCTTATTTGCCACATAGTATGAAGTCATGTATGATCAGTTTTTGCTATAAAAGTGTAGTTTTTTTAATGAAATGCTTCAAGAGAGCTTGTGCGACATCCGTTGATGTTGTTGTAACTCCCTGTTTTAGACAATTGATATTAAAACAGTAAACAAACTTTGCCATCTTCCCGAGTTGGTCTGATTATTTGGTGTAAAGAGTTACTCTGCATCCCATCTACTGCATGATGCACGAGCTGTAAAGGGCCCTAAGCTCACATGGTAGCAGTGGTAGGATGGTTTAGACCCATCAACCTGATTGCTTCAGATTTTCAGACATTTAGACATCCTCCGCCATCTAGCCGAAAGATAGGGGGTTTCATGTGGAGAGCGGCCGAATAGAAATCTTGCAAGAAAACTGAGACGGTGGGCAGGGTCCCTCTTTTATGAAATCCCTACCTGGTTTCCACGGGTGCTCTACGAACAGAAGGCCAAAGTGGTCGGTTGGAGGAGGAGACGATACCGAGAGCCTTCAGTCAAATGATTGAATGGTTTGTACACCGAGGGGAATGGCAAATTAAGGGGATGGGGTTGTGGTGATTTAAAAGTAACTGTAAATATTGTGTGGAGATAGAGATAGGGAGAGAAGCGCCCAGAAACCTGACTCAAGGGGGTCGAGAGGAAGTCGTCTCAGACTCCAGTAGGATTCAATATGCTACGTGTGAACAGGTTCACATAAGGAGATGATTTAAATCCTGTGAAAGAATATTTGAATAGGGGCAAGGAGAAAAAAAGGTGCTCACAGAGTATTTTTAGTAAATGTGTAAAGTCAACAAGTCTGTATGTTTATTTGTGTTGAGTTAAGGTGTTGGAAGAGTGATATATGTTGTAAAGAAATTGAAATAATGTTAAGGAGATAAAAGGATTATCTAGGGAAGTGGTTGTACCAATACAGGGATAGACAGTGATAATTGGAAAGGTAGAGGCTTGAGCAGCGATTGTTGGAGCGTGGTCATATTTGTTGTTTTAAGAATATTGAAAAAGTGGCAAAGGTATTGTATAAAATCTTGTGAGTATTGACAGCGAATTGAGACTCGTCACAATGGGAGACACTCCCCTGATGCATTTATGTAAGACATTGCCAAAGCACATGCCCACTGTCAAACAGAATAGTGCAGAATGAGTTTAAGGCATGGCAGATAAGATGTCCATGCCGTGGCCACAAGGGGGATTACTCTCAAAAGCAGTATTGGAAAACATGACCACAGACGTGCACGCTGCGTGCACAGGGAAGAAATTGGAGAAAATGTTAGCTATACTAGACCTTGGAAAATGGACCAAGAAGAGAGAGAGGATCAGCCACCCGAGTAGTGGATGCTTAATCAGTGTAAGGAAGAATGTGTCAAGCCTTCTTCTCCCCTTACCAAACCTGAAGTGAAAGGTGCTAGTGCAGGAGAAATAGGGTTGTATCCTCTAAAGGAACTGAAAGCAGCAACGGGCTATAGTAAACCAATATACAAGCAGCACAATTATAGCAGTGACGATAGTCCAGAGGAGAGTAATAGAAAAGGTGAGATGTTTAAGATCATACAAGATAAAGAAGAGAAGAGTGAGTGATTGAATGCATTGACAGAAATAGAAAGAGAGATTAAGAGATGGAAAAGGGAAAAGGACAAAGCTGATGAGGTAGCGATCGTACAGAACAAATGGATGGGAGAACAAATATTACTCAAGCTAGAAGGGAAAAACATTGAGGAAGTAAGTCAAAGAGAAAATAAGGATGAACAGGATAGAGAAGACAGAGAACGAGAAAAGAGGCTGAAGGAAGACAAGCATAAATGAAAGAACAGGGAAAGACGAGAACAGCTGCATCAAGAGGAGCAAGAGAAGAAAGAGGAGTGGGCAGAGGAGCAAAGGAAATATGTTAGTAGGCAGAGAGCAATAGAAGATAGGGATAGAAAAAAAAGAAAAAGAGAGGAGGAGGAAGTGCAGAAATTAAGGGACAAATGGATACAGAGACAAAGAGAAGAGGAAGAGAGGAGAGCAAGAGAGAGGAGAGAAGAGCGAAGGTAAGAGGAGGAAAGAATTAGAAGGGAGGTGAGAAAACAAAAAGAATTAGATGAAGAGTCAGAACAAAAAAAGAGACTGCAGGACTTTGATATTAGCCTCATTTCGAATGGAGCCGGTTGGGCCAATGCCAGCAATACTATGGGATGTAATAGAAGAGTTCCTTCCGTTAAAAGGAGAAACATCAGGGGCATCTAGAGTAGCATTAGAAGAGAAGTTTGACTTAGGAAGTATCAGAGACAGAATCGAAAAGGCCTAACAAGAATTAAAGGAAGGTAGCAACTCTGAAAGCCTTGTCCTTAAGTAGACTGACCTTCGACAAGGGCGAAGGAGATGAGAGTCACACTAGTTGGGTACTAGACATGTGAGAAGACGAACGAGAATCCTTGCTTGGGGAAGAGGGAGCGAGCGTGTGTGCCCGTGAGGAAAGCCTGCAGATGGACAGAGGAGTAAAATGGTCCATCTAGAGCAACATAAGGATAGGACACCAGATCCCATAGCATATCCAGAGTGTCCCAGAGAACGATCGTATAGTGAAAAAGAAGAATCACCGCCATATTTTATCAGGTTAAGATTGCTACCAGTGAGGAGCCAGGCACAGACAGTTGTCCCCACAATGAAAAGGCAGAGAATGGGAGCAGACTGCGGGTTAGGGTTTACGCAGTTTCCCTTATTGGAAAAAGGGGAGCGAGACCACAGTATAGTCCATGGCTGCAGATGGATAAGAATAATTTAAGGTGCAAGCTCCTGAGTTTGACATTGTGTGCTGGGAAATGGACATATGTGTTAGAAAAAAATGACACAGGGAAACACACTGGCTATAGGTCACTTTAAGAGTCTCCTGGCAGCTAATCTTGGGGTAAGAGCTGATGACATATAGAGGAGAGCAGGCTATTCACGTGTGACAGCACAAAACACAGTGCAAGACAGAGCGCCACTCAATAATTATAGAGCAGATATTTGGAGGGCTCTCAGGGTGCAGTATACCGACACATCAGATATGGGTGCAATTATGACATGCAAGATGAAAGAAGATGAAGACCCTGTTGCTTACATTCCGGATATTGAAGAGTGTTGGCAACTTGAAACGCAGGAACCGTGGGGAAAAATGGTGGCAGTATTTTACCACATTCTATGTCAGGGGTTACCAGATCGAGTGCAGAGGCAAATGAAGAAACAAGTGGGAATGGAAGCGAAGCCGTAGGCTGACATACAGGTGACGATAGTGCAACATTGTCGGCTGTTGCAAGAGAAAAACAAGAAGAAAGATGAAGCTAGGAAATTAGAGGGTGCCAAATTAGTTCAGAAGAAACTGTCAAAAATGTCCATGGAATGTGCGGTATTGAGAAGTGGAGAAGGACCAGGAATGCAGCAAGCAGTGGGTGCAATACAGGCAAATAATCAGTCCCCAATGGACCAAGGAGGGAATGGGTTCCTGCCACGAGACAGAGGTATATGCTATAGAGGAAGGGGTGGATTCCAAAACAATCAAGGTGGGTTTCAAAATGTGCAGAATGAGAACCAGAATGCGCAAGGAGGATTCAACCAAGGGGGACTAGTCAGGTGGCCTTCCCCTTTCTGTTGGACTTGCGGGATGACAGGGCACATTGCACAGGCATGTACAGAATGGGAGATTCTCAAGAGAGGGGACAGCATATCCTCCACTATATAGTAAACAAACTAGGGAAGGGTTTGGCCAAGATCAGACAGTGTATCATACACAAGCACCGCGAATGCAACAGATAAAGCAACCAGAGCAAGCGCAAATTAATTCACTGCAAGGGCAGTCACAACACGCCCCCATGCAGACAAAGCAGTATGCAAACACTGGACACCTAGAATAGGTGGTGCCATTGTGATAGGAGGAAATCCCTTCACATTTTCAGGGGTACACATGTACCCACAAAAGGACAGCTCACAGGGCGACTTGATGTGTTCAGTGCCATCAGTGAAACTAGACCACCAGGAGGAACCAATGGTTGATGTGACGATAGGAGGCAAATCTTTTTCTTTTCTAGTAGACACTCAGGCTACTCGTTCATGTAAACGAGAGGTAAATTATCCAATGTCGGGAATTGCCATGAATGCTCAAGGGTTCTCTGGAGCTACAAATTGAGTTCCTTTTACTGACAAATTACCAGTCTCTATAGGAGAGTGTGATATGCCTGTTCCATTTTTGAATTCACGACAGGTACCAGTTAACATTTTGGGAAGAAATTTGATGACAAAACTTAAGATGCCGATTTCATTCACTGATGAAGGACTAGTGTGTACCACTGCCGGAATACATTACTTAAATGTGGGTGAATTTATACTGGCTTTCACAGGGCAACTGGCTTTGCGAACCGTTCCAAGAGAGCCAGAGGTTTTTCTTTTCTTTATGGGGTAAGCATTTTATTGAGATGGCTACCTGGTTTAGTGGGCAATACTGTGAGGATACCTTATGAATTCTTGTTCAGACCACAGATACCTATGGACGAAGAGTGTGCATAGGCTATCCCTATAGAATTAGAAGCAGTCATAGTACGAGGGGAAATGGTGATGCTTGAAGGAACGGGTAGACCATGAAGGACAGTAATAGCTCTCGAAAAAGGGTACAGGTTGACTGACATTACTGATGATGACATGTTTAGAGAAGACCCAACAGATGATGAACTAGTGTTCTTTATGAGCATTACATATTGGATTAGAATAGAGAAAAGGGAAATCCCACAGTGAATGGCAATAATGCGACAGCATCCAGCATTCTTTGAGGCAGACTTGGAGAAGGTGCCAAGTGTCCTACGGACTACAGGACCTTATGTCGTAGGATTATTAAAGGGAATAGAGGAAGTCCAAATAAAGCTGAAGCCAGGTGCAATTTTACCTCGAGCAAGACAGTATCCCATGTCTCGAGAGGCTGATGAGGAAATATTTAAGACCATTTCAGCATGATGAAACAAGGTATTCTGGTGCAATCAGAATCATTGTGCAACACCGCAATGCATCCTATCAAACAATCCAAGTGAGGGTTCTGGAGATTCATACAAGACATGAGACCGATTAATCAGATTGTAGAGGCAGAGTTTCCTCTAGTTCCTAACCCGATGACATTACTATGTAGTATCCTAGTTGAAGCATGATATGTCATAGTGATTGATTTGAAAAATGTGTTTGTCTCAATCCCGTTGCATAAAGACTCACAAGACTTGACTTCATTTATGTTCCGCCAAACTCATCTGAAGCACACTAGGCTGCCTCAAGGGTACTGTGATTCTCCATAAATATTTAGCAGGGTCCTCCAGATGGACCTAGGGAATGTTGATTTGAAAAGCACAGTGATACAATATGTAGATAACATTTTAATTTGTAGCACCACAGAAGATGAGTGCAGATAAGAGTCCATTCAGTTGATGACTATTTTAGCAGACACAGGATACATGGTAGACAAGGAGAAGCTACAGTATTGTCAAGAAGAGGTGTTATACATAGAACAGTTAATTTCAAATGAGGGAAAAAAGGTGACACATGAAAGAGCCGAGACGATTATGAAAACTGCAAAACTGCACACAGTAAAACAGATGCAACAGTTTTTGGGACTATATAATTATGTTAGAGCATGAGTGTTTGACTACAGTTTGTACACAGGACCCCTTTTGCAGGCTTTAAAGAAAGCACAGGTGAATCAGGTTAAAATAGAATGGACTGAGACGATGGAGGAAGGGTTTGAGGAATTGAAAAAAGCAATTTGCACAGCTCCTGTTTTGGGAATTCCCAATTATGCTGAGAAATAATACTTATTTTCGCACATGAATGAGACAGTCATGACAGCAGTACTGACACATTGGGGTATAAGCCTTTAGCATATTACAGTGCTATCTTAGACACAGTTATGATAGGACAATTTCCTTGCAAACAGTCGTTGGCAGCCCCCACGTTTGCAATTGAGAAGTCTACAAGCATTGTACTGGGTGCTCTAGGACTCTCTTTGTGGAGCATGCTCTGTTTGCCATTTTAGAGAACCCCAAAGGTGCATTGACATCTCAGAGAGCCTCGGCCTATGAAGTAATGGTTTCGAACCCAACAATAAAAATTGTCATATGTAAAATAGTGAATCCTGCCACATTTGTAACTGAACCGATAACAGAAGGTGATCATGTGCATGGCTGTACAAATGTTGTTGTATTTTCTGAAGATATACCTTGTGTGAAAGAAAATGCTTTGTCAGGAGGGGAGATTCTCTTTATTGATGGTTCTTCCAAAATTAATCAAACTAGTGGAGAAAGGCACTCTGGCGCAGCTGTAGTGAGGCATAAAGAAAATGGCTACTTTGAAGTTGTAGCAAGTGCTAGGCTACCGTCTCACTTTTCAGCCCAAGCGGCAGAATTGGTAGCGCTCATTATCACGCTCGAGAATCACGAAGGGCAGGAAGTGACGGTGTACAGTGACTCCGCCTGTGATGTCAACCGTATACACAGGGTCAGCATGTTGGAAAATGAGGGGCTACCTCTGAGCGGATGGCAATCTAGTGCATCACACATCCTTATTGGACAGGTTTATTAAGACACTACAACTCCCAGTAGCCATGGCGGGTGGTAAATGCACCGCTCACACTAAGCAAACAGATTTTATTTCTGTCAGGAATGAAGCTGGAGGCGCAGAAGCCAAAAGGGTTGCATATTCCCCAGATATCTCAAGTTTTGACACTTCGAATGTCAAAGAGAAAGTAGTCACGATTATGGTAATGCAAGAAGGGTTTAATCATTTGCCGAAGACCCAATTAATGGAGATTCAAGAGAGTGCGTCACAGGAAGAGCAGGAGCTATGGAAACAAAGGGGGTGTTATTTATCCCACTCAGAAGCATTATGGCAACAGGATAGCACTGGAAAGCCGGTGATGCCAGTAGTATTTTTAAAGGTAGCGCTTGAACAGCTGCACTAACCCATGCATATAATTAGAGAAAGTCTTGCTGCAACGATTTCGGAAGACTGGTTTGTTCCAAATTTGTTAGAACATGTTGCATTCTTTATAGTGAAATTCATTGTGTGTCAAACGTTTACCACTGGGCATACACTGAGAACAATTAGAGGAGTAATACCTCGACTGAATGGTCCTTCTCTGCATTTACATATTGATTATGCTAACATTCTGCAAGCATGTAATGGATATAGGTATCTGACAGTTGTGGTGTGTCCCTTCTCTAGTTGGATCAAGGCAGGTCCATGTACACAGCCTGACGCCACTTCCGCAGTGAACTTTTTAGTACTTGAAGTCTTTCCAAGATGGGGTGTGTGCGAAATGCTGAGATCTGACAATGGGCCACATTTTGTTAATTAAGTGTTCAAGCTAATAGGAATATTATTAAGTATTAAGCACACGTTTTCTTCTGCTTATCACCTGCGAGCAAACAGGCAATGTGAGAGACTCAACAGCCTCCTTAAAGAAAGGATTGCCAAGATTAAGCTAACTTTGAAGATGGGATGGCTCTATTGCCTGTCCTTGGCTTTACATTTCCTACGGAATCAGCCTGGTTTGGAGCATCACCACACCCCCCATGAGCTAGTAACAGAGAGGTGAATGAGAATGCCTCTTACACCTCCATCGAGGAGTAGAAGTGACGCCCAGAGTACAGCGAAACTGTTAGGTGATGAGCTGCATACATATTTGAAATGTATGACCTCTAGCATCTCTCTCATTTCAAATCAACTGCAGCGTCAGAGGGGTCAGTCTCAGACCACAGATGAAAATGGTCCAGCAACTGAATCTCCTGAAATTATATCAGCACCCAAAATGTTTGTTGGTGATACCATTCTGATTAGAAATTTCACCCGAAAGTGGCTTGAGCCACGTTTTAATGGCCCCTTTGCATTGAAAATACAACCCCCTCAGCAGTAAAAGTCCAAGGCAGAAGAGCTTGGCTTCTTTTGAACCACTTAAAATTGTACACCGGCGAGACCGCCCCTCCTTCTGTTGCCGTTCCAGAAGCAAGAAAAGAAGAAGAATTTTAGCCTGTGCAGACTCGATCGATGACAAAGAAGGACGAGAAACCAACTATCTGATAATGCAGATTTTGCATTTGGACTAAGGTACAGTTGGACACTCCTTAAAGATATTACAGCAGGAGTGCAAACCCTTGCTGCGAGCCTTAGGAATCTTTCAGAAATTAACTTTAGAGTAACATTGATGTATCACAGATATGACTGAACATGATTTCGAGTTGACTGATTGGAAACAAGAGCAATTTCCAGATTTGTTTCTCACTGAGAATCTATTTTGTTAGCCCCATGGCCCTAGACCAACTGGGATTACATCGGCTTATATTTTCTGTTTTTGTGTTTATCCTTCAAGCTTATATTGCCCTTGTCAGAAGAGACGTTGATGTTCGCACTTTTTTACAGAATGTTGGGAAAGAGGTCAACTACAAATCAAAGGAACAGTGCTTACTCAAGAAGGATGGTCTGATGGACTGGTTGTGTGCAAAACAGCAGCATTAACTGGACAACAGGAAGCGGTTGTGGCAAATGCAGAAAAATAATGCAAGGATCAATGGCCAAATATTGCAAGATTGTTGACATGTGTCAATGATAAAGGAGGACCATTGCAGATACTACCCCTGAAGACTGCGTCCCTATGTTTCAGAAATAATGGTACGAGGAATGTTGGAGAGAATCACGAGTGTGGCCGAATGTGTGATGTACCAGGCATGAAGAAAGGGACAGTTGTCCTGATGGATCATTATTGGGATGGTGGGTACAGAGCCTACATGAAGCTGGCCAAGAACTGGGGTGGTGTGTGTTCCTTGGTGCTCATCCATGTTGCAGCATTAGTGATTTCCCAGAGTGACCAGAACATTGGTGAATTTCAGAAAGCAGATGCACATTTAAGGAGGAGAAGGTAGCTTGAATTTTTCAATTGAACAAAGAGGGAGAATTATATCTCGGCAAAATCAATAGAAGCCTTTGATGCTATTTCATATAAGACTGCCTCAATATTCACGATTATCTTTATGCCTGGGATCCAGACGATGGCCAATGCCAATGGTTGCATATTACTAGATTTGAACTTCTGCAGACCATCAACACCACCATAAAGGGATTCAATGCTATCAGGGAAGAATTGAGGGTGATAAAGTTAATGACCCTGCAGAACAGATATGTCCTTTATATGATCACAGCGATGGATGGAGGCATTGGGGCCAAAATCGGGCCATCATGATGCACGTTCATATCTTCTTACGATGACGAGAATGGGACCTTGACAGAGGCCATAACGTTGCTCACAAAACTGCATAACAAGATGGAAAACGAGACAGAAGAAATAACAGGTGATGGATGGTTTGTGTCCATATTCTCATGGGTTCCAAAGTGGACAGCGAACATCTTCAAGTTTTGCGGAGCAGTATTAGTGATGGTGATGTTTGGATTCTGTGTGATCAAGATAATAATTGCACAGTGCAAGAACACAGCGAAGAAAGCTGTAGGAATGAAGATCATGATAGATGTCGAATCAGGGTTTGGACTCAAGGAGTTGACAGAGGAAGATATCAGAAAATACATAGAGGCCAGCATTGTAGCACCTGAGGGAACCAAGTTACTGTATCCGAAGAAACACAAGAAGCTTTTGTAATCCAAATGAACAGTGCAGATACATGTCCTGGAGTGTAGATGAACATGTAAAATCAGCAGCATCCCTAAAAGGAGTAATGACGAATTGGTCCCCGAAGAAGCACTTTTTGAAAAGAAGGAATCAGAATGCAGAGAACAGTGAAGGTGTGGTTGATGAATCAACCAGAGGGGGGAGTGTAGAGGAGCAGCCAACTGCCCCTACAGGAAGACCCACCCCCTACTTGTTCTGACTTGAGTGTCGTGTAGACTGTTGAGACCTCCGTCCCCAAGTGACGCACAGGGAAACCTAAAGAAACCCGCTGTGCGACCTTTGGGGCCAGAGGTGGGAGATGTTACTTCCCGGATCCACGGAACCTCTGGAACACCGATGCTGCTGCAAAAAGAATGAGGTTAAGTACCAGGCAATTACAATATAAATCACAAGAATCAAAGGATCTGAATGGTCTTACCTATCCGGTGTTTGGAAAACCCAGGAAACCTAGGAGGGAGGTTCGAGACTCAGATGAAGCGGTCCCTAGAACAAGAGGGACTCAGGCAAGCGTGGATACAGGATAAGCCACTTGTAACTTGAATCCCAAGAGGGAAATAGCGTAAAAGTTCAACAAGGTACCAAGGGATGATACGAAGACAAAGTGAGGGACGTGTCAAAATCCAGTAATAGGTAAGCAGTTCCAAGCAAAGGCACAGAAGGGTAATCCGAAGGAGTCCAGGTGTCATGAGCAGCCGACCCTGGCGGGTATGGAGAAGGTGGAAATGGTAGACGGACACCGCCCTTGTAAACATCAGGCACATTCTAGTCTTCCAGCCTATAAAAACCCGGAAGAAGCTAACGCGCATGCGTTGCAACTTTCCAGTGCTACGGGAAAGTTTTTCCTAACGCTCCTGTGCGTTTGTTTTTCTTCCCGTTTTCAGACGGGATCCCTTCCTACTCCTTTTCCGGCTTTCCTGCCCTTCCCTCCTTCTGACTACTTTCCAGTACGTAGTTCCCTGTGCCTTGTACTTTCTACCTGTTCCGTGCTTCCCTGTTATTTTAGCCTGTGCTCTGCTTACCTTCGCCTGACCTCTCCCTCTATTGGATTCTCCGCCTGACAAGCTTTGCTGTACAGTTGCTGCTCCATTTCGCCGAACTCCTGCGAATACTCGCATCCGCATCACAGTGCATCCTGGGAATTGAAGTCCTCAGCTGGTTTACGCCGTTACAACTTGCCAGGGTTTTTTCAACAAGCTTTTTCCCTGGTTTGGGGTGGGCTCCCTGGGGTCCCCGCTGCCAGATTTACCCACGTTTCTGGCAAAGTGGCTTCCGGTGGAGCCCATACCTGCAACTACAAGCAGAAGGGAAGGATTTACCCGAAGGAGATCAGCGAAACTTGGCGACAAAGAAGGAAAGGACTATCCTCAGACAAATCGGAAGAATCCTCTACAACTCATACCAGCTCAGGTGAGGAGGGGGTCGGGAAACCTGGTGTTACCATACAGTCCAAACCTGAGAGATTGCAACGCCCAAAAATGGCCTCCCTTGAACAGTTTCAGGAAATGGTAAATGCCATTCAGGCTCTGACCTCAGAAGTGCAGTCCCTGAGAGCGGATAATTCCGCACTCAGACAAACTGTCCAACAAATACAACAAGCAGGGCAGCATGTCCCACAACAAGATAACTATCGTGGAGAATTACCTCCCATTCCATTACCTTGTGGGAAATACGACGGAAATCCCAAAAAGATCAAAGAATTCTTGGACGCTTGTATTATCCAGTTTACCTTTCGGCCTAGAACTTATGATTTAGATAAAACAAAGGTGGGATTCCTGGTTTCCAATTTGACAGGAAATGTCCTTGCATGGGCCACTCCTCTGGTGACAAGTGCAGATCCGATTCTCACTGATTATTCCGGTTTTGTCCAAAGATTCCGGGACAGATTTGAAAGACCCGAAGTAGGGTATTCGGCATATGAAAACCTGTTGGACATCCGCCAAGGTTCTTTTGATGTCCAGACATACGTCACAGGTTTTCAAAGGATAGCTGCCGAAGCTGGATGGCCAGAGACGGCTCAACAAACTATCTTCAGAAGAGGACTCCGTGAGGATATCAAGGATGAACTGGCGAGAGTAGCCAGACCGAATACCTTTCAAGAATTGATTTCACTAGCTCTACAAATAGAGTTTCGCATGACCGAAAGGAAAGCAGAAAGAAGAAGACCAAGAACCTTCGTTCCAGGTCCAAACCCCTCCTCAATACCTGAAAAAGGATCCATGGAAGAGCCGATGCAAATTGGATCCACCACAAGAGGACCGCTTTCCACCAGTGAACGCAAGAGAAGGAAGGACCTTGGGTTATGCATGTATTGTGGTTCAAATGGTCATCTGTTACGGAACTGTACGGAAATCCCTCTCAGAAGACAGGGAAACGAAAGACCCCAACCTTAAACAGGGAAAGGGAAGGGGTGAATAACGTAAATCCCTGTCACCCAGCACAGCCTCCGGTTTTGAACAATAACTGTTTACTGGTTATCAAGGTTCAGATCGAGTGGGTCGAACATGAACCGGTGACATGTCTAGCCATGGTTGATTGCGGAGCTGCCGGCAACTTCGTGGACGATAAATGGGCTCTGGACCAGCAGATTCCTAGACACCCCAAGATACGACCTATAACCGTAGAAGGGGTAGATGGTAGCCCGTTAACCTCCGGTCCCATCAGTCATGAAACTCAGGATCTTAAGATCACAATGGCTTCCCATCAAGAATATCTAACTTTCGATTTGATCAGGGCGGCACATTTTCCAGTGATACTAGGCATACCCTGGTTGAGGAAACACAACCCGTACATCGATTGGAGTCTTAACACAGTGGACTTCAGATCTCAGTATTGTGAACAACATTGTCTTACTGCAGAAAGTTCAAGGTGCGTACAAGCAGCACTACACCCTTCTAATGGTATTCACATGATTCCAGCACCCTATCAAGAGTTTGTAGATGTGTTCACTGACACACAACCCCGCCTACTACCTCCTCATCGCAAGGAAGATTGCAAGAGCGACCTGATTCCAGACGCAGTCGTTCCCTTTGGAAGAATGTTTCCTTTGTCCTTACCCGAGAAAGAAGCCCTAAAGGAGTATCTTGCAACCAATTTAAAGAATGGTCTCATCAGAGAGTCGTCGTCATCAGCTGGAGCTTCACTTTTTTTTGTGTCCAAAAGAGGGACGACTGAGTTAAGACCCTGTATAGACTACAGAGGCCTGAACAGTCTTACGGTGCGGGACAGATACCCTATGCCCCTAATTAAGGACATCTTAGAAGTGGTTCAGGGAGCTCGAATATTCACGAAACTGGACCTGAGAGGGGCTTACCACCTCTTACGTCTCCGTGAAGGGGACGAGTGGAAGACCGCTTTCCGGACACCACTAGGTCATTATGAATATAGGGTTATGCCATTTGGCTTAGTCAATGCACCTGCTCAATTCCAGCGTTTTATGGACAATGTGTTTGCAGATATGCTATTCTCTTCAGTAGTAGTCTACTTAGACGATATATTGGTGTATTCTACAAACCTGGACGAACATCGCATGTTGGTTATAGAGGTTCTACACAGATTAAGAAGACACAGTCTATTAGCTAAGCCCGAAAAGTGTGTCTTTGAAGCAACCACGGTACCTTATTTGGGTTTTGTTTTATCCGCTGACAATGTACAGATGGACCCAGCTAAGACTAAAGCAATCACCCAGTGGTCCGTACCCTCCAACGTGAAGGAAGTACAAAGATTCCTAGGCCTTGCGAACTTCTATAGAAAATTCATACCAAACTTCTCAATGATTGTTCTACCCATTACGAATTTGCTAAAAAAAGGAGTCAAATTTATTTGGGACACAAGCACCGAACAAGCCTTCCAAGTATTGAAAGAGACATTCGTAGGCGCTCCTATTTTGAGACAACCGGACCAGACCAGACCGTTTATCGTGGAGACCGATGCCTCCCAAGGTGCGATTGGGGCTGCTCTTCTACAGAAGGAAGAAGATGATTTGGAACACCCTGTCTCCTATTACTCACGGACGTTAAGTCCAAGTGAAAGGAACTATTCAGTCCTAGAAAAGGAGCTTCTAGCTATTCGCCAGGCCTGCAAGGAATGGAGACATCTTCTCCAGGGTTCCGTGGTTCCCTTTCTAGTTCGCACCGATCATCGAAACCTTAAGGTCTTACAACAGATGGAGTGTCGTAATTCAAGACATGCCAGATGGGCCTACTACTTTTCACAGTTTGATTTTTCTATCACCTATCTTCCAGGGAAAGAGAATACTCTAGCAGATGCCCTTTCACGCAGCTTTTGCGAAGAAGCAGAAGAGCCACACGAACAGGAACTCATACTAGCAGGAAAGACATTCATCAACACAATCAACTCTTTTTTACAGAAGGTACAGGCAGGACAACAAAGAAACCCCAGCACGGAAACAAGTCTTAACCAGAAAGGTGGTTTTCTCTTCAAAAACGATGCCTTGTGTTTACCTACCCGAGACCTACAAACACAGGCGGTTTCATGGTGCCATGATATTCCGTCAGCAGGACATAAGGGTCAGAGAGCCACGATAGAACTTACATCCCGTCATTTTTGGTGGCCTTCTCTGATCAAAGATGTAAAGGAATATGTAGCGACTTGTCCAGTGTGCGCTCAGAGTAAATACTCCTGCCATAAACCTTTGGGCCTTCTTCAACAAGAAGCACCTCCAGGTGGTCCATGGCAACACATTTCTACGGATTTCATTGTGGATTTACCGGACTCATGTGGATACACCGCCATAATGGTCACAGTGGACTCCTTTAGTAAACTGGCTCACTTTTCTCCACTTAAAGGACTCCCTACTGCCAGTGTTACCGCAGAGGTTTTCTTGAAGGACATAGTGAGGCTGCATGGGCTCCCCAACATTATCGTCTCTGACAGAGGGACACAAATTACGTCCAAGTTCTGGACCGTTCTGTGCAACATGTTAGGAATAAAGAGAGCACTTTCTTCAGGATTCCATCCAGAAAGCAACGGACAAACAGAACGTCTAAACGCCACCTTAGAACAGTATGTTAGGTGTTTTTGTAACCAGGAACAAGACAACTGGCTCCATCTTTTGCCGCTGGCTGAATTCTCATATAACAATGCCATCCATACCTCCATTGGAATGAGTCCCTTTAAGTGCACTTACGGATACGAACCCAAGCATATACCACTGTCTGGTTTGCCTCCTACCAATACACCTTCAGTGGATCAATTACTGGACACGATACAAAGATTGCATCGGGATACGTTATCTAATCTCATGAAGGCCCGACAAGACTGCAAGAGATGGGCGGATTCCAAAAGGTGCCCAAACCCTCAGTGGGATATAGGAGACCGCGTATGGTTGTCTACTAAATACTTACCCAGATGGGTTCGTCCAGGAAAGTTTGCACCCAGATTTCTGGGCCCCTTCCGGATAACAGCTAAGATCAATCCAGTAGCATTCAAGCTAAATCTCCCATCAAGTCTCAAGAGGGTTCATCCAGTCTTCCATACGTCGCTTCTTAAAGCCTACCGTGAAGATCCCCATTCTAGAAAGATACAAAGACCACCGCAGAAGACCCCGGATTCTACAAAGGAATATGAAGTATCCGGCATTCTCGACTCCAGATACAAGAAGGGAGTTCTGCAGTACCTGGTCTTTTGGAAAGGGTATCCAAAGACCGAATGCACATGGGAACCACTTAGGAACATTTCTGCTCCTAAATTGCTTCGGAAGTTTCATTATCTCCATCCGGGAAAACCGGGAGGGAGAGCACTGAAGAGGGGTCATACTGTCATGAGCAGCCGACCCTGGCGGGTATGGAGAAGGTGGAAATGGTAGACGGACACCGCCCTTGTAAACATCAGGCACATTCTAGTCTTCCAGCCTATAAAAACCCGGAAGAAGCTAACGCGCATGCGTTGCAACTTTCCAGTGCTACGGGAAAGTTTTTCCTAACGCTCCTGTGCGTTTGTTTTTCTTCCCGTTTTCAGACGGGATCCCTTCCTACTCCTTTTCCGGCTTTCCTGCCCTTCCCTCCTTCTGACTACTTTCCAGTACGTAGTTCCCTGTGCCTTGTACTTTCTACCTGTTCCGTGCTTCCCTGTTATTTTAGCCTTGTGCTCTGCTTACCTTCGCCTGACCTCTCCCTCTATTGGATTCTCCGCCTGACAATCTTTGCTGTACAGTTGCTGCTCCATTTCGCCGAACTCCTGCGAATACTCGCATCCGCATCACAGTGCATCCTGGGAATTGAAGTCCTCAGCTGGTTTACGCCGTTACAACTTGCCAGGGTTTTTTCAACAAGCTTTTTCCCTGGTTTGGGGTGGGCTCCCTGGGGTCCCCGCTGCCAGATTTACCCACGTTTCTGGCAAAGTGGCTTCCGGTGGAGCCCATACCTGCAACTACAAGCAGAAGGGAAGGATTTACCCGAAGGAGATCAGCGAAACTTGGCGACAAAGAAGGAAAGGACTATCCTCAGACAAATCGGAAGAATCCTCTACAACTCATACCAGCTCAGGTGAGGAGGGGGTCGGGAAACCTGGTGTTACCATACAGTCCAAACCTGAGACCAGGTGAGAGTTCCAAGATCAAGATAAACCAATAGTGTTTGTCCAAACATAGCGCTAAACAGGGTCTGAAGACAGCTGAGAAGCGATGAGTGCTCCTTGCATCAGGCTTTATATACTGTGCGTTTCGGGGTCATGTGACGTCCACCAAGGTCACGTGGGAAACGCCGCTCTGAATCACGTGAGCAAGTGAACGATCGGGGTGGAGGTGTTCCGCCGCCCCTTCTGCTGTATGTTCTCCATGGCAACTGCCAATGCAGGAAGGGCTGCAACCGAGCCCGTAAATTGTACCTGGTACGGAACTTTCGGTCCTTTGGGTAAACCGAATCACATGAGCCTCGAACCCTGGAGGGAGTCATGTGGGAACCCGAGGAAGGTGTAGGGGAGATGTGATCAGTGTTCTGGTGTGCAGAGGATCGTCTAACACTACTACCTGTATTATGGAAGCCTGAAATTGTGCCATGTCTGACACCAGCAGTTGTGACTATCTTGCGTCAAATCTTCAAGAAAAGGTATTAACTAAGGAAACCCTACCTAATGTATTCCCGAAGAGATGACAATCTCATGGAGAAGATACCTGAAGGAATATGAAAAGAGAGAAAGAGAAGTTGGTGACATCACAAGAAGTGAGCATAACGCACTGAGAAGACTGGCAGAAGAGGAGAATGTATGGACCTTATAGAAACTGATGACGAACTAAAGGATCGAGTAAACTTTTATATGCAAAACGAAGATTGCATGTGTGAAGAGCACCGCAGAAAATGCAATCCATTTGATAACTGTACTGCTGCAGCAATGCAAGTAGACTAAGTGATCAATGAAGCTGGCTATACATAGTGAATAGACTGAAGGCGGTGCCACCATACGTATATAGGATCTGGACATCAGTGCCACAATTCTAGTAAGTTCAAGCCCATGATGAAGAAGGCTGAAAGCTGTGTCGCAGCAGAAAAGCAGCTGAGAGCATGGAAGACTCGAGAAAGGCTGTCTGGCCTTTTGTCAAGACTGAAGGCAGCCAACACTGGTTATCTATTCTTGAAGAACAGTGAACGTGAGAAGCTGAATTAAGGTGCAAGGAAAGAACACAATGAGTACCAAGTTTTTTAATTCAAGACAATTAAATGCTGCAAAATGTCCGGAATTGCGGTCTCCTGTCACGTGAGCCAAAGATGGAAATAGAAGTTGGGCATGCAGTCAAAAACTATGATGAACATGTGCCCGTACTCCTTTATGTTCCCAGAGACGAGAATAGATTGCAATGACAAGTTCAAAGACAATCTTCATGTCAGAAGACATGGGTGGTGAGAGATGGTGGGCTAATTGGGTGAAGAGACACAGTCAAGTCTACCTCCTGACACCTGGTGTATGAGCTTATGTGCTGCTGGTGAATCGAAAGTTCCAGAATGGCACGAGGGTGCCAACCAATTGTAGAGGGCCGTATAACAAAGGGCCTTATTATTTGAAAGCCAATAGTGTTCTTTGATTCTAATAACTGTTGAAGATGGTTTACAGTAGGGGTGGGCATGAGTTATCCACCTGACTGTAGAGACCAATCACAATACGATCCCTTCTAGAAAGCATTCTTAGATGTTCCCCTTGAGCCAAACACAAACCCCAATAGGTTTTACTTATTTGCCACGTAGTATGACATCATGTATGATGAGTTTTTGCTATAAATGTTTTGTTTTTTATATAACTGCTTGGAGAGAGCTTGTGCGACATCCATTGATGTCCATTGTACCTCCCTGTTTTCGACAATTGATATTAAAATAGTAAACAAACTTTGCCGTCATCCTGAGTTGGTCGGATTATTTGGTGTGAAGAGTTACTCTGCATCGCATCTACGGTATGATGCTCCACCAATCTCACTATTGTGGCTGCTACAAAGTCTACATCTACAGAGTAATCTGGGTAACCAACCGGCTTGTGATTCGACCGTCACAAGTTGGTTTTAGACCAATGAGAGGAACAGAATCTGTGCTCCTATCGATATAGGATGACCTGAAAATAAACACAGACGACAACGCCCTCATAATTGGCCCTCATACTATTGGGCATATCACTGGCTTTCGACACAATCAGCCACGCAACACTAATAAAAAGACTGTTAGAATGTGGCTGAAAGGAATCTGAATTAAAGTGGCTTACCTCATTCATAACAAACCATACCGAAAGAACAGTCCTAACACTGTTCACCTCAAACACCAAAAAGATATCCTGCAGAGCCCCACAGGGATCCAGCCTCTCCCCTATGCTTTTCAGCATCTACATGTGCCCATTGATGAAAATCATTCAAACCCATGGACTAACCTCCTACAACTACGCAGACAACACACAACTGATTGTGAAAATGAACGGAACCCAAGAACAAAATAACTGCCTCAACAACTGCCTCACTTATATCTACAATTGGATGACAATGAACAACCTTCAACAGGATTCTATTATCAGTAAACAGAAGGGACCACTTCACTACAGCCTACATTGGTTACCAGAAAAAAACACATTGGGCCTCATTACAACTCAGGCGGTAAGGGGTTTACGGCGCCGTAAACAGCGCCGACCCTTACCGCCTGAGTACGAGGTCCCTTAGCGCCATGGCGGATTTAACACCTGCTTTTAGCAGGTGTTAAAATCCATGACGCTAAGGGACCATGGAGTTAATTACGCCACCGTAATTTACGGTGGCGTAATTAACGCCTTCCCCACTCCCATTATGCCCTATGGGGCAAAAATGGGAATGGGGAAGGGTAAATGGGGATTGGGGACTTACCGCCCCGCCAAACTCGGAATGGGGCGGTAAGTCCGCCAACCACCATGGCGTAAACGTAGTTTACGCCATGGTGGTAAAGTCACGGCCCAGGCGGTAACTTACCGCCTGGGTCGTAATGAGGCCCATTAAATTCAAAGCAACGGAACAGCATTCTCACTTCTAATTGCAAACCTCTGGAACACCATGCCCAAAGAAATCAGAGCAACAGAAGACCACATCACCTTCAAGAAATGACTCAAAACCTGGCTATTCAACAGACAATGACAACCACAAAAGGACACCAGCAATAACATCACAGACCAAAAATGAAAAACACTAAGGGACATAGTTTCACTAACAAGCGCCAATGGCTTAGAGGAGCAGAACATGGCAAAACCCCCACCTTCTGCCCACACCCCTTCCACATCCCAACAACTAGACAGAGCCACAAAATACTGTAGACCATGCAAAATAAAATATATCAGCGACTGCACCAAGCCCAATTATACACCAAGGAAAATCAGACAGGTAATCCACAAAATCGTAAATACACCCCATAGCGCCCCACACCACAAGGGCAACTGTACCCTATAACCATGAGCTGCACGACATAGTACCCTCCTCACTATAATTCAAACTTCCTGATGGGCACACCCACGGGGACTGACCAGACAGATACGCACCCTACAACCACAACTAACCAGGACAAACAACATAGAATACACTAGGTTTCAACCACCGACCTGTGACCATAACACCAACGGAAGTCAGCGCAGACCTGGAGAGGAGGCAAGATGGGCAGACAAATCGCAAGCAAGAACGTGGGTAGATACCATCAAATGACAACCAAAGAGTCACACCAGAGGCACCACCAAACCGACCGGCTTACTAACCTGCTCCTCCAAAATAACCAATGATGCTACTCTATACCTTGGGCTATCCATACAATATATAAACACACCAAGAATCAATTCAATGTTCACACCCCACAGTCTCTCTGAGACTCTGGGAGCACACCTAGAGTGAACCACCAGCCACATAGTCCATAAACCACCAATGAAACAAGTACACTCCAAGACACCATATAGTCATACAGCAACAGCCACCCGTGATGCTGGACTCATTATGGATATAATTTAACCAGTGTGAACAACCACAACCCACCACAACATCACACAGCACACTAACACAAACACTGGCACACAACCGAGGCACTGTGCCTCACCCATACGGTTACAACGCATGGGGAGTTTGGGACCACTCCCACCTGCAAAACAACAATCACAGTCACCAGTTCTTCCTGGTTCTGACCCTATCCTGTCATCCTATCCTCACTAACCCCTTGCATCCCTCCTTTTGCAGAGCCATGCTGGAGACTGCCTGTGGGTGGTAGTGGTGCATGGCATACATCAACATAAGATAACAACACAAAGGGACTAATTACGAGGTGGGCGGTAAGGGGTTAACAGCACTGGTAAAGGTGCCGGAGCCGTTAATCCCTTACCGCCTGTCAGGATTCGTAAATCAAGGAGACAAACTGGCAATCTTTCCTTTCCCACTCGCTTACTTTCCTCACCTGGGGTTCCTTCGCTTTTGTCACGAAGACGCTGCTTCAGAACACGGAAGTTTGCACGGCCAGTTTGTTCTGTGTTCTTTAAGAAGCACTGGTCTTTACCATGGAAACGCAGTCACTCTGCGTACTTGAGATCACGTGTCTTTACACATTGTTAGAATCACGTGAATTTTGGTTTTCGTTCTTATGCCCCGCCTCCCCGCTACTCGCTGCTTCTGAAATTGTTATTTCTCTTGCTGCTACGTATCTGACCTTGTTTCTGCTGAAGTTAATGTTTTGACCCGGATTGCCTACTGGATTCCTACTTGTGTTCCCCTCTTGTTGTTGCCTCGACCCTCGGAACTGCTATTTGGAAGTGTTACGGATCACGGACGTCTGCTCGTATTTTGCCCGCTTGGTTTTCGACTCTTGGAACTGTTCACGGATTTTTCTTGTCATCATCTTGGCTGGTACTACCATCTACATCATTCATTCTGCTGTTACTGGAACTTTTCTACGGACTTCCTCATTTTCCCTTGGAACTGGAAACTTTATATTAGGCGTCCGCGTGCCGTCGGTTTCAGGTGGACATTGCTGTTTACCGGTCTCTTGTTAAGGCGTGCCGGCGGTGGGTAGGTGGATCACTCCTGCTTGCGGATCTTATGCTCTTCATTTACTACTTCAGTTTTGGACTTCCTTGGACACTATCACCCGGTAAGACTGTTCCTTTATTTTCTATTCCTGCTTTTTGGTCGTTGTTTGGTTCCCGGTTAGTTACTGATTATTCTTGTCCCCTTAGAATTCTGACGCCACATTTCCATTCTGATTTTCCAGTCTGCCAACTATAGTCTATTCTCAGGTACTTGACGTTTGGTTCTCTGAGCATTGCTATTCAAGTTGTCTTCTGTCACTAATTATGGTTCCTTTGCAGGTTGACTGGTTCCTGTGACGTCCTCTCATCTTTAAACCCATCTTTTGGTCAATTGACTGGTCAGAGAGTTTCTTTTACCTCTCTGTTGGGTACATTGACAAAAAGAATTTGTCTTCTACACGACGAGTTCAAGATCTTGAAGTCAGGATTCTGGTTACTTGGTCAAGGACTATCTCCTGGCTTAACATATTCAGAAGCCTTATTATGGACGTCTCAGGTGACCCGTTAACCGCATTGGCTCAACTAGTGGCTGATTTACGGGCTGACATGACAGCAGCTCATGAAGACGCACAACGCAACATTCATGAGTTGCGATTAGGCCTTCAATCTGTTGGGGCTGGCAACTCCGGTTTCTCTTCTGGTTCTGGTGCCGGTTCGGGATCTGCTCCTATCAACTCCGAGAGCGCTCCCGTGGTTCTTGCTGCCCAATTCCCTCTGGCTCCACCGGAGCGGTTTCACGGGAATCCTAAAACATTCTGGACCTTTATTAATCAGTGTCGATTGCATTTCCTGTGCCGCCCTACTTCATTTCCCGATTCCACTACCAAGGCAGCGTTCGTACTGTCATATTTAGGTGGCACAGCGGCAACCTGGGCTAATCCGTTGTTGGAGCAGGGAAGCCATTTACTCTATGATTGTGATGCATTAATTAAAGCCCTGTCACGGGTTTTGATACCAGGTATAAGACTCAGGCCACCGATCTGGAACTTCTCTTTTTGCAACAAGGTGACACTACGTTATTGAATTATTTGGCTAGGTTTAACCAGTTGGTAGCAGAAGCCGGTTGGCCCGATGAGAAAAAGGCAGCCCTGTTTTATAAGGGTCTTTCGGAATCCCTAAAAGATATACTAGCCACAGTCCCGGTAGTACCCTCCATGTTTCTGGAATTGTTGGATCTAGTCCTCCAGATAGATGCCCGTCGGGCAGAACGGAAGGGTGAAAGACGGGGTCCCGTTCCTGCTACCGCTTCCATTAATACCCCTGTACCAGGCAGCGAGGAACCTATGCAGATAGGCGCAGTACGGGGTCCATTAACCACGGAGGAAAGAGAACATCGCAAAAAAAGTAATTTGTGCTTTTATTGCGGTTCTGCCGAACATTTCTTGAGACAGTGCCCTAAAAAACCCAAGAAACAGGGAAACTCCAGGGCCCGGCAATAGATGGAGTCCCATTGCCGAGCAAACTAGGTCAGGACTCCAGACACTCCGCCCTTTATTTTGTTCCAGCTAATCTAGCCTTCCAGTCTGCCAGTCCATGGACTGTCCATGCTATCTTGGATTCCGGTGCCACGGGAAACTACATAGACGGACAGTATTTACAGGAATGGAAAATCCCTGTAGAACGCAAGGAGTTTCCAGAGGTGGTCAACGCTGTAGACGGCACCTCTCTGTTGTCAGGTTTGGTCACGGAACGCACCATTGAACTCACTATGACATTAGACTCGGGCCATACTGAACAAATAACTTTTGACGTTATTTCCGCACCCCAGTATAAGATCATCTTAGGGTTGCCTTGGCTGGTGCGCCACAATCCATTGGTCAATTGGCAGTCTGGTTGCATTACGTTCTCTTCGGACCATTGCAAGAGACACTGTCTGTCAGTACCTGTGAAGTCTTGTGGGCCTTGCATCTCCTTATTGGATACGGCCGCAGTGGTTGGTGGCGTTTCTCCAGCCTTGCCTAAAGAATACAAGGACTTCAAGGATGTGTTCGATAAGATAGGGGCTGATATCCTTCCGCCTCATCGTCCCAACGATTGCCCTATAGACTTACTGGAAGGCGCAAAAATACCTTCAGGACGAATATATTCACTTACTCAAAAGGAGAACCTCATTTTGAAGGAGTATTTGGATAAAGCCCTAGCCAATGGTTTTATCCGTCCTTCTCGTTCCCCTGCCACGTCTCCCCTCTTCTTTGTGCCGAAGAAAGAGGGAGATCTGAGACCGTGCATAGACTATCGCGAACTGAATGCTGATACCATCAGAAACCAATATCCTATTCCATTGATATCTGTTCTCCTAGACCAACTGGGTTCTTCGGAATTGTTTACTAAACTAGATTTACGTGGAGCTTACAATTTGGTCAGAATGAGGAAAGGGGATGAGTGGAAGACAGCGTTCAAAACTAAATATGGGCTTTTCGAATATTTAGTTATGCCCTTTGGTCTGTGCAATGCCCCGGCTACCTTCCAAAGGTTTATCAATGATGTGTTCAGCGACTTGTTGGATCTTCACATCGTTGTCTATCTTGACGACATATTGGTATACTCCTCATCCTATGAAGAACATGTAAAGCACGTATCTGCAGTTTTGCAACGTCTTCGAGATAACCGCTTATATGCCAAATTAGAAAAGTGTTTGTTCCATGTTACCGAGGTAGAGTTCCTTGGTTATGAAATAACTAATACTGGCATAAAGATGAGCAATGCCAAGGTTCAAGCAGTGTTGGATTGGCCAATTCCTTCTACCATCAAAGCATTGCAGTCTTTCCTTGGCTTTGCTAATTTCTATCGTCGGTTTATTCGTTCATTCTCGGAAACTGTAGCTCCACTCACTGCATTGACCAGTAGTAAACGGCCTTTTGTTTGGAATACTGAGGCACAACAAGCTTTTGACGCGTTGAAGCAAGCCTTTACCACTGCACCGGTGCTTCAACATCCAGATTCGACCCAACCATTTTTTGTGGAGGCAGACGCCTCTGAGGTTGCGGTCGGCGCAGTTCTGTCCCAAATGTGTAAAGATACTGGTTTGCTCCACCCGGTGGCTTATCATTCACGCAAACTCACCCCTTATGAACAGAATTATACTGTCTCAGAATTGGAGCTCTTGGCCGTAAGGGATGCCTTCATTGTTTGGAGACATCACTTACTGGGGGCAGTCTTACCAGTGCAAGTGTACACTGATCACAGGAATCTTCTGGCCTTGAAATCCTTACAGTGTACTACGGCACCTCATTCCAGGTGGCATGAGTTCTTCTCCATGTATAATTTTACACTCACATATCGTCCTGGACCTTTGAACTCCAAGGCTGATGCCTTGTCTAGACTGCATGGAAACCCGTCGCGTTCCTGGGGGGGTACTATACTTCAGAGTCACCAGGTTGTCTGCGCCTGTACCTTGCAACCCTCACTAGTCTCCTCCATCCGGGACTGGGTGGCCTCAGGACCAAGTGAGTTAAAAGAATATAACATGGACGTCGTCAATTCCTTGCCTTATGTTCAAGGTCGCCTATATTTGCCCGATCTGGCCACACGGCGCACGGCAATGCAATGGTGCCATGATTCCTTGCTGGCGGCCCATCCAGGGAGACGTAAGACCCAGGAATTGTTACGTCGCTGGTGTTGGTGGCCGTCTTTACAGCGAGACGTCTCTGTTTATGTCTCCGCTTGTTCTATCTGTGCCCAGTGCAAGGAATGTACCACGAAACCTATGGGACTTATGCAACCCTTACCTGTCCCTGAACGTCCTTGGTCAATGATATCGATGGATTTTATTGTCGAGCTCCCACCTGTTCAAGGTTTTGATACGGTTTGGGTTATTGTGGACTATTTCACCAAACTTGCTCGTTTTGTTCCCTGCCAAGGTTTGCCTACTGCTCCTGTTCTTGCGGATCTATTTCTGCGTCATGTTTTCCGTGATTTTGGTCTTCCTGATATTATCATATCTGATACGGGGTCTCAATTCACCTCAAGATTCTGGAGGCATCTTACCACTTCATTGGGTATCGATGACCGCTTTTCCAGTGCTTACCATCCACAAACTGACGGTCAGACCGAAAGGCTCAATGCCACCCTCGAGCAATATTTGCGCTGTCTAACATTGCAATTCCAGGAATCATGGTTTTCGGTGCTGATCCATGCTGAGTTTGCATATAACAATTCTATTCATACTTCCACCGGCACCTCGCCATTCTTTGCTATGTATGGCCAACACCCCCGGACTCTTCCACTGAATTTTGTCACAGACATTGCCAACCCGGCAGTACAGGGTTGTCTACGAGATGTTACAACCGTTCATGAGGCTGTACTTCATCAATTAAAATTAGCGAAAGACCATGCTAAGCGGTATGCTGACCGGCATAGAGAACCAGCCCCTCAGTATACACCGGGGAACAAAGTGTGGTTGTCCACCAAGAATCTCCGTATACCAGGTCGCAGATGTCTTTTACCTCGTTTTGTGGGCCCCTTTCCTGTGCTTTCTTTGGTTAACCCAGTTGCGGTGAGATTGGATCTTCCGTCAACCTGGAAAATTCATCCAGTTTTTCATGTTTCTTTACTCAAACCTTGCCTCTCACCGGTTGTTTCTCTTCCCCGTCCACCACCTGTTATGGTCCAGGGGACGGAAGAATATGAGGTACAGGCTATTCTGGATGTCAAGACGGTCAGGGGCAAGCAGTTGTTCCTAGTGGACTGGAAAGGCTATGGTCCGGAAGACAGGACCTGGGAACCGGCCTCCAATATCCATGCTCCTGATCTCATGTTTCAATTCTTGGTCTCTCGTGGGGGTAATGCTTCATTGGGGGAGGATGCTGTCAGGATTCGTAAATCAAGGAGACAAACTGGCAATCTTGCCTTTCCCACTCGCTTACTTTCCTCACCTGGGGTTCCTTCGCTTTTGTCACGAAGACGCTGCTTCAGAACACGGAAGTTTGCACGGCCAGTTCGGTCTGTGTTCTTTAAGAAGCGCTGGTCTTTACCATGGAAACGCAGTCACTCTGCGTACTTGAGATCACGTGTCTTTACACATTGTTAGAATCACGTGACTTTTGGTTTTCGTTCTTATGCCCCGCCTCCCCGCTACTCGCTGCTTCTGAAATTGTTATTTCTCTTGCCGCTACGTATCTGACCTTGTTTCTGCTGAAGTTAATGTTTTGACCCGGATTGCCTACTGGATTCCTACTTGTGTTCCCCTCTTGTTGTTGCCTTGACCCTCGGAACTGCAATTTGGAAGTGTTACGGATCACGGACGTCTGCTCGTATTTTGCCCGCTTGGTTTTCGACTCTTGGAACTGTTCACGGATTTTTCTTGTCATCATCTTGGCTGGTACTACCATCTACATCATTCATTCTGCTGTTACTGGAACTTTTCTACGGACTTCCTCATTTTCCCTTGGAACTTGAAACTTTATATTAGGCGTCCGCGTGCCGTCGGTTTCAGGTGGACATTGCTGTTTACCGGACTCTTGTTAAGGCGTCCTCGTGCCGGCGGTGGGTAGGTGGATCACTCCTGCTTGCGGATCTTATGCTCTTCATTTGCTACTTCAGTTTTGGACTTCCTTGGACACTATCACCCGGTAAGACTGTTCCTTTATTTTCTATTCCTGCTTTTTGGTCGTTGTTTGGTTCCCGGTTAGTTACTGATTATTCTTGTCCCCTTAGAATTCTGATGCCACATTTCCATTCAGATTTTCCAGTCTGCCAACTATAGTCTATACTCAGGTACTTGACGTTTGGTTCTCTGAGCATTGCTATTCAAGTTGTCTTCTGTCACTAATTATGGTTCCTTTGCAGGTTGACTGGTTCCTGTGACGTCCTCTCATCTTTAAACCCATCTTTTGGTCAATTGACTGGTCAGAGAGTTTCTTTTACCTCTCTGTTGGGTACATTGACAAAAAGAATTTGTCTTCTACACGACGAGTTCAAGATCTTGAAGTCAGGATTCTGGTTACTTGGTCAAGGAATATCTCCTGGCTTAACACCGCCCCATTAGGAGGTCCGCTCGCAGGACCCGCTCTGGATGCCTGGTTTTACCTGATGTCCTTAGCGGGTCCCACGAGCGGCCCAGAATGCTAACAACGGGCCCGTCTTTAACGGGCCCGTTGTTAGCATGCTTCCCATTCCCATTGAGCCCTATAGGGGATCAAATGGGAATGGGGATGGTCCGGGTTCCCTGAATGGGGAAATACCAGGCTCTACAAGGTCAGAATGGCCCGGTATTTCCCCATTCAGGGAACCCGGACCCGAGTTTGGAGGCAGCCATGCCCTTTTTAAGGGCATGGCTGCCTCCAAACTCGTAATGAGGCCCAAAGTCTATCTAGGGCCAAGTATCTCCAATGTTCCCACCAGATTAAATGTTAAGTCTCAAATATTCCATACGGGGACAAGCATTTGTAAAGGAATGGTTATACTGGCCAACTGGACATGCAATGCTGCTTATGTAAATAGTCTCCACTATTGTCTTTAGTGGCAAAATCATTTCAAATTTGCTCTTGATCAAGATCCGAGTGATGACCTTTAATTGTATGTTTACACTGTGCATGAGTGAGGCATGACACATTAATGCTCATGTCCAAATCCCCTGTGGACCTAAGGTTCCAAATGTTGGAACATGCCAGGTGTTTTGGGTATCCTAATAATTTTTTAAGTTCAGTCTGTAACACAGTCAGTCATGGTTTCTCACCCGTAGAGGCACGTTTCCAGTAATACATGGTGCATTGCTTGAGATAAACTGACTTAACCATACCAATGCGAAACTCACTTAATAAGAACTCTATTGGCAGCTGTGAGGGGAAAGTCATCAATTGCTGAACAGCAGATCAGGAGGAAACTCCATAAACAAAATTATAGTGCACAAGGCAAACAGTACTGCTAACCAATTTCGGTTCAAAGGTTTAACAATGCATTTTGTTGATATACATATTTGCTGACCCAAGCTTTGAATATTTGACCAATAAACTATTATACTACTTGTCTTGAAAAAGCTCAGGCAGGGGTAAAACTGTGGGCCATACAGTTTGCAAATTCTTTAGCATAAGTTACAAAAAACGCACTATCAGTGGCAAATGCTGTACTATTAAAATAATTGGTACCTAGGATGTCACCTACTAACATCCAAACAAGTGATTGAGTGACAAGAAGTACTTGGTGGTGGTTTATGAATGTAATTAATGTACTGACTCCAAAACAACATATATATAGTTTATTTCTGCTTGGAGAACCTGCACATGTGTGTACTGTCCTTGCAGGAAACTCATCCATTTTCAAACTCTTGCTCTGAAGTCTCTTTAGTTCCTTCTAATACTTCTGTCCCCAGATGATACTGTCATAAGTAAGCCTGGGAACTATCTTCATTCTAGGCTAAGAGAAAAGTATGAGTATCGGACACAATGGTGTGTGCTATATCCTATCGCCAAATGCTTTTAACCGGGGCCAGCAGCGTCGCCACATTCACATAACAGGTGTACACATAATGGCCTACAGGTTAGACCATTGAAGTACGTGTGTGGCCGGCAAATCGCACTAGTGCCCTAATATCCTGATGAATCAAAAATAGCTAGAAACCCCAAAAGGTTTCAATAACAGTAGTCTCTGTTGGATCAGGAATATCTTCATTCCAAGTAGGATATCAGCAGACACGTTTTTCACATGCGTTGTTTTCAAGGCTGGCAAAATCATCCACGAACAAAACATTATTTGAAAGCGATACCCAAAATAACCACCGGTCAAGTGGCACAGCGAGTAGAGCGCTCGCTTTGACATTCATGCAGAGCCTGCTAACGCAGGTTCGAATCCGGCAGGGCCAAACTCAGCCTCTCATCCTTCCGAGGTCGAGCGCACCACACACCGTGGGTAATAATAAGCAGCGCTCAGATACCTGAGGATTCTTAGCGCTATATAAAGTACATACGTCATCCCAACAGTTAACAAAGTGGAATATACAGTAAGGAACAATAGGTGCAATGGAAAAACAAATAATTAAAAGGAAAACATAATACAAACATACCACATAGTTGCAGGAAGATCAAAACAGAGGAAACAAAAGTTCGAATGAGTTGAATATATTTGGTATTCAATTATAATAAATACTGAACGAAGTAGAGTGAAAAGGGCAATGTGAATACCCAAAAGATGCATCTTGCATCTTGTCAAAAGAGTTATGGGTGCCTCCCGTTTACTGCAATAGCATTATATTTATACTAGTCTGTATGCATATTTGTTGGGCAGATGCGCCCATGAATTATTCACATGCAAGTATTTGAAACCGGCCAGAGAGCTATTACTGACTGTTTCCATCCGCAATTCGTAAAACAGCACATTCATACAATTTTGGTGGACATTTTAAATTTCCCATAAGATATGTATCAAGCAAACATATTGCGCATTACTTTGGACGCTATCAACAGATCAGCTTTTTACATACTTAGGTGTCACTGACCCTACGGAACGCACATTTGTGTAGACCTCTAGCAAGCAAACCTACAGATCCTATTACTACCAATTGTGCATTTCACATTGGATGCTTGGTGAGGTGTCTGCTTATTCTTTACATTTTTTAGCCCTTTACTACCCACAAAGGGTCAATGCATACCTGTGAGCTATTACTTAAATAATAGGACCTATATATCACTGTTCCTGTTCAATTCAGACTCAGCTTTCACAGAGAATAACACTCTAGTCACTTACCACACTGAGGTGCTTTAAAGGTATAGTGCTTTTGGACAAGCTGCATATGTTAGGTATTCACATTGCCCTTTTCACTCTGCACCGTGTGCACGCCATTCAGTATTTATCATAATTGAATACCAAATATATTCAACTCATTAGAACTTTTGTTCCCCCTTTTTTGATCTTCCTGTGAAACCCCATCTACTTCTGAAACCAAATATGTGGTACGTTTGCATTATGTTTTCCTTTTAATTGTTTGTTTTTCCATTCCAACTATTGTTCCTTACTGTATATTCCACTTTGATAACTGCTGGGATGACTTATCTACTTTTCATGTTTGTTATTTTGGGTATCACTTTCAAATATTGTTTTGTTTGTGGATGGTTTTGCCAGCCTTGAAAATGCCGCATGTCGAAACATGTGACGGCTGACATCCTACTTGGAATAAAGATATTCCTGATCCAACAGAGACTACTGTTATTGAAACTTTTTTGGGATTTCTAGCTATTTTTAAACCATCAAGATTTTAGGCCACTAGCGCGAATCGCTGGCTACAGACGTACAGCAACTATCTTCATTCTAGGTACCTTATTAACAGATGTGAAATAGTATCCTGTGTGTCTAGCAGTAAAGATGTGTATTGCCCCCAGTTGCTAGGCTAACCCAAGTTTCAATTTCTCCATATTTTATTTATTGAATTAATTTATTTTTTGAACAATTGTACGAAGTATTTATAGCAAAATAGTTTCCAGGCACCACAAGAAATAAATAAGGGGCGGGGGAGGCAGAGGAGAAAAACAACAATAATGATCCTACTTGGCATTGTGACATTCGGATCGTGCAAGCGCAGTAACACAAAGTGCAGGGGGGGGCGGGCAGGTTAGGGCTATGGGATGGGCTAGGGAGAGTAGGAAGAGGGAGCAGTGCAATAGGGATGGGGCGCCAGGGGCTGGGCAAGTACTTGGGGAGCTCAAGAGGGCAAGTGCCAAGGGAACCAAAGGGAGGGGTCAATAGTGCAAGCACAGGGATGGACCAGACTCAGTAGGCTAGTCAGGGAAGGGAGCACAAGGGAAAGTGCTGGTAAGGAGCTACGGGGGAAGATAGGTCGATGAAATGCATGGCCCCAGTAAGACTCATAGGGGACACAGGCAACCAGTCATAGTCGCAGGAGGAGCAGGCCAGCAAGTGAGAGGTAAGGAGGAGTAGAAAAGGAAGGTCTTGAGAAGCTTCCCGAACTTAAGGAGATCCAGATCAAGTCGTAGAGGGGCAGGGAGGCTATTCCAGAGTGAGGCTCGCACCAAAGAAAGAAATCTACCCTCCACTCTCAGCTTGGCAAAACCTCTTATCTGCAGAGAGTTGGATCTAGTGGACCGAAGGACTCTAGCAGAGAGGTATTTAGCATGAGAGAGTTGGATGTAGCAATGTCCCAGGCCCCAGAAAGCCTTGTGGATGATGCAGATGGTCTTGCATTTCATCAATGGATCCACCAGGAGCAAATGGAGAAATTCTAGGGTGTGAGAGATGTGGTCTCTGGACTTGAAGCCAAGGACAAGTTGTCATGCGCGGAAAGGGTACCAACATGCACCCCATCATGCTTAATACTCAGGCCAATAGAGGTAGTGATACCAGCACTCCCACTCCCGGGGACTCCCCGACACGTAGCACCGCTAGGCTTTCCAAGGTACACACAGTTCATGGTCTTAGGTTACCTGTGGTGCGAGGGAGGCATGAACGTTCCTTGTTTCGAGGCAGGTGCGGCGGTCACCCTCATTGGGTTCCTCGTTTGCATTGGCAACTTCCCTGGAGGTTGCGAATGGGCAGGAGCAGCCGATTGCTTTCACTTCCGGGTTACGGGATGCTTTCCTGATCACGTGCTTTGTCCTCCACTCACGTGATCGGGAGCCGTGCATCAAAGCCGGTCAATTCGAATCACTCGTTGCAACACTGTTCAGGGTCTCGATTCAAGATTCAAGATTCACGGTTACTTGACCTCGGCTCACGGACTACGGATTGCTATCTCTCATTCCTTGGTACTGTCATGTTGGTCTGCATCGATACTCGGATTTCTGACCTTTGGATAACGAATTCTGGACTGCCTCTGAACTACTCCCTGGTTTGTCAAATTTATCACGGTTACCCGAAATCGACGCTTGGACTGCTTTTGGACCTGCCTTTGTTTTTGCCCTGAACTGTTACAGTTGCTTTCAAGTGCTTCACGTCTTACCAAGTGCCACAAATCTTCCACGAATCATCCAGGTGTTTGCAGCCGGTACTACCATCTGGTGTCAGGCTTCAAGGACTGTTTGCGCGCCCCTTGCACCACAACTCCCGATCCCAGGCCCCTCCTTATTGGGTTTAGGTAAGCACTTTTTGGTATTTGATTTCGCTTGCGAGTTCAGTTACTGTGCCTGTTTGTGCTAATACTTGGCTTCCTTCCAACAGCCTTGGGGTCTTCGGCGGCCCCTGGATCCTCTGAAACAACACCAACACCTCTGACTTCAAGGCTCGCACAGAAAGTGTTCTTGTATCTCTCTGTGGGGAACTTGGGGACAGAGGCCCTAATACTCTTCACGACACAGCAAGTCTGACAGACTGTGAAGCAAGTGTGTTCGTGTTGAGCATGGAGGCCACATCCGATGACCCCGTGGCTGCATTGGTGCAGGCAATCACAGTATTGAGGGCAGACATGGCGGCCGCCAATACGGCTATACATAAGCGCCTAGACTCTATCTAAATGGCACAGCATCCTTTGCCCACTGATGCAGAGTTTGGGGACACCGTGGCTCAACCCCCGGTGGGGCAACCCATTGCTCCCGCTGCCGCACCACAGGTTCCTGTAATCATGCCCACTCCCTTTCCACTAGCAGCCCCGGAAAGATTTCATGGAGACCCCAGGAGGTTTCGTACATTCCTCAACCAAGGTAAGTTACACTTTCTATGTAGACCCCAGGGCTTCCCTGATTCCACCACAAAGGCGGCATTCACCCTTTCCCATCTAACTGGTACTGCTGCAGCCTGGGCCAACCCATTACTCGAAACTGACAGCCCGGCTCTTTATGATTTTGAGTTGCTAGTGACAGAAATGTCCCATGTGTTTGACACACGACAAAAAAGCCCAGTCCCGAGATCTCGAGTAGTTGGACCTAACCCACGGAAGAGGCACACTCATAGAATATATCACCAAATTCAATCAGTTGGCTGTCGAGACCTTGTGGCCTGATACAAAGAAGGCTGTGGTATTCTATAGGGGATTAAGTAATTCCATGAAAGACGCTATGGTGGTCGTTCCCTCTCTGCCCACACAGCATACTGAATTAGTAGATCTCACCTTACAGATTGACGCACAGCGTTCTGAACGCAAATCTGAGGCAGGGTTTTCTAATACAGTCCAGGCTCCCCTTCCACAGATACAGGTGGTGAACCTATGCAAATAGGCGGAATCCGCAGCCCGATTTCACCAATAGAAAGGGAGCATCGAAGAAACGACAATGCCTGCTAGTATTGTGGCTTAAATGGACATTTTGTAAAAACCTGTCCTCGACGTCCCAAGCTAAAGAATCTGGTTTTTCAGAATGCTCGAACCTAGATCCCAGGGCTGGATCGAGCATCTCTTCCGTTCCCTCGGAACCAGTACCTGCCTTTGGACGGGTCAGGCCAGTGGTTGTGCAAGCAACGTTAAAACCCACACCAGATGTCATTCATTCAGTATCCATTGTTATTGACTCGGGTGCCACTGGCAATTACGTTGACATCAAGTTGGCAGGGTCTTTGAATCTCCCCTTGGTTAACAAACATCACCCTGAACCTGTACAGACAGTGGATGGCACAGCCTTGATTTCTGGCCCGATTAGGCAGCAGACAGCCCCGCTCACGTTGAACATTCACAACATCCACCAGGAAATCATTTAATTTGACTTAATTTCAATGCTACAGTTTGGTCTGATATTGGGCATTCCTTGGTTGAAAGAGGACAACTCTTTGATTGACTGGAAGACTGGGCAAGTTCATTTTGAGTCTGAGCTGTGTCAGAATTATTGCCTCAACGCACCTGAGGGTATTGAGTCTCCACCGCTGGCATTGGGGGCCATTGCTCAGCTTACATTGAGTGATGACATCGCTTCCCCCGCAGAATCACACCTAGTGGGGGCAGTTGCAATAGGTATTCCTGCAGATTATCAGGACTTTCAGTTGGTTTTTGATCAAGGTTCCTCTGAAGTCCTTCCCCCCATCGTCCTTATGACTGCCCTGTTGAGTTAATCCCCGATTTCGCTATTCCCTCGGGTCGGATCTATTCATTATCCCCCTCAGTAGAGAAAGCCCTAAAGGAATACATCCAAAAGGCCCTGAAGTTTAGTCACATATGCCCTTCCACCTCCCCGGCGGCCAGCCCTATTTTTTTTGTTCCCAAAAAGGAGGGGGACTTGCGTCCTTGTGTGGACTACCGCCGTTTCAACTCCACTACCATAAAGAATCGGTACCCGATACCCTTGATCACTCTGTTATTGGACCAGCTAAGCCACGCCACCGTGTTTACCATGCTCGATCTCCGTTGTGCGTATAATCTAATCAGGATTCGCCCCAGAGACGAATGGAAGACGGCATTCTGCACTCGATACGGCTTGTTTGAATACGTGGTCATGCCGTTTGGGCTATGTAACGCCCCAGCCACATTTCAATGCTTTATGAACGAGGTATTCAATGACCTGCTGGACGTGTGTGTCGCAGTCTACCTCGATGATATCCTCATATTTTCACAAACCCTAAAAGAGCATGTGACACACGTCCGCGAGGTAGTGTCTCGCCTTCGCCAAAATTCACTTTTTGCTAAACCCGAGAAGTGTCAGTTCAACACTGACACTGTGGAATTCCTAGGGTTCCATATCACTCCAGGGGGCCTAGCCATGAACCAGTCCAAGGTACGAGCAGTGCTAGAGTGGCTGAAACCCAGTAACCTTAAGGCTCTTCAGTCAATTCTGGGATTCTCGAATTTCTATCGACGGTTCATTCAGGGTTTCTCTTCTCTTGTAGCACCACTTACGGCATTGACTAGCCCTAGTGTGCCTTTCTTGTGGTTAGACGACCACCAGGCGGCTTTTGATGCATTGAAGTCAGCATTCACTACTGCTCCCGTCCTAAAGCATCCTGATCCAGAACCCCCCTTCATCGTGGAAGCAGATGCGTCTTCTTTCGCTCTTGGCGCCGTGTTGTCCCAACATTGCCCTTCCTCTGGTCAGCTCTATCCAGTGGCGTTTCATTCTCAGAAGTTCTCCCCTGCTGAAAGCCATTACACCGTGACAGATAAAGAACTATTGGCTATCAAGGATGCCTTTCAAGTCTGGCGGCATCACCAATTAGGGGCAAAACACCAAGTCACGGTATTCACAGACCATCGGAATCTCCAGGATTTGGCTTCACTTAAGTGTCTCAATAGTCGTCAGGTGCGGTGGCATTTGTTCTTTGCATCTTACGATTTCCAAATCAGACATCGATCAGGTTTATCCCATGGAAAAGCGGATGCACTATCTTGTTCCCCTGGGGGGGTTTCCTTGCCCATTTTCCCCGAAACCGTACTGGATCAACATGTCATCTGTCTCTGTACACCACCACTGCCGCTTCTCTCGTCAAGCCATACATGGGTATCACAACACCCTGAACAAATCTCAGAGTGGGATCCGGTGATTCATGATGGGTTGCCATTTATCCAAAATAGACTGCTGTTACCCGCAACCTCGCTTTGGAGTGGTCCCACGACAGTGCCATTAATGGACATCCCGGTCAAAAACGGACACTGGCACTCCTCAAGCGATGGTGTTGGTGGCCGTCCATGAAACGGGATGTTGAATGCTATGTGAACACATGTGCGATCTGTGCTCAGTGCAAACATTGCTGCGGCGCCCTGTAGGACTCCTACATCCATTGCCTGTACCCCCTAGGCCCTGGCACACGATAACGATGGATTTCATGACACACCTCCCACCCATATCGTTTTGAAGCAAGGGCTTCAACACGATATGGGTGGTGGTGGATTCTTTTTCCCAATTGGCTCGCTTTGTTCTCTGTTCGGGCATTCCCTCTGCCCCTGTGTTAGCTAACCTTTTCTTCAAGTCCATTTTCTGTCTTTTTGGGTTACCTACTGTGATCATCTCGGACAGGGGGCCTCAGTTCACATCTCGGTTCTGGCGGGCACTTACTGGACTCCTAGGTATTGATTCCCGGTTCTCATCAGTTTATCATCCAGAAACGGTTGGCCAGACCGAGAGGGTGAACCAGGCCAGGGAGCAATACTTACGTTGTCTCATTCTACAGCATCAACAGTCATGGTTCAGTATCTTACATCTTGCTGAGTTCGCATACAATAACGCACAACACTCATCCACCGGCTCCTCTCCGTTCTATGTCCTGTACGGTCAGCACCCTCGTACCTTGCCTATTCCTGATGACACCTTTTCTGAAAATCCCGCCGCTGTGGCTTGTGCCCGTGACCTGTCGGCCATCCATGCTCAAATGCTTGCTCATCTTCGTGAGGCTCAGATGTCTTCGAAGTCTGCGGCTGATAAACGGAGGGTTGAGGCTCCTTCCTATGCTGTGGGTAATAGGGTCTGGCTTTTGTCTCGACATCTCCGATTACCTGGTTGTCGGAAGCTGCTGCCCCGTTTCGTGGGCCCCTATAGGATTACCAAGGTGATCAACCCGGTGGCTTTTCGCCTGGCGGTTCCCGTCTCTTGGCACATTCACCCTGTGTTTCATACTTCCCTTTTGAAACCCTGTACTGTTCCTACCAGTCTTCGGGATTCCCCTGGCCCCGTTTCTGTGGGTGGTTCTGAAGAGTTTGAGGTTGCTGACATTTTGGGATCCCGTGTGGTCAGGGGTGGTCTCCAGTATTTGGTGGATTGGGTTGGTTTTGGCCCAGAGGAACGGTGTTGGGTTCCTGAGGTTGATGTCCATGCCCCGCGCCTTGTCTCTCGTTTTCACTTGTCTCATCCCTTCTGCCCACGTGGTCGTGGGCCGTTAGGGGGGGGGCTCTGTCATGCGCGGAAAGGGTACCAACATGCACCCCATCATGCTTTATACTCAGGCCAATAGAGGTAGTGATACTAGCACTCCCACTCCCGGGGACTCCCCGACATGTAGCACAGCTAGGCTTTCCAAGGTACACCCAGTTCATGGTCTTAGGTTACCTGTGGTGCGAGGGAGGCGTGAAGGCTCCTTGTTTCGAGGCAGAGGCGGCGGTTGCTCTCATTGGGTTCCTAGTTTGCATTGGCAACTTCCCTGGAGGTTGCGAACGGGCAGGAGCAGCCGATTGCATTCACTTCCTGGTTACAGGACGCTTTCCCGATCACGTGCTTTGTCCTCTGCTCACGTGATCAGGAGCCATGCATAAAAGCCGGTCAATTCAAATCACTCGTTGCTTCACAGCTGTTCTCACGAAACACTGTTCAGCGTCTCGATTCAAGATTCAAGATTCACGGTTACTTGACCTCGGCTCACGGACTACGGATTGATATCTCTCATTCCTTGGTACTGTCATTTTGGTCTTCACGGATACTCGGATTTCTGACCTTTGGATAACGAATTCTGGACTGTCTCTGAACTACTCCCTGGTTTGTCAACTTTAACACGGTTACCCAAAATTGACCCTTGGACTGCTTTTGTCCTGCCTTCATTTTTGCCCTGAACTGTTACAGTCGCTATCAAGTGCTCCATGTCTTACCAAGTGCCACAAATCTTCCACAAATCATCCAGGTGTTTGCAGCCGGTACTACGTTCTGGTGCCAGGCTTCAGGGACTGTTTGCGCGCCCCTTGCACCACAACTCCCGATCCCAGACCCCTCCTTATTGGGTTTAGGTAAGCACTTTTTGGTATTTGATTTCGCTTGCGAGTTCAGTTACTGTGCCTGTTTGTGCTAATACTTGACTTCCTTCCAACAGTCTTGGGGTCTTCGGCGGCGCCTGTTTCCTGTGAAACAACACCAACACCTGTGGCTTCAAGGCTCGCACAGAGAGTGTTCTTGTATCTTATTGTGGGGAACTTGGGGACAGAGGCCCTAATACTCTTCACGACACAGCAAGTCTGACATAAGTCTTGCAGTCCTATTCTGGATTAGTTAAAGAGGGCAGAGGGAGGAAAAAGGACAGTTAAAGAAGAGACTGTTGCAGTTATCCAGCCTGGCGAGAACCATAGCTCTGGACACACTGATATTCTGGGGGAAAATGATGAAAGGGAGAATGCCTATGAGGAAGTGAAGCTGAAAGAGGCCCTTCTTGGCAAGTTCAGCGATATAAGGTCAAGCGAGAGAGGAATCAAAGAAGGTGAGGTGAGGGGAGGGAGCCCAAGGAGGGTGGGCAGAGAGTAGGGGAAGGAGGGGACAGGAGTCCCAATGTGATGGATCTCATGCTTACTGGCATTAAGGCAGAGACCATCATCAGCACACCATGATGTGAGAAGGAGAGAGAGGAATCAAAGAGGGTGAGGGGAGGGAGCCCAAAAACGGTAGCCAGAGATTAGGAGGGAACCAGGGGACAGGAGTCCCAATGAGAAGGCTCTCAGTCTTACTGACGTTAAGGCAGAGATCATTATCAGCACACCATGCCTGAATAGCAGACAGTCGGGAATGAGAGAGGAAGGAGAGGAGTAAGAGGAGGGAAGCTTGACAGAAATCATTACACTGAAAATGAGGAGAGGTGGATATCAAGTGGGCAAGAGGGGCAAGGTACATTTTGAAAATCCACGTTGAAAGGATAGAGCCCTGACGGATGCCACTAGTAGAGAGTGTGGTAGAGGAGAGAAAAGGGCCCGGTTGTACTAGCGAGGGCCACTTCAAGATGAAAAAGGTCAACCATTCCAGTGCCCGGTCTGTGATATCTAGGGTATGTCCCATGCAATTAAGTTGATGGTCAACCATTACTCCTAGGTAATTGCATCTCTCTACCTGTTCAATAATATTCCCTTGCAGTTGCCAATTGTAGTTATCCTATGCTGATTTCCTCTTAGGATGAAAAGCCATAATTCTTGTTTCAGCAATATTAATTCTTAAGTCCTGTTCTTATGAGAATACGAACAGTTGGTTTATAGTAGACTGCAGCCCTTATGAAGTGTAGCTCATCAGGATTAAATCGTCAGCATACCCAAGTCAGGTCAAACATTGTTACTTAGCTGGGGTGACAAGCTTCTGTCCACGTACTTTGTGATGTCCGCCATGTAAAGGTTGAACAAGATAGGAGTTAGCATGAATCCCTGTTTTAACCCTGTGGTTGAGGGAGTGCTCAACGTCAGGTCTCCATTTAGATTAAGACTTACTCTGACAGTGGTCTTTGTGAAGAGTTTACTCAAGATATCTAAAAGGCCCCTATGTACCCTCAAACCTCTGTTTTTTTCCAAAGAGTGCTGAAATTAACAGTGTCAAACGTGGGACTAAAATCAACAAACACCACTTACAGCGATTGTTGGTGAAAGCTCCATGCACTCTCAATCATTGTGATGAGCAACATTAGATTATCTATAGTAGAACATTTTTTTAATGAAAAGTTAATTGGTTGAATGGAAAGAGTTTTGTATTTTCAACCGATCCTGTAGTTCAGCAAATAGCACCCTGTAAAATATTTTAGCTGCTGCGTCCAGCATAGCCAGGATGCAGTAACTATTAGGCTCATTAGTGGGGCCTCGCTTATACACTGGCACCACAATACTCTGTGTCCAAGTACTAGGCAACATACCAGCCTCATTAATCTTCTGGAACAAGAAATGCAGCACCCTTCCCCCTCTCTTAGGTCTGTATTGCATGAGGGCATTACAGGTGCCACCAGGCCCTGGAGCCCTAGAGTCCTCACTCTTTTTTATATGTGTGATTGTGGGTCTCCTAAATCATTTTTATAATTCCACCTTTAATTATTCTCATAATCCCCCATCGCTTCCTCCATGGTCTTCCCCACAGTTATTTTAGCATACTCTTCACAGGATTCTTTGGACATGCCCATTATTAAGCATGGGTGTGCAGGATGCGCATTTACCACTTTCCAGAAGGTGCGCTCATCATTTTTGTCAATCACATCCAGGGTTTTCCAGCATCCAATTTTTAACTCATTTCTATAGGCACACAGCTATTTTCGATAGCTTATTTCGATAGCCTTATGATATGATGTGAAATGATATGATAGTTTATTTATAAACTATACACAATGTGATATGATACGATAGTTTATTTATAAACTATACACAATGTGTTTCAAAGCACTTCAAGGCAAGGGAGGGAACAAGAGAAAATACAATGACATTCTTACAGGCCATGAACAGTAAGGATATGAAATTAACTATCGTACTCAGCCTGAGGACATTTCAGATAGTGCAAGAGCTAAGACATAGATAAGGAAGGGATGGGGAGAGTGGGAAGGAAATGGAAACAGGCGGGCGACTACTATACTAGGCCTGACGACATTTCCGGTAGAGCCGGAGAAAAACAAGAGGTGAGGGAGAGGGGTGTAGAAAGGTAGGGGAGGAACAAATCAAGTGACTATCATACTAGGCCTGACAACATTTCAGATAGTGCTGGAGGCGGGGTGGGGAGGAAAAAAAACAGTAAAGGGAGGGAGGAGGAGACAGACGAGGTTGCTATCATACTAGGTCCAGGGACAATTGTGATAGAGTAAGTGCATAGAAGAAAGTAAGGGGAGGAGATAGGAAAAGGGAGAAGGGAAAGGAGGAGAGAACGGAGAGTTAGCAGTCAAAAGAGTGGAGAAGCAATAGGGGAGAGAGAATACAATTGCAGAAGTCAGTAATAACAGATAATGTTGCAAGCCAGGTTACAAGATGAAGATTGGAAAGCATGATTCAGGGCCACCATGAGTACAAGATGCAATGGAAGTCCAGCATGATAGTTGAGAAAGGGTGACGCACCGTGAATGAAGTCCATAAAAGTCAAATGCAGCATTGGCGACCTAACGCACACTTGGCGTCGTCCATGGTTGCCTAGAAACCATCCATTGGGACCATAGTTTTAAGCGGCGAGGTTAGCCAGAGTCGGAAGCTGGCCCACCACGCCTAAGGCCCACTTAGGCAAAGGCCCCTTCCTGTCTGCCCCTGTCCGTACCTGCGGCATGGCGCTGGGCGCTGCTCCACGGACTTCCTGCATCAACATCTTTATCTCCTCCTGCCGAGCACACTCCTACAAGTTCCTAGACGCGCACATACTGCTGAATCTACATACGCCCACTGCCAAGTACTATTTGTGCCGAACATTTTGCTTTCTTCATTTGTCCGGTAAGAGCCTGAACAAGCATTGTCTATTGACTAAGTATTCTATGGGGCTCATATCAATGTAATGCACGCTCACTATACAAACACGCCTGCATACTAGGCTCGCAATGTATATATTACCATCCACTCCACTAGTCAACATAGATATCTATTGTATGTAACTGCTTTTCCACAAACGTATTTCGCTTATTGCTGTGTTCTATGGTGCATACCAACCACCTTACTGTCACACCAGTGTACCTTAATATTCACTTGTTGTTAAGGTCAAACACCCAAAACCTAGTGCTAATTACACTGCTAAATTTGCTAAAATTCCTGTTGCTTGAATTTTTGTACCACCGTGATATTGTTTGTCAAGATCCTTTTACCTCGTGTCTCGATATGCCGCTGTGCCTCTTTGCCAGCCTCCTCCTTGCACACCTAGCCACAATCACGTCGCTAGCCTGTTCACACCATGCACCACACATCACCACTCTCGTGACCCTGTCTCATCACCTCTGCTCGCCACCCACCATCATGATCCATAACACCATACCTCTGCCTCTCTTCCCTACCACATCCATCACGCCCACTCATAACATCATGACTAACTCTCACGTCAACCAATACACCAATCCTTATCTTAATGCACCTGCCTTGTGGCTTCAAGACTTCGCCACCAAGCCCACACTGAATCAACCTTTGCTCACTCCAATTTAGGAATCGTAGACTTAGATCTAGATTGCCTCACATTCCGTGTTCCCATCGTAGTACACTCCTACACCACACTACTAACCTGCTCCCATCTTCGCAGGCTCAACATGACCACCCTGTGGCCCCTCCTAACAAAGAGTTAAAGGGAGCCCTCATGAATGCTAGATCCCTTCCGGCCCACGCTCTTGACATTGCAGACCTCATCACCGCCCAAAACCTTGACTTCATCGCTATCACGGAAACCTGGTTACATGCTGCTCCAGGTCCGCTTTTGGCCCTAGCTATCCCAGACGGATACTCCATCATTAGAAATGACCGCAATCCTAACCTCTCCAAAGGTGGTGGCGTTGCCTTTATTCACAGGGATAACATTAACATGAGACCTATTCCCAACACTCATCTCAACTCTGCCGAATCTCTATCAGTCAAACTCTCTCTATCACCTACTAATACTGCTTTACTGCACCTCATCTACAGACCACCAGGACCTCTCATCTCCTTCTCAGATGACATTATATCCATCCTCACTGACAACACCAAACCTAACTCCCAAGTCTTACTATTGGGCAACCTTAATCTTGGCCTATCAGACCCTAAGGATCTCCAGGCCGACGAGATTGCTAGTGACATCTCTAAGTTAGGATTTTCTCATTGTATTCTCGAACCACCTCACAAAAAGGGCAGAACCCTCGATTGGATTGCTGACCTAAACTGCAACACGTCGATAAGTTCCAACTCCGCCTGTGCTTGGTCAGACCACCACATTATCATCTTCAACTTACCAGCCAACAACCCACGACCCAAACCTACCTTGGCATCATCTATTCCCACAAGAAACAAAAAGGACATCACAAGAGACAAATTACTCCATCTCATCCTACCAATACTCATCAAATGTGCCTTACAGCACAATGACCCTACAGTCCTAGTGGACACCTTTAACCAAACCTTGCTTAAAGCCATCTACACCATAGCACCTATCAAACTATGGAAATCCAAACAACGAGCCCACCTAAACTCATGGTTCACCCCACAACTGAGAGCACTGTGCAAAGTAAAACGTAACGCCGAAGCTCTTTGGAAAAGTCTCCCCTGTGAGACCAATAAATACAACCTCTTCATGGCATCCCTGAATTACAAGCAAGCGATCGTACATGCTAAAAAAGAGACGTACAATTTACTGATCTCGCAGGCAGAATCCATCACAAAGGAGCTTTTCAAAATTCTTAAAGAACTAGAATCCTCTTCGCCCATCCCCGACACCTGCAGCAAAGACAGCACGTGGTGCAACAATATTAAAAAAGCCCTCTTCACCAAAATTACCACTCTACAGTCTAAAATCAATGATAAACAAAATTGCTTACTAACCACCTCCCAAACCGTACACCCGGCCTTTAAGAATGCCACCCATTCCTTTACTCATACCCCGTTCAGCTTCGCCATTCTCACCATCCCTGAGGTTGAAAATATCATCAGTAAATTAAAACCTTCAAACTGCCAGGGCGATTCCTGCCCTGCCCCCATCATTAAGGAATCCGCGTATGATCTTGCCCCTTTCATCACCACCTTTATTAATTCCTCATTTCAATCGGGAATCATCCTGGATAATCTCAAGGACTCCTGGGTCATCCCACTGTTGAAAAAACCCACCCTTGACCCCTGTACACCATCTAATTATAGACCCATTACCACAGTCCCTTTTCTATTAAAAATACAAGCCAGAGCAGCCTACTTACAGATCCAGAAATACCTAGAAACCAACAATTTACTTGGTACTAGACAATTCGGATTTAGACCTAAGCATGGGACAGAAACAGCCCTACTAGATCTCAAAACCCAAATTGAGGATTTAAAAGACAATGGCAAACTGGCCCTCCTACTACTTCTTGACCTATCTGCAGCTTATGATTTGGTCAATCATCAAATCCTCTGCCGACATCTGAAATCAGCTGTCCACTTCTCGGAAAAAGCCACCAACTGGATAAGTTCCTTCCTGGACAACAGACACATGAGAGTATTTTCACCAACCTCAGCTGCAGATCCATCCCCGGTGATGTGTGGAGTGCCACAAGGTTCTTGTGTTTCACCTACACTTTACAATGTATTTACCAAACCATTGTTTGATATACTTGATTATCTGGTTGTCATCTACACCAACTACGCTGATGACACCCAGATACTCATTCCCACTACTGATGACTACATGATTACTGTAATGCACTATATCAAGGGACTTACCAACGTAACCTCAACAAACTCCGGGTCACCCAAAATAATGCTATTAGAGCGGTCCTCAACATCCCTAGATCTGCACACATCTCTGAAACTAGGAAGAGTCTACATTGGCTCTCAGTTACCCAACGGATTTCACTGAAATCTCTTGCACTCACACACAAATGTGTAAACAATCAGGCCCCCATCTACCTAACCTCTTGATTCACTCAGCATGCACCCACCCGGTCATTCAGATCAGCCCAAACACATTGCCTAACCATTCCCAGATACAAACTTCAGAAAGCCGGGGGTGTAAGTTTCCCAGTTCTAGCCTCTAAACTATGGAACTCATTTCCACTCACCACCAGATCCGTATCTTTTCCAACCTTGTTCAAACAAAGAGCCAAGCTTTGGATAGCTACCACACTTGACTAACTGCCTTTTACCCCAATACTCTACCCTCTTCTTCTTACTCCTTGACAACTACCACCGGTCTACTGCATTTCCATGTACTTTATTTATTGCATCACTCTGTACATGTATACTGCTTGTATTCCAATGTAACTATAACCTTTGCCTTAACTGTAACTACAACCATTGCCTTAACTGTACCTTATTGTTCCTTGATGCTCCAAGAAACGCGCCCGGATGCCTTCGGGCCTGGAGTGCTATACAAATAAATAAGATACAAATACAAATACGGTGATGGTGAAACCAGAATTTATCAGGACAGACTTCTGCAGAAGTAGGCTTGAGGGAGGTGAGGGGGAAGCAGGGTAGAAGAATCAAGCAAAACAGGCAACCCCTCTGTGCGAGAATGGTGGGGGCACAAAGGAAATCACAGGGGGACAAGAGGGAGTCGGATGGCCTCTGGGGACAGAGGGAGTAACACATGTTAGTGCATGCTTACCTGCTGTCAGAGCAGGGGGTCGGGCCCTGGGTCCTCCTGGTCCGAACAGGTCCAAAGAGGAAATGCCCTTTTCTTCATCTGCCCTTTGCTTAGGACGCCCGGGCGAGAGACGCCCTTGATCTAATAGTTAAGAGCAGGAAAGAAGAGGCAGGGCTAAGAAGGTGGGTGGTGCTTAGGCCTGGTGACCTAGATCCACTTGCCCCTGCTCCAAGGAAAAGAGGATGGAGGGCTCCTTAAGTAGGGAAAAGAGCGGCAAGCAGGAAGGCACCAGGTGGGCGGGGCGTGCTAAATTGTGAAAATGAGCAGCAGGCAGGAAGGCACCAGGTGGCCGGGGCTTGCTAAGTGGTGAAAAAAGAGTGGCAGGCAGGAAGGCACCAGGTGGGCAGGGCTTATAATCCTCAACATACTCCAGCTGCTCTTTCCTATAATTATGAGCAGCACCTAGCTCCCTTCTAAGTACATGTTTTCTGTTAAGTATTTCTGCATCATCACTAAGTGTGTCTTACATTGCCCGAAATGCCCATATGGAGTATGACATTACTATCACCTTGATTAGGAAAAGTAGTGTCATTGAGTACTCTCAATGAATTTTGATGTAAGTGATTCATACTAAGGTAAAATTGTATCAGCAAATGTTTCCCCGGAGGCAGTCCGATGGGGAGAGTCAGTGCATGAAGTCATCCCATTATTACTACAGGATTCAATAAAAGCTCCACATTCATCATTAAAGCATCGATCCGCACAATCTTACCTGGGAGGCTTCCACAAGATACAGTCGGCCCCATCATTCATACTTAGTAGGCCAGCTGCATGGATTGGATTAGATGGTCACTCAAGCTTCCCTGTGGGATGACATGTAACAATTAGAGGGATATTATCTTTCTTCTCTACATTCCATGTTAAGGTTCAGTAGCAAAGAAAAATAACGATCTTGAATAAATAAGTAATCCAATATAGATGCCCTGTTTTCTGTAACCCCCCCACACCCCTGTAGTATCTCCTGAACTACGGGGGACCTTCCATTAAGTATAGCGAAGCTGTAGCTTTTTAAGAACATATTTCACCTTTTTCCCTTAGGTTCACAAATAATTTGCCATAATTGTGCCTTTGGAATATCCAGGGCGATTTCAATGTAATCATTGGGAGGTTTGACATTTAAATCACCTAGAATAACAATAGGGATTGAAGCAAGGATATGTGTAGCCTCCAACAAAGGTAAAATGGTGGCCATAATTGCCTCCGTATACATACGTCCTGGATAGTCATAAACAGTAACCACTAAAACTACAGTGGAAGTTCCCATCCAATTCCCTTTACACAATCTAGTTCAATCTTCCATATTTCGGGTTGATTAGTCACACTTAGGTGTAACCTTTCCTTTGGCCTTCTCACCCTGCCTGCTCTTGCACCTGTTACTATCTGATTCCGACCATCACATACGAGATCACCAACTGCCCATGTTTCCTGCAAGGCCACAATTGTATATTTCTTAAGTTCATTGCATAAGCCTTCTTCCTCTAAATAGTGGCTATGTCTTCTCATATTCCTGGAAAGAAGGGTGGCAGGCCTACTATGGTCTACATGATATGTGTGGTTGGAGAGGCCTATCCAACCAGGTCCAGTCCTCCCCGTCTTCCCTCAGCTGCTTTACCGAGTGCATATTATTAATACATGTTTTTTCTAACCCCTTCGCCATTAATTGCCACTGTTAACCTTTCTTCAGTGTTTAAAGTCACCTTCTTTGGGCACAGATTCCAAAGTTTGCTGCCTTGCCTTCTATGCTGGTGTTCTTCCAGTTAATGGTGGTGCATTCATATCCCATCTTGAGGAACTCCTGGGGGAATGAGAGCACAGTTGCTCTCACAGAGTTCTGATAAAAGTAAACCCTAGCCCCAATGAGACACACCTGCTTCATATGGCACAAATGTACCATTCACAGTGGATTCAATATGCAATCGACAGTTGTGACAACACTCAACTCATTTTCAGGCTGCCCTCTGCCATCTCCTCTCCCTCTCTCATCTCTGATTGCCTAACTGCCATTCAAGATTGGTGTGCCGCCAATGATCTTTGTCTGAATGCCAGCAAGACGGAGATCCTCCTCATCGGCACACCTTCACCATCCTTTCCCCTCACTCTCTGGCCAGCCTCCCTTGGCCCTCCTCCTACCCCCACCTGCGAGGCTAAGAACCTCGGGTCATCTTTGACTCCAACCTTTCCTTCTCCGCCCACATCTTTGAGGTCTCTAAAAAGTCAAATTTCCTACTGCACCTCCTCAGAGGTACTCTGCCTTTCCTCTCCTTCCCCCAGGAGCTCATGGTATCCCAAGCTCTGGTTCTCTCTAGCTTTGACCATTGAAAAAGCCACTTTCTAAATCAACCTGCCTCTACTCTCCGCCCTCTGCAACTAATCCAGAACAGGACTGCTAGACTTGTCCTTGGCCTCAAGCCCTCGGATCGTATCTCTCCAGCTCTGAAATCTCTCCATTGGCTCCCAGTGGATGCAAGGATTAAATTCAAAACCCTCTGCATTGTTCACAAGGCTTTCTGGGGTCTGGGTCCAAAATACCTTGAGCTATCCCTGTGCAAATACCTCCCCTTTCGAGCTCTTCGCTCCTCTACCTCCAACTCCCTCAGGGTCAGTCGTTTTTCAAAGAAACGAGCTGGGGGTAGATCTCTGTCTTCGGCTGGGGCCTCCCTCTGGAACAGCCTCCCTGCCACTGTAAAACTTGAGGAGAACCATCTCTGGTTCCGGAAGCACCTCAAGACCTTCCTCTTTTCTTCTGCCTTTGCTCCCCCTCTTCCCTGCTGATCTGTTCTCTCTTAGCACTGTGCACCTGGCCACCCTCTGTCCTCCGGCCCAGGTACCTGCTCACCCTGCCATCCTCCCGCACTGCCTCTGGGCCACCCCTTGCACTGGGGTCTGTATTTGTACCCATACAGCCCCCCGTTTTTCTTCCTGCACTTACCAGACCTACCCTGTCTGCTGCCTTAAACCTAGAACTTGCAAATTGCTGGCTGCACTACCACTGTTTGTTGGCTTTATTATTTATTTATTATTATTTATCTGTTTCTCCTCTTCTTTGCACTTTCCACTTCTCCCCCCCATACATGCCAACATTCCGAGGAACCTGGGAGGGAGATTTTGTCAAAGAAATCAGGAACCGACAATTTCCCCAAAGGAATGCATTGGGGAAACTATCATTTTAGGCGGGAGAATGTGAAAAATCGCAGTATTTTTCTCAGAAAAATCGGGAGCCTCCTGCCTAAATCTGGAGGGTTGGCATGTATGCCCCCCTTCCATGCACTTTTCCCCTCCCCTCTCCCATGCACTTGCGTGTTTTCAATGTCACTGGGCCTAGTAAGATCGCTGTTTTGTTCTCCCCTGTTCCCCTCCCTTGCCTTGTCGCGCTCTGAGACACTTGTGTACGAGCACGATAGAAATAAAATATCACTATCAATATCAATCACTGGTATGACAAAACAAACTTTGAATTAATAAACCACATTCCGGGTTAGGATCTTTCCAATGAGATGGTCTTGTCGCATTTCTGATTGTTTCAGACTACTCGAATGAATTATGGGCATCATCCATCACAGATGTTAAGTGAGTGTTTGCCCTGTTATCAAATGTTGTAGTTTTGAGTATAAGCACAGGTTTGGAATTATCTTTAGAATTCCTTCCACTCCCATTGATCTTTCTGGGTCTATCAAATGGAGCAGGGCCCAACAATTCATTGGACTGAAATAGAAGATTGACTCCCTCAAAGTCAAAGCCTCTTCTTGTGGCACTTTCTCTGAAATCCCCAGCAGGCCAAACTTCTGGGGAGACAGTAAGAGGAAATGGGGAATATCTTTATTACGTTTATCTGTCTCTTTAGGGCCGCCAATAGTTGGGGTTTCATCATTGCCCAGTGACCCTTGAGGATGCTCCACTTCCCGACACTTTTCCAATCGATTTAGGCATTTGTTAAGACTTCCTTGACAGAATCCAATTCGATGACTTCACTTATTAGCCTAATTTCTTGGGCCTTGTTTTTCCCTTTAGATTTGAATATTTTGATTGAGTTTAGGTGTCCGCTTTAGGGATCCCTTCTTGGATGGGGTATCTTTTACGGAGAGATCTTCATCCAATGACTGTGATAGAGTTTATGATTGAAGTAACTCAGGATCTCTCGGGTCACAGGTAGCAATCATCTCCGTGGTTTGTCTGTTAATGGGAGGTTTTTCTAAATTGTCATTGATAGCAATAGAGCTCTTACCGGGTGATTTGCGGTTATTGCCAGCTCCCTCGTAAGAAATGATTTCTGGAATAATGCATGCAACATTAGAGAGTGCAGGTTTGATTCCCAGTTTTTGCATAAATAAATGCAGTAATTCAGTATGAGCCATGTATTTTCTATCTATGGACTCGCGGTGCTTAATACGGGACGTTAGTAAAAAGTCCAAGGCTTGAAGTTTTAGTGTGGAGGCCAAAGAGTTGTCTGATACTAGGGGATCCTCAAAGTGAGATGAAGAATAGGGCTCTATATTCAACATGCAGGTCAGCTTTCTAGTCAAAGATGTCCCTCTGTTTTTAACTCTAGATTAATCAGCAGTTAAGTTTACTTCTGATTCCACCTCTGCATCAATGACGGTAGATTTTAACAAGGATAAATGTCCGTAACAAACTTCTTTCCCTTAGATCTTCAGGGTCAATGTGTAGGGCAATATCATCCTGCCAGCATGTATCATACTTACACTGGCATCAATCTTTGTATTTATTGAATGACTGTGTGGCCTTCTCTCTACACCTAAATCACTCTCGATTGCACCCTGTTTATTATACGTGTTCAAGTCCATCTCTAATGCTGTGGTGATCGATTTGGGTAATTTGGTTTATAAACAGGCTAAAGATGAATTCACCAGTTATGCCACCGTGATTTTGGTATGGGTTCGTATTTTATTTAGGAAGTAGTGATCTTGCCTTTAGCTGGTGTGGCAATATTCATGTATTGCCCACTTTTATAGGTTGAATTAGGCTTATTGCAAGGGCTTCCTTAAATCATGTGAGTGTTTAGATATGCCGGTTTCATTTCAGTATATTCAATTCACTCACCCCTTCCATACAGGTCTGGCTCCCGACTTCATGTGACCTGCTGATGTAAACAGAGGACAGGTCATAGTTCAAAGGGTGCCTGGGAAAGATGGGAATGGTAGTCCTGGCGTTCCACTCCGGCAGAATTCATCAGTTCTCACTTCTGTTTTCACAATCAGGTAATTTAATCATGATATCTGAGGAACATCCCATCCAACACTCCGCCTGCGGTTCCAGTCAATGAACTGTTCTTTCTTTACCCATACAAAGCCTCAGTGCTAGCCACTTAAAGAGCATGCTAGAAGGTATGCCGCAATGCTTTCTTGAAAGGGCATTTATTTTACTTTAATAGCAATCAGAGTGAACTAATGATGGAATTGGCCAACGGGCTGGGCCTTATTGGGATGGTAATAGCCCACCAGCACTGGTTATAGCCCTTAGTTTACACAGCAATTATTTCTGGTTGCGGGTCAATACTAGACGTTAGGACCCAGCTCAAAGATATTACAATTGGTGTGTCTGCAGTTTCTTTCATACACTGTAAAAAGCCAGGTGAATATTAGCTACTCTTCAAAGAACATCTTGCCAATCGTTGATCTTGGCTCTCAACGCTAATTGTCCGTCTCTGGAGCTACCTCTCTCCCCTTCTGCTAGCTCTACAGCCTTAGCTGTAACCCCCCGGGTCTCTATGTAGAGCGCTCCATTGTTTCCTAGCTAGGTTTGTGGTTACGGAGAATATACGTACCATCTATTCTTTAAGAACATTTGCCAATTACAAAAGAAGACATTGATACCCAAGCAGAATATTATTTTGTAAAAATATGTTATTTATTTACATATTCCTCTCAAGGGTTACAGAGCCCTACCATTAACAATACATGCCCTACCCACTTTACTTCCTATTTAACTCGAGTTTTTATTTCACCTTTTTGTTGTTGAATTACCATGCATAGTGTCTAACAAAACGTGGCCATTTTACCTACCTCTTGTCCAGAATCAAAATAATTAGCTCTTATAATGGCTCCCATTATTGATGCAAATGAATTCATTGAGGCTGAGATGCTCCAAGACTTCTCAAATGATAAAATCACAATAATATCGCTGGGGCCTCTGGAGCAAACCTGTGGCGAAGATCGCCAACAAGCTATCGAGGCCTTTGATTCTCATCTAATTATACACAGGGTTGAAAGGCCAAACACGTTACTAGTCAATCGTAGAAAGGAGGAAGACCCTCTTGATGAATTGCAACAACGCAAAAACAGCCATTACATTGAAGGCAAACATTTAATAATTACTGTTCAGATCCATTTGGGGAGGGTGGGAGGTGTCAAATACTGATTGTGATGAAATGTCTTGTGCCCATCAGGAGTACAGGGATGAGTAGTGGCTAGCCTCACGCTACTACAAACCAATGGTGATCCAAATCATAAAGGTGAAAAAGGCACAGCCAAGATATATACCTCCTTCTTCTTTTATGCTAATATGGGCTGACAGCAGGAGATAGTCTCTTAAGAGGTGTGTGAACGTGATAACAGTAGCAATCCAACGGCAATAGTACAAAAGGCCACAGAATAAATGAATCCGCACTCATGGTTCTAGGAACATACATAAACATATTTAAACAAACCAATCTGCAATTAACTATCTAGAAAAATATCCCTGTGGAGAAAATATGGAAGATTGAGAACATAGATGTGCTAGCACTCTGGGAACTAAAGTGGGGGTAAATTGTTAAGAAATTGCAATAAAGTCACTTCCAAAAAGGATATTTCTTTAGAAAGAAATTGCAAATTATTGGCTTATCAGTCACTATGCTCCCAAACCAGGATTCTTGGAGCTGTTCTTGTGGGCCGAAATAGGTTAAAGTGTGGCAACTCGTGTTGATCCTGGTGGCGAGTTGGTGTTTAGTCGGGATTGAAGCAAAGCTCTGTGTGGGGCAATGCGGTGCCCGAGCCATGCAGTTTGAAGTGTCTACCACAATCAGTTTGATGGTCAAGCTAGTTCGAGAAGATGGATACTGCGAGTAACATGCTGGTCCCACGGTTTGAGTTGAGGTTCACTGCAAAGGTCTTGATGGTTTGGCGCATGCTCGAAGATTAAGCGTTTTAAGGCTTCTGCAGTAGTGATCTGATGCTCGCTGTGACATCTGTGCAGAGCCTGCTGACGCAGGTTTGAATCCAGGCAGGGCCAAACTCAGCCTTTCATCCTTCCGAGGTAGATAAATGAGCACCACACACCTTGGGTAATAATAACCAGCGCTCAGATACCTGAGGGTTCGTAGCACTATATAAATGCTAAATTAATATTACATTGAAGCACTTCAAAGTTTGTTGAAATTGCCAAAGGCAGCACTGCAAGTCCTAGGTGGTTCGAAGACTTCAAAGAAACTCAAATCAGTTTGAGGAAGGTTCAAAGTGGTAGAACACAGGAGCTTAGTTGCTTTGGACTACTGAGAATCTGTCCCCTTATGAAAACCTTTTTACTGAATTGGGTCTGATACCACTCCAAACATTGGTTCAATAGAAAAAGCTATCTCTGTTTGCTAAACTGTTTAGCCCTCCACAAAATTCACTCTTTAATTATTTAAATCAGGTGATTAAACAGTCACTTCCTTAGCATGTTTTGCAAATGATAAAGAAAAGCTTTGGCAAGAAATTGGATCCGATATGTGGGAACTAACCGAAAATCCTGCATGGACAATGACAACACTTGACAAATACGATTAGAGGCTCTCTAGAGAGTATTTGAAAATGTATTCTTGATGCCATACCAAAATACATAAAACATATGAGATTCACATTAAACCAAGTGCCCACATTCGAGTGTCTGTGGTCTAGGTTGGGCTTTGTGAAGGGAGAACTTGTAGACATTGGGACCGATTCATGGAAATGGGCACATAGATGCAGCAAAGCCTGCGTGCCGAGAAGGACTCTCCGGCCCGCCGTGCATAAGAAATCTGCGCGCCACGCGTATTCATGGAATTGTCCAAGCAAAGTAGCCCTATGTGCTAGTCGTGTCTGGAACGCCCATGACATTTCCATACGCAGAGCCATTCCAGCCATGAAAAGAGACCCTTGCGCACTCCTCGTGTGCGAAACAATGCACCCTGGAAAAACTGCCTACGAACACCCCCAACTAGGCCAGCACCCCAGCGGGGGTTTGTGGCATCGCTATAACTATTCCCAGCACCCCCACAACATGCGTACCATGTATCGCAAAAATCATCATTATCAGTTACACATCCATGCAAGCCCCCGTAAACTGTTCCTGCACCCCTTCACCGTGCTTACGGGCATCCCCCAGTGCGATCAGAACCCCAATTGCATGCATCTCTAAATCCGACGCTTGATCGTACTTCTATGCTCAAGTGTCTGTACGGCTGCCTTCAGGTGGCATATAGATCGAGTGCATTGCGTGGCCATTTCCTTGACGAGAGGTTGCACGGACCGATCCATGAATACAGTTAGTTATGCGCATTTGTGGTCGTGTGATGGACTGCCTGCGGGCCGTCCCCCATAACGGCCACATTATCCCTTGAGCCTCCCCATTTTGCGTATTCCGCCCTCTAGTCTGGTCTATGCGCAGACCACGCCCACGCTCTGCGAGGTGTCTCGAGCAAAGCACTCAGCCGCTCGTAGAGATATGCTGAGCCTGCACAAAGTCCCTGCGACGTATGAAAAAGTCCTGCGCAGAGGAGTCCATGAATCAACAAACTGAGGTTTGCACATGGTTTGGCGTGCAATGTCCCGATTCACCGCGCAAATAATTCCATGAATCAGGCCCTTTGTCTGTTAGATGATGTTCAGGAATTGATGAAACATCTTATTAAACGTACAAGAACCTGAAATCTTAGCCTAGTCTGTTTCGAACTCAGCCGTTTCTAAAGTGCTAATAACTGCAAATGCAAAGTGTGAAAAACTGGATCTAGAGTCAGACCTATCTGTTATGTATAGTCACTTATTACAGTATTTAGAACTGGTTATAAGTATTGATAGCAGCATACACAGTAAACATTAGGATTCATAAAAGTTCACAGTGGGCATCATCAATCCCTTTGTAACCAAACCCTACCTGCAAGTCCTGCTTGAAGCTAAACAAGACATTGATCAGAAAGATATTAGTGCGGCAAGATGTTGAAAGGCAGGGTCTCTGGGCCCTCAGGTAAGTTTCCATGTAAGTTTCTTTATTGAATTACTTCTTCCGTAGTATTTCAGATAGTACATCAGAGTATGACCCACCTGGGTGCACCCCCCACTCTACCTCATTTCAACTGCCATTGGGTGGAACACCAGGGTCAGAGCATTCCACACACATTCAGCATAATGAGCTACTCCAATTATGACATCACATGCATAAAGACACACATACAACTCATCTTCCTTCTTTACTGAACACACACAACATTCTCTTCCAATCCACACGCGAATAAAATCACACTGGACAGTGACATGAATAAGCAGGCTGATACATACCACATCAATACATCCGAACACACCTGGCACACACACTTGATGCCTCAATAAACAATATCAGTTCATCCATAACTTTCCACTACACACACGCTTGGGTTTGACTCCCATCCTCGTCCCTCGTGTTGTAATGCATGATCTCCAGGCTCGCAGCTAAGTTTCATGTAAATTGTATTATTAAAATACCTCTTTAGTTACAACTCAAGTCGCGTCAAGGAGCAGGGCCCACTGGTGTCCACCACCCAGGCTAAATCATTCCATCTGCAATGAGATGGAACACCAGGGTCCAAACATTCCACACACATTCCATATTCCCATCCACTGCACTAATGAAATCACACACATATACAAAGGCACATGTAGCACATCAGCGTTCTGTATCGGGGCGCGCGCGCACACACACACACACACACACACACACACACACACACACACACACACACACACACACACACATTATCTTCCACTCCACGTTAGTGACATCACACCACTCCACAGCCACATGAATAAAGAAGCAGACACAACACACCTCCTCTCTTTCCAAACATGTGCACACATAAGGAAACAGCTACAGCACACATATAACATCTGTACATCCATTAATATTAAACCTATCCCACACACACCTTGCCTCATTAAACAATATCAATACATCCATAATTCACTCGACAAACACACACACTGCCTCAATAAACAATATCAATGCATGCATAGCTATCCGATACACCCATGATGCTTCAATAATATCTATGACAAATAATTTGCAGGCACGCCTATGCACTTCTACGATTCAACATTCAAAAACATCCATATGGAACGATGCACAAAATATCCACTACAACACTTCAATAGCAAAGCATCCTAAATGAACAACTGCATTGCAAACTCTTGCAATACTTCACATTCGATATATCCGTAACACAGTACGGGCATGGATGTCATTTCACCAAAATGCCAGGTGCAGCCGAAGTGAAACCACATTCTCCTTGACCTCTGATGATATCACAGGAAGTGATGGCATTTGAGCCCACCCCAAAGTGACATCACAGGAAGTGATGGAACACAACCCTTTACCCCTTGACAAAACAGGAAGTGCCATTACATAGCATTGTTCCTAAGTACACTATGATAAATATGGTTACAATATCACCGTAAGGTGATAAATATTTCATACAAGAATGGATCATCATATGTATCGGCAGAAAAAAACATGCTATAACTGCAACTTGCGAAAAGCAAAATACTACTCTAAATGCTTTTCTAAGTATTTTGCCTACAATGTGAATTTGAGGTGTTTACGAACATAAATCAGTGACTCACCCCCTGAGGTATCCCTAAAATAAACCTTTAATGAGTCTAGCAATTATTGCATAGAATTCCACATTATTTGTTATTCCTATTCTTTCCTTTTTAGGGACACTGCTCAAAGTGTTACACTTGTGGAACCCCCTGTTTTTTTTTTTTTTTAATCCTGAACTTGAAAGACATCCTCTCTAGAAACAAAGAGCCACAATGAATTGGCCACAGCCCAGGAGATTCAATTTGTAAAAAAAATAATAAAGACATGAATGTGTTTCTTTTATTTTTTTTAGGGGTAGCAAGGGAGAACACAGGGGTAGCCAGGGAGACCTCAGGGGTCACAAGGGATACCCCGGCGACCCCTAAATGACATCCCTGAGTTTGCATGCATTCACTAGCATCACTTCCATTTCAATGTGTCCATAACACTGTTTACACCCATACATCAACAATACTTCCATTTCAATATATCCATAGCACCGTTCACACTCCTCACTCGTGGCGGTCCCACAGCAGTACATCCATACACAATATTTCAATACATCATGCCCAATGGGACTACGTGATTTCTGCGCGGCATGAAATACCGATATTCAATACATCATGCCCAATGGGACTACGTGATTTCTGCGCGGCATGAAATACCGATATTCAATACATCATGCCCAATGGGACTACGTGATTTCTGCGCGGCATGAAATACCGTTATTCAATACATCATGCCCAATGGGACTACGTGATTTCTGCGCGGCATGAAATACCGTTATTCAATACATCATGCCCAATGGGATCTACGTGATTTCTGCGCGGCATGAAATACCGAATCTGAAAATGTCGAATTCGAAAATCGCGCCGCGCAGTGATCACATAGAATATATTCTCCTGCATCCCGCATTCCCCTACCCCTTCCCCCCTACTTACCTTTTACGGCGGGCGGCACACTTCTGTCATGGAAGCGGGAGACAACCCCGCAACCCAAGAAGCCCATAAAGGTGAACAAGGAGGGCGGGAGACTCTCCCACAAACCCCCGCTCTACTTGTTCGACATTATGGCCTTCATTTGGTTTCCCATGCCGCATTTGCAGTAAATGCGCATTCAGCATTTATGTTTCCATTTCTTTGTCTGAACGGACCAATATGCCTGATGCACACACCTGCAAAAGCCTATAATCATTCCTGTCAACACATGTAGCTATTAAATGCAAGCTTCCTACAACAAATCAAAATCAACCTCATAACATGGTTTTCTAGCTCTCATCCTATACATTTTACTATACATTATTAAAGTTACAATAAACATGCACTATTAGTCCTTGTTGTGAGATTCAATGCAATTCTGTAATTACAAACCCTGTAAAAAGGTTAAACAAATGCATAATCATCACTCTACCCGTCATGTTTCTCACCTACATAACATACCACTAGTTTACTCTCACACAATCTATAACTCGCGTAATCATCCAAGTGAAGTAACACGCTCATCCAGGAGTCTAGGCACTATCCACGCTCATCCAGGAGTCTAGGCACTATCCACGCTCATCCAGGAGTCTAGGCACTATCCAAATTGCAGCAGCTTCTTGCACCATTCAGAGAGCCACAATACCATTTGTCTGCCTCTTTCCCGAAATGGTTGCTGTCCATTATTGCTCTATGGATGCGCCATAACATGCGCCACTTCCAAAACATCGCCCTGAAATTGCCTGACTACTACAGTGTCTCTTCTGTAGTCACTCTTCTGTTCAGATGCCGCTGCACCCCCCCTCAACGTGAGCACAAGTATTGCCTGAGGAAGGCCTTCTAGCAGAGCAACAGGACCCCGGCAGTGACGAATGGCCGTGTGTCAAGAGGACAGTAACAGTGCCGATAACTTTAGGTTAGTAGCGAAGACATGGCACAATATAACACACAGCTGTATAATTCTTTTTTACATAACGCAAGCAATTGTTGCATTGTAGCTTTGCTTAGATTTTTTCAAGCATTGCAACATATAACATTGTATACCTTGCATGCACTGCACGTCACAGAACATTGAATGGCACAATACTACTTACTAGACTTTGCCTGCACAACAAGATTTCAGAAAACACATGGTGTATGACACCGCGTGCATCATACTTCACAGTAAACACACAGCACATTGCATGGCACACCTGCCCACAATCAACCTCATAGCAACACATTTTCAGATTATGTGACAGCTGTATGGAAGGTGCATAGCACGCACAGTTACACACTCACCACCTCTCACAAATACACATACAGTTCATCAGGGTATTTATTTTTTCATGGCGATAACATGCCCTCTGCAGTTTTTAGAGTACATAGTGTGTAACACATAGCACTGAATTATTGTGCATTGTGCCTGCAGGGATATTAGTTATAATAAACAAGAGCTTAGTGCTCAAGGGCAGGTGGAGAAGGGTATGAGATATTTGACTACTTATTAGTGAGAGGGAACCGCTTCTCAAGGGACAGAGGCCCAGTTCCAGACAGCAGCTGCTGGCGCAGCAGATAGGGAATAATATGGAGAAATTAGCAGAAATGAATGTCCTAGAGCGGTGCTCAGCATTGGACCTGTCACGTGTTTTCTAGAAGGCCATTTATTGCAGGGGAGTTGCTTGAAGATAGTTTACCACGATTGGCAACACGCATCAAGATGAGGAGCTATCTAATGTGCAGGTGCAGACAGTGGGAATGGGGAATAAATAGAGGAGGTGTGTGCCATGTTGGTTAGCAGCTCATTGGTCAATCTCAGTGGGACATTGTGGCCCCAGTTGTCTGCGGTGGCATGGTCCACTTAGAATGATCCCTTTGTTGAACTATTCCCCTGGGTGAGATTGGTGAATTTTTTGATAACCATGGGGGGTGAGATCATTTTGGGTGGGTGGTGTTCTTTTTTGTGACAAAAAGATAACTGGAAGTAGTTTTGGAGCATTGTACAGGGTTGTTTAGGGGACTGGTGACGACCAGAAAATGATACTGTTAGGCTGATATTTTTGTTACATTCCTTTTTGCATATACTAATGTTTTGTTTGTGGCTATAAAATGTTCAGCCTGCTATGGAGTTGAAGTTGGCTGTTTTCGGTTTATCTTCCTGGCCGTGATGTATGAATACATTTTGGGGTTTTTCATGCAATTGGTGCACTCCTTTTTTGAGTTCTGTGGATTGCTTTCTCTACTTTTAGGACCTGTCCTGGGAGCACCCCTAGCTCAACACTTCCATGACCTTTTGAGCATCAAGCACGTATAGGAATGCTCCATTAGTCACTTACTTCATTATTTCCACTGAGCACCAAAGAGAGTGAAACTCATGCAAACCTCTGTGTACCCACCCTTCACGCCTCCACCTCCTCACCTCACTGGGTGAATATTACCACTCTGGACCACAACTTAGCCTCTTGCTTCCTTGGTCCTTACAATAGATTGCAGAAGTGGTGTGCATCACTTCTAGCTCACTGCATTCTTATCATTACTCATGTGTATTCTGTTCACAGCTCCACTGAATGCTTAACCAGACTAATTTTCTGTCCTCAGTCCTTCCTACTGCTGTTGTGTTGTCTGCCTTAGCCTATCATGTCATGTAGGCTGTCCCTGGTTACAACATATCCTAGCACAGCTCTCTGGCTACTCGAGGGCACAGCCCTTACAGCTGCATCACACATCCTTACCTGTGTAGGACGCCCTATACCTCTTCAGCTATAACTTAGCTCAGACTACATTTCTGCAGCACTACATCCATTCGTCTACCTTGCCTCCTTTGGGTAGTGAAACTTCCTTTAGGGGGGGGGAATTGGTCTTTATATGGTTACTCCCTCAACCATAGCTCTGTTGAGTTCCTCTTCCTGTCCCTCTATGCACACTTGAATCTATTTCCTGGCTTCTCTATGAGCCAACTCGTAATCAGTGCTGTATGGCAGGGTGGCTACACTCCCAGGTAGGTTTCCATGTAAGCTGCTTTATTAAATTACTTTTCCAGTTACATCTTGATAACACACCAGAGGAGGTCCCACTGGTATCCGCCAACCAGACTACACATTTCAACTGCCATTGGATGGAACACCAGGGTCAGAACATTCCACAAACATTTAACATTTTCATCCACTTCACTGATGACATTACACAAACATAAAGACACAGATACAACACAAGACAAGACTACACATATTAGATAAGTCATACAAAGAGCCAGGAACTGGGAACTTTTATTGAACACCACCAAGCCCAATAATTCCAAGGAAAGGTGATTTCTATGCAGACAGGCAGTATTCAAGAAATGCTTGAATCATCTATATAGCAGCAGGAAAATGGCTGGGACACTTTAGTACCCTGTATAAAGAGAATAGAGTGTTCCCTCTAACTATGGGAGTGATTGGATACACATCTATTTTACCAGCTCAGATGTGTGACATCCTATCATTTTCAGTAAAAGGGAGTGAAGAGGCGATTAGGTCCCAGCAATCAGGGAAATCCCCAGGTACAGGTGGGATTCGGCGGTGGGGCGGGCTCGTCCATAATTAGCTCAATGTCCGAATGTAGGGCCCATCGGACTGATTGGGGTTTATGGGTCATCACGGGAAGTTCCGATGATAGTCTAGAAGTGGGGCCCAAATGTCGACAAACCGGTGTAGGAGTCCTGCCTTGGCTGCCGACTAAAATGTCCCAAAGTTTGATCCACCAAAAAGTAATTGAGGGTCCCTCGATAGCCTTCCAAGTCTGGACAATTGTAATTTCTCTGGCCAGTGAAAGTTGAGTAAGGAGGTTGGCCGTTCTCCCCGACCTTGTGTAGGCCCCTGGTGCCGGAGTGCCTAGCAGGACGGTTTTCCGGCTCCCTAGGGATCACCACATGGGTAATGTCTTCTATAGTAGAAATACATTGGGCCCAGAAGGATTGTACTGTGGGGCACGACCCCCACTTGTGAAAGTATGAACCTGGCTGTCCACATTTACACCAATACTTGGGATGAAGGGATTGGTTAAAGTGATGCAGCTGGGTCGGGGGGTAGTACCATCGCAGAAGCCATTTATGAGCACATTCCTGATTAGTAATGCAGAAGGAGGAGGAGTGAGTTCTGGACCATTTGCCTTTGCACGTTTGGTCCACCAGAGGGTGGCCTAGGTCTGCCTCGCATTGTGTCATACAGGGGGCTCTTGTGGCAAGCGTGTCTTCTTGTAGCAGTTTTTAAAGTGTGGAGATTATCCCCCGCTGCGGCAGATCCATTAGGGTGTGTTCAAGAGGGCCAGGGGCATGTGTAGCTGCTTGACGAGTTTGGGGATGGGAGCACCAGTGTTGAAGTTGCGCATAGGATATCCTGTCTGTTTCTGTTAGTTGAAAGACTCCTTTGCATTGTTTAAAGGAGTGGGGTTGGAAATTCTCAAAGAGCTGTCACAGGGATTCAAGCCACCCTGCGGACCAGTTTTTAGTGGATGGAAGCCCGGAGAAAAGGCTGGGTTGTGGAAGATCGGTGAGAAAGGACCCTAGCCTCGTGGAATACCATTCATTTTTAATGCCCAGTCCATATTTAAAGGGTGTGTTTAGTGGAGGCCTGGGTCCCAGACCAGGTCCACCGCAACAAGGGCAGGGTGGATAGAAGAAAGCATATGGGGAGTGTGAGGCAGGATTGCTCTAGCTCTACCCATTTTGCACATCCAGAGGTTATGGCCCACGCCCGAACATGCGCCAGTTGTGACACTACTTGGTATTTACGCAGGTCGGGGACCCCCAGGCCTCCTAGTCTCGAACTGCCCAACATGGCCCTTTGGAAAATCCTCACCTTCCTACATTTCCAAATAAACCAAAGCATTTGCCTCTGCATACGTAATTGGGAGTGCAGTGGGATCACAGTGGGAAGGGAGGAGTCGGCATAAAGGAATTCTAGAAGGAGATTCATCTTGCAGGCGGTGATCTGCCCAATGAACAAGGTCTCCTGTGAGGTCCAATGTTCAAGGTATTTCTCTAACTCTTTAAAGAGTGGGGAAAAGTTCAATAGATATACATCTCTAGGACGGGCTGGGATCTGGACCCCAAGTTAGAGAATAGATGTTTCGCTCCATCGGATCAGACAAAAGGGTTCTAAGCTCTCCCATTCCCCAGGTTCCAGGCCCACCCCCAAGGCAGTCGATTTCCCAAAGTTAATGGCGAAAGTTTGTAATGGATAGCAACATCAGCATAGAGTGAAATTTTGTGCTGGGAGGCACCGATAGGAAGGTCTTTGATGCCCGGATCCAGCCGCACCCTCTGGGCGAGGGGCTCCATTACCAGGACAAACAGAAGAGGGGACAGGGGCAAAGTTAGTGGTTCAGATCTGATAGATTGTGATTAACCCAGATGAGCATTTTAGGGAACCGATAGTTTGCCACGTCGAATTTCTGAAAGTTTGGACCAAAGCTTCCAAGGTAAGTTGTAAAAATGACCAGTCTGCTTTATCGAAGGCTTTGGAAGCGTCCAAAGCCAGCAGTGCTAGCTTGTGTGAGTCTTGAGTTGTGATATCCACTAGATTCAGAGCCCTACGGATGTTGTCCCCAGTTGTCCTATGCATTATTAAACCTGATTTGTCTGGGTCTATCAATTTGGGCAGGATGTTTTCCAAGCGATTCGCTATGATTTTCGAATAAATGTTAGTGTCAATGTTTAGTAGAGAAATGGGCCTGTGTGAGCTGTTTTCCATGGGGTTTAAGCAGAAGCACTGTTAAGGATTCTTGCATTGATGGAGTGATGGATCCTGAAGCACCAAACGAGTTAAAGAGGGCTGTTAGCCGGACTACCAGTTGGGGGAGAAACACTTTATAAAATCTTGTCGTGAACCTATCCGGGCCCGGTGCTCTAGGCTTCAGGGATTTAATGGCTGCTTCCACCTCCTCACCTGTGGATTGGGGCATCTAGTTCCTCCCTGTCAGGCTCCTCGAGTTGTGGAAGAGCGGCACCCTGTAGGTATCATTGTTGTTCTGCTTTGTCTATGGGTGACGCCAACATTGTTTCAGAAAGATGAGTTTCTGCTAGTTGTAGTTTATCTTGATCCGCATACTCGACCTTACCCTGGGGGTCGTGGAGGTCCACTATAGTGTTTTTTCTCTTTGCTTTCACTAATTTCTCCACCAAGAGTTTGTTTGCTTTATTGTTCCTGGCATAGTAGTCCTGCCTGGATTTTGCCAGCAAGTGCGCTATCTCCTCAGCGCAATGGGCCTCCAACTTCCTCAGGGCCAGTTGTAGGGTGCGCTGGGTCCTCGGGGACCAGCCCTTTCACTTATGATGGGCCTTGGACCTCTTCTTCAAGTTACATGCGGGTCTGCTGTTTGCATTTGTGGAATGCCATCCCATGTGCGATTAGTTCTCCACGCATTACTGCCTTCATGGCGTCCCACGTGTTAGCTGGGGAAGTGACTTCTGTGGGGTTTTCCCGAAAGAAGTTCCTAATCACCATGGCCATAGAATCCCTCAGTGGCATTTCATTCAGGATGGGGTCATATAGATTCCAGTGGCGTTGAGGAGGCAGATCTGGGTCGTGAGCTTGGAGGATCCGCGTAATCGGGGCATATTCAGAGAGGACCTTTGTTCCTATGGTCACATTATCGACAAAGGCAAGGACTTGTGGGGGAGCCAATAATAGATCAATCTGGGAAAAAGTCCTAAGTGCATGCGAGAAGAAAGAGAAGTCTCTTTCGCTGGGGTTAAGCACTCTCCACATGTCCACCACCCCCAGCATTCGAAGCAAGTGAAGAAGGCTTGTGGCGAGTCTAAAGTCTCTAAGGGCTAGAGGATTTGATCTGTCACATACGGGGTCCGGGACCCCATTGAAGTCCCCTCCCATGATAATTTGACCTTCAATGAAGGGGAGGAGGGTCTCGCCCAGTGTCTCATAAAATGCCTCCTGTCCTTCATTGGGGCATAAACTGAGAGAAAGGAGTAAGGATGTTCATACATATAAAGCCCTTAACAGCCGTGTAGCGTTCTTCTGGTAAAAAGGATGGCACTACCACCTTTTTTGGTTCCATTCAAGGCCAAATATTGGAGCGGGAAATTCCTATTGCGAAGGCATGTGAAGTCAGAAAAGTGTTATGTCATAAGTGTGTTTCTTGCAGAAAAACCACCAAGCCCTCCATTTCTTGAAGCCGTTTCAGTGCTGATTTCCATTTGGAGGGGGAGTTCAAGCCTTTAATGTTCAGTGAGATTAAGTTTAGATTTTGGTGTGGTGGGGTCTCCTCTGGGGTGTCAACTGTCCTTGGTTGTGGGGCCAGGACAGAGAGTGACTCAGCCGCCATCCATGTTTTTTGTCATCCTGCTATCATAGTGCAACCAGGGTTTAACCTAAGCTTCCAACGTGAAGCTATAACAGTAAACTTGTGGGAAGCCGACCTTTCTCTGTTGGCGTATCCCTTAGCCAACTAGGCTAAAACTGTCAGTGGGTCACTGAATGCTGTCTGTGATTCACTCCAAGGGCATACAGATGACATCCACCTCCGAGTCAGGCATGGGCCGTGCAAATCCCGCTACAGGTAGCTATTCACTACGAGTTCCAGAGAGTTTCGGTGTCCTTCGGACTGACTGATTGAGACCGCATGATAGGGAGGGGGCGGACCTCAAGGCCTCAGCTACCATTTGTCCTTAGTTCGATAGGTCCGAGTGGGGGGTCATCTTGCATTCCACCCCCTCTGGACCTTCATCCAGGCTGTGCACTTTGGTTTAGGGGGAAGGTCCTCTGCACACCTTCTTTTCAGGTGAGTTGGGAAGCAGGATCGATGCTGTGTCTTCCAGGTGAGCGATCATCAGGGGTACCCCTTTGTAAGAGAATTGGCAAGCAGTAGCAAACAGCCACCGATATCGAAAGTGTTGGTCTCAGAGAAATAGTGTCAAGGGCCTCAGAGCCCTCCGCTTCTGAATGGTGGCCACTGCTAGGTCTTGGAAGATCTGGATGGGGGACCCCTGGAAGGTTCATTCGTCCCGGGAATGACATATCGCCATAATCGCTTCCTTAGTTTATAGAAATGGATCCGGGTGATTACATCTGGGGGGACTCTGCATCCATTCCCCTGCCGGGATCGGAGTCTATGGCTGCAGTCCAGTATGAGTTGATATTTCTCCAGGTGTGGCAGAAGAGATTGAAGGAGGTCTCCTACATATTCTACCATGTTCTGGTCCAGGACCAAAGAGGGGACCCCCTGAATTCGTAGATTGTTCCGTCAAACTCAGTTTTCCAGATCCTTTTGTTTGTATTCCAGGATCTCGTTCCTGTTGAGTAGGGTTTGGAGTGTGCGCTGTACCTCCAGGAGCGTCGCTGAATGTTCTTGGGTTAGGTCTTCCACTTCCCTCACGCTCTGTTAACTTCTACGACTCTCTGCTCCGTCTGTTCAAGTTTAGTGGTCAGCTCCACCATGCAGGATCGAAACTCTGATTTAATGTCCCACATAAAGGCTTGTATGTCTCCCTTGGTTGCCAGCTGACCCACACTCACTGAGGAAGGTTGAGGCAGGGATTTTGGAGTGTCCATCTTTTTCCCTTTGTAAGCCGGGAGAAGCATAGTAGCAATATCGGCACTCTTAGACATTTTAAGATGTTAAGCCATATTTGCAGAGTCCTGGTATGAGTCACTGTGCTCCTGTCAATATATGGAAGGCAGGAGCCACTGAGAATGTGCTTTGGGGGGGGGGATCAGGCAATTTTCTTGGCTCCTACGGGGTGGATACCCAAGGGAGAGAACAATGGAAGCAGAAGTTCGTACAAACTCACTGGCTCCGATGCACCTTCACCTCAGGGGTATTATGCTTCAGTCTGTGGTGGAACTCTTCTTCAGGACCCAGGGGTGCAACATTGATAGGTCCCCGGGTTAGTTTCAGGATTACTCGAAGGTGTCACCAGATTGACGATCTGGGCCTCTATAAAATGGCAGTGGCCGGTGTCAGAGGATGAAGAAAGGCAGAACGGCTCCAAAGAGGCTGGGTCCTCCCTGCTCGTGAGGATGATTTTGTTGTGATTTCAGTAGTCTTCTCTATTCTTCTTTTGCTAGGTGGAACAGCGTATAACCATATCTGCTGGGGGATTGAGCAGCCACGTAGGATGAAACAGCCAATTGCCTTTGTGTGGACGATCGAGGCGCCACTTACCGATAAACAACGGACTGCTGTTGTCTGGGTGGCGGAATGCTGAAGGAGCAGCTAACTGCTGTTCTTGCCATACGGTTAAGGTGCCTCTGTGTGAGATGGAGTGGATGATGGAGGTTTCTCCCGTGGGTGCTCTTCTGTCTTTGCATATTATTTATTTCCAGGGAGACCAGCGCTGGATTCAACTTGTGGCACAGGAGGCCGGCAGGTGGAGCGTTTGCCGGCAGGCTAATACGTTGCGATGGGGTTCCTGCAGCGCAGTACCCGGCTGCCGGATTGTCCAGGAGTAGTGCGGCCTTTAGGGAGCCAGCACTGTAGAAGGTGGCAGAGGTTAGGCAAGGAGCCAAGAGAGACTACCATGGAGCAGGGTCCCTACCTCCATGCAGCACAGGGAACATAGAGTCCATCCAGCACTGGTATTAATCGTGCGCAGATACCACTGTAACATAAGCACAGCAGTCACTGATGATCCCGGATGAGGTCTGCGCAACCAAAGGAGGAAGGAGGTGCCACAGCAGGAGCTGATTTCGCTTGTCGAGATGTTGATCCTGGAGGTGTTCGAATGGGCTGGCCTCAGTTACCAGGCCCCTTAAGGAGCTGGGGTACACCACTCTGCATAGTGTAGTGAGCCAATGGGTTTATCCCCGTGTTTAAGTTCCATACGGTTAAGGTGCCTCTGTGTGAGATGGAGTGGATGATGGAGGTTTCTCCCGTGGGTGCTCTTCTGCCCTTGCATATTATTTATTTCCAGGGGGAACAGCGCTGGGTTCAACTTGTTGCACAGGAGGCCGGCAGGTGGATTGTTTCCTGGGCAGGCTGATACGTTGTGATGGGTTTCCTGCAGCGCAGTACCTGGCTGCCGGAGTGTCCGGAAGTAGTGCTGCCTTTAGTGGGCCAGCGTTGTTGAGGGTGGCGGAGGTTAGGCAAGGAGCCAAGACAGATGAACATGGAGCAGAGTCCCTACCTCCATGCAGCACAGGACACATAGAGTCCGTCCAGCACTGGTGTTAATCGTGCGGAGATGCTGCTGTAATATAAGTACAACAGTCGCTAATGATCCGCGGAGAGGTCTGCGCAACCAAAGGAGACAGGAGGCGCCACAGCAGGAGGTGATTTTGCTTGTCGGGATATCGATCCTGGAGGCGTTCGAAGGGGCTGGCCTCAGTTATCATGCCCTCTTAGGAGCCAGGGTTCACCACTCTTCATAGAGTAGGGAGCTGATGGGCTTATCCCCTTGTTCACATTATCAAAGTATTTGTTGCATCGCGGCCACCACAGGGGGGGAGCTACAGGAGCTTGGAAGCTGGACGGGGCCGTGGGCGAAGAACACCTGCCTGAGTGTATTGCTTAGTGTCAGACCGGGGCTCTGAAGCAGTCGTTGGCCTCCGGTTGGGCTATTCATCATGTCTTGGAGCCGGAGGGGTGGTCTGCGGAGGCGGGTGGATTCTCTCTCTCGTTACTGCTGTGGCGGCGACCTGTTTGGTGGCTTGTTGGCTGAAAGCTGGGTCCCGCTGGATCTCTTGCAGGCTGGTTTAGTAAGGGTCGGGGTCGGAACTGCGCCTCCTCCTCATTCCATAAGACTCGCCAGCCATTTTGATATGCTCCGTGGCTGGGCTAGCAGGATACTGCCAGCGTTCAGGCAAATGCGGGAATGTTAATGGCTCAAGTCATCACTGTTCGGGCTCCAAGTATTCCGAACACCGAAAATGTTTTCATCTGTCGAAAGCATCAGCAGGAACTGTGTCATTTTAGATACAAAGGCGGGCTTCGCATGGAGGCCATTAGTGAAGCAGCCTCATCAATGGCACTCCAGAGCATGCCCCTCTCAAATTTATATTTTTAAAGCTGAACGGTATGTTGGGTTCCGATTTTGGTGCAGTTATTTAATGCCATTCTGGTATTGGGTAAAGTCCCATCACCATGGACTGAAGCCGTCATCATCCCAATTTATCTAAAAGGCAGAGGGGATATGCGAGAATCTATGGGTCAATTGCCCTTCTAGGATCAATGTGTAAGACCTTTAAAAAGGCCCTATTGGCTTGTCTAAGCAGATATGATCAGGGTTAATATTATTTCTTCCCTACAAATAGGGTGTGAGCACATTTGACCAAATCTTGACCAAATCTTTCGACTCCATCTTCTTATAGAGAAATATGTCACTTAAGGGTTCAGAGTTTATACTTTGCCTTCGTAGACTTATGAACTGTGTTTGATGCAGGGCCCAGTTACCTCCGCTGGATCATACTTGTTATTCTAAAAGTCCTGAGCACAATCCTTAAAGCTATAATGCCCTTAACAAAATCAACACTGCTGTAATGAGACAAGGAACAATGTATTCATCTACATCTTTCTTTCCTGCTGAAAAGGGCATAAGGCAGGTCTGCATGTAAGCCTCTGCCCCTTTTTACCTATATACAGTGCATAAAGTGGGCCGGGGCCTGCCGGGGCCGGGCCCCGGCAGTTTTCAGAAAGTGGGGCTGAGCCGGGGCCCCCGTCCCACACAACATTGGCGGGATGCATTATCCCGCCTCGGCCGCAGCGCGACGGGAGATGCGCCCGTCAGTATGTCGGCCAAGCTGACAGAAGTGCCAGCCAGCCACAGCGACGCTGAGGCTGGCGGCACTTCTGTCAGTTAGTGTAACTCCCTTTGATGACCCCTCATCAGGGCCATCGGAGGAAGTTACTGTCCCTTTGTTTTCCCTCCCCAGGTCACTGACCCCCGCGGGCTCCGTGATCTAATATGCAGATTAGATCACGGAGCCCGCGGGTTCGCAGAGGGTGAAAGACGCCTCGGGCTCAGTGATCTATGTGCTCTGAGCAGATAGATCACAGAGCCCGAGGTGCCTTTCTCTGTCGGCAAAGCTTTATAAAAGATGCCTTGAACTGTGTACGTTTCAAGCCATCTTTTATAAAGGTAGAAATAATTCTATGTTTATAAAAGACGGCTTGAAACGTGCACAATTCAAGGCATCTTTTATAAAGCTTTGTCGACGGACAAAGCCACCTTGCGGTTTGATTTGCCGGTCATCAACGCTTTATAAAAGATGCCTTGAATTGTTTACGTGTCAAGCCATCTTTTAGAAACACAGAAACATGTTACAAATATCTATGTTTATAAAAGGTGGCTTGAAAAGTGCACAAACCATAGTAAGGTAAGCACACAAGTGTGCGTAAAATACTATGGTTTGTGCACTTTTCAAGCCACATTTTATAAACATAGAAATATGTAACATTGCTATGTTTATAAAATATGGTTTGAAAAGTACAGACACCATAGTAGTACGCATACAAACATATAAATGCTCACATACATATATTTGTTTCCGCACCTTACTATGATTTGTGCACTTTTAGGCCACGCCCACAATGAAAGCCATGCCCCCAAACGAGGGCCCCCCCTCAATTTCTTACCCCACTTAAAGCACTGCCTATATATTAAGGACCATGTGGAATAACATCCCTTCCGTCAGATGCTAAACATTTTCCTATTTGTTTGTGGGGCTGTGCACATTTCTAAGACCTCAAGGCCTTATGAAGTATCTATCTATGTTTTCCAAACTCTGCTTAGAAAGGGGACATAACCAACAATAACCAAGTCTTATCTCATGCATGGGGAGAAATAGGAAGATTCCCAAACGTATTATCCATTTAAAATACCCTTTATCTGGTATGGTGCCATAACCAGATTGCTCATTTTATTTTACATATATCTTGGAAGATAAGAATATGGAAGGAAAAATGAGTACTGGCAAATTTGCAATGCAAAATGAGTAATGATACTCCTAAATATAAGCACTAATGTAGTTTCCTAGATAAAAATAATCTTTCTGGCATTGTGCTATAAATGAACAAACCACACCAGATGAAATATATTATTGATGTTTTCATATAAAGTGTATGTAACTAGTGAATTATTACTTTTTAATATTCTGTTATTTTTATGATTTAAAAAAGATAAAGCCAAATCGAATTGAAATTGAGTACTAAAGACAGTACCACCACATGGATGGATTGACATAGTTCAAAGACTAGAAAAGTTAAAATGGTAACCGTGCTGAATGCACTAGAAGCACACTTTGTGTGCAGATTGCACATGTGATTCGTACACAATCTTTGGCCATAGGCGGGCCCTTGCCTAGGGGAGCATATTAGAGCTGTGACATTTTTTAAATGTGCACAGTCTAGCGAATCCAGCAAGATGTGAGTGCCAATTTTGGGTTTAGTTTTCCATTTCCACAATGCCCTTTACACTATTTTATATTTAAAAAAACACAATCTTTACCAATTAAATGCCATAGAATCTGAAATACCTGCTATCTTCCCCATACAAATAATTGTATTTTGTATTTATTTGAAGTACAGAGATGTCAATTTCGATCAGAAATGACTTACAATAACACATTTACAGATGGCAGCAGTATTCTCACAAAGGGTGCCTTTACTATAGCATAAAGATGAGACCAAGTAGTGAGTCAGTTTGTGAAGGTGTAAAGAATTAGTGTATATACCAGGGACAAAACAAACAGAAACAAAATGTATATAGGAAATTGAGTGACTTACAGATGTAACATTAACCTAAGAGGCAAGTACTTGAAGCTAAAAAGGAGTACTAATTAAATATACAAAATAACATTATTAAACGTTACTGGAGGCAGTGGTGGAGTCCAGTAGGGAGGATGTCAGGGAGGCAAAGGGAGCTCTCTCAAACAAGTGAAATTTAGGCAGAACTTTGAAGAGATCCATAGTTCAGCTGGCTTTGATTGTTACTGACTGTGGGTTCCAGTGAAGCGAACAAGTTGGGAGAAAGAGCAGAAGAGAGGGCAGGCACAGGGAGGTGAGTTTGAGTGCCAGTGTCATTTGGAGGGAACAAGATGGTGAGTAAACTGAGATTCATTCAGACAGGTACTGAGGAGCAAGACTATTAATAGCTTTGTAGTCTAGGTGAAGGAACGTGAAAATAGAGTGGTTGTGCATGAAGAGCCAACAAGCATGTTATCAGTTGGTTGAAGTGGGGGAGGATCCAGGGAGGTTGTAAAGAGTGTGAGTAGCAAAGTTGAGGTTTTTGTCTAGAGGAAGGAGCACGCAGAGAGAACATCCAAGGAGTGTGTTTGACAAGTAGTACAGTATGCTGAGCACAAGTGGAGAGATTAGAATGTTTGCAGAGTGTTTAGTCAGAAAAGGACACATTTTCTGAATGTTGAGGATGTTAATATGAGCTGCCGAGGCAGAGGTAGTGATAAATTGTTGCATTCGGAAGTCGCTATTCAAGAGGCTACGTTAATTACTTTGGTGATGGTATCTGGCTATGGACTGTGGGGCTGCTTCAGTGGGTGGCATTTGCAATCTTGGCAGTATGCTGGGGGGAGTTGAGGCCCCCACAGCAATGCTGTGGGAGAGGGGTTGAGGCTCCCACAACAATCCCCCCTCTGGTCCAGATATGGTTCACCAATATTGGAAGCTCCTCCCCACTAATGGGTGTCTTGTGGTTCCACACCTTTGCCACCCTCCTCAGGTCACTTGAGTTCCTTCTGGGTTGGTTTGGGTTCTGGATCATCTCCTCCTCTTCACCCTGCTCACCTCCAGCAACCTCTTCTTTCTCCAAAGTGCATCCAGTTTGGGGGATCCATCCATTTCTGCATCTTTTTTTGGGAGGCCACCATCAAGGCAGGTGTGTTAAATGGCCCCAGGTTGCATTCTTCTCCTCCATTTGGGTGGCATCTGCATGTGAACTTCAGGCCCAATGGTGCTCTGCGGATATTGTTGTGCCTACTCTCGTGCCATGTACCCTCGAGATGTGTCTGCAGCCTCCTTTCTCTCCAATCTTTGCTGAACCTTTATCCTGGCAATATAGGGGGGTTATTGTTGAGGGCATTCTGGACAGAGGCATGCCTTGATTTGTACCCATGTGAGAAGCTTGAATTTCCTTGCCACTCCTTGAGGTATTCATGGACACCATGTATAGTGCGAGTGGCTCCATGTCCAGGAACTTTGAGTCCAAGTGCTAGGTATTAGGACAGTCAATGTATGGGGACAACATTAGTATGGGGGGACACAGGAGTTATGGAGCACACAATCAGAGGGTTTTTCTTATGTCCCAACTTTGGGCATTAGGCTGGGTCCTGCAGGACCTCCTGGCAATGGGCCTTCTTTCTCTACTCATGGGCTCGGGTGCGTGGGTCATTCGCTGTGCATTGCTCTTGTATTTGGTTAAAAGTCTCTTTGTGCCAGAATCACAGAAAAAAACGAGTAAGTTTCTCAAAATGCATATACATTTTCTTTATCACATCCTATCATTGCCTAAATACTTGCTACTAATACTTCTGCCTCTTATTTCTATATTCATTTCATATACTTCACATCTCACATGACTGCTATCTGATCCACTTCTACCCTTAATGTCATTCATTATGTGAGTGCTCTCCTAATTTCTCTGAAGCATTATATACCCCATTTTTCCTTAAGTGCATGAGAGAGACAGAGAACACAATGAACAACATTGAACAACAGAGAACAACAACATAGTCTTTGTCCAGCCCTTGCCACTTCTGCTCTTCTTTTTCAGGTTACATCCTTGAACTGAATTAATGTATCCTGTAGAGACCAAATGGGGGCAAAAAGCCATCCTACAGTAATGGGTAGAATGTTAATACCATTTTAATGAGCTCTCTATTCTCCTGCACATGGTGCCTTGACCTTGCTGCTGTGTGATTCCTCCATGTGATGAGCTGGCAATTTCTGTGCAATGGCCCAATGTAATTGTCAATGCATTCACACAATGTCCATGGTGCTTCCTTTTTTTCACTAGTGCTGAGCTTGTCCCTTTCTGTTGCTGTCTTTGTTGGGAAGCGTGCATGAGCTGTCTTTCTCTTGGCATGTTTCCCCTTGTCCATCTTCTTTGTGCTGTGGTGTTCCTGCAACACATAGCTGCCACCTCCCTAAACTTTCTTGACGCTGAAAAAATCATGAGTGATGGGTGAGTGCTTGCAGGTGTGAGATATGTGTGCACAGGTTTGCCTACAATCGCTAGCACATATAGTTCTGTGTTTTCTCCAAACACCTTTCGTCATACATCTCAAATGAAACATTACATTTCAAATCATAAACAAAAACATTGCATACTGTTTGATATATGTGCATTTTGTACACGTCATAAAAAGGATTCCTTTTTTCTCTTCTCATTGATGGCCACCTTCCGAGTGACATGCTTCATCTGTGCCTCTTGTCCTGTACAAAAAGATGATCCTCATTGAAAACCCCTCTACTTCCCTTTCACTTTCTATCTTTTTTGCAAATGCTCCTCTTCCTCTTCTACTAGAGATCAATAGGGGACCACTCACACTCCTCTCACTTCCCCCAGCACCTACCTACCATCCATATTCACCTTCCTGTCATGACCACTGTGAGGGGGTACAAGTTGTGCCACAAGCAGGCTCCCACCAGAGCCCTGAGGGCCTTAAAACCACTGCAAAAGGGCACCTGGAGCCGGTCCTTGCACCTTTGGCACCAGGATCAAATGTAGGAAGGAAGGGCTGTTCAAACTAGGTCCCATTTACGAACATGGGCCTTTAAATCCAACATGGAAGCATCCACACAGCCTAGTTCTAAGAACCAAGTCATGCTGTCTAGTGTTTTGGGTGTGTCAGGCCTGGAACTACTTCCCCTGGGCTATATAAACCACACCCTGACTGCAGATCACGCTTTGCGTTATTCTGCAACCAGCAGCGTGACGCTCACTCCAAAACATCGAATTCCATCAATCTTACCTGAATTCCATCGCGCTATGCCGCGCTTCCATCCGGAGCACCACAGCAACATCTGCAAAGGAAAAAGTGACATTTTCAGGTTTGCTTTAAATATTAAACAACCGCACAGCGCTGCACTTACCTTAACAGATTCCGGGGGCCTGTTTTTCATCACGCTCTCATCCACTCGCAGCACCACAGCGGTCTGTGAGGAGAAGAAGAAGAAAACACAGGTTAGCTTTAAAAGACAATAAAGGTTCTGCGCTTTGCGCTTTCTCTTACCTAGAAACGTGCCTCTCCAACCGGCACGCCAGCATCAAGACCGTCGCACCTGAAAAGAAGGAGATAAAGACATTAACGAATTCCCACCATAAACAGAACAAAGACTTACAATTAACAAACCTACCTAACTACCAGCAGATTTGGGGTCACAGCAGGCCTGGGACCAAGGAAGGCGTACTGCACCAGTGAAGCAACTCGGGCAGCTCGCCAACAAACGTCAAGCCCCCCTGCACAAGAAACGCAGGACGGATAGCTCACTCTGCAAATAACTAAGGTGAGAAAAGAACCCAGTGGGAAGGGAATCGGTCAGAGGGAGGTGGGAGATTCCCCCATTAGAGACAGTTATCACAAATCCTCCCTTCTGTAATTGCAGATTCATTATTCAGCACTGGGCAACTACGCATCAAGGGTTCCAGATCTCAGAACCTTCCAGAGCCCCCCGGGGATATCAGGTGAGCATAACAGAATGCAAAGCCTTTAAACCTTATCCACCTGGTCGTCATGGAGACATCTGAAACTGACCAGTTAGGTCAGCTTTTGGGACAATTACTCACCGAAGTACACGCATCCCGGCAAGAAACCAATGCCTTAAGACGCAAATTAATAGTCACGAAAGACCGTACTTATGAACTAAGCAAACAGCTACTACAAACACAGGCGGGGCAAGCTCAATTGCCTGGATTTTCCCCATCCGTTGCTACACCATCATCAGTCAACCCAGTACAGATAACCTTGCCGGGAGCAGTACCTCTGACACCACCAGAACGATTTAATGGAGACCCCAGAAGGTACGCAACATTCATGAACCAGTGCCGTCTCCATTTTCTTTGTAGACCTGGGGCTTTCCCAAATGACCAGGCGAGGGTGGCCTACATGTTATCATATTTGAGCGGAAGTGCTGCAGACTGGGCGGTACCTTTAGTGAGCCGGGATGACCCATTACTGCAGGACTTCAGGAGTTTTCAACAGGAGATGGAAAAGCTATTTGCTCAACACTTGCATGGACAAGCTCTTGATAATGAACTCCTATCCCTCCGCCAAGGACATCAAGATTTGCTGACTTATATTGCTGCCTTTAATAGACTGGTCATGGAAGCGGGGTGGCCTGAAGACAAAAGAACCACGTTGTTTCATCGGGGCCTACGAGGAGACCTGAAGGATGTCCTTGCTCAAGTGGTAGACCCACCTAAGGTCTGTTCAGAGTTTATCAACCTTGTAGTGCAGTTGGACAACAGGTTACAGGATCGAAGAACAGACCGAAGTAGACTCGAAAACTGTGCCATGTATGTACGTTCAAAGGACAATGTTCAACGTCCATCAGAAAATACTACAGAACCCATGCAGATTGGAGGAGTACGACCCCCTTTAAACAAGTTTCAAAGAGGCAAGAGGAGACAGCTTCATTTATGCCTATATTGCGGTAAATCAGGTCACTTCCTCAAAGAATGCCCAGTGAAACCTCCAAGGAAGGTAGTAGGCGCTACAGAAAAAGAAGATGATGGAAAGGAATCGGAAAACTACCAGGCCCGGCAAGCGTGGAGTCCCGCCTGTCGAGCGAGAAGGATGAGTCACAGACCTCACATTTCACCCCCTACCAGCAATCTTGATCAATCATCAACGACTGTCGCGGATGCATGCCACAGAGGTGTATATAGACAGCAGAGCAGTTGGTAATTACATAGATCGAGATCTGGCAACAGAAATGGGACTTCCCTTATGCACAAAACCAACAACAGAAAAGGTAACTACTGTTGACAGTACAGAAATTGCTTCGGGGCCAGTAACCCAATGCACAACAGAATTAACCCTTCTGTGTCAGGATGGACATCAAGAAGCAATCACGTTTGACCTCATCAGAGCTCCTCAGTTCCGGTTGATTTTAGGGATGCCATGGTTAGTAACTCACAATCCCCACATAGACTGGCGTGCAAAGAGACTGACCTTTTCTGACGAATGCGCCCATGCTTGCTACCCGAAATCTATACCACAGCCAAACCTGAAATCTGTTCAAGGAATAGCATCAGGGATTGCAGAACCAATGGACACCTTACCAAGAGAATATCAGGATTATCAAGATGTTTTCAGAAGGAACAGGCTAACAGGTTCCGTGTGGTCGAATTTATGCACTTACAGAAACCGAAAATCTCCACTTGAAGTCCTATCTGGATCAATACCTGGCTAATGGGTTTATCCGCCCATCAAAGTCACCGTCAGCCTCTCCCTTATTCTTCGTACCCAAGAAGGAAGCAGATTTGAGGATTTGCATCGATTACTGTGCACTTAATCAAATCACAGTAAAAAAACTCTACCCTTTGCCCCTTATCCCGGAACTGTTGGACCAAGTCAAGGATGCCCGAATCTACACCAAACTAGACCTCAGAGGAGCATACCACCTTGTTCGTGTAAAGAAAGGGGATGAATGGAAAACCGTATTTCACACCAGGTATGGCCTGTACGAATATCAGGTAATGCCTTTCGGGCTGTGCAACGCTCCCGCAGCATTCCAATACTTCATGAATGATGTATTACGGGAATGAATCGATGTCTGCGCCCTGGTCTATATTGACGACAACCTGGTGTATTCCCCCTCTGAAAGAGATCATGTTCGCTCAGTCCTTGCAAAACATCGCCAGCACAAACTGTACGCTAAACTCAAGAAATGCTCCTTCCATGTCACCGAAGTTGAGTTCCTCGGTTTTGTTCTCTCACCAAAGGGAGTCAAGATGGATTTACACAAAGTAGATGCCATCCTTAATTGACCGTCACCTTCTTCACTTAAGGAACCCAAAGCATGCTCGGCTTCGCAAATTTTTACTGTAGATTTATTCCAGATTTCTCACGGATAGTCCACCCAATCACATCGTTAGTGAGAAAAAACAACAAGAAATTCCAATGGACTGAAGAGGCGGAACAGGCCTTTCAAGAACTCAAGAAAAGATTCACCTCTGCGCCAATTTTACGACATCCTCACCCAGATATCCCCAATGTAGTGGAAACTGATGCTTACAGCGTAGCCATTGAAGCAGTTCTCTCTCAAAGAGATCCAGAGACAGGCCAATTGCACCCCGTGGCCCTTTGGTCACGTAAATTCTCACCACCAGAACTTAACTATGCAATTACAGACAAAGAATTGTTGGCAATAAAATCAGCCTTCAAAGCCTGGCGGCAGTATCTATTAGGTGCCAGACATACCATCACAGTCATCACAGATCACCGAAACCTTCAATACCTAAAGTCAGCAAAAAGCCCAATCGTCACGACAGTTGCGGTGGGCTTTATTCTTCGCAGAATACGATTATGTAATAACATACCGACTGGGAGTTCGGAATGGGAAGGCCGATGCCTTGTGTCATATGGGTGTTGAAGAGAAAACGAACCGTACCCTGGACCATGTTGCCATCATCCGAAGTGATAAACTACTGGGACTCACCACCACATTGACTCTGAGTGAACTTCAAGATAACATTCAAACCTTAATGAACCCCGAGATCTTGCAGAAATGGAATTCCCAAAATGAACATCACACGGTTCTGGACGGATTACCCTACTTCAGGGAATGACTATATCTACCAAGTAAAGATCTTCAAGAATTGGTCATGTCTGGTTATCACGATTCCCTGATCGAAGGCCCTCCCGGAATTGCTAAGACTCTAGCCAAGGTTAAGCAGAATTATTGGTGGCAAGCTTGCGTAAATTGTAAATAAAGGGGTAGACCTGCACTTAAGTCCCTGATCCTTCAGGTATAGTACATAGCAATCAAAAAAGTGGACCAGTAGATCGGGATGACACTAAATTCGTTCAATACATTTCAAATTTTAATCAATAAACTCATAGCAACAAATAATCTTTCTATCATAAAATTCAATAAATAAATCAATTCATTCCTTCAATCACACCACATACAAAACTCATTCAGACATTCATCTGTAAAACACCACAATGTAGTTTCTAAACCAGTAAGCATTGATAATATTTCTACACCAGTAATTTCAATTGTCACATTAATCAGTGACCCAGTCCATAGTATCAGGTGTCGTTAAACATCTGGTATTCTATTTGACCAGATGATTCACACCAAAAAGCTTTGACACGTGTTTCGGTCAAAGACCTTCTTCAGGACGTAGGGCATGAAGAAATCACACAGCCCTATTCTCAATTGTATATGGGCCAGTAGTCAATCCCCAAGTTCCAACTCAAGGGATGGTGAACGGGACAGCGGAAATCAATCCTCCACTGGAATCAATATATGTTGACAACAAGCACCCATGGTGCAAAGTGGAAATCTTCAGGAGGTTATGTCTGCCAATTGCCCCCCCCCGAGCCACACGTTGTTCTTAAAAGGATTGCCTTAACTTCCTAGCAAGTATCCATCAGTGATATTTCACGAGGCGTGAACAGAAACGTAATGCCCTCTTCTGTAGGGAATACAGCCGCCGGCACCTCCGTGACTCGCTCCACTACGATAACACATACCTCAATAGATTATTGACTACTGGCCCATATACGATTGAGAATAGGGCTGTGTGATCTCTTCATGCCCTACGTCCTGAAGAAGGTCTTTGACCGAAACACGTGTCAACGCTTTTTGGTGTGAATCATCTGGTCAAATAGAATACCAGATGTATAACGACACCTGATACTATGGACTGGGTCACTGATTAATGTGACAATTGAAATTACTGGTGTATAAATATTATCAATGCTTACTGGTTTAGAAACTACATTGTGGTGTTTTACAGATGAATGTCTGAATGAGTTTTGTATGTGGTTGTAATTGAAGGAATGAATTGATTTTTTTATTTGTTGCTATGAGTTTATTGATTAAAATTTGATATGTATTGAACGAATTTAGTGTCATCCCGATCTACTGGTCCACAACCTGGCGTAAGGACATTGCTCGATTCGTTATATCCTGTGGATATGTGCACAAAATAAATCACAAAAACAGAAACCAGCTGGCCTACTACAACCACTGGATATTCCACCGGTTCCCTGGCATACTCTTTCTCTTGATTTTATTACGGACTTAACTCCCTGTTAAGGTTTTAATATAATTCAGGTGGTTGTAGACCTGTTCTCTAAAATGGCACAATTAATTCCATTCAAATGACTTCCTAACACTACCGGTCTGGCAAAAGCATTTCTTGAACAGATTATAAAACTGCATGTTTTCCCCTCAGTCCTAATCTCAGATCGTGGAAGCCAATTTGTATCCAACTTTGGGAGGAAATGTTGTACCATAGCACAAATCGATGTTCAATTATCCACTAGCCATCACCTCCAAACGGATGGACAAACAGAAAGAACAAACCAGACATTAGAACAGTATCTACGTTGTATGCTGCATCAAGTGGAAGAGAATTGGAAAGACTTGTTATGGATAGCAGACTATGCATACAATAACTCCATACACACCAGCACGGGACAACGCCTGTTCTACACAATATACAGAAGACATCCATGTACCTCTGAACTAGACTCCCCCACGACCTTGGAAATGCCAGCGGTAAAGACCCTACACACAAGCATGATCCAAGTCTTCGAAAGGGCAAATGAACATTTACTGCAAGCCAAAGACAGACAAAAATATTCTCGGGCCGGCATCGAAAGAAAGCTCCCGATTACCAAGTTGGAGACGAAGTCTGGTTGGCAATCAAACATGTGCCCATAAAAGGTACCCGGACCTTTCATCCAAGATATCTAGGACCCTATACCATCGAATCGGTGATAAATCCTGTGACCGTCAAGTTAGCCTTACCACCAAGCATGCAAATTCATCCGGTGGTCCATGTGTCACTTATAAAACCTGTATAACCAGGAACCCAAGTTTTAACACCACCAAAACCTGTGCTAGATGATGGAGAGCCTGAATTTGAAGTTAAAAACATCCTGGATTCGAAACGTACCAGATCTAAGCTATACTATTTAGTGGACTGGAAAGGGTACGGGCCTCAAGACAGAACTTGGGAACCAAGTGAACATATTCACGCACCACGTCTAATTAAGAGGTTTCACCTGGATAACACCACCAAAACCAGACCGGGCAGGAAGGATACCATGAGAGGGGCCTTGGGGGGGGGGTGCTGTCATGACCACTGTGAGGGGGCACACGTTGTGCCACAAGCAGGCTCCCACCAGAACCCTGAGGGCCTTAAAACCACTGCAAAAGTGCTCCTGGATCCAGTCCAGGCTCATATGTAGGAAAGAAGGGCTGTTCAAACTTGGCCCCATTTATGTACATGGGCCTTTAAATCAACATGGAAGCACCCACACAGCCTAGTTCTAAGAACCAAGCCATGCGGTCTAGTGTTTTGGGTGTGGCAGGCCTGGAACTACTTCCCCTGGTACTACTTTACCTTGGCTATATAAACCACACCCTGACTGCAGAACACGCTTCGCGTTATTCTGCAACCAGCAGTTTGACGCTCACTGTGTCCACCTCCTTCAGCATCTTCCTGTAGTCCTTCAGCATCCAGCTCCTTCAGCATCTTCCTGTAGTCCTTCAGCATCTTCCTGTAGTCCTGCAAGAACAAGAACAAGATAATTCTGTTTTACCTGAGAAAACACCATCCAGCTCTCAGCATCTCAATATGGCTGCAAACTGTGGAAACCGAGAGGAGAAACATCACTCACCTGTGAGCACTAGCTTAAGGACTCCCGGCGAACCGCTACCACAGCTGTTGCTCGAACATCGCGACCTGCAATAACGAGAAAGGAAAAACAATATTAGAATGCGTGCGCTTCCAAAACATCGAATTCCATCAGTATTACCTGAATTCCATTGCGCTACACCACGCTTCCATCCGGAGCACCACAGCAACATCTGCAAAGGAAAAAGAGGCATATTCAGGTTTGCTTTCAATATTAAACAACCGCACGATGCTGCACTTACCTTAACGGATTCCGGGGGCATGTTTTTCATTGCGCTCTCATCCACACGCAGCACCACAGCGGCCTGTGAGGAGAAGAAGAAGAAATTACAAGTTAGCTTTAAAAGACAATAAAGGTGCTGCGCTTTGCGCTTTCTCCTACCTAGAAACGAGCCTCTCCATCCGGCACGCCAGCATCAAGACTTTCGCACCTGAAAAGAAGGAGATAAAGACATTAACGAATTCCCACCATAAACAGAACAAAGACTTACAATTAACAAACCTACCTGCCTACCAGCAGATTCGGGGTCACAGCAGTCCTGGGCCCAAGGAAGGCGTACTGCACCAGTGAAGCAACTCGGGCAGCTTGCCAACAAACGTCAAGCGCCCATGCGCAAGAAACACAGGACATATAGCTCACCCTACAAATAACTAAGGTGAGAAAAGAACCCAGTAGGAAGGGAATCGGTGAGAAGGAGGTGGGAGATTCACCCATTAGAGACAGTTATCACAAATCCTCCCTTCTGTAATTGCAGATTCATTATTCAGCACTGGGCAACTATGCATCCAGGGTTCAAGATCTCAGAGTCTTCCAGACGCCCCTGGGGATATCAGGTGAGCGTAACATTCCCTTCACTTCCAAAAGTACCTACCTCCTCAAGTGTTGCTCCTTCTGGTTACATTGCTATTCTACACCAACATTGCTACATGAGAGAATGACATTCCTAAACTTTATGACACATCCAGGGTCTGTTAATAAGATACAAAATGTTGTGTTGCTTACATTAGTACGTTGCTTTTACTGGTAGGGGCATTCCTATTTTGCTCATTGTGCTTCCCCCTGCAGCCCCTCCTTCCTGGCCTTTGGCCTGTGTCCATTTAAACACCTAATTTCCGCTACCCCATCTGCTATTATACTCTTGTCACAGAAATATTGTCTGGCATCATAGGGGAAATCATTAAGTGCCATGGCCAAAAAAGAAAAACTGGAAAAAGCCCCAATGAATGACCTCTCTATTTCCTCCTAGCTTGTGCACTGCGCCCTCTCTTCCCACACCTCCAACTCTGTTCCCCTCATCGTGTGACCCCTGTGTGTGCTATAAGCTTGCAGCATGATTAATGTTGATTTCAAATCATCCCTTTTCCTCTTTTTGTTTTTACTCGATACACGAAACTGATATTAAATACACATTCACTTGATGTGAACAGGCCTCCAGCTAACAAATGAGCCAACATGCCCCTTTATCAAGAGCTGTCTCCATTCTTCATTTCACTTCCTCATTGAACCCCAGCTCCAATGCTTGTGGGTGCAGGTGTGGGCGAGATGAACAGTTCTTCTCTTAGTGGTCTGTCTCTCTGGTTTCCATTAGATGTACATATGAAATGTGCATCAAACCAGATTGGAAACAAAAAGTAAATGGGATTTTTAATCATCCACTTTCTTCCTCATGAGGTTTTATATTCATTACAAACTTCAAATAATGCTCATCTGGCAGTGTGGAATGATGCTGAGCAAAGAGTGTGCCTGTTTATGGCGTGTGGGTAGAACAGGAAAGGATTCCCTGTGCCCATGTGCTGTGCGGCATCAGGAGCGGTGCATAGATTTTACTTTGTTCCAAAAGAGTGTTGTGTAAAATGCTGTGATACAGGTATCACTGTGCACATGAAATGTCTTCTTACCTAGAGAGGACAGAGTTCCTTATTCCGAATGTGCTCGCAATCAACTCAGGCAGGCCATGAAACAAATCCGTTGCTAGGCAACACCAGACGCATCCTTATTAGGATGCGTTAGGGGCCTGGGGCATGTTGGAGAGGGCACAGTCCCTAATGTGGCAGAAATGTTTGAGTTCAAAGGAATGCATAACACAATCATTGATTGCAAATCATTACGGTGTATTTTCAACCCAATATGTGTCATAAAGTGAATACGTTTGTATTTTCTTAAGCTGTGAGGGGGCTGATCTCACATTCATATGTTTATGAGAGCCATTGATATGGATGTTCAAATGTACATCCGGGGAACGCAGAGTGTATTGTACCCGCTGTTATGTGGGTGGAAGACGTTGTAAAGCAATGCCAAACGTGGCATAATGTTGCTGCATTCAGGACCAAGGACATGTTTGGGATTGGTTATTCCCTAAGAGTGTGACCATTAAATTACTAAATTACCAAATAATTTCACTTGGTCATTGCCCTTATACATCATTTTCATGGATTCACAATTATCATAAAACACAAATGTGGTAATCCTGTATTTGTGTGAGGCGTCAATAGGGATTTTCAGGGACATCAGTTGGTACAGAACATGTTGTGGAGCTATTGTTAGCACTCTTTCGTGCCGTGTTGCACTATTCAGTTAAGGTGTTTGGCTTTCGCCTGGAGTGCACTCTCTGATCCCGCCTCAAGTGTTAAGTGTTCCCCAGTATGTTATTGCAAGGGAATATCCTCAGGTGCAGGGATTACTCATAGCTGATTCATGATGCATTCAGGGTGATTCAATGGGTTCATAGTGATAATTTCGACTACAAAAATGTCGAAAGTCAAAATTTTGAAAAAAAAATGTCGAAAAAAAAAATGTCGACTTTTTTTTTCAATGCATTTTTTTTTCGAAATGGGGGGGTTCCCCCCCAATCCCCCTTTTTTTAATTTTATTTTCAATTTTTCCCTTTTTTTTAACTCCCGAACCCCTAAAATAAATATATAATTAAAAAAAACGAAAGTCGACATTTTTTTTTTCGACATTTTTTTGTCGACATTTTTGTCTGTCGACATTTTTTTTCGAAATTATGACTGCCCACCGATTCAATGCGTGTTACCTAGATGGCCCATTGCATTGATATTCTTCAGCTTTGATTATCAAGTTCCCTTAGGCATATATTGTACACGACGCCTACAGCGACTATGTTTTCTGTTCATAGTATCATGTGCCCTGGGGGTACTCAATTGGCATTGAGGGGTCCATAACTACGGGCACTGCTGCTGAGATTTAGTTACTTCCTTACTGCGAGTTCATGCCATTGTATTTCCTCATTAAGGCCATTTTTACAAGTGTTGAGGTGGAAAATCCATTGTTGTTCTCTTTTTAAGATTAGATTGGCAAAGTTGCTACCCATGTGGGAAGGATTTATTGTTTTCAAAATTGTCCACTTAAATTGTTCAGCAGAGTGAGCCAGAGATTTAAAGTGGGATACTAGAGGAGCCATCAGTCTTAGAGTTTTGATGCAAGGTTTATGTTTGATCAATCTTTTTTTGATCAGACTTGCTATCATCCCCACATAGTGTAGCCCACGAGGGCAAGTAACGAGGTAGACCACCGCTTTGTTGTTACATTTGGTGAATTTTCTTTGCTGCCACAGTGTTTTCCAACCTATGTCGATACTGGTACTCCAGGTGGTTTTCACACACATTACACAACTGCCACAGGGAGCATAGCCCGATGGGCGACTTATCCCCTAAATTCTATGCTGTTTTTCCATTCTGTACTGAAATTGAAGGGCATGTTACAGTTGTTGAGCCAATGGTGGAAGGATGACAAATCTTCCACTGACCCCTCAAAGATCATAAGGATGTCATCTATGTATCTATGCCACAGCAGAATCTGTGTACAGGCAGATTGGTGGGTGGATACAAACGTTTGACTTCGAACTGCTCCACATATAGGTTTGCAAGGTTGGGGGCAAAGGTGGCTCCCATCACGTTGCCCGAAATTTGCTGATAGAAACTATCCCCACATATGAAGAAATTCTGTGTCAGAGAAATCTCTGCTAGTTGTGTAATGAATGACGCAGGGCCTCTGTCCAATTTTGTGTCTGCCTCAAGGCATCATCGCACCATGTCCAAAGTCTCCCATTATGGGATATTGGTATAAAGTGCCTGAGCATCCATAGTGACCAGCCACTGTTTTTCGGTGTTGAATGGTAATGTCATCAACAGGTTGAGGATTGCCGTAGAGTCCTTAACAAAGGATTCCATTTTCAGTATCTCATCTCTGATGAAGAAGTCCACATATTGAGAGAGTGGTTCCAAAATAGAATTAATACCAGACACTATGGGCCTTCCTGGAGGGGGTACCATACCTTTATGAACTTTCGGGAGGGCATAGAAAGCCAGTAGTCTGGGAAGGGAGGTGTAAAAAAGCTGCCTCCCGCTGATATACACTTCCGCCAGTACTTCTTCAATGATGGGAGCAATTAGAGATCTAATGGCCGGTGTGGGATCTGTAGGTTACAGCCTATAGCTTTTAACGTCTTGTACTAATCAATTGACCATGTTGGTGTAGTCTGCCTGGACCATTATGACCATAGCCCCACCCTTATCAACTGGTTTTATTACAACAGTGTTGTTCTGGGATAAATCATTGAGTGCTGCCAAATGTTCCTTCGTACAGTTGTTGTGTTCAAATGGTAACATATCTTCCAAGGCTTCAATCTTTTTGTTTAGAGCTTGCTCAAAGGTAATGGACTCCGCTGTGTTACTATGCAAGGGTGGAAAGAACTGTGACGGAGGTCGTAAGCCTGTTACATCAGGTATTGTTTCATCTTCCTTTTCGTGAAAGAATTGTTTCAACCTGATCTTGCGCATTAGTTGCGTAATTTCAATTCTGGTTTGAAAAGGGTCATATCTGGCTGTGGGCACAAAAGTCAAGCCCTTCTGTAGTATCTGTGTTTCCGCTTCAGATAACTGATGTCTTGACAGGTTCATTATCAAAGAAAGATCGGTTGTGGGATGCCTCGGCCCAGCCGTGTGTTATGCGTGGCGAGTACATCTGCCATCTTGGTCTTCCTCTGTTGTTTCCACGCTGGCCTAAAAAAATGGGACTGCTGCTGGCTGCTGTAGGGAGGTGTTGAACCGTACTTGTCGCGGAGGACGTTGGTATAGGCCTGATGGTCTGGCCCTTGCATAGTCGTCTGAACTATTACTGGAATAATTTGAGGACCATGACCGTGTGTTGGAGAAGCCTCTACTGGCTGTTTGCGCAAATTACTGATAAACATCCCGTCTAGCCTTTTTGGCTTCAGGGGTATAACAGTGTTCTGTGGTGTATGGATACATTTTGTTGTGCGTAAAAGCAGTGAAATCCTTTTCAGCTTCGAAATCTTCTTGGTCATATTCATATCTTTAAATTACTTCATGGTGGCATCTAGGGCTGGTAGCTTGGTGTTGTAATTTTCAAGAATTATCTGATTTCTACTGATTTCTAGCTTCTCCTATAATTCTCGTATCAGGTGCTGTGACACGGATTTAGCGGTGTTGATCATGAGAATAAGCCAGTCTCGTGTACATTTATTTGCAATGAAGGACCAGTCATTTCAAAATTCCAAGAATATTCTCGGTTCTATTCGTATGATAAGGCCATTGGGGGCTGCATGCACTCTCACATATTCGGTCATTAGGGCTCCGTGTAATTTGGTTCTTTTCAATTTCTTCCTAAGAACCTCAATTTCATTCCAGTCGTCAGTGTTGGTTAGTGCTTGTACTGTTACGTTTGTTCCCAAAAGTGAGGGATTAGCCAAGATCATTTACACCAGTTCTTAAGCGAAAGACAAATAGTTTTGTTCAGCCATACTGGTACTTGGTCAGTGACATATGTTTGCCAGTGTCTGGGACCGATGATTGTCTACGAAGTTATGAATGATCCTAGAGTGCTACAAAGAGCACTTTTGAAAGGGGGAGATTGGGAGGGAGAGGGACCTGAATCCTCGAAGGATTGGTCATCTTATTGTTAATGCTAAGTTACATGGGAAAGAATTGTTCCTCTGTGTTCTCAGAACCTCGATCCAAGTGGCAAATTTCAGCCGGACGAAGTAAACACAAAAACAAACAGGGATACAATCGAATAAGTACACCTTCACCGGGTATAAGCCCTACTGTTAAAGTACTCAGTATATCATATCACACACAAACAGATATAGAGCAGGCAATAGTTCAAGCATAAATATTTTCAAAAGAGACACTAAATGACTCCACTAGCACTATCCCTAGTCAGTAGCACACCCTATCCCTATAGGGTAATGCTGTCCCTAGGTCAGAGCTGGTGCGCCGCCTATCTAATAGAAAGGAAAAAGGGAGAAACTGTCCCTATCTCTGCAATGTGTCAATCAAAATATATTTAAAAAGAGTTAGACCTAATCGCAACCTGGACAGTTCACATGGGAATATTTCGTTTGGCTACACACCATTATTTATTCACCCCCAATGAAGTGTGTGCACAGGGTGCAATAAATGGGATATAGAATAAACCTGATTCAATAAAAATGTGCCAATGCAGTAAAAATTGCTAAGTAATAAAATGAATTTACTATTTTGCTAGCTATTCATTACTTCAGCTCCGATCTTCTTCCGAAGTGGAAATATTTATGTTTAAACTATTGCATGTTCTACATCTGTTTGCATTTAATCAAGCCTTACCATCAGGATTTGCATTCAAAGTGCCTGCCAGTGTTTGTTCAAAACTGTCTTCTGTGATTTATTGACTTAATTGGAGTGTAAACACGCTACTGATGTAATAAAAATGTCTTACCAGGCCTGTCTTCAGCAACTTGATTTATAAGCACTCTTCACTGAAGTCCTGTTTAAAACAAGCACTTGTAAAGCCAGCTTTTACAGGCACTGCTATTAGATGTTGAGGTACTCACACCATTTTGCACCCGCGACCAACGATGTGTAGTTAATACCACTATGGCTATGCCTGGCAAGTGCCTTTCTCATACCTACACAAAAGCTACACAAAAGCTCAAACGTTTAGCATTGCCAATGCTTGCATTTGTTTATGAAACAACTCTGTGAATAAAGTAGATGGATGAGAAAATTGGGCAGTGCTTTGACTGCATTACTATGGGCCTCATTACACGGTAGGCTATTAGCACCATGGTCCATGCCGGTAAAGTTCCAGCACCACCTTGGAGGAAAGGGGAATTACCGCCCTATTCCAAGGTTGGCGGGGCGGTAATTCCCCCTTCCCCCATTGCCCTTCCCCATTCCCATTTTTGCCCCATAGGGCTCTATGGGAATGGGGAAGGCGCTAATTACGGTGCCGCAAATTGCGGTACCGTAATTAGCACCCTGGTCCCTTAGCGGGTTGGTTTTTAATGCCTGCTAAACAGGAGGCGTTAAAGTACCAACCCGCAAAGGGACCTCGTAGTAAGGCGGTAAGGGTTTACCGGTACGGGTGCCCTTACCGGTACCGGTAAACCCTTACCGCCGTCCATGTAATGAGGCCCTATATGTTGATTATTCACTCTCAGCAATTATTCTACATGCAGATTGATGTCATGCTGCAGAAGAGAAAGCAATGACCCGTCTAGGTATGTATGGGACTTAAATAGCACACACACGTAGCTAGCAGGCAATGGAGAGCATTCCAACAAGGAGGATAATACAGCGAGAGACCGACAGGCAAAGCCATGGAATGGAATGAAACAAAAGCCAATTTAAAAGGTTCGTCTCATTAGACCAAGCTCACATAGATGTCGCTCTCCAGAGAAGAGAAGTCTCTTGAAACTGGATTAAAAATCTAGAAGGGTCTATTGTACCTTTCATAATTACAAAGCAAAAACAAAGAGGTGATGGCTGGAAGGTTTAGAATTAATCATAACTACTGGCATTGCTGGCAACCCTCCAGACCACTGTTCTTCGCCTGCCAAGCCATTAAGAAAGGGGAAAGACCATATGCAAATAAGGCTTGGCCCCACCCCAATAGGGACAGTCCAGCCCGAACTGCTAGGCCACATCCCTTCTGCAAGAGACCACAAGCATCCCCAAACATGTTTCGGCCTTGTTGGGGCTCATCAGTGATGAGTAGCTTGGGTCTCTAGGCCCAGCAGGCACGGGACCCAAGTCTGGGAATACCCGTCCCACTCGGGGTGACAAAGCAAAAACAAAGAGGTGAAGGCTGGAAGGTTTAGAATTAATCTTAACCACTGGCATTGCTCTGGGCAACCCTCCAGACCACCGTTCTTCACCTGCCAAGCCATTACAGAATGGGAAAGACCATATGCAAATCAGGCTTGGCCCCACCCCAAAAGGGGCAGTCCAACCCGAACTGCTAGGCCACATCCCTTCTGCACGAGACCACAAGCATCCCCAAACATGTTTCGCCCTTGTTGGGGCTCATCGGTGAGGAGTAGCTTGGGTCTCTAGGCCCAGCAGGCACGGGACCCACGTCTGGGCATACCCGTCCCACTCGGGGTGACAAAGTAAAAACAAAAAGGTGATGGCTGGAAGGTTTAGAATTAATCTTAACCACTGGCATTGCTCTGGGCAACCCTCCAGACCACTGTGCTTCGCCTGCCAAGCCATTACAGAAGGGGAAGACCATATGCAAATCAGGGTTGGCCCCACCCCATAAGGGGCAGTCCAGCCCGAACTGCAAGGCCACATCCCTTCTGCACGAGACCACAAGCATCCCCAAACATGTTTCGCCCTTGTTGGGGCTCATCAGTGAGGTGTAGCTTGGGTCTCTAGGCCCAGCAGTCACGGGACCAACGTCTGGGAATACCCGTCCCACTCGGGGTGAAAAAGCAAAAACAAAGAGGTGAAGGCTGGAAGGTTTAGAATGAATCTTAACCACTGGCATTGCTCTGGGCAACCCTCCAGACCACCGTTCTTCGCCTGCCAAGCCATTACAGAAAGGGAAAGACCATATGCAAATCAGGCTTGGCCCCACCCCATAAGGGGCAGTCCAGCCCGAACTGCTAGGCCACATCACTTCTGCACGAGACCACAAGCATCCCCAAACATGTTTCGCCCTTGTTGGGGCTCATCAGTGAGGAGTATCTTGGGTCTCTAGGCCCAGCAGGCACGGGACCCACGTCTGGGAATACCCGCCCCACTCGGGGTGAAAAAGCAAAAACAAAGAGGTGAAGGCTGGAAGGTTTAGAATGAATCTTAACCACTGGCATTGCTCTGGGCAACCCTCCAGACTACCGTTCTTTGCCTGCCAAGCCATTAGAGAAGGGGAAAGACCATATGCAAATCAGGCTTGGCCCCACCCCATAAGGGGCATTCCAGCCCGAACTGCTAGGCCACATCCCTTCTGCACGAGACCACAAGCATCCCCAAACATGTTTCGCCCTTGTTGGGGCTCATCAGTGAGTAGTAGCTTGGGTCTCTAGGCCCAGCAGGCACGGGACCCACGTATGGGCATACCCGTCCCACTCGGGGTGACAAAGTAAAAACAAAGAGGTGATGGCTGGAAGGTTTAGAATTAATCTTAACCACTGGCATTGCTCTGGGCAACCCTCCAGACCACCGTTCTTCACCTGCCAAGCCATTACAGAAGGGGAAAGACCATATGCAAATCAGGCTTGGCCCCACCCCATAAGGGGCAGTCCAGCCCGAACTGCTAGGCCACAACCCTTCTGCACGAGACCACAAGCATCACCAAACATGTTTCGCCCTTGTTGGGGCTCATCAGTGAGTAGTAGCTTGGGTCTCTAGGCCCAGCAGGCACGGGACCCACATTCTCGATTCAATGAGTTTATTATTGTTGTGCTATTTATAATGCAATGCAGATAGCCTATAAAAGCTCAAACCTCGGGTTGCATGAAAGTGCAAACCGGAACAGTACAATTAAGTAATTTCAAATTGTTTATGGGGTCCGCTGCCCTTGCCCCACATATACACGATGTAGGCCTTCCCTGTATTGACATTCTGTTTACGGCACTGCTGGTCTGGACTCTGATTCTGGATCCATGGATAGAGTTTCAGTAAAAAAGTACACAGTGAGGCTGGAGGATCCGGGACCCCTGACAGCGGGTGAAAATGATGACTTGCTTGAGGCACAGGGCTACGTTATTCGAGTCATACGATGCTGATATGTGACCCCCGTATTGCACCTACGAGTCAGTTGGGGGCTGGTCCTCTGCTGGCAAATGCACACAATTACATCCTGTGGCACAGATATCAGTTAAGCAGCTGCTCACATGACTTCATTAAGGGCTTCTAATCACAAGCTGAATTGAACATTTAAAGGAATGAATTTCAAATTGAGGCGGCTGAGTATCTCGGCAGCCACCCACGAACTGAAAAGGGGAGTTTCTGTTTGTAACACAATTGTCAAACAAAACATTTTGCGTGTGCAAAGTGCATGAATGCACGCCTCAGTGGTCTCCTGGCAACTGGATGGTTCTTGTCCCTGACGCACAGATGCGTGCTGTTCTTGTCACATGATCTCTCATCACATGACCCCATTGGTCAATCAGAGGCAGAAGCTTCAACTGTTTTGGGGTCATTAACTTCGACTATTTCCATACACCACGATTTAGAGTCAATGTCACAAGGTTGACAATCAAGAACACGTGCTCTGGGCGACACCTTGGATAGTCTGACCAGCTCTGCTGCCAGTATGTCATGTTTGTGTCCACGGATATTGAATAAACCGTAAGAGGTATGATTCATGGAAGCTTCACTCTATCTCAAGGCTTCCATCTCTCTGTCTATATGATAACCACTGCATCTGTCCATTTGCCTCTTCTGCCAATTATTCTTTGCGCATGCACCTCGCTGTGTTTCGTTTGCTCCTTATCACACAATGAATTGGCATGACACAATATTTCAAATGGCAAACTTGGCCGCAGTTTTATTTCCATGACAACAGAATTATTTGTACACATTTGTGAACTTCAGTCTGTACGTGTGGCGCTTGCTTGCCGGATTTCCCTTGCTTCCCCCTATACTTGGTATAGTAGGCCCCCAACTCCCCCGACCCATTGTACCTGATCCTATCCTGCCCGTGCAGGTGTCCGTGGGTGGGGAGAGCGCGGTTTGTTTTGGGGGAAGCTGAGCCTTATTCGTTACCATCAGACGCCCCCGCCGTTTAGGCCCCCAAGAGGCGCTGGTCCGGAAGAGCGAAGACCCATTCCGTTTCCTTCTGGTTCGTCCGGAGTCTATCATTTGTGCTTGGTTGCCCAAACACCGCCACGCCAACTGGTGGGTTCCCGCCCACCGTGGCTCCCCTTTTCCTCACTCCTTCTCATAACTCCAGCAATTTGGTACAAATGTTCCAGAAAAAGAGCTCCATTCCTTTTGCGGACAGGTGTACCCCATCCGTTAAGAAGTACTCGGGTGTCTTCCCATCAATCAGGCCATGCCTGACCTGATGGAAACCTCTGCCCCTGCAGAACTTGGCAACGGCCCCGTTCAGCTTCCTCCTTGATTTCTCTATTGCTGAATGGCTCTCTGCCCCTCTCCATTGTGCCCGGGGAATAACCTCAGACCATATAATCTCTGTTTCACCCAACTGTGCCGATATTTCCTGCAGTGAGCTTGTAATGTCCTTCAGCAGGACACCCCTCCCCAGGATAGTCAGGTCGTTCCCTCCCAAGTGTATCACCAACACCTCCGGCTTCTGCTGCCTACTCAGCAACTTCCTCAATCGCCCCCTTAGCTGAGCCCATGTCATCCCTGGCACTCCGTGCCACTCAATCCTGAACTCGCCAGCCATCAACGCCTCTTGCTGATGAGTCCAGTTCGTCCTGTCCCTTGAGATGAATGAGTGTCCCACTACCCATACCGCGCGTAGCCTCCTTCGTTGTGCCGCTGGGAAATGACAAACGGAGGGAACGGCATGGTTAACTTACATTTTTTCAGGTCTGACATAACGTTTGTAACACCCCGAAGACCATCTCCCCAACCTTTTGATGTCCTCCGCCCCTAACCCCCCGACCACCGCGGAGGTGGCGGCCCCTATCCGGAATGAATTAGTACCAAACCGGCCCCCTGTCAGCCCCATCTTTTCCAAACCTTGTGCCATCACTTTCCTGAACTGAAAACGGCTTAGTGCGGACCTGTCCCTGTGCAGGAGCCACGGCGCCTCTGCCCCAGATGGCCACCGTTGCCGTAGAAAGTTGGCTGCTGCCACCACCGGACAAACCCTGCCTGTCTGGATGGCCTGCAGAGTCAATGCTGCCCCCTTTTCCTTCTGATCCGTTTTTGACCTCCTCACATAAATGACGACTTGGGTGCTTCCCACTTGGATGTCCCTGACTCGCAGAAACCCACTCCCCTTGCCGTCCTTGTTCTCCGGCACCAGCTCGCTGACTCTGAGAGCCCCAAAAATTGCCACCGTGAAGGCGGCTGTGAACAGCACCCTTTCGGCCTCTTCGCTACACACTGTGCTCAAACATTTAATTAACCCGTGCAATTTCACAATATCAATTGGCCGCCTCTCATCTGGTTTTGCTATGGATTGTCTAGCCAAACTGCTCATCCTTCAACCTCTTGTCCTCACCCCTTGGCGCTACGTTGTCCCACTCAAAAAGCGCCCCCTGCGCCCAATCAATCGCACTTCAAGTTACCTGATACCCTGCTAACAACTGCAGCACCTGTCTCCTAGTCTGTTGTAAAGGCTCCCCAAGCCGTACCCGATCGGGTTATGTTAATCGGCGCGCTTCTACCTCTCAATCTAAAGCCATCGTGAACCCATTGACCATAGCGACCTAGGAGCCCCCAAGAAGTCCCTGACGCTGAGCAGCCTCTCTGTTAACATTATAACCAGAGCCCTGTCATGAATTAAGTGTTTCCGCCCGTTTAAGGTACATTTTCATCACTGGGAACACTTCATACAATGGGACCCATGCCCGCACCATTCTCGTATATCTGTGTTGCACACTACCTTTGAAAACAAACTGCCCTCCTGTAACGCAACTTGAACCAACTTGTACTCGGTCAAAAGGTGTATGTCCCCCACCACAGAACGGAGAACTCTTTTTTTCCCACAGGAGCCCTATTTTCCTGTGCCGTTGCCCGTGCGCGACTGCTATCCCTTGCTGCCGCCTGTCTTCGGCTGCCCTTCGAAAATTATCCTGTGAACCCTTGTGCATGGGAGCGTTACCAATGACCATAGTGTGCATACATTATTCCGTGCCCACTCGTGCATGGGTGTGTTATAGACCCTTAATGTGCCTATATTATTATGCAACACTTGTGCATGGGTGAGTTATAACTATAATGTGTGCACAATATCCTGTGCACACTTGTGCATGAACCCGTTAAAAACCATAATGTGCATACCTCATCCTGTGCCCCATCGTGCCTGGGTGCATTTATAAACGACCATGATATGCCTACATTATACTATGAGTACTCGTGCATGGGCGCGTGTGTATACATTATCCGATGAACATGCGTGTACGTTATCAATGACCATAAAGTGCATACATTATCCTGTGAACCCTCGTGCATGGGGGAGTTACCGATGACTACAATGTTGCATACATTGTCCTGTGAACTCGTGCATGGGCGCGTTATAAATCACCATAATGTGCATACATTCTCCTGTGGACACTTACATTTCACAGACGGTAATCGCAGAGAGTTGGTAGGCAACGCTTGCCACTGCTCTGCAGCATCAACCTGGGCAATACCTGTGTATTCCTGCCGTGCAAGTTGACCCCTAACCACCTGGCGACTGATACCCCCTTCAGTCTGATAGGCAGCTGCTGTGTGATGGTGTAGGTCTGCCACTTGCAAATGCTGGTGGTTCATGTAAGGGTTGTAAGGACAGAGTCATGTATCTGTCAGGTCAGTGGATTGCTCTGAGCCCCATCCCAGTAATCACCTGCCACCCCCTTGCACTGATAGACTGATCTAGTAATTCAGCATTTCGCATTTATATAGCGCTATGAACCCCCAGGTATTTGAGCGCTTCTTATTATTACCCACAGTGTTAGGTGCTCATTTTTTTTTAACCTCGGAAGGATGAAAGGCTGAGTTTGGCCCTGCCGGGATTCGAACCTGCGTCAGCAGGCTCTGAACTGATGTCAAAGCGAGCGCTCTACTCGCTGTGCTAACAGATCGGCATCGTGTGTTGCATGCTCTGCGCTGGAGCCTGCCCTACAGCAGTACCTGCCACCATAAGAAGCGGTTGGATCTGTCACTGAAATCTGTAGGCCGAGGACAGCTTTAAAGAGCAGTTGCCTACTGCCTGATATGTAAGTTTGGCAAGTATGGATGTAGGATGGCAAACTACAGGAGAGTAAGACATATCAAATGCCACATCATCTAAAGTAACACTGAGACTATTGCTGTTTTTACAAAACTATTTCTCCTGTTACTTTTTAGACCTAACCGCTGATTGATTCTCCCTTCTCTCTCTACAGTGCTGTCGAACGGAATAGTGGAGAGATTTTCCGCTTTTCTTTCGCTGATCTCAATCAGTTTGTTCTCGGAGTCCGCACTCAGTAGCTCAACCCTTGATGAGCTTGGCTCGGACGTAGGAATATAGGTATTCCATCAAGTAGTCAGAAACCAACCCTGGCCGAATGCTCTGTTCTCACCCCACAGGATTGCAGCACTACAGTGCATGCTTTTGTTAGGCGCAGCTGGCAAGCCGAAAAGCAGCTCACGGCAGCGATGCAGTACAACGTTCATGGTAAACTCACTATCACTTTCTGGGCATGCTTTAGTTAGGCACAGCTGGCAAGCCAAAACGCAGCTCACGGTAGCGATGCAGTACAACGTTCATGGTAAACTCCCTACCGCTTTCTGGGCATGCTTTAGTTAGGCGCAGCTGGCAAGCCGAAAAGTAGCTCATGGCAGCGATGCAGTGCAACGTTCATGGTAAACTCACTACCGCCTTCTGGGCATGCTTCATTTAGGCGCAGCTGGAAAGCCGAAAAGCAGCTCACGGCAGCGATGCAGTGCAACGTCCATGGTAAACTCACTACCACTTTCTGGGCATGCTTTAGTTAGGCGCAGCTGGGAACCCGAAAAGCAGCTCATGGCAGCGATGCAGTACAACGTTCATGGTAAACTCACTACTGCTTTCTTTTAGTCGGCTTTCTTTTTTGTTAATAGCCGATGGATGGCAAAGACCATGCGTACCAAACCCCACCTGCCCCTAGTTACGTCACTCTTGTGACGGACAGCACCTGGCATGGCTCCTTTCCCACCGAGCTATGACAGATGGACCTTGCACTCGCTTCTCCATGTCCAGTCCTATTAAAATTGGAGGGTGCTTTTTGGCGAATTGCTATTAACATAAGGCACTGAACTTGAACAGGTGCAAACTCTCGCATTGGGGCCCCTAAGCGCACGCGCTCTAAGTGTAATTAATATGCCATTTGCGTTTTCTGACTCTAAATGTGTCTCTTACAACTTCGTCCCTCAGCGCACACACCCGCGTGATCCAATTTCTCAAATTAGATGCACTTATTACTTTCCATATTTAAGGCATATACGCTCAAACAATCGTAGTTTCCTGGTGCAGAGCCAGCATATTGCCACCACAATTCACTTAAAGGATTCCCAGTAGGGCCGGCTCAGGGTGATGGTCTTAGACAATGTTACCACCCTCAGTCACTGAAGTGCTGTAAACTACAGTCATGTAATCATTCTTAACCAATGCATTCGCTTGTTCTAATGTTTACTCACTTGTTGAGAAACATTTTCTCCCTGTGTGTTTGCATGTAGCCCCTGAGAAAACTCTGACACTTTTCTTGGCAGGAAACGCAGCATTTTGGGGCGGTTATGACGCCTGTAACGCTCTGTCTGGCGAGTTGTGCAAATGCGTTCCAACACGTCGGTTTTTGAAATCAGAGAGGCGCCTTTCCGCCGAAGCACTGGAGGCGAAATATGAAAAGCTGATAGTCGTTTGCAAATCGTATGGTCAACAACTAATGCGGGCAACAAAACGGCAGACCAGGCTGCCACCACCTGCCCCCTTTATTTACATTCCCAACTCCGCTGATGCATGCCTCGCTAACACTGGAAACCTGAGGCCACCGTTGGGCCCCCTCGCTTTGATGCCCTTCCGATCTCACTGCACGCCCGTAATGGCAATACCCTGCTGCCGTCAACCAGCCACTCCGCCTGGTTTTGCTAATACAGAAACCAGCGGGCATAGCAAAACATTGCGACCGCCGCAAAAACGCCCTCAACTTTAAAACAGCTGGCGTAGGCGCAACCTTTACTAGCCCTTGACTTTATAAATCAGCCGGCGTAAGCGCAACCTTTACTAGCCCTCAACTTTATAAAACAGCAGGCGAAAGCGCAACCTTTACTAGCGCTTGTCCTAGCCCTTGGAATAACCTTGCGTCCAGCCCCCATCGCCGAGCCCCGCCATCCTCTCTCTCCTAACACTGCTCCTTACCCGCCGCCCATTCCTGACTGCCGCAACTTTCCTCGTCGTTGAAACCTGCACCATAACTGGAACCCTCTTCCTCTGGGTCGGGAACTCTGCATGGCATCCTGCTCAGCAACCAAACCGGAAACTTCTTTCCTCTGGATCAGGAACTGCATGGCAAAAAAAAAATCCTTCCTCACGGCACGGCGTGTCTTACGAAATCCTTATTGCTGGCGAGACAGCGGCCGGGTCCCAGTGCAGGAGCGAGATGCCTTGCACCCCGGCCCTGCCGGCTTATAACGTGCTCGCCCCGCCCCTTTTCTTTTGTTAGGCCTTCGCAGGCTTTTGGGCTAATTTGGCGCCCTGGTGCCGTTCCGCCCCCTGACCTCCTTTCCCCAGGGGGAGGGGCCCAGGTTGCCGGCGTCATGACCCCGCAGGGGTTATCATGCTGCCTCCTCCATTTTGTGTTGGCGTATTTCCGTCGTCAGCGAGACAATGGGCCTCATTCCGAGTATGGCGGTAAGGGATAGCGGCCACCGGTAACGAGACCGGTGGCGGTGATCCCTTACCGCCATACTCCGAGTTCCCTTTGCGCCCTCGCCCTTAACGCCTGCGCAAAGGGGCCTCCAAGCCAATGTTATTTGCATCTTTCCCATTCCCATTGAGCCCTATGGGGGCTCATTTGGGAATGGGGAAGAGCCTTGGTGAATGGGGAATTACCGCCCTGCCAACCTTGGAATGGGGCGGTAATTCCGCCATCCACCAAGGCGCTGCCGGTCCGGGTACGGCGTCAACCAAGGCGTTAATAGCGCCATTGGTTAGCGCCGTACTCGGAATGAGGCCCAATGTTTGCATATCCCAGTTCATTGGTGAGCAGGAATTTGATGGTAGCATATCTAATGATCCCGCCTACCCTTTATCCTGCGTCCCTCCTTCCCCTTTTTGTTCTGCTGTGTTCATCCCCAGATAGGTCCATACTGTAGAAAACCTCATTCCAACAAACATACATACATACATACATACATACATACATACATACATACATACATACATACGGAGACGAATAGTGAGGCACTTGATTGCTATATGTGCCGAAGTATAAACGGAAGAACCGGAACATCATTTACGCCTTATGATCTTTACTCCACCTGCATGCTCGGGCCATCTAAATGTAGGCATGTCAGAAACGTTCATCAAATGAGTACCCTCCCTTCTTCCCATCTCCCCATTTAAAACTTAGATTTGAAGCAGAAAGTGGTTGTCTTTTGTCAGGGCTTTAAGTGTGCCAGGGCTAAGCCCCGGCACGCTCCAGAAAGGGTTCCCATGCCAGGGTCCTGCCAGGGCCCACCTCGACTAGCCCCAGCCATGCCGACACCTCGGGCATCCGTGTAGCCGAAGCGCTGCAGAGTTACACGGATAGCCAGCAGGTGTCAGCACTTCGGAAGTACTGACATCTGCAGACAGCTAGTGTATCCTTGGCTTTGGATATAAAACTGCCAGGTGACTCGGAACCCCGAAACAGGGGGGAGGGATGGAAGGCCCAGTCTCTCCTTTTGTTTCCGGGTAAAGAGTCATCATGAAGCATGCACCCTTTTAAACAAGGCTTCACGATGTATGATGACGCTTTACTAAGAAACAAAACGTGAGACTGGGCCTTCCAGCGCTCCTCCTGTTTCGGAGTATAGAGTCATCATGCAGCAGTCAGCCCTTCCATTCATGGAGCATGCGGTTTTTAACAATGCAGCGCCTTGAATGAAAGCGCTGCCTGCTGCGTTTGAAAGCTGAGGCACACTGGTGTCACACCTTTGGTGCGCCCATGGGCGCACCAAATGTAATAATGCCGGTGCACGCCAGCTCCCCTGCTTTCACCAGTAATCCGCTCCTGCCCCCCCATTGGTGAGGGTGGTGCTTTCATTCGGGGGCATGGCCCAAGTACACACATACACAGGCCACGCCCCTATTGAGAGACCCCCTCGATTCAGCACCCCACTTAATCCACTGACCTTTGTGAATATCATCAATACGCACAGTAATTCCTGCTTCAGGCTCCTTGGGATAGGAGTGAGCCAGTCTACCATACCACATTATACAGGTGCTGCCGATAGCATCTGGGCAGCTTCCAAGGGTTGAAGGATAACGCTACAATGTATTCTTTCTCCTGCTCAGTAAGAAAAACATCATGCATAAGAGACTTTTATTACGCCGCAGGGAAGCTGACCTGATTGGAGACGCTGATTGCATCTGCGTGGCTTTCAGTCGGAAGGAAGCGTTGGAAATTAGCAGCAATCATCGTCGCCATGCGGCTGACGCACCCGAGATCATTTGAGTGTGAAACCTCTGGCCGTGTAGTTTCAATGCTCGAACCCGCGAGTTATGGGATATTGCCCTGGCACATTGTCTGCTTGCGAGGCTGGTCCTGTGTTACACAAAAAACGCTTGGGTCAGAAACAATTATATTAGCATATTTCTGGGAATTTTGAGAGAGGAGCAGCTGATCATATTCCTAGGCACAAGGTTTGGTATCTGAAACAATGCCACATCACCTGAGAGTGCAGTACACCTTGAAAGAAGAGAGAATGCAAAGGGGTCAAGCTGCACGAGAATGGGACAGGGCGGGAGGGGAGGCGTCTAGGTGTGACAGCACTAGCACATTCGGGTGGTGACAAAAGATGGCAGAGCATTAGAATGTAGAGATCAAAGCACTTGATCATTAGACAATATCGGAGACCCCGCTGCCAATGACTACGTTCCATCTCGAATAGTTGACTAAACAGGGTGGGGTGAGAACCTTTGTCAAGCTAGTGCTACGTCGGGGATCAATTTTCACTCGTTTTTAAAGATGTTTGTAATAATTTCAGACACCTATTGCTGTTTTGTATCTTGGTGATTTTTAATTGTACAGTTCAACCAACACGTGTTTCGACGACAGGGGTCTTTTTCAAGGCGTATGGAAATAGTGAAAATAGAATAATACGTGTTGCTATGGTGCTCTTGATTAGATCCTCTTGTTGGATAAACTGTAAGGCCAAGGGGCCTCTGAATTCAGATGAGTCGCCTCGCCGAGCAACACTTATTTGGGGGCTGGGGCCATTACATGAGGAGGCGGTCAATAGTTTTTGAAAAATGTATTTTCTTTGATAAAAATATGTTCGAGCCTCTGACAAGTTTGCCACCACGGAATACAAGCATTGGCAAAGCCAGTGAATTTGGCTTTTATATAGGCTGGGGAAGGCATGCCACAGGAATTGCCAAAATTCTGTCCATAACATACAGCTGGCAAATGGTGTTAGCACCTCAGTATAAAATGGCAGTGCCTGGCAAATGCCTATCTAACGCCAACACGAGAGCAAACACTACTGACTCTGCCAATGTGTGTTATTAACAGGCATTCAATGCAAGGAACAGATGCAAGGATATACTTATTGATTATAAAACAAGTGTCTGAAGGCACATTAGGTGGAGACATTTTTATTGCCCAAGGGCTGGTTTATAGTCTAAAATACGTCACAGAAGACTGATTAGAAATAAAATAGACTTCCTCTTAAAAGCACTGTGTTAGTTCAAGGAGTTCCTGGGGAATGGGTGTTTTAGATGGGGAGCAGAAGGTAGTGGGTGAGAATTGTCATAGGGGCTGGCGTGGCTATGAGGAGTCAATGGGTGGATACAAATCCAAACAATACTCACAGCATGTGTGCCCCCTCATATGCCATCTCTCTCCTAGCTTCACTTTGCATGCCAATAGTTGCGGCTTATAGGTAGTGCTGAAAGCACCACCTAATTACCAAATGTTTGGAGAATCATACTCTAGATCCTTCATCTCATTATTATGCTACTTTTCTAACTTGTGATTTCAGAGCTCTAACGTTTCAAGCTGCCATGCTTGAGAATGCTATCCAGTCCCTTTGGATCTTGAGTCTTGTTGTTTTTTCTTTCCCATTTGAGTTGTAGGAAAAGTACAAGTCCCAGAATTCCAAACAAAGAGAGGACTGGATGGCCTTCTCAGTCATGGCCAGGGGCAACTTGAGAGCTCTGTGATTCCTTCCTCTCTGCGCTCAGAAAGCAATGTACTTCAAGAAAGCATTTTGTTTTGCCTTCATCTGCAGGGCAGTGGTTAGGGTGGTATTTTTCATTAGCCCCTAGCCACTGCCCATCCAGCCCCCTCCCACTCCAGACTATAAAACAGGGCAAACAGAAACTAAAAGGAATCCCTGAAAATATTTTCAGGGAAGGTTATTGAAAATGCAAAGATATAACATGTAGCTGCTCAAATAACAACCACAGAGAAAGGTGTGGGTAGGCTTAGACAAACTAGGAAAGGAAAGCCCAACATGCAGACAACACATTTGCATTAAACTATGAAAAAATCAAGGATGTGGAAGTACTTTCCTTTTGAACCTTGCCACTGTGCAAATGTACCAGTCAACACAGAAAGAAACCATGGTTAAAAATGAATAATTCTCATTTGAAAATCAATATCATTGCATTTCTTAACTCATCATCGTCAAAATGTTTGGAACATCAATTATCATTACCAAATATATCCAGTTGATCAAAGTTGTGTATTACATCACGAAAACTCTCCCACCTATACACCCCTCACCCCCACCCCCTGCAAGGCCTCCACTTGGGGTTCAACTCACTACCTTCCCAACCCTGCTGCCCCCCCAACTTGGATCCTGAAGGGCCAACCACCCGCACCCTTCTTTTCCACTCTCATGCACTCTCAACAACGCCAGATCTGTCGCCAACAACGGACACAGCATTTTCAACTTCATCATCTCCGAAAACTCAGACATCCTATTCATAAGAGAAACCTGGTTCTCTGAAAATGTTCAACCCATGTCACACTAGATATTCTCCCCTTAATACACACTCCATATCACTCACAACATAGATAGCAGAGCAGGTGGAATTGCCATCCTCTACAAACCTCACCTATCTATATCACAATCCAAGACAACGGCATGCAGCGCAGACTGTGAATCGCTCCTTGTTAAGTTCATCATCAACCCCTCACTCACTCACAGCTTTCTACTTATATACAGGCGGTGTGGCTACAATAGACACTACTATAGTGCCCTTAGCGACTCCTTAGTTGTACAGCCTGGCTTGTTTTGAACAATAAGGGTAAGGCTCAGTGCCTCGGTTGTGTACTAGTGTTTATGTTGGGTGTGAGAGTCGTGTACAGTTAGGGAGGGTATAATCGTATGCACTGGTTTGTTGTATCCATAAGGGGGAGTCCAGTGTCGTGGGTGTTTGTTACATGTCTGAGGGAGTTGTGTTGGTGTGTGTTTGTGTGTGGTAAGGCTGGAGTTGTATGAACTGTGTGCACTGGCATGTTCCGTCTGAGGTTAGGTCGATTGTCTCTGAAGTGTATTGAGTTCAAGTGTTAATTGATGCTTGGTGTGTGTATGTGTAGTTTGGCTAGCCCTTAGTCATGCACAGTGATGGTGAATTATGTTGGAGGAGCAGGAGTGGGGTGGATTAATTAGTACATTGGTTAATCCCGACAGTACCTCCAAAATATGTCCTCAGCGCTCATCCGATTGCCGCTCACTGGTACACTCCAGAACTCCTGGCTGTAGTCTGCTGGCCATCCCCACCACCTCTCGAAGCTCAGCGTGAGTACCTTCCCCCACTGTGATTGGTTGCACCCAATAGGTCTCTAGAAACTCAGCTAGAATTATTAGGTATTATTGTGCTTCGGCTTGTTGTAAGATTGGCAGCTAATATGACACATGGCTGGTCTTCACAAACCTTCAGGAAGTGATGCGTGATTGAACTGCCCTAACTATCCTGAGTGATGCATGGTTAGTCTACATTGTTCAATTTAATCTGTTATATGGGTGGTCTTTCCAGAATGTCTAGATGTTGTGCATGGGGTGTCTTTAACTGATCTGTCTAATGTGAGGCATGGCTACTCTTCGCTGATCTCTCTATCCGTGGTGCATGACTGGGAGTGGGTGGTGGGGCATATTGGTCCTCCTTGATTTCTCTGCTGTTGTCCCTTATCTGTGTTATTGTCCCTTTGTGCATTTCTTTCGGTCCTCTCTGTTTTCGTTGCTATTTTCCCAATGTGATGGTCAGTGCCAGTTGAATAACCATGTGTTTAGTCATTTCCTGAAGGTGAGGTGGTCCTCTGTGGTTTTAATTTCCTTAGGCATTGTGTTCCATATGTTAGCAATTAAGCTTGAGAATGCAGTTCCTCCGAATTTCCTTCTTTTCGTATTGTTTCATCTGTATTTAGAGGTGATTTCTTGATCTCAAACCCTTCTTGTTTGGTAGCGGCTGATCTTGGCCTGCAGAAATTTGTCTCCTTTTGCTCGCCTGGAAGATGAACTTGAAGTCTTATTGTTGTATGTGCAAGGCAATGTCTCCCTCTAGTGGTGATAACAGGAGAAGCAGAGAGGACGGCTTCCGACAAACATACATCTGGCCTTTTGTTACATAGCATGATTGTTGTATAGGCATACACATGATTTCTTCAACGTAAAAGGTTTTCATTCATCTTATTAGTGCTAACATCAATCACTAGTGGCTTAATAGACACGTTTAACCTATAACAATAGGAAAATAATCTGAACAAAAGAGAAATACGGAGTAAATATTGTGCAAAGAAAAAAACGGAAACAGACATCTTAATCAGAAGAGCAATGTATGAAGTATGGATTACAAAACAATGGGCCTCATTACGAGGTAGGAGGTAGCCATGGTGCCATTAGCACCATGGCTACCCCCTTACCGCATTCCGGGTCCGGGTTCTAGGAATAAGGACTTACCGGGTCATTCCAAACTTGGAGGACCCGGTAGGTCCCCATTCTGAGAACCATTCCCCACTCCCATTCGAGCCCCCATAGAGCTCAATGGGAATGGGGATGGAGCTAATAACGGGCCCGCTAATAGCTGGTCCCTTAGTGACTCCCGCTAAGGGCGTCTGGTAAAACCAGGCGTCCATAGCGGGACCCGCTAATGGACCTCGTAATGCAAGGGTAAGGGGTTAACGGCAACGGCACACTTACTGTTTCCGTTAACCCCTTAACGCTGACTTCGTAATGAGACCCAATATCTTTTTTGGGAGTTGATCCATATTTTTGCTCTCTTAAAAATACCTCCACCAGGAATGGGAATGGCCTTTTTACTTCCTAAAAAATATTTTACTCCCAACTTGAAAGATGGACATACAGCACAATGCTATTCCCAGATTCACTAGAACAATCAGAATAATGTTTTCTTTCCAAATAAATAGCCCCGTTTTGAGACAGAAAAGGACTAGCATGTCATATGATCACAAATGAGGAGGTATGGAAGTAATTTCACCTGAAGTAAATGTGTTTATTTTGGTATAACACATTATACACTCTTCAAAAATAACAACAGAAACATTACAAACATGCAATTTAAAATACAATATTAATTGAATAGCAATTACTATAACAGGTCAGTCCATCAGTCACTGTGTTTGCCAAGTAGAACTTCACTTCAGAGACAATAAGAATCCAGTAGGAAATGTAGTTGGGATGAACTTAATTGAGTGTCCTCTGTAATATACATTCCATCTTTCAAGTTCACTGTTTGTTCCACTGGCCCCATGACATCAGAGTTAGGAAAACAAGTGCCCAAAACTACACTTACGAACCATAAGCCATCAAAACTGTGTGTTAAGCACATCTCTAATAATATCTCAATTCTTGGTGCAATTGCTAAGAGGGAGGTACATTTCCTCCTGAAATGGTTCTCTTTACCATAGCCTGCATTTTCATTAAAATATAAAATGTGTGCTAGTTCTCTGAAATTTGGCAGTGGGTTATGATATATGATATTTTATTTGTATCGCGCTCATACACAAGTGTTTCAGAGTGCGACGAGGCAAGGGAGGGGAACAAGGGAGAACAAAATGATTTTACTAGGCCCAGTGATATTGAGAACGTGCAAGTGCAGAGGAGAGGGAAGGGGTAAAGTGTGGAGGCGGAGTGAAAAGTGCAAAGTGCTGAGTAAAGGATAAAAAAAACAAGTGGCAGTGCAGCCAGCAAGTGGCAAGTGCTAGGTTTAAGGCACAGACAGGGGGTGTCGGCTTAGTGCTGATAAAGAGGGGCGGGGCTCGTAGGGTTACAGATACAGACCCAAGTGCAACGGTTGCCAGGACACAGTGCAGGTGCGTGGCATGGTGGGCATGTACCTGGGTTAACCAGAGCAATGGGAGAAATAAACTCAAAAATAGAATTCTTATTATTATTTTTTTGCTTTATTTTGATTAATCAACCATAAAAGCAGATGTTATTAGAAAAGACATAGGACAATGAAATAGATATGTCGTCGACCTGGTAAGTAGCCCGAAAGTACGACAAAATGCTGGAGACTGTAAAGATTCCCTTAGCAATTAGTCTTTACACTTGTGTAGCCTTCCTTTGATATGTTCAGATATCATTGAAGTAAAAAGGTTGTCAGATCCTCTAGATCTAAGGTCTGATTGCATTGAAATTGGACTAGTAGTATGGTTGATGGCCTTGTAACCATGGCTTGTTTGTTTGTTTGTTTGCTTGTTTATTTGTAGGGTACACCAAACCCGTAGGTAGCTGGGCACACAACATCACAAGAATACTGTTACGCTCACCTGGTCTCTGCAGGGGCGTTGGGGCACGGTTAGAGCCCTCCCTGAACCTGGCTCAGCTCGCTCCCCCAGCCACTGCGTTGTCGAGGACCCAATACACTGTTTCTGCTCCTGAGAGAAGATGAAAGACGGTGAAAATGGCATAGTGACGTTGGAATTCCCCTCAACCCTTGCGTGCCCGAAGGTTGTGAGCAAGAGTTTGCCCATGCAGGTTCACCTATTTTGATTGAAAGATGTGCTCTCCGTCCTGCTTTCCTCCAGCAGGGGCGCTGTAGATGGACCTAGTTGCGTCACTGGTCCTTGACATGAAGGTCCAGACCGGCTGCGACCATTCCGTCTTGAAGGTAAGTTTTGTAATTATGATTATTGTTCGTATTGATAGTGTGAATCTTCCTCCATGATTAATGTCCGTAACCCTATATTGTCCTTTCTCTCTCCCGTAGGTATGAGGATGACCCAGGAACATGTGATGACAATGTCTACTTGAGAGGGACTATCAGAGGTAAATGGCTTCTACCTGAAGCTCGCTGCTTAGAGTATGAAAGTCTATGCAAGTGCTAACCTTGAGTTTCCTTTCCCTTTGCAGGTGCTGCTGATCGGTGCTTGATGGGTGATAACCGAACTCCGACAGGCGGCTGGAAATTATCCCATGTTGATGGAAGTTTCAGGACTGGTAAGGATGCCGGGCGGCACCTGCGAGGATCTGCAGATCCAGGTAAGATATGCGCATGGCTGCAGAAGGGGAAGCGACAGCAGTGCTTCCAGCGATGGTGCAGCTGACCCAGGTAAGGTGCGTGCATAGCTGCCGAAGTGAAGCAATAGCAGTGCTTCCAGCGAAGGTGCGGCTGACTCAGGTAAGATGCGCGCGTAGCTGCAGAAGCGAAGGGTTGGTGTGGCTGACCTCAAGGTAAGATGCTGGAGTAGCTGCAGAAGTGAGGGGATGTTGTGGCTGACCTCGAGGTAAGATGCTGGAGAGTTCCGGAGACTGAGGATACACATGCTGACACAGGTAAGGTCTTCTGAACGGCGGTAAGCGTTACGCTGCACTAGCAGACTAAAGCGATGCACCAGCATGCAGGTGGGGCTGGTTTATATAGCCTGGCCCCAGCCACTCCCTCTAGGCCCCACCCTGAGGCCCCACCTTGCACTCCTCCTGCCTTCTGCACGTGCCTTCCATGCATTGCTAGGGCCCCGCCCTGCCCTGGTGCACGTCCCTTCAACAGTCTGTGTGCAAAGCACACATTATCATGCGCTTGGTGCCAAAGGCGCCAAGACTGGGTCCATTGGGACCCTGTAGGATGTGAAGTCACTGGCCAATGACCAGTGGCCATGACAAATACTTACCGCTTAGTTACAAGAATAGACAGGTACAAAGAATGCTTGGAGGCTTAGTTACAAATGTTGACAGGTACAGGTAGGAAGCATACGCGTAAAAATACAACTGCAGTCATTAGTCTAGTGGTTGTTAAGGCGTAACCAAGTGCGGGTGTTGCGTCTGAAGCTGTAATAAGACTGATCCCTTCTGAGCTCAACTGGTAGTGCGTTCCATTGCAAGGCTGCTTTTACTGGGAAGCTGTTGCCTCCTGAATTTTTTAAGTCTGAATCTAGGTATTTGGAGGCAGTAGGAATTGCATGACCTAGTGGGTCATGCACAAGTTTTTCCAATTATTCTTTGCTTCAGGTAGGGAGGGGCTGCATTGTTGAGACATTTGAACGTTAATGACACAATTTTAAAGAGGATCCTATTGCAAATTTTCAACCAGTGATGGTTTCTCCTAGCATTAGATATGTGTTCTCTGTTGGGGAGTTTTAGGGCCGTTTTGAGAACATTATTTTGCAATGTTTGTACTTTGTAAATAATGTATTTATTGGCTCCTAAGTACAGTGCATTGCAATAGTCCAATTTTGAAAAGATGAGGGCATTGGCTAAGATAATGCAGCTTGCTAGTGAGAGGAAGGGTCTCCATGCTCTAATGAGTTTGCCAGTGTAAGCCGTAGATGAGGCCAATGAGTTTACATGTTTTTTTAGATTTAGCGTGGAGTCCATATAGAAGCCAAGTGTCTTCACTTCTTTGCGACTGTAATTATGTTGCCATCAATATTGAAGGCATTATAGTTAGTGTCAAGTTTTTTTTTAAGTTATTGGCCGAGCCAAGGATCAGGATCTCCGTTTTATCGTCATTCAGACAGAGACCATGGGTTGCCATCCATGCCTGAATGAGGATGTGTATTTCATTTACTAAGGCTGTATCTGAGGTGAAATTGCCTGAAAGGGGAATGAGGATCTGGGTGTCGTCTGCGTAATTTGTGTAGGTGACACCCAGTCTGCCCAATTTGTCAAATAAAGGCTTAGTAAAGATATTATACATGGTTGGTGAGACACATGAGCCCTGAGTTTAGATCTTTGTCACTGGTATGATTTTATAGACATGTTAGGATGTTTTTCGGGGCGGGGGGGCAGAGAGGCTTCTATAAGTTGCCCCAACGATCCTGACATTAAAACTTTGTAGAAAAGGAACCACAGTCTACAAGTCGATTTATATGCAGATTTACATCCAAAAAAGCCAGAGTTCCAATTCTCACACACGAGAAGCAAATGCAATTGGTGCAATTGCCATATATGGTTTGAAGCGCAAGTTAATCATGCCTTCGGATCATAGAGATCGGAGTGAAGTTGACCCCAATGTAGTGGCATGTCCCCCTGCCGGCAGAAATCATAGCTTTTTGGACTGATGCTCAGTGTCCCCCCACTCCAGCCACTAATATAAGGGACAAGACCCATTGCACCAACAACAGTAAGGGTGTGGGAAATATTACCTTCATGAGCTGGAAATGGCTGTAGTAGTTCATAAAATGCATGATGCCGTTTGCCGTAATTTTTTGGATGATCAAGAGATAATCTGTCTTCAAGAAACATCGGCACTGCTTCCCACTTTTAAGAATGCGTAGTCCAGCTTTTGTAGAACAAGTAGAAATGGAATTGTGGGTCGACCTAGTGAAATACGTTTCAGTTGAGTGTGGGTTCAGCTTAGTACTAGTGCAACACTGGTGCCATTTCACCATTTGTCTATTCTGAGTTTGAAAACAAAGCCTGAGGAGGATTTGATTTTAGGTCATTTTTATTTTAGACCATTGGAATGTTCAGTTGAAGGTTTTGAATCTTTGTGCGAACCGACCAGAAATTGAGTAGAATGTACCTGCAGTAGACATCTTATTGTGATAAGGGATGGGACTTTTATTGCAAACTGTAGCCTTCAAAGCCGGCCTTCTTGCAAGTTCTGAAGACAAGGCCTTCATCCAGTGTCTCTGCCAGTCTCCGCCGGCGATGTGGGGTGGCGTCCATCCACCCAGCCGTCCCTACTACTGGCCTCAATCACCGGACTTCTTTGCAAGGTAAGCCCTGCCCGTCATCATCGACGTCTGCAACGGCTTTGAATTGTGCTGATTGTGTTTGTTTTGTCACCTGCCGTATCTACCAGCATAGCACTGATCTCCCAACCACCACTCCGTTCCTCCACTCTTCCTACCAAGAGATCCATGATAGCCTGTGGTACCAGCTCCCTCTACTGCAGCACATCGGGCCGTTAACTGCCGACTACGAAACTATGATCACTGACCTGTACTAAACACCAATTAACTGTGTTGCATAGGCCCGTATAATGCATCCGGTTTGCCTGAATCTTTACTGCCTTGTAACACCAATGTAGCCCCCCCATTCCCAATTGGAGCAGCTTCACGGTAGTTACCGAACATCTCATTTGATTCTCTGTTACCGTTATCTAACTGTGCCAAACTTGCACACATACCGTATGCTATTTCATTCCCAGCAGGGCGACATGTTGTGGTTCCTCTTTTATTCAACCAGATCATTGTTGCTCTACGTACGTACCTTTGTCTACATCACTCGCCGGCTGTTAGACTTTAAGCACACTATAGTGGGGACATAGGCGAGTGTGCACCCCATATGCTACATTGCTAACCTGTACTGTGACTGTTGTCTGAAGGCTTCAGAACCCATTCTACGTCTGTAGAGCATGTTACCCACCTAATGTGACTTGGCAGCCTCATGCTGTCCTGGTAATCTAACCTGTATACAACTACTGGACTTGCCCTATTCAGGCCTGCAATGTATTTTGTAATTTATACCTGTCTTTAACTACCGGAATTGACCTCAGCAGTGTGCTGCACTTCATAATTCTTACCTGCCTGCAACTACCGGAATTTACTTATTACTGTACTTTGCACTTACGGTAACTAGCGCCTAGATGCCTTTGAGCTTTTTGTGCTGCTGTAAATGTAAGACATTTAAATAAAATAAATAAATAAAATTCAAAAGATACATTGGCACTTTTACAGAAGAGGATGTAATTTGGTTGATAACTGAAATGACAGCTCCTTACCCACTGAGATGTAGATTTGCTAATTGACTATTGATGGCTATGACAGCTCTTAGTTTATAAGCGTGTAATGGTCAGTTTTCACATTATTTCCCTGAAAACCTAACTTTTTAGCACAGGAACTCAAGCTAGTCACACTACTTTTGTTTTGTTTTGCTGATCTCCTTGTAAGCCACCTCCCGGCTGGAAGGTACCTGGCTTCCTTGTTCAGACACGCGACTGCTGTCTGTTTTCCCTTTCCACTCACTGGAGTGGCTTTGGCTACTGCAATCAGATGTGTATTCATAAGGGAGGCATCAACCAGAGGCGCAGCGGACAGGTGCAGCCGTCAAGGGCCTTGCGTGCCAAAGTTGCACCCAATTCAAGCCCGTCTGTGCTCGTTGGTACACAGGCCGGGCCATGGGACCTTTGCCCCTTTGTCACTAATTCCTCAATTTGTACGAACTCCATCTCCCGTGCTGACTTACTTAGCGTGGCTCCAGCTGCTACTATTTTTCCACTTGATTTTAATGCTAATTCTTTGGTTTTAGACATTGCCCCGTTGGATAGCAGCGCCCGCAGTTCTGTGAACTGTTTTGTAGTGAATGCCCGCTCTTTGGGTGCACGCGCCCAAGACTGTAACAGCCTTCTCGAGGACTATAATCCTGACATTGTGTTTGTCTCCGATATGTGGTTTCGGGAACATTACGACCCGTTAGCAATTCAGAGCTTACCTCCGAACTATGAGATACTGCACCGTGATCACAGCAGAGGCCTTTCTGTTCTTTTTCATAGTTTTTTTAAAGTTATCTCTATTCCAATTACTTATTCTCTGAAAATGGAATGTATCCTTGTGCACATTCTACTTTATGCCACTCTTACGTTATTTGCTCTCTTTTTGTACCGCCCTCCCGGCTATGGTTGCAGTTTCTGTCTCGAGTTTCCAACGTTTGTGGCTGGCATACGCTAGTCATACCCTAACCTGATTGTTGTTGGGGCTTTTAATCTCCCATCGAACAAGTCCAATTACCATCTGGTTGCTCATTTCTTAGCAACAGTATTGAATCTTGGCCTACCTCCACTGGTCACGTATCCTACACATCTTATGGGCATTACTCTTGATCTTATGTTTGCCTGTTCAGCCATTGCCTCTGTTTTCTCTGTACTTCTTGTAATTTGGTCAGACCATATGGTGATGTCCTTTTCAATGCAGTTTGAGGGTTCCTTTCTTCCTCCACCCCGGCAGTACATTCAGAAATGCTGTTGGTACACTGTTCCTCATCAAGATCTGAAGCTCTTAATTTCCAATGGCTGTGCGAATACTACTAACTGCACACTGCCAATCCTGTCCCGTGCACTTAATGCGGCAGCAGGTACTTTTGCCCCATTTAAGCACTCTTTAGTGAAAAATCGTCGTTCAGAACCGTGGTACACAGCCGAACTTAAAGATCGGTAAACTCCCGGGCAGACAGGCTGAGAGGAATTGGAGAACTGGCTATTCTCTTTCGTTTTGCTACTGTATAATACCATAGTGCTATCATAGTGCCAAAACAACTATTTTTTAGTGTAAAAATTGAGCAGGCTAGCAACCAACCTAAAGCTCTATTTGAGGCAGTTCAATCGCTGACTACTCAGCCTAAGTCTCACCCCAGTTCTCCCCCTCGCAGGAGCTTTGTGACTCCTTGTCTAAGCTCTTTGGCAATAAGGTATCTGCCATTAGTAGTGTGATCACCACTACTCTCCCACATTTCACCTTGGCCTATCCATCTGTGGGCGACTGTGGAGCTTCAGCTGACTGGTTTACTTTCCCTACTTTTACAGCCCCGGACATTTTAGCCGCTAATAAAGGGCTAAAATCGGCATCACCATCTGACCCTATCGCACTTTCTATATTGAAAGATGTGTCGAGTGCAATAATTTCGTGGTTGGTCATGGAAGTCAACAATTGACTTTCATCAGGGGTTATCCCTGAGGACCTAAAAGATGACTTTATAATCCCACTTCTTAAAAAAAAGGTCTTTGGATCTGCTAATCCTTTCTAACTTTTGTCCTATTTCCGTGCTCCCATTTCTTATGAAAATACTCAAATCTCTAGTTTCTCCTCTTCTAGGCTCTTTCTTGAACTAGCTTCCTTGTTTGACCCCTTTCAATTGGGTTTTCGGCCGGACCAAAGTACTGAATCTGTCTTGGTGTCAGTAGTTGATGATTTAACGCGGTTAGTGTAGTGGGGTGCGGGGGGGGACCTTTATTCTATTAGATCTTTCAGCAACATTTGACACCATGGAACACCTGACCTTGGTCTCCCGTCTCTCTTCCGCTTTCTGCTAGCCTATCTGGTCAGATGTTCTATTTTGGCGGGACGCTGTTCCAGTTCCATCGTGTACCTCTGTTATGTGGAGTCCATCAGGGCTCCTTGTTGTCTCCCACTATGTTCAATGTTTATATCCAGCCACTTCTTGGCATCATCCACGCACATAGTTTCCTGTGCCACTCCTATACCGACGACACACAGATTAATCTGCGGCTCGATCTGTCTCAGCCTGAGACGGCTGTTCGGCTGAGGAGTTGCCATGAGGCTGTGGGTGGGTGGATGGCCAGGAACTGGCTTAAGTTGTACAGGGAGAGGACAGATGTGCTGGTGGTTGGCACCGTTAATCCTTCTCTGTTCTGGACCCTGGAGTTCTGGCCAGCTAGTTTGGGCCCTTTTCCCACACCTGTCTCATCAGTCAAAGACCCAGGCATCAAGACTATGTTTTCTTTATCCATGTCGGAGCAGGTGTCAGCCACTTGTCAAAAGGGTCATTTCAAGCTGCGGACACTACGCAAGGGTTTGCCTTTTATTGCTGTTAAATTTCAGGCCCCTGTAGTCTCCTCTCTGGTAATCAGTGGAATTGATTATTGTAATGCGCTTTATTTGGCTGCACTGCACTATTTACTCCACTGTCTCCTGCTGTTGCAAAACATGGCTGCCAGAACGGTTCTTTGTCCCCCTCATGGTACTAACATGACTCCCATTCTTCGGCAGCTCCAGTGGCTCCCAGTTGAGCAACGTGTGAGGTTTAAGTCTATGTGCTTGGTACACAGAGCCTTTTACATAAAACGGACAGAATAACTTCAGGTAAAAGTTTGCCCTTATGTTCCCTCGAGAGCACTGCGCTCCCAGTCTTCTTTGACTATCTCAGTTCCTAGGTATAGTCTCTCTCGGGTTGGAGGCCGTGCTTTCTGTGTGGCTGCGGCATTGGGCTTGGAATTCCCTTCCACTTCGCCTGCATGCTATCGAGGTCCATTTTTCTTTCCGCCGGGCCTTGAAAACATTTTTTTTTTCATTTCCCGTTGGTACTCAGCAAGTGTCTACATTCCTTAGGATATAGCGTCATGATGCCTTTGGACGAACTATGCGCTTTACAAGTGGCGATAGCATAAAACATAACACTGATAATATGTTCTTTGCTACGGACAGTTGAGAGTATCATGCCCTTCTAATTTTGACTGTAGCAATTTGTACATCTCTTAACTTGACAAAGTATTGCCTTTGTAATTTTATCTAATAGGAAAAGCATGATCTTGTATCAACAGGTAAAATATGATACCCGATGTACACCAACGAATCCTGCTCATCTGGGCGGATATTTGTGGGAGGTTATTATCCAAATCTATAATCAGTCTGTTGAAATGTTATATCCGTTCTTCATGACAACTGTCACCGAAATCACATCCCGCTCCCAGAAAACCAACACCTGGTAGGATTCATAGTGTGACCTGGTCAAAACGAGCTATTTGAAAGAATGAAAAGCTCAAGGCATTAGAACCACCCGGGTGGCAAGAGCGGATGACTGTGGACATTTGGACTGTGATAACCCAGGGTTATGAACTTATGAAGTTGTGTTAAGTAATCAGTTTGATGAGAAAGGGTGGCTAACTGTGTTTGTATTGTTATATGGGGACTAGAACCCTGCAGAGTGTAGCATACCTCCTAAATATATTCCACAACATCATTATCCCGCTAAGATATGTTCAGCAATGGGGAATAGAACAACAAGATACTCACAAGTGAAAGATAAGGCACCAGTTCCACTAAAATAATGGGTGCCCTATTTGAAGAAGAAGTAACTATATGGGCTTGTTTAATACCTTTGCCTTTCAACACTTATGAAACTAGAAAAACTCTTAAAGCCGCGTGGTTAGAAGCTGACATTGTCCCTACCTTTAAAAAGGGTGCCAAATACAATCCTGTGAATTATTGATGCATATCATTGTTGGGTAGCCTGGCCAAAATGTATGGTAAAGTAATTCTTAATTGGCTTGACATGTAGGCAACCCGGGAACAAATTCAATGACATTGCCTAGCAGGTTTTAGGTTAGAGGTGGGTACAGTAGATCTGAGCTTTCATTTATTCCATTTAATTCAAAAGTGTGTTTTTCTAAAGAAACAAACATTATAATGTTTGTTTTGTTGCTTGAAAGATAGCATTTGACAAAAGTCCTCGAGATATACTTTGGTAGACCCAGAAAAATGTACAAATCCCTCACAATATATATTTGCTGCTATCATTATGTAAAGCTATAACTCTGCTGTGATTGGATGTGGTGATGGGTGTCTGCGTCTTCCTCTGTAAACAGAGGAGTCTCCAAAGCTGCATTTAGGCACCCCTGTTCAGAAGTCCTCGCCATGAGGGCCAGCGATCCACAACTAGGAAGGGGGAGGGGGTTTAACTTGGTATGTTGCTTTTTTTTCTGAAAATGCTATCCCAATAACAAAGACTCCAGCAGACCTTCAGCTTCAGTTGAATAGATTTAATGACGTTTGCTCTGGAATTATTGCAAAGAAGACCTAGTGTATGGTGATTAGTAGAGTGAAATCCTGTACATTTGGTGTTTATGCTTGGGACAAAGTGATACAAAAAAGTCCCCGGTTTTTGGGCATACACTTCAGCAAATCAGAAAGATGTTTGAACCGGATAAACAAACGGGGATTGGCTGTATCTGGATGCTGTGCGTGAGTCATTAAGTTTTACAGACATTTTGGCAGCAGGGCAATTGGTCCTGTCCTAACATTTACAAAGCCCAGAGTCCCACAGTTGCTGTTTATGGGGCAGACATGTGGGACATCTGTGACACAATGAAATTGCAAAAGAAAAGAAATCCCTTTTTTAAACAACTATTTAGCCTACCCAAGTATGTCCCAAATGCACCGCTGTTCTTTGAATTTGTTTGTAATGATATTGATGACAACGCAATTTCATTGCTATTTTCATAAAAAATATAGAGATCTCCAACCACAGTAAAATATAAAGAGCCTTATTGACGGTTTTCATTCCATGGCAGATGACTCGCTTCCATTGTTTAGACATATATATCCTTTGTGCAGTTCTTTAGATTTGGACAATCTTTATCTGGACCAACACGTTCTGGGGTCTGGAATCAAGAAGGAGATCAAAGAGAAACATGCAGACCAATCCTCTAAGCTAACATTGACCCTTGTCTGATGAACCAACATTGTCAGTTTTTTTTGGCCAATAAATCAGAATCTGGGCCAAAAGAAATATTTGTTGACCGGGTATTATTGACCAAACTCATGTTAGGCATACTACCTATATTTTATATCACTAAAAGCTGGTGATATATTTTTTCGGAAAGATGCTTAGGTGGGTCCATTATTTCTCGTGTATATGTCCTATTTATTAGCCTATTATCACTTTCCAATGCTGCAACAATATCATATTAGAAGTCTTGAAGCGGTAGAATACGTATGCAAAGAAATGTGTGATTATGCCTGCTTAACACATGCAAATTACTTAAACATAGCCTGGCTTGTTCTACGGAGCTGTATTGTTATTGCACTGTGGCATCACACTTATTCAGATGGCCTTCTCATCAGGATAGGACATTTTCGTTTTGACATAGATTAGTTTGATGAAAATGTGATGCTGATGATCAAGTATGTTATTGATTGTTACCACAGCCCAATGTTTTTTTGGCTCTGTTTGTAGATCGTTTGTCTTTTATGCTGACACAGCACTTCCAATATGTTTTTCGAGTGTTAAATGTCGACCTCAGATTGCATTATGTTTTTAATCGTTGACTGTCTTTTTAAATTATGGGTTTCTAAACATTAGGAGTTTTGTTAACGCTGCATTTATTTTGTGCATTGGAATATTGCTGTATTGCTGCCGATTAAATAATAGAAGCTCTATGGTCAAAGAAAGGATTTTATCTTGTGGAGAAGTACTAATGGATGCTCAGCGATGCTTTTTTTAAAATAATGTCCTGTTCAAAGGAGAGTCGATAGTGAACCTAAGTGATTTGGTGGATGGGGCCATATGAGGAGTGAATCTAGCTGCATGTCATTTAGCCAACCTGAATGTTCTCCTGCTTAGCTGAATGGCATAGTAGGACACATGCTGTTTTTGTAGGACTGACCGTCATGTCATTGATGCTTGGATGGAAGTCTGTCACTCTCTGAGGTGGGAGATGCCTTCAGCACCACTCACTTTCACGTTTAACTGTGTATCATCTGCTTATTAGTGAAGTGAGTTGCTTGATTTGGCGAGCAGTAACCCCAGCAACTCCCTATAGAGATGTCACGATCCCATTACGGACCCAGCACGGTCAGGCCCAAGGGAGAAGGATATTCCCCCGTGATAGAGTAAGGAGGTGGTGGACAGGTATGGTGGCTGGCTGGCGTAAGGGGGTAGAATGGAGCAAGGCCGCAATCTGCACCAGCAGCCTATCAAGAGAAAGGGAATGCCTGGAATGTGCAAAGGAGCTCCGAGCACGTGTGAGGAACCAACGTACCTGGCAGTCTAACGCTGACAAGGCTATAAAACCATGCCCCAGACCGCACCCTGCGCTTAGCGTTTCTTCTGCTCTTTGCAAGGACAGTGTCTCGCTTACCGCTCCTGCTCTTGGTGCATCTACAAACGTCTTTACATGGATGGGAAGCAGTGGAAACTCGCCTAAAGGAACTCACCTGAAATGAGGATCCACGCCCTCACGCAAAGGCTTTGTCTCTGTGTTCATTTTTGTTTTTTCCTGAACAGCACCCAGAGTCTTCCGCTGGGGCTGCTCATCTTGGACGTTGGTTCTTCAACGCCTGCTCAACTCTGAATGTGCTGGTGCATCCGACGTCCCATCACCATTCAGCCCTATGCAGTAAAATGGGGATGGGGAGGCCCTTGATTCTGGCACCCAAAAATTGGCAATTACCACGTCCGCAGAACTCGGCATGACCCAGTTCTTACCCATTCACGGGTGCCGGAAAAAATGCAACTCCGGCAGCAGCCGTGCTGTTTTTAATGGCACGGCTACCACCAGAGCTGTAATGAGGGCCTAGATGTCCCAGAGCCCAGAATGCAAGATGAAATACTATATAACTACCATGTCACCCTGACAGCGTGTAATCCAGGAATCACCAAATCCCTAGGAAAGATTTGGCAACATTATTGGTGGCCTGCATGGCAAAAGGATGTGATTCGCTACATCAAGACTTGTGATGTATGTGACTGCAGCAAGACGCCTAAAACCAAACCTACAGGATTGCTCCACCCTTACCTATACCGCTGGCCCCATGGCACACCATTTCCCTGGACTTCATCACAGAATTTCCCCTGTGCAATGGGTACAATACCATCATGGGGGTCATGGACTGATGGCGCACTTCATAGAACTGAAGGGCCTACCAAACACAGGAACCCTTGCACATACCTTCTTAACCAACATAGTGTGAGTACCTGGCTTCCCTTCAGTCATCATTTCAGATCGAGGAAGCCAATTTATATTGAACTTTTGGAAGCACTGCTGCACCAAGGCCCAAATTGATATCCGGCTGTCACCATCCGCAAACGGATGGACAGACCGAGAGAAAAAACCAAACCCTGGAATAGTATTTACGGTGTATGTTTCCTCAAGCCGACGATGGGTGGGTAGATCTTCTCTGGGCAGCAGAATATGCCTACAACAACAGAATCCATAGTTCCACTGGGTTCTCACCTTTCTACTTACTCTATGGACGAAACCCATGGACCACAGCCCTCGATCCACCCACGGCTCTGGAAATGCCCAAAGTCACATTATTACAAGCCAACATGAAAGAAACTATACAAAAATCCATCCAAACCCTACGCGACACGAAGAACGCCCAAAAATTCTTTGCCGACAAACGAAGGAAGGAGGCACCCGAATACCAGGTGGGTGACAGGGTTTGGCTCTCTACCAAGTATTTTTGATTAAAAGGCCCGAAAAGATTCCCCCCCAAGTTCATCAGTCCCTACTCAGTGACAACCGTCATTAATCCTGTTCCACTCAAACTTGAACTCCCATCGGCAATGAAAATTCCCCCAGTCTTTCATGTATCGCTGCACAAGCCTGTGTACCCAGGAACACAATATTCCTTGACTAACCCTCCTCCAATAGAGGTCCTAGGGGGGGAAAAGGAATATGAAGTAAAAGACATCTTAGATTCCAAAATGAGCAGACAGCGTTTATATTACCTAGTGGTTTGGAAAGGGTATAGTACCCAAGATAGGACATGGAAACCCGAAGAAAACATTCATGCCCCAAGATTAGTAGCCTGATTTCACCACAAACATCTCAACAAGCCAGGACCTGGGGTGGCCCTCCTTGAGGGGTCTTCAGAGGGGAGTGCTGTCACAATCCCATTACGGACCCAGCACGGTCGGGCCCAAGGGAGAAGGTTATTCCCCCGTGATAGAGTAGGGAGGTAGAGGACAGGTATGGTGGCTGGCTCGCATAAGCGAGTAGAATTAAGCAAGGCTGCAATTTGCACCAGCGTGCCTATCAAGAGAAAGGGTACACCCGGCACGTGCAAAGGAGTGCCAAGCACGTGCAAGGAACCAATGCCCCTGGCAGTCTAACGCTGGCAGGGTGTGCCCCAAGGCTATAAAACCATGCCCCGGAATGCACCCTGTGCTTAACGTTTCTTCCGCTCTTTGCAAGAACAGTGTCTCGCTTACCGCTCTTGCTCTCAGTGCATCTACAAACATCTTTACATGGATGGGAAGCAGTGGAAACTCACCTCAAGGAACTCACCTGAAATGAGGATCCACGCTCTCGCGTAAAGGCTTTGTCTCAGTGTTCATTTTTGTTTTTTCCCAAACAGCACCTGGAGTCTTCTGGTGGGGCTGCTCATCTTGGACATTGGTTCTACATCGCCTGCTCATCTTGGACATTGGTTCTTCATCGCCTGCTCCTTTTGGACATTGGTTCTTCGTCGCCCGCTAATCTTGGTTCTTCCTCGTTTCTCCGACTGTTGTCATTCCCGCAGCATCCGAGGACCTGAAAAAGCAAAGCAACAATGTGAGAGATCCCATTCTGTTCTTCGACCAGCGCCCGTCCCAGTGCCTAGTGTGCTCACCTGCACATTACGTCCAGCTCTGTTCCGTCAGCATCTCTTTGCGGTGTCGGCCTTCAGTCGCTCATCTCCTGTGAAGAAAAAAAACAAAGACATTGTGAAAGTAAGCTTAGAACAAGTTTGCAAGCACAGCAAGTTGAACACTTGTGTTTAATTAAGGCTTACCCGCTCACCATGTTTACATCAAGACTTACCTGTTCACCATCGTATCCTGTGTGTCGCAGCCGGCCCGGATCATGCACCTTTATTGAAGTAACTGGAGGACGATACGGACCTGAGGACCGCAACCATAGTCGCAAACATTACGGTGAGCAGCGCACGCTGCACGCCAGCCAGCCAACCCAGGGTCTGAAGGGGAGGGGCAGAAGGGAAGGTACTGCGCTTATAGATACCCTGTACTTACCTTTAGGTCACCTTGACCCCCAGAATGATACAGCCCAAAAATCCTGATACCACACAGGTCGCTCCCAACCTCATGGTCCCCTGGGACTTAATCCACAGTCGACCAGTGTGGGGAAGGAGTAATTGGGGTGAGCTTCAGGGTGAAGGCAGGCAGCGAGGGGGCTACACATCGGTACAGACTGGACCAGGCACTCCTGCAGGGCACCAGAGGTAAGCGTGACTAGAGATTAAAGATCGCTGGGGAGAGAATTGAGCCTTTTGGTCCTATGCCAGTGACCAGAAGATGGTCCTGCATAAAATTGCCCACATGGACTGATTTGTGTTTATCTGAGAGGTTGGAGGTATCCCCGTTGAGGGTTGTGCCTGTGAACCTCATTCTGTTATTGAGATGATCAAGGGGGACCGGGAGACAGGCATAACGTTTGCCAATGACTGGAAGAGCATTGTCTGTGACCGTGCTGTTATCGTGCTGCATATTGGCCTGAATCCTGATTTATAGTTACAGAGCAGAGTTTGATGGTTGATATGAAAAAGGAGCAAATGGAGTAGTTGGTTAAGCATGTGCCTCAAATATTGCATGAGATCCCTATATAGCTTCAATGACAGACAACACTGAATAACTCCTTCTAAACCTGTGCTTAGATTGGGCATGTTTATCAACCCATGTTTCAAAATTAGAGTGGCCACATTTCGGCACCATGTGGCAGATTAGAACTCTAACCCAGCAGACTGAAATGCAGAAACAGAGACGAGAAAAACAGTTTCTTCATCATCCAAAAGTACAAACCTCTCATCACCTAAACCATCTGAGCCATCGTCAGGGAACGCTATTGATAGTAATGGTCTGGAAAGCATGCTGGACACAATGACCAATGAGCTAGAAATCTCCAATATAGACAGATCTACATGAGCATACAAACTTAGATGGTAGAGGATTATCTACTTGACCAATTTCTCATGGGCAGGAATTAAAATCCACTTTTGTAATAGTTTAGTAAGGAGTACACATGGCCAGCAGCATTTGTGAGGGTAGGCGTAGATTAGCTAGCTATCCCATGTCATCCATAGTCTAGGAAATGCTTTAATTCTGCTTAATGATATTGTGACTGACCTCAGGAGAAGCCCTGAATTTCCCCATGTTGAACATTTGATATGAATTAAGATGCGTATTACATTGTAAAAGACTATGGAAGAACATATATCCTTAGCCAGTACACCAGTATTTCTTTTTTAACATCTTATTATTGATTTTCCAAAAAAACAAAAAATCAAAACCAAAAACAGCCACGGTCAGCATATCAAGCATCAATCAATGATATAGTAGGGTCACACTACACCGGTGTATTACATTGCTTCATACGGGCAGTAAAGGGGTGTGGAGCATGTCTCATGGGGGCCCCACAGCCAGCACGGGTGCCAAGTCTCCAGTAATGCTTCCATGGGCTTCCCATCGCCCATTCCCCCATGTCTTCACTGTATGAGATGGCTATGTGTTGTCGATCCATCTCCCCCAAACCTTGAGGTGCTTCCCAGGGCAACCACTGGCATTATAGATATGCCTCTCCAGAGAGGCACAGCAGTCCATTTCGTTCACCCATTGATTGGGGCACAGCCCTTCTGGTTATCCCCACATGGAGGCTATGATTATTTTTCCGAGTCCCAGTGGCACTGTGATGAATGCTTTCTCACACTTAGTATAGTCCACTTTCCCCCATATTGTCGTAAATCTCCCCCCGTCTCACCTGGGATCGCTTCTTGCTCTGTTCCACGGGAGGATTCCTCTTGTGGACGGATCGGGTCTTGTATAGGCTCGCTCGAGTCTCGTCCGGCTGCAGAGCGTGTTCAGAGTTCCGGGAAGGCCACTGTTCCAGGATGTCCAAGAAAAAGGTAGCGGTCACTAGGAATGAGGATTCCGGGAGCAGATTAGAGGGAAGGGATGAAAGGAAGGAAGAAGGAACCAGGAACTAGGAATAGTGGATTCGCCGAACAGCACACACACGTCAAGTCACTACCTAATGATAGCGTTGAGACGCACGGGGCTGCGGGAGCGTGGCCAATTTATAGAACATGCCGTGTGCAACGTGAAGGCTGGTGCGAGGCAAGTCACTTGGTGCGGCCATGTTGGGAGTAACAAAGAATACAATCCCCGTCGTGATAAGGACCTGGAAGTCCAGAAAGGGCAAGTTCTATGGGTCATGACAGCATGACTCCTCCGAAGACCTGTTCCACCAGGTTTGCCCGGGTGTATGAGATGGAATCTTCTAAGCAATCGAGGGGTATTTAAGTTAGAAACTGGTTCCCAGGTTCTCTCGCTAGGAGGATATCCCTTCCATTCAACCAGGTATTGAAGTCGACCCCGTTTATAACTGGAATCACATATTCTGGACACTTCAGATTCCAGCTGATCGTCCACAACAACAGGACTGGGTCTGCAGGATTTTCGGGTGGACTGGATGTAAGGTTTCAATAGGGAAGTGTGGAAGACTGGGTGTATTTTCTTCCAGGAATCAGGTAGCTTGAGTCGGAATGAGACAGGATTGATGATTTCCTTTATGGAAAATGGTCCATAGTACCAAGGGGCCAATTTGTTTGGCCGTAGATGTTGCGGTAATAGTTTCGAGGACAACCAGACTTGATCACCAACAGAATAAGAAGGCGCTGGTCTTCTTTTGGAGTCCACATAAAGCTTAGTGCGTGTTTGGGCCTCTTTCAATTGTTCCTTGTGTATGTTGATGAGAGTCTGTATCCATGAGTCGAGAGTATGTACTGGAGTGGGATGTGGAATTGCAGAAGGTAAAACGGACGGGTGAAAACCTTGACTGCAATAGAAAGGGCTGACCTTGAGTACTGAGTGATCGGAATTGTTATAGGCAAACTCGTCCAGGGGTATGAGGAGAGACCAGTCATCCTGAACCTTGGTGGCAAAACAACAAATATATTGCTACAGAGTTTGATTTGCACGTTCCGTGGCTCCGTTGGTTTGTGGGTGATAAACTGATGAGAGAGCTCATTGGATCCCTAGAATACGACACAGATGTTTCCAGAATTGTGAGACGTATTGAGGTCCTCGGTCCAATATGATCTTGGAAGGAAGTCCATGAAGACAGAAAATATGTTCCAGGAATATTCCAGCAAGTTCTGAGGAGGATGGTAGTTTATACAAAGGTGTAAAATGAGCCATATGAGTGAACAAGTGTATGGTTACCATGATGGTCATGTATCCTCGGGAAGGTGGTAATTCCACAATGAAGTCTGTAGCAATAAACTCCCATGGTCTTGTTGGCAGCGATGGTTGCAGTAGAAGGCCCGCCAGTCTCTTGTTATCATGTTTGTTTTGAGTGCAGATAGCACAAGCCTTGACATACTGTTGTACGTCGGTCTTCATTCGAGGCCACCAAAACTGTCTTTGTATAAGACGGAGGGTGTTAGTTATACCACGATGACTGGAGTGAAGGGTGTCATGGTAGAGGTTTATTATCCTTTGTTGTAATTTCTGTGTAGGAATGACCAGTGCATTGTCCTTGAATAGATATTCTTCCTTAACTCTTAGATTCCATGGATTCTTCCTTGAAATATCCTTCCAGAGGTCAGAGGACTGGGTTTGCATTCGGATTTCTTCCAGGAGGTTGATTGCTTGAGCTACAAAGATAGTGTGGGGAAACATCTTAGGATAGGCCTTGTCCTCAGTGGCTACATAGTCAGGACGTCTCAAGTGGTCTGCTGATGCTGGGGGGGACTCAGGATGCGGCTCACGCCTCCTGCTAACCCTGTGTATGCATAGTGCTGCTACCCCACCTTGCGCTCACCAGGACACAGTATTCGACCTTCTAATGGCGTTGTCGCAACATCGTTGCTACTTTCTCCCTGCGGCATGGCACGGTCCCCCAGTGGCCGGTCAGGGCATCCACGGCCTGCATCGCTGGTTCAGGATTGCGGCGTCTGCCCCTCAGGAGGGACGTTGCTGCATTTAGAGGGGTCGCAGCACAGATTTTCTTCGAGGGTGTCACAGGTTGTTGCGGATCAGTTCCGCCACCCATGTGTTGGGTTTTCAGCACAATTATCTCAGGTAGGGGCCAGGATATAGATAAGAATATTAGCAGCCGCTGGGTGCGAGGTCGCTCATGTCCTCCTACATGCCTCGCGCATGAGCACTGTGCAGCACACCATTGATGATGAGGAGCTATTGTCTGTTTCAAGTCACACACAGAGAAGTGGAACAGAGTTTTTTGTGATTGTTGTTGGTAGTAAAATTGTTAGCTCTAGCGACTTACTGGTGGTGGTTTCCATATTAGAACATGCTATTAGGTTTGTGCTACTACTGATTTGTTCTTATATCCTTCTCTCCAAATGTAGACCCACATTAAGAGCCACCCTTCCAATTGCGGAGAGAACATTATAATGAAGCTGGGTGGGGTCAATATATGGGTAACACAGAGGTTTAGGGATTTTAAATATAAACATTTATTAGGTATTGTCACACGAACAGGCCCGCTTATAGTGAGTATAACTCAATAACATTTTTTTTTCAACCTGGATTTAAAAGTAATAGGTTCTTGATTTTGTAGTTCTCAGTCCAGACAACGCTTCATCAGTGAATAGCCTGACTTCTTAGTCACTGAGATTCTTGGGGGGTTTTGTGTCTCCAGACGTTTATTTTTGTGCTCCCCATTCTTTAGATACAGGTCCCTTGCTTCTTGTCCTCTACAACTTGGGAGACGCCTATACTGGATCTCAATGCCCTATGTGCCCTTGCACAATATGGCTCAATACAGCAGAAGCGCTGGATAGGTGATACGGAGCTAGACTCTAAAGCATGCACAAGGAACATGGCCATCCCAGACTACCTATGCATTGCGTGGCAATGGACTTGTGTCAAAGGGACCTTTACTGAACCTCTCAACCCCTGCTCTGCGTTGTCTCTCACTCCTGTCTCCTCAAAGCTTTGCTGTGCACTCCTACGGCAATCCTTCTCCACTAACACCCCTTACGTTGGTATGTGCCATCCTCCTTAAGCCACATTTACATCTCTCCTTGGTGCCACCTCATGAATATAGTTGTCCTCCCCCTGGATATTAACTCCAATCTATTCTTGCAGATACTTCTATCTCCTCCAGAATGTACTCCTTAAAATTACCTTATACTGAATGTACTCTTCCTCCTCTGCCTTAATGGTAGCTCCAACCTCCTCATAAATGCACTTCCATCCTTCTCTGCACTCATCCCTCTTTCCTCTCCTCCTGTATCGCTCCCTCCAGCCACCTTACTCCTTCTGTTTTCCCTTTTTCCTCCACCATCTCTCTATTCGCATGCCTCCTCTCCCTCATACCTCCCCCCCACTCCCTCCAGACTCCCCCTTCACCTCGGTCTAGTTCACATTTCACATACAACCCTTGCCAAATCACTGTCTTTATCTCAAAACAGCCACATTATCCTCATAGTGTCCAGAGTTTATTTAACGGGTTGGTAAATTAACTTCATTTCGATTTTAAGTCATAGAGGTATCATCAAAAATCCACAATCATCAAAAAAATCCACAAAAATCAGCATAGAGGTATCATCAAAAATCCACAATCATCAATAGTACAAACTTATAGACAAACAATGTATCATAATTAAAAAACATCAAGTTAAAAAAATATTAAGTCAATCAAAAGAATCACATTTTTTGCAAACCTCAGCATTGTTGCACCGGGACAGAATTGTGCAATCATAAACAAATAAATACATAGCTTACAAAGTATGCAAAGGTTTACACCAAGCCCTGCGCAAACAATGAGCTACAACATATACCACTTCCATATAAATGTGTTCTCTTACAGAAATCTTCTGCATGCAAAAGACATCTTATGCCACAGTTGATTAACAGAATCTTAGTTGAACTACTTGCAAATCTGTATATAATTGTAACTGCAAATATGTATCACAGTCTGCCAGATATATAAAAGCTGCTTCATGCCTGTCTTCTCACAGAGACATTTCCAGTGATTGTTATATCAGCCACCTCCCCCAGTTGGACATCAACCCCTAACATGGGCATGCATGCCAGAAGATGTGATCCTCCTGGTTACTAGCATGTTGCATAGCCAGCTTTTTCACCACAGAGAGTTGGGGAGCCAACATTGGCATGATATCTGTGCCTGGTGCAACATGTTGATGTTAGACCTCCTCGTACCCTGCATTTACCCTGTGTTCCACCTCCTGCTCTTCCTACTTCTGCACCCCATCCCCCTCTTAGTGGTCCACCTCCTCCTCATGTTCAAACTAATGCCTGATCGAATTGAACGATGCATGAACAATTATGGGCCATAACTACCTACAGCTGCCCTTGTATCAGATGATATTTGGAAATGGCAGATATAAAATGATAGCATAGATGATGGGAGGGGGTAGAGTCATAGCCTAGGACCAAGGGAGAGATACAATCCTGAGCTACTTTAGAGAGTTATTTTCCCTTGTAGCTTGCTCACGGATGTGGCTGGAAATGAAGCATGCCTGGGCCATGACAGAGGATATGAGACAGAGGAGTACGCGTTATCTTCCTTGAGATACTGATTATGCTGCTTAGTTTCTAGAGCTCTTGCAGAGGATTTCAATGTTTGTGATTCTCATTGAACCAGAACCGGCAGTCTTGTTTGCTTTTACAGATTGTTTCAGGAGCCAAAAAGGCAAACAGATTTAAGATTGTGAAAAAAACAGATATAAAATAAGACACTTCCAAAGGTTGTTATCCGGGTAAAATGAATATGTAAGCAGACCATTGTTAGAAAATGGAGCAAGTTCCAAACCACCAGCTGCACCCTCTTGCCTCAAAATGTGATTTTGACTTGAAAACAGCCATTTATCTAGTTATGTTATAAAACATTATGCATTTTTCGCTTATGCGTGCTTGGCTAGCTATAGTGCTCAAGGCCCTTGCATGAGAGAAAGGAATCAAAGAGATGGCAAGGCAGTGTGTTAGAGCAGAGGTTTACAACTCTGTCTCTGGATGATGAGGACTAAAACTCCCATCCTCCCCAGCCAGCATAGTCAATGACAATGGATCCATGGAGCTGTAGTCCAAAACATCTGGAGAGCTGCAAACTGCAGACTGATGCTTTAGAGAGATGCACAACTTCATTGTATGGCAACTCTGCTACTTCATATGACATTGGTTTGACTAGATTTAGTGAAAATGGACACATAATAATGACATCATTTGCTCTTGTATGATGATATACATTGGCTGATATGGTTAAAAATTTCAAAATAGGTCAGGTTTTCTCATAACTACAACATCATGCATTAGCTTTTGGAATATGTGTCTACTTTACTCATGTCCCGCTGTCACTGTAGTGTCTTACAAAGATCGCATCATAACCACACAGGAAGGGAATGACAATCAGAATTGAAAAATTAACGATGACTTATATTGTAGGGATCCAATTTGCAAATATGACTGCTGGACTGGCTTCAGTTATATAGGTAAGATGTTAATTTCTGAAAAGAAGGCCCATGATGCAATGCAGAGTAAATATTAATGAATAACAAACTGCAATTACTCTACAAATAAAACCAAATATATTCAGAATATTTAAAATGTATAACCGAACATTGGTGTAAACGACCTCTATGAGAAATTCAGATTACATTGTATACATTGCATAAAACTCACATAACCATTACATATTTCATGTACACAGGTGAGCCGATATGTATTCCAAAACGAGCATGTGGGGATATCTGCACCAGAAAAGCTCTTTCCTGTAGGGCCAATTTAACATACATAATCGGTGTATGCAGACCTACTGGATTTACAAGAGTTTTTCAGCTTTCTTTGTGTAGCCGGCTGGATGAAGTGTATGCAGGAGAAGGATCACCCATTTTCTCCTCAGCAGGATAAACCAGGAGAGGACAAAATAAAATGGGTTCTGTTCCTGAAAACCTGCACCCCGTAGGCAAAGCCCCTGAAGTGCTAATGGCTCATTAGACGGCGTGTGATGCTTCTCAAAAATAACAGTGAGACTTAATGTAGTCGGAAACACTCTGGCCTGAGTTAGGGGAATGACGTCCAGGACACAATGATTATTGATATAACTGTCAACATTTAAATATGTATCTACTGAATGCCTACTAAAATCTCTCTACCATCTGTCGCAATGAGCCTAGATGACCATAAGCTTTCCATAATACTAGATGATGCTGCATGCTTACCAATTCCGTCCGGTGCAGTGAGTCTGGCTTGCTTCTCTGCCAGCTTCACCCAATCTGGATATCCTAATTGGAAAACAGGGGGTATTTAGTCCAAACTGGTTTGTCCAAAATTCCTTAATCAGAGAGGACAAAAGGGACAAATTAAATCTTCCCCCAAGGTTTAACGAATCATAACATAATCAGGTCATCAAGGGATGGGGAGGGGGCAATTCTAAATGCAGAATACAATTACTCAATGACATAGGCACGCCAAGTAATAAAAAAAAAGAGATTTTCAAAAAGCATACTAATACGCTACCTCATCAGAACAGGGCCTTTACATTACAATGCACCTTTTCACTTACAGGAATAACTACCTACAAAGAATGTATGAATTGCAAGAACATTTTTTTTTTTTAAGTGAAATCTTCTTATACTCAAGTGACATATCCACACGGATAGTAAGAACTCCATATTATTCTGTCAAATCTTTGTAATCCAAGCTTCCAACTTTAGTGACAAAAACACCCCTGCCTTTAAATCTTACCTGGAGACCTAATCAAAGGACATGTCCTTTCCGGGAAAAGCTCTGCTAAAAAGTGACCAGGTCACACTATATTTTCTTTTAAACACATGGAGACTTTTTAGGGGTACGGCGGTGCAGTTAACACAATGGTAAAGTTGGGAACATTCCAGCACTGTACTATGAGGTTTGGAGGTGAAGAGAGGGAGTTACCGCCGGCAAAATGTTGAAGGTAAATCCTCCAGTTCACCACTGAAAATTGACAGATTAACTGTGGCGCAATTACTGCTTGCAGTACATTTTCCAAAATCCCCAGTGAGTCCTATGGTCCACAATTTGGCATTATTGCCACCGTGCCACCACTCGTAAGGTAAAAGTAATCGATTTTGGTTGTAATTCCATGGATTTACCACCAAATTACCACCAACCTAGTAATGATTCTCAATTTCATTGTATTGTTCTTGTAAAATGTTACATCTTCATTGTTGACTAAATCGTGAACTAATTGGGTTCTAAACTGAGCGACCAAATAGTAAAAAAAAAAATTCCAACGCTGTTGCTACTGTTGGAATGGTAACGACAATTTAACCAACCTTTTCATTATAGAGATGGTGCTGGAGAATTTTCCTCTACCTTTGTAAAGCAGTCTAATTGAGTTGTTTAAAATAGGGCTTTGTTCTCACGTTGATGCACTGATTAAATTAATAAGACCTGTCATTTTGGGAAAATTGCTTTGAGGGTTGCTATGCTCCGCGTGCATGTCTCAAAATAAAATAATCCATCTTCATTCCTTTAATTATGTGACTTATGTTTCTTACACACATCCTTGAATGAAATCGCCATGCAGATTCCAGTAAAGCTATGCTTAGGTACTGTTTTCCAAACTGGTATTTCTAATCCTTTAATGAGTCTAAAAATATCCATGCCCATAGCAACAGAGATGCAAACACTAACAATGTGTTTACAAACCCTTTTAACAATAGAGATATTATGGTTCAGGGAAACATTCAATTGTCAGGGCTGAGAGATATGTCAGCAAGCTTACTTAATTTCTTTCTTGATCAAGCATGTTGTGCAAATGGTATTTTAGTTGGACGCATTGTGAGGAACCAGGAATGAGACGTGGACAGAGAGAGTTTATAGTTTTGCCTATAGACTTTTATTTCAAACAAAAAGAGGGTTGGAAAATGCCTTGCTGTCCCTATTCTAAGAGGTATTGCCCTACCTAAACCAAAACGATGGCCTGTCCAATGTCAAGATGTCCAAAGCAAGATGTCCTGTGTCCACAGTTCTACTCTGGCCCTCACATTCTAAAAATAATCTTATGGTGGAAACAGTAATTTCTTGGCCTTGTAAAGTTTACAAAATGTTCAAGTTCAAACGGAAAGGGGTAATTGTAACACAAAAAGTTCCCAAAGGGATGACTTTCCCATTTACAGGCAGTTGTTCCCTTCCCCAGGTTTTCCTCTTATAAACGCCCGAGCTCCTAAGAATAGGAGCCTTCCTTAGACTTTTCTGTTTAACAAAAATGGTATGTATGTTGAACAACTTGGCTGGGAGTCTTACTTTCATAGGATACCTGGTGTATTCCCTTGCCAGGTTTCTTCTCCTCTTTAACGTGATTTCAGCACAGTCTTTGGCTATGTCAGATGTATCCTTATATCATGACTTCCTCATGTGATCTACTTTACACACTTGCCAACTTCAATCTGTCTGTAATACTCCCCTGCCAGGGCTTTCTCAAATGATTTACTTGACACACTTGAAAACTTGAATTGGCCTGGTATACTCTCCAGCCAAGTCTTTCTCATGTGTGTCACTTGACACAGTTGCAAATTTAAATCTGCCTGTTTTTTACTCTTCTGCCAGGGCTTTTGCATGTGCTTCACATGACACACTTACAAAAATGAATCTGCATGGTATACTCTCCTGCAAGGACTTCCTCAAATCCTTTACTTGACACACTTGAAAACTTGACAATATATTGCATTCATTTTGTCATTTCTCTTTTGGAAATATCAAGTCTCACATTCTGTCTTATATGCTTCATTCATTCTCATTTGACTTCGGTAGGGTTGTGGAAGTGCCTCGGTATCCCAGATTCCCTTTTGTAGACTCACTGGTTCTCTATAGCATGCTTCGGTTATCCCGTAGTAAGAATGCAGCGGCTCTTCGGCATCCTGTTCAGTCTCCACGGGCTCGCTAACCTCAGTTTGTGGCTTCTGCATCCCGCACGGCTCCCATTTGAGGACTATGTGCTTCTCCATATTCAAGCAGCATGGAGGCTTCTCGCCGGTATCTGCGAATGCCAGGAGGTCTTCCTTTCCTCTCCTGTCATCCTTACCACGAACCGGCTCCTAAAGTCTTCTTTCCTTTGCATTCTATATGAGTCAGTTGGCTCCACGGTCTTCCCAGTAGCACAGTCATCCTTCGGTCAGTACAGAGAGGATAGGATCCTTCCAGCCAGCATCTCCCTCCTGTCAACTGGTTCAGTGTTTTAAATGTCCCGGCACCAATTATGCACTTGCTACCAGTAGAGCACAGCCTGTGCTTCTCGTCTTTATCGATCTTCACTAGTCCACTCAGCTTTCTAGTCACAGTACATTTAGATTCATAGAAAGGGAAGTCACTTATTGGTGATTTATCGGCAGAGCAAAGGAAGGTATTCTTAATAGCTTCCATGGGTGGATAAAAGGAGTTATGACAATATGCCATTAAGGCATGGGGAATGGAGGGGGTCTCTCTAAAAGGAAAAGGAGATACCATGCGTTGTCCGAAGATGTTGTGTCACTCCCTTGAAGGTTGCCTACCCCATGTGATCCACCCTCATATAGCCACCCCCAGGGTCAAGACCAGGTAGCGGCTGCAGTCCCCTGGCTACATGGGAAGATGTCACTGCTGGAAAAGGAGTGATGACGCCATCCAATTCATCACATCATGGCCATTTAAGCATCCTGTGCAGCATAATTATTAAGCACAGAAATGCTGTCTTTCGATAGGCAGACATCACTTCTTCAGTGAATGAACAATGTTATATGCATGGAACACTACTATGTACAGATTGCTAATGTTATATATTCATATTATCATAATCCACTAGAGGGTGGAAGTGCAACCAGGCATTTGCTGAGCTGGTAATTATAAAGCAATTGCTCGAAACCCTGCTGATAAGGGTATATGGGGGGAGGGTAGAGGGGAAGGAGGAGCCTTGTATCACTCCTACTGGTGGCAGTGGGGGCTTTCAATCAACCTATTGAATGCTCTGCTGTACCGTTGCCCACGAAACAATGCCAATCCGCTGCAAACAATGTTTGTCACACCATGGTCTCTGGGAAACAAAGCCCCATCAATACAACAGCCCACCATGATAGTATTGCTAAAGATTGGGTGGCTAGAGGGGTGCTCTACCGCAAGCCAAAAACCATCCACATGGTGGACCTTGCATCAAACCCAGTGGCCACCAAATGCATAAGTCTAAGGGCAATTAGAGCCCAAGCCCCCTGCCCAAGAAGGGGCAGGAGCAAGGCCAATGGTCAAGAACCACCCCGTAGTAGTGCAATCTATCTCCATGGGGTCCCAAAACTACTCCTGAACAAACCTGAACCAAGGGATGCCTTGCTAAACAAAAGCCTACATTGGTTACGGACAGTTGGTGGTTGTGACTTTGTCTCAAGGGATACCATGGCGGGATGCAGTAGACTTTCAAGCAAGGTGCAGAGCTGCTTCGATACCGTTGAACTGATTCTGTGGAACCAGAGAGTGGCTGAGGCGGTCTGGGAAAGAGTGGGGAGGGATGGTCAGCCACCCAACAGTGGGATTAGAATTAGTATGCACCCATGTACTGGTCCAGTTGGCCTAGCCAGGCAAAAACAGAAGAATATTCCCTTAACTGGCGCAGACCTCACTCCTTTGGGAAGGGGAGTTAGCGAGGTTAATTGCGGGTGTCCCCGGGGTGCTTGTGCTTGCTTGAATGCGGTGGGGCACTCTTGATGACCCTACCTATCTCAACTTCTGTCTTGTTTCATGATCTGGTGCATTATGCTTGGCTAATGTAAAACGTATTAAAATGTACTGTGCTAGGATGTACTTTGATGGCCGCATGGCCGAATAAACTTTTCTTGATGTTGATGATTATCATAATCACAATTATAGTATAGGCGGGGCCACTGATCAGCAGAACCTACCGATGGCTACTTGTTGGAGACTATTGCAACAGGTTTCACAAACACACAGTTGTATCATTATTTGGTAGATGTAGGCCATATGTTTTGGGGTGTTTCAGCCATTAACTTCTAAGGGTGTCCTTCAGCAATACCCTGCTTGTATGCATCATCGAAATGAAAATCGAATGGGAAGGCTACATACACATAAAACAAATCTACACCTAGCTCATGCAGAAAGAATTCTGCATGCAAGGAACCTAAACGGTTTATAAGGAAAAATGCATCAATGTTGAGTCATTTATGAAAGACTAAATACATGAAATATACACAATTCTTTTTTAGGTGATGAATAGAAAACATGCTAATCTTAACTCTTAATAAATACTACACTATGAGCTGATTTATCAATGAAACACCCTTTGTTTGAACATACATGCCAGTCAATCAAAACATATGTTTAAATGGATTATGCGGTAATGAAGGCTAAAATAAATGAAAGGCTCATGAGCAAAGCACCTAACTAAGTCAAACGTATGTACATGAAAAGATTGGGCAGGCCCAGTGTACTTGCTTGCACCAGAAAATTCGCGTGACCAAAGTTCAGTGCTGGACTGATTTTTAATGGTTTTGTTAATTTAAATTATAGACCAAAACGTGTTTCACACGTATCATCATGGATGTCATTTAGGGGTAGACAGGTGTCGCGCAAGCAACCCCTGTGGTCTCCCTTGCTACCCTAAACAAAAACACATTTTAAAAGTTTTTTTTTTTTTTTACATTGAGGCTTGCGGGCTGTGGCCAGCAGCATTTGGTCCTTGTTCTGGATTGGATGGTTTTCTGATAGCGGTAAGAAAGCTCAGTGGGTTGAGCGCTCAATGCTGCAATGTGTGTGTGTGTGATCTGCAGATTGCAGGTTCGACTTCTGGCAAGTTCAACTCAGCCTTTCATCCGGCTGAGGTTGATAAATGAGTACCAACAGGTTGAGTGATATTGTATGTATATTTGTTCTATATGAAGCGCTGAAGCATAAGTGCTATATAATAACACATCCTTATCGTTTGGCCTTGAATGTCTGCTTTCATTCACAGTATTTTGGTAATATGGGCCTATACGCACTGAAAATAACTTGTATGAAATAAATATCACTTTACAGCGATCTCGTAACCATATGTTTAGTAGTGTACCTAGAAACAATGCTTTGTGATGCCACTTCCTGTTTTGTCAAGGGGTCAAAGGTCGCCTTCCATCGCTTCCTGTTATGTCACTTCGGGGTGGGGTCAAATGACATCACTTCTGGGGATGTCATCAGAGGTCGAGTGTCGTGTGATGTCACTTCCGCTACCCCTGGCATTTTGGTGAAATGACGCCCCTGCCTATCATGCATATCAAGTTGTTGCTGACTGGTGTTAAGGAGAATAAAGGCAACACAAAATAGAAGAACATAGTGTCAGGCGTTCTGCCATTGCACAATTGCAAAATCACAAAAACAACCAGCCTTATCAATGTTAGGCTAATGCATAAACATTGATACACAAGAATACAATCACGGGTGTATGTTTAAGTATTCAGTGAATGCAGGATGGCAGATTCCATTCATAGTGCGATAATTATCACAGCATGAAACTCTAAAAATAACCAATGTTTTCAACTAAATTTGCAGGCAGTTTCTAAGCATATCGAAAAGGTATGCATAATTCATGCGGGAAGTGCACTTGCTATTAATAGGTGATTATTATACCTGTTAATAATAAGAGGCCTTAAGTGGTGGCGTAGAATCATGATCTCGCAATAGGAACATTTAATCAATATAGTTGTCATGAAGAACACGCATTTAAAGATGATATTGTACTCGATAGCAACACTTGTACAGATCGGTCTACTTAATGGTCGAAAAGGCTATCCCAACACCAGATTTTACCATTTATCTGGACACAATTTATCTAAAATGTATGTCAGATACTGCCTTCCCAAGTGTTTATTATTTCGCCAGCAGGTGGCTCTTTGATTAATGGGAATGAGGTACCTGCATGTCCTCGCTCTAGCCACAAACACAGTGGGCCTGATTTAGAATGTGGCAGATTGTAAAATCTGCCGGATACCACAGGAAAAATGACTCTATTTTAAGTTTACACTGGCTTAAACTAGCAATCCACTGGCGGAAAGGTGACATTCATACTGTCATAGAGCACCAAAGTATTGACTGAAAAGGATACGGTACTCAAAAGGATACAGATGGTAGGGTCTTCCGGATCCCTGTTCACACGATTTGATAGTTGTGAAGTCAGTTTTAGACCTTCCAAATGATACGACTCTCTGACTGATGAAACAGGCAGAGAGATGGATCACTGGAAAGGGTGTGGGTAAAGTACAGGAAGTCAGCCTAGAACAAAATAAAGTATCATAAGAAACTGCCCCAAATCGACTCTCTATGATAGAACAGTATTTGGCATTAACTCACACACTGACCTTATGACTAGTGTAGAAGAATCCAGCAGAAGTCTCTTGAGGAAAATCCGGAATTAGAACAAACGACAAGGAAGGGAAGATTAGTAAGGGAGACTTATCCCGAACGGCATGAGGCTCACGCTAGGTACCGGGTTGTTGCACCACAGGATAGCGTCCAAAGTACAGTTCACTGTCACCTTCCAACAGTCCTTGAAAAGCTCCTTCCCACGTAGAGAAAAGTATAGAAATGAATAAATCCACCTGTTAATATCAAAGATGCAGGAGTCGGAAATAGCGCCCTTTTGTGGAATAAACAAAGTACACGCGGTACTGAACAGCCGCAAAGAAAATAGAGTGCGCGTGTGGAATTACAAGCGAACAGGATTCACGCAGTCCAGGCCAGCCGCGCTTGAAGACGACTTGTGCGTGTGGAATTACACGCGAACAGGATTCACGCAGTCCAGGCCAGCCGCGCTTGAAGACAGCGTGCGCTTGAGGAATTGCACGCGAACAGGATTCACGCAGTCCAGGCCAGCCGCGCTTGAAGACAGCGTGCGCTTGAGGAATTGCACGCGAACAGGATTCACGCAGTCCAGGCCAGCCGCGCTTGAAGACAGCGTGCGCGTGTGGATTTGCACGCGAACAGGATACACGCAGCCCAGGACAGCCGCGCTTGAAGACAGCGTGCGCGTGTGGATTTGCATGCGAGCAGGATACACGCAGCCCAGGACAGCCGCGCTTGAAGACAGCGTGCGCATGTGGATTTGCACGCGAACGGGATTCACGCAGCCTAGGACAGCCGCGCTTGAAGACAGCGTGCGCGTGTGGATTTGCACGCTGACAGGATACACGCAGCCCAGGACAGCCGCGTTTGAAGACAACGTGCGCGTGTGGAATTACACGCGAACAACCAGCTCCAGGAATCAGCGTGTGGCGGAAAACACGTTATAGAAGGCCCAAGAAGCAGCTGAGGAAAAATGCAAGGAACGCAGATCCAGAGGTTCAGCTGCACAACGCCAAATGATTCGATCAGAAGCAGCGAGTGAAGTTTCCACGCTACTTATATACGTAATGCCGTAGCTCACGTGACGAAGTAGAATCCACGTGAATTTAGCGACGTGAAAAGTGCAGACGTCGCTTTCCCGGCAATGAATCGAACAACCGCCATTTGGAATAGAACGGTCTAGCTGTTCTATGAGCGTAAGAGGTAGAACCACGTCCAGCATGCATGACAGTGCCATCCCCCAAAGGGGCAACCTCTCCCCTTTTCGAGTGAAAACGCTTCAATAAAGCAGGAGCATGTATATTAGAAATAGGTTCCCAGGACCTATCTTCGGGACCGTAGCCCTTCCAATCCACCAGATAATACGGCCTACCAGAACGTAGCCTCATATCCAATATGTCCTGTACCTCGTACTCATCTGAACCTCTCACAGAAATAGCAACAGGCCGTACAGGCAATCTGGTAGCTTCAGAACACGGCTTAATGAGTGACACGTGGAATACGGGATGCACTCGCCATCGTTGTGGCAAAGCCAGACGGACAGCAGCCGGATTAATTACTTGGAGTACTGCATACGGACCAATGTATTTAGGCAACAATTTCTTTTTTCCTGGTATCCTCAGGTTCTTAGTGGATAACCATACTTTCATACCAGCCTTGTAGATAGGTGCAGGTACTCTATGAGCATCGGCATAGAGCTTGTCGTGTCTTTTAGCATGTTCCAATTGTTGCTTCACTTTCCTTTGTAGATTCTTAAGATCACGAACAGTATGGCCTGCGGCAGGAGTATCCAAAGACAAACTGGAATCCGTAGGTATTGATCGGGGGTGTTGTCCATAGAGAGCATAGAAAGGTGAAGTGCCTATGGCACTATGATAGGAGTTGTTGTAGGCGAATTCTGCTGCCGGCAGGACCTTGAGCCAGTCTGATTGAAACTGCAGACACAAACACCGCAGATACTGTTCCATAGTGCTATTGACTCTTTCGGTCTGTCCATCAGTTTGAGGGTGATAAGCACTGGACAGTCTGCCATCAATCAGTAATGCTGTAGTTAGTGCTCTCCAAAAGCGTGACGCAAGTTGTGAGCCCCTGTCCATAATGATTACTGACGGTAGACCAAAGAAACGGAATACATGTCGAATGAACAGGTCAGCCAAAACAGCAGCTGTTGGTAAACCAATACAGGGAATATAAAGAGCCAATTTAGTGAAGTAATCCACTACAACCCATATGGTATGGTATTCCTGGTTTTGTGGGAGTTCCACCACAAAATCCATAGATATCATGTCCCATGGTTTGTTAGGGACAGGTAGGGACTGGAGTAAGCCCACTGGTTTACCAGGAGTGTTTTTGCATTGGATGCATACAGAACATGTTGATACATGATTTATGACATCTTTTGTCATGGATGGCCACCAACACCATCTTTTAAGCAGCTCTAGTGTTTTCTTCTGTCCAGGATGGGCTGCGATCAAGGAATCATGATTCCACTTGAGGGCCTTATTCCGCGTTGAAAACGTTGGCAAATAGAGCACTCCTTGTGTGAAAGGCAAACCGTTATGTACGTCCAGCTTCATATCCTGGATCGCTTGGGGATGATTTTTCACCCACTCCTGTACTTCGCTTTTTAAGGATGGTTGAACAGAACAACTACATATTACATGGTCTGCCAACAACTGATTGCGCACCTGTGTTTCGTCCTTTGCCTCCTCACCAATGCGAGACAAAGCGTCTGACTTAACGTGTTCTCTGGCAGGACGATATGTGACCTGGAAATCGTATTGAGCAAAAAAGACATGCCATCTGGCCTGTCGAGCCGTAAGACATTTCATAGATTTGAATGCTTGAAGATTTCTATGGTCTGAGTACACCAACACTTGATGTTTGGCCCCAAGAAGATGATGTCGCCATTCTCGGAAAGCATCCTTGATTGCCAGTAATTCCCGCTCAGTGACGGTGTAATTACGTTCATATGGGGTAAGCTTGCGAGAGAAGAAAGCCACTGGGTGCTCCTCCTTGGTTTCTGTGCAAACTTGTGAGAGCACCGCTCCAGTAGCGACACTGGATGCATCCGCTTCAACGATAAACTGGCGATCTGGATCTGGATGCTGAAGCACGGGTGCGGTGGTAAATGCTTCCTTTAACATCTCGAATGATGCCTGGGCATTCTGGTTCCAACAGAAAGGAACTTTGGAACTAGTTAAAGCCGTCAAAGGAGCCACTGTTTTGGAGAAGGAACGAATAAACCTGCGGTAAAAATTCGCAAAGCCTAGGAAAGACTGTAATGACTTGACATTGTGCGGAACAGGCCAATTCAATATGGCCTTCACTTTGGAACGGCTCATTCGAGCAACTAGATTGGTAATGTCGTAACCCAGGAATTCCACTTCCTGTGAATGAAAGACACATTTCTCGGCTTTCACAAAAAGAAGGTTCTCCCTGAGTCTTTGTAAGACTGTAGAAACGTGTTTGACGTGTTCTGAAAAAGACGATGAATAGATCAGAATATCATCCAAATAAATCACCACGAATTGGTCCATTATATCCCTGAAAATATCGTTCATGAAGAACTGAAAAGTAGCGGGAGCGTTGCACAGACCAAAAGGCATCACCAAATATTCGTAAAGGCCATACCGCGTCTTGAAAGCGGTCTTCCATTCATCGCCCTCACGAATGCGGACTAAATTGTATGCTCCTCGCAAGTCCAATTTAGTGAAGTACCTGGAAGTACCTAAGTGATCCAATAGAACGTTTATCAGCGGTAAAGGATACTGATTTTTTATGGTGATGTCGTTAAGTGCCCTGTAATCAATGCAAGGCCTTAGATCTCCCTCTTTCTTCGGAACGAAGAATAGAGGAGAAGCAGCAGGCGATTGCGATGGCCGTATGAATCCCATCGCTAGAGCTTTATCGATGTATTCTTTCAACACAACGTCTTCTTTTGGAGTCAATGAATATACACTACCTGTAGGAATTTTAGCTCCAGGAATCAGTTCAATCGGACAGTCATACTGTCGATGTGGAGGCAGTTGTTCTGCCTGGCCTTTATCGAAAACATCAGCGTACTCAGTGTATTCGCGTGGTATGGTTGTATCGCTGTGATGTACCACACTAATAGTTGAAGCTCCCCCCATAGAGGCCAATATATGTGAATTGTTTGACACCTCCTGACTGGTAAAGCAATGTTCATTGCAATAAATCGAAGGATACTGGAGCAATCCCGAAACCCAGTCAATAGCGGGATTATGAAGGGTCAACCAGGCAAGACCAAGTATTATTGTGTACTGCGGAGCAGCTATGACATCGAAGACGATTACTTCCGAATGACTATTAGACAATGTCATCTGAACAGGTACCGTCTCCTGGGTAACCATACCAGAAGTCAAAACAGATCCGTCCACGGTATTAACCGTTTCAGGTTTGTTCTTGTTTACAAGGGGTAAGGAACAATTCCTGGCATATGTGATGTCTATGTAATTGTTAGTGGCTCCGGAATCCATCATGGCCTTGGAAACCAATTCTAGGTCATCACAACGTAACGTCACTTCGACTGCTATAGGTGCGTGATTAGGAATGGTACTGGAGTCTGATAAAACACTCGACACAGGGACTCCTGCTACTGTCGAGTTTTGGCGTTTCCCGAACGCTTGACTGGTTTTTTAGGACATGTCGCTAACAAATGCTCAGATAAACCGCAATACATACATAAATTGTTCTTTCTTCGGTTCTCTCTTTCTGCATTGGACAACCGACCTCTCACAGCGCCGATCTGCATTGGTTCGGGGTCGTTCGAGGGAACTGCCGGTGCCTCCGAACGAACCAATGCTGGTAAGAATGGTTTTTTCTCACCTTTCCGAGCATTTCTTCGGGCATCGATTTGTAGAACCAAATCGAGCAACTCTGTGAATCCCGTAGGAACCACCGGAACCATGGATAAGGCATCTTTCAGTTCTTCTGGAAGACCCTTGTAGAAAACAGCCGTTTTTTTGCCTTCAGGTCATTGGGTTTCGGCTGTTAGTTGATTGAATCGGGCAATGTAAGGCAAAAGAGGTTGACTGCCTTGTTGTAGATTAAGTAACTCCAGATCCATAGCTTGAGTGGCATAACGCATGTCAAAGACTTTACTCATAGCAGCCAAAAGATCATCACAGTCGTATAACAAAGGGCTATTTGATTCCAACAAAGGGTTAGCCCAAGCAGCAGCTGTACCCCCTAAATGGGAAAGCACAAATGCTGCTTTTGTGGTTAGGTCAGGGAACGATGTAGGACGGCAAATAAAATGGAGTCGGCACTGATTAACGAAGGTTCTATAGGTTTTGGGGTCACCTGTGAACCGTTCCGGAGGAGCCAAGGGAAACTGAGTGGGCATAACCACATTAATAGTTTCCTGTGGGGGTGTCATAGTCCCAGATCCAGATGCAGTGGCCATCGGAATCTGTGCTCCCTGAGGACTAGCGTGCATGGCGTCTTGCATGACATCCATACGGTGCCGTAACATGTCCTGTGCCGTAACCATTTAATTTCTCAAATCGCTGATCAACTGAGTCAAAACAGTTAAAGGATCCGTACCCTCCATGGCTTCTGATTCTGTCATAGAGCACCAAAGTATTAACTGAAAAGGATACGGTACTCAAAAGGATACAGATGGTAGGGTCTTCCGGATCCCTGTTCACACGATTTGATAGTTGTGAAGTCGGTTTTAGACCTTCCAAATGATACGACTCTCTGACTGATGAAACAGGCAGAGAGATGGATCACTGGAAAGGGCGTGGGTAAAGTACAGGAAGTCAGCCTAGAACAAAATAAAGTATCATAAGAAACTGCCCCAAATCGACTCTCTATGATAGAACAGTATTTGGCATTAACTCACACACTGACCTTATGACTAGTGTAGAAGAATCCAGCAGAAGTCTCTTGAGGAAAATCCGGAATTAGAACAAACGACAAGGAAGGGAAGATTAGTAAGGGAGACTTATCCCGAACGGCACGAGGCTCACGCTAGATACCGGGTTGCTGCACCACAGGATAGCGTCCAAAGTACAGTTCACTGTCACCTTCCAACAGTCCTTGAAAAGCTCCTTCCCACGTAGAGAAAAGTATAGAAATGAATAAATCCACCTGTTAATATCACAGATGCAGGAGTCGGAAATAGCGCCCTTTTGTGGAATAAACAAAGTACACGCGGTACTGAACAGCCGCGAAGAAAATAGAGTGCGCGTGTGGAATTACACGCGAACAGGATTCACGCAGTCCAGGCCAGCCGCGCTTGAAGACGACTTGTGCGTGTGGAATTACACGCGAACAGGATTCACGCAGTCCAGGCCAGCCGCGCTTGAAGACAGCGTGCGCTTGAGGAATTGCACACGAACAGGATTCACGCAGTCCAGGCCAGCCGCGCTTGAAGACAGCGTGCGCTATAGGAATTGCACGCGAACAGGATTCACGCAGTCCAGGCCAGCCGCGCTTGAAGACAGCGTGCGCTTGAGGAATTGCACGCGAACAGGATTCACGCAGTCCAGACCAGCCGCGCTTGAAGACAACGTGTGCATGTGGAATTACACGCGAACAGGATTCACGCAGTCCAGACCAGCCGCGCTTGAGGACAGCGTGCGCGTGTGGATTTGCACGCGAACAGGATACACGCAGCCCAGGACAGCCGCGCTTGAAGACAGCGTGCGCGTGTGGATTTGCACGCGAACAGGATACACGCAGCCCAGGACAGCCGCGCTTGAAGACAGCGTGCGCGTGTGGATTTGCACGCAAACGGGATTCACGCAGCCTAGGACAGCCGCGCTTGAAGACAGCGTGCGCGTGTGGATTTGCACGCTGACAGGATACACGCAGCCCAGGACAGCCGCGTTTGAAGACAACGTGCACGTGTGGAATTACACGTGAACAACCAGCTCCAGGAATCAGCGTGTGGCGGAAAACACGCTATAGAAGGCCCAAGAAGCAGCTGAGGAAAAATGCAAGGAACGCAGATCCAGAGGTTCAGCTGCACAACGCCAAATGATTCGATCAGAAGCAGCGAGTGAAGTTTCCACGCTACTTATATACGTAATGCCGTAGCTCACGTGACGAAGTAGAATCCACGTGAATTTAGCGACGTGAAAAGTGCAGACGTCGCTTTCCCGGCAATGAATCGAACAACCGCCATTTGGAATAGAACGGTCTAGCTGTTCTATGAGCGTAAGAGGTAGAACCACGTCCAGCATGCATGACACATACAACACAAGCATATTGTAGATTGCAAAGGCCCTGGGTTGTCCAACTCCAGACCTCGAGGGTCGGATCCATGTCAGATTTTCATGATGCCCCTTGTTAATATCCATGAGATAATTGTGCATACAAATATATGTAAATTATACCTTATGGATATTAATGAGGGTTATCCTGAAAACCAGTCAGGTTTCGGCCCTGAGGATTGGAGTTGGACAAACATAAACAGCAAAACTTTGAGGTCATCTGTGGTAGCACAGTACCATAACTTTGTCAAGATGGGATGGGAATCCCTCTCTGACTGGGGTGGGAGGCATCCAGAGCCAGAATGATCCCAGAGAGGGACAGTGGCAGTTGGGAAGGCCCATTGCCTCTCTTCTCCCCTAGGGCCAGCCCCTACATGTGCAGTACCAATCTACATCACCCCATGCCGCTGAACCAAAGTGCTAGCCAGGTTATTTCTTTCTTTTCCAGAAAAACCACAAGCATGGGAGAAGATCATCAGCCAAGAGAAAACCATCAGTCCCCTCACAAACCCATATCAAAATCCCATTGGAGAGGCCGAGTCAGCGGAAAGAGAACCTGAGGACTTGGTCAGAAGACCTACATGAGCTGCATTCAGACACCAGTGGGTGAAAGAAAGCAATAGAATGAGGAGCCAGAGTTCCTAAGTGGCTCCTGTCAATGCTGTGCACTGTATGCCGTCCTCATACCACAGGTGACAGGTGTGGCCCCCTGGAACAGGCACATGAAGCAAAATCACACACAATAGAGACTGGAATGACCTTAGGGGCAGCATTGGCCAGACTACCTATAACACGAACCTGGACACTGAAGAACATGAACCACCATTGTTGTTCCATGGTGGCTCCACATAGAGAAAAAGGGCAGGGATTACAGCACTATATGAAAACGTTGTATCTAAAAACTCCTGGCTGGAGAAGACAGGGCCATATGGGCTAAAGACAACAGACCAGCAAGAGGATAGAGAGGGGGTTAAAAGAGACCACAGGAAGCAGGAAGCTGTGGGTTGTTCAGGTGAGGTCAGGTAGGAGGAGGGGGAGAAAGACCAGACCATTCATCTCCCTGTGGAAGTTCAAGGTCTTCCCGCCAAAGCCGTCTTAGACACTGGAGTAAGAAAAAAAAGGACTGGGCAAATATGGGCAGTTTCTATGATTTACAGTCAAGAAGTCTAACCCAGGTTGCATATGTTCAAGGTAACCTGGTTTTATACCCCAAACCAACACCATCCTCCAAATATGAGAAAGGGAAACAAAAATGTCAATGATCATAATGCCAGAACTCTCAGAGGAAGTTCTACTCGGTACAGATTTCCCATTATGCAAACTATTCCTAGAGGAGGTAGAAACATCACAAAATCCTTCCCATGGGTTTTTGGGATACGTCAGCTACTGGACAGGGAGAGGGGGTGATTTAGGGGACAGGGTGGAGGGTTGTGTTCAGTGACAGCTGATCAACCAGAGGATAGAGAGGGGGTTAAAAGAGACCGCAGGAAGCTGGAAGTTTTTGTTGTTTGGGTGAGATCAGAGAAGGAGTAGATGGCAGACCAAGAGACCAGCAGGAGGAAGGATGGTGGAGTAGAGCGTGGAAGTGATTGTTGGAGCAATTGCAACATTGGTTAGTGAGTGGAATTGGTACTGCATGATTAGTGTTCATGAAAGACTTGCAAGTATGTTTAGGAAAGGAATTGTAGGGAGTGAATATGTAGTGCTTGTAGAGAGAAAGGAGGGTGTCTGAGTAGAAAAAATGGTGGAGTTGTAGTTTAGAGAATGGAGTAGTATTGTGGAGGAGGGAGTAGTGGTGTAGAAGAGGGGGGTAGTAGCGGGAGGAGGGAGTACTAGTGAGGGGGGGAGTAGTAGTGTATGTAGTAGAACAAATAGTAACATAAGATTGTTCAGGCAAGTCATAGAATGACTGGAAGACATCAGAGGGACTGAGGAGGATGCCACGATTAGTAGTAGAAGTGGAGGTGGGTGGAGTTAAAGAAGGAGAATAGTAAGAGGGAAACGTCATACAGGGAGGGGAGTACATAGTATGAAAGGAAGAAGACAACCCATTATTCCTTTAGTCAACCAACCACTGGATAGTGTAGGATTAGTCTGGCAAGTCACTGAGGGAGGTTAGTCAGATATGGCATTTGACCTTTAGGTTTTCACTTCTATTATAAGTCAAAACAAAGACAGAAGGGGTCAACAGTCTGCATATACTAACCTGTGGAGTAGTGACACCAAAGCTAGGGAGGATTGGTGACTTTCTAGATGACAGAGAGAAGAACAACCATTCATTCTCTACTATCAGGTGGGCCGCCCAGTAGTACTTCCTAATGTCGGGCAGACCGACCCCTTCTTCCCAAACGGATCTTGTCAATGTGTTCATGGCTGTACAAGGGCTCTTGTTACCCCATCTATCCTCCCTTGCTTTTTTTTTTCGGTATCAGCAGTTTTTTGCAGTATACAGAGTAGCCGGTGTAGTGCCAGCATCCTGCGCAGGTTGACACTCTCTAACAATGGTAATGTCAATGTAGCCCAATACTTGCCATTATCCCGTATTCTATCGACCACCGGATTAAGGTTTCGCTCCAGGAATTCCCCTGCATCCCCAAATACCCAAATACTTGCACCCATCCTCATCAACCCGTAAGGGGCAGTCCACTGGTGCTGCTGCCAACCCACCATTAACTGGTATGACCACTGACTTATCCCAATGAATTTTAAGTCCACAGAACCACTGAAACTCCTGCAGTGTCCCGATTATACTTGGGCCAGACCTCTCTGATTCCCCCACGTACACCAGGTGATCATCCGCATATAGGGAAATCCTGCCCCCCCCCACACACAGCCTCTCCGGGCCATTTAAACCCTCAGACTACCTGGTCTGTCCTAACACTCTGTGCTAGTGGTTTGATTGCCATGAGGAATAATGGGGGCGATAATGAGCACCACTGTTGGGTTCCCCTTTGTAGTCAGAACACATGGGACATATAGCCATTGACCCTCACCCGGGCCATAGGTCTTGTGTAAAGCAGCCACACGCATCCCACATAATTGGATTCCATTCCCTTCTTGGCAATCACTGCCCAGATGAAGTTCTAGCACCATAAGCATACAGGGTCCTTATAGTAGGTCAGCGAGTGCCAAGGCACTATGAACTCTCCTCAGGTTCATCCGAGTAGCCCTCCCAGGCACCAATCCACGCTGGTCCAAGTGTTATAACACTCCTATCAGCAGGAGCAATCTATTAGCCAGGACCTTTGCTAGAATTTTTGTTTGCAAGTTCAGAAATGATATTGGCCTATATGAGGGACATTTCTTCAGAGGTTTCCCTTTTGTTATGAATGACCACGATGTTGGCCAGCCTCAGATCTTCTGGTAATGCCCCCTGCACCTGGCTCTCCTGGAACATTTATAATGTTGGCTCCCTCACCTTATCCCTCAAACATCTCCAGAATTCTACTGGTATTCAATTAGGCCCAGGTGATTTCCCTGGTTGCAGCTCGTGAATTGCCCAGAGTAACTCCTCTTTTGTTATGTCTTTCTCTAGGTCTAGTTGTTCCTGGTCACCCAGGAAGGGCAAATCTATCGTTGTCAGGTACTTATCAGTCTCCATGGACGATGACCCTGGTACCTCAGTGTAGAGGGTTTGATAGTAGTCTGCAAAGGTTTGGGCAATGTCCTCCCCTGTGTATTCTCCCCCGATCTTGCGCCTTCTTCTCTCCTCTCGAACCATGCCAACCTCTACCCCGCTTGTCCCCCAGGTGGTACACACTGGCTCACTTGGCCCAGTCATCTTGCCGGGCTTCAACTGTGACCATTTGTTTATATTCTCCCAAGGCTTCAACCAAAACACGCTTGGTTTCTATGATTTGCACCAGAACGTGGAGCCTCTCTACCTCCGCCACCTCTCCCTCTTTCTCCTTTAGCGCTGCCTGTCCTTCTTGTTTGTGCACCCCTATGGGGAATTGTGCTTGAACCGGAACGACCAGCCCTTTAAGATGAGTCCGAATACCCGGGAGATGGATGGGGATGCAGATTTTATTCATACATCAGTAATCAAGATGACACAGGTAGTTTGGCAAAAGGAAGTCCGTTTTAATTTCAAGTATCTAAAACAGGGAATACAACAAAAATCAGCATCCTCTCAATCCTCTTACTCAACTTATTTTAGTAGAAACTGAGGTTATATTGTGCAAAATCATCATCAGTGGCATGTTGACCTGCGTCATTATCAACGTCATCCTGCTTGGCAAACTACAAAACCTACTGAGGAAAGTGATAGGCTCTAAGTGAATATCTAAGTATAAGTTCCATATCAGTATAGAACAGTGAAGGAAAGTGATAGGGTACTTAACATCATGTGGGGCAACAAAGCCCTCCCCTCAAAATGGCCAATATGAACGTCGCTAAATGCACGATGTTGCATTGGCTACACACACTATAGGACCCTTAATTACGTGGTTCTCTATAATCGGTTGGCTTCAAAGCCCTGTCAGTACTTTTCCACGTATGTCTAGCAGCTGCAGACTGAACATCCAGGTGCTAGTGGGCTCGTCTTAACACTAGCTTCCCACCAATTAATGTATCAATCCATCATCACCTCAATGGTCTAGTGTCAATTAGTGCTTTGAAGATTGGCCTTGAGTTTGTACTGTGCTCTGAGAATTTTTAAGGAGTATGGGCACCGCCTGCCCTCGTGCGTAGGTGTGACCACCTCGATCATCCAACTTCTTCTTCCACGTGACTGGAGACCATGGAATCAAGCCTTTTAGTGTATTAAAATATATTTTCTAATAGTCCTCCGACGTCTTTTGTTTTGCTCAGGCCTTCTGAACAGGAGTCTCTGTTCTTTCGCACAATTTGTATCCAATGTCCACCAATTCCTGCTGAGATTCTTTTTGTAATTAAATTTGTTTTTTAACTGCGGCACACTGAAATGAGGCCTTCTTGTTAATGTTCAGCACTGCTTATAATGCGTAGTGGAAACATCCATCCTTTACTCGTCCATATGCATCTATATACATTGGTGCTTACCGCAATCTATTTACTATAAGGCTAGCCTCACGATTACTTGTCTGTTTTCGTTTCTGTTGCATCTGTACACGTTTAAACTAAATTGATATCTTCATCTATTTCTGTGGCATAAGCTTCTTCATCTTGATTTCAAGATGTCACTTATCCTTGGTGCCTTCTTGATGCTTTATAGAATATCTGAACTCTCTGGTCTCTGCATCTCTTCTATGTGCGTCAGTTCAGCTTTATGTGGCGTCACCATTTATCTTTGCCATTTATCTACTCTGCTTTTTCAGGAATCTCATTATAGTGGCCATCATATTGTCCTGAATGCAGGTACAGTTTTCTCAATGGATACCTTGCCTCCCAGATCTTCTTAGGTATTGGTTTTCTTATTGGTACTGCACAGAGTCCACACTCACCCTTTGTTGGTTTAACTGTTCCGCATACGTCACATACTTTGGTTCCCACTCTATAGGTAATGTGGGTGGGGTGGTTGGAGTTGGGGTACTTGGCTCCTCCTCTACACGCTGACCTTCTAATCACTGACTTTATGTTTCCCAAAATAAGCCACAACTCTCCACTGTGCCCTTTTTCATGTAAAAATAAACTCTTTCGTACCCTCAGTATTGTCTCCCTTAGTTATCGTTCCCCGGGTAATAGGCATTGAGTCTCCAATCCCCTCTCCAGTTTTTTGTGTTCTCCTCTATGATAATATTTTACAGAGCTTGGTCCGACACCCCCCTGGCCAGGTAACATACTTCCATTACTCTCCCGAGCATCGTACAAGGTAGCATGAGGTAGTCCAGCCATGACATATAATTTTGGGCCCCAGAATGGTAGAATTGTTGCTGATCGGAGTGAAAACTCTCCATACATCTCTCAGTACTGTTGCTGTCAGGAATGAGGCTTGCTTTGTACCTGCATCCCCCTATGCATTGTGGGCCCCTGTGATCAAGGAAATCGTTAAAGTCTCTGCCCACAATAGTGACATCAGCCCCGTGCTCCACCAACATCAGTTGTATTTCCATCAAGAGATCAGCCTGTAATGGGGAGGGGCATATATGTTGAGTATAAGGGCTGATGCTCCCCATAGACCCCCCAATAACCTCCAGATATCACCCTCCCCCATCTCTTATCACTCTGCTAACCTGTAGAGGGATTGATTTGTGCACCAATATTGCCACTCCCCGGGATTCCCTATGGTATCCGGCGTGTTTCACCCTTTTATATTGCCCTTTCCCTAGAAACTTGCAACACATGCCCATCAAGTGAGTTTCCTGTAATAATATCACCTCTGCTTTTTGATCTTTGACATATCGTGTTACCAAGCCCCTTTTGATTTTGTCCAACATGCCATTGACATTCCACGACAGGCACTTGATTCTCTTATGCACATCCCCATTCCTTCTACATTGTGCGGTAGCCCGGTAACTGGCCCGGACATTGTACGGATTCATGCCGGAAGTTGTCGTCCACCATTGTGCTGTTACAACATAACTCCCGAACCAACCTGCCTCTCAGATCCCCCATAACTCCCCTTTAACTTCTGTATTCCCCACCCTATACAGCCCCAAACCCAAAGCATCTGTCGATCCCACAAACTGTTAACTGACCCCACTCCTCAACACAGGAGTCAGGACCTGGTGTGGGGGGCTGTGCGAGTCTGTCGCTCTGACCCTACTCCCCTGTTCTTGCTGCAATTAGTTCTGTAACATTACTGTCCTGTGCCTCAATTTCCAGGACCATCGAGCTGAGTTGTCCACCATTTCTGTTCATCAAGTGTCTTTGGTATTCTTGGCCACTGGGGTCCCAGCTCTAGGCTGCCCTGCTCCGGCCTTCCTTGGTTCTGCACATTGTGGTCGATCTCCTGGCTGGTCGATGATTGTCTGCCCCCAGTCCCAAGCTTCCGGCGGTTTTGTGAAGAAGCACATTCACTGTGTACCAAAGACTCAAAAGGTGGCAGGGAACAACATGGCGTACCTGACATCTTTCTCCTTGAGCTTTTTCTATACTGCGTCTCGCCTTTTGGACTGCTTTTGTAAAGTCTGGGTAAACAACTGTTGTCGCTCTTTTATATTCCAGCAGTCCCTTCTTCCCAGCCATCTGGAATACTATAATCACTTGTCTGCATGTGGCCGCTGAGGGTGGTTCCCCTCCTGGCACCCTGTGCGCTCACTGAATGGAGAAAAATATGGACAGTCCCTGTGAACCCATCCATCTCTGGATCCGCTACTCCAGGAACAGTTCCATGGAGGGATCTTCCACCTTCTTGGACAAGCCGCTAAATCAGAGATTATTCCTTTGGGTTCATCCCTCTGTGTCTTCTCTGCTTTCTAGAAGTTCTGTTCTTTTCAACAGAGTTTACGTCCCCCTTTGTATTGGGGTTATAGCGCCTTTGACAGCCGAGATATGGTGTTCAGCTTTCTTTATGCTGGACGACACCTTTTGGAGGTACTGTCGCAGAAGCCACACATCTATGTCCACTGCATCAATTATTTGTTCTTGCTGTGTATTGGCCTCCTGGATTGCCTTCAGAATGTCCTGCATTGCATTTGATTCTCTATACCTGCCTCCCGCAGCCTCTACCATCCCTGATACCTCTGAAGTGGATCAATCTGTCGTGCCACTGGTGGTGCAAGCATCCATCTTGGTTTGGTTACCAGGCATCTTCCCATTCTTCTTGGTCATCGTATGGGTCTCTTCACTCTCTGCCACGCCACCGCTTTGTATTGACACTACTGAGGCTTGTACGGAAGGTTTTTTCTACACACCCATCCTTTCCTCTCTGGAGACTGCCACTCCTGATGGCGTTGGAGAATAGTAGAGTTCTGTCAGGATGGGGGGTCTGGACTGCCAGTGTCCAGTGCTCTCACTTAATTTATTGCAGAGGATTTGCCTTCATGGGTTTTGCCTGGGGCTCATTACACCGTTAATTCAATATGCCACTGTCCACTTGCACACGTCTCCTGGGCCCATGTGTGTGCTGGCTGGCGTAATGGTCCCCGGGATCTGGGATCACCAAACCTCCATGGGAGTAGGTGGGCAAGTCGCCCTGCATCACAGTTCCCAGCGCAGCTGGTCTCCAACTTTGTTGCTCCCTTATCTGTGTATCCAGGCCCCAGGTGGTTGATATGCTGGGGGTTTATGGGGCTCCATCTGTCTTGTCTAGTTGATGTTGAGGTTTGGGAAGAACCCTGTCTTCCCAGGAGCAGTTCCCTCCTTTGCCGCGTGTCTCGCCTCCCATGGTGCCAGCGATATCGTAGAAGGTTCGACACCCCGGCGCGTGGGCAGCACTTTGCCTCTCTTCCCTGGGTCATGATCTCCACCTCGGGTGTCAGTGATTTTGTGGGGAGGGGTGTGTGTAACGGTGCTCCCCGCCTGCTGTACCTGATTTAACTGTGGTCTCGGGACCCACCCGGGATCACCTCCAGTGCAAGTCCCCAGGACTTGTTGCTGCTGGCCCAACTCACTGCTTGGCCAGGTCTCTGCTGTCCCTTTGTTGGCAGTCCACCGTTAGGCAGCAGCCTTTTTCAGAGCCCTCCACATTGCTGTGCGCTTTGTTGGGCCTTAGGGTTTTTCGTATCTTCCCAGGTCAAGAGCTCCACCAAACTTCACCCAATCAAAGCACATACATTTCCATAGCCCTGTTGGTATTTTGATGTGCCTGGCTTCTCTGTTTCTGAAGTTTTATGGTCCTCAAACGCAGTTTCAGGGCAGAGCTACGTTGGAGTCCGCCAAACCATTCTTCCATGTAACAGCGCCCCCGTTGATTTGCATTTTAGAATGTGACTCTTATAGTGCCAATACCTCTTATAGCTTGCGATGGCCAGATGGAAAGCCATACCATGTCGTATTGTGCACAGAAATGATCTGAACTTCCAGATGGGCCCCCACACCCCACAAAACCATCTTCTTCAAAATTGCTTTGAGCAGCAGACGTCCCCTTCTCGCTTTACTTCACTTCCTCACCCATTCAGATATGACTGTTTGCTTTGTCCCAACCCCTACCCTTTGTTGACTCTTCTGGCCCAGCAATGGCACCTGATAACACAGGCTACCATGCACCATATCACTGGAATGCCTTCCATTGGAGATGATTATTAGTTTTCAGGTGTATTTTCATCTAATGTAATGTACAGATATATACATTTGGTGCTTCATTCCGATCTAAGAACTGTGTCACAGGATAGTCCAACATTAGCATTCTTCATAGTCTATTTTACATTGTTATTGCAAAAACTTGACTGGAGCGCAGCTCTCAAGAGTAGGGGATGAATTATGGCATTCCTCCTTCCCCCTCATTCAGATGTTAGTCTTGTCAGTAAACCCACTTACCCACAAAACACAACTTGGAGTATACCGTAAGCCCACAGAACCCAAATTGCACACTCCAGACTGCTGAGAGCTATAGATTAGTGATCCCACCATCCATGCCGACACATGCTTCAGGCTGATTTGCAATGGACTGTGCAGACAGTAAAAAAGTATATGACTTTTAAATGAGACAGCCTCTCTGCTTATGTTACTCCACACAGACTCATTTGGAAAGCAGGCATTTTATTTTATCAGTTGTATTTTTGTTATAGGACTGTTCTTCTGAAATATGAATATTTATGTTTTAATGTATGGCTCTATCTAAGCTTGGGCTGATAATGGGCTGATAATTATTCCAAACCTAACCTTGCAAAAATGATTTCCTTTCACTTTTTCCACATCACCTCACAACCTGCAGTCTACCCCCTCCCATGGCCGAGGCAGCTTTTAGTGCCAGGGGCTGGGGGTGGATAATAGGGCACCAGTGGGATGCTGGGGTTGCATTGGCCACCAGGGGGGACCCAGATGGGGGTCTGCCCCTGCTGCCCTCTTGCATCGACCTTTGACCCCCACCCCATAAGCCAAGATATATTTTGAACGGACTATTCAGCCCAGAGCATCATGCGAGCCTCCCAAGAAACAATGTGCACAATTCAAATGAGACTGTCTCTAAATCTATGTGATATGATATGATATGATACATCATTTATAACGTCCCTGTACACAAATGTTTTTAGATGTGACAAGACAAGACAGGGGAGACAATGGGAGGACAAAACAAACAATCTTACTAGGCCTTGAGTCATTCAGATCATGCAAATGCAAGGGGAAGGTAAATGAGAAGTGCCAGAGAGTTAGAGGCAGTACAGTAGGGCAAGCCCTAAGTAAGTGCAGCCGGGGTGCCTACTCAGGGTAAGTGCACAGAAGTCAAGGGCTTGTACGGTTGCAGATACAGTCCCTAAGTGTGAGGTAAGCCCATAGGCAGTGCAGGGGCTACTGCTAATGTAGGAGCATGGTGCCCAAAAGTTCAGAGGGTGGCCAGGCAACCAGTTAGCCCAGCAGACAAGTACGCCAGCAGGGGAGAGAGAGAAAGCTGAAGGGAAGAGGAAGGTCTTGAGTTGCTTCCTGAACCTGAGGTGGTCCTGCTCAACTTTCAGAGAGGCAGGGAGGCTGTTCCAGAGGGAGGCACCAGATGAGGTGAGAGATTTAACACCCACTCTCTGCCTGGAGAAGCATCTGACCATCAAAGCGTTGGAGGTGGATGAGCGAAGGGCTTGAGAAGGAAAGTGTTTAGGGAGAGAGAGTTGGATGTAGTGTGGGCCCCATCCCCAGAAAGCTTTGTGGACAATGCAGAGGGTCTTGAACGTTATCCTTGCAGCTACTGGGAGCCAGTGGAGAGATTTGAGGGCTAGAGAGATACGATCCATGAGCAGTCCTGTTATGGCTTAGTTGCAGAGGGCTAAGAGTAGAGGCAGGTAGATTTAGAGAGAGGCTGTTGCAGTAGTCCAGCCTAGAGAGAACCAGGGCTCTGGAGACAGTGAGTTTCTGGAGGAAAATGAGAAAAAGAAAGAATACCTCTGAGGAGGTGAAGCTGGTAATGGGACTTCTTAGAGAGGTCCGAGAGGGAGGGCAGCAGAGTGAAAGAGGGAAAGCGGGAGCAGGGGTCCCAATGAGAAGGATCTCTGTTTTACTGGCATTAAGGCAGAAATCATTGGAGGCACACCATTCCTGAATCTCGGCTAGACAGTCGGGAATGAGTGAGAGAGGGAGAATGTTGATGGGAGCCTGAAGGAAAGCTTGGTGTCATCCGCATAACACTGAATGTTAGAAGAGAAGGTAGAGATGAGGTGGCTAGAGGTGCCAGGTAGACATTGAAAAAAAGCCAGTGTGAGAAGTTAGAACCCTGCGGAATAGCACATTTGGAGACTCAGGTGGTAGATAGAAAGGACCCAAGTTGCACCTGGAAGGGTCGGTCCAGGAGGAAGGAGGTCAAACAGACCTGGGCCTGATCAGTGATGCCCAGGATGTCACGCAGATGATTGATCAAGGTGGCGTGATTGACCATGTCAAAAGCAGAAGAAAGAATCTGGAGGAGGATTGAGGACAGAAGGAAGGCTAGAGTCATGATTAGTGAGCAGGTCTTCACGGGTGTTCAGGAGAGCAGTTCTCATGCTTCTGGCTGTCCTGAAGCCAGACTGATGGTCATGGAGACAACCAACGAATTCAGTATGTAGAGTAAGCTGGGAGATGGCCAGCTTTTCCAGGGGTTTGCTCAGGAAAAGAGTGACATAGATCGGTGGTATTTTCCCACAGAGGAAGGGTCGGCAGAGGTATTTTTAAGGAGGGGCACACAAGAGAGTTCTCATGGGGGGAGGGGGAAGTTCCAGTGGCAAACGGGTGATTTCAGAAATCGGCCAAGGCTGGAGCGAGGGTGCCAATGTGGTCCTTGATGGTTCTGGAGGAGCAGGGGAGCACCTGCCTGGACAACACTTTCATAGATCAGACTTGTCTAGAAACATGGTCAGGGGTGAACACAGGGAAAGTGGAGAAAGGATGATCGAGGAGGTAGGTGGCAGTGATGGGGTTGGCTTCACCTGGGGGACAGAGCGTGTCAGGTGGGAGGAGAGCAGAACGTGGTCAGTCCAAGAGAGAGGAGTGGTATGAAGGTTAGAGATGGGGATGTCTGAGGAGGTGAGAACATCCAGGATGAGCCTGGCAGAGTGTGTCAGGCACAAAGGTAGAATAGCACGAGGGAGCGAGTTGCAGAGATTGTGTAAGAGTCCTGAGGAGGGGTTAGAACCATACAGATGTATGTTGAAGTCTCCAAGGAGGAGAAGTTGACAGGTAGAGGCAAGGAACAAAGAGGAGAGGTCAGGGCACCCAGAGGGGAAGAGGGCGATCTAGCCGGGTGGCCTGTAGTTGGCGGGCACACTCAGAGAGAGGCCAGGAGAGATAGAGAGCCTGCAGACCAGGCATTCGAAAGAGGAGTAGGCCTGTCTAGGAATGATAGAAGCTAGGATCCACTCTGGAAAGATCAGGGCTACTCCACCTCTGGGGCGGTTGGTTCTGGGTTTGGAGAGGATCTTGTAGCCATCTGGGAGGAGGGTGTCAAAACACGAGACAGAGCTGGGGGTGAACCATGTCTCGGTGAGGCCGAGGACATCCATATCAAGTTCCTCAAGCAGTCGGCACATGTCAGAGGAGTGTTTGATAGCAGAGCGAGAGTTGAGAGTGCAGACGTAGAGCAGAATGCCACATTTTAAAGACTTCCGTGGGGGGGTACTGGCTTGAGGTACGCCCTGCGGAGGTGATGGAGGGGCCCAAGGTTGGGCAGAGGAGGAAGAAGGAGATGGCAGAGTAGCTAGAGAGGATGAGAAGGGTGCCGGAGAGGTGGCAGAAGTGGCAGGTGGTAGAGGAGTCAGCGAGGTGTAGATAGGAGTAGCAGTAGAAGGAAGGAATTTGATAAGACATGGGAAGAGCCTGTTAAAGAGGAGGAGATTGGGCTGAGGGCCCTGGATTGGGCCGGTGCTGTTCAGGTAGACATTAATGATGGTCTTGGAGGACCTTCCACCGAGTGCCACCATTAAAGGGAGCGAAGGAAAAAGAGGACAGAACAGAGAGCATGTGAGGGGTCCATAGGCCTGGAGTTGGAACAACAAAGTGGATGTTAGTAAGGGTCTGTCTGGAGGAAGAAAAGGTGTAGGTGTCAACAACAGGGAAGCCTATGTTGGTGACCAGGATGTCCCTCTTGAGCTTCGTCCTTCCATACTTAGTGAGAGGTATAGGATACGAGATAGAGTAGCAGTTGGAGAAGATAGGGGAGACTGAAAGCACTATAGAGGGGTGCGTGGAGGAGGTAGGATGAGGAGGCAGCCCAAACAGGAGGGGCAGAACAGGTACACTCGACACAGAATACAGTAGCAATAGTAATCACAATTATAGGGGGACCAGAGAGTGGGAGACGGTACAATAAAATACCATAATAACCACTGGGGGCCTAGAGAAGAAGAATAGAAATACACACAATACAATACAGTAGTATAAAAAACAATAGTAACCATTGGTGGGGACCTTTTTTATTTATTTTGTTTATGGTTTATAAAAACCTTTACAAAAGGTTAAACAATTTTATAAATCATGAATAATTTCATACAAACAACCCATAAATTTCAGTACATTACATACAAACATATACATAACATGTGTTAATTTATTTAAAAAAAATACCTAGACAGCTTCCTTATACAACAAATAAAAATTATCTAAGTAACTTTGTAAGCTAAGAGCATAATATACAGGTGCACTTCATACTCATTACTAAATATTTAAGCTAAATCCTTTCACATCAGGTTACACACATTTTTAAAAAAACGCAATAAGTCTGTTTTCAAGGCAATTTCATTTCCATGAAGCATCTGGGACCATAACAGGTCTCGATTGACCAACAAAATTGAATTCACAAATTTGGAAATCTACAAAATTCTCTGCGGGAGCAGAGATTGGCACACAAGCAGTAGATGCTGAAGGGACTCAACCACACCGTTCAATCCACAGAATCGACACATTTTCCCAGAGTTATCTTTCAGATGTCTAATGTTTAATATCTCGTTTGTTTTCATTACATTCATCCTAAAACACATGTTTTCATTTCTAATTAATCTACTTGGGTACTTACTTAGGTACCCCTCAAGTTCAGGGTGGAATTTCCAGGATGAGGCTGCTTGAGAATACATCTTTAATTTTATAATTATCAATTCATTCCCATACCAATCGTTACTGTTTATGATTTATTTTACTTTAAGCAGATTATCAAAATTGATGTGCCAAGATTTGTTAGGATACTTTCAACCTCTACCTTTAATTCCATCATGAAGGCCTCTGAAAAAGCTGCACCTAACAGTGTGTATAGATCTTCTTTTTTTGCTGTAAGACATTTTCTCCATAAACAAACTCTTTTCCATTGAACACAGGATTTTAGAGAATGAAGACCAAATTCATATCTTAACAGTTCAATCGGAACACTTTTAGGTAAGTAAAACAGCACTCCCCTCCATACTACTCCTTCGATTGTACACAAGTATTCCATAAAATCACAGGCAAAAAAATGCCATTCCATGAAGGAGTCGGGGCAACAACTTCATTCTGTAGAGCTGTCTACAGGGTACCATTGAAAATTGTCCATACTTCCTTTTGACAAGATGCATTTGTCTCAGGGCTACCAGTGCCTTCTCCTTAATAATACTTTTTAATGAAATTACAGACCCAGTGTCAGTAAAGGTATAGCCCAGATATTTCAAAGCCTTAATACTTTTTAAACATTTTCCTTTGCATAGCCAAATAACATTTGTCTGATCCTTATTGCTTCTGCCCATCCTAATGATGATAGTTTTTAAAGGATTAATCTGGAGTTTTAACTCATTGACAAATGTACCGAAAGCATTGATCATGTGCTGCAATCCCACTCTGGTCCCATCCAAGAGAAGAAAATTGTCAGCGTATGATATCCAGCTCACAGCTTACCCTCCGATTTTGGTTAGAGCCAAACCTTTCCCATCCAATTTTACACCTGCACCAGAGGTGAATAGATTAAAAACGGTAGAGGTTAGCATACACCCTTGTTTTAGCCCCTTCGAGGTATACATTTCCTTTGTAAATAGACCCATCAAATTCAGCCTCACTCTCATTTTTGTCTTGGAATAAATAAACATAATTAAGTCTAGCAAGTCAGTTGGTATGCCCAAATCAAAAAGCCTTCTCCATAGTGATGGGCGATCCACCATATTGAAGGCCATAGAAAAGTCCATCAATGCTATGAATACTGGCTGAGCTGCCTTGCCAACCGCCCTCCTCTGTATACTTCTGAGGACAAGGCCTCCACAGTCTGTTCCCATATTTTTTTTAAAGCCAATCTGTTTATTATTCAGGGTTGATTATTCATCTATCCACTCCTGAATGTGTTGAAGAATAAAAGATGCAACAATCTTGGAGTCATCGTAAGCTATTGCAATAGGCCTTTAGCTATTGGGACTCAATCTGTTCCTTTTTTGTAAAGGGTACCACATACAATAGTTTCCATGAATAGGACATGGTTTTAGTCTTGATAATATTGACGAACAGAAGGTAAAGTATCTTGAACCAAAATATAGAATTCAATTTCAATATCATATTTGAAAGGTTATTGGGTCCCAGAGTTGCCAGCGGGGACCTAAAATGAAGAAGTATGAACACAAGTGAAGTTATCCACCGGGAGAGGAGAACCTAAACAAATGTGCGGAATTGAGTGGTGCCTAAGGTTGTGAGGGGAACAGTGCAGGTGGAGTCGGGTGGAAGGTGGATAGACATGCAAGGCCCGGAGGTATGTGGAGCCTAGGTTGTGAAGGAAAAAGCGCACGTGGAGTCGGGCAGAAAGTGGATAGATGCGTTAAAGCAGGGAAGTGTGTGGAGCCGAGGGTTGTGAGGGAGCAGCGCACGTGGAGTCAGGTGGTAAGGTAAGTAGAAGTGCATGGATCCTAAGGTTATGAGGAAACAACAAGCGTGGAGTTTGGTGGAGGGTCGACAGACGCGCAAAGCGGGGGAGTAAGTGGAGCTGTGGGTTACGAGGGAACAGCGCACATGGAGTCGGGCAGCAGGTGGATAGATGTGCAAGGCCTAAAATGTTTAGTGGAGCACAGTAAGGCTGGTCCCCCTCCCCACACCTTCTTACCTTTCAGACGCAGAAGGGGAGTGTTTGTATAATGACTCTCTAGAAGAACCCCAGAAGTAGCCAGATAGAGAAGGCTACAGTGTTTAGATACCCCTCGCCCCATTTAGCTAGTTCTAAATCAGTAGGGGTCACTGATCACTAGTTGACAATCAGTGGTTTTGGGGCACCTGGCGTAGAGTGGTGAACGGCCACAGGGAGATGAGAGAGGGATGCCCACTCGTGTGCCTCAACCTGAGATATAAATGTTACACATCTTTACATGTCTGTATATCTTATCTTCTGTTCAGTAAAAACCTTTTAATCAAGCCTTGGAGAAGTTTATTTGTGACATGCAAGCAAAAAAAAAATAAACATATGCATAGAGCATGTATAAAAATACACACAAACTAGATCTAATAAATATTAATCTCTGACACATTCCTTTCAATGGATACTGGCAGGAGCTTTTTAATACATGCAATTTTACATCAGCAAATGTCTGTGTATTTGCAACCAGAACCTGTTAATGCCATCAATCAGCCCTTCCTTATAAATAGGTTTATGAACCGCTTTAAATATAATTTTTCGTTGCATCCCCATCATTTTAATTACATTTTAGTTGGGTGCCTTAGGCACACCCCAAACCAAAAAAGTCAATCAGGCTTACAATAAATCCTTCAGCTGATAAATGTTTTTGCTGCTCATTGTCATGTATTGTCCTTAGTTGATTGGTGTCTTTTTATGTGTGTACATAGCGCCCACCTGAAAATGTGCTTCTTGAAGAAGGCTGTGTCTATTATTACCTTAAAGATGACTATGGGGAGAGGAAGATTGAGAGCCTGAGCAAGATGGCAGCCTTCCTATGAAGCTCCGGGACAACGGATTCGCAAAACATTTGATATGCCCATCTCACGGAATACTCATCCTCTGTAATGGGAGGCATTCTACCTCCGAATGAATATAGCTTGTTCTAATGTGATCAAGAATCCTGAAACTGCCCATAAACACTCTAATAACCAGCACCTAGCTGGAGGCCGGTTGCTGTCTGGCGTGATGCCAGTGTTGGTGGTGAGGCACGAGGGCCAGGGCTGGTACAGAACTGCAGAGCGTGGCACACCAGGAGAGATATAGCTCAGTACTGGTGCCGGGCAGCTTGCGCATGGGGACTGCTGCTGATTAGGTGCAGCACCCAGTGGATGCTGTTGAGGGCGAAAGGCTGTGCTGGGACCTGCAGGTGCTGGGGAGCGGTGTAATGGCGAGGCCATACAAATACCGGGGTGGCAGTCAGAGGGGAATGGAAGTGGCCTGTTTTGCAATGTGAGGATCTGGCTTGGCGTGCTGAAGTCCCCCCAGGGAGGATTGGTCTCTCGGCATCACCACAGGACGACATGAGCCTGCAGGATATTTACTAATTACACTCAGCCGACAGGAGCTGAATATCTGGGTTTGCACACTGCTCTCTGTGTGATAAGCACCCGGGGAGCTTGGACAGCCATAAGTTAATGTCAGAGTGCACCAGGTGTTGCTGTGGAGGCCTTTGAGGATAGTGATGGTGGGCTCATATCGCAACCTGCTCTGCTGCGTTTCGCTCCCTGTGGCTGCGGGATGCCAGCATCGCATGCTGTCTTCTGATTGTCTTGATTGACAGCCATATTGCCCAGGATGGATGGTGATTAAGACCACTGCCCCTCTACTCATGTGGTCCTCCAGAGAGTGAACAGGACTCTCTCTGAAGTCAAGTACGCAGGGTGCATCTTTTTTGAGTGCATACCCATGACTCTGCAACCACAACACTGCACCACCAGTCCTAAAGGGCGGCGGGTTGGAACATGGTCCTAAAATACAGCGCAAGACTCTGCAGACAAGGGTGTCATGGATAAAGCCACACAATTACAGGAAATTATGGCTGAAAGGAGACCCTGAATGAGTTTACGCATGAGATGAACTTAGCCATTCAAGACGTAGTGAAAGAACTCAAAGACATAAAGATCTCAATGCCCAGGCCTATCAGACCACTGATAATGAACAGCAGATCAGTGCAGTGGAAGACGACCAGCAGGACATGGCCCAGGAACTGGATGCAGCTGTCAATCAGAATCAACACCTATGGGCAAAGCTGGATGACCAAGAAAATGTGTCCTGCCACAATAATATCTGGCTGGTTGGACTGCTGGAGGGTGCTGAAAGTGACAATCTCAATGGCTTCCTGTACACTTTGTGGCACTCAGTGTTCCATCTTGAGAATCCCAGAGAGTTCCTCATTGAACAAGGCAACAGACAACCAATCCCAATGCCAACTAAGGCTGCTCATCCCCGTGTCATCAGTGTTCAATGCTTGAATTTCCAGCATAAATCAACTTAATGGCAACATGGTCCCATCTGGCTAGACGGGGTGCAGATACAATTCTTCTATAACTTTTCGGTGGAGGTGTCCAAGCATTGCAGGGAGTTCAATCTGATCTTTAAGGCACTGAGAGCATCGATGCATCGCTATTATCTGAAATTCCCAGCAATCTGGTGCTTTCAACTTGGCAGCAAATGGCATTCATTTGACTCTCATTTGGAGGCCTGACAAGTTTTGGGTCGGCATGACATTCTGGGTGCAGATTCTATGGTTATATATGATTTTAACCCTGGAAGACATTGCAATGCATAAATAACAAAACTTAAATAACTTGAAATAATAACCAGTTACCTTTTTTATCGTGCCTGATATTGACATCCGGTCTGTATCTCTAGTCTGAGAAAGCCATCTAGTGGATCTTTTAATATGTTGATTTCTGGATTTATGGTTCTTTAATGTCTTTTGACTAACCCATATCACATTCTATCTACATTTGCCTCACAAATACCTTTTATGGCCAAACACCCCCAAACCCCTACGGCCTCTCCTTCCCATGAACCCTCTTTTTCTCCCGTCCCATTCATACCATTTTTAACTGAAGTATAATTGGACATTTTTTTAACAACTAAAACTCACACCTGTGTAAGGAAGGCATGGTATCAACATTAGACACAGACACAATGGATGCAAGTTTCGAAAAAAAACTTTATTTTGGTATGTTGCTTCCGTTGGTAGAATTCCTAACTGGCCCTAACTCTAGAATGGGAGTAGTCTCAACCAGTGATCAGATAATAAACAAGTCCAAGATAAAAAAAAAGGACTATACTAAAAAACCTAACCTTGCCCTCCTTCTCAAATGACAAATGTGTTAAGGGAATACAAATGGAAAAATATTGTCTTAAAAGAAATGTCAGAATGGCTTAGGTAATAACTCCCATCCCCACATTCAGCAGCATGGGCGATCAAAAGTTCCTTAAAAAGTATAGGTGGATGGCACTTTTCTATCAGTCTTGCACACTTTGGTTTACTGGTACAATTCAACAGTTCAAGTAGTTGGCAGTTCAATCAGATCCTTAGGCGTCGTCCGCCTTGCCACAAATACACATGACATTTAGTTTACGACACTTCTATACAGAATTCACCCTGCCGGGCACAAGCCTGCCTCTCTTTTTACATTCACCTTTTCACTTTATCACAGTTCAGCACAGGCTTCCCTACGCCAGTCTAGAGCCTGCCTGTCTTTCTCTTTGCAGGGGTTCTCTTCCCCACATTTTGTCCTTATATTTCTTTACTGTCAAAGACTTTCAAAAACTGCAAGGATTTTACATAGACCTCTTCATGACCACTTCAACCTTTCTTTAAACCATTGAACAATCAACAATCTTCATCACCTCACCACACCAATGCCTCTTGGTAATTGGAGTTTCTTATTCCACTTTCACAGTACATCTGCAACACTGATACTTCTTGGTATTTGTAGTTTCTTATTCTCCTTACTTTGCGCTCTTAGCATCTTTCAAAGTTCATATATTTTGCCCTTTGGGCATGTTCAGAGTTCCCGTACTTTTTGCTTTTCATATATTCAACCTTCGTTTGGGATTGCGGTTAATTTCTTGCCTTCGGGTCTCGTTTTAATACACTTCAACCCAGAACATTCCACAGATACTTTTGAATATGCGATTCCGCCATGCTGGACCACTCTGTTACTTTTTTCACTTTTCTCACAATTCAGCAATTGTTCTTTCCATAACGCATTTTATGAGCACATGTGCATCCTTCAACTTTTGGTTACAGTTACTTTTGCTTTTAACACAAACCAGGCTTTTTTTTTACCTTTGATAACTCACCAGTCATGTTAATCGAGCTTATTTCTTTAACGCCTTTCGTGTCGCAGTCAAGGCTGTTACCAACGCCTCTCAGGGCCGTTACCAACGCCTCCTCTGCACCTCCCCAACTCTGCAGTTCACCTGGGAGGGTAACGGGCCACTTTGAGGCACCTTGTAGGTTTCTCCTTTCCAGTCACTTGTTTTCAGTCTTGAAACGCTAAGGGCTTCCCAAAAGTTTGGAATTCTCACCTAGCTCTCTCTCGTTCTTTGCAACTGCCGATTAGCCCCTTGGCCTTCTAACTTCCATAGCCTAGTTTGCATCAGCCCCAAAAGAGCTGCCCCTTCTCCTACCCAGCCTCGCTCAGAGTGTGCCTGAGTGAGCCACCTTTTATCCAGACAGATAGTGTTACCAAGTCGCAGGTGTGTATAGTTAGGATTACGTGCCTGACTCTGCCTGATCACATTAAAGGGACAGAGCCATTGCAAGTCAGAAGGGGTCATCTTCCTGGCCTCATTCCTCTTCTTCCTCAGCTCAGTAGTGTTGGCAATGTGAAGTGAGGAGGAATTATGGGAGCAGTTGTTTCCCATAAAATAAGCAGGGATAGGGGTTCGATGGGTTGTTGAAAAGGTGGGATACCATGTCTCACCATCAATTGCTTCTCCCTCACTCCCCGAGCACCCCCTACCCACGTGATCTTCCTTTGCTTGGCCACCCCACAGGGTCGTGATCCAAAAGCAATGGTCTTTCCCTGGCTACCTGAGAATGGGATCCCGGGGGACTAGGTCGTGAAACACCCTCTGGTTTTTCGCATACCCTTCCGTTATGTGATGTGGACGAATCTGTTTCACAAGGGAACCATGAAAGGAAATCCACATTGCTCTGATTTTTACCTTTCTGATGTTCTACTGTGAAACAGTATGGTTGTAAATCCTGAAAACATTCCATAACACGTGGGTTGGATTACTTTCGCTGACTTATCCAGACAAGGGAAGAAGGGTCAGTAACTAAGATTGATTTTCTTCCCAAGAGGTAATATTTGAGATAAAGGATGGCCCATTTGATGGCTAATGCTTCTAATTCTAATACTGAATAGGTATCCAGTTATATTTTCGAAAAAACACATTTTCAACATGCCAAAGTCTCTGAACAAAAATGTCAAAAACAATCTTTCACATTTTTATTTTATTTTATGTTTTATGTTTGTTTCATTAGTCGAAAAAAAGTGGCAATAAAAAAACAGGGGTTTGTGGGAAACCCTGTTAAAAAACAAAAATAAAAAAAGCAATTCAAAATTTTTTTTCGCCACTTTTGTGTCAAATAAATGGCATGTCGAAAAAGTGACATTCAAAAATGTCACTATAAACCACTGAATAGTTCTACTCTGTGGGAAATAATTTGCGATTGGCAAATAATATAGGAAGTTCTAAGCCGTCATGTATTTGGGACAATACAACCCCCAGTCCAGTCAGAGAGGCATCAGTCCGAAGTTTAAACTCACTCTTTTGAGAGGTCTGTCACTTTCAATATGGGATTTAGACATAAAGTTTGTTTTAAACTATTATAACAGAATTCATCCTCATATATCCAACAAATGTTTTGAGTTTCAGTTTTTTTTAGTTTGTCAGTCATTCAGGATGTTTTTTTCTGGAAAATTAGGGACAAGCCTGCAGTAGTATCCAATCAGACCCAAAAATGCTCTAAGGTCTCGTTTTGTGTTTGGTCTTGGTGCATTTAGAACAGCTTTTACTTTTTCTTGCTGAGGCTGTATGCTACCATTTCCTGCAAAAAAGCCCAGATGTTTTACAGCCGATTGAGCTACCTCACATTTTCTAGCGTTAGCTATCAGCCCAGCTTTTCATAGGGCTCTCATAATGGTGGAGAGATGATAGAGATGGTCTTCTCCAGTTTGGCTATAAATAATAATATCATCAATATACGCCCTGCAGAAACCAGAATAGGGTTGTAAAATACCACCCATTAGTCATTGGAAAATCACGGGTGCGCTGTGTAAACCAAACGGTAGGACTTTGAATTGGAAAAGTCCTGTCATTGTTGAAAAGGTTGTTTGTACTTTCTCTCGGTCATGTAAGGGAACATTCCAGTATCCCTTAGTTAAATCCAATGTTGACAAGAAAACTGCATTCCCCAATTTGTCTATCAGGTCATCAATATGGGTAATGGGCTATGCATCAAAGGCTGAGATGGTGTTAACGTGCCTAAAATCTATGCAAAATCTCTGCTTTTGGTCTTGTTTCATCACTGATACAATGGGAGATGACCAAAGACTTGAAGAAGGTTCAATAACTTTAGCCACGAGCATACTTTCCACTTGGTCAATAATTATCTTTTTCTTTGCCTCTCAGAATCTATAGGGTTTTAAGTGAACTACTTTCCCCGGTGGTGTTCGTATATAGGGGCAAGTTCTGTGTATCCTCCCCGGTGTCTCACAAAATACATGAGGAAATGCAGTACAAGATTGTTCAAACTTTCTATCTTATCATTGGGAAGTTCTTAGGGGTATAAATTCTATGTTATCGATTTCTTGGGGACCAAACAAGAAAATATGGGACAATGGGAGGACACTAGATTGTTCTTCCGCTCTTTTAGAAGGTTGACATGGTAGATAAGAGTCTTTTGGCTTCTGTCTGTTTAGGCTACTTTATAGTTGCATATTCCCATCTGTTCCAATACTTCACAAGGCCGGTGCCACTTTATGATTAATGTATTCTCCGAAGTTGGCAAGAAAACCCAAACTTTTTGACTCACTGAAAATGTTCTTAAATCTACTGTTTTATCATATAAGAGATTCTGTTGGTATTGAGCTTTCTCCATGTGGGTATGGACTAAAGATCTGACTAAGTTCATGTGTTCTCGCAACTGATTTGTGGTTTGAGACAGTAGTATTGGTGCCGCCTCCCTCCTTTCCAGGTTTCGCTGAGCATGTCCAAGACATCCCTTGGCTCTCTGCAATACAGTAGCTCAAATGGTGAAAATCCAGTAGATGCTTGAGGGGTTTTTCTCACAGCAAATAAGGCTCAAGAAATCATGCCATCCCAATCTTTCCCACCTTCATCACCAAGGTTTCTTAGAATGGTTTTCAGGATATTATTAAATCGTGCTACCAATCCATCTGTTTGATAATGATAAGCTGATGTTCTTAACGTAGTGATATGAAGTCATTCTTTAACTTCTGCCATGAGTTTGCTCATAAAATTAATTCCTTGATCTTTTAGAATTTCTTTTGAGAACCCGACCCGGGAAAGAAATGGTAGCAGATGTTTTCATATCTTCTGGTTCGTACTATTTCATATGGGGAATGACTCAGGATACCTGGTAGCATAGTCAACAAACTCTAAGACTAATTTATTGCCCAATGTAGAGATCCAATGATGTCCATTCTGATTTGCGAGAATGGGACCTCTATTATAGGAAGTGGATTCAAAGGGGCAGGTGGAGGAATATTTGTGCTGGTCTTTTGACATCTCACATGTCTGTACAAAGCTTTTTAATGTTGGCATATATTCCTGGCAATAAAACTTTCCACTGATATGGGCTTGGGTTTTAACTTGTCCTAGGTGTCCCCCGGTTAAATGTGAGTGGGCAATTTCCAGAACTATTTTCAGATGGGTTTTGTGTATTACCAACTGGGTTTTACATATTCCTTCCCCTAAGGTTTCCCTTCGATATAACAGTCCCTGTTTTAAAAAGAAGAAAGGACCTCCCTTGGATAATTTCTCTGAGCAAAAGCAAGCCGGAAAGGACAGTTGGTTCATCATCATTGCTAGTATTGATGTTAGGTCTTTCATCAGCCTCTCCAAAACCTAGATCTCCACTCTCTGTCAACTCCTTTTCTATCTCTTCTTTTAACTAGGGGAGTAAGGCCCTTTCAAGAATACCTTGCACAATTTCATCACTCGGATGAATGTCAAATGGTGTTTCCCCATGATTGTGTGAAAAGTACTTTCAAATCCAGCTCAATAACTCCTGCAAGTACATCTAGTCCGAATCTCCAAGCTAAACCAGATTTGGGGGCTAGTCTGATGTAGCATCAAGGGGGACGTATTAGAATGAAGTCTGTGGGAATCATACTGCTTTTCCCTGGAGGAATGGATGCTTCTCTATTACCGCAGATTTCAAATCCAACAGAGCGTTTTGTAGATATAGTGGGGCTTGAGTCTCGGCCACATATTTTTTGAAATTTTAGGGTTCACATATTTGTTTCAATTGAGTTGCATCCGATCCCTGATACCAAATGTAAGGCAGGCATGGTATCAACAGGAGACACAGACACAATAGATGCAAGTTTCAAAAACCTTTATTTTGGTATGTTGGTTGGGTTGGTAGAATTCCTAAATGGCCCTAACTCTAGAAGGGGAGTAGTCTTGACCATTAAACAAATAATACACAAGTCCAAGTCAGTCTAGTCAAAATATAAAAGGACTATACTACAACATCTAACCTTGCTCTCCTTCTCAAATGACAAATGTGTTAAGGGAATACAAAAGGAAAAATAGGGTCTTAAAGGAAATATCAGAAGGGCTTAGGTAATAACTCCCTTCCCCACCTTCACCAGGATAGGTGGTTGGCACAGTTCTGTCTGTCTTGCACATTTTGGCTTAGTGTTACCATTCAACAGTTCAGGCTTGGCTTCAAGCTTTTGACAGTTCAATCAGTTCCTTAGGCTTTTTCTGCCTGGCCACAAATACACAGTTCTATGCTTGACTTTTGGTTTGCCCCAATTCAACACAGGATTCCCTCTGCCGTGCTCAAGCCTGCCTCTCTTTTTACATTCACCTTTTCATTTTATCACAGTTCACCACAGTCTTTCCTCCGCCGGGCTCGAGCATGTCTTCCTCTTTGTGGGGATTCCCTTCCCCACGTTTTTTCTTTATATCTCTTTACTGTCAAAGACTTTCGAAACTGCAAGGATTTTACATAGAGCTCTGCATGACTACTTCAAGCTTTCTTTAAACAAGTATACAATCAATAATCCTCATCACCTCACAACACCAATGCCACTAAGTACTTGTAGTTTCTCATTCCTCTTTCAAAGTTCATATGCAACATCAATACTTCTTGGTATTTGTAGTTTCTTATTCTCTTTACTTTGCCCTCAAAGTTCACATATGTTGCTCTTTTGGCATGCTCAGAGTTCACATACTTTGCTTTTCACTTATTTAACTTTCGTTTGGGATCACAGTTACTTTCTTGCCTTCGGTTCCTGTTTCAATACACTTCAACTCTGAACATTTCACAAAGACTTTTAAATGTGCAAATCTGCCTCGCAGGACCACTCTGTTACTTTGTACACTTTCCTCACCATTCAGCAATTGTTCTTTCCGTTACACATTCTATCGGCACATGCGCAACCATCAACTTTTGGTTAGAGTTACTTTTGCTTTTAACACAAACACAAGATTTTGTTGTCTTCGATAACTTCCCAGGCATGTTAATCGGGCATTTTTCTTCAATGCCTTTCATTTAGCAGACAAGGGTGTTAACAATGCCTCCTCTGCTCCTCCCGAACTCTCCCATTCACCCGGGAGGGTAGCAGGCTGCTTTGAAGCGCCTTGCAGGTTTCTCCTTTCCGCTCACTAGGTTTCAGTCTTGGAATGCTTATGGCTTCCCAAAAGTGTGGAATTCTCGCCTGGCTCTCTCGCGTTCTTTGCAACTGCCAATCAGCCCTTTGGCCTTCCAACTTCCATAGCCTGGTTTGCATGCATGAGCTGCGAAAGAGCTGCCCCTTCTCGTACCCAGCCTCGCTCAGAGTGTGCCTGTGCACGCCACCTTTTATCCTGACAGAGAGGGTTAACAAGTGGCAGATGTGTGTAATTAGGATTACATGCCTGACTCTGCCTGGTCTCATTAAAGCAAGGTTGTCCAACATATGGCCCGCGGGCCACAATGCGGGCCTCCAAGCAATTTCTTGTGGCCCACGAGGCTGTACAGAAAATATTGAACAAATAAAGAAATAAACCGGACCATGGTGGAGGACTGTTACTGCCTCTGGTGCCCCCTAAAAAGGGGGGGGGGGCACACAAGAGGCAGTATCAGGCCACGTCCCGGTTTATTTATTTATTTGCCCAATGTTTGTCGGGTCCGTGGACCCGATTCATTTATTTTTTTCTGCAATGGTGGTCGAACCAACATTGCAGACATAAATAAATTAATCGGGTCCACAGACCCGGCAAACATTGAACAAATAGATAAATAAACCGGGCCATGGTGGAGGACTGTTACTGCCTCTGCCATGGCCCGGTTTATTTATTTATTTGTTCAATGTTTGTCAGGTCCGTGTACCCAATTAATTAATTTATTTCTGCAATGTTGGGTCCGACCAACATTTGCAGATATAAATAAATAAATCAGGTCCACGGACCCGACAAACATTGAACAAATAAATAAATAAATCAGGCCATGGCCTGTAATTGCCTCTGGTGCCCCTGACACCAGAGGCAGTTACAGGCCACGGCCCGGTTTCAGGGGCGCCGAGTCCATGGGTGCTCTGGGCGCCCCTCCTGGCCCCCACAGGCCGGAGAGAAGAGATGCAGTATGGATGGCCCTTTGTTCCATCCATACTGTGTCTCTCTGGTGGCCTGGGTAAAAGCTGGGTAAAAAACGATGTTTAAAAATTGAGGGACTGATGCAAAGCAAGATGCTCTTATTTTCCATCTGTCCCTCAATTTCTAAAAATCGTTTTGGTTTGGGTATACTTCTACATCTGTGTGCACGTATGTAGAAGTACACTCAACCCAAAACGATTTTTAGAAATGGAGGCACGGATGCAAAACAAGTCTGTCCCTCAATTTCTAAAAATCTTTTTGGGTTGGATGTATTTGTACATCAGTGCACCCCTCTTGGAAAGAGGGGTGCACAGATGTAGAAGTGCACCCAACCCAAAACGATTTTTAGAAATCGAGGTACAGATGCAAAGCAAGTCTGTCCCTCAATTTCTAAAAATCGTTTTGGGTTGGCTGTATTTGTACATCTGTGCACCCCTCTTGGCAAGAGTGGTGCACAGATGTAGAGGTGCACCCAACCCAAAACGATTTTTAGAAATGGAGGCACAGATGCAAAGGAAGTCTGTCCCTCAATTTCTAAAAATCTTTTTGGGTTGGATGTATTTGTACATCTGTGCACCCCTCTTGGCAAGAGGGGTGCACAGATGTAGAAGTGCACCCAACCCAAAACGACTTTTAGAAATCGAGGCACAGATGTAAAGCAAGTCTGTCCCCCAATTTCTAAAAATCGTTTTGGGTTGGGTCAGTGGAGTAACTTTGCTGAAAATGTTGGGGGGGACATGACATCTGAGAAAAAGGTGCCCCAGCCAAATCAATGGGGACAAAATGGCGTGCCATGAAAGTTGGGGGGAAAAACACCCCCGTCACCCCCTAAAATTACACCCATGGGTTGGATGTATTTGTACATCTGTGCACCCAACCCAACACGATTTTTAGAAATGGAGGCACAGATGCAAAGGAAGTCTGTCCCTCAATTTCTAAAAATCTGTTTTGGTTGGCTGTATTTGTACATCTGTGCACCCCTCTTGCATTGCATCTGTGGGGGAGTTGGCAGGGCGAGGGCAAATGAGACTGTTTGCATGTTTCTAAGTGTGTACGTGGTGAGGGTGAATGCTATGCTATGGGCGGGGAACGGAGGCGTTGAGGGAAGTAACTCCCCTGAATTCTAAGGAAGGTAACAGCGTCGGAGAGGGTGGGAGTGTGGGGTGAGGTGGGATCACCTTCTTGGGGGGTTTAGCGGGGTGGGTGGGCAGTAGAATGTGATAATTTGGCCTTTTGACCACACAAATTGGCCGAAATAAATCTTTTTTTTGTATTTGTTCTTCAAAATACAGAATTATCACATAGAACGCAGTATGGACCTTGCCATACTGTTGACCTTGTTCAGTGTAATAGCATTCAATGGGACAGTACTTGCAGGGCCTAATGGTGCAGAGCTAATGGGCTTCTATATTTCTTTTTGACAAGGCCCTAGCACTTCTCAGCAGATTTATTTATTTTTATTGGTTATTTATAATGTGCATAATATACCCAGTGGGATCGAATCTGTGTTGCTCCATGTCGTCTTGCTTTCAAGGTGGGCACGTTGCCCCTGAGCTATCCTCCCGAAACTCTGAAGATCTGAAGTACATTTAATGATACAGAACCAGAACTATTGAGCAAGTCTAACATCATCTTCATCATCATCAGAATAAATCAACACTGTTGTGGTTATACAAGAGCTAATATATTTAAAGGGATGGAATTACTCAGAATGTAGCAGCACTATTCAATAACCCAAAGTGCTTAAGCATAGTTAAAGTGAAAATACGACACTTCTCACCATTGGGACAGGACTGCCTTGGCCAGAGTTTCAGTCTGAAGAAGTGAGCAAGTGATCCGGGGTATGCAGCCCACACACACGCATGGGATTCCCATGCACCCACTTGCGAGATTTGCACCAAATCAGTGAGATTGTGCTCCAAGGTAGGAGACACACACATGGTCTTTGCTCTGTGGTTTGACACATTTACAGGATGGGATGGCATTTCGTTCTTCCATCCTAGTTGTGTTGCTCTGCCTTTTGATGTCTACTACAACCTGGACGATTATAGAGGGGTGGCGTAGGGGCAGTATTGGCCTACTGGAATGCAACTGGAAGGCTTAAACCTCCTTCTTACTTGATTTTAATATATGCACTGCATGCTAGCCAATGTTTCCACTGTTCTGCACCCCCCAGCCCCCTTGCACCAAGTTGGCGACTACGTGCAAATGCGGTCATATAACTGCTGGTGATGTCACTTCCTATATTTGGGCACCCCCCGGGAAATTCATAAATCGGTTCCCCTGCCAGATTTATTTATTTGTTCAATGCTTGTTGGGTCCGTGGACACGATTCATTTATTTATTTCTGCAATGTTGGGTCTGACCAATAAACCGGGCCGTGGCGGAGGACTTTTACTGCCTCAGGTACCCCCGGAATTAGATTATCCTTCTTTCATTACCACAGAAGTAATTAATGTGTGTTACAGAGATAAGATGGCATATGTGTTGGGCACACTGCACATGCTCAGGCAGTATCAATCATGCTTTGTAGAGGATAGGATATGATATGGCATTTATAACACACCTATACACAAGTGTTTCGAGGCGCGATGAGGCAAGGGAGGGGGAACAACGGGAAGACAGACAACGATCTTACTAGGCCAGGTGCCATTCAGATCGCGCAAGTGCATGGGAAGGGGGAAAGGGAAAAGTGCGTGGGGGAAGGAAGAGGGGAAAGTGCAGTACAAGTGATAGTAGAAAAAATAAGATAATAAACAGCCAGAGGTGGCAAGTGCAAGGTAAGTGCAGACATGAGTGCTGGTATGGGGACTGAAGGGATCCAGAAAACAGTCCCCAGGTGCAGGGGTTGCCAGAGAGGCAGTGCAGGTGTGCAGTTGGCTGTGCCTGGGCCCGAGATCAGGCAGGGTAGCCAGGTAACCAGTGCAGTTTCGGCAAGGAATTCAGTAAGGGACAAGGGGAGAGAAAGCAGAAGCAAAGAAGAAGGTTTTGAGTTGCTTCTGGAACCAGAGATGGATCTTCTCAAGTTTCAGGGAGGTGGGAAGGCTGTTCCAGAGGGAGGCCCCTGCTGAAGAGAGAGATCTACCACCAACTCGTTGCTTGGAGAAGCGACTGACCCTGAGGGAGTTGGAGGCGGATGAGCGAAGGGCTCAGGAACAAAGGTATTTAGGAAGAGAGAGTTGAAGGTATTGCGGCCCCAGAATGCCTTGTGGACAATGCAGAGGGTTTTGAACTTAATCCTCGCAGCCACTGGGAGCCAGTGCAGAGATTTCAGTCCTGGAGAGATACGATCCCTGGGCTTTAGGCCAAGGCCAAGTCTCGCAGTCCTGTTCCGGATACATTGAAGAGGGCGGAGAGTAGAGGCAGGCCGATTTAGATAGAGGCCGTTACAATAGTCCAGCCTAGAGAGAACCAGGGCTCTGGAGACAGTGAGCTGCTGGGGTAAGAAGAGGAAAGGAAGAATACCTCTGAGGAGATGCAGCTGGTAGTGTGACTTCTTAGAGACGTCAGAGATGTGAGGAGAGAAGGAGAGTGTGGAGTCGAAGATGACCCCTAGGTTTTTAGTCTCAAAGGTGGGAGCAGGAGGAGGGCCAAGAGAGGCCGGCCAAAGAGCTACAGGGAAGGAGGGAGCCGGTGTGCCAATAAGGAGAATCTCAGTCTTGCTGGCATTAAGGCAGAGGAGAGAGGTTAGACCCCTGGGGGACACCAGAGGTAGAGTAGAAGACAGAGGAGAGGAAGGACCCAAGTTGGACCTGGGAGGGTCGGTCAGAGAAGAGAGAGGTCAGCCACGCCAGAGCCTGACCAGTGATACCCAGGTTATCACGGAGACGGTTGAGCAGTATGGCATGGTTGACAGTATCAAAGGCAGAACAGAGATCAAGCAGGGTGAGGACGTAAGGGGTGTTAGAATCAAGGGTGGAGAGCAGGTCTTCACAGATGTTCAGGAGAGCAGTTTCCTTGCTTCTGGCAGCTCTGAAGCCAGACTGATGGTCATGAAGACAACCAACAGATTCAGTATGGAGATTCAGCTGGGAGATGGCCAGTTTCTCCAGGAGCTTGCCCAGGAAGGGAGTGATAGAGATTGGGCGATAGTTAGCCGGGCAAGTGGGGTCAGCAGAGGGTTTCTAAGAAGGGGGTGCACAAGGGATTGCTTCAGGGGGGATGGGAAGACTCCAGTGGTGAAGGAGTGGTTGCAGAAATCAGCCAGGGCAAGAGCCAGGGAGTCGATGTTGTCCTTGATAGTTTTGGAAGAACAGGGGTAAACCTGTTTCGAGACTTTCATAGATCGGACTTGTCTAGAAACCTCGTCTGCGGAGGAAAGGGTAAAGGAAGAGAAGGAGGGAGGAGGGGTGGCTGCAGAACGGCCAGAGGAGGAGCAGAGTGTAGGGGAGAGAGAGGATAGGAGGAGAGTGTGGACATGATGTCCTGAGTTTTTGAGACAAAATGAGAGGTCAGTGCCGCACAGAGGGCCTGGGAAGGAACAGGAGAGGTAGAGACTGTGGCAGGATTGGCCAGTTCCTTGCAGATTAGCACATTAGGACAATGCTGGCCTAAATTGGTAACAGCCGGCATAGACATGTTGCTACAGAGGCATATTTTGGGCAAAACCAACATGCCAATGTGTTACATCAGTGACAGTGCTGTCTTACACTGTGGACACATTGATCATTAAAATGTGTTGTGTTCTCAATGTTCTTGTCTTCTGCTGGTGACATGGAATGAACATGTTCCCCTTTAGAACTGATTGTATACTTATGGCTTTTTGGTCACTTTTCCTGCTGTAAAATGCTAATTTCAGCCCCATATTTGGAAAAAAAATCTTGGTGGGGGGACCCCCCAAACCCTCTCTAGATCGTTAAAGCTCCCTCGCTACGCTCGGTCGCCCAAACTATTTGAGAGAAATATCAACACATACACACTGGAAGAAATCACAAGAAACTAACCTTTGATCACTGCCCCCGACACCAAAAGCTATCTTTGGGACTGCATAGCTATGCCTGTGATGCTATTGTGTCAAAGGTCACACTCCATCGCTTTTGAATATACTGCTTTGTGTGAGGGTGTTCACTTTTGGCTCACCGGCCCACCGGGTGACAAAAAGTTAATGCCTCGGCCCCATATTCAAAAAGGTTGGACAGGCCTGCATTAAAGGGACAGAGCCATTGCAAGTCAGTAATGGTAATCTTCCTGGCCTCATTCCTGAAATTCCTCGGCTCAGTAGTGTTGTCAATGTGAAGTGAGGATGAATTCATAATTATGGAAGCTGTAGTGTCCCTTAAAATAAGCAGGGATAGTGGTTAGATGGGTTGTGAAACAGGGGGATACCATGTCTCACCATCAGGTGCTTCTCCCCCACTACCCGAGGACGCCATACCCAGGTGATCCTGCCTCGCTTGTCCACCCCCAGGGTCAGGATCCAAAAGCGATGGCCTTTCCTTGGCCACCTGAGTACGAAATCCCCGGGACTAAACACCCTCTGGTTTTTCACACCTGTAATTCTACATTCATACCTTCATTTTGACATTCATACCTCTAGTAGATATTTGCTGCCCTTTTTAGTAACAGAAATTGATATTTTTTAATCTTTATTTTTTATTCTATGTTTTTTCTGGTCGAGTATATTACTGGTAAGCAGATTCTATCCTTGCCCTGGACTCACAGGTCTCCACCGCTAAGGAGAAAGATGTATTATAATTATTATTATTATTTTTTACATTTTATTATTATGGTATTATATAGTCGATACAAACATCTTTTAAAATATTTTCTGAGCATTTTAAAACAAAACATTTCAGTATAAAAAATCTAGGATACATACCTCAAACCAATCCATATATTCAATACTATCAATGTTAAAATTAATCAATTTCCACGTTTCAGGCAAGTACATAGTACGAGCTTCCTTACTGCACCCATATTTTGACTCAAACTGAATGCAAGTGTCAGTCCTCCAGCTTAATCTAAACTCGCAAAGATGATAGCAATCCTTTCCCAAAATGTAGTTAAGTGCAAGATGCAGGCTTCGTGGTTGCCAACCATAAATGTATTCCAAAAGAGTTCAGCAGAATAGTTCACATCCATTCCTGCAGATCTTAATGCCTGCAGTCGCAGATTCAATAGCGAGGGACAAATAGTCAATAGGTGTTGAAGAGACTCCAAGCTATTTTCCCCACAAAGGCGACAGAATCTGTGCATCCTTGCACAATTGAATTTAAGTTTCAAATACTCCCAAACTAATGTATTACGCAAAAAGTTGCTGATGTAGGTTGGGGTATCCTCTCATTCAGTGATGTATATATATAAAACAAGGCAGCATTAGATTTGGTAGCTAAATCCACTTTCAGTTGATCCTTGCTCCGTCGATAAAGGTACGCTTTCATGGTCGACTTAAAATTAGAAAGTGGCAGAAGGAGAGCATTCATTGGGGTCATATTAAGCCGCGTTTAACAGCCAAAAGCTTGATCTGCACAATGGAGCTATCAGAAATAAGACTCTGCCTAGAACATAAAGTATAAAACATCAACCGCTTAAGTGAATTAACCAGAGTTTTTACCAACTTCCAGTATGCACTCAAACAACTCCTAACCAATTTCACCAAAATTGGTTGAATGTTAAATTCTAGGTAAAGTGACTCAGTGGTTGTGTCAGAAGGTAATCTTAACCGACTCCTTAAGGTAGCCTGTTCCCATTTTACTACTTGCGGAAACAACTCCTCAATGCCCAAACACCTGCCCCATACAACATGATAGGTAGAATCTTAACTGAAACAACTTCATTGGAACACCTACCGAATATCCCCCTACGTTATGAGCAAAGGAGTGGATTGTCCCTGATACCTGTGAGATCTTAATTTTTGTTTGCAAAAAAGGTAGCAGGCGCCCCTCTCCAGAAAGAACATGGCATGATAACCTGTTCTGTGGATTGCAGCCATCTGCTTTTTGCTCAATGTGCCTTTCACAAATGGGAAATATCTATTTGCATATCAGTCTTTGTCCCACCCACAAGGGCAGTCCAGCACCGAAATGCTATGGCAATTCCCTTCTGAACAAGAGTACCAACAGCAAACCCATACACGTGTTTCAGCCTTGTTGGGACTCATCAGTGAGGTGGAGCTGTGCTTCTCCGAGCACAGTGAGCAGGGAGTCCACGTCTGGGTTCCCCCAGGTAGCTCAGGGGGACGAACCCCAAGTTCCTTGCAAATATTTCAAAAAGGTAGCAGGCGCTCCTCTCCAGAAAGAACATGGCATGATACCTAGATGTGGACTCCCTGCTCACTGTGCTCAGGTTTTTCATTTTTCTTTTTTTTTATATAAAAATGTTTCTTTTTGAATTCCCTCTGCATTTATAAAGACATTATTTCTGCAACCGAAATAATTTCTTTATTAAGGCAAAGGGAATACAAAAAAAACGTTCTTTTTGAAGTCCAAAGGCTACGCACCCCATGAAATGGAATACCCCAGGCTGGAGGCATCCATGTCATGGGGTGGGTGGGGAGCCCTCCTGACTTCAAAAAGAAATAGTTTAATTTTGAAGTCACTCTGCCTTCATAAAGAAATTATTTCCGATATGGTTTGGTCCTTAATGGAAGTATTTTCTTTATGAAGTCAGAGTGACTTCAAAAATAAACTATTTCTTTTTGAAGTAATAGGGCTCCCCTGTGTGAGTGTATGGTGAAAGGGTGCATACTTAAATGTATGGGTGGGTGCCTGGGTGCGTGTGCCTCTATGTTGAAAGGGTGGACACTTAAATGTATCAATGGCTGCTTGGGTGTGCCTGTATGGTGAAAGGGTGCACGCTTAAATGTATGCCTGGTGGCGAAAGAGTGCAAAATACATGGATGGCTGGGTGTGCGTGTGTGAATATGGTGAATGGTGTGTGTGCTTGTGTTTAGGGGTGCAACAAAACCTACATTTAGGGGGGCTAATCCTTCAAATATTGGAAGAGGTGCTAACTTCACGGGTGATGGGGAGGCGCAAACTTATTTGTGTGGGGGCATCTAACTTCTTTATGCATTTTAATGAGACTATTCTAGTGCAGCTTCAATGTTACAAGCAGTTGACTCTCTCCTTAAAGTCTGAAAGCACACACTTATGGACTGCTGTGAGAATGAGTGGTCTCCTGTTCCCTCTCTACCCTTGCAATCACTCCCGTGGCATGCAAGTACCACCCACATCACAATTTAAATTACCTAAAAAATTTGGCATTTCAATGCAGGTACTAACAGTGAAATGCTTTACGTTTGTAATTGCTGGTCCCTTGATAACAATGAAACCCAGGTGCTGTTTAATATCTGTGTCCTGTTCTATCCGGCAACTGCTCTGAAGGTCAGCCAGGTTGAGTCAACATAGCCCAAAATTTCAGGGGGGGGGAGTGCTGAATCCCAGACAACTAAATGGTGTTATGCCACTACTTGTGTTTAATGCCTTGATTATTTATTGGTAATTGTCATTACTCCTAGCCCTATTCTCCCTAGTCACTGCCTCATGCACAAGTACTGGGATGAGGTAGAGGTACATGGAGGTAATGCCTGACTTAGCTATCTGCTATCTGTAATCCTCATTACTGTTAGTCCCACTCTTCCTCATCCCAGTACTTACCTATGAGGCAAGGAGCCCCATACCTAAACTCTGATAAGAGGAAGAGGGATTTGAAGGTAATTCTGGGACATTGAGCTGATTTTGAAGGTTGAGGTAGCGGTGGAATGGAGAGGGGATGTGTGGGGGGTGGGATTGTGCAATAAATCATAATGGTTGTCCATGTCCAGGCTAAGCAGGCATGATCTGTGGTATTAGTGGCTAGAGAGGCATTTTTGGTGCAGTCAGTCTAGTCATTCCTCAGTTTGGTATGACTTTTTTTAACTACGCATTTCTGATAAAGCAGTCCTGCTAAGTGTAGTTACCTGGCTAAACTGGCATTTGGGAGCTGCCAGACTGCGGCATAGTATATTTTTCTGGGCATCTGTGATAAGATGATATGATATAAGTCATTTATAACACACCTGTACACAAGTGTTTCTAGGCACGTTAAGGCAAGGGAGGGAAGATAGAGGGAGGACAAGACAAATGATCTTACTAGGCCTTGTGTCATTCAGTTTGTGCAAGTGCCAGAACGGGAAATGCAAGGGGAAAGGGAGGGGGGGAGTGCAAGGAGGGGAAGGGGAAAACAGGGTATTAATACACGTAGTAAGTGCCGCCAGGGCAGCACAGCACTGGTTAGTGCAAGGAGAACAAGGGGCTGTAGGGTTACAGTTACAACCCCTAAGTGCGTGGTAGGCCCGGAGGCAGTGCAAGGGTGACTGATCAAGAAAGAGCCTGGACTCAGTGGGACTCTGAGGGTAGCCAAGCAACCAGTCAGTACATCAGACAGGTAAGTCAGGTAGGTCATTAGGGGAGGGAGAGGGAGAAAGCAGAGGAGAAGAGGAAGGTTTTGTGCTGCTTCCAGAACTTAAGGTGGTCTACTCAAGTTTGAGAGGTGCAGGGAGGCCATTCCAGAGGAAGGCACCTGCAGAGGAGAGAGATCTACCCCTCACTCTCTGCCTGGAGAAGCGTCTAACCCTTAGAGAGTTGGAGGTATCTGGGAGAAGGGTTTGAGAAGGAAGGCATTTTGGAAGAGAGTGTTGGATGTAGTATGGGCCCCAACCCCAGAAAGCCTTGTGGATAATGAAAAGGGTCTTGAACTTGATCCATGCAGCCACCAGGAGCCAGTGGAGAGATTTTAGGGCTGGAGAGATATGATCCCTGGGCTTGAGGCAAGGATAAGTCTCACAGTCCTGTTCTGGATTAGTTTCAGAGGGTGGAGAGTAGAGGAAGGCAGATTGAGAAAGAGGCTGTTGAAGTAGTCGAGCCTAGACAGAAACAGGGCTTTGGAGACAGTGAGCTTCTGCGGGAAAGTGAAAAGGGAAGAGACCCTTAGAGGATGTGCAGCTCGTAGTGGGACTTCTTGGTTATGTCTGATATGTGAGGAGAGAAAGAGAGAGTAAAATCGAAGATGACACCAAAGTTTTTTGCCTGGCAGGAAGGTGAAGGAAGAGGGCCCAAAGTGGTGGCCAGAGTGAAAGGGAAAGCAGGAGCAGGGGTCCCAATAAGAAGGATCTCCGTCTTAATGGCATTAAGGCAGAGATCGTTGGAGGTGCACCAATCCTAAATCACGGATAGACAGTCTGGAATGAGTGAGAGAGGAGAGGAGCCTGAAGGAAGGCGAAGTGTCATCCGCATAACACTGAAAGTTAGAGGAGAAGGTAGAGATCAGCTGGGCCAAAAGGGCCAAGTAGAGGTTGAAAAACCTGGGTGAGAGGATGGAGCCCTGGGGAACGTAACAGTTAGAGAGGTGGCGGAGAGAAAGGGACCAAGTTCGACCTGGGAGGGGCAGTCCAAGAGGAAGGAGGTCAGCCACTCCAGGGCCTGATCTGTGATGCCCAGGTTCTCACATAGTCGATTGATCAGGATGGTGTGGTTGAATGTGTCGAAAGTGGATGAAAGATCAAGGAGGATTAGGACCGAAGGAATGCTGGACTCATGTTTAGAGAGCAGATCTTCACAGGTGTTCAGGAGATCAGTTTCCGTGCCTCTGGCAGCTCTGAATCAGACTGATGGCCATGGAGACAACCAACAGATTCAGTGTGGAGAGTAAGCTGGGAGATGGTCAGCTTTTCCAAGAGTTTGCCCAGGAAAGGGGTGATGGAGATTGGGCGATAGTTTGCCAGGTAGGTAGGATCGGCAGACGGCTTCTTGAGGAGTGGGTGCACAAGGGAGTGCTTAAATGGAGTGGGGAACGTTCCAGTGGTGAAAGAGTGATTACAGAAATCGGCCAGGGCTTGAGAGAGGGTGTCAATATGGTACTTGATGGTTCTGGAGGAGCAGGGGAGCAGCTGTTTGGACGACACTTTCATAGATCAGACTTGTCTAGAAACCTGGTCAGGTGTTTTAAGAGAGAAAAAGGACAAAGGAGGAGGAGAGGTAGAGATGGCCAAAATGGGCCATATAGAGGAAGGGGGAGACGAGGAGGAGATAGAGGACAGGATGTCCTGAGCTTTAGCGGAGAAGTGAGAGACCGGAGCCATACAGAAAGCTTGGGAGGGAACCACGAGAGGTAGAGACCGCAACAGGATTGACCAGTTCCTTGCAGATTTCAAAGAGTTTGGGCTTGTTGTTAGAGGCAGCAGGGACCCGAGCTTGAATGTGTGCTCTCTTCTTGATGAGTGTTATTGCTTCGACTGGAATTTTGCTGCAACCAGTCCAGGTATGTCTAAATGTGGGCCTGCATTTTTTTCTGTAACGTTATGTGTCTGCATTGACATGTTTTCAATTTGGCATGTAATTTCTAACAGCAAAGCATTAATGTTCATGTGCTCTGTTGGTGACTTGCGTGTATTGGATTGGCATTACCCTACAAAACAATTGCAAACCCTTTGGGCCTCATTACGACCCAGGCGGTAAGTTACCGCCTGGGTCGTACCTTTACCACCATGGCGTAAACTATGTTTACGCCATGGTGGTTGGCGGACTTACCGCCCCATTCCGAGGTTGGCGGGGCGGTAAGTCCCCAATCCCCATTTACCCTTCCCCATTCCCATTTTTGCCCCATAGGGCATAATGGGAGTGGGGAAGGCGTTAATTACGCCACCGTAAATTACGGTGGCGTAATTAACATCAAGGTCCCTTAGCGCCATGGATTTTAACACCTGCTAAAAGCAGGTGTTAAAACCTCCATGGCGCTAAGGGACCTCAGAATCAGGCGGTAAGGGTCAGCGCTGTTTACGCCGCCGTAAACCCCTTACCGCCTGAGTCGTAATGAGGCCCTTTGGCTTTTTAGCCAGTTTTTCTCAGAAAGTGTGCTGTATATTGCATTAAAACACATATTTATATCTTTCTCCTAGTACAGTTCGCCGCATACCTCTTGAGCAGCACGGTTGTGTGTATTGTACAAGCATGATAATTTAGGCCAGCCCAGAGTGTGGCATGACCCGTGATTTGTTGCCTAGTTGGGGGGGTCCTCAGGATGGCTCACAGGGGGGCCCCCACATTTTGTGTTATGCCACTGCTGTGGGGGCATGAAGAAGAGGCAGTAAAGAGAAAGTTGAAAGAACAGGACAATTTGGATGTATGGAAGGAGCTGAGTGAACAGGAGGAGGTGGAGGTTCAGAAAGGGCTGAGGCTACAGAAGGAACAGGTCAGAAGTTGATGGAAGAAAACATCAAAGAGGATAGAATAATACAGAGGTGGAGGAAGAGACGATCAAGGAGAAGGAAAGTGTACAAAGTTTGGGGGAGGAGAAGCTTGAGAAGTTTGGGGTGTGCAGAGATGGGATGAGGAGACTATCAAGAAGGAAAGGAAAGTACAGATGTGGGGAAGAGAGAATATCAGGAAGGTGGCAAGAGTCCAGGAGAGGTTGGAGAGGAGGAACATCAATTAAGCTGGGAGAGGACAGAGAAAGTTAAAATCTGAGAATACCACTTAGGTCTGAAAGAGCAGAAGGAAAGAGAGAGAACTAAAGACAGTGAAGTGGTGCAAAGAGAGAAGAGAAAGACTAACTGGAGGCAGAGAATAGGAGCATGGGCCAAGTAAACATTTTCTTAGTTGGAGCATAAGAAGAACACACAGGAGGGCGGCCGAAAGTTACCTGGAGGAGCAGGGCTAGTAACAGCAAAATAGTAAGAAAATGCCTGCCTACTAGTTGTCTGGGGGAGTAGGAAGTGGGAGGTAGTATATGTTTGTGGTGAATTGGCAAGTAGGTTCGCTAAAAGAGGCCATGAGGGTCACAGATAAGACCTCAACATTTAAACATAAGTGAACTTGTAAATGGAAGGTGAGAATGGGAGCTGCAGAGGAATGCATATGAATATACTCTAGCTGTCATGAAGGGAGACACACCGAGAGAACTATGTGTGCTATGCTAGAAAGCACAAGAGCAACAAAAGAAACTCCACATTCCTCGACAACATTACTTAATGTGGCGTTCACCTCCGTTCCAGGGGCTGGAACCGGGGATGAGGGCCTTTAGCACCCCAGGGGTAACTCACGGTGCTAAAATAAAAGGATTTTCCTTCCTACAATAGGACGCATGCAGCATCCTGCTTTGGGAAGGAAAATCCTTTTCCGAGATGGCCGTCATGGAAAGAGAAGGCAGGGCTCGTTACAGAGCCTTTCTTCCCTTTCCATGGCGGCCTGCGGGAGGCGAAGGGAAGGAACGGATGTGGCGGTGGTATGCAGGGAGGTGGGGGGAGAAAGAAAAATAATGGGACAGAGGGTGGGGGAAGATGGTGGCAGGGGGAAGCGGCCGGCTGGCAGCTTGGAATGCTGGCTTGTATCTGCGGTTCAAGCCCTCATTCCTGGCCATCTGATTGGCTGTCTCCCCCCACCCGGGTGCTGATGTTAGTGCGGGCCTGCCACAGGTTACATGAGTGTAGCTTTGGGGGATTACAAAGAAATTCAGAAGGAGGAAGGCAACTTCACTAGACCCAATAACTTCATAAGCCATTTCCCAGAATCATCCTAGCTACTGTAACAGATTCTACAACCAATGGCTCCACCCTGCTAACACCCGAACTGGTATTGTACAGTGCAAGGATATGAAGGTCCGGGTCCATGGAGCTCAGGTGACAGGCTAGAAGGGGCAGTGAGAGCTGGGGGAGTATAAGCTCCAGCTGAGACCGATGAGCCTTGCAGCAAAGATAGCAGAAGATCAACCTGAGAAGGTGGAGAACAGCACAGGGAGGTGAAGGGTCTGGAACTTAAACGGCTGTAAGGCGGCACCACAAGCAGTATACAGATGACAGGTAATAAAGCAGATCCTCATTTGTATATATCCATCTTCTGAAAGATTTAGTAATATCTTTGTTTGAGTTAAGGTAGCTTTGCTTGTCTATACAGGTGTTCTGAGTTGGTAAGCACCATTTACTGGTTGAATGAGGACAGGAACGTCTTCTGATAACTGCCTGCTGCTCCCAAGAGGTGGTTAAGTGATTTTTAACATAAAGGAAAGTGACTATAAGGATTATCAACAGCAAAAGCACTTAATCACCCATCTGAAAAAATCTGAAGACACCAAACTATCACTTAGTGGTTCTGTTACTAACTGACAAAAGCTATCCTGTGTTGTAAAACTACTATTACTGCAGATGTGGGGATTCAGAATGATTGAGTTTGTCACAAGAATGCAGCTGTGGGGGTATTTAAAGTGATCATGTACAAGGACATCTTGGACAACTGTCCTATGCATTTGCTTTGGAGCACTACTGACTCTAAGATGTATGACCTTCCTGCCCTTAGGCGGAGACCAGTGGACAGTAAACATGGGTAAACCAAAAAGTAAAGGCACTTGTGCTTAACCATGAGGACTAAAAGAGGCAGCAGCCCAAAATATCCATCTCTTGTAAAGGCCCAAAAACGGATTGGTATTCTCATGGGTGTGGTTGGAGAGAGGGGCACAAAGGCTTCATTGGAGGTCAGGTAAATAGCAACCACAGACTGGAGGGGTGCTGGTCTGCAAACACCTGAGCCACCAAAGAAAGTTCTGAAGTGTCTGGGGTAAAGCTGAGGTATTCAACCTGTCGCTTTGGTCTTCCATATCCTGCAAGAGCTACACTGCAGTCATTCCGAGCTGATGTTAATATCCCAAAACATATGAGCGAATGTCCACTTTCCACTGGAACACATGGCTGGAGAACGATCTAGGATCTGTGGGGTCTGATTGGCTAAAGAGACTGCAATGTCTGACCTTACGATAGTGCCAGATGAGTAAAAGCTGCTTGGGAAGAGAGGGTTAGATAAGGTTGGCATCTGAAAGGACCAGAGAGGGTGTACTGCTGCACGCTCAAATATTTCAAGCTACAAAACGGTCACTTTTTAATGTTATACTTTCTGGTTCATGACATTTCAAGGTCAAACTCCAGAGCTTGAGATAGACACCATATTGAAGCTTACTATAAAGAGCCATATGTTATAGAGGCTACATGCCAAACCATGTATCCCTAAGCTCCCAGGGACTGGATAAGTGTGAAGGGCCCACTGGTTGGTGCCAGAAATGTGAATCGGTTCATACTCTATGGGAGCAAGCTAACCCCCTTCCCCTCCTCCTCGGCTCACATTCCAGGCAGTTTCACAAAGTTCGAAATGATTCTCTCATAAGGTGTGTGTTGGACACAGATGTGGCTCTTTGCCTTAGACCGCAATGATCCAAGACTGGTAGGCCCGTTTGGCTGCAGTGTCTAGAATCCAAGTCTCTTGATTTTAACTTGAAAAGAAGCTATTGAAACTTGAATGTGGCAATACGAATAGATTGGTTGGCTGACATGGCTTGAAGTGGTGCAGACAAGCAATTGAGGCTCAGACTCTGTACCTTTACTAAAGTTTCCCACAATATGGACGTCAGCTTCCCATTGATTGCTTGAAGCCTGGCAGGGACATCATGTCACCAAAGATCTTTATATAGAACAAATATACATACACTACCACCAAACCTGTGTTGGTACTCATTCATCAACTTCAAAAGGATGATGGGCTGAGTTGAGGTGTTTAAAAACTGACTAAATCAGTGACTCACCCCCTGACGTGTGCCTGAAATAAACCTTTAATGAGTTTAGCAATTATTGTATAGAATTCCAGAAAGACAAATTATTTGTTATTCCTATTCTTTCTTATTTAGGGTCACTGCTCAAAATGTTACACTTGTGGACCCCCTATTTTTTTTAAGAGACCTGAACAAGAAAGCCATCCACTACAGAAACAAAGAGCCACCTGGTGCTGGCCACAGCCCAGGTGCTTACATGTAAAGCTTTTTTCAGGGGTAGCAAGGGAGGCCAGGTGCTTACATTTAAAGCTTTTTTCAGGGGTAGCAAGGGAGGCCACAGGGGTAGAAAGGGAGACCTCAGGGGTCGCAATTGCGACCCCTAAACGACCTCCCTGATGCCTGGGTGTATGTTAAGGCCAATGCTCTGGGGGAAATGGAATACTGCAGTGCTAGCTGTGACTATTGTTTTCTAGTCTCACTGCGATAACTTCACACGGTGGAACCCTTCACTGCTATGTTATCTGGGAATTCTGAATCTGCCACTAGTGTTCTGACTGTACATAGTAGAATAAAGCATTGATGAGCTAACAGAGCAAACTGGAATCTAGTCTTTTTCTGTACGTTCTGCATTGTGCAATCTTGTTAGCCAGAAAAAAACACAAATCATCCTCTGAAGTATTGTACTATTTGGACATATGAGAAGCTGACAATACTGTGCTAAGTGTGCATTACTGCATCTGGCACTGATGTCCTAATTAGGCATAATGAAATCCGGCACTGCTCGATTTGTATCTGTGCTTAATGGAATAAGGCACTGCTGGGCTTATTGTATATAATGGAAGCTGTCCACTGCTTGCTAAGTGGGCATACTGGAATCCAGCAGTACTGTGTTAACTGGGGATAATGGAAAACGACACTGCTATGCACTTTTGCCATAACATTTTAGAACGTGCTGTGCAAACTGAAAATAATTGAACCTGGCTCTTCTTAGATAACCGGGCATAAGCTAATGTAACAATGCTTTGCTAACTGAGCATAGTGGAATCTGGCTATGCTGTGCTTTCTGGGAATAACTGAACCCTATATTGCTATTTTCAAAGGGTATATCCTTGTCAACAATGTAGAAAACAGGGCTTTAGATTGCAAACCAGCACATCTTGGCATGGCATGATTACCTATGATTTTAATGACAAAACTTGTTCAATGGTCGCAACACCTGTCATGTGATGTGAGTACCAGAGCATCACCTAACATTGGCAAATTATATTACTCCATATGCGTACTTATCCCAGGCACACACCTATACATCAGTCTAAAACTGTGGGTTTTGTCAATGCTTGCTCTGCCCAAAATAATATTTTGCATTTCCAAGATACCATGGACTGGAATGTAAAATAAACTGTCCCCTGTGAAAAGCATGCAATCATTATTTATTTGTAAATACACAAAAATAGCTGAACTGAATTGTTTAAGCCTCCCATTGCGGCCCATTAAATAGTTACGGGAAACAACGTTTGCTGCCACGTTCTGCAGTTTATTTATGCCTGAGTATGGAGAGAATCAAACATTTTTTCCAGTTCTTGGGGAGATCTCATCATTGCCCACGCTGGGAAACGATACAATCGGCAGTGGGGGCGCAGAGAACTCAACGGGAATGCATGGTTCCGCAAGAGAACATTTCGAAAATGTAGCTGTGAGGCCCATTTTGTTGCAGAGAGTTCGGTTGTTTATCTGACGCCAGGACATTTTGCAAAATTGCATACATATGCGTCACGGTTCATAAATCCACAGGGAGCTAAAGCGATATTTTCTGCAAACATATCCTCAGGTTAGTTCGCATGTGTGCATTATGAAGGCGTCAGAATTGCATTGCGGAGGAAGTGCAATCAGGAAAATAAGAGAATGCATGCGCCTGCCCGGAAGATGTCATGATGTTCTTTTCACTACATCGCCACGTGTTCACATTTGACATGGAATTGATCCTTTTCAGAGCCCGTCGTCCTGCCACAGCCGGATGACAATAGCCGCAATCAAATAATGAAGCAAACATTTCAGGTGTTTTGAGTTGTTGCAACTCAGTTGCTCTTAATCCTTGAGTGCTTTGCACGCGCCATAACAATGAGACTTATGAACTATTTTCTCTGTCCCATTGTGAACCTGGAAATGTTCATGTTTAGACTTCTTTTATCAGAACCAAGTTTAATTCGTTAACCACCGAATTGAAATAATTAAATACAATATTAGCACCCCGGGCGGGCAGCGCAGCCAATCAGGTACCTTAGTTCGTAGGCTTAGACTCGAGATCTCAGCCCACATTCCATGGAATCTGATGGCTGCTTCTACTGCACCACTCCGCCATCTTCTGAACACCCACTCACCCACCCTTCCCCCTTCTTTCTTTTTTTTAACAAATCCCAATCCCCCTCCCCAGCCCCACTTACCTCACTGTGACGGCGCTGCCTACTGCTGCTGCAGCACCAAGTATCTTGCTTTTCCGGCTGCCATGGAAATGAAAGAGGGGATCCACAACCATGGCATCTTGGCACCTTGGCACAGTATTTTCATTCATTGAACGAGGATGCTGGGGTGTAACCGCTTTGCTAACCAGAGTTGCTAATAGCATTAGTAACCCGTTCCATGGGCTATACCAGGGGGTCACATCCCACTGCCCTCATTAAATGCCCTCGGGCTGCCGGGCCATTTCCCCTCGGCAAAGCCTGTGGAACGGTTATCAAAGCGATATTAATGTTTGTCCCATATTCTTCTAAACATTGTATAACTACCCATCATGCCATTTTTAATCAAGTTTAGAATGGTCCAAGTTTTGACTCCTCCCTCCCCCAGTCACACATAAACATTAAGCAATCATGCATCCAAACTCGTAAGTCCTTGTGATCAAGATATTACTATGTTTAAGCAAAATAGCAATCATTATATTATCAATAAAATACCCAAAATAATTAATGTGCCTAGTTTAAGATATAGTAATGGGAAAAGATGAGTAAAATCTTGCCTCACTACAAGCATTTACCACGATTTTTAAAATAATCCCTCACATTTATAAAAATATGCAATATCTTTACACGGTGTTAAAAATGAATTGTTGCTTTAATTTTTAAAAAAAGTGTTAATTGTTTTAACATGAAATAGCCTACGTTTAGATGAATCAGAAATAACAATGTAATAGTTATTGTAAGAGGATTCAATTCAACACTACAGCTAAGTCAACGCCTAGTCTATAATACTGAATGAAAACCCTTATTGATATATCTTTATGTCCAGTTCATGCGTTCTGGATGACTACCCCTATCTAACACCCCTCTTTTGGAATCCCCCTGACCCCACTGAGCCAAGAAGTAGTTCTGTTTTGCAAGTTAAAAAGGTTTATTTGATAATTTAAACAATATAGATATATATCACACTTTATCTGATATGATAAAGATTAACAACGGAGAATCTGGCACTAGCACACTTCTTTATAATCAATGATGAGTGGTTATAGGATGGATAAGATAGCAACAATACTTTTATGGTTTCAAATGGATGCAATGTGGAATGAAATGCAGTACAGAAAATAACTTGATAGGATTTCAGCAAAAGACAATGTAATCACTTTTCTCTGGCAATCCACTCTCCCCCTTTATGCAATGCAAGGAAATGGAAGGAAGCACACAGTTCTCAGAAATGCAATAAAATGTGATTCAGTTCACCCCAGCAAGCTTGGACTACAGAAGTTTAAAACACAGGCCCAAAATGCTTTTATATGTGCTGGCAATGAAGTAAAAAATATGCTAAAATGCTTTTAATTCCCTCTAGGAGGTTTAGGGTGAGTGGTATATGCTTTGAATAAGTTCAGGATCACTTTAGCAATGCTCTATAATGGTTGTCAGGTTGCAAACGAATTTTTGCAACGGAAGGCAAGAAAACTGCTGTTTTCACACGTGAAGAAATTTTGCAAATCGCGGCAAATTTGCGAGTGCGTTTTCCGCGATTGCGGCAAAACTATAGGTTCGTAGGAAAGCCATGATTCTAAGCTTTCTGAGGAAAGTTACTGCAAGTCTCTAGCACAAACGGTCACGGAGATATGAGCGATTAAATAAAGGTCGTTTTTCAGATTTGAAATTTTAAAGTTCAAAAAGACAAGTGACAGCTAGCAACTAGAAAATGACAGGTGACAGCTTTACTCAAGTTAAAATAGCTTGCATTAGATTATTTTAACTAAGAGATTGGGTTCTGCACAGTTTTGCTAGGTACTCACCCTATATTCTTGAATTAAATGGGCCTCGCCACGGATATGGTCAGGTTTTAGACTGGACTCTGGTCTCTGCACTTCACAGTGATCTGGGTCAGCCCTCTCTGGTTCTGCTAACAGCGGTCTAGGTCAGCTCTGCTCTCTCTCTGGTTCTGGAAATTTGATAGATTTGAAGTCTCTATGTCTGCTCTCTGAAGGTTGAGGGAGGTAAAGTATGGATTTTCCGGCAGAGCTTCCAGCTGCAAATGGATTTGAAGGTCCCTATCTGTCCTGTCTGTCTGCTTTTATCTGTTTTGAAAATGGGTGGAGAGGCTAGCTTCCTAGGCCCTACCCCTCTCCACTTATCATTGGCCAAGCTTTCATTTCTCCCCTGATTGGGGAACTAAGTTGTGTCAGAGTGATGTCATTTTACAGCCTGCAGAAAGTCCACTCCTCCTGTCAACTTGCACACAAATCTAGATTTGAACCAAATACATATTTGCAGAGGTACATATTGTTTTAAAATTACACGCACCCCTCACATATCACAGGAGGTATCCCCTGTTCAAACTCTGCTCTTCCTGGGGGCTTGCATTCAGAAATGGCACATATTTCACTTTTTAACTGATTTTGCAATATCAGACATTAACCCAAATTTACACACATGTGCGCAAGGAGTATGGACATTAGTTGATGAAGTGTCAGATTTTTCACATGCACACATTTTGAGTAATATCCTCTTTTCTGCTAAAACCCCCCTGAACATGCCACCGGTTCTAAAAACCTCTTAAAATGTGGGCAGAAAAATCACAAGAATTATGGTATCATTTATAACATTTTCACATGTCCGCTCTATGAATGATCCATCTTTTTAGAGTTATGTTCTGGCCCCAAAGGGGTGTGGTTTCCCCCCAGCACTAGGTTGAATTTCTGGTTTTTCCAGTTCTGCCAAGCCAGCTTGCTCTCACAGGCAGTGCCCCTCCCCTTCCCTTCCAGGAGGAAGCTACATTTACGACATCTGCAATAAACCATCTGCCTGGGTGAAGGGGGTTGCATTGTTCAGAGCTCCTGTATTCTGTGGGGGCTCCCCTTAATTCAATTATCAGAGAGATGGCATATCCTTAGTGTGGCCAGCAAAAGGCAGATAGGCCTGGGAACACAGCTGTGACTCAAGTTTCACTCCTGATGGGGGGTAGTTGCCAGGCAAAATTGGAATCTCTTTAAGCCAGTTTTTAGCTACATGTCATTTCTGTTCCCCAGTCTTCTGCATTCAAACAAAACTGAACATTTTTACATATGCAGCTAGAATGCTGATTCTAAGTTTAAAACTATGACATTTAAACAATTGAAACCTATGTGACACACAAAAGTAGGTCACTCAGTCAATTTAAACATTTAGATTTTTAGTGTCTTTCAGTCCAAATTTACTTAAACTGCTGAAATCCACAGCTCAGCCAGTCTTGTTATACACCTTCAAGTCACTTCAGAAATAACCTTACATTGCATCCACCTCTCAGTAAGTCTTTCTTTGGCATGTTTTGGGTTCATTTATTCAGTTTTCTACAAAAAAGTAAAATCTGGTGTTGTTTTAAAACGCCGGCTTTTGATAGTGGTGAGTACTGGTACTGCACCCCTTTTTGGGATTTAAGAAAATGAATTCCCAACAGTTATGGGTTTGCTTTTGGCAATCAGCATTGCCATTCCCAATGGTTTCAGACTACTGTGTGGGTAGTCCAATGGTGGTTTTAGGCAGTGCCCTTCTGTGCCCATAACATCGGCAAAAATGAGTTGCAGCCTATTCTTCATGCATTTCCCTGTGCATTTTCTGGGAAGCTCTGGCCATCATGATGTTTTCCATGTCAATACTGCACAGTTTTGAGGTAGGGCTCGGATGCATGGGTAAATACATCCCACAAGCCCCCCTCTTGCGATGGCCATTCGGTTTCACTGATGGGACTCGCAAGACCTGGGATGTTTCCTCATCTTCTTCCAAAAGATGGCACAGTTTAGCATCTTTTCCTCCATCCGGTACTGCTCGATCGGTTCTCCTCGCCGGTCCTGATGGGAATATTGGGCGGTACCCCGGGCCCATTGGATCTTCGTTCCCGTCTCCGGATCATCCTCCTTGGCCCGTCTCCAGGTTTTCTTTCTCCTAGGACGACAAAGGAAGAGCGGCAATACCTATTCATAGACATTTTTCCACCACTGTTGAGATAGTGGGGCAGCATCTGCATTTCATCATAACGAAACATTACATTCTTATTTTGAAAAAAAAAACAGTATAACTAAGAGACAGTTTCATGCAAATCACAATATTTTAGAGACTAGATGTGGTATGTTTTATGGTTGGAACTGAATTAATCTGAGACAGTACCCGCTAGGATTCCAGAGGATTCCTCCAGTTGTTGCAGAGTGTGCCTGGGATGGCAACACTTCAACTGGTTAATGTGGACCCACTTGTCTTCCCCCTCTGCCGAACCGCCTTTGGGGATGCGGATCTTGTAGGCCCCAGGGGAGATTTTGTCTATAATCTGAAAAGGGTCCCTTCTATGTAGGCAAAACTTTTCGCTGTTTGGCCTGGTTCCTTTGGAAATTGTATAGAGGTACCCGGTCCCCCACCTGATATTCCTTCCTGGAAGTTTTCATGTCATAGTGGTTCTTCATGCTATGAGCCGATCTTTCTAGATTCCGCTGAGCGTAAGCAAAAGCATGTTGAAGGTGTTTCCTTAAATTCTCCACATACTCATGAGTATTGGAGGCATTTATCAGTTTCTGCTCTTGGGTCCTATAGAGCAAATGCTGGGGAAGCACCATCTTGCGTCCAGTCATCAACTCAAATGGTGACATTTTGGTTGCAGATGAAGGGGTAGATCTGATGGCCATTAGGACCAGAGGTAATCGGATATCCCAACTTGGCCCAGAATCTGCCACAAACTTCTTTAATATGCTCACAATGGTTCGGTTATATCTCTCTACTGCCCCAGAAGAAGCTGGCCTGTAAGCAATATGCAACTTCCTTTTGACCCCCAGTATCTCCCACATCTTTGTCATTACTTCACTGGTGAAGTGGCTACCTCTGTCTGACTCAATCCTTTGAGGTAGACCAAAACGGGAAAAGATGTGGTTAATCATCAAGGCAGCTGCGGTTTCTGCCTTGCAATTTGGGGCTGGGAGACATTCCACCCACTTGGTAAACAAGCATGTCACAGTCAACACGTACTTATTCCCCCTAGACGAGCGAATCACAGGGCCTACGAAGTCGATTTGTAAATCTGACCATGGCAGGGTCATCCCCCTCTTTTGGAGAGGCGCACGGTGCGTGAGGGATGATGGCTGAAATTGTGCACACACAAGACACCCCTTCAAGTATTGGTCGAGGAGGTCCTGCCCCATGTGTGGCCAGTATGCAACCTCTCTTAAGATTTCCAATGTTGTGTGAAACCCCCTATGACCGGCGGTGGCCGCATCATGGGCGTGACTTAACATCAGGCTTCGGAATGAGGTAGGAACCACCCACTGATCGTGGCCAGCTTTGGATTTCCTTACCAGCAAACCGTCTTGGATTCGGAACATTTTTGGACATTTCATCAACACTCTTAGGTCCTCTTTCCCAAGGTAATCGGTATCCGTCAGGGGAAAGTTCTCGGGGTCCTCAAGGTGTTGGTAAAACTTACCAATAATTGGATCCCCCTTCTGAGCTGTAATCAAATCAGCATCAGGGGTCTCCTTACTCCACTGTGCAATTGAAAGGTCGTTGTGAGCATTTGTCTGGGACCTAGTGATAGCAGTGACCTGGATTTCCCCCAACAGCGACTCAATCTCAATTAGATCCCCTTGGATGGCCCCGGTTTTGGCCAGCTGATCAGCTAAGTCATTTCCAGTTTTGTCGGGTCCCTCTACTTTGGAATGACCCTTGATCTTTTTCCAATAGATGGTCATCTCATTCGAGGTGACCAGATCATCAATGTTTTGGATCAACTTCCCATGTTTCAAGGGTTTGTTGTTAGCACATAACATGCCTCTGGTTTTCCAATTAACCAGGTGCTCCACGAACCCGTTCCGTACATAATCCGAATCTGTGATTATGACCAGTTCGTGGAGTTGATGCTGGACAGCAGTGAGGATGGCCTGATGCACAGCCATCAATTCTGCCACCTGACTACTTCGGGGACCAATTTTGTATCCAGCGGAGGGTTTTGGGGACTCATTCACCCATGCATTCCCTACGCCGGCCACCAGTTCTTTCTCCCCGTCGTTGTCAACATGGTAAGAGCATCCATCCACATACACAGTGGGCATTCCCTCACACTTGTCTTCTTCAAAGACTTTGTGTGGGGAATTAAGGTATGCCTCCATGTTGTCCTTGATTTTTAGACTTTCGTCCTCGAGACAGTTTTCTCTGGCACAATCATGCAAGTCAGCCAGACCTTGCGCGAGGGGACTCTTCTTGTTTTGGCCATATCTGACCTCCACAGGAAAGCCTTGCATTGACAGAATCCAGGAAGTAATTCGGGAATTACTCACATTTCCGGCCCGGATTCTGTCACTTTGGAGATATTGCAGAGGCTGGTGTGGAGTCTCCACTATGATGTGTTCCCCCTGGATAAACGGGCGGTAATTCTTCAATGCCCACACTGTTGCCAGGAGTGCCTTCTCACAATCGTTGAATTTTTCCTCCACAGAGGATAAAGTTTTGTTCGCATAGGAGATTACTTTATTGACCTTGTCATGCTTTTGGTATAATACTGCCGTCAAGCACGTATTAGAGAACCCCGTCTCCAGGAAAAACTCCTTGTTTCTGACAGGGTAAGCTAGGCAAGGCGCTTGTGAGAGGCTTCTTTTGAGTTGTCTTACTGCCTCGGATTGTTCTGGACCCCATTCCCACTTGACCCCCCCCTTCAGGAGATGAATCAGGGGTCTGGTGATCTCTGCGTAGCCCTCAATGAACTTTCTGCTGTAATTAGTCAGTCCAAGGAGGCTCCTTAGTTCTCGCAGAGTTGTGGGGTCTTTCAGTTTCTGAAGTGCTTCCACTTTCTTTTCCTGGGGACAGAGACCCTGAGGAGTAATCTCATGCCCCAAGAAATTAACACGGGTTCTACACCACTGTGCTTTCTGAAAGGAAAGTTTTGCTCCGGCGGCCCTCAACTGCGTCAGAACATAACGGATCTCCGCTATGTGTTCCTCCACAGATGAACTTTTGATGAGGACATCATCTACATAAGCCAGGTTACCCCTCGCACCCAGGTCGGGCATGGCCTTATGTAGGAAAATGTTGAATTCATTGCCGGAGTTGAGGTATCCGAAGGGAGTCTGGGTCCATGTGTATTGCTGGCCCCCAAAGGTAAAAGCCAGTTTGTATTGGTCCTCCCTACTGAAAGGCACGGTCCAGTACCCATTGGTCAGGTCTATTGCAGTGAATACCTGTGACCCCTGGATCTGGGCCAGCCCTTGGTCAATGTAGGGCAGAGGCCATCGAGAAGTATGGACCCGTTTGTTGAGCTCCCTGAGGTTGGCGCAGAGTCTCCACTGGCCTTTTGGCTTCAATATTCCCAGCACCGGATTATTGAAGGTGCTGTGGACGGGACGGATTATTCCCCGGGACTCAAGGTTCTTAATTATTTCAGTAAGGGACTCCATTGATGCGAGAGGCAAGCGATATTGCTTCACAAACACTGGAGTCATGCCAGGGTCCGTGGGGATTGTTGTTGTGTGGATGTCAGTGCGACCACAGTCATATGAGTCTACCGCAAAGAGATCTTGGAAATCCAAGAAAACTTGTTTCAACTTTTGCTTTTGTTCCAGAGTCACACAGGCATCAGCTAGGTTGACTCTCTCTTCCACCATCTGCCTGAAGCCTGGAAAGACTTCTGGTTTGGCTATCTCCGCAGCCTCCTCCAGCTGGGTGGAGAAGTCCCTGGTCAGAGTACTGATTTGGACCGGAGGCTTCAGGTGGGAAAGGCAGCCCTCATGGACCTGGAAAATCACCTCATCCCTCCTGAAGTCACAAGTCACATCTTCCTTACCATAGGGGCAGGAAGTGTACACCAGGAAGTTCCCCCCATGCCGGGTAAAAATCCTGTCTGGTGTTGTATTGTCATCACTGTCACTGTCAACGCAGTCCTTGGGGATTGGCCCTAACAGTTCATTACCTAAATCTATGGAAAAATGTCGGTCATCAACCGCCATTCCAATAATGGTGCCTGCGGCTAGAGTAATACTCTTTAAGTCGCTGTTATCCACCTCTATTGGAATGGTGTCATGTTCTATGTTGACTAATGGTGTTGGGTTTACCCCCAACCCTTGCTGTTGGAGAGAAGCGTTTAGATGTATGTAAGCATCAGGGTTTTTCAAATGTTGTCCTCTTTTAACTTTCACTTCCAGGGAGAATTGTCGGGTCCTTTCTGGGATGGTGACTTCCTCTTTGATCTGAATCTCAACTGCATAAGGTAGCAATTGAGCTGACCTAAATGCTTTTTCTGGATCATCAAAGCCCATGGGATTATCCGCTAATCGGGACCAAGCTTTGAAGTTTATTAGGTCCAAACTAATGGCAAAGCGATTGAGAATGTCACTGCCTAAGTAAAAGGCGGCAGTGACGTCTCGCACGACCCAACAATTATGGACTATGCTCTTGTTGCCAATGGAGATTTTGAGCATACACCTGCTTGGCAGGAGATGTTTGGAATTAGGCGCTTCCAGGTCCATTTCCCATTTGTCTATCAGTTTGAATGTGGTAATGGCTGGATCTTTTGGGAGTTGGCGGAACATGGCTTCGCTGATGAAGCTCTTACCGTTGTTCACACACACTCGAGCAAGAACAGAGTCCTTCCCATCATTTAACTGAATAGGGATGAACAACTGCTCTCCAATTTGCTGAATATCAGCCAGGCTCTGAGCTGATTTCACATCTTTCTGGACTATAGGAGCGGGAGTTTCTGATTGTGGATTAGTATAGAATCTCAGAGTGTTTCCTTCCAGCGTGGAGTACCACTTTAGACTGGAAGGAAGGTTGATCTTCAGAAATAGAGAGGACCCTCCATCACCAGTCTGTTGTCCTACTGCTATTACTGTCACGTCTGGAATTTGGCTATTCTGGAAGTGAAATTCTACTTGGTCAGATTTTTGTTCAACCATGTGGCAGGTGCCGTTTAAACTAACATGGTTGACACTCCGTTTTAATTTTATTGGTCGGCTAGTCTGGGTCCAGAGGACCTTGTTTACGCAATCTATTAGGGGTGACAACCTTCTCAGGAGGTCATTCCCTAGTAAACAAGGGGTGCCCTCTGGGGTCACAACTATGACCGGGTGTTTCAACTTATGTCGCCCAATTTTTATGTCCAAATCTGCCGTCCCCTCAACGGGAATTTCCTTCCCGTCGAAGTTCTGGAGTTGTCCAGGAAGAGAGGTGAGAGAAATACGATAATTCTCCCCCCTTCCTGCATTCAGTTCATCAAAGGCCCTTTTGGACAGAAGGGTAGCTTGAGATCCAGTGTCCACCAGCGCTGAGATTGTACCCTGCCCCTGTACTTGTACCGGGGCATAGTATCTTCCCTCCTTCTCCTCAAGGGGGCACAGATAATGCACATTTTTGGACAACTGGTGGGCTAACTTTCTGGTTTTGGACATTGCAAGAGAAGAAATTTGGGCAGAATTCTGTGGAGAGCCTTGGGAATCTGAAAGAAAAATTTGGCAACTGGAGATCAGAGCCATTGTGGGTTCCCCTGGCTCCGGTTCTGGGCCGCCCCCCCTTTTTGGAGGCAGTCACCAGGATGGGTTTGAACCAGGGGATTTTCTTGCTGTTGGTTCTGGGATGAGATGGTGGGCGGCGGTAGCTCAGTCTCCACATCTCCCCAGTCTGGATTTGCATCCCTAGGGACCCATTTTTCTTTGGGAGGAGTTCCCCCCTCTCTGAAGGAGAAGATCCTTTTCCCAGGATCCTCTGAGGATCCCTCTCCCTCAAATTGGAGGATCTGTACCTCCTCCTCGAACTGAGTCTGTTTGGGTCTTTTGTTTCTCCTACCCCCCCTCTGCTCCTTAGGAGGCAGGCTTTCAGGGGCAAGAGATTTTGTTTCCGGTTCCTGGGTTTCCAGGGGCTGTTTACAAGTGAGGAAGGAAGCTTCCTCCAAGGCTTTACACCCCCCTTCCCTTTGTGCCTCCTCCCTGGGAACCGGTGAGTTATCGGGGTGCTGCCCCGTCATTGTTCTGGAGCACCAGGTCCAGAGTTGGGTGCGTTCTGCGCCGGCACGCCCATCTGAGGGTTCTGCTGAGCCCTCAGTATGTGACCCAGATCCCGCGCCATGTTTTGAACCTGGCGCTCTAACTGGGAAACCCGCTCAGGCTGATACGGGGCCCTGTTTTCTCCCCTGGGCTGATCCCGGGAAGGGTAGCTGTCCCTCCTCTGGTAATACCCCGGGTTGGGAAGATTTGGGTACCCCTCCACCCTTGGCCTCCCCTCTCCTGGATTAGGTTGTCTGGGCTCAGGGAATTGGGGAAAGAAGGATGGATGATTTTGGGGTTGGAAATTGGGTGGATACCTGGGGAAAAAGTTCTGCCCAGGGTTTGGTAAATTTCTGCCCTCCTGTGGAAAGTTTGGAGGGAAGTTCCCTGGGTTCGGTGCTCGGTTGGATCCCCCCCTTGGGCTGGGGGAGTCCACACATAACCCAGGATGGGTCGATTTCCCTTGTAACGGGGACTTACATAATCAGGAGAGCGAAGGACACCATTTGTGGGGCTGCCTCCTTGGCTCCCTGTCTGTGACTGACCCGAGGACCTCCTGGGCCTAGCATTATTAGGTGCAGGTAGGTTTTTAGGCCCCCCCATCTCCAAATCCAAAACGGGGGTGACCTTTACCTCTGCCACCTTGGCAGCAGCAGGGGTGCTGTTGGCTTTGGGGTTTTTCTGGGCATTACTTTTGCTATCTACCGGTTTCTGCACCTCATAGATCAGGGTAGCCTGTTCAATGACCCAGTCTAAAGATCTTTTCTCGTGAAAATCCCTCACGAGCTGGGTCATTATGTATTTGGGCAAGGCATGAAAAAATGTATTAATGAATTCAGTACTGTCTGTGCGCACCCTTCTGGTGGTCTGCGCAAAAGCACGTTTCAGTTCTTGCACAAATTCTTGTGGGGCCTGATCCTAGCCACATTGCAAATTGTAGGCTGCCTTGCGAGCCTCTTGAGGATTTCTATGAATGGAAAAATGTTTCAAGATGGCCGCCTTATAGGTGGACCATCTTAAATGATTTTGGTCCTCCAGCCCCGCAAAGAAACTGGAGTATTCCGGGGAGAAGGTCCACTTTACATATTGAATACAGCTTTGGCTGTCCTTCAAATGGAAAGTCTCCATCATTTGCTCAAACAACTCTAAGTGCTCCCAAACAGAATACTTAGCGTTCTTATGGTAAGGCGTGATGACGCTCCTGATCGCCTTAATCTGCTTTAAGGGGTCCTTAAGCAAGGCCCTTTTTGCCTTATTGGCCTTTTTGGTTCGGGTAACCCTTGTCCATTCATCCTCTGACTCAGAGGCACTGCTCCCAGAGGTTCCTGTCTGTTCTTCCAGGTTTTCCCGGATTCTGCGAGCCTGGGAATGGCTGGCAGAATGTGGGGACCTGGTCTCCTGTTTCCTGTGGTGCTCAGAGGAGTCCTCAGATCCCTCCTTGCTGCCAGGATTTGCTGGGTACCCCCCCCACTGACCTAACTGGGCAGAGGTTTTCAGGATGCCCTTAAGGGGCCTACTCTCCTGGGGTTCCCCACTGAACTGTACTGTACTTGGGTGCCCATACCCGGATGCCCACCCCTCCATTCCTGAGTGGTACTGGCCTATGAGCCCCATACTTTTAGCTGGATAGTAATCTGCCATCCCTGTGGCCCTGTGCTCATGTGCACCAGGGGACATGGGGGTGGTAGAGTCCAGGGACTGGGAGAGATGAAGGCCCCTGGTGTTAGGGCTCCTGAGGTTATGGTCAGGAGTCTCTCTTTCCCAGCGGACCTCATCTCTATCCGCCCCTGCTCCCTGTTGCAATGCAAGAGCCTGCATTTGTGCTTTCAGTTCCTCAGTCAAGGCCTTACTAGACTCTATCAGTCTCTCCTGCATCGCTACCTGTTGTTGGAGCCTATCATTGTGTTGACAGAGGGCCTCATTTTCCCTCTGTGCTTCCTGGTTGGTCCTGGAGAACTGGGCCAGTCTTTGCTGCAGGAGGTTTACCTCCTGAGTCCCATCCCTACTGGCCTGCTCCTTTCTTGCCAGAGCATCTTCCACCCTTCTGGTGTGCTCTACCAAGTTCTGGTTTTCTTTTTGGAGGTCACCCAGCCCCTGGAGGGCCAGGTGATTTTCTTCAATTTCCTTTTTTAAGTGGCAGACTTCCTGGCCTAAAGTGTCTCTTTCCTGACTGAGAGCCTGCATCTGTGCTGCCAGGTCGTCCCTCTGTCGTTGACAGGCACCAGCTTTTTGGCACTCCTCATCAAACTCTGCCTGGGTATCCAGGTCTTTCAGAATCAGTTTATTGCTCTCCTCTTTCTCTCTATCTAGCTGGCTTTGCAGGGTGACTACCTGCTCCGCGCATGCCCTGTTGAAATTGATCTGTTGCTCCAACTTTTTCTGGTTCTGCAGTAAGGAGTCCAAACTGTCTTGGTGCTCCTTCTGCAGGGCCAGAAATCTGGTATCCTGGTCTGTCTTTTCCTGTTGTAGGATGCCCATATCCTCTTTTATTTTAATGATATATTGCCTACCATCATTTTCTGACTCCTGGCCTCTCAATTTGTAAGAGGATTCAATTCAACACTACAGCTAAGTCAACGCCTAGTCTATAATACTGAATGAAAACCCTTATTGATATATCTTTATGTCCAGTTCATGCGTTCTGGATGACTACCCCTATCTAACACCCCTCTTTTGGAATCCCCCTGACCCCACTGAGCCAAGAAGTAGTTCTGTTTTGCAAGTTAAAAAGGTTTATTTGATAATTTAAACAATATAGATATATATCACACTTTATCTGATATGATAAAGATTAACAACGGAGAATCTGGCACTAGCACACTTCTTTATAATCAATGATGAGTGGTTATAGGATGGATAAGATAGCAACAATACTTTCATGGTTTCAAATGGATGCAATGTGGAATGAAATGCAGTACAGAAAATAACTTGATAGGATTTCAGCAAAAGACAATGTAATCACTTTTCTCTGGCAATCCACTCCCCCCCTTTATGCAATGCAAGGAAATGGAAGGAAGCACACAGTTCTCAGAAATGCAATAAAATGTGATTCAGTTCACCCCAGCAAGCTTGGACTACAGAAGTTTAAAACACAGGCCCAAAATGCTTTTATATGTGCTGGCAATGAAGTAAAAAATATGCTAAAATGCTTTTAATTCCCTCTAGGAGGTTTAGGGTGAGTGGTATATGCTTTGAATAAGTTCAGGATCACTTTAGCAATGCTCTATAATGGTTGTCAGGTTGCAAACAAATTTTTGCAACGGAAGGCAAGAAAACTGCTGTTTTCACACGTGAAGAAATTTTGCAAATCGCGGCAAATTCGCGAGTGCGTATTCCGCGATTGCGGCAAAACTATAGGGGTAGGAATGTGGTTCCAGGTTCATAGGAAAGCCACGATTCTAAGCTTTCTGAGGAAAGTTACTGCAAGTCTCTAGCACAAACGGTCACGGAGATATGAGCGATTAAATAAAGGTCGTTTTTCAGATTTGAAATTTTAAAGTTCAAAAAGACAAGTGACAGCTAGCAACTAGAAAATGACAGGTGACAGCTTTACTCAAGTTAAAATAGCTTGCATTAGATTATTTTAACTAAGAGATTGGGTTCTGCACAGTTTTGCTAGGTACTCACCCTATATTCTTGAATTAAATGGGCCTCGCCACGGATCTGGTCAGGTTTTAGACTGGACTCTGGTCTCTGCACTTCACAGTGATCTGGGTCAGCTCTCTCTGGTTCTGCTAACAGCGGTCTAGGTCAGCTCTGCTCTCTCTCTGGTTCTGGAAATTTGATAGATTTGAAGTCTCTATGTCTGCTCTCTGAAGGTTGAGGGAGGTAAAGTATGGATTTTCCGGCAGAGCTTCCAGCTGCAAATGGATTTGAAGGTCCCTATCTGTCCTGTCTGTCTGCTTTTATCTGTTTTGAAAATGGGTGGAGAGGCTAGCTTCCTAGGCCCTACCCCTCTCCACTTATCATTGGCCAAGCTTTCATTTCTCCCCTGATTGGGGAACTAAATTGTGTCAGAGTGATGTCATTTTACAGCCTGCAGAAAGTCCACTCCTCCTGTCAACTTGCACACAAATCTAGATTTGAAACAAATACATATTTGCAGAGGTACATATTGTTTTAAAATTACACGCACCCCTCACATATCACAGGAGGTATCCCCTGTTCCAACTCTGCTCTTCCTGGGGGCTTGCATTCAGAAATGGCACATATTTCACTTTTTAACTGATTTTGCAATATCGGACATTAACCCAAATTTACACACATGTGCGCAAGGAGTATGGACATTAGTTGATGAAGTGTCAGATTTTTCACATGCACACATTTTGAGTAATATCCTCTTTTCCGCTAAAACCCCCCTGAACATGCCACCGGTTCTAAAAACCTCTTAAAATGTGGGCAGAAAAATCACAAGAATTATGGTATCATTTATAACATTTTCACATGTCCGCTCTATGAATGATCCATCTTTTTAGAGTTATGTTCTGGCCCCAAAGGGGTGTGGTTTCCCCCCAGCACTAGGTTGAATTTCTGGTTTTTCCAGTTCTGCCAAGCCAGCTTGCTCTCACAGGCAGTGCCCCTCCCCTTCCCTTCCCTTCCAGGAGGAAGCTACATTTACGACATCTGCAATAAACCATCTGCCTGGGTGAAGGGGGTTGCATTGTTCAGAGCTCCTGTATTCTGTGGGGGCTCCCCTAATTCAATTATCAGAGAGATGGCATATCCTTAGTGTGGCCAGCAAAAGGCAGATAGGCCTGGGAACACAGCTGTGACTCAAGTTTCACTCCTGATGGGGGGTAGTTGCCAGGCAAAATTGGAATCTCTTTAAGCCAGTTTTTAGCTACATGTCATTTCTGTTCCCCAGTCTTCTGCATTCAAATAAAACTGAACATTTTTACATATGCAGCTAGAATGCTGATTCTAAGTTTAAAACTATGACATTTAAACAATTGAAACCTATGTGACACACAAAAGTAGGTCACTCAGTCAATTTAAACATTTAGATTTTTAGTGTCTTTCAGTCCAAATTTACTTAAACTGCTGAAATCCACAGCTCAGCCAGTCTTGTTATACACCTTCAAGTCACTTCAGAAATAACCTTACATTGTATCCACCTCTCAGTAAGTCTTTCTTTGGCATGTTTTGGGTTCATTTATTCAGTTTTCTACAAAATAGTAAAATCTGGTGTTGTTTTAAAACGCCGGCTTTTGATAGTGGTGAGTACTGGTACTGCACCCCTTTTTGGGATTTAAGAAAATGAATTCCCAACAGTTATGGGTTTGCTTTTGGCAATCAGCATTGCCATTCCCAATGGTTTCAGACTACTGTGTGGGTAGTCCAATGGTAGTTTTAGGCAGTGCACTTCTGTGCCCATAACATCGGCAAAAATGAGTGGCAGCCTATTCTTCATGCATTTCCCTGTGAATTTTCTGGGAAGCTCTGGCCATCATGATGTTTTCCATGTCAATACTGCACAGTTTTGAGGTAGGGCTCGGATGCATGGGTAAATACATCCCACATTATAGCAACAGTTACAATTATTGAACAGAAAATGAAAGTATTATTTCTATATTTTGAACAAAATCAGGGAACTCGTTGAAACTCCTATACGTCGTTTGTGAAGTTTTATTTTACAGTGTTTTCTCATTATATCATGTATGCAGTTTTGTATGCTGAGCATATGATTTATTAGAATGGATAGGCACATGTTCCTACATAAATAGGCACGGGTTGGCATGCAATTTATTTGTTTAAACCTACATTCTATGTATTTCAATATATAATGTTTGTTTTTCAATATACAGTATATGCAGCACAGTATATTAAATGGATCTCTGCACAAAGTGTATCTTTTTCAATACTTGGTTGCATCGTATTATAATTTACACCCATATCTTCATACAATAGTTGTCTTCAAAGTACAGCACACATATTTGAATGTATGCATCTGAATATTCTGTATATACATTTAAGAATACAGTGTTTGTATCTCAGGGCACAGCATGTACATTTTACATAGTAATACAAGCATCTCAATATATTTATTTATTTATTTATTTAACTGTATAGAGCGCTGACAGCCCTTAGGCATCGAGGCGCTGTCACATGTGATGAACTTTGTTACATGATGCCTGTGCATGGCCTTTGAAATCAATGCAAATGTAATACATACATTATATATATTATAGGCAGGCATGTTGATATTGTTGCATAAAGATATCAGAGGTAGCAAACTAATACATACATTACGCATATTACAAGCAGGCATATTGATATCATTGTAAACAGATATCACCTGGTCGGGATTAGGTGAAGAGTAGAGTTTTGACACTTTTGCTGAAGGCAATGAAAGTTGCATATTCATCACAGTATATATTGTTTGTAGCTCAGTGCTCAGTGAATACATTTCAATATATCATACATTTCAATATATCATGCATGTATCGCAAAAGTTGGCCAGTAAGAAATCCCAATCTGGCATGCCAGTGCCACCGCGTCTGTCAGCCCTTGATGCCGGAAACGCTGGATGATTCTGTGTTGGTGTGTATGTGCATTCCGGCATGCCGGAAACAGTGGCACTGGCTAGTCGGTAATACCAATACCCGCCCAAAATGCCAACACCGGCGTCCTCTGTGCCAGTGACTCCGATTCCGGCAACACACTTCCGGGACCACCAGCACCGGTAACAACGGTTCCGCAATGACTGTGACCAGAAATACAGTGATTGCCGGAACAGGAAATCGACCGGCGGCCATTACTAAAACACAATCCATTGCAATCCTGAGAGCACAGGCTACAGACAAAAATCCTGATCACAGAATCAAATAAAACAACATGGCATCAAGAGTCTGTGCAACCTGGAGGCGTAGGCATGCTTCCGCGAGATGGAGATCAACATGTTGGCGGACACCACTGTCCAACATGTAGATTAACTTTTCTCCACTGACCAATTCAGGAAGGCCCAGATGCGTAAGAAGACAATCTGGGAAGAGGTTGCCCAGAAAGTCACAGCAGTTAGCACAACCCCCGTACTGTGCGTGACTGCCACAAGTGGTGGGATGACCTGTGTTTGAGGCTGCACAACCTCCTTTCGGCCCCGCGCAGACACGGTATGGCAACAGGTGGCGGCAGCGCATCCTCTATTCACCTGCTGCCCTGTGAGGAGACGTGCAGCGGTGTGCTGCACTTTGAGGCAAAAGAAGGGGTCGGTGCTGCAGAGGCAAAAGCCATGAAATCTGAGGAGGTTGGTGAGTACACATAATCCCAATGTCACATAAACCTCCCTATCCACATTGCACCCACTACGGCAGCAAAATATATCATGTACGATTTGCACAACACAAATACAGCCCTGCAGCCCCCCCAGACCCACAACCTGTGTGCATACAACAACATACACCTTCACCGAAAACCTTACTCTTACCATAATTCACAGAGACCATAGCACAGGCATCCTGTATCGCCAACAGAACATGCTCCTGCTGCCACTCAGACACACATCCACCTGCCACAGAAACATTGGTGTGTGTCCACTGTGCTAGCCTTGGCACAAAGTTACATTGGTGCCAAGCACCTTCACCACCCACAAATGATCAGCGCCACCTTCCAAGGAAACATGTGACTGCCTCGTCCCAGCCAGCTCGACCCATGAGCACAAATTGCCACCTATCCCTGTAAGTGATACAGGCAGCAGGCACATGATGTCCCCATCCATGGTACAATACTCTCCAACACATCACACAACGTGTGTGCCACACCTCTAACATCCTACCTAGCAATTTCCAGTACACCACAACAGTATTTCCGGCACACCACACACCATGTACGTACATCACACATCCACCTGCACAGTATGCATGACACAAGTATGTGTGCACCATGCCATGTCCCTGACACAGCACTGTCATTAAAAAGCAAAAGCATTCATGTCTGCCTCATCAATCCACACTCATCACTGACGATTTGCCTTTCTGACTCCCTCAGGCTCATCATCTGGCATTAAGGATGCCCATGCCAGCACCTCAAGGGGCACCAGGCATCGATGCAGAGGGACCCAAAGGACCACCACCACCTCAACGCCAGGACTCCACAGCCTCAACAGGCACAACTGCAACTGCAACCCCAGCTGCATCCGTCGAGCAACCTCAGATCCAAGTGGTGCCACCAGCACAGCCACATCAGGCCCCAGTGGTGCCACAAGCATAGCCACCTCAGGCCCCAGTGGTGCCACAAGCACAGCCACCTCAGTCCCCTCAAGCTGCACCTACCCCGGCAGCACCAGATGCAGCAGTGCCGCAACCATCACCACTGCCACAAGGCCGTGCACATTCGTGCTTTGTAGAGGACACAGATGACGACAGTGCTCTGGAAACCGGAGATACCACCGACCACAGCATTGAGGAGCCCCTGTTATTCAGCCCCATGGGCCCAATTAGCCCGCAACATCCCCCCTTGCACAATGTGAGGGATATTGATGGACAGCTCACCAGGGTGGAACAACAGCAGCATGCCCTGACATCCCTGGTGGAGCAGCACCTTCAGGAGGTGCAACTCATGTGCACAAACGTCCAGGCCCATGGACGCCGTAATGCACGTGCACTTGGTCGCTGTACATGTGCCATTGTACAGATGTCACAGAGGGTATGGGAGGGGAACAATGTGATGGCACTCCCCCCTGCACCATCAACAAGCACAACACCTGCTAGTTCGGTGCAGAGCAGCCCAGGTGGTATTCCATGCGGCTGTCCTTCTCGGCACACATCGCACACCTGAACCAAAAGGGGAAGAAAATAGACCATGGACACCTATGTGCCCTGTCTGTGACTTGTGTAAATGAACATTGCCAAACATGACAGGAGTTACCTAGAGACAGTTGGGAGGGGCAGTGGGGGGGGGCATAGTTGGGGGGCAGTGGGGAGGCATAGTTAGGGGGGCAGTGGGGAGAGATAGTTGGGAGGGGAAGTGGGGAGGAATAGTTTGGCAGGGAGAGTGAGGAGGCATAGTTTCGGACAGGAAGTGAGTAGGGGTGGGGCCGTGGGGAGGGATAGTGGGGAGGGGAAGTGGGGAGGGATAGTTGGGAAGGGTGAGTGGGGCGTCTTAGTTGGGGAGGGGGAGTGGCAAGGGACATTTGGGGAACAGAAGTGGGGAGGAATATTTGGGGGAATAGTATTGCGAGTTAACCCGTTGCACATTTTAATATATTTTCATAGCACAAATTACAGTTGGTGTTGCGAACAAATTATAATTTCAGTGTAGGTGAGTGATTTTATTAATGTGTAGTGCCCAGTGCCCAGTGCGCTAGCTGGCTTGTGCTGCGTGTGTGACAGATGATCAGAAGTAGTGGTGTATAAGTTAATCTCGTGCAACACGTCCATCCATGCCATCATGGCGCTGTCCAATTGGTAGCTCCTCATCACTGTCCTCCTCCGCTTCTGGTGGGTGCAGGTCCATGTTGGGGGACAGTGGGATGTTGCGCCTGATACACATGTTGTGCAGCATGGCACAGGCAAGGACTATCTTTCGCACCTTTACAGGGATGTACATTAGTGCTCCCCCTGATCTGCTCAGGCAGAGGAACCTTGCCTTTAACAGGCCAAATGTCTGTTCAATTGTGCACTGAGTACTGACATGGGCATGGTTGTATGCCTGCTCATGGAGGTTGTGTGGTTGCCTCACGGGGGTCATCATGCATGGCATCAGGGATAACCAGCACCACCTGCACGGGAGCAACAGAATGTGTACAATGTCATCCCTCTGCAATATTATTTGTGTACAGGCTGTATACTGTTCACTTAAAAATACAAAAATGCACATGTAAAATGCAGTTTAGCTAGCATATGTCCTATTTTGGGTACTAGAAATGCACATTGTGATAATGCATGGTGGGTGTGTGGTGTGTAGTGGCTTTGACATGGCCCATTCACAGCCAGCATGACCTCTGATCCGTTTAGTACAAATAACACAAATGGAACTGGTGTATGTGTTATTATTGTATTACAATGCAATAATACTCTTATGTCCATGACACTAAATCATAGATATGTACTGAAAAAGATGTCTAATTCCAATCCAATGCATATGTGATTGTGCACTTCTAACAGGCAGGGGACCTGGCTAATAGGTGGGCTGGCCAATGGTGATATGTGGGTGGGAGCATACGTATTCTCTGTCTGTCCATCAGGTGGTGTGTCTTTTTTTACTGTGTTTGTGCTTCTTTTTGTCACTTTGGTGTGCGTAATTCTGGTAGATGTAGTGCTTTTCGTATTGGTGTATGGAATAGGATGTTGTTACGCATGCACTGGATTATTTTCTTCAATTGAGACACGCCTGTCAAGAACTTGCACTCGGGCATGCTATTACTGTATTGCACCTTAATTTCCCCTTTACATTGCACCTTGAATGCACTCGCAACCCAAAGTAGGTCCAGCTCCCCTTACCTTTTTTATCAATACTAGTGTAGCAATTATTAATTGTTGCTCTTATTCATGGTCTACCTTCACCTTTACCCACTCAGTGTGCTTTCAGGGTGTTTTGCTAATTGTATGAGCGCATAATAGTTGAGAACAACAAATGAATTGATGCATACACTGCGCAGAGCCACTGCGGATCGGTGTTATACAGGCACATAATTCAACAATGCACATGCCCTTGTAGTTAGACTCACCCAGCAGCCAGGTAGGCTATGTTGCTTTCTGCCCCCACCCGCCAATTGAACAGTGCACATGCCCTTGTAGTTAGACTCACCCATCAGCCAGGTAGGCTATGGTGTTTTCTGCCCCCTCCCAATTCAACAGTGCACATGCCCTTGTAGTTAGACTCACCCAGCAGCCAGGTACGCTGTCCACTGTGACGTGCCATGTATCCAGGCAGCATGGAGTTGCACAGCACATGGACTTGTGGGTTGAACCTGGAAATCTGGCACAGCAATGGGTGATGAGGTGGCGGGCATCACACACCATCTCCACGCTCAGTGAGTGATTGTCAGGTGTCTTGACCCACGTTTGAATTATTAGGCTACAACATTTGGGGCTGTGGGCTTAGAAAATCCAAGATGGCAGAAAATCCCACATTTGCGCCAGAATCCAGGAAAACAGCACAGTTTTGCGCACACCAAAATGGTTGCCTGACCTGCCACCCACCAGTGCGAGCGTGATGGGCCAGAAGCATCATGAGTGAAACTTGGTGCCAAAGGAAAAACAGCAGTGCCGGTTAGCTCAAAAAAGCACCTTGAAATCACCTTTGTTTCTCTGAAATGCAAGCTAAAAATGCCTATTTTAAACATTGCAAGATATTCAAAAATCTCACTGAACACCAGCAGACATTTGGCAGAATGTAGTCTTGTGTGCATACAAAATTGGAAAGATGAAGAGCCTAAAATAATGTTCATAACACAACTGGCTGAGCGGTGGATGTCAGAAGCTTAAGTGAAATTGGACTTAAAACCACTAAAATCGAAATGTTTAAAATAAATGAGTGACCTACTTTTTGAGTGTCACATAGATTGCAACTGTTTAAATGTCATAGTTTTGAACTTAGAATCAGCGTTCTAGCTGCATGTGTAAAACTTGTAAGTTTGATTTGAATGAAGAAAACTAGAACAAAAGTGACATTTAGCTGAAGCCTGGCTTGAAGAGATTGATTTCTGCCTGGCAACTACCCCCGCAGGAGTTGAAACTTGCCCAGCAACTGCATTCACAGGCCTGGCTGCCTTCTGCTGTTCCCACCAAAAGGAGATTACACCTCTCTGATTGAATTAGAGGTGGGGTACCTGGGGCTGCAGGAAACAGAACAATGAGCTTTCCTTGGCTCAGGCAAATGTTAAATTAGGGGGGTCGTAAATGGCTTCCGCTTGGAAGAAACTGGGAGGAGCAGTGCTTCTTGGAGCCAGCTGAGCTGGAGGCGGGGATAGACAGAAATCCCCCCATGTGCTTTGGAACCTAAACCACACCCAACTGGGCCAGAGCATAATTTTAAAAAGATGGATAATTCATAGTACGAAATTGTCAAAATTATATAATAATATAATTTATTCTTGAGATTTTTCTATGCACATTTTAAGAGGTTTTAGGACTCTGTGGTATGTTCTGGGGGGTAGTAGCGGAAAATAATGTATTACTCCAAATGTCTGTATGTTAAAAATCTGACACTTTATCATCTGATGCCCATACTCCTTGCACATGTGTGCGTTAATTCTGGAAAGGTTTAGAGGTTGTGTTCTTGATGAAAAGGGCAGAATTCTGTCAGAAGTGGACACGACATCTTACAAAGACAGGGATTGGATGATTTGGTGCTACAGAAAATATGTTAACTGGACGTATAATATTAGAAAAATTGTACATAGATAAATATGTATTTGGATCAAAAATAGATTTGTGTGCAAATTGACAAGGGGAGGATCCTCTGACGCATAAACCTACCTTATCACGATGAAACTCCATTTCCTTCCCCCAATCAAGGGAGAGAGGAGAGCTTGGCCAATGATAAGTTGTGAGGGACAGGCTTAGTTATGCCCACGCACACACCCATTTTGTAAAGACATAAAAGGAGCCACTGGGACCCAGGTAGGGACAGTCATTTTCCATTTCAAACTGATTTCTTGCGAAGCACTCTGCCGGACCAGACAATATCAAGAAGGACCATCCAGAACTTAGACTCTAGACTCCAGAACTTAAGCAGAGGGTCCTGAACTACAAGCTGAATCCTTTTCAGCAGGTCTCAAAATATTTTGCAACCTGGCTCTTCAACAGCCGGGCTGTGCTGTTTGATTCTGAACCCTATGCCAGAACCCGGAAAGCAGTGCTGTATCCAGACCAGACCGCTGTGCAGTGCCAAGAACTTTTGCCAGAACCAGAGATCCATACCAGCAGAGCAGAGATGACTCAGATTGCTGTGAGCAGAACTGGTACCAGAGACCGTCCGTGGCGAGAGAACCGCAGCTAAACCTGTTGACCAGATCCGTGACGGAGGCCCATTCCTTCCAAGACTAGGAGTGAGCATCCTGAAAACTGTGCCAGAACCAATCTCTTAGTTTAAAATAATCTAATTCAAACCATTTCAACCTATCTAGAACTGCATCATAGAATTATGTGTCCATCCTGTTGATTCAAAACCTACCACAGCGCATCTGTCATTCTGAAACTTTAATTTTACTTCTGAAAATCTACCTCCACTAAATCGTCCGTATCTTTGGAACCGTATGTGCTAGGAACGAGATTTAACGTTCATTTTAAAGCTAAGAATCTAAGCTGTCCAATAAGCCCAAGACTTTCTATTCCTTATAGTTTTTCCGTAATCACACTCGACGCATTTGGAAAAAGTGCTGCGAATTGCAACGCGCTCATTTCACCACTTGTAAAAAAATCGCTTTGCATTTCTGAAATCCGTTTTCAACCTAATAATCCCTCATGAATCACTGATAGTGTTGACCTGAAGCAATCTCAAGTAGCTATCACCTACCCTGAATCTCCTATGGGGAATTAAAATCATTTTTAGCATATTTTCACTTCTTTGCAAATCACATTTAATGTATTTTTGCCTGTGTTTTAAAATCATCCCTGTTGCTCTAAGCTTGCTGGGGGGAATTGAACATTGAATTGCATTTTGATTGTATTCCTGAAACTGTGTGCTCTCCTTCCACCTCTTTATACTGCGTAGGGGGGGAGTGAATTGCCACAAGGGGAAAAGTGATTATATTCTCTCTTGTTGAAACCATATCAGTTTATTTCTGTGCTGCATTCTTTCCATCATTGTTTTTCCTTGAAACCATAAAGCATTCTCAGCTACCTTATCCTTCCTATACCAACTCCTAAGTGATTACAAAAGTGTGCTAGGGTAATATTATCTATTGTTGATCACTGTCATATTCATAAGTGTGCGATCAAATATTAATTTATTATAAAAGTGTGATATATATATATATATATTGTTTAATTTTCAAATAAATCTGTTAATTTGCAAAACAAACCTACTTCTTGGCTCAGTGAGGTCAGGGGGATTCAAAGAGAGGGGCGTTATTTAAGGGTTTATCATCCAGATTATAACTTGTCATAAAAATATATAAATAAGGGCTTCCCTTGGGCATCCCAGACCAGTCATTGACTTAGTTGGAGTGCTGAATTGAAGTCGTTTAACAGAGTGGGGGCTCGAGCTGGGACATCTGCATTAGATCTACCACTTGTGCAGCTTGATACAGTGTGCTAACTGATAGGATACATAAATCCTGTTCGATCACCACGCTGTATTACACTGTAAAAACACTCCTCAAAGGAACGCTCCAAGGAAACGGTCTGTTTTGCAAAATAAAATACTAACTTCTGTAAATCAGGAAGGAAATCAATTTCCAGAATGATGACCTTGGTAGATATCAAAATAGCTAGAGAGCACCTCTTACATAAACTATTTGTGAGAGGTGAGTGGACAAAATGTGTGGTTGCAGGCAATCGCGCAACAGGTCACTGTAACTGGGTCAGATACATGGAGAGATCAGGGTCCCTTACATGTGGCCCTGAGTGAACTATATATGGCCCCTAAGGCCAAGGATGAACACAACAAGATTGCCAGGGTAGCGGCATATTTATATTTATATATGGGAGCCATACAGGACAAATGTGCTGAAGGCCAAGATCTGGCAAATAGGCAACTGATGGCATTAGAGAAGGCCCAATCTGACCTGGTCTCTTCCGAGCAGAGTCTGCAGAGGAGCCAGGAGTCAGAAAATGATAGTAGGCAGTATATCATTAAAATAAAAGAGGATATCCGTATCCTGCAACAGTCAATGTCTGACCAGGATACCAGATTTCTCGCCTTGCAGAAGGAGTACCAAGAAGGTTTGGTCACCCTACTGCAGAGCCAGGAAAAGCTGGAGCGAAAAACGGGACTTCAATAGGGCATGCGCTGAGCAGGTAGTTACCCTGCAAAGCCACCTAGATAGGGAGAAGGCAGAGAGCAACAAACTGATTCTGAAAGACCTGGATACCCAGGCAGAGTTTGATCAGGAGCACCAGAGAGCTGGTGCCTTTCAAAGGCAGAGGGACGACCTGGTGGCACAGATGCAGGCTCTTAGTCAGGAAAAGGACACCTTAGGCCAGGAAGTCTGCCAATTAAAAGAAGCAATTGAAGAAAATCACCTGGCCCTCCAGGGACTGGGTCACCTCCAAAAAGAGCATCAGAACTTGTTAGAGCACACCAGGAGGGTGGCAGATGCTCTGGCAAGAAAGGAACAGGCCAGTAGGGATGGGACTCAGGAGGTAACCCTCCTGCAGCACAGACTGGCCCAGTATTCCAGGACCAACCAGGAGGCACAGAGAGCGAATGAGGCTCTCTGTCAGCACAATGATAGGCTCCAGCAACCGGTAGCCATGCAGGAGAGACTGATAGAGTCTAGTAAGGCCTTAACTGAGAAACTGAAAGCACAGGCTCTTGCATGGCAACAGGGAGCAGGGGCTGATAGAGATGAGGTTCGCTGGGAAAGGGAAACACCTGTGCATAACCTCAGGAGCCCTAGTACCAGAGGCCTTCATCTCTCCCAGTCCTTGGACTCTGCCACCCCCATGTCCCATGGCGCACATGAGCACAGGGCCATGGGCATGGCAGATTACCATCCAGCCAAAAGTATGGCGCTCATAGGCCAGTACCACCCAGGAATGGATGGGCGGGCATCCGGGTATGGGAACCTAAGTACAGTGCAATTTAGTGGGGAAGCCCAGGAGAGTAGGCCCACTAAGGGCATCCTGAAAACCTCTGCCCAGTTAGGTCAGTGGGGGGGGAGGTACTCATCAAATCCTGGTAGCAAGGAGGAATCTGAAGACTCCTCTGAACGTCACAGGACACAGGAGATCAGGTCCCCACATTCTGCCAGCCATTCCCAGGCTCGCAGAATCCGGGAAAACCTGGAAGATCAGACAGGCACCTCTGGGAGCAGTGCTTCTGAGTCAGAGGATGAATGGACCAGGGTCCCCCGAACCAAAAAGGCCAATAAGGCAAAAAGGGCCTTGCTTAAGGACCCCTTAAAATAGATTAAGGCAATAAGGAGTGGCATCATCCCTTATCACAAGAACGTCAAGTATTCTGTTTGGGAACACTTGGAGCTTTACGAGCAAATGATGGAGACTTTCCATTTGAAGGACAGCAGTAGCTGCATTCAGTATGTCAAATGGACATTCTCCCCAGAATACTCCACTTTCTTTGCGGGGCTGGAGGACCAAAACCATTCAAGATGGTCCACATATAGGGGGCCATCTTGAAACATTTTTCTGTTCACAGAAATCCCCAAGAGGCTCGCAAGGCAGCCTACAATTTGCAATGTGGGGAGGATCTGACCCCACAAGAATTTGTGCAGGAATTGAAGCGTGCCTTTGTGCAGACTACCAGAAGGGTGCGCACGGACAGTAAAGAGTTTGTAAATACGTTTTTCCATGCCTTACACAAATACATAATGACCCAGCTAGTGAGAAATTTTCACGAGAAAAGGTCACTAGACTGGGTCATTGAACAGGCTACCCAGATCTATGAGGTGCAGAAGCCCATAGAAAATAAAAACAATGCCCAGAAAAGTCCCAAACCGACCAGAACCCCTGCTGCTGCTATGGTGGCAGAGGTAAAGGTTGCCCCCATTTTAGATTTGGAGATGGGGGGGCCTAAAAACCTGCCTGCACTGAATAATTCTCAGCCCAGAAGGCCCTCGGGCCAGTCACAGACAGGGAGTCAAGGAGGTAGTCCCACAAATGGGCACCCTCGCTCCCCTGACTATGCAAGTCCCCGCTACAAGGGAAACTGGCCCATCCTGGGGTATGTGTGGACCCCTCCAGCCCAAGGAGGGGGATCCAACCAGGCGCCCAACCCAGGGAACCTCCCTCCTAACTTCCCACAGGAGGGCAGAAATTCAACAAACCCTGGGCAGACCTTTTTTCCCCAGGTATCCACCCAACTTCCAGCCCTAAAATCATCCATCCTTCTTTCCCCAATTCCCTGAGCCAGACCACCTAATCCGGGAGAGGGGAGGCCAAGGGTGGAGGGGTACCCAAATCTTCCCAACCCGGGGTACTACCAGAGAAGGGATAGCTACCCTTCCTGGGATCAGCCCAGGGGAGAAAATAGAATCCTGTATCAGCCTGAGCGGGTTTCCCAGTTAGAGCGCCAGGTCCAAAATATGGCACAGGATCTGGGTCACATGTGGAGGGCTCAAAAGAACCCCCAGACGAGCATGCCGGCGCAGAATGCCCCAAACTCTGGGCATGGTGCTCCAGAACAATGACGGGGGTAGCACCCCGATAACCCACCGGTTCCCAGGGAGGAGGCACAAGGGGAAGGGGGGTGTAAAGCCTTGGAGGAAGCTACCTTCCCCACTTGTAAACAGCCCCTGGAAACCCAGGAACCGGAAACAAAATCTCCTACCCCTGAAAATCTGCCACCCAAGGAGCAGAGAGGAGGTAGGAGAAACAAAGGACCCAAACAGACCCATTTTGTGGAGGAGATACAGGACTTCCAATTTGAGGGAGAGGGATCCTCAGAGGATCCGGGCAGAAAGATCTTGTCTTTCAGAGATGGGGGAACTCCTCCCAAGGAAAAGTGGGTCCCAAGGGATTCCAACCCAGACTGGGTAGAGGTGGGGATTGAGCTGTCGCCGCCCATCATTCTATCCCAGAACCAACAATACCGAAAACCCCTGGTTCCAACCCATTCTGGTGACTGCCTCCAAAAAGGGGGGGGGCGGCCCAGAACCGGAACCAGGGGAACCCAAAACTGCATCAATATCCAATTGCCAACTTTTTCTTTCAGATTCCCAAAACTCCCTGCCGAACTCTGCCCAAATCTCTTCACTCTCAATGTCCAAAACCAGAAAATTAGCCCACCAGTTTTCCAAAAATGTTCATTATCTGTGCCCCCTTGAGGAGAAGGAGGGACGATACTATGCCCCGGTACAAGTACAGGGGCAGGGTACAATTTTGGCACTGGTGGACACTGGATCCCAAGCTACCCTTCTGTCCAAACGGGCCTTTGATTAACTAAATGCAGGAAAGGGGGAGAATTACCGTATTCCTCTCACCTCTCTTCCTGCACAACTTCAGAACTTTGACGGGAAGGAAATTCCCGTTGAGGGGACTGCAGATTTGGACATCAAAATTGGGTGACACAAGGTGAAACACCCGGTCATAGTAGTAACTCCATAGGGCACCCCTTGGTTACTAGGGAATGACCCCCTGAGAAGGTTGTCACCCGTAATAGATTGCGTAAACAAGGTCCTCTGGACCCAGACTAGCCGACCAATAAAATTAAAACAGATTGTCAACTATGTTAGCTTAAACGGCACCTGCCACATGGTTGAACAAAAATCTGACCAAGTAAAATTTCACTTCCAGAACAACCAAATTCCAGACGTGACAGTAATAGCAGTAGGACAACAGACTGGTGATGGGGGGTCCTCTCTATTTCTGAAAATCAACCTTCCTTCCAGTTTAAGGTGGTATTCCACACTGGAAGGAAACACTCTGAAATTCTTTACTAATCCACAATCAGACATTCCCACTCCAATAGTCCAGAAAGATGTTAAATCAGCTCAGAGCCTGGCTGATATTCAGCAAATTGGAGAGCAGTTGTTCATCCATGTTCAGTTAAATGATGGGAAGGACTCTGTTCTCACCCGAGTGCGTGTGAACAACGGTAAGAGCTTCATCAGCGAAGCCATGTTCTGCCAACTCCCAAAAGATCCAGCCATTCCCACATTCAAACTAATAGACAAATGGGAATGGATCTGGAAACACCCAAGTCCAAACATCTCCTGCCAAGCAGGTGTATGCTCAAAATCTCCATTCGCAACAAGAGCATAGTCCATAATTGTTGGGTTGTGCGAGACGTCACTGCCACCTTTTACTTAGGCAGTGACATTCTCAATCACTTTACCATTAGTTTGGCCCTAATACACTTCAAAGCTTGGTCCCGATTAGCGGATAATCCCATGGGCTTTGAATATCCAGAAAAAGCATTTAGGTCAGCTCAATTGCTACCTTATGCAGTTGAAATTCAGATTAAAGAGGAAGTCACCATCCCAGAAAGGACCCGACAATTCTCCCTGGAAATTAAAGTTAAAAGAGGACAAAAATTGAAAACCCTGATGCTTATATTCATCTAAATGCTTTTCTACAACAGCAAGAGTTAGGGGGAAACCCAACACTATTAGTCAACATAGAACATGACACCATTCCAATAGAGGTGGATAACAGTGACTTAAAGAGTATTACTCTAGCCACAGGCACCATTATTGGAATGGCGGTTGATGACTGACATTTATCCATTGATTTAGGAAATGAACTGTTAGGACCAATCCCCAAGGACTGTTTTGACAGTTACAGTGATGACAACACAACACCAGACAGGATCTTTACCCAGCATGGGGGGAACTTCCTGGTGTACACTTCCTGCCCTTATCGTAAGGAATATGTGACTTGTGACTTCAGAAGGGATGAGGTGATTTTCCAGGTCCATGAGGGCTGCCTTTCCCACCTGAAGCCTCCAGTCCACATCAGCACTCTGACCAGGGGCTTCTCCACCCAGCTGGAGGAGGCCGCTGAGATAGCAAAACCAGAAGTCTTTCCAGGATTCAGGCAGATGGTGGAAGAGAGAGTCAACCTAGCTGATGCCTGTGTGACTCTGGAACAGAAGCAAAAGTTGAAACAAGTTTTCTTGGATTTCCAAGATCTCTTTGCGGTAGACTCATATGACTGTGGTCGCACCGACATCCATACAACAACAATTCCCACGCACCCTGGCATGACTCCAGTGTTTGTGAAGCAATAGCGCTTGCCTCTCGCATCAATGGAGTCCCTTACTGAAATAATTAAGAACCTTGAGTCCCGGGGATAATCCGTCCAGTTCACAGCACCTTCAATAATCTGTTGCTGGGAATATTGAAGCCAAACAGCCAGTGGAGACTCTGCGCCGACCTTAGGGAGCTCAACAAACGGGTCCATACTTCCCGATGGCCTCTTCCCTACATTGACCAAGGGCTGGCCCAGATCCACGGGTCACAGGTATTCACTGCAATAGACCTGACCAAAGGATACTGGACTGTGCCTGTCAGTAGGGAGGACCAATACAAGCTGGCTTTTACATTTGGGGGCCAGCAGTACACATGGACCCGGACTCCCTTCGGATACCTCAACTCCAGCAATTAATTCAACATTTTCCTACATAAGGCTATGCCCAACCTGGGTGCAAGGGGTAACCTGGCTTATGTAGATGATGTCCTCATCAAAAGTTAATCTGTGGAGGAAAACATAGCGGAGATCCGTTATGTTCTGACGCAGTTGAGGGCGGCCGGAGCAAAACTTTCCTTTCAGAAAGCACAGTGGTGTAGAACCCGTGTTAATTTCTTGGGGCATGAGATTACTCCTCAGGGTCTCTGTCCCCAGGAAAAGAAAGTGGAAGCACTCCAGAAACTGAAAGGCCCCACAACCCTGCATGAACTAAGGAGCCTCCTTGGACTGACTAATTACAGCAGAAAGTTCATTGAGGGCTACGCAGAGATCACCAGACCCCTGATTCATCTCTTGAAGGGGGGTCAAGTGGGAATGGGGTCCAGAACAATCCGAGGCTGTAAGACAGCTCAAAAGAAGCCTCTCACAAACCCCCTGCCTAGCATACCTTGTCAGAAACAAGGAGTTTTTCTTGGAGACAGGGTTCTCTAATACATGCTTGACTGCAGTATTATATCAAAAGCATGACAAGGTCATTAAAGTAATCTCCTATGCAAGCAAAACTTTATCCTCTGTGGAGGAAAAAATCAATGATTGTGAGAAGGCACTCCTGGCAACGGTGTGTGCATTGAAGAATTACCACCCGTTTATCCAGGGGGAACACATCATAGTGGAGACCCCACACCAGCCTCTGCAATATCTCCAAAGTGACAGAATCTGGGCCAGAAATGTGAGCAATTCCCAAATTACTTCCTGGATTCTGTCAATGCAAGGCTTTCCTGTGGAGGTCAGATATGGCCAAAACAAGAAGAGTCCCCTCGCGCAAGGTCTGGCTGACTTGCATGATTGTGCCAGAGAAAACTGTCTCGAGGACAAAAGTCTAAAAATCAAGGACAACATGGAGGCATACCTTAATTCCCCACACAAAGTCTTTGAAGAAGACAAGTGTGAAGAAATGCCCACTGTCTATGTGGACGGATGTTCTTACCATGTTGACAACAACGGGGAAAAAGAACTAGTGGCCGGCGTAGGGAATGCATGGGTGAATGAGTCCCCAGAACCCTCCCCTGGATACAAGATTGGTCCCCGAAGTAGTCAGGTGGCAGAGTTGATGGCTGTGCATCAAGCCATCCTCACTGCTGTCCAACATCAACTCCACGAACTGGTCATAATCACAGATTTGGATTATGTACGAAACGGGTTCATGGAGCACCTGGTTAATTGGAAAACTAGAGGCATGTTATGTGCTAATAACAAACCCTTGAAACATGGGAAGCTAATTCAAAACATTGATGATCTGGTCACCGTGAATGGGATTACCATCTACTGGAAAAAGATCAAGGGTCATTCCAAAGTAGAGGGACCAGACAAAACTGGAAATGACTTAGCTGATCAGCTGGCCAAAACCGGGGCCATCCAAGGGAATCTAATAGAGATTGAGTGCCTGTTGGGGGAGATCCAGGTCACTGCTATCACTAGGTCCCAGACAAATGCTCACGATGATCTTTCAACTACACAATGGAGTAAGGAGACCACAGATGCTGATTTGATAACAGCTCAGAAAGGGGATCTAATAATTGGTAAGTTTTACCAACACATTGAGGACCCTGAGACCTTTCCCCTGATGGATACCGATTACATTGGGAAAGAGGACCTTAGAGTGTTGATGAAATGTCCAAAAAATGTTCCGAATCCAAGACGGTTTGTTGGTAAGGAAATCCCAAGCTGGCCATGATCAGTGGGTGGTCCCGACCTCATTCCGAAGCCTGATATTAAGTCACGCCCATGATGCGGCCACCGCCGGTCATAGGGGGTTTCATACAACACTTGAGATCTTAAGAGAGGTTGAGACTGCCCACACATGGGGCAGGACCTCGACCAATACTTGAAGGGGTGTCTTGTGTGTGCACAATTTCAGCCAACATCCCTCACACACCGTGCGCCTCTCCAAAAGAGGGGGATGACACTGCAATGGTCAGATTTGCAAGTCGACTTCATAGGCCCCGTGATTCGCTCCTCTAGGGGAAATAAGTACATGTTGACGGTGACATGCTTATTTACTAAATGGGTGGAACGTCTCCCGGCCCCAAACTGCAAGGCAGAAACAGCAGCTTGCCTGATGATCAACCACATCTTTACGCATTTTGGTCTACCCCAAAGGATTGAGTCAGACAGAGGTAGCCACTTCACCAGCGAAGTAATGACTAAGATGTGGGAGATACTGGGGGTTAAAAGGAAGCTACACATTGCTTACTGACCAGCTTCTTCTGGGGCAGTAGAACGTTATAACAAGACAATTGTGAGCATATTCAAAACATGTGTGGCAGATTCTGGGCCAAGTTGGGATATCCGATTACCTCTGGTCCTAATGGCCAACGGATCTACCCCTTCATCTGCAACTAAAATGTCACCATTTGAGCTGATGACTGGACGCAAGATGGTGCTTCCCCAGCATTTGCTCTACAGGACCCAAGAGCAAACCTTGATTAATGCCTCCACAACTCATGAGTATGTGGAGAATTTAAGGAAACACCTTCAACATGCTTTTGCCTATGCTCAGCGGAATCTAGAAAACTCACTTTGACCTGAAGACTACCAGGAAAGAATACAATGTGGGAGACCGGGTCTATCTATACAATTTCAAGAGGAACCAGGCCAAACAGCGGAAATTTTTGCCTATATGGAAGGGACCTTTTGAAATTGTAGACAAGATCTCCCCAGTCGCCTACAAGATCCGCATCCCCAAAGGTAGTTTGGCAGAAGGGGAAGATAAGTAGGTCCACATTAATCAGCTAAAGTGTTGCCATCCCAGGCGCACTCTGCAACAACTGGAGGAACCCTCTGGAATCCCAGAGGGGGCCACCCCAGATCAATAAAAACTCCAACCCTAAAATATTCCACATACCAAAAATATAGGAACAGAATGCAAATGTCTCCTGATTATATCTTGTTTTTTAAACTAAGAATGTAAATGTCTCTTGATTTATAAAATGTACATGCCGCCCCACTATATCAATAGTGGGGGAGAAATGTCTACAAATAGGTATTGCCGCTTTGCTTTGTCATCCTAGGAGAGATGAAACCATGGAGACTGGCCAAGGAGGACGACGCGGGGACCGAGAGCAAAGATCTGAGGGGCCCGGGGTACCGCCCGAAACTCCCATCAGGACCGGCGAGGAGAATCGATTGATCCACCCTGATGGAGGAAAAGATGGTGAACTCTGCCATCTGCGGAATCAGAACAAGATGATGTGGACATCCCAGCGCGTGGATCAAAACATCCTTTGCACCCGACTCCCCCTCGACTCGAAATCAAAGTGCAGTCGGGCGGGGGGCTTGTCAGGTGTCTTGACCCACGTTTGAATTATTAGGCTACAACATTTGGTGCTGTGGGCTTAGAAAATCCAAGATGGCCGAAAAGCCCACATTTGCGCCAGAATCCAGGAAAACCGTGCAGTTTTGCGCACACCAAAATGGTCGGCTGACCTGCCACCAACCAGTGCGAGAGTGATGGGCCAGAAGCACCATGAGTGAAACGTGGTGCCAAAGGAAAAACAGCAGTGCCGTTTAGCTCAAAAAGCGCCTTGAAATCACCTTTGTTTCTCTGAAATGCAAGCTAAAAATGCCTATTTTAAACATTGAAAGATATTCAAAAATCTCACTGAACACCAGCAGACATTTGGCAGAATGTAGTATTGTGTGCATACCAAATCTGGAAAGATGAAGAGCCTAAAATAATGTTCATAACACAACTGGCTGAGCGGTGGATGTCAGCAGCTTAGGTGAAATTGGACTTAAAACCACTAAAATTGAAATGTTTAAAATAAATGAGTGACCTACTTTTTGAGTGTCACATAGGTTGCAACTGTTTAAATGTCATAGTTTTGAACTTAGAATCAGCGTTCTAGCTGCATGTGTAAAAATTGTAAGTTTGATTTGAATGAAGAAAACTGGAACAAAAGTGACATTTAGCTGAAGCCTGGCTTGAAGAGATTGAATTCTGCCTGGCAACTACTCCGAAAGGAGTTGAAACTTGCCCAGCAACTGCATTCACAGGCCTGGCTGCCTTCTGCTGTTCCCACCAAAAGGAGATTACACCTCTCTGATTGAATTAGGGGTGGGGTACCGGGGGCTGCAGGAAACAGAACAATGAGCTTTCCTTGGCTCAGGCAAATGTTAAATTGCGGGGGTCGTAAATGGCTTCCTCTTGGAAGAAACTGGGAGGAGCAGTGCTTCTGGGAGCCAGCTGAGCTGGAGGCGGGGACAGACAGAAATCCCCCCATGTGCTTTGGAACCTAAACCACACCCATCTGGGCCAGAGCATAATTTTAAAAAGATGGATAATTCATAGTACGAAATTGTCAAAATTATATAATAATATAATTTATTCTAGTGATTTTTCTGTGCACATTTTAAGAGGTGTTCGGACTCTGGTATGTTCTGGGGGGTAGTAGCGGAAAATAAGGTATGACTCCAAATGTCTGTATGCTAAAAATCTGACACTATCATCTGATGCCCATACTCCTTGTGCTCGTGTGTGTAAATTCTGGAAAGGTTTAGAGGTTGTGTTCTTGATGAAAAGGGCAGAATTCTGTCAGAAGTGGAAACGACATCTTACAAAGACAGGGATTGGATGATTTGGTGCTACAGAAAATATGTTAACTGGACATATAATATTAGAAAAATTGTACATAGATAAATATGTATTTGGATCGAAAATAGATTTGTGTGCAAATTGACAAGGGGAGGATCCTCTGACCCATAAACCTACCTCATCACGATGACACTCCATTTCCTTCCCCAATCAAGGGAGAGAGGAGAGCTTGGCCAATGATAAGTTGTGAGGGACAGGCTTAGTTATGCCCACGCACACACCCATTTTCTAAAGACATAAAAGGAGCCACTGGGACCCAGTTAGGCACAGCCATTTTCCATTTCAAACTGATTTCTTGCGAAGCACTCTGCCGGACCAGACAATATCAAGAAGGACCATCCAGAACTTAGACTCCAGACTCCAGACCTTTAAGCAGAGGGGCCTGAACTACAAGCTGAATCCTTTTCAGCAGGCCTCAAAATCTTTTGCAACCTGACTCTTCAACAGCCGGGCTGTGGTGTTTGATTCTGGCTAGAACCCTATGCCAGAACCCAGAAAGCAGTGCTGTATCCAGACCAGACCGCTGTGCAGTGCCAAGAACTTTTGCCAGAACCAGAGATCCAGACCAGCAGAGCAGAGCTGACCCTGATCGCTGTGAGCAGAACCGGTACCAGAGACCATCCGTGGCGAGAAAACCGCAGCTAAACCTGTTGACCAGATCCGTGACAGAGGCCCATTCCTTCCAAGACTAGGAGTGAGTATCCTGAAAACTGTGCCAGAACCAATCTCTTAGTTTAAAATAATCTAATTCAAACCATTTCAACCTATCTAGAACTGCATCATAGAATTGTGTGTCCATCCTGTTGATTCAAAACCTTCCACAGCGCATCTGTCATTCTGAAACTTTAATTTTACTTCTGAAAATCAACCTCCACTAAATTGTCTGTATCTTAGGAACGAGATTTAACTTTCATTTTAAAGCTAAGAATCTAAGCTTTCCGACAAGCCCAAAACCGACTTTCTATTCCTTATAGTTTTTCCATAATCGCGCTTGACGCATTCGGAAAAAGTGCCGCGAATTGCAACTAGCTCATTTCACCACTTGTAAAAAAACGCTGTCTTTTGCTTTGCATTGCTGAAATCCGTTTTCAACCTAATAATCCCTCATGAATCACTGATAGTGTTGACCTGAACCAATCTCAAGTAGCTATTACCTACCCTGAATCTCCTATAGGGAATTAAAATCATTTTTAGCATATTTTCACTTCTTTGCAAATCACATTTAAAGTATTTTTGCCTGCGTTTTAAAATCATCCCTGTTGCTCTAAGCTTGCTGGGGGGAATTGAACATTGAATTGCATTTTGATTATATTCGTGAAACTGTGTGCTCTCATTCCATCTCTTTATACTGCATAGGGGGGGAGTGAATTGCCACAAGGGGAAAAGTGATTATATTCTCTCTTGTTGAAACCATATCAGTTTATTTCTGTGCTGCAATCTTTCCATCATTGTTTTTCCTTGAAACCATAAAGCATTCTCAGCTACCTTATCCTTCCGATACCAACTCCTAAGTGATTACAAAAGTGTGCTAGGGTAATATTATCTATTGTTGATCACTGTCATATTCATAAGTGTGCAATCAAATATTAATTTATTATAAAAGTGTGATATATATATATATATATATATTGTTTCATTTTCAAATAAATCTGTTAATTTGCAAAACACACCTGCTTTTTGGCTCAGTGAGGTCAGGGGGATTCAAAGAGAGGGGCGTTATATAACGGTTTATCATCCAGATTATAACTTGTCATAAAAATATATAAATAAGGGCTTCCCTTGGGCATACCAGACCAGGCTTTGACTTAGTTGGAGTGCTGAATTGAAGTTGCTTAACATGATACAGTTTTCTGTTCTGGTAGACTGCCTCCATAGCATGCCTGGCCACCAGCTCCACATGTGTGCAGCCCAAAGCACTGATCACGTTTGGCATGCCTGCAAGTGCATGGAAGATTATTTTGGTGCCATTGACCTGGTCAGCAATCCTGGGTAGGCTGATGTGGTCTCCAACGTGATGCAGGAGTGCATCAATGACCTGGAACAGGACACGCAAAAAACAGGGTTGAGATACCTCATGCAGCTCACCCACAGTGTGTTGGTATGTGTCTGGCTAGGAAGTGTAACACAGACACTACCTTGAGCAAGGGGGGGATGGCTGTGCAGATATTTCTCAGGCTGACCAGGTCATCATGGATCAGGTCCATTATTGAAGTGATGGTGTCCCTGTCTAGATGGTACAGGGTGTAGATCTGGCTTTGGCTAAGGTTGAAAGGTGTGGCCCTTATGCTTGGAATTGGTGGCTGCCTGCGGGCTGTGACCTGCTGGACATTGGGGGTTGATGGGCCATGATGGCCCTCGTTCTCCTCAAGCGCCTGTGCCACAACCTCTGCCTCCCAGCCTCTTCACGTAGTAGGCCTGCACGCAGGACTTGCAGCTCCAGTACTCCTACTGCTAGCATGGTAGGGCTGGAAGGGGTGTGTGGTGTGGGAGTGGTCATTCTGTGCTGTAGCAGTGCTCATTGGGACAACCTGTGCTGAATTTGGACACCTGTGGAATGTTTCTACACACCAGAGTCTACTTAATGCCTGGCTCAGCGATGCTGGTTTTTCTGGCATGGTTTTCACTGTGCGACCGGCATGTCTTTGCAGGTATTTATGTGTGCGTGGAGATCAAAATGTGCACTTACTAATGCCATGATGGTATCTCAGGCACGACTGATGCATCTCTCTGCAGATTCCGGCAATGGTGTAGCCAGATGCAGTGGGTCACTTGCGGTGCTATTGTTACCGGCATCACAACTCAGACTACGCCAGTCCAGAAAAGGCTGCTGGTATTGAGTGACCGGCAATGCTATTTCCGGACTGGCACACTTGTAATGAGGCCCAATGTCCACTCTCCAAGTAGAATTACACAGATGCACAGAATTCAGGTACTTCCTGACTGCAAGCATGAGACTACTTCCTTCTATGCCACAGAAAACCTCTTGCTCTTTTCTTTCCGAGCCACACAAAGGGAGGAGATCAGCCTGAATGAGACTGACCTCCAGTATTGTTGGGCTAAAGCTGTATGTATTGTCCTGTTGCAGATGCGCATCAGCATTGGTGGAATTCCATTTGGAATGTTCGGCAGAGATGGATTTGAATGAGCTCACTATCGCAAAGTTCTTGTGAGTTGATGTTTCTGCGTGGTATTAGCAGATGAATTAGGCAGCAGAGGTGCTTTTTGTTCATTGTCGCCGTGCATGGTCGGTCACCTGTTGGTTAAAGTTATGTTTTGATTCTGATGTTCATTAAGATGTCTGTTTTACTGTTGTTTGATAATTTGGTAAAATTGCCAATGGGTCTTGACATTCTGATTTAGCTAGAAGGGTGTGGGAAGATGGGCCTCAATTATTCAGATCGCCTGTGTTCATTGGATGATGTGTTATGCTCGGATCCATTGCATGTGAGGTTCACTTATATTTAGGTCACACAGATCCTAACCCGAATGAATACATTCTCCCATAGGCCCTTTCTAAAAGGTTTTGTGAGTGTTTTTTTTATGTTCTCAAAAATAGGGCTGGCCAGTTTCCACTGCGCAATTTTCTTGTGAGTGGGCACCTGCTGTCTGAGATTTTCCCATGATCACAGGCTGGTGTCTGCAGAATATCCAGGTGTCTAGCTATTTTCTACATGTTAGGTAACCATCCTCTGTCATGCAGGTGTTTGGGTGGCAACCCCAGAGTCTGGTTGAGAGGCAAGAGAAGGAAGATTCTTTGTGGCATTCCCGATTGAAGGTTGGCACTGTTAATAGGGCATTGTTGCTGAACAAAGCTCTCTCGATGGTATCAAATTAATTTACTTGTGAAAGAGTCTAGGCCGCTGCCATAGAATGCATGCCTGCAAGTGCATGGAAGATTATTTTGGTGCCATTGACCTGGTCAGCAATCCTGGGTAGGCTGATGTGGTCTCCAACGTGATGCAGGAGTGCATCAATGACCTGGAACAGGACACGCAAAAAACAGGGTTGAGATACCCATGCAGCTCACCCACAGTGTGTTGGTATGTGTCTGGCTAGGAAGTGTAACACAGACACTACCTTGAGCAAGGGGGGGATGGCTGTGCAGATATTTCTCAGGCTGACCAGGTCATCATGGATCAGGTCCACTATTGAAGTGATGGTGTCCCTGTCTAGATGGTACAGGGTGTAGATCTGGCTTTGGCTAAGGTTGAAAGGTGTGGCCCTTATGCTTGGAATTGGTGGCTGCCTGCGGGCTGTGACCTGCTGGACATTGGGGGTTGATGGGCCATGATGGCCCTCGTTCTCCTCAAGCGCCTGTGCCACAACCTCTGCCTCCCAGCCTCTTCACGTAGTAGGCCTGCACGCAGGACTTGCAGCTCCAGTACTCCTACTGCTAGCATGGTAGGGCTGGAAGGGGTGTGTGGTGTGGGAGTGGTCATTTTGTGCTGTAGCAGTGCTCATTGGGACAACCTGTGCTGAATTTGGACACCTGTGGAATGTTTCTACACACCAGAGTCTACTTAATGCCTGGCTCAGCGATGCTGGTTTTTCTGGCATGGTTTTCACTGTGCGACCGGCATGTCTTTGCAGGTATTTATGTGTGCGTGGAGATCAAAATGTGCACTTACTAATGCCATGCTGGTATCTCAGGCACGACTGATGCATCTCTCTGCAGATTCCGGCAATGGTGTAGCCAGATGCAGTGGGTAATGCAGAGATTTGGTGTGAGTCCTCTGTTTGATTGGGAGCAAATGGTGTGTTTTGAGGGATGGGCTGGTGTGAGTATATTGTTCATGTCTAACAAGAAGTCTATTAGCCCAGTTTTGGACTTGTTTTAGCCAGCTGAGTAGGTTGCACAGGGCTCCCATGTAAAGACAGTGGCATAATATGATATAATCTTGAGAATACTATTTGTGATCACTACTGTGGTTCTGTGCATGAAGGTCAGGTAGGGCATGATGCATTGGATAGTTAACAGATGAAAAAGGAGCTACTTCCAGTGGCTTTAACTTTTTGGATCAAGCGTGAGGTTTCTGTTCATCATGAGTCATTGGTTCCTGACCATTGACTAGGAAGAGGGATATGTCTTATATCACATGGCAAGGGAATTCATGTCTTACTTGGTGGTGTAGGGCCACATACCATATGCCCTGTTTTAGTGGGCTTAAGTTTCAGCCTGTTTGCCACCAAGTGTCCATGTGCTACAGGGAAACGATTAGTAGCAGCTGAACTCATGAAAAGGACAGTAATCATGGGGTTCCAGTTTGGGACAGACATAGGGAACAGATCAACTGAGACAGGTTTGGAGGGAAGGAAATAGAGAAAAAGAACTGGCAAAGACTTGCAAAGTCAAGAAGGCATTAACGTTCTGGAGTGATAGGTGTAAGAAAAGCAGAACATTCCCTGAATGCGGGGAAAAAGTACAAAGTATGAAGAACACTTAGGAGGAAAGGAGAGAAGGCAGAGGATTGATATGGGGGTACAGAGAGAGGAATAAAATGAGCAAAGGAAAGGAGAGGAGGAGAGTATATAGAGGGGTCAAAGGTCAGACTGTGTGCAGAAGAAAAAAGTTTGGAGTGGAGGTATAGAGGGTCTGATCATTGTGCGGTGTTAAGGAGGAAAGCAAAGAGACAAAGCAGAAAGATTGTCAGTCCAGGAAGTTAAGAGTAGAGGTAATGCAGAGGGTGTGTCAGTTCAACATGAGCAGGTGAAGACTGTAGCAGAGTTTATTGCCAGTGCTCCGGGGCACACAGCTAAAGCTCCTTGCACGGAGCGAGATCTGGGAAGAATGTGATCCAATTGTAGCGAGACCTGAAGCAAGAGGGAACTCCTCATATCCCACAGGTTGGGAGCACCATGTAGAAAGACCTCAGCATCCTGACTACAGCGACTACAGCTGAAATATCAACCCAACCAAGAAAAAAGTTCAGGCAACACTTAATATCCCAATTAATGTGAGTTAGTTGTGTTTTACTAAGGAGTTGGACCGCAGCGAGTTGAGGACACATTAATGGATTACGGTCCCCAAGCAAGCTGGAATTGCTCCCTTCCTGTTAATCAGAAAATTCTCCCTTTCTTCCAAACCAGGAGTCTAGTTGTGTTGAAGAAAAAACAACTTTAGCCTTATCTCGTGAGGACTGAGTGGTAACCTTGGTTAAAACAACCCACTCACAGTCACCATTGAAGATAATGGTGTGGCGTTGTGGGCAATTTTACTCCTCAAAGATTGGGATGATAATATGGGGATCCCTGACACAGGGGAGCATTTATGTCTCCCACAGAAGGATTGTGAATTATATTAGGGGCTCTTTGAAGTCTTTGTTAAAACGTAAATCTTGGCTCCCAGTTCTTTAGGGTCAGTCACCCCTGCTGGTTCTGTGTCTTAAAATTGCGGCAAAAATGGCTGTGGACACAAAATATTGCAGCAAAAAGGCTGTGGTTTTGCCGCCGCAATCCATGTAAAGGATGCAGGGGACACCCCTGCAACCCCTGCTCCCCTTAAATGGTGTAATGGGGTACACCTTTAACGGGTCAAACCATGGCATTTTTGCCACGATTTTTAGTACAGGGGACAGATTTGCCGTAATTATATCACTGCATACCAAATAAATAGCATTACATATTTGCTGTTCTTATAGCTGCTGCACTGCTTTTTTCCGGTTACTTCCCAGTAGAGTTATATTAATTCTGCCTTCCATATCATGTGATTTGGAATATATTGTCTCATTTGACTTGCTCTTGGGCGTTGTCATGAACCGTCAAAATAGCTAGAACATCAACCATTATGATTTATGAGTACAAAAGCTAAATTAAAAATAGGCAGATAGCAATATTAGTACAATGTTTCATATGCCATTACGAAAAGACGTCTAACCTGAGAATAAACGAATTGAATTAATATGAAGGCCATACGGGAGGAGAGGGACGAGAACATTGTGTGCTACGCAGAGCGGCTGTTTGAAGCGATACATGTGGCACTGTGAAAACCCCTTAAGGCTGTTCTGACTGAGCGACCAAACCACAGAGGCTGGAGTGCACGTTCGGGCCCTCAGGGCCCCTGTGATGGCGTTATGACGAGGGCATATCTTATTTAATCTTTATGTGATCACCTTAAGTGACCTTCTTACAGAGATTAGCCCAGACATCCCTGCGCTGCTCTCTTCGACCCCCGCTGTGCTAGTGTCTCGGTCATCCCTCGCCGTGTGAAAGTCACGTGGTAGCTATGCAATATTTATGCGCAGACAAGGTCGAGGAGGGATTCCCGCCAACTCCAACGCCAGGCACCTGCGCGAGAAACTGTCATTTGTTAAACATATTTTTTCTAGCAGAATGGTGCTTACCAGGTCCAGTACTGCTTGGGGCTTAGAGTGCGTGATAACTTGTCATGGTCTCACGAGACAGACACGTCGATGTTTTTCTTGGGGCAGATGCTCGGTGTGTCAGTTTTAATATCAGTATGTAATCTACACGCCCAGTCATGCTGTGATGGCGCACTCGCGCTTATGTCAATGGGGCAACACCACGTGATTTACTGATCAATGCTAAGTGTATCTTAAAACATTGGAATGAGGGCCCTTCTAGAACAGGAAAGAGCATTCAGAGAGAAAAAGAAGGCAGCGGTTAAGCTTTACAACCCGAGAGTACACAGGCATGCATAAATCCTCCCCTGGGTTACAATTTTGGTGAACCCGCACAGAGGGCCTTTTGCCAGTAGCTGGTACATGCGGCACCAGAGAGGCCTTCGTGCACTTCATGCTGTTCTGATAACCGTACAACCATATAAGGAAGAGTGTTGTTGATCGTTTGAGAAAGGGCGTTAGGGGGCGTGGCAGGCAGCCACTTAAATGGCTGCTGGATCTGTGTGCTCCTCAGACTGAGCACACTGCATAAGGGCTAAAAAAAACCCGAATCTGTTAGCATAGCTGCAACAATAATGAGATGTTTTGTATCTTTCACCAATGCGCGGTACATAGAATATTTACATATACTTATCAACCAACAGAAGTTGGTACTCATTAACCGACCTCAGAAGAAGGAAAGGCTGAGTTAGCCTTGCCGGGATGCGAACTTGTGACACGCAGACCACAGGAGCGGGCAACCCACTGAGCTATGTTCACCTCAGCCTTGCCCTTCAGATATTTCTCTTTTATCTCCTCTTTCCACGTCTGATTTTTCTGGTTATTTCCATTTCTAAAGAGTGAGTTGGGCGGTATTCTGGTGGTAAGTCTTCCAAAATACCGGAAAACTCAATTGTGGTTACTGCCACCTGACCCCAAGGAGTTATCACAGGATTACAACTGGTGGTAATTCCATGGGTATTTTGGGCGGATTTACCGCTGGCCAAATCACTGTGCAGTAAATATGCTGATTTTTGGAGGTAAAGTGGGGGATTTACACACAGAAAGAAGCTGGAGGAGAATCCGTCACTTTTCCACAGGCGGATTTATCACGCAGTGATTCAGCCAGTGGCAAATCCGCCAAAAATCAAAATTTGGAATGGGGGAAAAGTGGCGCTAATGGAATTACCGCAATGTTTTCCCTGCACCCCAACCTTGTAGTGAGGCCCAAAGTATCCTCTCTCCATGCTTCTTTTCCATCTATCAATTCTAATTCTATTCTAACACCCTTCTTCCCCATTCAAGTTCTTCTCTCTTCCTTTTTTCACCATTATCCAATTGTGCTGCCCCTTCTTTACTCCCACTCACTCACCCCGCTTCATCCCTTCTTGATCCCCTTCCCTCATTGCTTATACTCTCTGTCTATCCATTTTTCTTGCCATACTTGACTTCCTTGTTTAATCTTTCTGTCGTCTTCTACTTTCCTCACTCCTTTTAAGCATGTTATCATCTCTATTCTCAAAAGGTCTTCTCTAGAGCCTTCAATTTCCACATATTTCTCTTCGTCCGCTTCTCTCTAAGCTCTTTGAAAGAGCTGTTTCAATAAATTTTCTGCCTTTCTTATCCAGTACTCTATTTTTCCACCTTTTCAATCTGACTTCCACCCTCTCACTTTTTCATTTTATCCTGACTCGATGACTGTTCCTCCCTTCTAGTTGGGCTCCCACATTTCCATTTCACTCATTTTAGATCTATCAAGTGTCCTCCTCTTCCAGCTGTTCCCTCGTTCCTCCTCTTCCAGTTGATCCCTCGTTCTCCTTTGTTACCTTCTCTTCTTTCCAACTCTCTTCTACCATTCGACCTTCATCTGTCCTTTCACTTCCTCTACATTGTTTTTAAAACCCTCCATGGTCTTGCTCCTGCTTATTTATCCTGCCTACTTTCACTTTACTCTGCTTCTCGATCCGTCCCCTCTCAGTTAAGATTCCTTCTCACTGTTCCTAAGCTTCCTCAACTCTCCACATTTTCCCAACCCGATCTAAAGCAACATTTCCACATTACTATTTCTACTCGATAATGTCTGTTTTTTATTCTTCCACCAATGCATGTATAAATTGGACCATTTCATCTTTAGTAGCTACAAATTTTTTGGCAAAAGTGCTTTATAAGTATCAATAAAATAAAAAATATATAAAAATCAGAAAACGAAAATAACACTCCCCAACTGTGTGATATGAGTGGGACATCGATGCAGCATGGTAGCGCATAAATACTGGTGTGCATACAGGCCAGTGAGCGATTCCGCATGTAAGAAACATGCTGCTCGAGAGGTCAGTGTGGCGAGAGTTGAGAATGGAATGAGAAAGGGTTCCTATTTCAAAAAAGCATTGCGATTGTATGCCCATTAACATGAAAGGGGAAAATGCATCATTCTATAAACACAAAGGGTTCTAGAGGCCTTTCTATGGTCATAGAGTGAGCACTATCACAGGGGCGGCTGTCTTCGATGGTCTAATATCCTAGTGAAATACTCATTCAAATACAGCTCTATTGGTCTGTCTATAGTCATAGAGAGAGGACTGTAAAGGTTCTCGCAAAGGTTTAATGCCCTGGCTTGTTTTATTTTAATTAATAATAAAATGATGCAGGCAATCCATCTCAGACAGAGAGGCCCCCAACTACTCCCCCTCTCACTAAACTACATGTCAAAAGCATAGGGTACAAATGTGCCCTGCTGCATCACTATTCAAAACACAGGATGCATGCCTCTGTTGACTCTCTGGGAGGAAAGGTAACTCGTCCCTTGCTTGGCCTGGGACCTCCCAGATGGAAATGCCCTGAGAGCATGGCTTCAACAAGACAATTTCAAAGCAAAGGCCTGACTGACACTAGGGGGCTGTACATGAGAGAGCCTGTGAAGCTGATGAAAAGTCAGGGGTACAGTGGGCTCGAGGCAGGATTCCTCCATATTACTTTTCTGTGGGCTTTTCTCACCTTCCCATCTCCTAAAAATCCTGCCGAACAAGACAATCTGGGTATGACTTCATAAGATAGGGGCAGAGGTGGACTTTGAGCCAAAAGGCCCTGGAAATAATTTTCAAAGTGGCCCCATATTACACATTTTCAGCAAACCCAACTCTTTTCCTATTGGAACATTTGGAAATACCACACAAAGGAGGACATGACTGGAGAGGCCTACCGGGAAATCTCCAGAGTTCCCTATATGCCAGTTCATCCCTGGATAAGTGTCACTTGTATCAAGGATGGGGATTGGACCTAATTTACCTTTATTGGTAATGAGTTGTAAAACTTTTACAAAATTCAAACACCTTAAAACAAACAAATAGACAGCTTAGAATAATTTCGACTTCCATCATATAAAACATTCTTGTTATACATTCAGAAGTAAAAATGCAGCATACAGCAAAAATGCAACATATCCAGAGTAAATGATCATGAGGAATTTGAAAAATGTCAATTTGTGGTACTCTAAAATCATAAATAATAAAACTGCTGATATTCAGTCCAGCATATTAAAACACATTTTATACACCATATCATAGGGAACATAGACAGAGTAAAAGGACTGTCTACCCTTCTTCATGAGATACAATCCATTATTCACCCCCAGTGCATATCGATTTCAAGAGCAGTTTACTTATCACTCCCCAAAGCCTAAATAGGGCAAGATGCATCATTTTACTATCAGTATTTAGACAGTAAGTCCAGAATGGATCTGTTTTGATAGTCTCATAGATATGCACAAGACTACCAAAGGTAGTCATTATTGCTGCGCCCAGACCAGAACATACCTGAATAAATGTTGGGCAGTCTCCAGTAGTACCTTACTCTTACAAATTTGACAGGTACGTGCCTGACGTGGCACATTGTACCTAGCGCCAAGGGTTATCCACAGGGGCAATTGGTTTAATCTCAAAAAATTCCTTGCCGCAGTGCTTGAATAGATTAACAAATACCTCTGCGCTTTTAAATAACGTTAGGTAACATTAACCACGCCAATATGGGATCTTAGACTACTGAGGTGCTCATAGTTCTTAGTCCAATCCCACAATCGTATTTTATTTTTCAACATACATTTCAGAGTTGTAGTGCTGGTGCCCCGATTAAATGCCGGTGCCCAGCCAATAATGCCAAACCACTTCATCATAAGATTCCTAAAGTCATTCCCTTTATGCCTATTACTGGCTTGTCCATAGGTAGCCATGAGTGCAAGAAGCTGACATATTGGATTCATGTTCATTTTCAAAAACAGAATACCCTGATTCATTATTACCTGGCTTTTTAATGACACCAATCCTAGCTCCAACCTAATATACTCTATTGATGTAGACTAGGCAAAGCCCAGGGTCCTTCTCCAAAAATAGCTTTCAATAGTATCAAGCCATCGTAGATCATCCATAGCCAGGGTATCCGAGCCATATCGCAGCATTGTGCACATGTATTGGTTATATGACGTCAAAACACATTCCATAGAGAAACCTGCAGTTTGTCTATCAACCTATGTATCAAGTTTGTCAATCTCTTAACCTTAATACACTTACTTTACTTTATATGGCTGGATGAGTGAGAGGAGCTCATTTCTAATCCCAGGTATGGGTATTTTTCGACCCTTTGATATTGATTTCTATTGCGCTCATACATAAGTGTTTCAGAGCGCGACAAGGCAAGGGAAGGGGAAAAGGGGAGAACAAAAACAACGATCTTACTAGGCCCAGTGACATTGAGAACGTGCAAGTGCAGGGTAGAGGGAGAAGGGGGAGAAGTGCATGGAAGGGGGAACAAAAGGAGAGTGCGGAGCGAGAAGGAAAAAACAAAAATAATAATAAAATAATAAATAAAAAGGCAACAAACAATGGGAGTGCAGCCAGCAAGTGGCAAGTGTTGGGTTTATGGCAGCAGGCCATGTAGGTCTGAAAGTGCAGGAAGAAAAGGGGAGGGCTGTATGGGTACAGATACAGACCCCAGTGCAGGGGGTGGCCCGGAGGCAGTGCGTGAGGGTGGCAAGATGAGCAGGTACCTGGGCCCGGAGGACAGAAGGTGGCCAGGTGCATGGTGCCGAGGGAGAGTAGAATCAACAGGAGAGAGGGGAGGAGAAGGCAGAAGCAAAGAGGAAGGTTTTGAGGTGCTTCCGGAACCGGAGATGGTTCTCCTCAAGTTTTAGAGTGGCAGGGAGGCTGTTCTAGACGGAGGCCCCAGCCGAAGACAGAGATCTACCCCCAGCTTGTTTCTTTGAGAAACGACTGACCCTGAGGGAGTTAGAGGTAGAGGAGCGGAGTGCTCGAGATGGGAGGTATTTGCGGAGGGATAGCTGAAGGTATGTTGGACCCAGGCCCCAGAAAGCCTTGTGGACGATGCAGAGGGTTTTGAATTGAATCCTTACATCCACTGGGAGGCAATGGAGAGATTTCAGAGCTGGAGAGATACGATCCCAGGGCTTGAGGCCAAGGACAATTCTCGCAGTCCTGTTCTGGATAAATTGTAAAGAGAGGAGAGTAGAGGCAGGTAGATTAAGAAAGAGGCTGTTGCAATAGACCAACTTAGAGAGAACCAGAGCTTGGGAGACAGTGAGCTCCTGGGGGAATGAGAGGAAAGGAAGAATACCTCTGAGGAGGTGCAGTAGGATGTTTGACTTTTTTGATACATCAGTGATGTGGGCGGAGAAGGAGAGTGTGGAGTCAAAGGTGACACCAAGGTTCTTCGACTCGCAGGTGGGGATAGGAGGAGAGCCAAGGGAGGCCAACCAGAGATTGAGGGGAAAGGAAGGTGATGGTGTGCCAATGAGGAGGATCTCTGTCTTGCTGGCATTAAGACAAATATCGTTGGCGGCACACCAATCTTGGATGGCAGTTAGGCAATCAGTGATGAGAGAGGTGGAGGAGGTGGCCGAGGACAGCCTGAAAATGAGTTGAGTGTCACCAGCATAGCACTGGAAGTTTGAGCAGAAAATTGCAATACAGCAAGCGAGAGTTGCCAGGTATTGGTTGAAAAGCCAGGGCGAGAGGTTCGACCCCTGGGGAACACCACAGGTGGAGAGGAAGACAGATGATAGGAAGGAACCAAGTTGGACCTGGGAGGGTCGATCAGAGAGGAAAGAGGTCAGCCAGGCCAGAGCCTGATCGGTGATGCCCAAGTTATCCCGGAGACGGTTGAGCAGGATGGTATGGATGACCGTGTAGAAGGCAGAGGAGAGATCAAGTAGGATGAGAACAGAGGGAATGCTAGAGTCAAGGTTGGAAAGCAGATCTTCACGGATGTTCAGGAGAGCAGTTTCCGTGATTCTGCCAGATCTGAAGCCAGACTGATGGTCATGGAGACAGCCAACAGAATCAGAATGAAGGTTTAGCTGAGAGATGGCCAGCTTTTCAAGGAGTTTGCCTAAGAAGGGGGTAATGGAAATTGGGCGATAGTTGGCCGGACAAGAGGGATCCGCTGTGGGTTTCTTGAGGAGGGGATGCACAAGGGAGTGCTTAAGAGGGGAGGGGAAGGATCCTGAGGCAAAGGAGTGGTTGCAGAAGTCGGCAAGGTCCGGAGCAAGGGTATCAATGTGGTCCTTGAGAGTTTTAGAGGAACAGGGATGAACCTGTTTTGACGAGGCTTTCATAGATCGGATTTGTCTAGCGACCTCATCAGGGGAGAAGAGAGGAAAGGAAGAGAAGGAGGGTGGGGGGGTGGCTGGAGGAGGGTCAGTGAGTACCGACGGAGAGGGTAGAGGAGAGGGGGTGGAGGAGAGTGTGGACAGGATGTCCTGGGTTTTTTAGATAAAGTGTGAGGCCAGGGCATTGCAAAGAGCCTGAGAGGCAAGGGGAGGGGTAGAGACTGCAGCAGGGTTGGCCAGCTCCTTACAAATTTTAAAGAGTTCGGCCAAGCTGTTAGATGCCGCAGAGACACGGGTTTGAATGTGGACTCTCTTCTTGGTACGGACAGAGAGATGGTATCGCCTTTGGAGAAGGCGACAGGCCAGTTTGTCAGAGGATGAGCAGGAATCCCTCCATTTTCTCTCAGCCGCCCTTCACCTACGTTTAAGTGTAGCTAGGTCAGAGTCATACCAGGAATTGCACTTGGCTTTGGACTTCAGGCGGATCCTCATGACAGGGGCAAGAACATCAAGAGTATCAGAAATAGAAGAATAGAGGGAAGACAGGGCTGTGTCAGGGTGTGAGTCAGCCAGATGAAGAGGGGGTGGGGAGAAGGTGGAAGCAAATGCCTCGACTGACACACGCTTCATGGGGCGGATGTCCAGGAAGGTAGGTTGCAGTGTTGGGGTAGACTTGGCTTGGGGTGAAGAGAGAGAGAGATGAGAGGAGAAGAGGTAGTGGTCACTCCAGAAGACGGGAGTGGAGAGAGGGATAGATAGGGGGAGGCTAGAGGAGATCAAGACATCAGGTGTGTGCCCTGCAGAGTGCGTTAGGCCAGAGGGGAGGATAGAGAGGGAGAGGGAATCGCAGAGGTCGCGAAAGAGCAATGTTGAGGGACAGGGAGAATCAAGGTGAATGTTGAGGTCACCAAGGAGGAGGAGTTGAGTGGTTGAGGCCAGGAGAGAGGAGGAGAGGTCATCCCACTCAGAGAGAAAAGGGGTGATTTGACCAAGGGGCCGGTAGAGAGTGGCAACAGTAAGAGAGTGGCTAGGAGAGATTGAGAGCCTGCAGACTAGGCATTTGAAAGAGGAGTAGATCTGAGTGGGAATTCTAGTGGAAGGAATCCACTCAGGAAAGATCAAGGCTACACCCCCTGCAGGGCAAGTGTATCTGGGTGCGGAGAGGATCTTGTAGCCATCAGGGAGGAAAGTGTCAAAGCTCGTGACAGAGCTGGCCGTGAACCATGTCTCTGTGGGACCAAGGACGTCAAGGTTAAGTTCTTCAAGGAGGTGGCAGAATGTCAGAGGAGTGTTTGACAGCAGAGCGAGAGTTGAGAGTGGCAAGATGAAGAAGGTTGCCAGCCTTAAAGACCTTACGGGGAGGGGTAGAAATCAGAGGTATGCCCTGCGGAGTTGTGGAAGTAGCCAGAAGATGGGCAGAGGAGGGAAGAGTGGGCAAGGTAGACAAGGAATGAGAGGAGGGGACAGCCGGAGAAGAAAGGAAGTTGATGAGGCGAGGGAAACGCCTATCGAAGAGGAGGAGATTGGCCTGGGGACCTTGGACCATGACAGTGCCATTTAGGTAGACGTTAAGGATGACTCTGGAGGAGTCAAAAGAAGCCATGAGGACTTCCCAGCGAATGCCACCATTTATGGGAGAGGAGGAGACAGGACAGAGCACAGAGATAATATGGGCGGTCTACAGATCAGGCGAAGGAACAACAAATAGGATGTCGGTGAGGGTCTGTCTGGAAGAGGCGCTGGTATAGGTATCAGCAATAGGGAGACCAGGGTTGGAGGCCAAGATGTCCTTTTTAAACTTCTTCTTTCCTGACTTAGTGAGAAGGGAAGGATAGTTGATAGGAAGCAGTTGGAATAGATGGGAGAAACAGACACCGCCATGAGTATGAAGAGAGGAGGCAGGGAGAGGAGAAAGCAAGTGCAGCAGTATGGAACAGTCACTGGGCTAGCAGGATTACAATCAATGGGCAAAGTTAAATGCAAAAATACACCCAAGTTTGACTTTCAAGATAAATGCAAAATTACACCCAAGTTTGACTTTCAAGTTAAATGCAAAATACACCCAAGTTTGACTTTCAAGTTAAATGCAAAATTACAACCAAGTTTGACTTTCAAGTTAAATGCAAAATACACCCAAGTTTGACTTTCAAGTTAAATACAAAATACACCCAAGTTTGACTTTCAGGATAGATGAAGGTCCTGTAGTTAAGGAGACAAGTGGGAGTCAGATGGTAAGGGTGAGTACAGACACGACTACAATTTGAGAACATAACAAGGAGAGCTGAAGGAGTACCAGCAGAGTAGGTAGTACAAAGGAAGTCAGAAAGGAGGGACTAACCATGGCAGAATGTGTTGTAAGAGTCATGATGATCCAATAGTTCAGGGGTAGCAGCCTCAGGGAGGGTTTGGCTGTGGCAGAAATATCATGTTGCAGCCTGTAAAGCCGACAAGGAAGCTGACAGGAGCCTTTGTGTGGGCCTTGGTGTACTGGGCCGGCTCCCGCCCCGGGTTGGTGCTATTGGTCTATGGTGACCTCTGGAACCAATGGGAGGGGGAGACCAGTGCAGGCCCAGTGGAGCCTAGGCAAAGGGAAAATGAGCAGCCATCTTGGAGGCAGGAAAGAAACAATGGGCCCCAATGAGGGAGAGGCAGAAATAGAGTGTAAATCAGGGTTTTTGGAAGAAATGAGCTAGGCGAGGGCTCTCCAGGTAGTTAGTGCTTTGCCAGCAAGGTATTTTTCCAATTTAGAGCACAAAATGCTGAGCGCGCCGCATCAGGCGCAAAACACACCAAAAATGGAGCGCTTACCCATTGATACCAAGACTGGTGTTAAACATAGGAAATATACTTAGGTGCCACAACCATAATCTTTGTCTTATCCGTGTTTATCAACAGTTAATTTTTTTTGCATATTCCACCAATTTTTCAAACATGTCCTTAGCTCTGCTAAAAGTAAAATTAAAAATAGCTAGGTCATCTGCATAGAGCATGCATGATACGGTACAATCACCCACCTTTGGGCAACAGCCTATAGTCCCACTAAAGATAAGTGGGAGATCTGTGGTATATAAACTGTATAGCAGTGGTGGTAATCTGCAACCCTGCTTAACCCCCACATATGTTTGGGTCAGGGCAGACAATCTACCACTGTCATCCAATCGGATCTGTACCGTGGTTTCACAATGCAGGGCCTTAAGTATGCAGAACATCCACACGGGACAACCCCACGATTCACGTTTTTCCCAAAGCTTTTCACGGGATACCCCATCAAAGGCGGCCCTGAAATCCTTGAATATGGCATATAGGGCCGCTCGCCTACCCCGTGCTCTTGCATCCCGATAGAGCTTGCCCATCTATCTCACATTGTGGGTGGTTCCACACCCTGCTCTAAAGCCTGTTTGTGCATAGCTCAATATCTTTACATCATCAACCCGCTGCTGCAGAGCGTCTAAGACAAAGGATACAAACAATAGTCCAGTGCTATCTAACATAGAGAGTAACCTGTAATTATTTACAAGACTACGGTCAATTTTCTTAAAAACAGGCACCAATACTGCCTGTTGCCATGAGAATGGTATTGTCTGTGAACTGCACACATTATCAAATAGAATTTTCAAAATCCGTGCCCACCGTCCAGGATTTAATTTAAGGACAGCATTAGCCAGTCCATTCGGACCAGGTGCCTTAGAGTTATTTAATTTCATGATCTTACTTTTGATCTCAGCAGTTCCCACTTCCAGCTGAACAACCCTCATGCAGGTATCTCGGGGGCATATTACATCTGTAAAATGACTGTCCACCTTTAAGATGTTCAAGCCATACTACTTCTTGTATAGGATTCAATGTTTTCTCTCTAACCCCCTCCCCCTTTAGTCTTGTTTAGGTGGGTCCAAACATCCTTTATATTCCCTTTACTTAATACCTGTATCATATCCTTAATACCTGTATCATATCCTGTCACTGTCTGTGTCACTGTGTCACTGTCTGTTTTTCACTGCTTCTGCCATCCCCTACAGCAATTCTTAATATGTCTGATCTTAATTAATATCGTGTCCTTGGTCAAGGGTACACCTGATACCGTGCAAATTTCCTTTCTCATTCTGTGTTTGGCGTCTCTAATAGCCTCATCATATTCTTTCTTAATTTTATCACTACCTATAGCCATACTACCCGGGCATTTTCCAGTAATGGCAGCAAGGTCCTTTAACCATTTTTCTATTTCATTCCCATTTAAAATACGGAGTGACTCAATCTCTGACATCTCCATAGTATACACCAATTTCCCAATCTCACAAAGATTCCTCCTACTCCATTTTATAACACTGCCAGCGACATTGCATAACAATCCAGAGCAGGCATTCAGATGACCCTCTTTTTTTTTTAGAGTCTTGGAGCCCAATAACTAAGACCAGCAAATCATGGTCACTAAATTCACATGGCCCTACTCGGAGCTCAAGGGTAGATGTCAAAAGAGCTTGATTCCCAAACATATAGCCCAGTGTTGCCCTTGCATTATGTCCCTTCCAAGTATATTGTCCCGGGACATTACCCACAGTTCTGCCATTTAACATTTTAAGATCCCATTGGCTTAGGTGACTCACCAATCTAATACCTCTCTTATTACCACCCCCATGTTGCATTACACATTTGGGATCAACCTTCGCATATATGGGGTATTGTACGTTATCACTGCATCGGGCATTCAAATCTCTTCCAAGCAGAACCATGCAATTCTCTCCACACACAGAGGTAATTTCCAGCATCAACTCCTCTAGTTTGTCAAACAAATCTGCCATTGGACCTTTTAAAACAGACGTGCTTTTCTCCAAACCCCTGAGGTTTTTTTACCTAAAAGAATAGAGGGTCTCTCACTCCTTTTTTGATTAATTCCAGACTTCAAGAACAATTCATTTAGACCTCTTTTGGGAGAGTTGATCTTCCCAAAGTCCTCATCCACTCAGGTGAAGAATGAGTGCTCAAAGGAAGAGGCACGCTCTGCTGCTTACCGACTCCCAGGGAGCTTTGAGGGTGACTTTTCAGAGGACCAATGCCTACCACTCTGCTTGCAAATATTCCTAGGTTGGCAGTGCAGAGAATGAAAGGACTCACCCTACGCTAAAGCCCCTGCAGTGGGCCTCATAGCACGTAGGGGGCGAATGCAGGCCGCTCACCTGCTTTGCATTGCTCAAACTAACTCAAATTGCATTCAAAACATTCTTGCTGCTTTCTAACATCCAGAACCCCAATTTCTATCTTTGGTACACACCTTCAGCCTTGGAATGCGTTTACACCTTTTCCAGATAGTAATCCTTCAAACACACCCCAGGCAAAAAGGTTGAGACTCGCTGTTGTAAGGGTTTGGCTAATCCTTCAAGCAAAAATATCAACTGAGGCCATCAGCATTGCAACTCAGTGACCCAGGTATTGATGTCTATGTCCCATCCCTGGATGGATGTGGCCCAACAAAATAACTTGCCTTTCTCTCCCTGAATAGCCCTAAGCCACTTAAGGTTTTTGTGGTCTGTTTGGACCATGAAATGAGACAAGAAAGTGTAGGGTTTCAGTAAGCACATGGCCCATACATCTTCAAATACCTCTTTTTCAATTGTTGCACAGTTGCACTTTTGCTTGGTCAAGTGCCTACTAAGTAATGCACAAGGTTGCTGAAACCCCTCAGAGTTTAGCTGCACTAACATTGCACCAATTTCAAATTCTCAAGCCTCTATCTGAATGAAGAATTCATGTCCATAATCATTGATCTTTACGCCTCGGGCCTTGCACAAACCATCCTTCAAGATCTCAAAGGATATCTGACAGCCAAGGGTCCAGGTTACCCTCTTTGGCAATTTCTTATATTTTTCCTCGAAGGGCAAGGGGAAGTGTCCTATACATCTTGATGAAAGGCTGGTAGTAACTGGTGAGACCCAAGATGAAAAGGCTACCACATGTGCCTCTGTTGTGGGGTCCCAATCCATCATTGCCTGGATTTTGTCCTGGATAGGATGTTTCTTACCGCCACCCACTTGGTGTTCTCCATGAGTAGCAGTATGCTGTGCTCCGCATTCCTTGAAGCACCTGTTTCAGATGTGTTAGATGGTCTTCCCCGGTTTTACTGAAAACAGCAACATGAAATATGTAATCAATTCACAGTCCTCTATTTCTGGTAGGACCTTGTTAAACATCCTCTGAAAGGTGTCAGGGGCTTTTTGTAACCCACAAAGCATATCAGTGAACTGGATATGCCCTTCTGGAGTGGAAACATCTTTGCTTTGTCAGTTAGACCAACCTGCCAGTACCTTGCTGTGAGGTCAAAGGTACTCATGAACTTGGCAGCACCTTATCTTTCAATAATGTTCTCTGCCTTGGTTTCATCTGTCTTTGTGACAGAATTGAACCCTCTGTAGTATGCATAAAAGCGGACTTCGGTGTTCCCACTACTGTACATTTTAGGCACCAGTACCACAGGACTGTCCCATTGCATATGGTAAGGCAAAATAACCCTCCTTAATCCATCTTCTTGGAGATTTCTTCCTTAATGGTGTCCTTGACCTTGTAATAAAACCAGTATATCCTACTCTTTACTGGATTACTGTCTCCTTTGTTCATATCATGTATGCACCAATCAATCTTCCCTGGAGTCAGAGAGAACACACCCCCAAACTGGCCCAGTAGTTGCTGACAGTCTTGCAATTGCTGCTTTGTAAGTTCTAGGGAGATGTGAACTCCATTTAGATAATCATCCACGGACTCTAATTAACTATTGCCAATCCTTACTTCTGAATACTTCTGAATACAAAAGGGTGTGGGAAAATAATGTATGCAACAAAGAAAAGTGTCCAAAAAATATGTCAGGACGGTTGAGCAGTTGGCTTCCCCTCCCCACCATTTCAGCACGGGGCAAGGCGGCACGTTCGAGCTTCGCACACACTCTGGCTTCTCTGCCATGAGGACACTGTTCCAAGCATAGACATCAGGGCCTTCTGCCAAAGTGTCTTTTCCAATAACAGTCTTACTGCAGAGGGCCTGTCGTAAAAAAACAAATATCAAATTTCAATTTCTATTATGCTCCTCACATGCACAAGTTCTCGCTTCCAGTATTTATAATGGGTCTCCCTCCTTCAGGCTTCGACCCCTTTGTACCACCATGTTTACTCTTGGTCTCCCTTGTTTGGGCTCGGACCACGGATCTCCCTCGTTCGAGTTCAGATCCTCTTGATATTAAAATGGAAGGCTTTCGAATTTGGGATGGGTTTTGCTTAAACTGTCGCAGGACCACCTTGATTCACTTCATACAATAGTCTCATCAATCTTTTGGCTTTTGTTTCTCTCGGTGGGATACCTTACAAAGACCTTCGATTGAGCACACTCACGGTGCTTGACCACTCCGTTAACAGTATTGTATCTTTTCTTCTCAAGTTCAAACATTCATCGGCAGTTTAGCTTTTCTTGCGTCTTTCATCACACACGTTTAACAATGTTAATTCCAGCGCCCATTACACAATGTTGCTGCATGCAACCTTGATTTCAACACAGACCGGTCTTGCATCAGTCTCCCCAGCTCATTGGCTGTGTTGATATCTCTGATGCTTCTGTGTTCTTGGAGCCAAGGACGATACTCCGGCGACTGCTGCTCCACCCCACCTTGATTGGTTATGCAGGAGAGCCTTTGGTATCTCCGCCCCACAATGCAGAAGTCTCCAGTCTGGTTTCCTGGCTTTATGCTTTCTGCTTAAAATAGTTTTGGAGAGTAACAGTTTCTTTCCATAAAGGTCAAGGGTATTTCCCTCCTTACATTCCCTTCTTGGTTTCCCATCTTTCTCCCCTCGTTCAGCTGCCGATTCGAAACTGCTCTTCCTTCCTGTGATTTGCCTCATTCAGAGTGTGCTCTCTTGCTCTGCATTTTATCAGTGTGGGGAAGATTAATGTAAGTCAGGTGTGAGTGATTGTCAGTAATTGCCTTACTTCACCTGACCATAGTAGCAAGACATGTCAGGTACACTGCTCGGGTGCGAGTCTGTTTTTTCCCAGAGCCGGCTGTCCATGTGAAAGCATTGGAGAAAGGAAAGGGGGCTGGAGGTAACGTTTCCACATATCCTACCTGGTAGAATGGGGTAAAAGTGTTACAGGGGGAGATATATTGTGTCTCGCTATCTGGTGACCCACTCCCACTCCCTTAAGACCCCTCACCCAGGTGATCCTCCAGCAATGGTCCACCCCCAGAGAGAGAGTTCCCCAGGGACTAGCGGGTGAGACACCTTCTGGTTTATTCACAGTCCCCACTGAAATCAAAGGGTTGCTAAAACTATAATTGTGAATTAGGAATTATTAGATGAGTTGAAACCATTGGATATAGTTGTCTGAGTTTTCTGACACGCATTGCATGACGTATGAAATAAAAGAATGGTTCCCTTTTATGGCTGAGTCGCTGCGTTTCTCATAACTAATTAGGGTCCAAGATTTGGCTATGGTTAAGCAAAGAGCGAAGCCAAACCCTGGCTAGCGGATGTGGTGAAGAACATTGGGCCTCATTACACGGATGGCGGTAAGGGTTTACCGGTACCGGTATTTTACCGGTACCAGTAAATCCTTACCGCCTTACTACGAGGTCCCTTTGTGGGTTGGGGAATTTAATGCCTGCTTTTTGCAGGCATTAAAAACCAACCCGCAAAGGGACCAGGTAGCTAATTACGGTACCGCAATTTGCGGTACCGTAATTAGCGCCTTCGCCCATTCCCATAGAGCCCTATGGGGCAAAAATGGGAATGGTGAAGGGCAATGGTGGAAGGGGGAATTACCCCCCCGCCAACCTTGGAATAGGGCAGTAATTCCCCTTTCCACCAAGGCGGTGCCGGTATTTTACCGGCATGAACCATGGCGCTAATACCGCCATGGTTCACCGCCATCCGTGTAATGAGGCCCATTGTATTATTTGTTTGTTTTGAATAGTATACTTTTTTGTTTGCATATTGATGTTCTGAAAATTAATGATGTGATGTTACTCTCTGCAAATGTACATTGTTGAACTCTTTGTATTTAGATATTGGCTGCACAACCAAATGCTCCCACATTTCAAATGTCAACTGTTTATATATCAACTCTATTAACTGGACGACATTTAAACAAGGTACACAGAAATGGTAGAAGACTAACAAAACAACAAACATTTTTCCTATACTATGGGGTCTTAATTTTATCTCATTAAATGTAAACAGCCGCACATATTTCATCAAAAGAATGAAGATTCTACAATATTTGAAATCTACAAGATCAGACATAGCACTTTTGCAAGAAACTATTACTGAAACTGAAGCCTTCAAGTTAAGAAGAGACTGTTTAGGTCAAGTGGTTTTCTGAACTGCGCTTTCACAGTAGAAAAATGGAAACAGTCATTAGTTAGTCACAAAAAGGCCTTCCAGTAGGCACAACCTCATTTAACTCATTTTAAAATACAGAACATGGAACATGGTTTGGTGCAAACGTGTGGTCCTTAGAATGTTTTTTTAGTTGTTTCATTTCCCATTTAGTTCTGTTAACATGGACATTTATTAGAGACAACATTGTTTAAACGTACTCCATAAGCCGTAAAATGTAACAATGTCAAAACAGTCTTACTTAGAATAGTAATCCTCTGAAGTAGCAAATATTCAGCAAGTTCTGCATGCACCGTATTGATCTTAGATGACTAAGCATGTACATGGTGTTTATGGGATGGGTTACAGATGATCATGCAACATATTCTATCCTGTTCATTACTCACACTGGTTATTTTGTATTTAAATGCAATAGGCACAATATAATAAAAAGAAAAAGCGGCCTTGGGCAAGCTATCTGGCCATGTTTACTCAATTGTCTTTACCAGACACCCCAACATCTTTTGCCAATATGGGGGTACTTACTGGAAGCAATTTGGGTAAGGAATAGGATTGCACTTGCAATATCTGCTGCACGTGCAGACAAAATGTAGGGATGGGAATCTCTCCAATAACCTGATCTTTCTGCAGAGAGAACAATTCTGCCCATGCCCAGGCATGGCTGGTCGCTGTCAACAGAAAGAAACTTGCTTCTGTCCCGGGTGCTTTAGAGTTGGATGAGGATCTCTACTAGGATTTCTCTCACAAAAAACAGAGACAATTCTAAGCAACACTACATAAACCTTTCTAGGTCATCAACACCCCAGTAGAGGAAGGAACAGTTAAGGGCAACGGAAAAGACGACAAGAAGCATGGACCAGATTTGAAACAAGTGGAACATACCTTTTACTGAGCCCAAAACGTCCTACCTCGCCCAACACTCTATATTCTCTGTGTGCTTTGAAACCAACATTAAAAAGACTTAGCAAGAAAAGAATGCCAAATGATTTTCACTCTGTCAGTAGCCAGAGCTCCCTTCAGTATCATTTCTACAAAGCATGCAGTCTGAGCAATTCATTCCACCCGTTCACCACACAATGTAGGGGGAGTGTACATCTAATGTTGTAAGATGAGTCTTCTCATTGTAGCAAGGGCCACAGCCCTCCACTTTGACTGTTGATTGGAGATTGGAGGATGATCCGACTGAGAGGCTCCAATTAAGGCCATCAGTGGGATTTATCTGATGAGATAGTTAATGCTTGGCCAGTCAAAGCCAGAACATTAGCCCAGAAACTCTTCATGAAATCAGAATACAACATCAAATCATGTGGATTAAAGATTCCTCATGTTCAAAACCCCTCCAACATATCAGTGAAAGTGAGCCATGTATCTTGTGTAAGCATAAACCTGGCAGGAAACTCTGCGTGAAATCAGAGAAATGACATCTTTAGGGATCAAGACTAGGAGTGGATAGTTTTCTTATATGAACTGTCAGAAAAAGGAATACTCAAGTCAAGCCGCAAGGACTGCCTCAATGGCAGGAACGTGTTGTAAAACATTTTCCCACGAGATAGGAGGTTTCCCATAGCTCCCTACACAGATAGATTGTTTTTGTTTTCAAGACATGTCATTGTTTTCCTCTCTAAATGTGTTGTGAAGTAACTCTACCTAAGCATACCATGAACATAAAATACCCAATCTTTTGGTGAAAATTCAACATGTAATCCCAACGCTGTTTCCAACCTTATCTACACCACACAACACCAAGTACCTACTTTCCAGAGCATAAGTATCTTTGAAATGAAAAGTTTTGAGGTTAGAGCTTTCCTTGTTGGCAAACAACGATCAGATTCTCCTATGAGTCAATATCGTGCACCCAATGTAGGGGCTCTTCAATCCAAGCAATCTCATTCTTATTGAGCACGCGTAGTTTCTCTTGTGAAAGCATACATGCTCAACAAATCCATTCAAGTTAGAAAGAAGGTAGTTGTTCTCCCAGAGAGCAAAGGTCAACTTTTTGCTTGCTAGCATACTCTATACACTCTTGGGCCAATTCATGGAAGTATTTGCACAGGAAATAGGGAACTTGCTTGCCAAACTGCGTGCAAAATCATGTTTGTTGATTCATGGAATCGAATGCGCAGGATTTTTCTGGGACTTGCGTGGATTTCGACCACGGACCGGCACACCCGTGAGAGCAGCCAAGTGCCTTGCATGAGACACCACGCAGAGCACAGGCGTAGCTTGCTCACAGGGCTGGGAAGGGGGCGGAACACAGAAAATGAGGAAGAACAAGGGAAAATGTGGACGTTATGAGGTACGGGCACAGGCAGTCCATCGCACGCCCACTATTGCGCTGAATGATACGAATGAATGGATACAAATGCGCAACCTCTCGGCAGGGAAATGTCCACGCAAAGCCCTCATACTATCCGCCTCCCGAAGGCAGGCGTACATACACTTTGTGCCTATGATTCACTGTGCAGAGGTAAGACTGTGTGTCTTATTTAGGGATGCATGTATGCAGCCAGGGTTCCGATCTGACTTAGGGATGCGTGTACACAGTGTAGCGGGGTGCAGGAACGGGTTATAGGGGTACGCATGCAGATTTTCTCTGAGTTACACCACCCAGTCTCAGCAGATCTCAGCAGTGCCTCCAACTTGTCGGGGTGTTTTTCCCGGGGGTCCCAACTCCTCCCGCATCCCAACAGAGTATGAGGCACACACAAGAGCAAAGAGTTACTGCTGTTTATTACACAAAACAGACAGGGACGGCCTCACAGGTCATAGGCATCCAAGAGACCACATGCTCTTGGTGGGCTCGCAGGCCCTTTTGTAGCTGTATGACGCGGTTACGTACGTCACCTGGGAGAACTAGCCCCCAAACCTAACACCACCTCGGTTTGGCTCTCCGATTGGTGGGGTTAGTATAGGCACATATAGGAAAGGTAGTTAGTGGTTGAGAAAGGGTCAGGTGGTACGCTTGGGTCATCCCTAATAATCGCTACAAGTGAAATGTTACATGGGGACGATTAGTGATTGGCTAAGCTATAATGGAGTCAGTGGTGTGCCCCTCGTATTCTGATTGGTTCATCGTGAGCCCCCAAGCCTGGGATCATCGTTGTTCCCAGCTCGCAGTGTACCTGGTGCTGGCAACAAAGTATGACTATGTGTCAGTGGTAGTCAACGGACAGGTCTGACCATTAGCTGGTGTGCAAGTCTTTCCCATCGCTTATTGGTGTCCGATTTGTCACTTCATTGTTGCAGTCTGTGTCCCAAACGTGAGACCCCAGAGCTTCTCTGGTCCCTGGAGCTTGGCATCATATCAGGCAGGCCTGGTCATGTGTTGCGGGACCGTGGCTGGAGCAGAATTATGAGCATTTGATTTGTATTTCGGCTCCGGGAGCGTTTAGCAGTAGCAGGTGTAATCTTGGCACGGAGGCGCGGCGGCTCTTGTCGGGGCCTTGTTCTGCGTGATCAGCACCTTGCAGCTTTGTCTGAACTGCTCCGGCCTGGACGCTCTGGTTTTGCACCTACCATGGCCTGGCTTATGGGTGGCGGTACATTGTTCATAATATAGGGGTCGTGAGGGGCGACGGAGATTCATATGCAGTAGTCCATATGCAGTGGTTACGTCTTCAGGGTTTTAGTGGCAAGGAAGCGCCTGCAAGCATGTACGCGAGCTTCTTCTGGCATCTTGCGTTTCTGTGGTACTGTAGCTGGCCTATGTGAAAAATAACAACGATGCACATGTGTGTGTGTCATTGGTCCTCTACGTCATAGCACTGAGTATGTTCTTCGTGTGGATTGGTGTGTATATGACCAGTGTGCTTGGTGGCACATGTGTTCTTGTCCGCTGGCTATGTCGTCATGGCATCTCTAACGATGGCGGTAGTAGTGGTTGCTGTCTAATTCACAGTAGATCTTGACGTCTGGAGCGGCGATGAGCGGGTCAAATTCCTCTCACAGGGGGTGTGTGGGTCGTGACGTCCTGGGCCATGGTCTGGATGAGAATCGGGGGAAGGGATTCTCCCATTTTCCCTCTTCAGTCTCCCCTCTGGTCAACTTGTCGACCACTAAATTATCCATTTTCTTGTCTCTGTATACTCGCCATACCTTTGTTATTCCTGCCAAGTGTCCGTACTGATTCAAGTGATCTTCAAATGACCACAGTACATATAAACACACCCGCCACCGGGCTTGCAATAAACACACTTTCCAACAAGGCTCTTCAGGTTTCTTGGGTTCTCGACCTTTACCGATGGAGGGTACAAGTCTGCTTCCACTATCTGCTGGCGCAGTCGTTCACGTTCCTTAATAATGATGTCTGTGTGTCTGTCATCTTCAGCAGGCATTAGGATGTTCATACCTATCATTTCTTCCCCATCACAAAAGCCATTCCTAAAATTATGCATCCTGCCATAACCTTAAGACCATCTGAGAGCCAAGATGGCATCCATGACCAAATGTAAGAGAACCAGCTGCCGTCTTTCTTCACTCCCTTTGCTTCTTCTTCCATCTTGGCGTTCCTCTTGGCCAGTTGTGACACTGCCTCAGATAGCGTGCCGTTGTCTTTGTCATTGGCAGGAATAAAGGTGCAACACGAGCTTCCAATTATTGCCCAAACACCTCCTTCCATTGCTGTTAGGAGGTCCAGCACATATCTGTTCTGTAGGGCCACCATCCTTATCGCTCTTAGCTCTTCCTTTATTGCGTTGAATCCGTTAACCGTTGAATTTATTGTCATCATTAGCTCCCACCTAGTGATCTGATGCCACTTCGCATTTGCATATGCCTGTACCCCTGGATGTATGATGGAGGAAAAGAACATAGCTGCTCTGCTAAATAGTCTATGTGCTGGTGGGATGTGGCTTAGGGCAGTTTCTGAATTTCCCCACAGATAATTCCCTGTCAGTGGTTCTCCTTGTCTTTTTACTCTTGATAGATGGGCAGTGTCATTCAGTTTCTTTCCTCCTCCCATCTTCAGTGACCTTTTCTTTCTTTTATTCCCTTCATCCATCTTAGGGAAGCTTTCCATGTTGACGTATTTCTGTGGTACTACCAGTGATGGTACGTTGATGTGTACCATTGTGCACACTCCATTCCACAATGGTGGCAGGCTGTTGTATGCCTTTGATCCACACGTCCAGTAGTGATCCATCAGAATTGCTGTTCCTACAGCCCCCCCCCCCAGGAATCTTTATAGTTTTCTTGCAACCTTCAGTTACTCCAACGTCAATTTCTCCATCATGCTGGTAACACAGTGTGGGTGCAGTGAGTGGAAGTATTGTTATGGGTTCCTCCTCTTTATCTAACCATGTCACCAGTGCTGCGCTCTTTGTCCATTCCTTGTAGCATTTGTCATTTTCTACTTGCAACGTCATCCCCAGAGACTTTGCCAAAGTCAATATTTTGCTTCTCACAACTCCAATCACCCATCCATCCTTAGTATATACCTTGCCATATATTAATATCAGTGGCCTTTCCCAGCTTCCTGGTTCTCCAGCAACTTCTTTTGCCTACCACTCGCATGGTAGGTAATTCAGTGTAACTTCTTCTGTCTCTCCTTTGTTGGGTCCCTTTGTTATGTAATTGAGCCCTTTAGTCAGTTGCCAAGTTTCATTGGTGGTGTTTTAATGAAGTCATCTTCATAGGGGTACGTTGACCTTGATTTCCATCTTAGTGTTGCTCTTTTCCCTTGGAATCGTCCATGTGTTTGGAACAATGCTAGGTACAACAGCATTCAGCAGTTGTTGCAGGTACTTCAGTTGCTACAAACGTTCTTGAGGCACTCATGGCATATGGAATCAACGAGCACACACAGCAGTTGTCCTTAGTCGTCTCCTTATCGATTTTGGACATGTGCTTATACCACATGTAGTTAGAAATGTGTGCTGATTCTGTAAGATATGTGTCCACCCCATGCACATCAATAGAAACACTACACTTATCTCTCTTTATGTTGGGCTTGTACCACCTGACACTGTGCTTGTTGCAGCCATGGTAGGGGAGGTGTTAGTAGAGGGAGATGCCATCACGTAAAAAGCATAGTTGGCCTGCCAGGCAGCAGCAGTAATCAGTGGAAAAGAATAGTCCTATCATTTTTATTACAGTCGCTAATACCACTGGCATATCTCTCTTACCTTTGCTGTGGTCCTGCAGCTCCTTTACTTTAGATCATATAGGTACCCACTTGAAAATCTCTTAAAATATGCGTTATTTTGTTAGTATCTTTTAGTCAAGCCCTGCTTATCAAATAATCGTTCAATGCCCAGGCAAAAAGCTGTTCCCACGCTTTTCTTACTGTCCTGTCTCTTAGGGCGGGTAGTGCTGCGTGGAGATGTAGGAATGATTGAGCTATTATTGTAAGGAACGTGCTATAATATATGCGTATTCTTCTTCTTCTCAAGTATTTTGGCCTTTTTATAACGTATACAAACTGATGTGATAGTGCTTTTGGGGTGTTATTGTCCGCGGGTAGCATTTACTCCTGGGCAGTGACGTATATTCCTTATCTTATATATATATATATATATAGTATCAAATACGCAATACCTGCATGTTCGAGACAAAAAAATAACAAAACATGCATGTGTTTACACAGTGTGGTGTATTTTGCAGGTTGCTTGCCAATTGTTCTTCATTAGTTGGTGGTGGTGGGAGTGAATTTTTAGCTAGCTCATATGCTTTTGTTTGGGACCTCGTAATCATAGGGTGGGTTATAGGTGATTGGTCGGTTATGTCCTTTGGTGTATCTAGTGCCTGCACTTTTTTCGCTGTTGTTGTCAGTTGTCGTTGCTGAAGCGGTGGCCCCTTCGCTGAGTTGACGGTGGGTCTGTTCTTTGTAGGGCTTGATGTCGTGGATGTGCGTCCATATGTCTTTTTCCTCTTAGTATCACTGCCCTAGGGGCTATTTTGTCCACCAAGTAAGGACCTGTAAATCGGGGGTTAGTCCAACTTCTGCAGAATTTCCGTAGGAGAACCTGGTCTCCTTCTTTCACTGTCCACTGTGCTGGTTGTTCTTGTTCTTCGTTGGTTGATTCTCCTTGCTGATTGTTCTTCGACCCGCCCTCTGTCCGTTCGATCTGTTGAGAGATAAAAGCGGCACTACTAACCAAGGAATAGACATACTCATGCTTTTCTTCACCATAAACAGCACTTGTAGCATGGCAGTCAGTTGTAGCCATTGATGGTGGTGTGAGTGAGAGGTGCATTTGACGTCCAGTCACCACCACGTGGGTTATGAGGTGGTGGTCCGACCCTGGCCTATTTCTCAACTCAAATAAGGCCAAAGGGAGGCAATACAGCCAGCTCTTTTTTGTGGTTTGTTGGTATCTCTTCTTTTAGGAGGCGTTCGCAGATACCATTGGCTTGTGGGTGATATGCGCATGCAAACTTATGTTTAATTCCCAAAAGGGCAGTTACGGGCTGGAAAAGTTCATTGGCAAAGTGTGGCCCATCGTCTGACCTTAATACTTTGCATACCCCTCACCTGGGGAAGACCTCCCTCACCAGAAATTTGGCTGCTATGAACGTGTCTACATGGGAGTAAAGACCAGCCTCGATCCACCTTGAAAATGGGCATACTACTACAATCATGTATCTGTAGCCTTGACATACATTGATCATGTCAATTTAGTCAATGTGTAAGTGCAGGAGGGGTCCTTCAGGCCGGGGTATTGTACCTTTGATCACTTGCAGTGTGTGACCGGCCATAAATTGCTGGCATGTGAGGCAGTTGCTAATGAAATTTGCAGATTGTGAGTTTAGCTCGGGACAGAACCATGATTCTTTTATTCGTGCAGCAATTACTTCTTTCCCTGTCTGTGTGGGACAGTGCAATTGGGTCCTGGCTGTTTTCAATAGTGCCAGGGGCATCACAACCTTTCCGGTGTTATTCTGTCACCATAATGCATCTGTGGGGGACATGGTGCATCCTCTTTTAAGCCATAGTTCCTTTTCTGCCATTGGTGTTGCCTGTAATTCCATGATCTCTGTCTCTGGGATGTGTGTGTACCCATCCTTCATCAACATCTGTCTAAACCCCCCCATATCTTTTTGTTTTTCTGGGAGGGCCCATGTCTCGCCAAAATACGCAGCATGTTTCGCATGTGCATCTGCTGTTTCATCACCTCTTGATATTGGGTCATCCCCGTTAGTGTGAGCTTGGCATTTTACCAAAGCTACTTCTTCCGGGTAGTTTATTACTTCAATCAGTTCAGTCAGTAGGAGAGCATGTTGTACCGGGGTACTGTCTGCTCTTCTGAATCCCTTCTTTGCTATTTTATTAGTCCTGAGTGTACTGTTGATGTAGCATATGCACTGTCAGAATATATAGTTACTCTTTTTTCATTGCTTTCTTCTAAGGCTAAAATCAGTGCTACTAGTTCCGCTGCTTGCGCTGAATAGTGTTGTGGTAATTGGACACATTTCACCGGAATGTAGGACCAGTCTTCCCTCAAATGTACTACTAATGCACCTGTTATCTTTTTACCATCGCTTTGGTCAATTGTTGACGGCCCATCTATGTACACTAATTCTCCCCCCTCTAGGGCATTTCCTTCCACCTTCCTGGTGCTTGAGTAAATTTCAATAGCTTGTGTGCAGTCATGTGCATACTCTCCATCTTCCACCACTTCTGCTATGAATCGTGCTGGGTTAACATTACTGCATCTCACTATTTTGAGCTCCGGTCTGGACAGTATTATCTCGTAACATGTAGCTCTCTGTGTGGTCAGTGTGGATTTTGGCTTATTCAGTATTGCAAAGAGAGCGTGCTCCACGTACAGTGTTGTGGGGCATCCCATTGCAATTGAGGTGGACTTTTCTACCGCAAATGCTGCTGTGGCTAGGCTCTGTTCGCGTGGGAAATGACCCATCATTACAGGATCTAAATGGCCACTGTAAAATGCCACTGGCTCATGTCCCATGCTTGTATTTGGGTTATTACTGCTTTCATTACTGCTGTATTACAATGTGAAAATATGTAGAATTGTTCTTCATAGTTGGGGGTAGCTAGTACTGATGCAATTGAGATGGCATGCTTTAACTCATTGAATGCCTCTGTCATTTCCCTTGTCCATCCCAGCTTCTTTTCTCCCCTCTGTGCTTCTCTAAGAACTGAGCAGTGGTCCTATGTATACGCGTAATCGAAGACCCATGCCCTACAGTAGTTGCAAAGGCCCAAAAACTGCTGCAATTCTCTTATTGTCTGCGACTGTTGTGTGTTCGTTATTGCCTGTGCTCTTTGTGGTGCAATGTTCCTTTCTTTCTGTGAAATGATCTGTCCAAATAGAGCACCTGTTCTTGACAGTACTGTAGCTTCCCCTTGTCAACCTTGTATCCTTTCTCAGTCAGTACTGTGAGCATCTTTACAGAGTCCCTTCTGCACTTCTCCTCTGTGGTGCTGCAGATGATGATGTCATCTACATATTGTAGCACTATGCTTTCCATTTCAATGTTTCCCAGGTCCATTTGTATTTCTCTGTTAAAAATGGACGGTGACTCGCAGTATCCTTGTGGTAGCCTAGTGTGTTTCCACTTTGTGTTGTGGTATGTGAAGCTTGTTTAGTCTTGTGAATCAGGGTGTAGAAGTATTGAGAAGAAGGCGTTCTTGAGGTCGATCACAGTGAAACGTGACGCCTCTGCTGGTATCCCGCACAGTATAGTAGCTGGGTTAGATGCTATGGGGTATTCTGCCTCTACAAAATAGTTGAGGGGCCTCCAATCTTGTATGAAACACCATGACCCTCCTTTTGCCTTGTGCACAGGATACACTGCAGTGTTGCATGGTGATTCTGATGGTACCAATATCCCTCTATCCACTAGGACAGTTATTGTTTCATATATCCCTTCGTCAGCTACTTTGGATAGTGGGAACTGTTTCGGCCTGGGCCATGTTGCACCTTTCTTTAGCTTTAATTTCACTCCTCCAATGCTCTTTAGGCAGCCTACGTCATATGGACTGTCATGTACCGGCGTGTAAGTAGTGTCAAGAAACGGATGCATAGCCCTTTAAGAACACTACAACCAGGGGCTTGGAAGTTGGCATGGCAACGCTGGCGTCCTCTCAGCGTTTCCCACGGTCGACGCTGGAAGCCGCGGAACGGTGTCATGTGACCTCACCTTTATATTCTCCGCCTACACTCCAGATCGGTGCTTCTGATTGAGAATTGGTGGCGCCTCGTATCTTGTACCTTGTATCCAGTTTTCCTTATCATCCCGGTTCTGTCCCTTTCCCTTCCCTCCAGCATTTCTGATTACCTCGTTGCCTCGACCCGGACCGTTTACCTGGCTTTGGATTTTGGACTGCCTTGTTCTGGTTTGCTGCCCGCATCATTCTTCGACCTCGGACCGCTCACGGATTTCCTAGCCTTCGCCCATTGGTTTTGGTTGCTCTTCGGTTATCTTCTGGATCATCAATCATCTGGACTGCATCTGGGTATTTTGAGGAACTTTTCTTGAACTTTGGATTGTTGACCTTGGAACTCTTGAACTTTCTGATTATTGAACTTGGAACTTATGAACTTCCACCCTAGTGTGTATTAGGCGTCCTCGTGCCGGCGGGATAGGTGGTGGAGTTTTGCTGGTATTCTGCATTGTGGACTTCGGAGTTCTTCTCTTCCTGGTTCCATCTGATTCTCCCCGGAGTAACGGTAAGCCTAGGGGTTGTTATCAGAATTGGGATCAACGTATTACATTCTTTCTGTTGTGTTCGGGTTTGGTCAGAAGGGCGGTTGTTATATTATCTGTATTGTGTTAACTCCTCACTTACAGATCCAACGCCTGTCCTCGGCTACTCGTACCACCCTGACTTCGGCATTACGCCTTTTGCGTCATCTACATTACAACTCCTGCGTCCTCTGGGTCTCATCAGGTATCCGTTCTTTCCTCTGATTGATCGCTCTGGCTGTCCGTTCCTGGGGCCAGAGGGTTCCATCGGGAGGAAGAACTCTTCGGCTACACGACGTGGTCAACTGGATTCTGACATAATCAGAAGCCTTTCAATATGGATACCAATGAGACGCTGTCCACTATTTTACAATTGGTGGCCGATTTACGTAATGATATGTCTGCGGCTCATTCAGCCACACAGCGACGCATTGATGAGTTGCAAGCAGGGTTCCAACCCCTTGGGGCAGCTGCCCCACCTTTGGCCAGTGTCTCTGGGGCAGGTGCTGGTCCATCTCAACAGGGTGCTGGACCAGTTTATATGGCTACCCAGTTCCCTTTGGCTCCACCGGAACGCTTCAGTGGAGACCCCAAGACCTTTAGGACCTTTATGAACCAATGTAGACTACACTTTCTGTGTCGTCCTGCCTCTTTTCCAGATTCCACTACTAAGGCGGCGTTTCTGTTATCTCATTTAGGGGGTACCGCGGCTGCCTGGGCTAATCCGTTGTTGGAAGAGGGCAGTCATCTTCTTTACAATTGTGACGCCCTAATTGAGGCTATGAGTCGTGTGTTCGACACACGTTACGCCACACAAGCTACGGATTTAGAACTGCTTGGTCTCCAACAAGGCAGTACACCTCTCCTGTCCTATCTAGCCAAGTTCAATCAGCTGGTGGCGGAAACTAATTGGCCCGAAGAGAAGAAGGCTTCTCTCTTCTATAAAGGGCTGTCCGACTCACTAAAAGACACACTGGCTACCGTTCTGGTGATACCTACTGCTTTTTCGGAACTATTGGATTTGGTTCTCCAGATCGATTCCCGACAAGCAGCACGGAGGGGTGAAAAGAGAACGGTTCCTCCTGTTGCTGTCTCCGTTCCTTTACCTGCCGCTGGATCCACGGAACCCATGCAGATTGGGGCACTTAGAACTCCTCTCTCGGCTGAAGTTAGGGAACACCGGAGAAAGAATGGGTTATGTTTCTATTGCGGAGGTTCAGACCACTTACTCCGAGAATGTACCAAAAAACCTACTAAGAAACAGGGAAACGCCAAAACCTGGTGACTGAAGGGGTCCAGATGCCGGGTGTTTCTTCGATAGACCCTACAATATACAGTCCTTATTGTCTATCTGTTTCCCTGTCGTCTCCCGGCTCTGAGAAATGGGCCGTGATGATGGTCCTGGACTCAGGCGCCACAGGGAATTACGTGGATGCCACTTATGCTCAGGAGTTGGGTCTACCAGTTATGCACAAATCATGTCCTGAAATGGTAAATTCGGTAGATGGCTCTTCCTTGGTCTCTGGGTTAGTGACGAAGCGGACTACTGACCTCACCATGATCACTGACTGCGGTCATCAAGAGAGCATCTACTTTGATCTCATTGCGGCACCACAGTTTAAATTCATTCTTGGCTTACCTTGGTTAAGATTGCATAATCCTTCTGTGGATTGGCATTCTGGGGAGGTATGTTTTCCGTCGGATTACTGTGAAAGGAGATGCCTCACTATCAGTTCGGAGATCACCAATCCAAGTCATGCTCTTGCTGAAACTACCCGTACTGTGGGGGCAGTACTTAACACTGTCCTTCCTATGGTGTACAGGAAATATCAGGACGTATTCGACGCACGTGGGGCAGAGATACTTCCACCCCACAGGCCCTATGACTGCCCTATCGAGCTGATTCCTGGAGCTAAGATTCCGTCTGGGCGCATATATTCCCTGACCCCTAAAGAGGACGTGATTTTGAAGGAATATATTGACAAATCCTTGAGTACTGGCTTTATTCGTCCTTCCCGCTCACCTGCTGCCTCACCCATGTTCTTTGTCCCTAAGAAGGAGGGGGACCTGCGTCCTTGCATCGATTACCGTGCTTTAAATGCCGTCACGATCAGAAATCAGTATCCAATTCCTCTGTTTTCAGTCTTATTGGACCAATTGGGTGCAGCTAAGGTGTTCACTAAATTGGATTTGAGGGGAGCCTACAATCTCGTCCGGATTCGCGAAGGCGACGAGTGGAAGACGGCCTTCAAAACCAAATATGGCCTCTTCGAATACTGCGTTATGCCCTTTGGCCTATGTAACGCTCCGGCGACCTTCCAATACTTCATCAACGACGTATTTCACGACATGCTAGACCAGTACGTAGTCGTTTACTTAGATGACATCTTGGTCTACTCTCCTTCGGTGGACACTCACGTCATCCATGTCTCCAACGTCTTGCAACGTCTAAGAGAGTACCACTTGTATGCTAAGTTGGACAAGTGCAGGTTTCATGAAACCGAGGTAGAGTTCCTAGGCTATGATATCACTAGCCGGGGAGTGCAAATGAGCCAGTCTAAGATCACCGCGATATTGGAGTGGCCTCGTCCTGATACCTTGAAGGCTCTGCAATCCTTCCTAGGTTTTGCTAATTTCTATCGGCGGTTTATCCAAGACTTTTCAGCCATTGCCTCTCCACTTACTAAACTAACCAGCACTAAAAGTTTGTTTAGATGGAACGAGGAAGCTCAACAGGCTTTTGAGGCCTTAAAATCTGCTTTTACCACGGCTCCCGTCCTTCAACATCCGGATCCCTCTTTGCCTTTCCTTGTAGAAGCAGATGCTTCAGATGTTGCACTGGGAGCTATCCTGTCCCAACTTTGCCCCGAGTCCGCTGGTTTACATCCTGTTGCGTATCACTCCAGAAAACTCACCTCTTACGAGAGGAATTATACGATCACAGAACGGGAATTGTTGGCTGTAAGAGACGCCTTTATGGTATGGAGACATCATCTTTTGGGGTCTTCCGAACCAGTTCAAGTGTTTACTGATCATCGGAATCTCTTGGCACTGCAATCAGTGAAGTGTACCACGGCACGTCATGCCAGGTGGCATGAATTTTTCGCCATGTTCAACTTCACCATTACCTATCGCCCTGGTTCTCTGAATTCGAAGGCTGATGCTCTTTCCCGCATCCATGGAGTCCCTGAACCATCCGAGCTTAAAGGAGCTCTTCTATTACCCAATCAAGTGGTGTGTGGGTGTACCTTGCGCCCCTCTCTGAAAACTAGGATACAAGAATGGGTGAGAACTACTCCCTCCGAGATTTCTAGCCTGGGGTTGGAGGTCATCAATTCATTGCCTTATAAGGAGGGTAAAATATATGTGCCTGACTCCGACACAAGACACACCGCCATACAATGGTGTCACGATTCAGCGGTAGCGGCACATCCAGGTACTGGGAAAACTATTGACCTTTTGAGAAGGTGGTGCTGGTGGCCCTCCATGTCACACGATGTTCGGGAATACATCGTTTCTTGTGCCATTTGTGCACAGTGCAAACATCAACCGGGCAAACCGGTGGGCCTGCTTCAACCCATGCCTATTCCAGACAAGCCTTGGTTTATGGTCTCTATGGATTTCGTAGTAGAACTTCCGGTAGTCGACGGCTACGACACTATATGGGTGGTCGTGGACTATTTCACTAAATCAGCCTTGTTTGTACCCTGCCAGGGGATTCCTTCTGCTCCGGTTTTGGCGGAACTGTTCTTGAAGAACGTCTACCGAAGATTCGGTCTGCCTTCCATTCTTGTTACTGACCGGGGACCACAGTTCACTTCTCGTTTTTGGAGAGCCATGACTTCAACGTTGGGTATAGACGGCAGGTACTCTAGTGCATACCATCCACAAACCGATGGGCAAACAGAGAGGCTTAACGCCACCATGGAACAGTATCTACGATGTCTTACCCACCAACGCCAAGATACGTGGGTTTCTGTTCTACCTCTGGCCGAGTTCGCCTACAATAACTCTATGCATACGGCGACAGGTGTATCTCCGTTCTTTGCACTATATGGCCAGCACCCCCGTTCTTTGCCCAGTATTGCTGATTGGCCATTACAAAATCCGGCTGCCTCTGGTTGTCTTAGGAACCTATCAGATACCCACGCTTTAGTTAAGAGTCAACTATTACAGGCCCAGTCACGTACTAAGTCATCGGCAGATGCACATCGCTCACCGGCTCATAACTACCGACCGGGGATGAAGGTCTGGCTGTCCACAAAAAATCTACGCCTGCCTGGTCGAAGATCCCTGTTGCCTCGGTTTGTGGGTCCCTACAGCATTCTGCAGGTTATTAACCCTGCGGCCCTCCGATTGGCTCTTCCTGCAAAATGGAAGGTACACCCGGTATTCCATGTCTCTCTAGTGAAACCATGCCACCCATCTACCAGACTTCCTGCTCATCCACCACCGATTAGGGTGCGTGGTTTTGATGAATATGAGGTGGGTGCGATCTTGGATACTAAAGTCCGAAGGGGCAGACGTCTCTATCTGGTCGATTGGAAGGGCTATGGTCCCGAAGACCGTACGTGAGAACCTGTGGGAAACATCCATGCTCCGGCCCTATTGTCTCGTTTCTGGTCTGCTCGGGGGGTGACACCCCCCTTTGAGGGAGGAAACTGTCATGTACCGGCGTGTAAGCAGTGTCAAGAAATGGATGCATGGCCCTTTAAGAACACTACAACCAGTGGCTTGGAAGTTGGCATGGCAACGCTGGCGTCCTCTCAGCGTTTCCCACGGTCGACGCTGGAAGCCGCGGAACGCTGTCATGTGACCTCACCTTTATATTCTCCGCCTACACTCCAGATCGGTGCTTCTGATTGAGAATTGGTGGTGCCTCGTATCTTGTACCTTGTATCCAGTTTTCCTTATCATCCCGGTTCTGTCCCTTTCCCTTCCCCTTCCCTCCAGCATTTCTGATTACCTCGTTGCCTCGACCCGGACCGTTTACCTGGCTTTGGATTTTGGACTGCCTTGTTCTGGTTTGCTGCCCGCATCATTCTTCGACCTCGGACCGCTCACGGATTTCCTAGCCTTCGCCCATTGGTTTTGGTTGCTCTTCGGTTATCTTCTGGATCATCAATCATCTGGACTGCATCTGGGTATTTTGAGGAACTTTTCTTGAACTTTGGATTGTTGACCTTGGAACTCTTGAACTTTCTGATTATTGAACTTGGAACTTATGAACTTCCACCCTAGTGTGTATTAGGCGTCCTCGTGCCGGCGGGATAGGTGGTGGAGTTTTGCTGGTATTCTGCATTGTGGACTTCGGAGTTCTTCTCTTCCTGGTTCCATCTGATTCTCCCCGGAGTAACGGTAAGCCTAGGGGTTGTTATCAGAATTGGGATCAACGTATTACATTCTTTCTGTTGTGTTCGGGTTTGGTCAGAAGGGCGGTTGTTATATTATCTGTATTGTGTTAACTCCTCACTTACAGATCCAACGCCTGTCCTCGGCTACTCGTACCACCCTGACTTCGGCATTACGCCTTTTGCGTCATCTACATTACAACTCCTGCGTCCTCTGGGTCTCATCAGGTATCCGTTCTTTCCTCTGATTGATCGCTCTGGCTGTCCGTTCCTGGGGCCAGAGGGTTCCATCGGGAGGAAGAACTCTTCGGCTACACGACGTGGGCAACTGGATTCTGACATGGACTAGTGGTCCATAAAGAGGTGGGTACTGCAGCTAAATATTCCTCGTAGCAGGGTACCTTGGTAGTGGCAGGTGCTTCTAGTGCCATTACTATTTTTTGTGCCACCTCCTTGTATGTCACTCTTAGCCAAATGTAAATGTTCATTTGGAACACCATTTCCCCATCTCCTGCTTCGTCTGAGAACAGTTCCTCATCTGACACCTGTGTTAGCCTGCATCCTTCTACCAGTGCTGTTACTGCTCTCCATGCTTTCCCCTCCCCATCCTGTGCATGAACTGCAATGTAATCTGTGGTTGCCACAATGCTTTCTATGTCCACTGATATTATAGCCCATTCTCCTTCACTTGTCGGTGTTTCTGGACTGAAGAGGTAAGCTGATGGTCTCCTCCACACATTGCCCTCAATTCCTGGTAGCCATGCTAGTGCCATGTCCGTGCCATATTGGAAGAGGACCCCATCCACTGCCTCTGCCCTCGCTACTGTTTTGCCACAGTAAGCCTGAAGTATGTGCCGTGCTGTGAGCATGTTGATGCCTGGTGTGGAGCACACTATTCCCTTATCAGTAAACAATATAGTCATGTTCAACCTGTTCATCATATCTCTCCCTAGTATGTTTACTGGGAACTGCTTTGAGTATAGCAGTGGTAGAGACAGGTTGTGATCTCCAACAGATACGGAGATGTCATCAGTGAAAGGAACCAGCCCTCGAGCCCCAGAGAATCCTTGAGTGTGCATAGATTCACCTGACAAGTTGAACTTCCCCTCTCTAATACAGGACCCAGTGGCCCCTCTGTCAACTAGGAAGGAAAATGTCTTGTCACCTATCTCCACCTTTATACGTGGGTCCTCCGCATGGTTAGGTGTTACCGATAGGATGGGACACATCAAAGACGTCTGTAGGTTATCCTATTGTGGATACAGTGACTGTCCGCTCCCTGTGTATGGTTTTTGACCCAGTATTGTCACCCTCCCCAGTTGTGTCTGTTGTATTGGCTTGTCTGTGGGAAGCAATTTGTTGTCTTGTATTTGTGTGAGCTGTTGTTTTGCCTGGATATGTTGTTTTTGTGCTGTTGCTGCCTGATGTTGTGGTTGCTACTGTGGTTGTGTGTATGTTTGTAATTGTTGCTGAGGTGGTGGTGGTGGTGCTTGCTGTTGTATTAGTGTTTCTGTCCTCTGCTGCGGCTGTTGTTGTTGGTATAACTGTTGTCCCCCATTGTAAGCCTGTTGCCTCTTGTTCTCCCCACCCTGCTTGTGTCAGTCTTACTCTGCACGTGCCTGATATGTGTACTATCATGCCGCATGTCCAGCACATTGGTGGTTCCCGTGCTTGCCATGGGTATCCCCCAGTGTTGTCTGAGTATCCCTGCTGCCCTTATTGGTTCTGCCCCCTGAACCCTCCCCCTTGTAGTGGTGTTGGTGGCCCAAATCCCCTTCCTCTCATGTGTCCGCCCCTCCACGGTAGTTGTTCGTGTACCCACTTCCCATTTGAGTGTAACCGCCTCCCATTTGTGTTGGGTATTGTGCTGTGTATGGTGTGGGTGGTGGCATTTGCTGTGTCGTCATTTGTGCTTGCTGTAGTGATGCTGTTTGTTAATGTGTAGTGTCCTGTGTCAGTGCGGCCAGTGCAGGGCCTGTGATCAGTGCACCTTCCACGGCATATTTGGACAGTTTCTTTTGGACCAGTTTCACTTCCTCTGCCTTTCTGTCTTCCTCCTTCTGTTTCATCTTCTCTTGCCATAGTCTACAATGATGCACAATTGTGAGCTGTATCTCGGGCTATGCCTTAGCTTCCATCCCTACTAATTTCTTTAATTGCCTCTGTACTGACTCTAGAAGACCCAGAATCAATATATGATAAAAAATGTCCAGTGTTTTGTCCCACGGTTTCTGCATTTCCATGCACCACTTCTCCTGAATTTCCTGGATGTAATCAACAGGATCTTCATTCTCACGCATTTTGCGTGACGTTATTGCTCCTATTTTGATATTAGCAACCATTACTCCTGAGCTACTCTGAAAAATGAAATATAGGATTTTCTGTGACAAAGTGTAGGGTGCTATTTGATTTACAATTGTACTCTTTATGTTTTACTCTTTATGTTTTACTTTTTTGTATTAAAAAGCGCTTGATGCATATTTACGCTTTTCTTTGAGAAAGAAAAAAATGTTCCAACAATTGTACATTTAAAGCATACCTTCTCTCAGTTTGAGAGTAATATTAGTGAATTGTTCATAAACACTTTTCGTTTAAGAAACTTACCTGGTGACTGTCTATACTCCCCTATGTATCCCAGTGTTGGGATTACTGGGGAGACAGACTCGTGAGACTTTTCGTTCCCATTTGGAGTGCATATGGGGCTACCGGGTGGTAACACACGGTTTCATTTTTTCTAGTCTCAAATTAGCCCCGAGTGGCCTGGTGGCATTTGCCACTTTGCACCTGAAGTTTATTTGAGATTAATACTAATATTGATATCTTTTAGATACTTTCGGTTAAATTTACTATGCATAGTGCTGTCAGGTGTACTCCCACTTTCTTCTAACTTCACCCCTGATCCCCCTCTATCTTCAATACCTTCCTGCTCACCTTGGGGTATCTCTTCCGGTTCAGCTCCGAATCTCCTTTTCCAGACTTCCTGTTCTCTGGTATGATGAGATGACCTACCCCGAGAGGAAGCCACCCTGCCCCTCAAACTCGGGGCAAAAAGGGGGCCCCCGAACCGGGGTAGACCGGTGTAGGGGAAAAAGCCTAAAAGGCACAAAAAACCCCTTCTTTGCAGGTCAGTAGTGGTTCTGGTCAAGACTGCAGGGCATATCAGGAGAATGTCGAAAGGGAGCTCGAGGAGCCCGCTAAATAGGGCAGAGGCAGGAGTGTCTACCTAGGAAGGCAGAACGGCAAGCAGAGAAAGGAGCCAGTAGGGAACGCGACACAATGAGAGAGCTTAAGAGGGGGGTCCCAGTAGTCAATGAGGGAGAGAAACAAAGGGAGAGGACGAGGAACGGAAGGAGGAACAAGAGAGGAAGGAGAGAAGCAGCAGGGGGAATGTGGTGGCGAAGCCACGGAAAGGAAAACTGTAGCATACCAACCCGGAGCCTGACGCGAAGGTTGCAACGCGCGGGCTTCCGGGTTAGGTGACGTTACATAGGCTCCGCCGGGGAAGCGCGGAGAAAACTAGACCGCTGGATGCGGACGCCGTCAGCGTGACGTCCAATTCAATGGCCGCCCCATTGCCAGCGTCTCCACAGCCGCCAACAGCGGCCGAGCGTGACAAGTGCCTCCCGCTCCCAAATGTTTTGTTATTGCTCCTATGTCTGAAGTGTCTGGGTATTGCACCCTTAGCACCTGCCACAGTGCGTGTCTGCAATTTGCAAATGGCGCCCCATCATGCGATGTGTCACTTATAGTTACTCCTGGGAATCCCGCCCTCTTCCAAATGTCATCTGCTGCATCACCCAGTATTGAAATGAGTAATCCTTTTACATCCCACACTGCTAATTTCTGCCCTGCACTTTGTTTTTCCATTTCATATATCCATTTCCCGGCCCCTCCGCTCAACGATGGGAGTCTGCATTTGATGTTTTCCTTGTCTGTATGTTTCTACTGGACATACTGTGGCCTTGCTCTCCCTCTCTCTAGTAATGGCATTGGAGTGTACTCCTTTACTTCCCCTGGCGTACATCGGTGTGGGAATGTGTGAGTGTATTCACTGTCTTCTTCCAAGTCAGAAAGTTGCTCAATAAAATCAGTAATGTGTTGTGTTACTCTATCACCTCCTATGTTCTTGTTCCTTCTCTGCTGACCCCCGTGATCCCCACTGTGTGTGTAAGCTAGCTCTTCCATTCTGCGTCCTGGGAGGTCTCTGAGTCTGTTAACATATGGTGTGTGTAGCGCTGGCGGCATCAGTGGCCGTGGCGTTCTCCCTTTTAGTTGCCTTTCCTTTTCCTCCGCTGCATTTTCTCCTTCCCGCATCTCACATTCCCACGATGACCCGGTCTTTGCATGTTATGTATAATTTGCTTAACCCCTCCCCGCTTCCATAACTTCGTCCTCAACACGATCCCTCCTCTTCCTCATTGCAGAACCCATCTGAAAACGTCAATCCTGGGCCTATGCGCTTTCCTCCTACTCTAACGGTCCCTAGGTCTATGTCTGTGTACTCACCTTTCATCTCCGTTCCTTCCTCCTGCGGTGTTGTCGCTACTTCCTTATTGCTATACGTGTATGTCTTGGCCCTGCATTCCTTGCACACCTCTCCTTGCGTTGTATTCTTTTGCTTGCCCGCTTCTCCACCTACTTGCGTTCGTACTTTGAAAAGCTAATTCATTATCGCGTCACTTACCTGTTCTAGCATCTTTTCTTCGTTCTCCTTGTTGCCCCATATTCCGCCCTCCTTTGCTAGTATACTTTCTATAACCTTCCCCTCTTCATATTTATGTGCGCTTTCTGATATAATCTTCTTCCTCCACAGCCAAATTTCTCTGTCATTTTCTTCTCGCTCCTCTTCTTTTCTCCTAACCTCCCGCTGTTACATGCGCGCCACCCTTTGTGCGATAGCCCTTATACGGTCCTCTTCTTGTTTCCTCTGTTCTTCCTCCTCCTCCCCAGTTAATGTCCCTCGAAGCTTCAGAAGCACCTGTGCTGCTATCCATTCGTCTGGTCCTATGCTTGCTAAGTCTAGCTGCACCCCTTTTCCTCCTCCTGCGTTTGTTTCGTATCTGCTGCGATCCTCGCACTTACCCCCTTTTGGTAACTGTCTGCTGTCGAGTAGGGCGGTGGGCTGTATGCAGGGTTGGAATACCCCTTGGCTGCTGTTAGTTGTGCTTGTGTTGCTTCCTTCAACTCTCTCAACAGATACAGCCCCTCTGTTTCTTTCTTTATTTCTTTACTAGTGGGTGTCCCTTCCTCACTCTCTTTCTTCACCTCTGCGACCGCGAACGATCCTTCTGATTCTTCCTCACTCTCCTCAGCACTGGGTGTTTTCCCGGGCTCTCTGCACCCGCCCTCGCCACTCACCTTTTCCTCTTTTATTCCCTGCAGTGTGAACATCCCTGCTACCGCTGGTGCACACCCCTGGAACATTTTCCAGAGGTTGAAAAATTCTAGGTGTCTCGCCAACTTCTTCCCTTTGTATGTGTTAAGTAAATACGCTCGTAGTGAATGTTGGGTTGTCATATCAAAACAGCCGTTGGGTGGCCATGGTATTCTTATTTTGTTATCTGACCCTTGTGTCCATTTGATGCTGTGCTTTACTATTTTATCTCTGCGGTGTTAGTGTTGCGCAGATATGTTGGAGTGGTGTTGTTAAGGTGTTGGCCCTATACCCTGCCCCCATCCCATAGTACGTAGACATCTTTAAAATCTTACTTTCTCAGTACCACCGTTACCTGGCCCCGTAAACTGGGGTCTTCCGATTCTCCACTGCAAGTAAAATATTTTTTATTACAATGCTTTTATGCTGGGCGTCATCGCCCTCATTATTCCTACAGCAGTGTCACCTTCTTTTATGCTTCTCCTTCTGGAGATAGGGTCCCCTTCGGCCCGTGGCGCACCAGCCCACTGCGGCTGCATGCCACACGCGGCGTGCTTCTGAGCTGCCCCGCCTTTACTGTGCCGCCATTACTTGGCACACCTGCAATGTGCTCCTAACCCTTCCTCCTTTTCCTCTGTTCTCACTGTCTGCACAGTGTACACTCTTCTGCTCCCCCTCTCACCCTCATAGTTGAGCGCGTGCCGGCGTTCTCCGTGCGCGGCCGACTCTCCCCTTTCACCCCTCCTTACTGTGTATCCCTGATCACTCTTGAAGGAAGAAGACCGCAATATCCTATACAAGCCCTATGGGTGATGTCACAAGCTACTACAAGGGGTTCCCGGTATGTACAATTACAACAAGTGATGAATGCGCGCCATGTTTGACAAACTTGTTCCCCTTTATCCCCACAGCTGTCTTCCCAACCCACTTGGAGTGGAGTATCAGTCAATTACTTCATTATTATAATCGTACTGCGTTCGCTGCGTCGCGTCGCGTGTGATACGCCCCCTCTCTAGGGGAGCTTAACCAGCAAATTATCTACAGCACTGAGAAACAATCTAGCTACCTCCTGCGGGAATACGTCATCTATTCACAGAGTTAAAACACTTGATCAAATAGGAATCTTCATCTATTCATTGATCTACAACGCCAACTCATAGGAATGCCACACACCCTTATACAGGTTGTCCGCAACCTCGACCAATCAGCGCAATCTTCTAGTCACATGTGGGAGCTTGAAGCCCCACCCAGGCAACTCTGTAACACTAGAGGGGACAACTCTTGTGCCAGTCCACTTTACACCTTACACACCGATCGCCACTCAATGGCCAAAATCCTTTCTTAACACCATGTAGGAGCCACCCGCCACCTTGTTTACAGTTCCTCTGACAGAACATTGTATTGCTGGTTGTGTGTGCCATACTCACATCGAGTTCTCACCTGCCGGTGCCGCTCGACCGCAGGCACCCCTCCCAATCAGCTCGCCGCCTCCCCTCGTCTAGACCACGTCTGGACACTCGCCAACTGCGGGCGGGATACTTCTCAATTCGGCTCCCGACTGCCAATCTCCTGATTGCGCTGTCCGGTCGTCTCGCAGTTCTGCAATGGTCCTGTAGTCCTCCAAAGGGGGCAACGGCAGAGGGGGCCACGTTGCCGGGCCACCTTGACGCAAGCGGCCTCACTGCAATCTCACCCAGTCTCAGCAGATCTCAGCAGTGCCTCCAACTTGTCGGGGTGTTTTTCCCGGGGGCTGGCAGGGCCGTCCGTGGACCTCTGGGGTTAGGGAGGCCCCAACTCCTCCCGTGTCCCAACAGAGTGTGAGGCACACACAACAGCAAAGAGTTACTGCTGTTTATTACACGAAACAGACAGGGACGGGCTCACAGGTCATAGGCATCCGAGAGACCAGATGCTCTTGGTGGGCTCGCAGGCCCTTTTGTAGCTGTATGACGCGGTTATGTACATCACCTGGGAGAACTAGCCCCCAAACCTAATGCCACCGCGGATTGGCTCTCCGAGTGGTGGGGTTAGTAAAGGCACATATAGGAAAGGTAGTTAGTGGTTGAGAAAGGGTCAGGTGGCTACAAGTGAAATGTTACATGGGGATGATTAGTGATTGGCTAAGCTATAATGGCGTCAGTGGTGTGCCCCTCGTATTCTGATTGGTTCACTCATGAGCCCCCAAGCATGGGATCAACGTTGTTCCCTCCTCGCAGTGTACCTGGTGCTGCCAAGAAAGTATGACTATGTGTCAGTGGCAAACAATGGACAGGTCTGACCATTAGCTGGTGTGCAAGTCTTTCCCATCACTGATTGGTGTCCGATTTGTCACTTCATTGTTGAAGTCTGTGTCCCAAACGTGAGACCCCAGTGCTTCTCTGGTCCCTGGAGCTTGGCATCATATCAGGCTGGCCTGGTCACGTGTTGAGGGACCGCGGCTGGAGCAGAATTATGAGGAGCGTTTGATTTGTATTTCAGCTCGGGGAGCGTTTAGCAGTAGCAGGTGTAACCTTGGTGCGGGGGCGCGGCATGTAGATTGAAACATTGCAGCCTTGGCTGGGGCTCTTGTTGGGGCCTTGTTCTGTGCGATCAGCACCTTGCAGCTTTGTCTGAGCTGCTCCAGCCTGGACGCTCTGGTTTTTCTGTCTACCATAGCCTGGCTTATGGGTGGCAGTATAGTGTCTAAAATATAGGGGTTGCAAGGGGCAACGGAGATTCATATGCATTAGTCCATATGCAGTGGTTACGTCTTCAGGGTTTTAGTGCAAGGAAGCGTCTGCAACCATTTACACAAGCTTCTTCTGGCATCTTGTGTTTCTGCAGTGCTGTACCTGGCCAATGTAAAATGTAACAACGATGCGCGTGTGTGTTTAAGCGGTCCTCTACATCATAGCACTGAGTATGTTCTTCGTGTGGATTGGTGTGTGTATGACCAGTGTGCTTGGTGGCACGTGTGTTCTTGTCCACTGGCTATGTCGTCATGACATCTCTAACGATGGCGGTAGTAGTGGTTGCTGTCTAATCAAGTTGGTTCATGCGGTCGATATCAGCTTCACCTGAGGCTCTGGCATGTGGTTTGATTGATGGGCAGCCTCCTTGGTTGTGTGGGGCATGGTCACAGTGGATCTTGACGTCTGTTGCGGCAGTGAGCGAGTCAAATTCCTCTCGCGGCGGGTGTGTGGGTCGTGACGTCCTGGGCCATGGTCTGGATGAGAATCGGGGGAAGGGATTCTCCCATTTTCCCTCTTCACTGCATCAACCTCCCCCTTTACATCTGTAAATTGAGGCCACTGACATCAATCGTAGTTAACTTCACCATTCACAATTAAAAAGTTACACTCCACCTATGGAACTATTCCCCAGAGCAGTGCGAATTCCAAACAAATCATTTGCAGGAGTAGTGTCATGTCATGTTTCCCTCCCCTTCAACCCCCTGCATGTCCTCTACTTTTCACCAAAACCCTGGCTATGGGGCTCATTATGAGTGCAGTGGTGTACAGTAAAAGTGGTGTTAACGGAATTACTGTCACTTTTACCACACTGCCGAATTTTTTTGTTTTTGTTTTTTGTTTTTCCTTTATTAAGTGCTTACTGCTTTTTTTACATTTCACATAAACTTAGCACTATTACTTACATGACAAAAACATTTGTCAAAAATAGTTATAAAATTCAATTTTTGAAAACGATTTGATTTAAAAGCCTGAAAAATTAATTTCAACAAATGTCATCATACATTTCATATTACATGTTACACTTATAAACATCAAGTTATGATTTAAAACCATTGAAACCCAATCGGTCGTCACTACATAAGATTATATTGTATAATTGCCTTCCTAAGCCATACATGATAGGCTGCTGCAGCCATGACATATGACTGACCCTCATTCAACATACTCCAAAATTGATCCGCCTCTGACATGTCAAAATTTGCATAACATTTAGCATAGGAGTCTCCCAATTTGGGGCAGTGCATTAGGATGTATTGTACAGTTTCAATTTGTGTACCGCATAATCAGGACAAACACTCCTACATTGGGATAGGCTGCCAAAACCCGCCTACCGCATATACTGGCAGAATATCTAGGCGCAGATACAATATAAAATGGATCAGAGCAGGATAACGCCACTTCATTAAGTATTGGTGAGGGATCATCTTAAAACCCCCTTGATGGGAGTAAGCCACACATTTACGCCTTTCTGCCAGTGTCGCCAATGTAAGCACCCAATCGTAATCCTGACTCAAGGCCATAAGCTTAGACAAAAATACTGGGACCTCATGCAAAGATATTTCTGAACAGTGTAAGGCAACCATCATCTCCAACTCCTTGAACCAGACACTACCAGAAAATCTCTTAGCATGGGCCACAGTGTCATCCAGTAATGACTCAAGTGTCTTCCCTCCAAATCTTATGTTTACTCAGAGTCTACAAGCTGGAACAGTCCATAGTGAAGACAGAGACTGAAGTCCCATCTCCAATCTCAAGACTTCCATGGGCACAGTACCCGGCAGACCCAATAGTGACCGCAATATCCTACCCTCAATCTTGGGTAACCAGCTGACCGACTTACTAGGCAGAACCTCTATGGCATACAGAATAGTGTGCTCAAAAATATTGTTTTCCCAAACATTCGGGCATGTGTTTTTAAGCATACGTTGATCGATCGTACAAACATTTCCTATGCACCTTACCGTAGTTTTCCTCACTTTTACACATGCGAAATCAGGCAGCAGGGCATGGCCATCTTGTGCTAATCTTATCCGTTGCTGCATCGCCCTAAGGTGAAGTGCCCTGGTGGCACTAAATCATATCCCCCGCCCCTGAGGCTGACATCACCAAACCTAGCAATATTCTCCCCCTATCTCCATGACGTTACTGGGCAGCGTAGCCAAACGCGCCCAGTCATCACCTACGTGTTGATGTCAGTTGACGCAGAACCCAGAATATCAACACATATCCTCTCACAACACAGCGTGTCCCAATTTTGAATACAAAACTATATTCTTTAAAGGAAACAGCAATAATCTGCTATTTAAAATGTACTTTTATTTCACAATAAACGCTCCGAGAGCATCCGGCGATTGCCATATTCAACCACATTGGTCATTTCTTTCTTTGTTCTCGATCCACAAATGTTTATCGTGAGTCATACAGAGTTCCTTTTGGGTATAAGAAGCGCATTGGATGCACTTTGAATCGCAAGGCTTTGCCATCTACTTGGCATTAGGCCACCGTAAACGATGTCAGGTTTCTCCTCATCGCTGGTACTGCGAAAGGGCATATCAGCCCGGAGTGATCGTCCCAAAACAGTGTTATAAGTATCCAGCCATTCAGGTGTATCTGCAGCTGCTGGCTAAAGAAGATATCAATTGGTATCTGGAATCGATGATATTTGCAGAAAGGCAGGATGTAGCTGTGTGGAAAACATAACAGAAATGTGTCTCAGTAGCTGTTCTTTATTATAATGTATCAATTTACCCATTCATCTGCACCGTGTGAAAATTAATGATGAACACAAACGTGAAACAATGGTAACAAAGAGAAAACATTGTGGAAAGTAATCTACAATTTGCTTGAGAGGTTAGTGCTATGGAGTATGTTTAGCTCGCAATGGGATGCGGAAGCTGACGCTTGAATTCGAAGAACACCTAGAGAGCATTTTAACGAAATATTAGCGTAGAATTTAGCGTTGGTGGAATCTGGGGGAACCAAGATGTAGACTACATGCATTTCGAAGCTCGACTACCCATGTGCCCGGGCCAAAGACAGGTACACACAGCTTGTTTTTACGTGTCGTTGCAATATGCCACAAACAACAACCCATTACAATGTCAGCTAGCAATAACGGTCAGAAAATGAAACCTTGACTCGATCATCTATAAAATCGGCTACAGTAAAACGTACATAATATTTGGCATTTCCATTCTCTCAGCGTAACGCAGAGTGTCCGTTCAGATCAACGAATTTTCAAAAATTAAATTACATGTTCCTTTCTCCAGTTTGGGAATGTTGACCCTTATCATATTTTACGGTATTAGACATCTCGCTTCATTCATTCCGTTCGGAATCTTCCCTTCCTTGCAAGGTCAAAAAACAATCGAACCTTATACTGTGTACGATGCGTGGGTGTGCTCAGCTCAGAAGCAAAATTCAAAGGCACTGGCCTTCACTGCCAATGGGAGCTAATAGCCCTTCAGACCACAGTGGCATTTGAAATATATTTGAAAAACAAATGAATTGTTTGCTGCCATCCACCAATGCTGCGTGAAATCTCTAGTGATTTACTTGTTTTTAATGAAAACAGTTACAGTTAGTTTACTTCCAAACGCCTCATTTATAATGTCCCTCTGGAGAACTTCGCACTCTCCCAGCAACTCGCACAGCCAGCCCACACCACCTGTCAGCTCAGTCCATCTTCTGTTCACACGGCAAATCACGTAAACATTTCTCGCAAGTAGCGAGTCTCGAGCTCTGATAAAATGTGCTCGTACGAGAATATCATAGCAAGCTCTGCTGCAACCCCCCTCCTGCCAAGCCGCAGTCCCCTGAACCCATGACCCCTGTTCCCTTTGAATGCATCTGGTCGCCAGACCATAACCCCGCAAAACCTCAACTTAGCCTCCCATATACCAAATCAGGATTGGTCATATATTTTGGTAACGCTCACACCTACCCGCACTGCGCTTGAAATCATAAGACTCAGAGGGCCGCAAATCAAAGATTGGCCCTTGTGATAAGGCATCCGAAAGCAACAACCCCTAACACATGCCCCCATAAAAATCTAGGTAATAATGCACCTATTTCTCACCAACAACCTCCTTTGATGCGCTGTTTTGCTTACAGTCCGTAGTTCTTGCGTACCAAGTATCTTATCTAGCATAGGTCTCATTCCTTTTGTGGGACACATATTTATTCAGCTATTTGGACACATGTTTGGTAAGGCAACTGCAGAACCCCAAAGTTGTTATCATTCTGATATCCATCTGAACCTCCCCCGATCAGTGAAGGACCCACAAGAGCTTGACGAAAGCGGGACGTGTGAAAGCACAGCGTTACACTCTATGGCATCCTCCAAAAGGCACTTCTTGCAAAACAAATTGAAAAAGAGGATACATTTCAAAATACAATTTGGATGCTTTATTTAGACACTTTATATAAACATAGTTGGTAAAAATGTAGGTTTTCTGTCCAAGAGTGAACGTTGGAACAGTGGTGCATTAGTGAGCACCATTTTTCAATTAGAATTTCCACAGACCCACCACAAGTTTTTGAGCTCCACCAAAGATGGTTGCTTAAAGACTTGGACCACTGTAAAATATTTTCTGAACCTTTTTTTCCAGCAGCTGTGATTTTTTTATTGATTGATTTGGCAATGTGCCATACATCAAATTGATGGTGAATATTTGGAAACTGCTCTCTCATGGTCTTCGCTATTGAAACATGTCTGTCAGTGGCTATGAGGTCTGTTTGCAATCCCCTCGATTGGAGATCTTCCATGGATATGATAAAACCATGTTTCTCCATGGCCACTGAGGATTTACATTCGGACACCAAACTCACAATTTTTTTAGGTTCCATGTCCTGAAAGTGGTATGTGCAGTACTTTGCTGAAAAGCCGGGGCTGTCACACTGTCCATTGCCAGCTAGCCTGAACCGTTTGTAAGAGAATGTCCTTTCAATTGACATTTGTTCAATTTTCCAAGCTTCACTAATAGCAGGCAATACATATTCTCATTGATATTTTCATTACTGTATTGTAGAAAGGAACTGGAGTCCCACAAATTGACAGAAACAGGACAACTTACTAAAAGTAGAGGCACTGAAAAGTAAAGTTGCTGCACACAGTAGATTTCCAGCTGGCACTTTGCCCAGCATACTTTGAGCAGACAATGAATATTTAGCATGGAGCAGATGACAGGTGGCTTGTATTTTCAGGTTAGTGCCTTTTGACACACGAGTCACATTCAACAATGGCTTCCCGCATGCTTCCCCGCCTCTGGATGGACACATTTCAGCATCAGTATAATCTCTACCAGGCAGCTGTCGAATACAATGTATTTGGGCTCCATTATTAGACTATCGTCCTGCAAGAATGTGGTTTGTGACTCAACTATGGTGGACATATCGGCCGCACAGGACACACTGAAGTCAAGATCTTTGGCTAGTTCCTCGGTCAATTACGTTCAGGCTTCAATCTCTGTTATTTCAGCTTGTGTTATTTGAACACAGATTGGAGAAACCATCAATAACCATTGTTTGTTGGGTGGCCCTTTTTTGTGGGTGTAGATTGTGTCAAGTGGTCAGCGAATAATTGAAAAGCATCTTCATTATATTCAGTTTCATCTTCATCTTGTGGAGTTCACACATTGTAGCAATGGTCCAACATCACTTTGCTGGCTTCGCCGGTAACATTCATTTCATTTTCTGGCCATTGGGCATAAGCATCTCGAGTCTGCTTATTGGTTGGACCACGCTGCGCCTCAAATAATAGTTGCTCCATGGTGAAATCTGTTTGGCAAGCAGCATCTCTGGTTTCATTTGTTGCCTGTGTCTTCATACTTTGTTTTCTTCTGGGCATCTAGGAGATGGGTTGTAAAAACATATTCAATGTAAATCCAACATACAGTATATAGCACTTTAGATTTTTTTAAAAGCATGTTATGAAGACACCAGCCCAGAACACATTTTGTAATCAAAATTGTTTGTTAGTTACCCTGGCGTTCTTGATTTTCTGTGAAACCGTGTTCTTTACTGTAACGACTGCACCAGCAAGCTGGTCTGCCACCTCGGATCCACATGCCTCCTCTTCTATTTCCTGATCTTGTACATCCCTTCAATAGAATATTCATTAAAAAAATTAAATCAAATTCTTTCCTCGCACACATTGCTTACATAGATACCATCATACACTGTGTACGTCCTTTAGTCAAAATAAACAATTCGAATTTCACCTGATTGATGGCCAGTGTACTCGATCAGAGATCACTGTGCGAAACCCACTGATTGTAATGTTTCACTCAAGCATTTTGCATTGTCTTCGGCATTAGGGTAGACATTGTAACTTTAGAACTGAAATGGTAAAAGTTTGAAAAGATGCTTGTTTATAATAATGTCACTGTCTAATAGTATTAAACTTTATTTTAGTCAAGGGAACTGTCAGTACGCATTCCTCATGCTCTGGACCAGCTCCAAAGGTCCACCAGCATCACCCTGTAACACAGTACTTGTTTTAGTATCGATGAAAAAAGTGAAATTGAACAGACACAATGGGATGCGGACAATGGTACATATGAATAAAAACCCATAAATGAAACATAATGTAAACAAACGACAGCCTTCGTAAACTAATTCATATTATCGAAAATTCCATGCATAATACATTTCTGTAATCGAATAACGAAATAAAACTACCCTGATAGGCGCTTAAAGTTGTTGTTGACTCCGGGAAATAACTGGATGCAGAATCTTGCTCCTTCAATTTCAGTGCATTGTCACAGAGTTGTAAAGGGAAAGTTAGATTTGAATTAGAAATGTGGGAAGATCCATATCTGAAGAATATGAACTTCTGTATTGCTCACCATTGGTATACTGGAGGTGTCAGTGATGTTGTCACTACTGATAGTGTGTGCTTCAGTTAATATGCTAACCTAAAAAAATGTACATGTAAAGCAACCAATTAGGAAAAGATTATGCTTATTTCCAAGGGCACTATAGCCTAGTTTTCTGTGTCCATAAGTAGTTTTCTATGATGCTCCTAAAACCAGGGACAGGTGTCTGGCAAAATGGGGTGTAGTTATAAAGCAATACAATCTGGTAAATATGCAAAGTTTTGTAAGATAAATTTAAATCAAAAACACCAATCCATCCATGTAGTTACCTGGTCAGTACCCCAACCGTCACCTGAGGCAGCGTGTGCATTAAGAGATTTGGAATTGCATTTAGTAGCAATTTACGATGCTTCTTGGTGTACTGTGATTTGTTGTACATGTTCGTGGTAAAGTGCAGGCTGCAGATGCAGAATCAATCTCCTCTCAAGTCCCCCAAGAATTCCTGGGCTCGACTTTCAAGCTCGTCCGGTGCAAAACCGTAATATCTGACCCATTCTCTTATTAGACCTATATTCCTCTGGAATGTATGCTTTATTCTGCCCTTAGGTTTGTCATGGGTCTTAGAACGCCAACCACCAACCATACAAGCAGGCATTCTTGAAAAATCTGTAAAAAAAAGGTACACATAGTTACAAAAATGTTAACTGGCATGCTATTCCAGATACCTGCTGTGATAACAGGAAAAGGATTTTCCCAGGCCCAACTTGCGTTTGCGTGGCACTACTCCGATCCTATTTCGATTCATAGATCTTAGGGTGCGGCTTGGAGCATAGGACCGTAGTTTGGATTTCAAGTAGCCAGGTGCTTTCCCATGGATGCATCTATGAGCTATTGTAAGAGCCTTGAAGTGGGTTCTGCTTTCCACTTTAAGCCAGTGTAGCTCCTTCCTAGAGTTACTGATGTGGACAGATTTAGATTTGCATTTGATTATCCTAACCGCGTTGTTTTGGATAATCTGATATGCCTGTAGGCTTTTTTTGTTAGCTCCTACCATTAATGCATTCCCGTAATCTAATCGGGATAGGATGGTTGCTCTGGCCACTGTGGCACAGTTGTTCTCTGAAAGATAGGGTCTAATGGCTTTAAGGAGTCGCAGATAGTAATTGCAAGTTTTTTTTATGTACTGAGTCTGAGCTTCTGCTCCTAGGGATGCTTTCATCATTATACCTAGGGTTTTCACCTTCTCAAGTACTTTGATGTTTGCGTCTTCAATCTTAAAGTTTGCATAGTCTGGGGTTAGGGACTTTCTGGCTTGGGTAGATGCAAAGACCATCAACTCGGTTTTGTTGCCGTTCATGCACATCCAATCGGAGTCCATCCATTGCTCTATGATGTTGTATATTCTGAGAAGATTGTCATTATCAGTTTTATGGTCCCCACTAAGCTCCAACACCAGCTGCGTATTGTCCGCATAGTTGGTAAAAAACACATCTGCATGATATAATACATAGGATAGAAATCTGATGTAGAGGTTGAAAAGTAGTGGTGACATGCAGGCTCCCTGTGGGACCCCGCAGAGAATCTCCCTTTCCATGGAGAATGTATCCCCCCAATGGACTCGAGAGGTCCTGTTCTTTAGGAAAGACATTATCCATGTCTTTGCCGCCAGTGAGCAATTTGCCATTTTACCTATTGCTACTTCAAGCAGATTGGGGTCTAGTAGGTCGAAAGCGACGCTGAGATCTAACAGGATAAGAAGTCCCTTTTTCCCTGTCCATGATGCTGAGCATCTTTCTCTGTAAGTCCAGCATAGCTGATTCTGTACTGTGTGCTGGTCTAAACCCTGACTGTTGTGGGTGAAGTGAGTTTGAGGCCTCAGTGTGTGCCTGTAGTTGGGCGGTGGCTACCTTGTCCATGATTTTGAGCAGGAAGTTGCAGTTTGTGATTGGTCTTAGGTTGCCTGGATGAATGAGTAAGAAAGATGGAAATATATCAGAATTTTTCTATGCAATGTTTGTTTTGGTCACAGAAGCAAATCCTGTGCAGCGTAGATGACTATACACTAGGATAACTTTCATACAGAATCGATTGATGTGACGCAAATCGTAACATATTACTCGTCCGTTGAATGTACTTTAATGCATCAAAAGGAAACATGCTTATACACATGGTTCATGAAGGATGCAATTCTATCCCAATTGACACTGATGACAATTGCTATATATCGAGAACAGAACAAATTAAACAACAGTCAATGGTAATGGCAATGAGATGAATGAGTATTACACTACTGGTACCCAGTTTTTCTAGGTACCCAGTAATTTCTATCTATTTCAAACGAATGTACCATTCGTTTGAAATAGATAGAAATGTAGAGATCAGGAAGAGATGATTAGGTGACCTGCCCTTACCTTGACCAACAAACAGTTAGATTCAGTAAGCAGGGTAGTTAGTAGCAGGAGAACAGGTAGCGCGATCACAAGTTGACTTCCACTGCTCAGAGATGTTCACAGGTAGCACGATGACGAATTGATTTTCAGTGGGCACAGATGTTCTCAAGTAGCACAATCACGAGTTGACTTGCAGTGCTCACAGATGTTCTCATGATAAATATCAAGGGGTTTATAAAGAATTAGAAAAGTGGGTGTGTATGTGAATGAGTGAAGTCTATATGGCGTGGTCTACTGTGGATTGTAGGGGCGCGGCCTGCTTCAAGGGGAGCCTGCCTAGAGACACTGTGTCTGGGGAGGCCATGTGTATAATGGCCCCTGTGCGTAAGATACCTTTGATGTGTACATGGTGTTGGACACCTTGGCCGTTCCCACCCTGCCCGCCTCCTTGTGAGGGCATGGACACAGGTGCAAACTGCCATTGATAGGGTAGGGGGAGATGTACGGCCAAGTGGCATGCAGGAAAGGGCCGGAACACTGCTGAAAGTAGACACACTTATGTGGATTACAGGGTGCGCAATCTGCTTCAGGGGAGCCTGCCTGGAGACACTGGGCCTGGCTAGGCCATGTGTACAATGGCCTCTGTGCGGAAGATACCTTTGAAGTGTACATGCTGTTTGGCACCTTGGCCGTTCCCTACCCTGCCAGCCCCCTTGGGCGGGCATGGCCACAGGTGCAAAATGCCATTGATACTGAGGGGGGGGTGGAGGGGCATGGGGCATTCAGGAAAGGCCCGGAACACTGCTGAAAGGAGACAGCCTTATGTGGATTTCAGGGGCACGGCCTGCTTCAGGGGAGCCTGCCTGGAGACACTGTGTCTGGGGAGGCCATGTGTACAATGGCCCCTGCGCGTAAGATACCTTTGAAGTGTACATGGTGTTTGACACCTTTGCCGTTCCCATCCCTGCCAGCCCCCTTGGCAGCGCACATCCACAGGTGCGAACTGCTGTCGATAATGGAGGGGGGATGGATGCGCATGAAGCGTGCAGACAAGGCCCGGAACACCGCTGAAGGGAGAGACACACCTATGTGGATTGTAGGGGCGCGGTCTGCTTCAGGGGAGCCTGTGACACTGGGTCTGGCTAGGCCATGTGTACAATGGCCCCTGCGCATAAGGCACCTTTGAAGTGTACATGGTGTTAGGCACCTTGTCCGTTCCCACCCAGTCAGCCCAGGCAGGACAAGTGAGCGTGTCCTTGATTCAATGAAAAATTGAAACAACCATTCATAAAAGTTCAGCTGTATTTTATTTTGTTGCAGATGTTGATGGCACAAATATACTACACATTATATACTTCGGGTTGCAGCACAGTGTGGGAAAATCCCCTGTACTAACTGCTGTCACTGGGGAATGTGTGTCTAATGGCACCAATGACACAGGTGTAGGTATAACTCGTTGAACGCGGTGTCCAAGCCTCCCATGAATCCACCATGTAAACGCATGATAGGCCACCAGCCTGTACCACCTGTGGAAAAGAAAGATGCAAACTGTATTTAAATGAACAAGATAAGTGTATCAAACCTTAGTTGAAAATGCAATTTTGTATCCTATGGCATTGTTGCCAGTACAAATGTTACTTCACGGATCAATCAACTTGGGCTTTAAAGTGCAGACATATTACAAAATTGAAAAACTATGGATTCCATTACATTTGGGACACAGAGAAATATTGTTTCTTGGTTGCACGTGAAAGAAACATAAGATGACCACTATGATTTCCCCAAATCACGAATGATGTATAGAATTGCAAGACTACATTAATTTGGCAGTGATAGATCAAAGTTACGACAATATAGGAGACAAACATGAAATGTTAGTGGCCTAAGTGACATCACACCTAGAGTACAATTACTGGTTACTTGGATTACGAGGGCGAATTGTTGCACGAAGTTTGTGCATAAGCACCATCATAATCCTCAACACAGACCGTGTGAGGCAGGCTGCCCTGAAGTCATGCAGCTTGGTAATGCATTGCGGCCGTGTCTCGTCTTCCGATATGTAGGACAAGCTTCCAGAGTTTTCTCAGCAGCAGCAGTTCTCCTACTCGGTCGGCATTACCTCGCACTGATTGCAGGTACACCATGTGGAGACATCGTCCATGCCACTAGGCTCAGGCTCTTGATCTGGTGATTGGCCCCCCCAACTGTTATCCGAAGCCCCATCGTTTCCGCATATTTTCTTTCGAATAATTCCACCTCGGAATACTCTGGCTCGTACTGGTAGAGCTGTATTGTTGCCATTATGGAACAAAATATATAGTAATGATAGTACTAGTATCTGTTTGCATGGGCTACGAGCAACAAAGATAGCTGAACATAGCAGAAACGAGCCACAGGATATACAAAAGACTGTGAGAGGATTAGAAAAGCAAATCTGATGTTGTCTGTTGAGAAAGTATCTGTTTATACTTATTGAGGAAAGAGGCGTCCTGCCATTTCCATGGAGACACGTCATTAGCTGAAGTGCAGAGAATGTTGGCACGAGATGTGCATTGGCGTTGTGAAATGGGCCTTATACGTCTAGTGATGTCAGCTTCAGGGGCAGCGGATATGATTTAGTGCCGCCAGGACAGTTCACCTTAGGGCGATGCGGCAAAGGATAAGATTAGCACAAGATGGCCGTGCCTTGCTGCCTCATTTCGCATGTGTAAAAGTGAGGAAAACTACGGTAAACTGCATAGGAAATGTTTGTACGATCGATCAACATATGCTAAAAAACACATGCCCGAACACTCGGGACAATAATATTTTTGAGTGCACTATTCATTTAATGCTATTGTATATGCCAACAGCTTTGCTTCCACAGAGCGCACCCCCAATTATTGATCACTTTTCTAATGGTTAACCATGTTGTCCAGGCTTTAGATGCTACAACCTCAAATATGTGAGAATATCTAATTGGTACCTTTAGCTGGATTCCCAAATAGTTATATGTATCTATTTGTATTAGCTTTGTTGTGCCTAAATGCCAGCTAAACGCATTACCGCTGTGTGGCTTCTTACCAACTACCATGACCTTGGTCTTCTATTCATATTTCTATGTAGGCCCTTCTGCTTTGCATAGGAATATAGTGCATCCAATGAATGGTGAAGCCCTATCACTGTTCTATCAATTAGGACAATATCATCCGCATAGGTGAGAGAATTTACCAGGGTATTTACCATAGCATGGAGGATGATTGCGCACTAGTCTTAGGGCAATATTTAAGTCTGCCATATAAAGATTATATAATAGTGGCACCAAGACGCAGCATTGTCTTAGACCAACGTTAGTCACCATGGGAGAGGATAGTGAGCCCTCCTGGGACAATTGGACTCTAACATGTGTGTCGTGGTACAGCTGTTTCACAAAATAGAAAAGCAAGGGGTCTATGTCCCAGTTTTCAAGCTTCTGCCACCTTCTAGATCAAACAACAGTGTCAAACGCTGAGATGAAATCCACGAAACACACAAAGAGCGAAGTACCAGGATACTCGTAAACGCCAGAAATCAAGGTTAAAATAACCCATAATGGGTGATGAGTACAAAACCCTTTCCAGCAAAATTACAGTAAAGATATTAGAGCTACAATTTGACATTGCTAACAATCTATAGGAGCGACGATACTCCCTGTTACCCTGTTTATGCACTGGGATCAAAATGGAGCTACGCCAAGACTTGGGGATTCGCCCCAATATGCAAATATGCAAAAAATATGACTTTAAAAGTCTACCTCCGGTTTGCAGATCATCTTTCAATACAATATGACTTAGACCATCTGGTCCCGTGTCCTGCGTTGGCTTCAAGCTCCTAATTATCGCCATTAAATCATTCTCTCTCAGACAATATCAATCCGCAGAACCTTCCATAGAGGAGATGATATTTCTATCCGTAGTCTCATTTTCATCCCAAAAATATTTTTTTATATGTGCCTGCCACGCCTCTCCACTATGGGGCAAGCTTCCATAGCCCGCAGGCCAGTTCTAATAGTCCTGAGAATGTTTTGGTACCGTGGGTCTGGAGCATCCTATTGATGTATTTCCATTTGGCAGTGGATTCCGTATAACTATATTCACGTGTCCAATTTTTATAGGTCGTTTTAATTTTGCTCAGTCTATACTCCTCCTGTGTTTTTTCTTAAGATTATAAATCTCTTTATTCCTTTGACGTTTCTGCTTTGCAATCCCCATATCATTTGGGTCCAGGTTTTATGGCCCTGTCCACCAACCACCCTATAGGCATTGTTTGAGCTCATTATTGAGCCAATCATATCGGCAAGGTTCCAGTCACCACTTCTTAGTATGTCTTCCCCGTCAGCCACTGCATTTTTTAATGGCAAGATTCCCTTTCCTAATATTGCGATACGACCAACAGATTTACCTTTGAGGTCATGTTTAATTTTTGGCGAGATGGAGGCAGCACTACTTCACAAGTCATCTTCGGCATTACATGATCACTCATTGGCACCTCTTTAGTTTGTAGGTCAGGGGCGGGATTTGATATCACTTGATTTACAAAACAAAATCAATCTGGGAGAAAAGACTACCATTACACCATGTATATTGTTTATTTTTAGTTTTTGTAGTCAGGCGCACAAGATCAAATTCAGCCAATTTGTCCAACCATTTCCTACCACGTTTAGAGGCAGGGGCAGGATGCACACCTACCTCACCTGGGGTAAGAGAAGGGGAACAGTCTGTATTAAAATCCCCAGCCAAAATAATACCACCATTACTATTGCAGTCCAACGATGAGTGCATGGTATCACAGACAATCTTCATGAGATCCCCTGTTAGCTTCCCCCCCCGGGGAATCATAGAGAGTCACCACAAGGATATCTCCTGTATTATAAGGCAAACCAACAATTATTGCGGAAAGAAAGTTGGAATGTCCCCCAGCAACTTGGTACTGGGACATTTTATAGTGTTTTCTGGACCCAATACATAGTCCACCCTTTGGTCATCCTAAGGCGACAGGAGTGGACAGCTGAAACAAGGTAACATAACCGTGCATATGAAAGGTTTTTTTTAGCCATGTTTCTTGGATAAGGAAGAGGCTTGAATTAAATAGTTCCTGCACACCCAACTGATTTACCAAGAATGATTTATGGCATTGTGAATTCCAAGACAGAATTTGTAGGGGACTATTTCGACAGACATTAGGTCAATCTAGGTACTCAGGGGCTCTTACCCAACCCATTCTCCTTTAATCCTATAATTTCCAGCCGAACCCCCTCACTTAGTTTTCATACTGTAGACATAGGACATTTCCCTAGAGCCAAGTGCTGCATTATCAAAACCTCTTGACGACCTGTGGGCTCCCTCCTTTTTACCAAAACCCTTAGACGGGCTAAATATAGAGACCTCAAACCCTAGTGCATTCAATTGCTTAGTATGCCTATACACATATTCAGTGACCATCGGGGAGACAAAAGACACTACAGCCAAGTTAGCAAGACTATTCAATGTACCCAGGTGTAATTCTTTTCACATCTGGCAGTGTGTGCAGCAGTCCCAAACACCACGATCTATTTCTAAAAGGACTGTTCACCATGGGCTCAATTTCCACAATTTTCAGAAATGCCGAATTATGGGATGCTGCTAATTCTGCCAGCAGAATTAGCCCTGGCAGAATTGTCACTTGCTGAATTACCTCCAACATCAGGCAGAATTAGCATCTGTGTATCTGTGCTAATTCCCATGGTGGATTTAATGCCAAGATGCAAAAATTAATTTTTGCTGTATCGCAAGTGGGAATACAACCGAAATACTGTTGAAAATGTGCAGTCATTCTGTACAGTAATACAGTTACCTCCACCTAGGTGATGGAAAACAAGTCACAGGTGCACCCAATCAACTCTGAAAGACTACATAAGGTCCGCACCTGACCAAACACACTTTCCAACATCATGCTAGCACTAGCTGTTGCTAACTGGGACATGCAGCTGCTCCTGCTCCACATTAAGCTGCCAAGGCAGGAACAGCAGAACAGGGCAAAGGACGCATAGAGGAGGAGGAGATGCCATGCAAGGCGAGAGCACATTCCCCAGGTCTGGCCTCACACTGGGCATTAACTGATATCCAACTAGTTATCCTGTACCTGCTGAACAGGGAGGCCATTGTAGAGCAACTCTCCCTGATTTGTGAAGACATACAGAGCAGGATTAACATAAGAACTGCCTTACCCCTGCTGCTTAAGCTTGTGTCAGTCCTTCATTTCATTGCAAGTGACATCTACCAGCCCACTGTGGACATGCTGCATGGCATGCCTGCGCCCACATTTTCATTGGTGCTTGGGAAGGAGCTGAAAACACTCCTGTGCCATGCCTCACAGCACATCTCCATGCCCACCATCCTGGCACAGATTAATGTCACAAAGGCATGTTTCTATGCAGCAGCCCACAGGCCCAATTTAATTTCTGGTCTGGATTGTATTCATGTGATTTCTGCCCTGCAGGCAACAGAAGAGACATACTGCAACAGGAAGCAATATAACTCTATTAATGTCCAGGTCACCTGCAATCCTGAACTTGAGAGCACACACTGCTGTGCCCACTTCCCTGGTTCCCCACTCGATGCTACAGTCCTGTGGAACAGCATACTGCATGCACAAATGGAGAGCCACAGAGACCAACGGACATGAATACTCTCGTAGCACAAGTGAAATGTTATGTGAAAGGGGGGCATTACTACAACTGAACAATGCATGCCCTGTCAAGACCCTGTACATGCAGGACATGTCCTCTCACCCCACACATGACAACCACCAACCCACAGGACTAGGCATGTAGGACAATTCAGTAGTATGTCAGTGATGCATATTGCACCAACAAGTGAGTAATACACACACAGCGGGCTGCGGGAACCACAATACATAGGGAACATATACCCACAAACCTAATGAGGGTCATTCCGAGGTTGGAGATAAGGGAAAAACGATGCTGGTAAAGGATTACCGGCATCGCTTACCACTACGGGCTATTCTGACCAACCAGACCACTATTTACAGCACCGTAAAGTACGATGCCGTAAATAGCGGTCTACGGTCACACGCGCAACACACCATGCCGATATTAGAGGCATGCCGTAAACCGGAGCTGATCCCAAGTAATGTGGACATGCAAATAACAGCCTCCTGAAGCACGAAAAGTACCTTACCGGCATGGAGTAAATACCAGCATCTCTGAGAAGGTGTTAAGAACCCTGAGCAATGTTTCCAATAGCCACAGGTGCACACAATCAGCACAGATGGAGGCAATGGAGTCTGGCACAGCACAAAAGGAGCACACCCACACACCACACCCCCTCCCACACCAAGATGATACCAATAGTAGTAGCATTACTGGAGCTGGAGGCCCTGCTTGCAAGGCAGCAACAATAACAACAACAGCAACAACAACAACCACAGCCCCCACCACAGAGGACACACAGGAGGAGAAGGAGGGTGAGACATGCCCAGCATGCCCCACCAGTGCAGCCACCGTTACCACGCCAGCAGTCCCCAATCCCTCGCGCCAGAGCCACCCCCTACAACCTAACACCAGAGCAGATCCACACCCAGTACCGGCATGACCGTGACACCATCACCACCATAGTGGACCTGATACATGACGACATAGTGAGCCTCACAGAAATACAGAAATATGCACCGCCATCCCCCCTCCACTGAAGGTCGTGTCTGTGCTTCACTTCCTTGCCAGAGGCACCTTCCAGCACACAGTGGGGCACATGCATGCCACATCACAACCCTTATTTTCCCAGATACTGAACCAAGTGCTGGATGCCCTCCTCAAGCACACAAGATTCTACATATCCCTACCACGGACTCCCCAGGAGATATGTGATACAAAAGTTGCCTTCCATGCACTAGCAGGCATGCCAAATTGTATCGGTTCCCTCAACTGCACCCACATGGATTTGTTGGTCCCTCATGCCATTGAGGTGGCGTATCGCAACCGCAAGCAATACCACTCCATCAACGTACCCCCCACAACTCCCAAACACACCCTCAACCCCCACCCCCTCACCCTACAACAATCCCACACTAGTCCCATAAGGACAACATAGGCCACATGTGTATGCCAGCATTGTCAATGTGCGCTCCCAGATCCAGGGGGATCCATGTCATGGTGGTGCAATGTATGCTGTGAGCGATGGAGCGGGCTGGTCTGGGGGAGGAGATTTGAGAATGTGTGTCCTCCTGCTGGGGCTGTCGTGCAGGAGGTGCAGCCTCCAGGGCATCTGCAATCTGGCCAAGGACCTCGCAGAGCCGGTTCGTGATGTTTGTGATGACCTCACCCAGTGCCCTGAGTTCATTGTGCCACTCCTCCCTGGACTCCTGATTGTCTCGGATGAACTCATTAATGAGGCCTGTGAGCTGCTCTGAGCGCTCTGCATCCATGGCTAATGTGGCAGATGTGGTTGGCCCGCTGGGAATTTGGCTTGCATGGATTGCCGTTGCTTTGGTAAGGGAGGTGGATACAGGACTGGCATGTTCCAGTGTGGCTCCTTGCCCTGTATGCTCTGGTGTATCGCTCTCACTGGAGTCGCTGTATGACACCTGGGGATTGGATTGGGTGTCAGGGACATCCAGGGGGCCCGTGGCTGCATCCTCCCCAGCCACACTGGTCTCCTCAGTGTGCGGCATGGGCATGTGTCCTGCGCCAGTGCAGGCTGGGGTAGGGGTGGCGGTGGGGGTTGTGCACCCTCCATGGGCCCTGCAGGAGCCGGTGGTGTGGCTTGCAGTGTCTTCCTGCTTGCAGATAGACGGCGGGCCCTGGCTTGGCCCCTGGAGGTACTGGGCCGGTTGGCTGCCTGGTCCTCGCTGTCATGCTCGCTGCCTGTGGGGGTGGAAGAGAGAGACAGCATGAGTGATGTTTTTAGAATCTGCATTTGGACATACGTACAATATCACAATGGGATTCTAGTGGGTTGTCTCCAGTTGGGTGGTGAGCGGCACATTGATACATCCTTGGATGGTAAATGCATGCATATGTCTGGGTCACTCATGTTGGCCGGGTGCTGTGCTGGCTCACATGCACAATGTTTACATCACCTGCCCTGTGTGCCTCACGGAATAGGCCTCTTTGTGTGGTATGTGCCATATGGGTTACAGCCCTGCACCTGGCATTTGCCTGGCTCTCACTTGTGTCGGCATTATTGAAAGGGGGCGGGGGGTTTGGCCAACCATGACGTGACCCCTTGGCCATCCCTTGGCAGTACAGCCTTTCATTACAAATGCGTTCTCAGTATTGACTTTGGACACTCACCTCCATTGACGGATGACGTTGCCCCGCACTCCATGTCGCCAACCCCTTCAATGGCTTCTGGGCCAATCATGGCCGCACACGTCTCCTCCCACGACATCAATTTGATGGGGGAACCTGGCCCTCCTCCTGTCTCCAGGGCCTGGCTTCTGTTGGTGGAGAGGATGCTCCGCACCCTCAGCCGTAGGTCATCCCACCATTTTCAGCAGTCCTTGGTGGTGCGAGGGGTGTTGCCCGCGGCGCTCACCGTCTGTGCTACCATGGCCCAGATCTCCTTCTTCTTTACAATCATCACCCTCTGCATGTCACTGCTAAAAACGGTGTCCGAATGCTCGTGGAGAGTGTCCACCATGATCTGGAGCTCATCCGGGGTAAAGCGCTCCTTCCTGAGACGGGCAGCTCCCTTTTTTGGTGCTTTTGGCATGATGGTGGTGTGGATGGTAGAAGTCTGTATTCACTGGATGGCTCTAGGTCCTGTGCGGTGAAGATGGCAATGGATTGTGTTTTTAAAGATGGCCGCCATGCTCTTTCCAGTTCCTGTGCGATGACGCTGTTTCCAGTTCCGCTATTTAACGGTGACCCTAAATAGCGGTGACCGCAGATTACGGTCACCACTATTTACGGTCACTGCTATTGCCGCTTTGCTCTATGGCGGTAGTGTTATGTACTGTGCGTTTGATGCTGGTAAGGGCTTTTTGGGGCCCTTTTGCGGCATGGCGCTAAGTATGTTACCAGCATGGCGCAAAGCTTGTGCCTGCAAAGTCGCAATAGGCCGCTTTTAGCGGTATATTGCCAGAACGGACACGCTATTTGCACCATGCCGGTAATAACCGGTACTCACCTCCAAACTCAGAATGAGGGCCAATGTCACAGTTCAGCACTGCACAAAGACAATGCAAGACTGGCAGAAAATGATGGCATGTAATTTACCAACCATATATGTGAAGCCATAATGGAAGGAACGCAAACACCTCAAGCATGTACAAGAACAATAAATCAACCATCAGGGCACATGCATGATAGCAATGAACAGGCCCAAAACAGGCAACATGCACTTTGCAATGCCAATCACAGGCCATGAAATTGATGACCACTGGTTGTGAGCTGTGTGCATAGTGTAACATGACAATGCATATGTACCCCTGTAATGTGTCTAATTTTATGTATTGAAATCACAGGTTACCGTTTTTTGTTGAGACTGTCTAGCTTAGCTTGATAGGGTCAGCGATACAGGATAGGGATTATTTTCCGTTGAAGTTGATTGATTCACACCTGTAATTGTACCCGTGTATATGATTTTCCACTCCTATTCCTATGTATGCATAAGAAAAATTGTTTTTGTTCTTTACATTGTACTTGGATAACAAGTACGTAAGAAATGTTATAAGTGTATTCTTTATCCATACATAGGCTACACTCATTCATCATCGTCAGTTTGGAGTGATATTTAAAGGTGTTTGTATTTACTACATGTTTTAAAGTCCTTTTTTGATTTGTACAAATTGGAAATTAATTGAGATTTTTTCTTTCACATGTTTGATTGTAGGACTGATTGGCCTACGCAATAAATAAATAAAATAAGGTTCATATTTTATATTTAGTTGTGTGCCTCCACTATGATTTTTTCATTACAAAAAATAATTGCGTTGCCCAATGATAGGTGCAGCTCTCAAAGACCAAAATAATTAAGTGGTTCATTTGGAGGACTCCCCATTTTGTGTTTATTATCTTGCTCAAAGACCAAAAGAATTAAGTGGTTCATTTGGAGGACTCCCCATTTTGTGTTTATTATCTTGCTCAAAGACCAAAAGAATTAAGTGGTTCATTTGGAGGACTCCCCATTTTGTGTTTATTATCTTGCTCATTTGTCCCCTAGATGCCTTTTGAGTATGTTTCTCTTCTGTGAAGCATATGTACCCCCATTTTACATGACACTACATTCAATTACTGGGATGGAAAACCATTTTGTACAACAATGCGCAAAAAATGCATGAACAAATGGTCCCTCAACATGCTTTTGAAAATGTCAACACATCCACAATGCACTGTGACTGAGACCTGTGAACTTTGCCCTTGCAGGTGACTCTGGATACCCACAGCTACTGTGGCTAATGACACCCATGCACAGTTCACATAAGCAGCAGGAGGTGACCAACAATGAGGCACACGTCAGGACCAGGCTGTGCATAGAGTGGAACTTTGGCCTGCTAGGGTTGTTTACGGTGTCTACACTGACACAGATGGGCCTTGATGTACAGGCCAGAAAAGGCTGGACAGAAATGTCTTGCCTGTGCCCTGTTGCACAACACCTGCCCCGGGCGAAATGTCCCCCTGTCCTTTGATGAGGACAGGTCTCTCCCAGAGGACAATGACTCACTTCCTGCAGGTGCAGTGCTGCCACACAGTGAGTGGTTGTCTGGTGTGGCAAGAACTGATTGAGAAATATTTCTGAACACATTATTAATCACCTGTTTCTCAGCTTTGTATATAGTCACGTTTTGAATATATGTCATTCAAACAGAAAGGATTGTCCTAGCATTTCTTTAAGTGAACTTGTATTTAAAAGTGAACTGTGAAAAACGTCCTTCCCCAGCATGCATGCCCACTCACCTCCCCCTCTCCAACACCCATGCCCACCTACTCATCCACAAACCCCATGCGCACCCACCTCCCCATCCCCAACACTCATAACCATCCACCTTCCCATCCCCAACACCGATGCCCATCCACCTCCACCATTCCCAACACCCAGGAACAACCACCCACCTCCCAAACCCCAACACCCATGCCCACCCACCACCCTGTGTCTGCTGAAATAGTGTAAAGAGTAACAATGTTATTTCCCTGGCCTCTTGCCATTGCCAGTTTTTTCTGGTTGCGGACAGGCCACATTTCACAATGAGCAGTTTGTGGGCTTCCAGGTGATGACCACTCCAGGTGGGTGATTGAGGTTGATCGGTCAGACTCTGGATCCCGTATGTGCCGGAGGATCATGAGCATGCTGGCATGCATCAATTCAGTAAATGCTCAGATGCCCTCTGTCAGCTTTCTCACCCTCTGGCCCACAGCAGTTGCCATGGACTATTGTTGTCGTTCCCTGTCCTGGGGACTTGCAATCTTCAGTGATGTGCCTGCACCAAATCAAAGATAGCTTGCAGATGCTGCTCCTGCTTATCCACAATGGTCTCAAGATGTATCTGCTGCCGCTCCATCATGTTCAGCCTTTTCCAGATTACATTGATGGGATGCTGTGCAATGGGTTGTGCGTTGTGGGAGGGCTAGGGCTAAAGCAGGGCAACCTGAAACCTCTGTCACCTGCATCACGTGGTTCACTGGCATCAGTGTCTTCGTCTGTATCCAGGGCACGCTGCAGATGTGCCTGGTTTTCTGCCTGAGGTGATGAGGGGGCAGATGTGTGGGTGTGTAGATCTATGGGTACCAGTGGCTGCATGTGGCTCCTCAGACAAAACCACAAGGGCGAGCTGTGGAGTGGCAGTTGCAGCTTCCGGCAGTGCAGCACCTTCAGCTCTGTGTGGTGTGCTGTCATTAGGTGCAGTGCCAGCAGTAGCATGTGCACTGCTGATGTTTGTACCACTTGGCTCACTTGTGGGGACTGTTGCGGTTTCTCCACTTGTCGTAGACGGCATGCGCCGCAGGACCTTGGCCCTGGTGCCTTGCTCCTGCCCTTCCTCCTGCTATTCCCATGTCTGGGTGGTGCAGAGGTGGAGGTTGATGTGCTTGCACCAGTGTCACTACTGTGGGACATATATGGGCCTGCATCATCCTCTTGAGACAACTGTGTACCTGTTGGGTGGACAATGAAATGCCGTAAATCATCATGCTTACTTGTTCATGGACTTGCAAGTCACTCATGGAACATGATACACACCTATGGGCAGGGTCGAGTGAAGGGCATTGTTTATGACTAATGCAAGGTGGGGTTAGTGTCTGCTGAGGGTGTAAACCCCATATTCATAGGTTCATTGCCTGTTGGGCTAGTACATGTGGTGGCACTTGGGTGGAAGTGGGGGGAGGTCATTTCCCAGCACACATGAGTGTTTCTTATGGTTGCATACACTCACATGCATATTTTGCCTACAGCCCACCCTTTTCTTGCATACGAATGTGGTGGCCTTGCCTTTGTACGCATTACCGTGTGGTTGCACATTCCCTGTCCTGTTTTTGCAGCCTCACGTTTGGCAGACAGGATATGGGGGATTCAGAGTGAATCGAATTTTTAAAGATGGTCATCAATGGCCTCCCTGTTCAAGCGATGATGCTATTACCGCTGGAATTCTGCCCGCGTAATTAGCGCTGATATGCCCGGTGGTAACAGTAATTCTGCTTCAAATTGACTGAATTACCGTCCAAAGTTGCTTTTCAGCGGTAATTTAATCTGAGGGAATTACTGTTACCACTGATGATCTGTGCGCGCTCCCATCACCTTCTAATAGGGTAGTAATCCTGCCAGATTGCACGGTTGTAAAGGTAATTCCGCCAGGCACAATTACCGCTGTGTTCACTGCACAACTTCTAATGAGCGCCTACATCCTTTCACTGCCTAATGCAGGAGTACCCAAACAAAAGATTGTTTGGTAGGACAACCTCCTAGTTGATGGTTGCACATGATTTTCCTGAAATAGGCCCTGATTCATAGATTATTTGCGCTGAAAAAAACGGGATTTGTGTGCTATTCTGTCCGCAAATCCCTGTTTAAAAAATGGGGATTTGTGGGCAGAATTGCACACAAATCCCGTTTTTTTCGGCGCAAATAATCCATGACTCAGGTATATAGTCTGCTATGGATATGGTCATTATGCCTAAAGCTTTGAAAGCAATTTATACAAGGCTCGTGTAAAACAAATTCCTTAAACGTTGCAACACATGATTAAAACTTCAATGAGAGATGATACTCAAAAACTAAAATGAGAAGACTTGGGCAGTAAGTGTTAGGAGGATACCTGAACATACTCCCTCTGGATTGCTTTCAGGGTCCAGAGTCCAGGAAGAGCTGAGAGTGAGCAACATCCCACATGTGCACTTTATGACATCACTCCTATCACTGTCAGCGTCGGCAACAGATGGGTAGTCAAAGTCATTTTGACTAAATGATTACTGCTCTGTAGGAGTACAGGGATGACTAGTGGCTAAACTACCTACTCATCACCAGCACCACTACTAACACAGAAGTGTTTCCAATTATCAATGTGAAGCAGGCACAGCACAAAAGGTATGCCTCCTTTACCTTGCGTGGTAGTGCAGGCTAAGGACAGAATATACCTTCACGACGGATGATGTGTTTATAGCAGTAGCAATCCAAACAACTTAAAGTAAACTAGCCCAAATAAAAAGAATGCCCAATAAAGGTTTTATACAAATATACACTTTGAATTAAACAATATAAAGGCACATCACTAACTAGCAAAAACCCACCCATTTAAGAAAACACAAAAATACAAGCTGTTCCTGAATAGCACTCCGGGTAGCTGAGCAGAGGAGCTGAGGCACCCAATAGAACCAATCACAGTATTCAAGAAAACGTCTTTTAGGTAAAAGGCAGAGAATACTAGCCTAACAATCACCATTGTCCCAAAAGTGGATTGGGGACCAGCACTCTTCAAAGTACCTATTTCTTGTCTTGGGTGCTTGACATGTATTTATTTATTTATTGTTGCATGTGTTGCAGCACACTGAACCCTTGGGTATCTAGGTGCTAGTTACATTGTGAGATAAAGAAATACAAAATACAGAAAATACAAGAATCAAATGCGGAAAAAACAAAGGGGGGAGGCATATCACAATGTCTTAAAGTCTGGGTTCAGGGAGCTTTACCTGCAGAGAGTAACAGGGGGAGAGGAGAAAGGTATTCAATTGTCTTAGTGTCTTAGCTCAGAGCAGTGGCGTAACACAAAATGTGGGGGCCCCCCTGCGAGCCATGCTGAGGGGGCCCCCCAACTCGGCAACAAATCACGGGTTGCGCCACACTCTGGGCCGGCCTAGACTGTCACGCTTGCACAATACGCATGAACGTGCTGCTGAAGGGGTATGCCGCACACTGCACTAGGAAAAAGATATAAATATGTGTTTTAATGCAATATACAGCACACTTTCTGAGATAAATTGGCTATAAAGTCAGAGTGTTTGCAATTGTTTTGTAGGGTAACGCAATCCAATACATGCAAGTCACCAACAGTGCCCAGGAACATTAATGCTTCCAACTGGCTGCACAATGTAGACCAGTGTAAACACGTAATAACATTATAGTACAGAATGCCAGGCCACATTTAGACATACCTAGACTGTTTTCAGCAAAATGCCAGTCAAAGCAATAACACTCATCAAGAAGAGAGCACACAATAAAGCATGTGTCTCCATGGCCTCGAACAACACGGCCAAACTCTTTAAAATCTGCGAGGAACTGGTCAATCCTGTTGTGGTCTATACCTCTTCTGTTCCCTCCCATGCCCTCTGTACAGCTCTGGCCTCTCATTTCTCTGCTAAATCTCAGGACATCCTGTCCTCTATGTCCTCTTCCTCTCTCGGCCCATTTTGGCCATCTCTTCTCTCCTCCTCCTTTTTCCTCTTTCTCTCTGACAACACCTGACGAGGTTTCTAGACAAGTCGGATCTATGAAAGTGTCGTCCAAACAGGTGCTCCGCTGCTCCTCCAGAACCATCAAAGCCCATATTGACACCTTCGCTCCAGCCTTGGCCGATTTCTGTAATCACTCTTTCGCCACTGCAATGTTCCCCTCTCCCTTTGAGCACTCCCTTGTGCACCCACTCCTCAAGAAGCAGTCTGCTGATCCTACCTGCCGGAAAACTATCGCTCAATCTCCACCTTTCCTGAGCAAACTCTTGGAAAAGCTTGCCATCTCCCAGCTTACTCTCCACACTGAATCTGTTGGTTGTCTCCATGACCATCAGTCTGGCTTCAGAGCTGCCAGAGGCATGGAAACTGCTCTCCTTAACACCGTGCTGCTCTCTAACCTCGATTCCAGCATTCCTTCTATTCTCATCCTTCATCTTTCCTCTGCTTTCGACAGGGTCAACATCGCCATCCTGATCAATCGACTCTGTGAGAACCTGGGCATTACAGATCAGACCCTAGAGTGACTGACCTACTTCCACTTGGACCGCCACTCCGCTCCCAGGTCGATCGTGGTCCCATTCTCTCCGCCACCTCTCTCTACCTGTGGCATTCCCCAGGGCTCTATCCTCTCACGCTGGTTTTTCAACCTCTACTTGGCCACTTTGGCCTCCCTGATCTCTACCTTATCCTCTAACTTTCAGTGTTGTGCGGATGACTCAGCTTTCCTTCAGGCTCCCCTCATCCTCCTCTCCTCTCTTGCTCATTCCTGACTGTCTATCCACGATTCAGGATTTGTGCGCCTCCAACAATCTCTGCCTTAATGCCAGTAAGACAGAGATCCTTCTCATTGGGTCCCTTGCCACTGTGTTTCCTCTCTCACTATAGCAGACCACCTTGGGCCCTCTTCCTTTGCCTTCCTGCGAGGCAAAAAACCTTGGTGTCATCTTCAACGCCAGACTCTCTTTCTCTCCTAACATCTCGGACATCACCAAGAAGTCCCACTACCAGCTGCTCCACCTGAAAGGGACTCTTCCCATTCTCACTCTCCACCAGAAGCTCACTGTCTCTAAGCTGGACTACTGCAACAGCCACTTTCTCAATCTGTCTTCCTCTAGTCTCCGTCATCTGCAAATAATCCAGAACAGGACTGCAAGACTTAGCCTTGGCCTCAAGCCCTGGGATTGTATTTCTCCAGCCCTGAAATCTCTCCACTGGCTGCAAGGATCAAGTTCAAGAACCTTTGCATTGCCCACAAGGCTTTCTGGGGCCAGTGCCAACACTAAATCCAATGCTCTCTTCCAAAATACCTTCTTTCTCTAACCCTTCACTCAGCTACTTCCAACTCTCTAAGGCTTAGACATTTCTCCAGGCAGAGAGTGGGGGTAGACCTCTCTCCTCTGCTGGTGCCTCCAACTGGAATGGCCTCCCTGCCCCTCTCAAACTTCAGGCGGACAACCTGAAGTTTCGGAAGCAGCTAAAAGCTTTCCTCTTCTCTGCTGCTTTCGCTCTCTCTCCCCCCCTGCTGACCTACCTGACCTACCTGTCTGCTGTACTGACTGGCTGCTTGGCTACCCTCAGAGTCTCTCTGAGTCCAGGCTCTTTCTTGATTGGTCACCCTTGCACTGCCTCCGGGCCTACCATGCACTTAGGGGCTGTAACTGTAACCCTGCAGTCCATTGTTCTCCTTGCACAACCAATAGCTGCTCTGCCCTGGCTGCACTTACTGAGAGCATTGCTGCCCTGTTTTCCCCTCCCCTCTCACTTGCACTTCCCTGCTCCCTTTTCCCTTGCACTTCTCGTTCTCACAATGACACAAGGCCTAGTGAGATTGTTTGTCTTGTCCTCCCTCTATCATCCCTCCCTTGTGTACACTTGTGTACAGGCGTGTTATAAATGACTTGAATCACATCATATCATTTTATCACAGATGCCCAGAAAAATATACAATGCCGCAGTAAGAAATGGCTAGACTGGCAGCACCCAAATGCCAATCTAGCCAGGTAATTAAAGTTAGCAGGACTACTTTATCAGAAATGTCCAGTTAAAAGAAAGTCATACCAAACTGAGGAATGACTAGACTGGCTAAATCAAAATGCCTCTCTAGCCACTAATACCACATATCATGCCTGCTTAGTCTGGACATGGACAACCATTATGATTTATCACACAATCCTGCCCCCCCACACATCCACTCTCCCTCCCACCCACTACCCCAACCACCACAATCAGCTCCTTGGCCCAGAATTACCTCTGCGTCCCTCTTCCTTGTCCCAGAGCTTTCGTATGAGGCTCCTTGCCTCATAGGTAAGTACTGGGATGAGGAACAGTGGGACTAGGAGTGATGAAGATTACAGGTAGCTAAATCAGGCATTACCTCCATGTACCTCTACCTCTTCCCAGTACTTTTGTAAGAGGCAGAGTGCCTCAAACACACGTACTGCCTCGTATATAAGTACTGGGACGAGGAAGAATAGGGCTAGGCGTAAGCAAGGCATTAAACACAAGTAGTAGCGCAACACCATTGGACCTCATTACGACCCAGGCGGTAAGGGGTTTACGGCGGCGTAAACAGCGCCGACCCTTACCGCCTGATTCCGAGGTCCCTTAGCGCCATGGAGGATTTAACACCTGCTTTTAGCAGGTGTTAAAATCCATGGCGCTAAGGGACCTTGTTGTTAATTACGCCACCGTAATTTACGGTGGCGTAATTAACGCCTTCCCCACTCCCATTATGCCCTATGGGGCAAAAATGGGAATGGGGAAGGGTAAATGGGGATTGGGGACTTACCGCCCCACCAACCTCGGAATGGGGCGGTAAGTCCGCCAACCACCATGGCGTAAACGTAGTTTACGCCATGGTGGTAAAGGTACGACCCAGGCGGTAACTTACCGCCTGGGTCGTAATGAGGCCCATTGAGTTGACTGGGCTTCAGCACTACCCCCCCTGACATTTTGGGCTATATTGACTCAAATTGGCTAACCTTTAGAGCAGTTGCCAGACCGAACAGGACACAGATTTTAAACGGCACCTGGTTTTTGCTGTTAACAAGAACCCAGCAATTACCAACGTAAAGCATTTCACTGTTAGTACCTGCATTCAAATGCCACATTGTTTAGCCGATTGAAATCGTGATGTGGGTTTAGTACTTGCATGCCAGGGGAGTGATTGGAAGGGTAGAGAGGGAACAGGAGACTTATAGGAGAGAGTTAACTGCTTGTAACATTGAATCTGCACTAGAATAGTCTCATTAAAATGCGTAAATAATTTGGATGCGCCCACACAAATAAGTTTCCCCCTCCCCACCGCATGTGAAGTTAGCGCCTCTCCCAACATTTGAAGGGTTAGCCCCCCCGAAATGAAGGTTTTCTTGTGCCCCTGTACACAAGCACACACACCATTCACCTTATACACACCCAGTCATCCACACATTTAAGTGTGCACCCTTTCACCATACACTCACACAGGTAGCCACCTATACATTTAAGTGTGAACCATTTCACCATGCAGGCACACCCACACAGCCACCCATACATTTAAGTGTGCACCCTTTCACCATACACACACAGGCAGCCGGCTATACATTTGAGTGTGCACCCTTTCACCATAGACTCATACACGCACACCTCATGGAGTTGAGGGGGGGCCCTATTACTTAAAAAAGAAATTGGGGCTCATTACGGGTCCAGCGGTAACCGTGCCGGTGCTACCGGCGGGTTGCCGCCAGACCCATAAAAAATTACTATGGCCTGACTTCCCGGTGCCACCGTGCTATTTCAGGTCCGGCGGCTGGGAAATCAGGTGCCGGTAATTTCGTTAAACCCCAGACTCCACGGGAATGGGGACACAGAAGCACCTGCACCATTGTTAACGATGCCGGTGCTTCCGTGACAGGTCTGCCTACCGTGGCTGCTGTGCCTGGCAGGGTCAGACCTGTCGGGCACGGCAGCCCCACCAGGCAGACCTGTAATATGCCGGTCCAGAAACAACAGTGCCTGTAAGCTTACCAGCACCGTTGTTTCCGGACCAGCATGGTCAGAATGAGCCCCATTGTTTCTTTTTTAAGTCACTATAACTTCATTAAGAAATTATTTCAGTTAAGGACCGAACCATAATCAAAATAATTTCTTTATGATGGCTGAGTGGCTTCAAAAACAAACAATTTCTTTTTGAAGGCATAGGGTTCCCCCTCCCCCCCACCCCATGACATGGAGGCCTCCAGCCTAGGGTCTTCCATGTCATGGGGTACGGGGGCCCTCAGACTTCAAAAAGAAAGTTTCTTTTTGTAGTCACTCTGCCTTCATAAAGAAATTATTTCTGTTACAGAAATGTTCTTTATGAATGCAGAGTGAATTTCAAAAGAAACTTTCTTTTTTTTTAGAAAAAAATATTTTCATTATTTTTTTTTTTTTTTACTGGGGCCCCCTCCCAGCCATGTGCTGGTGGGGCCCCCCACACCGCGGGCCCCCCCGCACCGCGGGGGCTGCGGGGGCCCCTGTTACGCCAGTGGCTCAGAGTACTTTTAAGCAAAGAGACACATTTTTAGGTTTTTTCCAAAGGTCCAGTAGGAAGGTTCCTTTCTCATGGTGATGCAGAGATTGTTCCAGAGCTTTGCGGCCATAACATGAAAGCTCAGTCCTCTTTTGGTCTTAAGATCATTCAGTTGGGTTTTTATACACGTCCTTGTGATTGTTTCAGTGTCAAGACTGGTGTAGTCGTGTTAAGTCAGTGGTGAGTTGGCGTCAAGTCTATGTCGATTCGGGGCACTGCGTGGAGCTGGTCGCTGATTGAGATTATGCAGGTCAACTGATTCCAACTGGTGTGAATCGGCAGTTGAGTGGGGTCAAAACAATGCTTCTGCTGAGACAAGTTGGTGAGGGACACAATGGCTTACCGTGGGTCCAGGCAGTGGGTGAGTCGGGTTGATACAAGGTTCTGTGTCAGGTCGGAGGGTGGTGAACATGGTTGAAGTGGTTCAAAAATAAACAAGGCAGTGAACCAAGATTCCAGCTACTCTTGAACTTTCAGGTGGCTGGGAGACCCAAGCCAGTGGCTTCAGGACAAGGTGAGCCATGATGTACTCCCCCTCTACGGATCTTAGTTTGCACCAGTAGGGATTCCTTTACCTCGAGTAAAAGGACCCTGATTTCAGAGCAGCCACAGATATGCCTTGGACCAACAGATGTTCATCTCACTGTTCCCAGCAGATGGATATGGAACAGAACTTTCCTCTGCCTTAGATGCCTTCTGTGTTCACCTCCCTAACAGAGGACTTTGGAATTCATTACACCCCCAAAAGAGGTTGAAGAGTGTATTTTTCAAGTTCTTCCTAGAGTACAGTAATTAAATCAGACACAGAGGGGGTGCCCATCTCCTATTAAAGGCAAAATGCTACAGGGGATTGGTCAATTGGAACAAGTGTCCTTTGCCTTTAGACATCACCCCCAGAGTGCCTTGCCTGGATGAAACGGAGGAGACAGCAACATGAAGAGAGCTGTAACAGAAAGCAAGATGGTAGAACTCCTCTCCAAACCTGTATTCTCTCTCTTGCTATTCAAACCCCACCTCTTTCCATGCCTGCAGGCTTCAAAGGCATACCAATAAACAGGACCATGGTGTGAGGCTGAGTTGGTTATATCCATGCAGTCTTTGAAACACCATTCCAAGGAGACCTCCTGAATTATCTTTCTATGGCTTGAGGGAAGATGGGCTACTCCCTAATGAAGAATCAAAGGAGGCAGCATCTGCCTACTTTTCTACAAGACAGCTATATAGACATTCAGCCAAAATACACATCAGTCCTGTCACATCTGAGCAATGCTCACAGAGCTGGCACTGGTGTGATATCAGATTGCTGTGGCTTTATAATTGTGTGCTCTTATCACTCACCATGCCACAACCAGGCATGCTTATATTTAGAGATGTATCTCCTGCCAGACTGATTAAGGCAGACACATCAGAGGTGCAGAATCTAAATTGCTACCTCCTCCTGCAGTGACTTTGTGTGACAGCAACTATCCGGGATGCACATCTGACCTTTAATACTGCTGTGTGCCACAGCCGAGCTGGCACTGTTTTGTCAGTAGACTGGTTATAGCAAGACACCTGTGTCTACTATAATTTTGGCGTGAGCATTTTGAAAGGAGGGCCTGATTAGTAGACCTCGCTGAATCGAGTTATGTACAAGATCATGGGCAACCCATTTTTTAAAATTTAGCGCATTGCTCCAAGGGAGTAATTTCTTCTCTGATTCCTCCCATTGATTAAGTGATTTCATTTCTTCGCATTTCATATACACCAGGTTTTTCTTCAGGCCCACCAGAGACCAGATGGGATCTTTTATTTATTTAATTGCGACTTAAGCAGCATCCATGTCAGCATAATCTGGCACCACAACCCAGGTGTTTCTTGGCGTTTCTTGGTGTTTCTTGGTGTCCAACTAACATTCTGAGATAATTAACAGCTCAGAGCAGAGAAAAAGGAGCAGGGTTGAATCAGAACAGTGGTGTTTTTAATTTCTTTTTAAACATATAGCAAGTCAGACTATTCCTGATATTCAAAGGGAGGCTGTTCCGCAATTTGATACCACAGATAGCACTAGATCATCTCTAGGCCCTCAATTTCTTAAATCTAGGAACCTCAAGTAAACAGCGCAATAAAGCAATAAGTATCTTAGTGGTCTCAAAGATTGATTCCAACCGAAACTCTGTTTCATATATTCGGGAGAATTACCACAACAGGATGTGTGAATTAGGAATAGAAGTTTGCATTTGCTACTAGCTTCGATTAGGAGACAATGTAACGTTTTCAAAACAGGGGACATATGTGCCCTATTGTTGGTGTTTGTAACAACTCATTCAACAGAATTTTGAAGAATATGTTGCCAACTGATCGATTGCCTCGAATACCTGCATATAGGCTGTTGCAATAGTTACATTTTGCACCTATCATGGCTATGACTAAAATGGCACAATTGCCTACTCTTCAGAATCAGGGGCCTTATCTGTCTACGCAATTAGCTGACATCCATTTTGTTCTGAAATGTTTCCTGAATAAATGCCATGCTATTACCAGATCAACCGGTTATCTAAAAAACCATCTGGGTGTCATTGGTGTAATTCTGGAAACGTACAAACCCGGTCAGTCAACTGATTGTGGAAATGTTTGATGTCTATATAAAAAAAGCAATGGCAAAGTGCCGGACCACACTTCTGCAGCTCTGGGCCCCCGGAATATTCCTTAACTGTAACTCTAGATATTCTATCAGACAGAAAGGTTTTAAACCAGTTCACAGCCGACTCTGATAATCCAGTAGACTACCTTAGGTGGTGCAACAATAAAGTGTGATCTAAAGTGCCAACCGCTACCGAGAGGTCCAACAGCACCAAAATGCCCTTGTGTCCTTCAACGGGTATCTTTACAAGACTATCTTTAACGTTCATTAAAGCCATTTCAGTGCATTGATCTGGCATAAAACGGAATGCTTGTCTCTGAGAATCTTGTTCTTTTCTAACTGGTCTTATATTTGAGTTTTGACAGTCTTACCCAACACTTTCAAAAGAAAAGGGACATTTGAAATGTGTGTGTAGTAGCCTAGGCTTTCGAGATGCAAAGAGGGCTTTTTAAGAGAAGCTGTTACCCATATCTGTTTTAACGTGTCCGCAATAATAGATGACAGGAAAGAGCTGCTAACAGCTTGAGTTATCATGGGAACCACATCTTCTATGCATTGTTCAATCATCACTGATGATTTGAATAGAAACCCTATCAGGTTTGTAGGGTTCGAAATCAAAACTATGAATTGTGTCTTTGCCTCTGTGATGTCTGCAAGTACCATCTTCTCTCATTGGTACATCTTTTCCCCCCAGCAGTTTAGATGGGTGATTACTTAACACCAAATTCAGTGTAGATTTGCAAGAAATATAACTACTGGAGCACCTTATAAAAACTGCTGTGGAAAAATTTGGAATATAGAAAGAAGAGATTCTATTCCAGATGTCTGTGATTTTTTAGCTGAACACTGATCAGATCTGTTTACCAGTTATCACAACACGTCCATTTACCTCCGTCTGGGCTACTTGTCTGTTCCTGGAAGGATTTCAAAATTGCTCGTGTAGAGTGAGAGGCACGCAATATTTACTCAGACAATAAGGCTTTGTTATCCTTCATGACAGCTGCTTTGTATTTAGCATGAGAGCACCTCACATTTAAGGAGTTTGACTCCATGTATGCTCTAGCCTCCTCAGCTCTCTTTTCATACTCCAAAGCTCTTCATTGTAGCATTTGTTCCCATAATGTTTTTCGCTGATAACTTGATTTGACTGGTACTATCTTGTCAGAGATCTGAGAATTAGACGAGTTATACAATTGCACTAAATCTATTACCTGTGGTATGTTATAGACTTAGCAAAGATGGGCTTGAGTACCTCCGCAACATGTGGTGTCTCTATGTCTAATGGTCATCTTGCATCTTGTCATAGAGCTGACTTATTTAGGGGGTTGATCTAGACATGGTGCCCACACTGTGTTGTTTTTCCTTTGCTGCTTAGTTGCCCTGTTGTTACCTCTTCTCTATCTCACCTTTATCACCATCTGCATTTGCTTGCATTGCTTGTTTGGCTGTGCATTGGACACACATTTCTTCCTGATCATCTATCTTGTGTTACAGCGACTTGCTGGGAGCCCAAAAGATTATTGTTTCCTGTTTCTTTTCATACAGGGGAAAGCTTCAGAAGTGTATGCAAGAGAGTAGTCGGTCCAGGAATGTCATGGCCGCCTCTGTGATTGCGGATTGCTCAGGCATTGCTTAAAAGTGACCAGCAGGTTTGCAAACTGGATGTTAAATATTGAGAGCATCTTAATTCTGCACTGTCTCGAAGCCTCAACCAAGGTTCCAGATGCATCAGTCTTTCCCTTATGTCTTGAAACAGAGTGCAGGGTGCACTGAATCCATCCATGGTACAGAGAGCTCCATTCCACCCAATGGGAGCATTGAAAACAGGTTGCTCACTGTCCCTTTCTATGCCTCCTAGTGCTCTCATGTCTCCAATTGATGTACTGCTGTGCCAGGGCAACAACCATCTTCCCCCTACTCAGAATGACTTCACCTCTGGACGGCTGGTGCTCTTGCACTAGGGGTAGGCAAGGAGAACTGCCAGGAACGCAGTTATGACGTAACACCACATTTACATTGCTTGCTGAGAATTTCTCTGATCTCCGTCCAACTCCTTTATGCAGGGATCCATGTGCTCCACAGTCTGTGTCACTTCTTTAGCCATCACCAGCGATATTTCTACCTTCTCTCCATAGCGCTTCACGTATTTTATGATTGTTGCACTTGATCATGAACTGATCTCTCAAGTGTTCCTCTCTACAACGCACAAAACCACATTTATCCCTTTTCCCCACAATACAGTAGCAAACTCTTTAATGGATTAATTTCCTTTTTGTTTCATTATATAGCAAAATGATAGCGCGTCAACATTTTATTCTCCTTCACTTGATAATGCCTGTAAAGCTTCTTCAAACTTATCTCAAAAGCGATTAAATCGGAGGGTGCTGCTGCGCAGGCTTTCACTATGGTGAACTCTTGAAACACTCCGAGTGTGGCCTACACAATCCATCAGAAAAAATAATTTCCCCATGCTGAGATATCAGCAAATATAACAGAAAAAGTAACTGTACCCTATTAGGAGCTGGGTAACCTGTCCTGGAAGATCTAGTGATCCGGGGGGTTGAAGACCAGTGACCATGGCCTACAACGGGCGGCAGAGACCAGGAGTAACGTGGCGGATCGCAAACTGCGCGGTGGCCCTGGTGCAGCCTGAAGGCGGGGTCAGGAGGTGCTGTGGATTGACAGACCCAGAGCGGCATTGAATCCAGCAACACGGCTGGACCCGTCGCCAGCTGCACGCGGCTGTATTGGCTCCAAAACAACACAACCTGCTGACCCGTTGTCCCCGTAAGGAGGTGTGCCTCGGGTTCATTGCAGCTATGGAGCCACCAGCACAGATGGAGGGAGAGTGTTCTCAGACACACTTCCAGCAGCGCCCGTGAATGGAGAGGTGCCAATAGACCCTTCAGGTACTGCACAACCACAGCTGTGCAGTTCTGACAGGGAGACGAGGTAGACAGGTTCCAGAAAACTGACAATTCCAACAGCGGTGTTCTTGCCATGCAGGGTTGGAGGAGGACATCCTAGGGCATCCAGAAGTTACAGCCTCAACCGGAGAAATAGGCTGCTAGCCATAAATCAGCCTTGATTGGGGAGGGGTGTTCCTTTGTCTGCAGGAAAGGCCTGCACTGTGGGAGGACACTGCTGGAGACACCTGACTTAACAGAGGCGTCTGCAGACCATTTTAGACATGACAAGTGGGCCCTGGGGATGTAGATCAGTGCTGCAGCACCAACAGCAGCAGCAGCAGCATTACCCAGAGAGCTGTGGGGGACTACCCTGGGCTGCAAGCAAGCCTGTGCACACAGGAGAGCAGAAGGGGTGAATTTTTGGGGCAGAAGTGCCATGGTGAACTGCAGGAAGCAATCCAAGATGGATCATTTTGCCAAGGCATGGGGGGGCACTGCCACAGACACAGGAACAAGCCACTGTACCCCTAGGAGTAGACATTAAGCTTTTGAATCAGACACTTGTAGCCCCCAAAGAATATACTGATACAATTAGCACAGAATTAGGCACATTAATCTGCAAGTTTAATTTTTCTGTGGTATAGATAGAATGGTTATCTGGGCACATGGGGGAAGTGAAGCAGCGCATTGGAAACAGCGAGGACATGATTGCACAGCTTCAGAAATATGTAGCCCAATTGCAACAGTGCCTAAAGAAAGTGGCCGCTAAAAATGATGACTTGGAGGAGAGATTGCGTCGGAGCAAACTCTGCCTATTGGGCATCCCTGACACCATGTCATAGACAACATGGAGACTTTCATGGATTGGTTGCTGCTGGAGATCCTGGGCATCCCACCTGTCTCTGCTAAATTTATGGTGGAAAGGGCACACCACTCATTGGCACTGAAACATCCCGGGCCCAGAGCACCTGATTATAACATGCATCTTTTGCTACAGGGACGCCCTCTTGAAGGCAGCAAGGAATAAGGGAGAGCTGAAATACGGATCAGACATCATAAGAATATTCCAGGACTTCAGTGCCATGGTCCAGCAACAGAGGAAGTAATTTCAAGAGGCCAAGAATATACTGCATAGGAAGGGGATCTGATATGCCATGTTGTATCCTGCAAAGCTGTGAGTAGCGCATTATGGAAAGGTAGTATTTTTTGTCAACCAAAGGAATGCAGAAAGATTTGCAAAGGAGGCTGCTGGATCCGCTCAATCACAATGCTCACCGCCGCGCTAAACTGTGGTTTGCTGGAAGTTTGATTCCTTTGTCTGTCCAACCTACTCAGGCCCCTGTGGGCACACTAATGTGGTCCTGAGATGGGGAATATATCTACTGATACAGGCTGGTAGCCATCAGGAGAAATGTAGCTTGATAGTGCAGCACCTCAGAGCAGTAACTGCAAGCTATTGCACCTCTATAATTCTGTTCAGTTTGGTTGGCAGGTGGGGACACTAGCTAGTATGTTGATGTTTCTGGTGTGGGGTGGTGTTGGTTGTGGGGTTGTTAAGTGTTCTTTGCTTTGCATGTGGGTATGTGTCTGAGGTACAGAGGAAAAGTTTTGGAGCGCAGTGGCATGGAGTTTGTGTCAGCTGCATATTGATCCCTATGAAGGATAGGGTGTGGTGCCACCCTATTACAAGTGGAGATGATGGTAGACCAGATGAATAGCATCACAGTGATGACCTGGAATATTAAGGGATTCACCAATGATAAAACATTTCAACAGGTTATCAACCTTGCCAAGAGACATCATGTATGGATTCTTATGCTACTGGAGACTCCTCTGGGACATCCGGGTAGACTGCTGGGTGCACAGGGTTAGGGAATCCATAGATATGGGACTGCATTCTCTTCCCATTCCTGGGGGATGGCCACATATATTCATGCTTCATTGGGCTTCAAATTCCATGATCGAGTGATGGATGGGGAAGGTCGACACCTTATCAAAGCTGGGGAAACGATGGGCATGAAGGTGGCAATTGTGAATGTCTACGCACCGAACATGGACTCTCCGGATTTCTTTCTGGAGTGCACCAGACATGTTCCTTAATTTGTAGTTTTGGTATTTTAATCTCTCCTTATCACTCGATATGGATACATCCAACTCAACCCAGGCAAATATACCTAGGGCTGCGGAAACCTGGCAGTGAATACCAGACTACCATGGGCTTGTTTATATGTGGGCACTCAGTCAACCAGACCAGAGGTCATTCACATACTACTCTAGTGTGCACAATTCCTTTTGTAGGATTGACTACATAATGGTCTCACACAACAGAGCAAGGAGCACCACAGAGGCACGGATATTACTAGAACTCTTTCTGGCCATTCCCCCATCACACTTGCATTCACAAGTGTGATTCTTAGATTGAAACTCTTGCGCTAGAGATTTAAGAGTTAGGCATTAGAAGATCCTCTGTTTCGGGACGAACTTGCCAAAGATATAGAGAAGTTCTTTGTGCATAATGTAAACTCAGGCCCTCATGCAGGTGTGGTATGGGAAGCATTCAAGGTCTGCATCAGGGGCAGTTGCATCTCCAGGAAAGGTGGAGTATTGGCGGCACTATGGGGTAGTCTGGAATCTCTAGAAAAGGACATCAAGACACGGGACAAAAGACAGGCTTGGGGGTGGCGGACGGGAAGTCGGACAGAAACTACAGGAGGCAAGGCAGGAATTTACAGAGTGCGGATAGGGAGGCAAAATGTATAGGTGGACCAGTACGGCCGGCAGCATATGGGGGAAAGAGACCGACCGAGCAAGACAATGGCATGGGGAATCCGCAAGCAAGGGCAACTACTAAATATCATTGAGGTGGTAGACGGGGTTAGGCCCCCTTGTTAGAGAAAATGGGGATATATATGTTCTGGGCATACTATGAAGCTCTCTATACCACATGTAGGATGGTGGGTAGAAGCAAGGTGGTCAATTTTCTAAATAAAGTGGCATTAGGGTGACTGGACCCAGAACAGGCTGTTCTCCTGAAGATCCCACCGGCAGCTGAGGAAATTATGAAAGTTAATAGATCCTTACCGAACAATAAAGCCCCAGGGACGGTGGCCTCTCAGATAGGTGTTTGCGGAGGAGCTTGTCCCACGTATTCTTTGAACTTATGAGTCCACTTCGGAGAGAGGTTTGGTATGAGAACCACCCTGGTGACAGTACTCCTTAAGGCATGTAAGGGCCTAGTGAGCTGCACCTTGTACAGGCAGTTGTCGGATAATAAGATATTGGCAAGTTTATTAGCAAACCGCTTCCAGCCTCATATGAAGGCCTTAGTGCTGCCTGATCAGGTGGGGTTTATCCCAGGGTGATCAATGCAGAACAACCTGAGACGACTCTTTGCACCGTTACATGATATTACATAATATTAACCCCACAGTGCCGTAAGTGGAGGCCCCTCTTCACACGGAGAAGGCCTTCAACTCTGTAGAATGGCTGTTCCTGTCCAAGGTTCTCCTCAGGTCTGGGCTGGGCACTGTTTTCATCCAATGGGTATGGTTAATATAAACCACTGGTGTTAACAAATAAGCCAATATCAGACCCGATATTCCCTACTCAGGAGACTGGACAGGGCTGCCTCCTGTCGCCTCTCCTTTTTTCTCTGGCTATCAAGCCACTGGCTTGCTACATCCGGGAGTACCATGTACATAGGGGAATTCAAGTGTATTGGCAGGTGAGCGTTGTATCGCTTTATGCCGATGACATGCCTTTGTATATTGAAAATGCCAAGTATAATCTACCACCGTTGGTCCAGGATGTCTGATCCAAGGGTCAACTGGGATAAATCTGAGATATTGCCCCTGACAACTGCGGTAAACCAAGAGGTTGTGATGGCAGACTTCAAGCGGTGCCCATACGGTATAAGGTACCTGACGAACTTCGTGCAGTGCTCTGGGGCAAGCACCAATTTCAAGATGGTGCAGGCCATTGGGGAGGAGCGGCCATATTGGCCAGACTTCTCAATATTTGGGGTGCATAGGGGTCAATGTGATTCATGAAAAAATATTTCAGGAGCACTTTGTTGGGCTGAGCATTCACACTGCATGATATGTTTCACAAGGGCAGGTTTCTCACTATGGAGCAACTGAAGGATAAGGGACCGTGCACTGCAATCACTACCCTGCTGTACTATAGGCTCAATCACAAGCTACACACAAACTGGCACCAGGGGAACCCATACCAACACTGATAAGTCTATAAGTGATGGACCCTCCTAGGCTTCCAAAGTTGTTATCTTCCCCATTAAAAATGATGTAAGCACAGATGGTGTAGCACCGTGATAAGGCAAGGGGGACCTGGAACACACAAAACACTGGGGCTGGCCATGTCGGACCGACAATGGTGAGTAGGGTACATGCAGTCAAAGAAGATCTCCATTAAAAAAACAGACATAGATTGACCCATTCTAAATATCTCCACCAAATGTATTGCACTCCGGCACAGCTATGTAAGTTATTTCCCAACAGATTTAATGAATGTGAGAGATGCCATTGCCCAGAAGCTGATTTTTCCCATCTCACCTGGCGATAAGGCATTGTGAATGTATTCTGACAGAGGGAGCTGGAGACACCTGCGACCGATCCACCCCTGGCGTGGTTACTCGCAATCTTTGAGTGGGAGAATGTATTTCATAACAGATTGTTAAGCGTAGCATCGGTGGTGGCTTGCTCCCTGGTAGCGAGGGCCTTGTTCAGAGGCAGGTTTCCTGACTTATGGCACTGGGGGAACAACATGTCTGAGTGTAAGGCAATGGAGAAGAGATATGCTGCCTCTTTCTTGGACAGAAGCAGACCTAAAGACATATGGTCTCCTTTGAAGACTTATGTATTGCACCATGATGACACAGCCCGGACACAAGCTGGTGATCCTGGGTAATAGGATGTGGGTTGTGGTTATGGGTGGATGGGTGCTGGCTATATGACAAGGGAAGGCACAGGGTTTGATGTCGTATGAGGCCAGTGTAGACGATCTTTCCTGGATGTTGTTGTCATGTTTTGTGTGGCTATGGATCAATGGCATATTGTACGATCAAGAACATTACCAACCGTCTTCTCGCTCTCCCCAGACTCCACCATCCTAGTTCTTTACTTTAATGACCCGCTTCCAAAAGACAACTATGTACAAAGCATTTTTTTACAGATGTAACACCTATCCCCTTCTTATAGCAGTTGGTCTTGTGTAGAGGACTTTGCAACTATGTCTTCACTCCCACATTCGCAATGTAACTCTCAATGACCACCTGAGCCCATCACCGAACTGGACTGCACACCCAGTCCGGGAAATAGAGAGAGATCTCTCTAGATATTTATGCACCAATGCATCTCTTATTTGTGTTGTGTTGTTCCCTGTTGCAGCTGAGTTCCTGCAGATCTGCAAGGGTTTTACTTGACTAATCGAAAAGTGTTCCTATTTGGGCTAGTGATGCGATAGTGATGTTGTTCGGCATGCCTGCTACGTGGCATGGAGATGTTTTAATGTCTGCCAAACATTCGTGTGGCAGAGACTCGAGAGAGAAACACCAATTGTGGACCTCTAAAACCTCATGTCGCAAATTGATGAAGATGAGGGACTCTGAAGCGGGGTGGTTGGAGCTAAAAGCATCTCATGAGCATTGATGGAAGGTCCTGGCCGAATCGACAAAATGGTCTTCTTGAAGGGGATAGCGGAGGTCTCTCTACGCTGCCCTACACTGCCACATCTATGGCTGAATCTTGGCTGTAGGAAATGGCACAAAGTCACTGAGCATAATCCAAATGAATATGTTTCACTTAACAGTGAGGATTTTGGGAGTCACTGTACTTCCACTGCCAGATTTTGGAAACCAGAGGGCCTGCGCGATTTACTGAGTGTTACCTCATGTCACAGAAAAAAGCAAAAAGAAGTGGGCTATCGGATATACCCTCACTCTGGGTCGGACAGAAAGCCCAAGCCTCACTGTAAACGCACACAGAGGGAGGTCTAAAGAGGGGAGACGTAATGTCACGGGGGTCTGTCAGACAGTTTCTAGAGGCCTCTATGGAGCATTCAAAGAAGAATAGAAAATATCCCTAAGGAAGAAACTTTGGATGGTGAGAGATAGAACATATCACAGGCTGACTAAATGACATTGGAGAGGGGCCTTCTAATCTGAAGAAATCTGAGATGACTATTTGAAACGATTAAGACGTTAGAGGGTTCCATGTGTTAAAATCGCGGCAAAAATGGCTGTGGACACAAAATATCATGCCAAAAAGGCTGTGGTGTTGCTGCCGCAATCCATGTAAAGGAGGCGGGGGACACCCCTGGAGCCCCCGGATCCATTATACTATTTAAAGTGAGCGGGGGGGCACCCCCACAACCCCCGCTCCCCTCAAATAATATAATGGGGTACACCTTTACCGGGTCAAACCACGGCATTTTGCTGCGATTCTTTGCACAGGTGATATTTTTGCTGCGATTTTATCACTGCATACCCATTAGAGCAGATGTTAAGGATCTACAAGGCAAGTGGAAGAATCGGAGAACATCTCCAGATGCGATAACATCAGAGTGAAGAACTTAAAGGAGGAATCAGAACTGCAGGACACAAAGGAGTGCATGAGTGCCCTTTTTCCATCATTAGGTGTGCATGTGAGTGATAAGCAGACATTGAAAGGGCACGCTGAGTGGGTAAACCCTGAAAATAACCAGGGCAGCACTGAAATACATGTTGGTTAAGGTTTATAACTGCACAAGGGCATTATATCAATGGCACATCAGAAAAGATCAATTTGCTTTATTGACAATGAAGTCCGAATCTTCAACAATATCCCGCCAGCAACCCTGGTAAAACAGCTCAGCATGATAACACTCAAGGTTGTGCTAATAAAAGCAGGCTTCCGTCACAGATTGCTCTTCCCACCTGAGTGCATTTTAAAATTGAATAATATAGAAATGATCTTCCAGACAGTAGAGGGGAGACCACGAGCATTACGCCGTAAGGGAACAAGTCCCCAGAGACAGGACAATAAGATTCATATTATCCACTCCGGATTTCAATGAGTATGATTACCGCTTTGATGACATATACACTTTGGGGTTATTCAAAGTTGACATCATTAAAAATAGTAGAACATGCATTCGTTAAAACAACATTGGGTCCCACACGACCTGCTGCTCGCTACGCAGACCTGCTGCTCGCTACGCAGCACACATAGAACTCGGTTTGCCTTTCTTGGACATCAACTTTAGTTGAACCAGTGCATCATTGGTTCTAAATATGGACTAATCCAAAAGCAGACTCCACTCCAATTAACAGTTTGGGTAGTATGCCAGGCGGGAATACAATTCCATGGCCAAAGAATGTATGCAACCAGTCAAGCACAATAGGAGCGCAGATCTATTATCCCCTACCACACACCCTAGATCCTATCACAATGCAGTGTCTTGGAAATCGCCTTCGACTCCATATACAAGAACAGAAAGAGTCCAAAGAAATTAGGAACCCTTGTAATCGAAGCACTTGATGCTTTCGGCCACCAACGACAGGAAGAAACAGCTTGCAGTAACCATCTGCACTAAAGGTATCTAATTACAACAATACATGCGAGGAAACCGTTTGCCCATGCTGTCGCGACAGTAGTGAACATTACTTGCCCTATATGGTCTTCTGCCCAGCACTTAAACGAGAGCACGAACAATACGTACAATTAAGGGTAAGAGTCGCTGGATTTAATCTTTACCGTCTGGCCTTATATTACCTACTTAGAGCAGAAACAAAACTTGTTGGATGGGCCTTATTTTCATACCCCAGACAGGCCATGCGAATTAGGAAAAAAGACTCCTTGCCATGAATAACATTGCTTACAATGATTGAAGGTTGCCTTTCCTGTGCAAGTATATTAACGTATTGTGTAATAGCAATGACTGCTTGTTTTAAAAAAAATATATATGTATTTATTGTAATCGTTTTCATTTGATTCCTAATTGATTTTATGGAATATTTATTCCGAAATAGGCTTAACTTGAGTGACTGAAATAAATGTGCCAACTAGAAATAGGACAGGTAAATTACCCCCTTTGTATGGTTTGGGAATCTGATGGCCGGTCTCATCTCTAAATATGGAATCACTAGGACACTAATCATACATAGAATGAACGAACACCATGCCCTTCCGATGTCCCAGCCAAGTGGTGGCGAAGATTCGTTCTGGTCTCCCAGTGTCCTTGACCCTTCTGCCTCCACCCCCCCCCTCCTCTTTCCCCATGTCCCTCTCCTTCCCTTGTGTCTGTAACGAGGGTTTGTCATCTTGTGTGCAGAACATCTGCTGTACCAATGTATTCCAGGCTTCCACCTCTTTGCTGCTTTCCCTTATTCCTCCCTGCAAGGCAGTATACAATACTGCTGTTTCTGCCACAGACCACATCCTAAGATCCTTCCACAAGTCATCAATGTGTGGGTTCCCACTAGATTTCCAAGTCATAGCGATCCGTTGTTTTGCTAATATACAAGCCAAGACTATCATCTGATTGGTTGGCCTGGCCTCTTTTGGATCCCCAGTAAGAAGGCTTCTGCCCTCCATATGAAATATGTTATCCCGCCTCTCCTCACCTTTCCCTCCACTGCTCTTCAGAACCTCCTGATCACCACATATTCCCAAAACATATGCATCATTCCTGCCTTTTTCGCAGCGCACCTGGGGCACCCCGTGTCCTTTGCTCCCAGGAATTGTGCTATCCTATTTGGCGTCAAGTATGCTCTATGCAGCACATAAAACTGTATGGGCCTCATTACGACCCAGGCGGTAAGGGGTTTACGGCAGCGTAAACAGCGCCGACCCTTACCGCCTGATTCCGAGGTCCCTTAGCGCCATGGAGGATTTAACACCTGCTTTTTTAGCAGGTGTTAAAATCCATGGCGCTAAGGGACCTTGTTGTTAATTACGCCACCGTAATTTACGGTGGCGTAATTAACGCCTTCCCCACTCCCATTATGCCCTATGGGGCAAAAATGGGAATGGGGAAGGGTAAATGGGGATTGGGGACTTACCGCCCCGCCAACCTCGGAATGGGGCGGTAAGTCCGCCAACCACCATGGCGTAAACGTAGTTTACGCCATGGTGGTAAAGGTACGACCCAGGCGGTAACTTACCGCCTGGGTCGTAATGAGGCCCTATGACCTTAGACTTGGCATTTCTGGATACCGTCTTAGTATATAATAACGTATTTGCCCATTCTTGATTTGTAGAGCCCTTTCCCAGATCCTCCTCCCACATACGTGAGGACGTTTGTTTATTTGTTTGTTTATTCATTTGTATAGCGCACCTGACCCAAAGGTATATGGGCGCTTAATCTTCGAGTTACAGGCAAGGTAGGGTACAATTATACAGTGATGAAGCAAAGGTATACAAGACAGGATAGCAATTTGTGCATAGACAGTAATATAGCAATTTGTGCATAGACAGTAATATGCTGGCATGGTGCAAAATACAATCAAGCAGGAGGTATGCATTCAATCATGGTAGGTTAATTGTTGAGTAACCAGGTGATGACCTTAGTTCTGAAAGGTTGGAAGGTGGGTGTAGATTTGATATCCAGTGGAATGGTATTCCAAAGTTGTGAAGCCAGAACTGGGAAGCTGGAACCACCAGCTCTTTTGAGGGAGAATTTGGGCACAGTCAATTGTAGTGTATTAGAGGATCTAGTGGTTCTAGTGTTCTGTCTTAGTGTGAATTTGTTGGTGAGATAGGGCGGGGCAAGGCCGTTGAGTGCTTTATAGGTGAGGCAGATAGTTTTTAGATCTATTTTTTGTTGGATGGATAGCCATTTGCATGCGATTCTGGTAGCCGAAATATGTTCTCTTCTGGGAATATTCAGGGCGGCACGGAGTGCATTATTTTGTATAACTTGCAGTTTATTGATTACCGTTTTGTTGGCACCTACGTAGAGACTATTGCAGTAATCTAGTTTAGATTGTATAAGTGCTCTGGCTAAGGTGAGGCAGTTGTTAGGGGAGATCAGCGGTCTACAGGCCCTGATTAGTTTGCCTGTGTAGGCCGTGGCTGAGGCAGTCATATTAATTTGTTTGGCTAGGTTAGTGTTCGTGTCGAGGTAAAAACCAAGGGTTTTTACACTCTTGGCGATAGTGATGGTGTTGCCGTCAATGGTAAGGCTAGTGTAGCTAGGACTAAGTTTCCGAATGGTGTTGGGTGAGCCGACAAGGAGCAGTTCAGTCTTGTCATCATTCAGGCAGAGGCCATGTGTGGCCATCCATGCCTGAATGATGGAGAAGACTTCATTGATCCAAATGGCGTCCGAATTATAGTTGCCGGTTAAGGTGAGGAGTATCTGGGTGTCGTCTGCATAGTTGGTGTAGGTGACACCCAGATGGTCCAGCTTGTCGAATAGGGGCTTTGTAAAAATGTTATACAAAGTGGGTGATACACACGATCCTTGTGGGACACCACAAGTAATAGGAATAGGGTCGGGCGCTGCTAGGGGTGAGAAGACCCGCATGGTCCTATTGTCCAGGAAGGATTGGATCCATGAAATTGCGGAGTGGGAGAAGTGTACTGCCGATGACAGATGGTTGCACAGGATTTTGTGATCAACCAGATCAAAGGCAGCGGATAGGTCAAGAAGAAGAAGGATGCCAGCTTTACCTTTGTCTTTGAGGTCGTCTATCTGGCACTTGAGATCGACCAGGGCCGTTTCTGTCCCGTGTTGTGGACGAAGCCGGACTGGCGAATTCCTAGTAGATGGTTTGTCTCAAGGTAATCCTGGATTTGTAGATAGGCCACTCTATCAAGAATTTTTAGTAGGAATGGGACAGTGGTGATGGGTCTGTAATTTGTGGGTATATCTGGGTCGAGGGTAGTTTTTTTTAGTAGTGGTAGGACCCAGGATTGTTTTAGATTACTAGGGACCGAGTTAACAGAGAAAGACAGGTTTATTAATTTTGTGATGAATGGGGAGAGATCCCTTGCAGCATCTTTTATAATCTGAGCGGGACAGCTGTCCCCCTTGCAGTTCGAAGGTTTCAATGACGCTATGATTTTCTGTACTTCGGGTATGGATACCTTTTTGAAGGTGAATCCTGGGCTGGAGGCTGTAGGAGGGGGAGGGGTGGGACTGGAGGTCGGAACATAGGTGAGTTGTTGTTGTTTATTGTCAATTTTAGACTGGAGCCCTGAAATTTTGTTAACAAGGGCATTCTGGATCCCTGTGCACCATTGTTTATTTTTAGTGCAAGTATCCGTGGGAGGAATGGGGTTTTCTAGTTCCTTTAGGATCTTAAAGAGCTCCTTTGAGCTGGAGCTTGCCTCCGAGATCCTGGAGTTGAGCGATTCTTTCTTTGCGCGTATAATCTCATTTTTGTAGAAAGTGGAGATATTAGTGAGATTCGTTCTGTTAATTGCTGAGGGCGCTGATTTCCATAGTGCTTCAAGTTTACTTTTTTGTTGCCGGAGGGATTTAAGTTCTGGGGTGTACCATGTATTCAGGTGCGCTTTTGGTTTCCCTTTGCGCATTTTTAGTGGGGCAATAGTGTCAACAGCTATGGCCATGGAATTATTGTAGACGTTGATCAATTGGTTCAGGTCGGTTGTGGCTGGTAGTGCGTTCAGGATAGGGGTTACCAAGGGTATTAAGGCTTCCGCTGTGATGTTACTCTTTTTCCTAGTTAGGTAGGCTGGTGCGGTAACAGGCTTGTTATGCACTAGGCTGCTAGTGTTAATGTCAAATGGGAGGAAATGATGGTCAGTCCATAAGAGCTGTATGGGATCCTTCATGGTAATGTTGCAGTTAAGGGCGGTTACCCAATCGAGGATTCTGCCCTTCGAATGGGTAGGTTTGGAGCAGAATTGTTGGAGGCCATGCTCCTCTAATGCTGTGGCCAGGGCAGTGGCTGGGACGTCGAGGGGGTCATTAAACCCAAGATTGAAGTCTCCAAGTATAATCATTTGTGCTGAAAGTTTGGAGCTTTCGGCAACTAGTGAGGTGATGTCTTCCTCAAAGGAGCCTGGTGGGCCCGGGGGTCTGTAAATTAAGTGCATCGTAATGGTGTTCTTAGGGGACGTTTGTAATTTGAATGTGAGATGTTCACATGATTTAAGTGGGGGAGACGAGGCTAGTCTAATATTAAGCGAGGACTTGAAGATGATAGCTACACCGCCTCCTCGTGCGTTAGGTCTATCTGCTCTGAGGATGGTATAGTTGTCTGGTATAGCTAGGGTGAGAGATGGTCCTGCAGCATCATGCAACCAAGTTTCAGTAACAGCAAGGAAGTCCAAATTGTTTGTTAGAATGATGTCGGCTACTTCTATGGAATGGGCGACTAGTGATCTAACATTTAGGAGAGCTCCTTTAGGAGTAGAAAGGGTGGAATTGCTAGGTATTGCAGTGTGATTGATAGTCTTGCAGGGTCGCTTAACTAGGGGTCATCGTGCAATATAAATAACGGCCTTTCTGTTGTCAACAACATCATGGCAATCAAAACTCAAGGAAAGGATAACCAAGGACCAAACAATTCACCCAAAGGTAAGCGCAGTATGAGAGTTAATTTATCTACTTTAACCACATTAAATTGATGAAAATTGAGATTCTCAGCAAGTAATGACCATATCCCTCATACAGCCTTTAATATATATTTCCAAACAAAGGGTAACTGCAAGAATCATTAGAACTTTCTTCAAAATTATTAAATTGGAGCAACAAGCCCAACCGACTCATTCCACACAGGCATTTAACTGTAAGTAAAATGATCTCTTTACATTAGGGCACTCAACATTGGGGGTCATTCCGAGGTTGGAGGTAAGGGATTACCAGTGCCTGTAAGGGCACCAATGGCGGTAATCCCTTACCTCCGTATTCCGAGTTCCCTTTGCGGGTCCCTCTTTACCTCCTGCTTTTAGCAGGAGTAAATTACGGGACCCGCAAAGTGACCTTGGAGTAAATTACGGCACCGTAATTTACGGTGCCGTAATTACCTCCTTCCCCATTCCCATTGAGCCCTATGGGGGCAGAAATAGGGATGGGGAAGGGCTATGGTGAATGGGGAATTACCGGTCCATCCAACCTTGGAATGGACCGGAAATTACTCCATTCACCATGGCGGTATTCCATGGAGTAAATAGCTCCATGGTTGCCAACCATGGGGCTATTTACTCCATGGTGTAGTCCTAACTCGGAATGAGGGCCAATTGAACGGAAATACATGGAATTTGGATTATATCTTTACCTTGATTTGTCTCGGTTTTCTAGGATTAAAGCTTATTTTTTGTAAGAAAAAAGTAAACAGTCTAACAAAGAAAGGAGAAAACTTGATCCAACACAATTACAAAAATCATTTCTTTTGGTAAGAACTGTGCCTTCTGAGGAACTGCTAGAATTATTGGTGGGGAAACATATGTCGGGGTGAAGGGGCATACTGACTACGACCCTTACTTTATATATTCTTTTTTATTGAATTTGTAACACAAGGACGAATGAGAAAGGTAAATATAACATATCTATACTCAATTTATTTAATATGTTGAATGTAAGTAATTAAAGAGATGACATACTTATTACAGTGAAATCATCAATACAAATACAAGATTAAAGGACCCTCCCAAGACAATGCACAACTAAGGACTTTATAAATCAATAATCTCCTCCCACTTATGTCTTATCTTGTGAGTGTCTGCTGGTAGCGCTGAACATAACCCTTGGAATAATCTCGATACCCCATGACACCCCTCCAAAACATATACAGTAATCCCAGGGTGCTATCGACTTCTATTTCCTTCGGGAAGCTCTGCTGCTTCGCCTTAGCATTTCTCTACAGCCTTATATACATCAAGTACTGACTTTCATGCACATGTTTTGTGTCACCTCATGGAACTCTAACAGTTTCCCCTCTGCAAGCAGGTCTCCGCATATCACCACTCCTTTGTCTTCCCATTGGGTCATAATGACCTTAAGATCCCCTTCATTGTTCCTATATGTTGCTGCTATAGGGATGTTGGGGGAATACGGTTCTCTCAGCTTCAATATTTTTATGGTGCGTGACCAGAAATCTTTACCTAAGCTCACTGTATGCGGGATATCATTTAGTCTTCTATTTCCAAGCCACAATACCTCTTTCATTGTATATGGTGTAATTACTTCCTGCAATAGCTGAGTTTCCTGCATCTCCTCATCTGATAGACATTGTGCTGCCCACTGTGGCTGCCTTGCAAAATAGTACAATTCCATGTGTGGGAGCTTCACTCCATCGTCTGGATAACCATTTCACAATCTGCCAAAGCCACGTTATGTCTTCCCGCTCCCCAGATGAATTCACTCAACATAGCATTCAGCTCTGTGGAGAAGGTCCTTGTGATGTTAAATGGTACATTGATCAAATGTTACAAGAGACAGGACAGTACCAATATCTTAACGAGAGCCACCTTCCCTGTCACCGATAACTGTAGCTTCCTCCAGAATGCAATTGATTTCTCTATCCCTCTGCATGCTTCAGCTGTGTTATGTCCGTGCTTAGACTTGATCTTGTGGTATATGTCTATCCAAAGATATCGGAATGTCCTGGTTGCCCAGCGAAGTCCTAGGTTTGGCAGATTCCCTTCCTCTTGTCCTGCCCATTCCATCAGTGGGAATATGCATGACTTAATCTTGATAACCATAATGCCTGATAAGGATTCAAAGTTATCCAACACCTCGAAGAGAATCATCAAGTCATAACGGTGCACAAAGACCATTCTTCTGTCATTGTCATTTGGAAAGGTACCGCAGGAGCCACCCAAATTATCATCCCTCTAGCATGAATCAAATAGGTTGCTCCATAAGCAGATCCATCCCACCATTTCAATATGCTTACCTGCTTTTTTGCCATACGGTGTGTTTCCTGTAACACCGCTATTCCCACTACCTTCCTGCGTAAATATGTGATCACCCTGTTTCTTTTGATGTAGTTGTTAATTCCATGCACATTCTAGGTGGCCACTCTTAAAGTTTCAGGTCTGCCCGGTCCCACCATCCGACCCTTTCCATGTGGACATTCCATTGACCCTTCCCATACAGTGTACACCTTGCCACCTCCACCCCACTACCTTCTTATCCTATCCAAGAACTTGAGTAACCTATGCCGCTTCATCTCCTGGAGCTGTGTAAAAGTGACACCCCTGTTTAGAATCCCCATCTCCCATTCACTTACCACCACTTAGGATTCTGTGCTGCCGTACAACTGAGACTTAAATCCAAACAGAGTCTCACCACAAAGAATGAACACCAGAACTGAAACTACAACTACTCGGCCCAGTAGTACCCTGGTGCCAGGCCTAGCTGCGATTCTTTCCACCCAACCTTGTGTGGTACATAGCACTGGGATGTCAAGCGTGGCATCCTATTTATACATCCAACTGAGGGGGCACCGTCAGCTGATGCCACGTGGGCTTAGTTGACTTTGCCTCTCCCCGGCACCAGTCTACCAATGCATCCCGGGGTTCAGTTAACTCTTCACTTACCTCATATTCGCGAGCACGGTCATGTAGAAATGTTCAGTTAGGATCTCTGTTGTTCATTCCTGCCTGTATCAACAATCATTATTCCTCCTCTCGGCCTTCAGGGCCATCTTATTCTCATCCATTCACTGGTTATCGTCATCTAGGTGTTCAAAAAAGTTCACTTTCTGGTCATGCAGTACTTTTGATCCCTGCTGTCTGATTCTTTCCTTCCTACGGTTGAACTGACTCCTCCTCTGAACTTGGATACTGTAGTCAGGGTATATAGCTAGTGTGACAGATGCACATCTGATCTCACGTCCTTCTCTTGAGAACACCACAATTCTCCCCCAGTCTTTGAAATTAAGGATTTATGTGATTACTGTTCTCGGTGGTGCTCCTGGGGCAACGTCTTAGACAAGGATCTATGCGTTCTTTCCACTGTGAAGCCTTGTGTTAGCTTGCTGGGTCCTACCTCTTGGAGCAACATGTTTGCAATATATGTGGTTGGATATCAACCTTCCTCACCCTTCTGGCAGCCCCAGGAGCCGGACGTTACTCTATCTTGCCCTTCCTTCTGCATCTTCGGCTCTGTTTTGCAGCATTTTCACCTTCGTCATTAAGTCTCAAACTTTCAAGTCCAGCTCCTTCATTGTACCAGCGATCTCAGCCTGACGTGTCTCTGTGTCTCCGACCCTAGTTGTGAGTGAGCATACATCTTTCCTCAGCAGTCCCACATTACTCTTTTTTTCATCAATTCTCATCTCCATGAAGGCTCTTAGCGCTGCAATTGCTTATCTCCTTCTTTGCTCAGGTTCAGTACACTCAGTGGGTCCGATCTAGTTTCCATGTTCTTCATGTAAGCCTCACTTGGGATTTCCTGTCTGGAATAAGCCTCCCGGCAGTGTCTGCTTTGTTATATTCCACTCTAGCACCTTTTAGTCAGAGTTCCACACTTGCTACTGCTGGAACTTGGCACTACAGGTCCGACGTACCTTCCAAGGTTTTACACCCCCTATCCACCCACAGCCACCAACTACAAATGTTTGCTGTACTGACCTTTCTGTCAGCTGTCTGCAATTTGTTCGTGCTGAAGCCTGCGGGATGTTCCAGACCCCAGTTGTTGTCTGATTCCTAGGCTTCCACTGTTGGTAGGATCAGTCCCTTCTGGGGCCACTAGAAACGGCTTGCCCACCCTCTCAGCAGCCTCCTGGGCATTTAGAAGATGCCTGACTGCTATGAACATGCACCTCATCTCTCAGCACTCGTCCCAGAGGCTTTGCTCAGGGTGCCCTGCTTCCCAATGTGCATCGTCTGGCCCAGGCTCCTGACTGTCCTTCTGGTGCTTAAATGTTTTTCTGGGCCTCGCCACCTACTGACCTGCCTCACTCTACTAATGGCTCAGGCATCTATTGTTGTGGCACAAGAGTAATGGTCATCACCATGCAGCTGCACATTGCACTGGCGAGCACAGCTGTCTCAGTTGCCTCCATGGTCCTCCACTAGTCTTCCTGCACTCCGTGCTCCAGTCCCGTCCCGCCCTGTGTCCTGCATCGGGGAGGGGGCACTACTTCTCCATCAGCCACTCCCTTCAACTCACCTACACCTCCCTGCTTACTATTAATCTTCAGGTGTTCAAGCTTCTACTCATTGGTGGTGCAGTTTCAGTTCTGGCGTCCTTCTAGCCGAGTCAGTGCATCCATTCTCTCATGGCTGTCGTCTTGATTTTGCTGATGCCGAGCTCCACTACTTCTTGGTTCATCCTGCGCTGCTCGTTCTGCTTCCCAAACATATTCCTCTTTTGCACTGGGTCGTCTCGTAGCTTTAGCCCTGCAGGGGATTGTAATATAATTGGGTTTCTCAGTCGAGCAACATATCAGTTAAGCAGATCTGTGAGGAGTCGCACAGAGATATGTCCGCTCTACATGGCAGCTGGCCACCCCCATCACCCCCAACAGGTGTTACTACTTAACCAATTTGAGGGAACAAGTCAAGCTAACTGTCAGATGAACTCTTACCTTCTTCTACCTTCACCCCTGTCCCCCGTATTTCCTTAATTCCTTCCTGCTCACCTTGAGGTATCTCTTCCGGTTCTGCTCCGAATCTCCTTTTCCAGACAGCTTGCTCTCTTGTCTGATGATAAGATCTACCCCGAGAGGAAGCCACCCTGCCCCTCGAACTCGGGGCAAAGGGGGCCCCCGAACCGGGGTAGACCGGTGTAGGGGAAAAAGCCTAGAAGGCACAAAAAAACCCTTTTTTGCAGGTCTTGTAGAAGGATGTGGCAGGACTGCAGGGCAGGACAGAGGTAAGACGGTAGCGAAGCTTGACAGGTCCGCTAAACAGGACGAAGGCAGGAGAGCCTACATCGGAAGGCCGAACGACCAAGCAAAAGATGGGAGCCAGCAGGGAGCGAGACAGTAGCCAAAGCGAGGAAGAGAAAAACAAAGAGAAGGACTAGGGCGACAAAAAGGAGCGGAAGGAGAGCACCAGGGAAGAGAAGAGATGCACAAGGGGGAATGCGGTGGCGGTAGCCACGGAAAGGAAAAACTTCAGCGTACCAACCCGGAGCCTGACGCGAAGGTTGCAACGCGCGGGCTTCCGGGTTGGACGACGTTAAATAGGCTCCACAGAGGAGGGCGAAAGAAACTAGACCGCTGCATGTGGACGCCGGCAGCGTGACGGCCAAATCAATGGCCGCCCCATCGCCAGCGTCTCCACAGCCGCCAACGGCGGCCGAGCGTGACACTAACATCTGATAACATTTCAAAATGACTCAAGGCCTGACTTTCATGGGAAAATTAGCCATGGTTCCATGATGCTGGCTATTGTTATAGAGAATATGTAGGACATGGACTCTATTAGTCCATGTCTTCATATCCATACAAAGACAAGGCACCATTGGGCTCATTGAGACTAGGGTTGGGAGAGCAGGTGAAATGGAGAAATAGACTACTCCTTATAATATGGTGTGTCTAACTCACCATACTGAGTAAGTAGCCTGGGGGTACCACGAAGAAGCCTCGAACAAATAACAATTTGTTACAATTTGCAAAGATAATGAGAGTCCCACATACTGAATCAATCTCTCTTGAGTACATTAAGAATGGAGGTAATAATTTCATGGGCATGTGTAAGTTGTCAAGCTATGGATTTATAACGTAAGAGGTTGGAATAAACCCTCCAAGAAACATAACTTCTTGCTGGAATTATCTATTTAGCTACCTGACATATTATACTGACAAGAGACTCACTTCAAAGTGTATAGGCATCACAGATTCAAGTATGAAGAATATGCCACCCATTTTAAGGCAATAAAGGTAGGTGCTGTGAATATGAACTACACAGGGTTTGCTTTCTCTCCTAGGGAAGGGACCAGTGATAAGGAAGGCAGATACAGCATCATAGTGGGCACTCTAGGTTTAGACCCCATCATCATATCTCTAGTGCACACACTAAATCAATGTCAGGAACAATTCCTTACTGATTTTCTCTGAATCCTACAGCAAAAAAGGCCCCAGCAGAGGTTATTTGCACAGAGGATTTTAACGTAATTATAGATCTGCTGAAAGACAGGTCCAATGGTATCCAGTCATTTTTTTCGAAAACATAGTTTTTTCGGAAAAAATGCATCGGAAAAATGCATTTTTTTGTAGGTAAAGTTTTTTTTTTTACTAAAATTGGTGCTAAGGGGTAAAACAACAGGGGTTGGGAGACCCCCCATTAAAAAAAAAATATATGCATTTTTTTGACTAATTTTAATTAGAAACTTTGCCATTTGAAAATATGGCATTCGAAAATATCACTATAAACCAGGTCCAATAGGTCAATGTATGATGGTTGTGGTGCAATGTCCATCAAATTGAAATGAAGCCTTAAGAAGACAGGACTTTTCAATGCTTGCGGCCCCCATGACACATCAGACAGAGGGTACAGATTATACTCCATGTTCATAGGTCATACGTGTCTTTCTCTACTAACATTTAACATAGATGTATACACGCTGAAAGACAGGCCCAATAGGAACATTTATGATGGTAGTAGTGCAATGCCAGCATATCAAAATTAAGGCTTAAAAAGATAAGACTTTTTGATGGTTTGGGAACTCATGGCACATCAGACACAGGGTATACATTGTACTCCCACTATCACAGGTTATATGTCCGGATCAGCCGTGTCTTTCTCTTTCCCACCCTACTTACTTTTAACAGTTGCAGACCCGCTGAAAAACAGATCCAATAAGAACATGTATGAAGGTTGTGGTGCAATGCAAGCAAATTGAAATTAAGCCTTAAAAAGATGGGACTTTTCAATGCTTGCGGAACCCAGGACACATAGGACAGAGGGTACACATTTTACACCCACGTTCACAGGTCATACCCCTAGACTGACCACATCTTTCTTTCTCACAGCCTACGTAAGAAAATAACTTGATTAAAGATATGTGTTATCTCAATTATCTCAAACCATAATATAGTATTCACGTTCTATGAATAACAATGTATCAACCCCACACTCTATGTTCAGGAATGTTATGTTTTTTAACACACAATTAAGTATCACTGAAGCTCTGTATTGTGAAAGGCACAGTGCATTCACAATCACACTAAGCTGTTCTATTTGGAATGAGTTCTGCATTGGGGATATCACAACCCCAATTACCTAGCACCACAGCTACCAATCAGGGCACTAATTCCAGGGGACTTATCAATTTACATTTCAGGTTGTTTTCATAATCACATTTGAAAGATTTATTTTGAGGAATGTAGCAAAGATACCCTCTCAGATTGGAAATATCCCATTTAGCAGTCCCCACCTTGTCCTTACCTCCCCTTTTCAGGAAAGGAATGCTACCTCTAGGTTAAGCTGGCTCAGATTCCCACATGAACAAGGCCCAATTCTACAGATGGTATTAAGATTCAGCATTCATCTAATTGGGACAGGTGTTCCCCAGTGTCCACAATTCCAAACTCTTATGTCATAATTAGGGCACACTATGTGATTGCCGTAATACTTCCATTGGCATGCCCACCAGTCATACACTCCCATTGAATACACACCCTGAATCGTCATTGGAGGATTATAATTCTATATGTGTGATCAGAAAAAGGTGGGGTGGCAAAATCTACTCCTAATACTTTTGACAGCAATTTCATTTGTCATCCATAATTTATGAAACAAACTGGTAATACAACATCAATTATTCTGGAATCCGTGCTTGGAAATGTGACTTGCATATTTACATAATGCTTCTTAATATTATGATATTTTCTCATTTTAACAATTTCTGTTTAAGGTATACAATGTGAATGTGGTTTCAAATTAACAAGGAGTTTGTCATCTTCGAAACCCATTAAGTTTCATGTGCCTACGTCTTGAAGTTCTAGAATTATGAAAAGTATTTCCTTTGCATATAGAGTCTATGCTTGATCAGGCATTTTTGACAGGCCCCATTGTTCTCATTGCATTAGACCAACAAACCTGTTTTGTTTTATGATGATGGATGCTTCAACATGTCCTGTTGAGTGTAATGGAGTTGTTTTAAGCTGGCAATAAACATTATTTTACCACCTGATGTTGATCTCTACATACACAGCAAACCTTCAAATATTGGAATTTTATGTTATTTTTTTAAGAGTCACCTGTTAAATATTCCCAAAGATGGTGGACTAGCTTTCACTAAACTCAGGTCAACTTGAAGTTAGCACAATATAGGGTTGTTGAATACACATGTTATTTAATTCAACTCAAGGAATCACAGCTTTTCAAAATACTTGCTTTGTAGGATATTTTAGGTCCACTATATTATTGTAAGCATTGTACAATAAACTGTCAGTTTTTGGAGTTATAAAACATTACTTTAGAAAGGCTCTCTGAATGAAATATGATTAATTTCCTTCACTTGATGTACAGTGGAAAACTGCATGAGTGTGCCATTCAGAATACTTAACAACATCCTACTACTGCATGTTTATCATTTTACATTTTCTATAACACAGTCCGTACTCTCCAGGTTAACAGGATTATATATTTTGACACATTTAGGACTCTTTGCACTTTTAGAAGTTAAGTTCCATTTTAAGCTGGTGCATTCTGAATCTTGTGTTTTCTATTGACATTTATTACAACCCAGTCCTTACGTGGAATGTAGTAAAAGGCCCAATGTGTCAACTGCTATCTCTCACGTGTGCAGGTAATTACCTGCACCCCACAGGTGCACCCTTGTTTTGTGGTAAATAGTAATAGGCAAGAATCATCACTAAAATTATACGTTTTTCTAGTACCTCTCTCACTTAAACTTGAATCAATCTCCATTCATCTTTGATTAATCCTACATTGAGCCATTTTCCTCACACTTAAAAGAAGTAGCATAGTTTGCAGTTTTTCAGCACAATCTTGCTTTAGGGAAACAGGTTTGGGTTCCATTAATGGTGGCAGCATGTTATAAGGAGATGGGGGGGTGAGCATTTATACATTCTATCCAGAGAGAAGATGGAAAAGAGATAGAGGGGAAAAAGGGAAGAGACAGCAGATTCAAACATTGTACCAAAAGCTGTATAAGACTTTCCTAGCAAAATGGTTGAAAGGAAGTAATATTTGTGGGAGATTAATCCTCCCTATTTATCAGAATAGCAGAAGCAGCAATGTGAAAGACCTGTAGAGTTCAAGGAGACAACAAAGACCTCTCTTATCTCACGTTCAGGAAATGCCCAGAAATGTCAATAATATTGCTCCTTTCAAGTGCCAGAGGGGAATAACAGACTCAATGAATCGCTCACATAATACTATAATTGATAAACCTGAAAGGGACCCTAGAAAATGTTCTCAAACTCCTATTACCCAAGCTAATTGATCCAGACAAGTCAGGATTTGTGAAAATGTAATTCAACTTGCAGCGCTTGGTATGCACAGCAGCCCCCTCCCAGCTCACAACCTGACCCGCTTCCTGGATCCCTGCAGCCGCCCACCTCCCCAGGTTCTCAAATGTATGTGTTTTTTACTTACTGGTGTGTCCCCAATTTAGATGTTTTTTACTCACTTCCCACGTATCTCAACTCCATATGATTTTTTATATTTATTGATGTGTTTCAAATGTAGGCACTTTTCCCTTTAGTGACCGTACTAGGAGTTTCCATACTACTGAAAGTTTTTAAACTCGGTACAGGTGCCCTGATTGAAATCTAGGCATGTTTTCCCATTACTATTTCATTCCATTTCTAGGCGTGTCCCCTCTAACATTGTTTTTCAGTTCTAAGTGTTTCCTTACTACTGCTGTGTTCCAATTCTAGGTGTTATTCCCACTGCAGTTTTTTTCCAATTTTAGGACTTTGCCCTCTACCACTCTGTCCCAGTTCTAGGTGTTTTCATACGACTCCTATTTTTCGGATCTAGGTGTTCCTCCCTTTCCTTCTTTATTTCACTTCTAGGCATCTCCCATTGCTGCTTTTTTTCCAATGCTGGGTGTTTCCCCTCTAGCACTGTGTTCCAGTTCTAGGTGTTTCCATGCTGCCCCTGTTTTACAAGTCTAGGTGTCTTGCATCTAGCACTGTGCTTCTATCTGGATGGGTTTCCCATCTCTGCTTTGCTCTAAGTCTAAGTCTTGACCCTCTAGCTCTGTGTTCCACTTCTACATGCCCCCCACCCCCTCGAGGAACCCGTGGGGGTGTTAATTGCTGCATACCAGAATGCACACCAGAATGTTCTAAAGGGGAAGGGATGTGGGCAGGACTTAGTCGGAACAGCAAAGGAATGAAAGGTATTGCCACTAACTAACCATGCTAAAAACTCACCCTTCTGCAGACACCCCTCAAAATCTGAACTAAACACAGCCATACCACTACAGCACAAAATACTGCACGCACTTCACAACACCACGACAACAACGATACAAACCACACATATCCTCACCCAACACCACATGGCGGCTACCAACAACAACACACACCTACACTCAATGAACTGTGTCACCGAACTGAAGCTGCCAACAGCACATCACAGTTCTCTTGCTCTTTTCTCTCGCTCAGTCCTACTAACTTACCTGCCTCCCTCTTTGACTTACAGATCCACCAGAGCGCCAAGAAAGCATGCATTTGGCAACAGTGCATGGTGTAAGAACCTATAACATAACATAACATCAGAAAAACTGTTTTGATAATATTCTGAGACCTCTCTATATTGCAGACAAGTTCACTCAGTCATAATGTAAAACTCGGTTTCTTACAATAAATGTCGAGAATACTTTCAATAAGGTGGACTAGAAATGCCTGGTAATGGTATTGGAGACATTTGGTTTTGGTGAGAGTTTTCAGACTATGAGCCTGTCAAACAATCGGAGGCCCAGAGCAAGTAGTAGAGTTAATGGCTCTCAGATGGACCCTACCTTAATATCCAAAGGAACCAAACAGTGGTGCCCATTATCCCAGTTGCTTTCTGCATTAGTAATGGAGTTTTTTATACCATGAATATGGGCAAACACATACATTTATGGTGTCACCTGGGCAACTGATACTCAGAAGATCTGCCTTTTTTGCAGATGATGTGATCTTAACCTTGACAAATATATATGGGTCACTAGAGTAAGTCAATAGGAAAATAGAAGCATACTCTTATGTTTCAGGGTTCAACGTTAATGTGGACAAATCCAAACTAGTCATACTTTCTCTACCACCTGCATTGACATGGCAAACACAAAACAAATATTAATTCAAATGAACCTCAAAGTCTAATAAATATCTGTTATCCACCTAACCCCTAGTACATATGCCTATTTAAGGCCAACCACCTCAAGCTTATGAATAGCCTTCTGGGAGATTTAAAAAAATCGAGGGGTCTATCCCTTACATGGTTGGGCCATATAGTCTGATCATAATTAGCATTCTTCCTTGCCTCCTGTACTTGTTTCAAGCTCTTCCTGTACTTCCTGTACTAGTGCCCCCAGGGGGATCTGAAACGCATATAAACTTTATTTAGAAAAGTACTAAGCCAATGATGAATAGATGATTGCTGGTGCGCCACACATCTTCAGAATGTTTCGGGTGCCCAGATATTGCTAACTATCATACTGCATCACAACTCAAGGCAATCGCGAAGTGAATGAATCCACAATCAGAACGCCCATGGATCCTTATGGAATAGTCAGTTGCAGGAGCAAGGACATTGGCACAACTCTGGTTGCAATGTCATGACAAGGTCCTTTCTTTTTCTATTAACCCTACAGCTGAATGAAACTTCTCACCATGGAATACAGTGATCACACAGTATGGTATTATACCCTTCCCATCTCGATTTACACCACACTTTTCTAATCCACATTTTTCACCAGGGATAAAGATGAAATTGTTCACTTTATGAACATGTGGTGGCTGTCAACAAATAGGGGATATGTTCCAAGAGACGAGGATCATGTCACTAGAAGAATGTAAACAATATCACTGCTTACAAGAGAGGGAAATATTTCATTATCAACAGGTCAGGCATTGGGCGTTGCAAAGCTCAATTATCAAAGGTGCTACTAAGCCTCTAAGTGACTTTGGAAAACGAATAATCAGCCATAACAGTCAGAAAGTTCTAATAACAAGGATCTATGTAGTGAGTATACAGCTCGTGGAGATGCACTATAAGGTTCGATATCAATGGCAATACAAGCTGATTAGATTGTATCCTATGGCTACATCCAGGCCAGACCATTACTGGATGCTGGAGACAATGTGTACGCAAAGGCAATTATAGTCACGTCCTATGGATGTGTCCACCATTCAGAGATTTCTGTCTCAAAGTCAGTTCAATGATTGCTAAAATTATATTGACTCCCATTCCAGATGACCCTTTGCTGCTGATGTTGGGTATAGCTGAAGAGCAGGAAAGGAACCTGTTGAAGTGACTTTACACCCTATCACTAGCAGCTACACAATTGCGTAAGAGAGAACCCCCTTCCATTGACATGTGGCTAGAAAAAAGTTAGCAAATTCTAGAGGAGGAAAAGATTTACGGAGTAATTAAAGGGGTTGATACCAAGTTCTATAAAGCGTGGGCTCCATTTTCTTTATGTGAGTCAGGAGACTGGGTGCGGCTGCACTGCACTTCAAGCCCTGGGCTTTGCTGGCTGAATCAAGGAAAATGGGAGGTAAAGGCGAAAGAGGAGGCTTGAAGGTATAATGACAAATGTGGATAAGCTGTTGTTCTTGAACATGTATTAATTGACAGTATTGCATTGGACAAGGGGTAAGGTACCAGGAGATGGTGGGTATCCGATGATTAAGGTTGACTGGGAAAATATGGGAAGGAAATGAGAATGATTGTTTTCCTTGATTAGTCCATGATTTTGTAACATGATTACGACTTTTTATGGTGTGGACTAATATTGGCTGTTCCAGTAATGTTTGGCAGATACAATGTGTCCTGTACATGGCTAGAACATAGATACCTACGTTTGTGAACTGCTAATTTTGTCTTTAAAATGCCTCTAGTTTATTACTCCGATTCCAGCAAGGACAAAGGGGATAAAAGGGACATGAAGGGAGTACCCATACTTATTTCAATTCTTTCCATGGCATCATACCATGCTACGGCTGTGATTGTGACAAAAGGGGTGTGGGTCAACTAGCCATTCTTGGACCCCATATTTCCTTTGGTTTCAGGTGAGGATACAAATGTTGTGCACTCCTGGCCTCCAAATTGCCAAATATGGCCTTACGGTTGCCTTGCTAACCTGCACTCCCTGCCTGTAACAGGCCTCACAACTTGCTGCTTATCCTAATTCTACCCTGAATAATCTAACCTCTCAATGTTATCCATATTGTGCACTTTTACCTACTATGTCCTCTTGCTGTGCAGTACTCTGTTACTTCCCAGCTGGTTTGCACTATACATATTTCTTCATTTAATTAATTATATATATATATATATATATATATATATATATATATATATATATAAATAATCCGCCTAATAGCGTACCTGAGTTTGGTTTCTAAGCGCGGATCTGTGATTCAAACCTCTGTTGCTCTGCGTGGTCTTGCTGTAGTTTTTCGATAAATATGTTTTAAATTGTGCTGCTGCTATTTTGGTATTGCACTTAAACTGCACTTGTCAATTTAATTTTGGACTTCTGCGTGGTGCACTTTTGACTGAAAAGTCTGTTTTTACTTTTTTGGAAGAAACTGCATATTTGTACCATATAACCTGGCTAATGCAGCTTTTCAAAATGGCTAGTCCTGTTATGTTGTTTTTTCACTCACCATGACTAAGTTGCAGTGCACAGCGAAACGCTGGTTCTTCCATTGATGTTTTTAACTAACCTGCAAAAAAAGCTTTTCCAGTGATCGCAGTGGCTTCATTGCCCCTTCCTTTTTGCCATCTATTTGGCCTACATTGCTGTGCAGTGCCCACCTGAGAGCAGTTTCACTTTGCTCTCTTTTTCTTGTGGTGGCATACGTAGCACTTAGTTCTACCACTGCGCATATCACAGTGGAGTCTTCCTTTGTCCTGTGATGAGGTTGCACCTCCCATTTCATCCAAGGGTGTGTAGGGGTCTCTGCATTTCAGGAAACCTGGGGTACTAGGGCAATCTAGCCACAGCCGTGAGCTACCACTTGGAGATGGAGCCCACACAGACTTCTTCCATCGTCAGGGTGTTGATAACTATCATTGCCCAAAGTGGTATTGCCCCGAGTGGTATTCTTATAAATACAATCAGAATGGTTGTCAATTCCCTGAATTTCCACGTGGAGCAATGTAAAAAAAATCTTCATTTAATAAAATTTAAAAATATATTTTTATCTAGCACCCACGGGCAGATGCCTCACAAACCTGGCATCAAAGACCATCATCTTCAAGCTGTACCACACTCCAATAGGCTCCCTCTCCCCCTCCTGAAAAATCTCCCCCTCTCATTTCCTACCATCAGTGATCTGCCATTTAACGCTGCACTATGCACAGGGACAAATGCACGAAGTACTCACCCCAGCCTACTGCCACACCCTCTACACCCCCTGCCTTCTTCCTTATGGCCCTGCCCAAGCTCACCTCCTTTCTACCATGCCTCTATGAACACATGTGCGCATATCAATGCACAGTCAGTCATGACATACTTGCCATAACTGAAATATGGCTTCACCTTGCAGCTGGCCCAACAGTAGTCATTGCTATTCCTCCCGGATACACCATCCTTCGCTGTGGCTGCCTCTCACACAAGGGAGGTAGGATCACACTTGTTTACAAAGAAACTACCCATTCACACACTCCCCACCAAAGCCTCCCCCTCTGACGAAATACTTACCGCCAAAATCCTTACCACTCCCTCCTCTACCATCACTGTCCACACTATCTATTGGCGCCCAGGCCCAGCTAAATCATTCGAAGAAGACCTCCTGCAGCACATCATTTCAAATATGAAACCCTCCTCCAAAATAACCATCATGGGGGAGCTCAACTTAGGTTACAACGACCCTGTTGACAAGGATGCCCTCAATCTGATCATCTTCCTCCAACCCTAGGCTTTTCACAGTGCATCGCCAGCCCAACCCATCGACTAGGCAAGACACTGGATCACTGACCTTAATTGCCCTATCATGGCCACTGCCAATTCCCGAACCTCTGGACCGACCACCACACCATCTCCTTACATGTTCCTACCAGCCACCCACAGGCTGTCAGCAAAATTCTGCTCCCACTTATCCAACACAAGCTGCTCCCGCAGCCTCATTAAGGACCATCTCCTTTCTCACCTGCTCGCTGACCAAATACTTGCACGCACATCCCTTGCCTGCTGACCCCACTGCACTCTTCAACATCTACAACACAGCCATCACCTCAGTAGTCCACTCCATTGCATCACTTAAACGGCAGAAAGAAAGATCTTCCACTCACAAAAACACGTGGTGCACTCCCGCACTTCAAACTATGAGAGCCAAGAAAAGCACACTTGAAACCACATGACGTAAACCCCCCACTTTGTCCAGCAAAGCTTGCCTAGCCAAACTTTCCAAAAATTACAAGCACGCCATCATCACTGCCCAAGCCACAACTATCACCAACAGAATTTCCAAAGCCCAGTCCCACTCACGCAAACTTTTCACTCTCTCACGCGAACTTGAAACCCCTATAGCTCACATGAACAACTTCACCAAAGATGATGCTGGTACCAAAACATCAAAGACGTTATCACCAACAAAACCTCTAACCTCAAACAGAAAATCCTGGAGAAACAAAAAACCCTAGAGACTAGGCCCCACACTCCTGTCCTCATGCCTAACACTGTCCCTGCTCCTTTGCCTCCCATACCCACCTCATTCAGCTTTCGCCCAGTTTCAGAAGATAACGTCACCAACATCCTGGCATGCCTTAAACCATTGCGATGCCAAGGAGTCAACTGCCCCGCCATCAAAGACTGAACAGAAACCCTTACCCCCATCATAACAGCCTTTGTCAATTGCACCTTCAACACCAGCTGAATCCCACCCACACTCAAGGAAGCCTGGATCCCCGCCCCTTATCAATAAACCGGCACTAGACCCTGCCAAACCTACCAACTACTGCCCCACAACCACAGTCCCGCTCTTATTGAAAATCCTCGACCATGCAGCCTACCTCCAAATGCAGTCCGACCTCAAAAACTACATCCTATGCCCACACCAATCAGACTTCTGCCCCTGGCACAGCACTGAGTTTGCAATTCTAGATCTAAAAAAACAACTAGACGATATCTGTGATTCTGGCAACTTAGCCCTCCTACTTCTGCTCATCCTGTCAGCAGCCTTTGACTTGGTCAACCACCACACCCTATGCCAACACTGTTCCATGTGTTGGAATTGTGGCAAAAATGGCTGTTTACACAAATAAGTGCAGGCTAAAAAGCAGCGGGGGCCATCTCTACAACCCCAGACCCATTATGCCATTTAAAGGTGCCGGGGAACCCCCCCGCAACTCCTGCTCCCCTTAAATGGTATAATGGATACACCTTTACCATGTCAAACCACAGTGATTTTATTTGCAGATTACTTTTTTCCCTGAATGTTATTACTGCACACCGCCAACACCTCAACACCACTGCCCATTTTTCACTAGAAGCAACCAACTGGTTTGCATCATTCCTAGCAGACAGAACAGCAAGAGTCTACACAGGAACTGCAGCTGCCGTCCCTACACCTGGTCTTTGTGGGGTGCCACAAGGCTCCTGCGTCTCCCACACCCTGTACAACATATACACAAAGCCCCTCTTAGACAATGTGGATGTCCTCTGCATATAATAATAATAATTAATCATGTCTTTTTTATATAGTGCTTTAATGTAAAGTGCTTCACATTGGACATAGTCTACACCAACTATGCTGACAACACCCAGATCCTCCTCCCCCTCATTGGCAACCACACACAAAATACCACCTCCCTCAATGGAATCTACAACATGATACAAGCTGGATGGCCATCCAGCAGCGTCTTAACACTGACAAAACAGAAATACTTTTGATGGGGACCCCTCACGGCTGGCCAAGTTAGACCTGGCCTACAGAGCCTTCGCTATTGACAAAGTCACCATCACAGTCTCCCCTCATGTCAAAACTCTGGGGCTTTACCTGGATTGCAACTTCAGCATGACTCGCCATATCAATGCTGTTGTGTCCTCAGTACCCCACACTACCAAGTTACTTAAGGCAGCCAAACCTTTCCTTACAACTCAAAACAATGTAACCATTGCCAAAGCAGTATTTTGACCCTGACTAGACTACTACAACTCCCTCCTTGCAGGTACCTGCAAGCACAACATCAGTAAGTTCCAGACTATCCAGAACTATGCGATCTGAACAGCTACGAACCTGACCAAACGAGACCATATAAAAGACCACAGAAAAGCTGTCAACTAGCTACCAATAAGAGAGAGAATCAACTTCAAAGTATTCTTCATCACCCACCACTGCCTCGCAACTTCGGCACCACCTTGCCTCTCATGTACAATCACCAAAGATACATCCTCAAGGCCAACCAGAGCTGCCTACAGCAACCATTTGATCATCCCGCACTTCATGCACTTGAAAGCCAGAGGCGCTAGCTTCCTAACCAATGGCGCACAACTCTGGAATGCCCCACCACCCCACTTAAGGGCTGAAACCGCCTACTGGACATTCAGAAAACAAATTAATGCTAGACTGTTCAACTGACTTGGATCTCCTTCCGTTTTACCCTGATACACCCTACCCTCTGTTACCAGCGCTTGGATGCCTGCGGGCTTGGAGCACTCTACTGTCCTTCCCTCCTCTGCCTTTTCCTGATCTCTTATGCTTCTCCCCCCCCCCAGTCATTGCAGGAGTTGTCTTGATTAACAAAGCATTCACCTTTAGTGACTTTTGCCAACGCTTGGATTTGACTTTTGGACACATTGACTCTTGGGGCTTCTGCCCCTAAACTCTCATGCTTGACCCTTGACCCTCCCATGACCTTGCACTCAGGTTGGCTCTGAACTATGCTGTGCTCTTCGTCACCATGAATCCTTGCTTACATTTTCTGTGTCCCTTGCAACATTGTGTGCTTCACTGACCTCTGCAACTGTTTCTTGCTCTCCCACGCTTTTCTGCTCTTTTCACTGTTATCTTCTCTATTCTCCTCTCTCTCTCTCTCTCTCTCTCTCTCTCTCTCTCTCTTTCTCTCCTCCCCCTCTTACTTTCTTCTATGCACTTACTCTATCTGAATTGTCCTTGGACCTAGTACGATTGCAACAATGTTTGTCTCCCCTCCTCCCCCTCCAGCTCCATCTGAAAATTCGTCAGACCTAGTACGATGGTTGCTTTGTTTTGTTCCTCTCCCTCCTTTCTCCTCCCCTTTCCCTCACATTGTGTAATTCTCTGGCTCTACCAGAAATGTCGTCATGCCTAGTACGGCAGTCGCCTGTCTATTTCCCACCTCCTTCCCACCTGTGTCTTCGCACTTGCACTATCTGAAACGTTGCTAGGCCGAGTACGATAGTTAATTTCACATTCTTATTGTTCATGGCGTGTAAGAATGTTTTGTGTTTTCCCTTGTTCCCTCCGTTGCTGTGAAGCGCTTTGAAACACATTGTGTATAGGCGCTATATAAATAAATGATCATATCATATCATATTCATTAAAAATAAATAAATAAGTAAAGTGTCATTGACGATCCTTCTCAGCATTGCATTACAAACGGCGTGAGAAGGTGTCCACCTCCCCACCACTTTGAGGGTCCCACTACAGATAATTTTTTCCTGAAGTTGAAATAGCTTATAGTACCTGTAAACAACATTTGTCATATTGATGGAACGTTCGCTCCAAGGTCAGACACGCTGTTTCGTGGAGTGAACCCTGTTTGATTTACTTATATTTTCCGCTCACCAATGTTCCTAACGAGAAGGTGACAGCACCCTTCTGTTGTCTCCGCGGTGGTACTATACAGAACCCAATTTGTCCATGTGCAACGTTTTGCTTGACCCCAGTGAACAGTGACATGTGGGGATGTGTTAAACATACCTACACTTATTTTTGAATTATTTTGGTGCTTTTGACATCTTAAAACAAAATACAAAACATGAATGTCTAACTTTACTCACAGTACTTTTGAATTTTGAATTGGGTGGCTGTTTTGATAGCTGTGCTGTGTGGGCGCACCACTCATGTGGAGATGTTAACCTCCTGCAGAGTTCTTGATATGGCTCTGCCCATTTGCAAGGTGCCTTCACGTTGCACCTTTCCATAGGGAATCCTGTTACGATCAGGTGACAACGGCTAGGGGAGGGGTGGTGATAAACGGAAATACAGCTTGAGCTTGAGCAGGGACGTCATTTCACCAAAATGCAAGGGGTAGCGGAAGTGACATCACACGACCCTTGACTCCTGATGACATCACGTGAAGGGATGTCATTTGCCCCCCCAAAGTAATATTGCGGGAAGCGATGGAACACTACCTTTCACCCGTTGACAAAAAAGGAAGTGGCATCACATAGCATTGTACACTACGAAAAATATGGTTATGATATCACTATAATGAGATGTACATTTCATACAAGAATGGATCGCCATATGTATCGTTAAGATCAGTGTATATAGGCCCATATTACTAAATTACTGTGAATGCAAGCAGACGTCCATGATGAAATGATAATGATGTGTTATTATATAGCACTTACGCTTAAGTGCTTAATATAGAAAAAATGTACACCCAATATCACCCAACCTGTGTTGGTACTTATTTATCGACCTCAGAAGGATGAAAGACTGAGTTGAGGCATTTAAGAACAGACTAAATCAGTGGCTCGCCCCCCAAAGTGTGCCTGAAATAAACCTTTGATGAGTCTAGCAATTATAGTATAGAATTCCAGAAAGACACATTATTTGGTAGTCCTATTCTTTCTTATTTAGGGTAAGTTCTGAAAGTTTTAGAATTTGTGGGATGTTTTTACCCATGCATCCGAGCCCTACCACAAAAACTGTGCAGTACTGGCATTGAAAACACCATGATAGCCAGAGCTTCCGAGAAAATGCCCAGGGAAATGCATGAAGAATAGGCTGCCACCCATTTTTGCCGATGTTATGGGCACAGAAGGGCACTGCCTAAAACCACCATTGGACTACCCACACAGTAGCCTGAAACCATTGGGAATGGCAATGCTGATTGCCAAAAGCAACCTAGAACTGTGGGGAATTCATTTCTTAAATCCCAAAAATGGTTGCATTACCAGTACTCACCACTATCAGAAAGCCAGCGTTTTAAAACCACCAGACTTTTGTGTAAAACTGAATAAATGAACCCAAAGCAGGCCAAAGAAAGACTTACTGAGAGGTGGATACAATGTAAAGTTATATTCTGAAGTGACTTGAATGTTCATAACAAGACTGGCTGAGCTCTGCAGGTCTGCAGCAGCCTAACTGAAACTGGATTTAAAACTACCAAAAATCAAAAATGTTTAAATTAACTGAGTGACCTACTTTTGAGTGTCACATAGTTTGTCACTGTTGAAATGTCATAGTTTTGAACTTAGAATCAGCATTCTAGCTGCATATGTAAACATTGTCTTGACTTAAACTGGGGAACAAAAAGTGACATTTTATCTGAAACCTGGCTTAATGAAACTGAATTCTGCCCACCAGCTACCCCCGACAGGAGTTGAGACTTGCACAACAGCTGTGTTCCCAGGCCTAGCTGCCTTTTGCTGTTCCCACCAAAAGGGATATGACACTTCTCTGATTGAATTACCTGGGCTCTGCAGGAAATTGAACGAAGCCCTGTCCTGACTCAGGCAAATGTTTTATTATGGGGGTCGTAAAAGTGGCTTCCTCCTGGAAGGAAAGGGGAGGAGCACTGCCTGTGAGAGCAAGCTGGCTTGGCAGAACTGGAAAAACCAGAAATTCAACCTTGTGCTGGGGGGAAACCATACCCCTTTGGGGCCAGAACATAAATCTAAAAAGATGGATAATTCATAGAGCGGACTTGTGAACATTTTATAAGTGATATCATTATTCTTGTGATTTTTCTGTGCACATTTGAAGACGTGTTAGGACCCGGTGGTATGTTCAGGGGGGTTTTTAGCGGAAAAGAGGATATTACTCTAAATGTATGTATGTTAAAAATCTGACACTCCACCACCTAATGCCCACATGCTTTGCGAACATTTGTGTAAATGCGGGGACAAATCCAATATTGGTAACCCGACCAAAAAGTGAAATATGTTGCCATTTTTGAACCCAAGCTCCTAGAAACGACAGAATTGGAACAGGCGCTACCATCAGTAAATGCATGATGCGTGTATGCAATGCCAAACAACTGTCTATCTATGAAATATATCTATTAGGATCAGATAAAGATTGTGTGTAAAGTTGACAGGGGTGGGTTCTCTGTATCATAAACAGACCTCATCATGATGACACTTCATTTCATTCCCCCAATCAAGGGGAAGAGGAGGAAGTGGCCAATGACAAGTGGGGAGGGGTAGGGCCTAGAAAGCTAGCCTCTCCACCCACTTTCAGAACACATAAAAGCAGACAGTCAGGACAGATAGGGACATGCTATTCCATCTGCTGCAGGACGCTCTGCCGGGAAAATCCATACTTTACCTCCATCAACCTCCAGAGAGCCAACATAGAGACTTCAATCTATCCACCTTCAGAGACCAAGACTTTACATCAGAATTTGTAGCAGAGGGGTCAACTACAAGCTAAATCCCTCTTTAGCAGGCCTCAAATCATTGCCACTATTCACAGCCAGGCGAGCTGGTTGAATTCTTTGCAAGAACTCTTGCCATTTGCCAGAGAGCAGTGTTGTATCCAGAGAGAGACCAGCTGAACCGGAGACCGCTGTTAGCAGAACCAGAGAGCTGACCCAGATCACTGTGAAGTGCCAAGACCAGACCGGAGTGCAGTCCAAAACCTGACCAGATCCGTGGCGAGGCCTAATTCAAAAATATATTGTGAGTACCTAGCAGAACTGTGCAGAACCAATCTCTTAGTTAAAATAATATAATTCAATCTATTTTAATCTAACCAGAACTGCCTCCTAACTGTCACCTGTCATTTGCAAAGCTGTCCCCTGTCATTTTCTATCTGCAAGCTGTAATCTGTCGCTTTGAACTTTTAAAATTTCAAATCCGAAAAACTACCTTTATTTAATCGTTCGTATCTCTGGAACCGTTTGGGCTAGGAACTTTAACTTTCCTCTGAAAGCTTAGAATCTCACCTTTTCAACAAGCCTAGAACCGACTTCCTACTTCTCATACTTTTGCCGTAATCACGATTCTCGCACTCGCGAATTTTACCGCGATTTGCGATTTGGTTAAAAATCCAGCCATGTGTGAAAACAGCAGCTTCCTTGCTTTCCTTGCTAAAAATTTGTTTGCCTCTTAAGAACCATCCCTGAATCATTGCTAGAGTGAGCCTGGACTAATATTAACTAGATACCACTCACCCTGAACCTCTAGAGGGAATTAAAAGCATTTTAGCATATTTTTCACTTCATTGCCAGCACATATAAAAGCATTTTGGGCCTGTGTTTCAAACTTCTGTAGTCTAAGCTTGCTGGGGTGAACTGAATTACATTTGATTGCATTTCTGAGAACTGTGTGCTTTCCTTCCATTTCCTTGCATTGCATAAAGCGGGGAGTGGATTGCCAGAGAAAAGTGATTACATTGTTTTGTTGAAATCATATTGAGTATTTCTGTACTGCAATTTCATTCCACCTTGCATCCATTTGAAACCATTAAAGTATTGTTGCTATCTTATCCATCCTATAACCACTCATCATTGATCATAAAGAAGTGTGCTAGTGCCGGACTATCCCTTATTGATTACTGCTCAGATTATTTGTGATATTCAATTATTAATTTATTATAAAGTGTGATATATATATCTATTGTTTAAACTATCAAATAAACCTTTTAAACTTGCAAAACAGAACTACTTCTTGGCTCAGTGGGGTCAGGGGGATTCCAAGAGAGGGGTGTTATATAGGGGTAGTCATCCAGAATGCATGAACTGGACGTAAAGATATATCAATAAGGGTTTCCATTCAGTATCCCAGACTAGGCATTGACTTAGCTGTAGTGTTGAATTGAATCCTCTTACAAATTGGGGGCTCGAGCCGGACGTTTGGGTTAGATCTATCACTTGTGCAGATTAATACAGCGTGCCAGCTGACCAGATACACATATCCGGTCGGATCACCACGCTGTATTACGCTGTAAAGCACTCCTCAAAGGAACGCTCTAAGGAAAAGGTCTGTTTTGCAAAAAAAAAAAATAAATAAAATACAAACTTCTGTAAGTCAGGACAGAGACCAATCTCTAGAATGACGACCTTAGTAGACATTAAAATAGCCAGAGAGCACTTCTTACATAAGTTATTGTGAGAGGTGAGTGGACTCACCAGGACCGCATGGTCTGGTTGCAGGCCATCACCCAACAGGTCACTGAAACAGGGTCAGATACATGGAGAGATCAGGGTCCCTTACATGTGGCCCTGAGTGAACTATACATGGCTCCTAAAGCTAAGGATGAACAAGACAAGATGGTTAGGATAGCGGCATAACTGTACCTATATATGGGAGACATGCAGGATAAATGTACTGAAAGCCAAGATCTGGCGAATAAGCGACAGATGGCGTTAGAGAAGGTCCAATCTGACCTGGTCTCTTCTGAGCAGAGGCTGCAGGGGAGCCAGGAGTCAAAAAATGATAGTAGGCAGTATATCATTAAAATAAAAGAGGACATGGATATACTGCAACAGGAAAAGACAGACCAGGATACCAGAATTCTGGCTTTGCAGAAGGAACGCCAAGACAGTTTGGACTCCCCACTGCAGAGCCAGAAAAAGCTGGAGCAACAGATCAATTTCAACAGGGCATGCACAGAGCAGGTAGCCACCCTGCAAATCCAACTAGACAGAGAGAAAGAGGAGAGCAATAAACTGATCCTGAAAGACCTGGATACCCAGGCAGAGTTTGATCAGGAGCGCCAGAAAGCTGGTGCCTTCCAAAGGCAAAGGGACGACCTGGCGTCACAAATTCAAGCTCTTGGTCAGGAAAGGGACACCTTAGGTCAGGAAGTCTACCACTTAAGAAGAAAAATGGAAGAAAATCACCTGCCCACCAGGGACTGGGTGACCTCCAAAAAGAACACCAGGACTTGCTAGAGCACACCAGGAGGGTGGAGGAGGCTCTGGCAAGACAGGAGCAGGCCAATAGGGACACAGCTCAGGAGGTAACCCTCCTGCAGCAAAGACTGGCCCAGTGCTCCAGGACCAATCAGGAAACGCAGAGAGAGAATGAGGCTCTCTGCCAGCACAACGATAGGCTCCAACAACAGGTAGCGATGCAGGAGAGACTGATAGAGTCTAGTAAGGCCAAGTATTCTGTTTGGGAACACTTGGAGCTTTACGAGCAAATGATGGAGACTTTCCATTTGAAGGACAGCAGTAGCTGCATCCAGTACGTCAAATGGACATTCTCCCAGAATACTCCAGTTTCTTTGCAGGGCTGGAGGACCAAAATCATTTAAGATGGTCCACCTATAAGGCGGCCATCTTGAAACATTTTTCTGTTCACAGAAATCCTCAAGAGGCTCGCAAGGCAGCCTACAATTTGCAATGTGGGGAGGATCAGGCCCCACAAGAATTTGTACAAGAACTGAAACGTGCCTTTGCGCAGACCACCAGAAGGGTGCGCACAGACAGCAGAGAATTTGTCGATACATTTTTCCATGCCTTGCCCAAATATATAATGACCCAGCTCGTGAGAGATTTTCATGAGAAAAGATCTTTAGACTGGGTCATTGAACAGGCTACCCGGATCTATGAGGTACAGAAGCCTATCGAAAATAAAAATAACGCGCTGAAAAACCCCAAAACCAACAGCACACCTGCTGCTGCCAAGGTGGCAGAGGTAAAGGTTGTCCCCGTTTTAGACTTGGAGATGGGGGGGCCTAAAAACCTACCTGCACCTAATAATCCTAAGCCCATAAATCCCTCGGGCCAGTCACAGACAGGGAGTCGAGGAGGTAGTCCCACAAATGGGGTCCCCCGCTCCCCCGACTATGTAAGTCCCCGCTATAAGGGAAACCGACCAATCCTGGGTTATGTGTGGACTCCCCCAGCCCAAGGGAGGGGATCCGGCCAAGCACCTAACCCAGGGAACTTCCCTCCCAACTTCCCACAGGAGGGCAAAAATTCTCCAAATCCTGGGCAGAACTTTTTCCCCAGGTATCCACCCAATTTCCAACCCCAAAATCATCCATCCTTCTTTCCCCAATTCCCTGAGCCCAGACAACCTAATCCGGGAAAGGGGAGGCCAAGGGTGGAGGGGTACCCGAATCTTCCCAACCAGGGGTACTACCAGAGAAGGGATAGCTACCCTTCCCGGGATCAGCCCAGGGGAGAAAACAGAACCCCGTACCAGCCTGAGCGGGTTTCACAACTTGAGCGCCAGGTTCAGAACATGGCACGGGATCTGGGTCACATGCTAAGGGCTCAGCAGAACCCTCAGATGGGCATGCCGGCACAGAATGCACCAAACTCTGGGCCTGGTGCTCCAGAGCAATGACAGGGGCAGCACCCCGATAACCCACCGGTTCCCAGGGAGGATGCACAAGGGGAAGGGGGGCGTAAAGCCTTGGAGGAAGCTTCCTTCCCCGCTTGTAAACAGTCCCTGGAAACCCAGGAACCGGAAACAAAATCCCCTGCCCCTGAAAGTCTGCCTCCAAAGGAGCAGAGGGGGGGTAGGAGAAACAAAGGACCCAAACAGACCCACTTTGTGGAGGAGGTACAGGTCTTCCAATTTGAGGGAGAGGGATCCTCAGAGGATCCTGGGGAAAGGACCTTCTCCTTCAGAGATGGGGGAACTCCTCCCAAGGAAAAATGGGTCCCAAGGGATGCCAATTCAGACTGGGGAGATATGGAGACTGAGCTACCGCCGCCCATCGTCTCATCCCAGAACCCACAATACCAAAATTCCCTGGTTCAAACCCATCCTGATGACTGCCTCCAAAAAGGGGGGGGTGGCCCAGAACCGGAACCAGGGGAACCCACAATGGCTCTGATCTCCAGTTGCCAACTTTTTCTTTCAGATTCCCAAGGCTCTCCACAGAATTCTGCCCAAATTTCTTCTCTTGCAATGTCCAAAACCAGAAAGTTAGCCCACCAGTTGTCCAAAAATGTGCATTATCTGTGCCACCTTGAGGAGAAGGAGGGAAGATATTATGCCCCGGTACAAGTACAGGGGCAGGGTACGATTTCAGCGCTGGTGGACACGGGATCTCAAGCTACCCTTCTGTCCAGAAGGGCCTTTGATGAACTGAATGCAGGAAGGGGAGGGAATTACCAAATTCCTCTCACCTCACTTCCTGGACAACTCCAGAGCTTTGACGGGAAGAAAATTCCCGTCGAGGGGACGGCAGATTTGGACATTAAAATTGGGCGACACAAGTTGAAACACCCGGTCATAGTTGTGACTCCAGAGGGCACCCCTTGTTTACTAGGGAATGACCTCCTGAGAAGGTTGTCACCCCTAATAGATTGCTTAAACAAGGTCCTCTGGACCCAGACTAGCCGACCCATAAAATTAAAACAGAGTGTCAACCATGTTAGTTTAAACGGCACATGCCACATGGTTGAACAAAAATCTGACCAAGTAGAATTCCACTTCCAGAATAACCAAATTCCAGACATGACAGTAATAGCAGTAGGACAACAGACTGGTGATGGGGGGGTCCTCTCTATTTCTGAAAATCAACCTTCCTTCCAGTCTAAAGTGGTATTCCACGCTGGAAGGAAACACTCTGAAATTCTATACTAATCCACAATCAGAAACTCCCCCTCCTATAGTCCAGAAAGATGTGAAATCAGCTCAGAGCCTGGCTGATATTCAGCAAATAGGAGAGCAGTTGTTCATCCCTGTTCAGTTAAATGATGGGAAGGACTCTGTACTCGCTCGAGTGTGTGTGAACAACGGTAAGAGCTTCATCAGCGAAGCCATGTTCCGCCAACTCCCAAAAGATCCAGCCATTCCCACATTCAAACTGATAGACAAATGGGAAATGGACCTGGAAGCACCAAATTCCAAAAATTTCCTGCCAAGCAGGTGTATGCTCAAAACCTCCATTGGCAACAAGAGCATAGTCCACAATTGTTGGGTCGTGCGAGACGTCACTGCCGCTTTTTACTTAGGCAGTGACATTCTCAATCGCTTTGCCATTAGTTTGGACCTAATAAACTTCAAAGCTTGGTCCCGATTAGCGGATAATCCCATGGGCTTTGATGATCTAGAAAAAGCATTTAGGTCAGCTCAATTGCTACCTTATGCAGTTGAAATTCAGATCAAAGAGGAAGTCACCATCCCAGAAAGGACCCGACAATTCTCCCTGGAAGTGAAAGCTAAAAGAGGACAACATTTGAAAAACCCTGATGCTTACATACATCTAAACGCTTCTCTCCAACAGCAAGGGTTGGGGGTAAACCCAACTCCTTTAGTCAACATAGAACATGACACCATTCTAATAGAGGTGGATAACAGCGACTTAAAGAGTATTACTGTAGCCGCAGGCACCATTATTGGAATGGCGGTTGATGACCGACATTTTTCCATCGATTTAGGTAATGAACTGTTAGGGCCAATCCCCAAGGACTGCTTTGACAGTGACAGTGGTGACAATACAACACCAGACAGGATTTTTACCCGGCATGGGGGGAACTTCCTGGTGTACACTTCTTGCCCTTATGGTAAGGAAGATGTGACTTGTGACTTCAGGCAGGATGAGGTGATTTTCCAGGTCAATGAGGGCTGCCTTTCCCACCTGAAGCCTCCAGTCCAAATCAGCACTCTGACCAGGGACTTCTCCATCCAGCTGGAGGAGGCCGCTGAGATAGCCAAACCAGAAGTCTTTCCAGGCTTCAGGCAGATGGTGGAAGAGAGAGTCAACCTAGCTGATGCCTGTGTGACTTTGGAACAAAAGCAAAAGTTGAAACAAGTTTTCTTAGATTTCCAAGATCTCTTTGCGGTAGACTCATATGACTGTGGCCGCACCGACATCCACACAACAACAATCCCCACGGACCCTGGCATGACTCCAGTGTTTGTGAAGCAATATCGTTTGCCTCTCGCATCCATGGAGTCCCTTACTGAAATAATTAAGAACCTTGAGTCCCGGGGAATAATTCGTCCCGTTCACAGCACCTTCAATAATCCGGTGCTGGGAATATTGAAGCCAAACGGCCAGTGGAGACTCTGCGCCGACCTCAGGGAGCTCAACAAACGGGTCCATACTTCCCGATGGCCTCTGCCCAACATTGACCAAGGGCTGGCCCAGATTCAGGGGTCACAGTTATTCACTGCAATAGACCTGACCAGTGGATACTGGACCGTGCCGGTCAGTAGGGAGGACCAATACAAGCTGGCTTTTACCTTTGGGGGCCAGCAGTATACATGGGCCCGGACTCCCTTCGGATACCTCAACTCCGGCAATGAATTCAACATTTTCCTACATAAGGCCATGCCCGACCTGGGCGCGAGGGGTAACCTGGCTTATGTAGATGATGTCCTCATCAAAAGTTCATCTGTGGAGGAACACATAGCGGAGATCCGTTATGTTCTGACCCAGTTGAGGGCCGCCGGAGCAAAACTTTCCTTTCAGAAAGCACAGTGGTGTAGAACGCTTGTTAATTTCTTGGGGCATGAGATTACTCCTCAGGGTCTCTGTCCCCAGGAAAAGAAAGTGGAAGCACTTCAGAAACTGAAAGACCCCGCAACTCTGCGGGAACTAAAGAGCCTCCTTGGACTGACTAATTACAGCAGAAAGTTCATTGAGGGCTATGCAGAGATCAACAGACCCCTGATTCATCTCCTGAAGGGGGGGGTCAAGTGGGAATGGGGTCCAAAACAAGCCGAGGCGGTAAAACAACTCAAGAGAAGCCTCTCACAAGCGCCTTGCCTAGCTTACCCTGTCAGAAACAAGGAGTTCTTCCTGGAGACGGGATTCTCTAAGACGTGCTTGATGGCAGTATTATACCAAAAGCATGACAAGGTCAATAAAGTAATCTCCTATGCGAGCAAAACTTTATCCTCTGTGGAGGAAAAATTCAACGATTGTGAGAAGGCACTTCTGGCAACGGTGTGGGCATTGAAGAATTACCGCCCGTTTATCCAGGGGGAACACATCATAGTGGAGACTCCACACCAGCCTCTGCAATATCTCCAAAGTGACAGAATCCGGGCCGGAAATGTGAGTAATTCCCGAATTACTTCCTGGATTCTGTCAATGCAAGGCTTTCCTGTGGAGGTCAGATATGGCCAAAACAAGAAGAGTCCCCTCGCGCAAGGTCTGGCTGACTTGCATGATTGTGCCAGAGAAAACTGTCTCGAGGACGAAAGTCTAAAAATCAAGGACAACATGGAGGCATACCTTAATTCCCCACACAAAGTCTTTGAAGAGGACAAGTGTGAGGGAATGCCCACTGTCTATGTGGATGGATGCTCGTACCATGTTGACAACGACGGGGAGAAAGAACTGGTGGCTGGCGTAGGGAATGCATGGGTGAAGGAGTTCCCAGAACCCTCCGCTGGATACAAAATTGGTCCCCGAAGTAGTCAGGTGGCAGAATTGATGGCTGTGCATCAGGCCATCCTCACTGCTGTCCAGCATCAACTCCACAAACTGGTCATAATCACAGATTCGGATTATGTACGGAACGGGTTCGTGGAGCACCTAGTTAATTGGAAAACCAGAGGCATGTTATGTGCTAATAACAAACCCTTGAAACATGGGAAGTTGATCCAAAACATTGATGATCTGGTCACCTCGAATGAGATGACCATCTATTGGAAAAAGATCCAGGGTCATTCCAAAGTAGAGGGACCAGACAAAACTGGAAATGACTTAGCTGATCAGCTGGCCAAAACCGGGGCCATCCAAGGGGATCTAATAGAAATAGAGTCCCTGTTGGGGGAAATCCAGGTCACTGCTATCACTAGGTCCCAGACAAATGCTCACAATGATCTGTCAACTGCCCAATGGAGCAAGGAGACCCCTGATGCTGATTTGATTACCGCTCAGAAGGGGGATCCAATTATTGGTAAATTTTACCAACACATTGAGGACCCTGAGAACTTTCCCCTGACGGATACCGATTACAACGGGAAAGAGGACCTTAGAGTGTTGATGAAATGTCCAAAAATGTTCCGGATCCAAGACGGTTTGTTGGTAAGGAAATCCAAAGCTGGCCACGATCAGTGGGTGGTTCCTACCTCATTCCGAAGCCTTATGTTAAGTCACGCCCATGATGCGGCCACCGCCGGTCATAGGGGGTTTCACACAACACTGGAAATCTTAAGAGAGGTTGCATACTGGCCACACATGGGCCAGGACCTCAACCAATACTTGAAGGGTTGTCTTGTGTGTGCACAATTTCAGCCAACATCCCTCACGCACCGTGCACCCCTCCAAAAGAGGGGGATGACACTGCCATGGTCAGATTTGCAAATCGACTTTGTAGGCCCTGTGATTCGCTCTGCTAGGGGGAATAAGTACATGTTGACTGTGACATGCTTGTTTACCAAGTGGGTGGAATGTCTCCCAGCCCCAAACTGCAAGGCAGAAACGGCAGCTGCCTTGATGATTAACCACATATTTTCCCGTTTTGGTCTACCTCAAAGGATTGAGTCAGACAGAGGTAGCCACTTCACCTGTGAAGTGATGACAAAGATGTGGGAGATACTGGGGGTCAAAAGGAAGTTGCATATTGCTTACCGGCAGCTTCTTCTGGGGCAGTAGAGAGATATAACCGAACCATTGTGAGCATCTTAAAAAAGTTTGTGGCAGATTCTGGGCCAAGTTGGCATATCCGATTACCTCTGGTCCTAATGGCCATCAGATCTACCCCTTCATCTGCAACCAAAATGTCACCATTTGAGTTGATGACTGGATGCAAGATGGTGCTTCCTCAGCATTTGCTCTACAGAACCTAAGAGCAAACGTTGATAAATGCCTCCACAACTCATGAGTATGTGGAGAATTTAAGGAAACACCTTCAACATGCTTTTGCCTATGCTCAGCGGAATCTAGAAAGATCAGCTGAGAGTATGAAGACCCACTATGACCTGAAAACTTCCAGGAAGGAATATCAGGTGGGGGACCGGGTCTATCTATACAATTTCCAAAGGAACCAGTCCAAGCAGCGAAAATGTTTGCCTACATGGAAGGGACCCTATGAGATTATCGACAAGATCTCCCCTGTGGCCTACAAGATCCGCATCCCCAAAGGCGGTTTGGCAGAGGGGGAAGACAAGTGGGTTCATATAAACCAGTTGAAGTGTTGCCGTCCCAGGCACACTTTGCAGCAACTGGAGGAGTCCTCGGTAATCCTAGAGGGTACTGTCTCAGATTAATTCAGTTCTAACTTAAAATATCCTATATATCGCCTATCAAATTCTGAGTTTCTCAATGTGGCCGTTTTCGTTTTTGAATGCAAAAAGAAATGTGCATGTTCATATGTTTTCACTATAAATTTATATGCCACCCCACTATATCAATGGTGGGGGTAAAATGTCTATGAATAGGTATTGCCGCTCTTCCTTTGTCATCCTAGGAGAAAGAAAACCTTGAGACTGGCCAGGGAGGACGATCCGGAGACCGGGAGCAGAGACGCAAGGGGCCCGGGGTACCGCCCAATCTTCCCATCAGGACCGGCGAGGAGAACCGATCGATCCGACCGGATGGAGAAAAAGATGCTGAACTGGGCCATCTATTGGAAGAAGATGAGGAAACATCCCAGATCTTGCGAGTTCCATCAATGAAACAGAATGGCCATCGCAAGAGGGGGCTTGTGGGATGTTTTTACCCATGCATCCGAGCCCTACCACAAAAAGCAGATACTCTACTCACCTATGCCGCTCTACAGAAATGTCATTATTAATTACACTTCGACTCGGAAGCGGCCTCTTTCTGATTTTGATTCTGTTGCGGTTTCCGGTCACCTGTGAGGTGCGGCTTGAGTCAGTGCAGCAGGTCGAGTGTATCGAGCGCTTCTGTGAACCGAGAAACTGAGGATCTTTCCTCGGAACCTGGACAGCATGTTTTGAGAGTCCTGTGAGCCTGCGACCTTGCGAGGAGCTCCGGAGACCAGGAGCTCGGCAGCCGCTGGGGGGCGAGCCGTCGGAGCAGTTGGAGCCGCTGGAGCAAAGCGGGCTGCCGGAGCTGAGCTCTGCTGAGCAGGAGCGGGAGTAAGAGAAAATAGACCATAGCCGGACCATGGTAAGGACCTTATAGGTGCTGCCTAGCTTGCCTGTGCCTGCACAGTGTTACTACGTTGCTGAGTCTGCCCGCAAGCTGTAAGCTGAGAACAATGAGACCCGTTCTGTGTGTCTTGTACGTGTTTTGAAAGTGTGCTTCCGAAGCTTTTGAAAACCCTCCATGGCTCTCTAGATCAGCTGCCTACCTAAACATTCATTCCATCTAAATAGTTTTAGAGTAACTGGACTTGCCTTCTACCGTGCGCTTGCCCACGCTTATTGTCAGCACGGAGTAGCCACCGGCAGCAGGAATTTTTTATCACCTACTGATAATTGGAAATTATAAATGCACCCCTAAAAACAATTTAACGTACAGTGACAATCTTTCAGGAACTCTGCCGAAGGAACGTAATTGAATGAACATTATGCTGATTCCGACTCTGTGTGACTTGTGATATTACTTTAAACTGATTCTATCTGATGTGCTTCGCTTTTGTAAAACAACCGATTTAGCAATGTGCTGCTTGTACTAGGCTGACTGCGGGTCGAATACCTTTGAGCCCTGAGTGATACTGTGCCATTCATTAAAATCAGAGTTCTGTGGATTACAAATAAACGTGTCGCATGGGAGTGACTGTGGACTTTAAGTCTTTGAGCTCTCATGCTATTTAGTGTGTTCTCTTTGCCAATTTGCTGCCCATTAAGTCATAGGAATTGACAGACTGTCGGAGGCGGCCTTACAGAGTTGTACGTGCGTGACGGTTCTTGCGAGGTGCGGCTTGATGGTCTCTCTGGAGTCCCAGGTCCCTTACTCTAACCGGAAACTCGACGAGGGAACCAGAGGCGTAACGGCCGCAAGGACGCGAGCGGCTGAGAGCGAGCGGCTGTAACGGACCGCCAGCACAGCGGGTGGTCTGACCCCCGCTGACTCCCGCGGATCGGGAGTCCCCTTGAATCCCTTCTGACCCAGTAAGTACCTCGGTGCACACTGCTAGGGGGTGGCCAGTAAAGCCTATCCCTTTCTGTTCACTGTGAGTTTACTGGAAGAGGCCGCTGTAGGTATCCCGCTTTCATTGTAATAGCGAGGTGTGTTTCAAGTTGGGACCCAGATAACTGGATCGGAGTTTAGCTGTAATAATGCAACGAGGGAAAAGAGCTCCCCACTCCATCTACAACCTACGGAAAATTAAGGCAAAACCTGTGAAGGAAAACAAAGAGACCAAAAAGAAAGGAGATAAGTCCAAGAAGAACGATGGGGCTCAAGGAGCGATCACCGATTTCTTTGCAGCAAATCCTCCCCCTGAAATAAATTCAACTATTAACGAGGAAACGGTGGTACCTGTCCCAATTAGTAACATTACCCTAAACTCCACTAACTTTGATGACATAGACAACAACTCGCTGCTTGACCTCTGTCTAGACATACAGAGAGGTATGTTATCTCAGATCCCCCAGAAGGTATCTAGCAGTATAACATCCGCCAAGGCTAACCCCAACACACATACAGAGATACAAACACCCGAGGGTAACATCAGTCGTCTGTCCGCTTCTCCAAATCTAGCGATGGCATCTATGGAGGACGGACCTGAAAACGAGGTTGAAGATGATAAAAATCCACATCCAAGCATAACTGCGATAGCCGAGTTGCAATCTTCGGTGGCCTCCCTCCAATTTGCACTTAAAATACTTCTGCAAATGTCAGGACGTATATTGACAAATACTAACACAATCACCTGGGCGTTAGAACACAAGGATCCTCTCCACGAAGATGCAGAGAAAAATCTATCTGACGCTGTACATTTTGTGGAAGAGTCTGGAGAGCCGGAAGTACCGCCTGAGGAAATTGAGGAAGACGATACGCCTTATGGGAATATCCCGGAGGGGGAAACACCCTCAGCATCCGCTGAGGAACTGGAGACTACACAAAGCCCCGGGGCTACCTCATTTCCTACTCGGAAACAACGCAGACTGGCTAAGAAGGCACTTAAAAACAAGAAAGCAACAAAGAGTGCCTTTATTCCTATTGTTGAGCCATTGATGGCCCCGGAAACCCGCTCTAAAAAAGCTAGGAAAAGGCAAGCACGAGCAGTAGCCCGAGCGGCAGAAACAAAGGGTCCGCTCTCCGGATGGCTAGTTCCGGGAGAGAAATCCACAGTGGTGGAGCCAGAAGATACCTTTCTGGGGGACCCTGAGCTGGAGCCTGACTCCAGTTCCCACGTATGTCCTGAAGAATTGTTGGAAATAGGAGCAGCAGTAGAACCATCTGAGCCTACACGGCATACCCTAAAAAGTACAGTGGAGGAGAGCAACAAGAACCGCATCTGCTTCATCAAGAATCTGTATCCTAGTGGCAAAAACCCCTGGCTGTCACGCTCAGAGTTCCTAACTAGACTCCATTACATACCTCAACTCAGAGTTTTGAAATCTGATGACTTCTTGTTCATTGAACCATTACAGGTGCCTAATTTACACGTCTCGGCCATACACTGCACCTTTCTGGCCTCTGCGCATCTAATCAGAAACTTTAAGGAAGAATTGAGGGCTGTAGACATTGACATAGATGTGGATCCTCAGGAGAGGGACCCTCATGACAATTCTGAGGTCACGGTTACACCGGCTCCAGCTGCCATCGAAGCCAAGTCTGTAGCAGTAGAAAACTCTGCCTTGGCTGAAATACAGCTTGCACTCCAATCACTTTTGGCATCCCTCCCACGAGTACTTCAGAATCACTGATGTTTTTCTTTAATTTCTTGGAACTGTCGAGGTTTTACGCATCTCCTGAGGCCCGAGGGTTCAGTTGCTTTACTGTCCAAACACAGTTGCATCTGCCTCCAGGAAACTTGGTCTTCAGACGCCCTATTCCTCGACGGTTTTGTTACATATCAGTCATTTGCTAAAAGGGGCGACAAGGGCCACCCATTTGGGGGTTTACTTACAGGGGTTGTGAATACAGTGACATCACGAAAGATAAAGTGTAAAGCTGAGGACTACCTATTAGCGGTAGAGATTGATTTTGTAAATGAAGGTGATCTGTGTAGATTCTTACTGTTAAATCTCTATAACCCACCAGGTGCCGTGATAAGAGAATCCTTACAAGAAGCAATTCAGGATGTATTGTCTTATTGGGCACTCAGGCCCGGAAATACTGCAGTAGTGGTGATGGGGGATTTCAATTGCCATATGACAGGCGTCCTCCTTTTATCCCCAAATCCTGAACTCAGTGAAAGATGTGTGATGATGCATGGAAGAAGGTGGGGGGAAGGTTTAGGCTGGTTGCAACTGTTCGACTCCTGGGACCTCAGCATGATCAATGGTCGCACACTGGGAGACCGGGCCCGGGAAACATGCTTGGACTAATGGTAAATCGTTCAGTACACTGGACTACATCTTTATGTGTCCTGAGATGCAGTCTAGAGTTGTGGACATGACTGTAACTCATAACATATGTAGCGACCACGCGTTGCTCGTTTGTTCTCTCCGCCTCCCTACTTCCTCTATCCCTCATTCTAATATCGGAAGCATACAAACCAACTGCTCTGGCACCAGAATAATTTGGTCAGAGAAGAACATAACGAAGGCTTCTGAAGCTCTTAAATCAGCTGACGCATGGGATCTTCCTCACTTTGAGCACATGACAGCGAATGACATAGAGGACTGGATTCGGGTTTTACTGGCCTATATGCCACAACAAAAACTGGGTGCATGTTAAAGCCCAAGGGCAGAATTCCCTATTATAACAAGGGTATCCGGGATGCTAAGAGAGGATATAGAGCGGAAATAAGGGGGCTCAGGAGCATGAACATAGTGGGAGAGGACTATTATGAGAAAGTTAGAAAAGCGAAATGCAGATATAGAGCCTGTGTTAAGAGCATAAAAATGTCAGAATGGAATAATAGACATCAAAGGCTCATACAAACTATCTGTACTAGAAATTCTCGTAATATATGGTCACTCCTAAACGAGAACAGAGAGAAGGTTAAGGGACCACTAGCTAACCCAATAGGCAAAGAAACATGGATAAAATTTTTATTAGGGCGTAACTCGGGAGAGGTTGAGACCACTAGGATAACACAAGAGAAGGTTCCCTTTCCCCCGCCTTTTGATGTCTCTACTGAGGCCATCTATAATAAAATGGTTACCCTTAAGGCCTCCAGAGCCCCCGGCCCTAACAGGTTGGCTAATGTAGTTATAAAGAACTACCCTGCATTTTGGGCTTACCTCTTTTCCATTCTCTTTAAGAAGATCCTAGCTCAGGGGACTATCCCCCGCTCTTGGCAAACAGCCATTCTGATACCTGTGTTTAAAAAAGGTAGCCGCACAGACCCCAACAACTATAGGCTCCTTTCTATGTTGGACATCACTGGCAAACTTTTTGCGGCATTATTGCTCAATGAGCTGCAGAAATGGGTGGAACAAACTAACATCCTCAGTAGGTTCCAATGTGGCTTCCGACGAGACTATTCCACCTCCCATAACCTTTGGGTGATGGATATGCTTCGCACACGTGCACTTAGCAAAAGACAGCCCCCGCTATATGCGCTATATATAGATTTTAGGGCTGCTTTCGACACTATACCTAGAGCAAGGTTATGGATGAAGTTGGAAAAAATGGGTTGTCCGCCTGGTCTCTTATATTACCTTAGACAATTACACCACAACACTTCTGCCTGCCTCAGACTAAATCAGGAAGGCAGTATGACTAAACAGGTGACCCAGAATAGGGGGGTAAAGCAGGGATGCGTAACTGCACCCCTCATTTACAATCTATATGTTTACGACATCCCTGCAGCATTGGCTGAGACAAATAATTGCCCTCCAAAAATCAGTGAGGTTCCCTGTAGTGTCTTAGCATACGCTGATGACCTGGTCATATTTGACAATACCATAGCCGGACTGAGGCGTTCGGCGGTCACTTTGTGGGATTACGCTAAGAATAACGGCTTGTCTATAAATTTAGATAAAACAAATGTTCTCAGATTTACCAGGAGAAGAGCTTCCAGAGTGAACCTATGGGTATACAACAAACACATACTCTATGCTCCATCCTATAGATATCTTGGAGTAGATATTGAGCCACTGGGCGACTACTCCTTGTGCAGGCAAGGGCGTATAACCAGGGCTATGCAAGTAATAGCATTAATATCATCTTTCACAAATAAGCAGGGTGGCTTTACCTTGTGGGGGACAAGACATCTATATAAACAAGTGTTCGCGCCCATGATTATCTATGGTCTGGAGACTCTTCTCTCTTCTGGCCTTGCCTGGCTGCAAGTGATAGAGGGCAAATTCTGGCGCTGGATACTCGGTTTACCCCCGAGTGTCCCTATGGCCTTGATTAGGCTTGAACTGGGCCTGCCCTCACTTAAAGCATTAGTACTCAAGAGGAGAGCAGGATTCTATCTTAAAATGAAGGGCGGCACTTCCAACCAATTATTGGTTGTGATCCATCAAGAAGTGAGCAAAAAACATTCCACTACCCCCCTTCTGAAAAATATGACCAAATTCCTTGCGAACATAGGCTGGACGCTTAGAGGAGAAACAGTCTCTAAGGAGGTGCTATTAGCACTTGGTAAAAAGGTGGATTTGTGGAACTGGCTAGAGAATTTCTCACACTTAAGCAGTTTAAACTCCTACCATTTTATTAAATATAGATTATATACCTTAATGCAACCACAAGCATATCTATATCTCTGCCCCACCAAAAGGCTTAGACGGTTCATTATTTTGTTCCGATTGGAGCAACTACCAACCCTGCACAACACAGGAGTCAGAGAAAAAATTCCTGCTAGTGAGCGAGTTTGCCGTGTATGTAAATACCCTGAATGTGTGGAAACAGCTAAGCATTTGTTAACGGAGTGTATGATGTTGGAACAGTCAATACTCAAATATCTTAGGGAATTCGTACACGACCCGCTTAACATACGTGGAACCTCTTTCTGGCGCTATTGCACCAATACCAGCAATATGCACCTGTTTATTGCATTGTACAATGTGTGGCAACAGATTGAAAAACACCTGGGTCCTTTACTATGATCTGAATCGTCTGATTACGGTGGGCTAAAGATTGCCGGTGTAGTATGGACTGGTTAGGTATGCCACATTTAAGGCACCCTTATTTTCTGGAATCCTACATCTATGGCACCCTGATTTATGTATTCTGGTTAGGATAGCAGTGGGTGAGAGATGCAATGCTCGTACTTACGGCACTGACTCTGTCAATGTAACGGACAAAGATCTGTTTTAATTGAAGTCTTAATATTTTATTTTACTTTAAAGAAACTTTGTTTGATGTTTTATTATATTTCACATATATTCTCATACATATTTTCATATATATGTTGTTAGATTTTTATTTGTATATGATATATGATATATTTTATGATCTGTCTTTTTTTTCTCTAACGATTTAATTGCTAATGTATGTAATTTATATTATGTGTAAAGTTTGAATTTATTTTCAAATCTATATCACATTAAAGTTATTACTACCACAAAAACTGTGCAGTACTGGCATTGAAAACATCATGATAGCCAGAGCTTCCCAGAAAATGCCCAGGGAAATGCATGAAGAATAGGCTGCCACCCATTTTTGCCGATGTTATGGGCACAGAAGGGACTGCCTAAAACCACCATTGGACTACCCACACAGTAGCCTGAAACCATTGGGAATGGCAATGCTGATTGCCAAAAGCAACCTAGAACTGTGGGGAATTCATTTCTTAAATCCCAAAAATGGTTGCATTACCAGTACTCACCACTATCAGAAAGCCGGCGTTTTAAAACCACCAGACTTTTGTGTAAAACTGAATAAATGAACCCAAAGCAGGCCAAAGAAAGACTTACTGAGAGGTGGATACAATGTAAAGTTATATTCTGAAGTGACTTGAATGTTCATAACAAGACTGGCTGAGCTCTGCAGGTCTGCAGCAGCCTAACTGAAACTGGATTTAAAACTACCAAAAATCGAAAATGTTTAAATTAACTGAGTGACCTACTTTTGAGTGTCACATAGTTTGTCACTGTTGAAATGTCATAGTTTTGAACTTAGAATCAGCATTCTAGCTGCATATGTAAAAATTGTCTTGACTTAAACTGGGGAACAAAAAGTGACATTTTATCTGAAACCTGGCTTAATGAAACTGAATTCTGCCCACCAGCTACCCCCGACAGGAGTTGAGACTTGCACAACAGCTGTGTTCCCAGGCCTAGCTGCCTTTTGCTGTTCCCACCAAAAGGGATATGACACTTCTCTGATTGAATTACCTGGGCTCTGCAGGAAATTGAACAAAGCCCTGTCCTGACTCAGGCAAATGTTTTATTATGGGGGTCGTAAAAGTGGCTTCATCCTGGAAGAAAAGGGGAGGAGCACTGCCTGTGAGAGCAAGCTGGCTTGGCAGAACTGGAAAAACCAGAAATTCAACCTTGTGCTGGGGGGAAACCACACCCCTTTGGGGCCAGAACATAAATCTAAAAAGATGGATAATTCATAGAGCGGACTTGTGAAAATTTTATAAGTGATATCATTATTCTTGTGATTTTTCTGTGCACATTTGAAGACGTGTTAGGACCCGGTGGTATGTTCAGGGGGGTTTTTAGCAGAAAAGAGGATATTACTCTAAATGTATGTATGTTAAAAATCTGACACTCCACCATCTAATGCCCACATGCTTTGCGAACATTTGTGTAAATGCGGGGACAAATCCAATATTGGTAGCCCGACCAAAAAGTGAAATATGTTGCCATTTTTGAACCCAAGCTCCTAGAAACGACAGAATTGAAACAGGAGCTACCATCAGTAAATGCATGATGCGTGTATGCAATGCCAAACAACTGTCTATCTATGAAATATATCTATTAGGATCAGATATAGATTGTGTGTAAAGTTGACAGGGGTGGGTTCTCTGTATCATAAACAGACCTCATCATGATGACACTTCATTTCATTCCCCCAATCAAGGGGAAGAGGAGGAAGTGGCCAATGACAAGTGGGGAGGGGTAGGGCCTAGAAAGCTAGCCTCTCCACCCACTTTCCAAACACATAAAAGCAGACAGTCAGGACAGATAGGGACATGCTATTCCATCTGCTGCGGGACGCTCTGCCGGGAAAATCCATACTTTACCTCCATCAACCTCCAGAGAGCCAACATAGAGACTTCAATCTATCCACCTTCAGAGACCAAGACTTTACATCAGAATTTGTAGCAAAGAGGTCAACTACAAGCTAAATCCCTCTTTAGCAGGCCTCAAATCATTGCCACTATTCACAGCCAGGCGAGCTGGTTGAATTCTTTGCAAGAACTCTTGCCATTTGCCAGAGAGCAGTGTTGTATCCAGAGAGAGACCAGCTGAACCGGAGACCGCTGTTAGCAGAACCAGAGAGCTGACCCAGATCACTGTGAAGTGCCAAGACCAGACCGGAGTGCAGTCCAAAACCTGACCAGATCCGTGGCGAGGCCTAATTCAAAAATATATTGTGAGTACCTAGCAGAACTGTGCAGAACCAATCTCTTAGTTAAAGTAATATAATTCATTCTATTTTAATCTAACCAGAACTGCCTCCTAACTGTCACCTGTCATTTGCAAAGCTGTCCCCTGTCATTTTCTATCTGCAAGCTGTAATCTGTCGCTTTGAACTTTTAAAATTTCAAATCCGAAAAACTACCTTTATTTAATCGTTCGTATCTCTGGAACCGTTGGGCTAGGAACTTTAACTTTCCTCTGAAAGCTTAGAATCTCACCTTTTCAACAAGCCTAGAACGGACTTCCTACTCCTCATACTTTTGCCGTAATCACGATTCTCGCACTCGCGAATTTTACCGCGATTTGCGATTTGGTTAAAAATCCAGCCATGTGTGAAAACAGCAGCTTCCTTGCTTTCCTTGCTAAAAATTTGTTTGCCTCTTAAGAACCATCCCTGAATCATTGCTAGAGTGAGCCTGGACTAATATTAACTAGATACCACTCACCCTGAACCTCTAGAGGGAATTAAAAGCATTTTAGCATATTTTTCACTTCATTGCCAGCACATATAAAAGCATTTTGGGCCTGTGTTTCAAACTTCTGTAGTCTAAGCTTGCTGGGGTGAACTGAATTACATTTGATTGCATTTCTGAGAACTGTGTGCTTTCCTTCCATTTCCTTGCATTGCATAAAGGGGGGAGTGGATTGCCAGAGAAAAGTGATTACATTGTTTTGTTGAAATCCTATTGAGTATTTCTGTACTGCAATTTCATTCCACCTTGCATCCATTTGAAACCATAAAAGTATTGTTGCTATCTTATCCATCCTATAACCACTCATCATTGATCATAAAGAAGTGTGCTAGTGCCGGACTATCACTTATTGATTACTGCTCAGATTAAGTGTGATATTCAATTATTAATTTATTATAAAGTGTGATATATATATATCTATTGTTTAAATTATCAAATAAACATTTTAAACTTGCAAAACAGAACTACTTCTTGGCTCAGTGGGGTCAGGGGGATTCCAAGAGAGGGGTGTTATATAGGGGTAGTCATCCAGAATGCATGAACTGGACGTAAAGATATATCAATAAGGGTTTCCATTCAGTATCCCAGACTAGGCATTGACTTAGCTGTAGTGTTGAATTGAATCCTCTTACAACTTGTGGCACTCCTGTTCTTTTTTTTCTTATTTTTTTTAAAGGGGCCTTAACAAGAAAGCCAGCCACTGCAGAAGTAAAGAGCCACATGGTGCTGGCCACAGCCCAGGAGCTTGCATTACCAAAATAAATAAATAAATGTTAGCTTTTTTTCGTTTTTTTTTAAGACAGAGGTTGCAAGGGAGACCACAGAAGTTGCAGTTGCGACTTCTGGCGACACCTAAATGACGTCCCTGAGCTTGAGCTGAACACTTCTTTAAGGTGGTGAAGTGGGGATCCATTGAGAAGTTTAATGCGGATTGTTTGTTTGCGTTTTATTTAGTACAAAGCAAAATGTTCCATGAATTTACTATGTGATGTGAAAACAAGAGGGGATAATCAACAAGCAACATCAAACGCTGCACCAATATAATTTTGTTTTATTTCATTTATATATTTCTTTGTCTGGCCCTACCCAGAGTGTCTCGGATCGCCTTACAAGGTTCAAAGGTTGAAAAGGTGGAAGGTGAAACAGAGGTTACAAAACGTTTCAGGACAGGATAGGAACATCAGGATAGATATGTGTTATCAGGGGAGGTGAAGGGACAGGGTTATGTGTGGGGAAACAAGTATGTTTTGAGGCTATTTCAGAAAGTTTGCATGGAGGGTGCAGTGTGGATGTTAAGAGGTAGGATGTTCAATGCTCTGGGTGGCCCCTGGTTATATGCGTGTTTTTGTGTGCATGTTAGTTTGCAGCATGGAAATTGTAGGAGATGCTGGCTCGCGTGTCTGTTGTTTATGGTTGTGATGGATTTGAGTTTGTTGTAAAGGTAAGATGGGCTTTTGTGGTGGATGGCTTTGAAAACAATGCAGAGTCGTTTGAGGCAATTCCCTGGGGTTTGGGGAGCCAGGGAAAATGGGTGAGAGTTGGGGTGATGTAAATATTTGTGCAGGTGGAGGATACATCTGGTTGCTATGTTTTAAATGGCTTGCAGGGGGCAAAGGTTATGTTGGGTTGTCAGTTGAGGAGTGCATTACCATTGACAGAACCACTGCTTCGGCTGTGCAGTAGAAGTCGCCAGGTGGAAATTTGTTTCTGATCTTTTGTAGGAGGTGCAGTTGTAAAGTGTGTGTTTTGGCAACATCAGCTAATGTGTATGTGAAGGAAAGGAGGGGTCAAAGGTGGAGCCAAGGGATTTGACAGATGTAGAGAGGCATTTGTGTGGGTTATGAGTGGGGAGTCCTTTGATCCAGAGGGTGATGTCAGGCTTATGCTTGGAAGGCAAATGAGGAGGTATTCTGTTTTAGAAGAGTTGAGGTTGAGAAAGTTGGTGGCCATCCAGGTGTAGATGGTGGAGAGACAGCTTTTGAGAGTGTTTGTGAAAGGGATGAGATTTGAAATTATATTTGTGTGTCATCTGCGTATTGATGGAAATTAATGTTGTGTTTGCTAAGGGTCTTCCAAGGAATGCTAAATATAGGTTGATCCTGTACTTGAAACGGGTTGGGTTGGATCAATAAGGGGGCATGAACACAAAGTGTTTCCTGACAATGAGGCAGAAGGAGAACAGTCAATGACGGTGCCTGAGAGCACCTGTGGCAAGTTTTTGGCCGATGCTGAGAGCCAAGGAGTACGGGGAGTGCTGTGTGTTCTTTGTCTGTGTTGTGTGGCGAGCATCCAGGATGTGAAGTGTAGCATAGACCATAGCGGATGCACCAGCAACATTCTGACCCGGTAATTGCCCATTCCTAGGTGCCGGAAAAAAATGATACCGGCGGCAACCATGCCTGTTTTACCAGCATGGCCACCCCCCAGCGGACCCAAGGATCAGACCTGTGTTGCTCTGTGTCGTCTTGATTCCCCTGGGCTATCCTCCCGAGCTGAATTTGATGTGTATATGCCACCTGATTGCATCACCCTATTAGGGGTGACTGAGATAGATTTTTCCAGTTAGATTTGATATGTCTGAGAGCAATGACAATTAATGCATCAAAGAGTTGCACTTGGATATTGTTCCCTTTGAAGCTAGGGTTTGAACTTCCACAAAAAAATAAAAAAACATTATAGTGGTAGAGATATGTCACCTATTTTAGTTACCAGAGGCCAAATGGACCCCCAGAATGATGCAGTGTACTTGCACTCAATTAGTATTTGCTTGAAAGGGTCAGTTTCTTCACGATATTACCAGAATTGCATGCATGAGTGAGTTTCCCTACCTCCCCGTAGCCTGGCCATTGTAAATATGGCATTACTATCGAGCATGAATAGGGTCTGGATTGTCATTGCCGCCATTGACATTGTTCGGATCTTCCTCCGTATGTTCGGCCAAATTGCACCCATTAATTTTGTCTCACAGTCTCTCTTCCATGTATTCTCACACTTATAGTTAGGATGTGTTGCATCCACAGATGAGAGTGCTAGGTGTATATCCGATGCTAGTGTTTTTGCTCTTCCTTTGAATGAATTGTGTGGACACTTATCAGCCGCATTTGACCTTGTTGACCACAAGGTCCTTTGCAGACACCTAGATATAGCCGCGCTCTTCTCAGAAGAAGCCACAAATTGGATCCAATCCTTCCTCAATAACAAGACAATGAGAGTCTTCTCCACCACTGCGGCAGCAGACTCCATCCCCATCACATGTGGAGTGCCCCAAGGATCCTGTGTTTCGCCTACACTCTACAACATCTTCACTAAGCCCCTTTTCGATAATCTGGACCTTCTTGGCATCACCTACACTAATTATGCAGATGATACCCAGATTCTCCTACCACTTACCAGTGATTACGACAAGGATTTGGCCTTGGTGAAGAGAATGTATCTCATCATCCAGGCATGGATGGCCACACACGGTCTATGCCTGAATGATGACAAAACTGAAATCATCATCCTGGGTACACCCTCCACCCTCAAAAAACTGGGCCCCAACTACTCCTCCTTTAATATCGACAACAACCAAATCACAACCGCCCACGCGGTTAAAACCCTGGGTTTCTACCTGGATTCCACCCTTTCTTTCAACAAGCAGGTCAATGCGATGGCTTCAGCAACCGCCTACACCTGCAAATTGATAAGAGCAGGCAAACCCTTCCTATCAAACGATAGCTGCATCACACTCGCGAGAGCGCTCGTGTTATCAAAACTGGACTACAGCAACTCGCTCTACATTGGGCTAACAAGGAAGTCATCAAAAGAATCCAAATTCTGCAGAACAACGCGCTCAGAGCAGCACTTCGCATTCCTAGGAGAGCCCACATCACTGCACTCAGACGAGCTAACAACTGGCTCTCTACGCAGGAGAAAATCCAACTAAAAGTTGCCTCTTTGGTCCACAAATGCCTTAACAACGCCGCACCGCAGTACCTATCTGTCAGATTCACCAAACTAAAACCAACAAGACTTACTAGATATGCTAACTCCAATAACTTATCCATACCTAGAGTCAAACTGACTAAAGTCGGTGGCTGCAGCTTTCAGGTTAAGGCAGCTCAACTCTGGAACGCCCTACCATCCACCTTAAAGACTAACCAACCCTACCCCACCTTCAGACACAACCTTATAACGTGGATCAAAAACGCAGACACACCTTAGATCTTCTACTGCCTGGACCTACCCAAGCCTAGGAATTCCTGCTCAGGACTGTAAATACATGCTTTTACATTCTTTACATGCTGTATATTTCTGTATATTTTTGCGTATATTTCTGTATATTTTGCATATATTCGTGTATTTTTTGTTGTATATTATTCTTGCTGCTCTATTTGACCATGTGATCTTGTAACAAAGCTTTGAGCTGTCTTATAAAATGCGCCCGGTTACCCTTGGGTCTGGTGCGCAATATAAGTAATAAAAACAAACAAAACAAAACAAACAAACTGAGGAGAGTGATTAATTTTGTTTGAAGTAGCTAACTAATTGGTGTTACCTCAGGCATACCACTGCTGGCATTTGTAGCACCAACTGCATGCACCTAAAGGGTGTTATTTAGTCACTGTCTGTGAACTGCTCAACATAAGGCAAACCTCTTGTGCCCATTGTGGCCAGAATATTGGTCTTACAACATTTTGGATCCTATCATTGAACCATACTGGTTATGGGCATTTTATATCCGCTCTCCACACTGTGTGACTCTCCCATGCAGCTAATTAGTGCTGAGTATTGCCTGGATATTACCTTTTAAATGCGGGATGTCTCATGTCACAAAGAGAGCGGCCATGTCAACCTCCAGATCCACCCATTTTCGGGGGAGGGGTTGACCTCTCCAGTAAATACCATTCTATGCCTTGTTTTTATCAAAAAGGTCCCCTGGTATCTCTTACAATGTTGTAGGCTGACTACTCCTCTGTCAGGCTGCACCATTAGCCTAAACAAGGTGATCCTCACTCTTTTTTCTTTCCATCAGAAAAATGTTGGTGTTGAAGGATAGCTCAGGGGCAACCTGTTTGTCTTGGAAGCAAAGTAACGCAGCGTAACACATGTTTGAATCCTGATCCTGCACTTAGAAACCACTTGTTGGTATTAAGTGCATTATAAAAGAACAATTATAATAATAATAATAATAATAATAATAATAATAATAATAATAATAATAATAATAATAATAATAATAATAATAATAATTTGAGGGCCCTGTTAATGTCCTTGAAAATCATGGAGTGGTAGTAGAGTATTACTGGGCTGATTGGCATTTTAATAGTCTCCGTGCGACCCCACCAGCAGAGAAACACTAGGGACCATTTAGTCAAGAAGTTCTCCACCTTGAATGAGATATTCTGTGCATTAATCTGGAATGTTTTCTGCACCTGGTTCGTAAAGTGAATGCTTAGATATTTAATATCAAGGGATTTGCATACCAGCCCCAAGGATGCTACCTTATGTTTAAGACAATGATGATTTAGCGGCATTGCCTATGTTCAGTTTATACCAGACACCTGAGAGTACTCTGAGATCTCATCCAGAAATGGTGGGAGGGAAGTGGAAAGATCCTCCATCATTGCCAGCATATCATCTGCATAAGCAGAGGCCTTGGAAGGAAGCCTGTGGTGCCTACACCTCTAATCCTCAGGATTTGCTTTAAAACTCTGCATAAGTGGTTCAAAAGGTAAAATGAAAAGGAGGGGGATAATGGGCATCCCTATTTCGTTCCACGATATAAAATTATATATGGGGAGAGCCTCCCACTAATTGAGACAGAGGATTTAGGGTGCTGATACAGAGTGAATATTAAAGATAACATGGCAGTCCAAGGCTTTTGCCAGGAACGTCCAATCCACCCTGTCAAATGCGTTCTCAGCGTCTAACATGATTGCTGCCCGAGGCTTATTTACTCCTTCAGCGAGGTCAATTGTATCACAAAGTAGACAGATGTTAAAATCTGTCTGGTCTTTATTATTTTAGGGATTAAAGGGTCAGTGCGCATTGCCATAATTTTAGCAAACATTTCTGCCTCCACGTTTATCAGAGTGACTGGCCTATAGTTTTTTATCATCCTGAAGTCTCTATCCTATTTGGGAATTACTTGTAGAATGGCTTCATAAAAGGAGCCGCCTTCATTATCCGCTAAAGGATATTATTTGAAAAGGGCTAACAGTTTAGAGGACAGAAGGCCATGAACGTGTGGAAAGAATCTAAAGGCAGCCCATCGGGGCTCTGCGCCTTTCCCCATTTCAATGTTGCAATTGCTAGTTTAATTTCTGCTAGTGTGATCTTCTTCCCTAGCATCGCAAAGTTGGCCTGTGCTATGGTGTGCCCTGATGGGCGAGGGATGGATTGTAGGTATACGTCAATCTGGTCTGCCGATGCTCTAGTCTCTGGGGTGTACAAAGATTTATATTAGTCTGCAAAGCAATTCACGATGTCCTCGTCTTTGACGATGATCTTATGGTCCATTGATAAAGCATTAATTTTATTATTCTGTTTTCTGACTTTAAGGTATGAGGCAAGTAGCACCCTAACCTTGTTAGCCCCACCAAAGAACTTGGTGTGATGTTTTAATAAGACTCACAATGCCCGGTGCGTGCTCTGCCAATTATATTCTGCTTTAGCCTTGATAAGTGGTTGCAATTTGTCTGAACAGGGAGATTTTCAGTAATCTCTTCCATTCTTCTAATGATCCTAAGGGAGTGTTCTACCTCCCCCTTCTTCATTCTATTTGTCCATGCTACATATTACACAGAGACGGTAGTGGCTGTTTAGTTATGGTTAAGTTGCTGTTTCCATAGGAAGAGCACTTTTTGGGTGGCTTATAACTTCACTCTCCTGGACGAATCTTCACCAAACTTTGCAAAAAAACGTGTATGGGCCACTCTGAATGTTTTTGCAAAGTTTGGTGATGTTTGGTCCAGGGGGGGAAAAGTTATAGGGGGGGTCCCAAAATGTCTTTTTTTCCCATAGGCTGAATGGGGGAAAAACTTTGCGTACGCCTACAGCTGAAACCGCTGGACGGATTTTCACCAAATTTGTGTCAGGAGCAGCAGCTTGGTCCCACCCAAAAGAGTGCTTTTGTAAATTTGGTGAAAATACGTCCAGTAGTTTTCTTTAAAACGATCAAAAAGTAGGTCTGCAAAAATCAGTGATATCTATGTCTGCTCCGCGGTCACACTTCCCTGTTCGCTCCGCAGACAAGAAATCGATTGGCTAATCCGTAGCGTCATGTCCGCGGACATGTGGCACTTTCACTGGTTGTTTGTGGAGCAGCATGAAGTGCGTCAGATTTCTTCGTGGCCTCCGCCATCTTTTGTTCATGTTTTGGTGTTCACGGACATCGCCGGTAACAAATACAAAACAAGACACCAATGCACTTGTTATACTTATGAAATACTGTTTCCGAAGGTGAGCTTTAATTAGGTTGGGATGCAATGTAGCAGCGCAAACTCAAAAAGTGCTGTTTTCTTGCCACCAAATTCATACGGTAAAGTGGAAGTTGGTGCTCAATGTACGGTGACCAATGCCTGCGTCTCTGTTGTAATGTTTTAACATTAATATTGAAGTCGGACTGGCGTCCTATGTTTTAAAATCTGAGGTGGCCACCTGGAGTGTTTGATGGAAACAGTGCTTTTGGAGGCGTATGGGAGTAGCGGTTCTCATCATTGGATGCTCATATGTTGTTGCAAAGTGAGAATGTATTTGTCTTCTGAGTGAAGGTCAGTTGATTTGCTTTTTTGGTTGCGAGCTGAGTAGGCCCACGCGTCCAAGTCAATCTATAAGGGGCTATTGTTTTTTGACCTAGAGCAAAAGGGAAACTTCAAAAGCTGTGCAAATAATGAAAGCTTGGAAAAAAAATACCATTTGGTAAGGTTCTGTTTTAAAAATGTTTGTAAGGAACATGAAATATCAGTTCACGAAGATTCTTTGATGCAAACACTTTGCTGCCTAACTTTGCCAAAAACAATGGAGGCTGTCAAGATGATGTAAGTTTAATTTTGACGACTCTACACCGACCCACGTTTTAATTTTATATTTCCAAACACCAATTGTGACAATGTAACTGAAGTATTATCTTTTTGCGCAGTTGTAATTTTCCTCCAATAACAGAGAGTGCACATTGTTCGCGTTTGCAGGCTATGACTATAGTCACCCTTGTTCACCATTATTTATTTTTCTTTCAAACGTTATGCTTGCCCAACATAGCTTTGTGTATTACTTTACACGTTCTTTTGGTCTTGTGTAACATGAAGACATGTCATTTTTTCTTGCTTGTCCATTCATGCTGCCTTCATAACTGAATTACCATCTTACTGTGTAGTTGCCCTTTTTTTAACCCTTACGGCGACTGATGTTTTTCGGCGTTTGTAGGGTGTCACTATATGTCCCCATGGTCAACACTAATATTTCTTTAAAATGTCTTGTTTGTCGACTTCAATTTGTGTACTACTTTCCACAATCTTTGTGTCTGTTTTGGAATTTTTTCCTAAAGGTTGGGTATTCATACAGATTTTCTCTTACGTTTTCTGCCTAGCTACATCTTGCCGTACTGTGCGTTTCATGGTTTCCAGATGCCGAGTGACGGCTTCTTTCAACGCCAGATGCAACTGCTTGCGACCGGCTGTCTGTCCATTATAATCTTATGGGATGACCGGCCAGGCCGCCTCTGTCCCTACGCGGAACTAGCGAGTAGGAGTGACATAACATAATTTATGGTGTGGCAAGGCAACGGTAATGGTGCCGTCTTGGAAATACCTGTGCAAGCTTGTGTCTCAGCATGAACATTTTCAATGTTGCCATTAGAACCATTGCAACAATTTAATTGGAAATGGGATTAGTCCGTTAGTCTTTGACAGTTGTTTGTTAAATAAAAGTACTTTACAAAATCTAAAATGTTAATGTTTTCTTTTAAAATCCTGTGTATCATTTTGAAATGTGAGGTACCACATTGTACGTCGCTGTATGTTTATTTGCAGGCTCTGCATCTCAGCACGTACTTTTGCTTTTTGCTTGCTGCCATCGAAAGCGAAGAGGGGCCATATATGGAACAACCGCTCTTCCTTTCGATGGCGGCCATCTTGAAAAAGGATTTTTATAACCAGAAATCCTATTTTTCCGTAGCACACGTTATGCTTTGCACATCTATACTATTACTGACAAATCTTATTGCGTCTATGTCCTTTACTGAGAAATATAAAGTACGTGGAGTGTATGCAATTTTTTAAAAATATATTTACACTGTGAAAGGTGGTTCTTAATGCAACATTTAGTTTGTTAACGGATGGCTTTCTTTTTTGGTAGGACAGCTAGTAAGGCCATTTGCGAACCGAAATGAGGAAAGACACATTAAACAGTGATATTGGGGGGTGGGTGGCCGGTGCTAAAATATTGTGCGTTTGTTATTTGTAAGGTTGGGGCAGTGTTTGTCGTGGTCCTTCATTACAGTAGTGCTGCTGTTTCTTGGGGAGGAGGGATGGCATTAGCTGATGTCATTTTCAGATAACAAAAACTTTTGCTAAAAGTAAGTAATGTGTACTACATTGTTAATGGCTGACTACCAATATGTGTTGACGCTGTGCAAGGGAAATGTTGCAGGTGGACGTTCCTACATCAATATAAAATCTGTTTGCACATTGTCCACGAGGCAAACATCTTACTGTTAAGTGTTTACGGATTCTGGAACACGTTACCGTGCTGTACACCAGCATATTGTCAAGTGGTATTCTCCGCAAGGTGTTTAAATAAGTCAGAAGTTGCTTTACATTATGGTTCCGTGGCACGACTATAAACCGATCATCTTTAGCAAAAAAACTTTGCAAAAGGACGGTATGGTTAAGTTGGTCTACTGAAAACCTGTAAAATTGAGTAAAATAACTTTGTTAAAGGGACGTTATGGTTAAAAAAAACTTTGTTAGAGGGGCGTTATGGTTAAGTTTGCCTACTAAAAACCTGTGAAATTCACAAAAAAAACTTTATAAACGTGACATTATGGTTGAAAGTAAAATCGAAAAACCCCTTAAATTCAACAGTTATGGTAGGCTAAGCAACCATAACTGCCCGCACCACTGTGCACTGCTAACACTACCACCAAGGACATGAAAGATGGCATCACAAATGACATTTATTAAGTGAATTTTACAGGTTTTTAGTAGTGCAACTTAACCATAACGTCCCTCTAACAAAGTTTTTTTTAGTGAATCATATTATATGGCCATGAAATACTGCCTTATATGCATCCCAAATCAGAGCTGGGAACATGTCCCCCATATCATTTAACTGAAAGAACCCAGGAGGATAGCTCAGCGGCAGCATGCTCGACTTGGAAACAAGACGATACGGAGCAACACAGGTTCGATCCCTGGGTCCGCGCTTAGAAACCTCTGGGTATTAAGCGCGTTATAAATAACCTATCATATCATATCATATCATATCTGTGAAGTCGGCAATCGAGTTCCTGAAGTCCACGAAGCTCAGCACGTTGGAACTCAGTCACCATCTCCTCTACCTATGTCACCAACGGTCACCAATCTAAGAACTGCATCTCTCCAGCCCTAAAATCTCTCCACTGGCTCCCGGATGATGCAAGGATCAAATTTAAATCCCTCTGCATCATTAATAAGGCTGTCTGGTGCCAGAGACCATGTTATCTGCAACTTGCTCTCACTAAATACTCTCCCTCCAGATCTTTACGTTCCTCCGGCACAAACACTCTGTGTGTCAAGCACTTTGGTAAACAGCAAGCTGGTGGCCGATCTCTTTCCTCGGGTGGTTCCCTCTTATCAAACAGCCTCCCCCTTCCTCTCCGCCTTAAACTAGATCTCATCAGATTCCAGAAGCTCCTCAAGACTTTCCATTTCACACAACCCCCCTCCTTTGCTTAACTCCACAGCTGCTGAGATTGGTGTCCACGGTCCTTTTGTGTCCACCTGGGTCCTGGCATTCCACCCCCAATCACTTTCAGAATCTGCCCTTTCCCAACACTTGCCTTGGTGCCCACTCGCCTGTGCTATCACAGGCCTGCACTCATCTATTGGCAGCTGATCACTCTTACCAAGTGATCTCTGCCAGTCACTTAATAATTGCTTGCAACTTACTCCCTAGTACTTCCGTCCATGTTACTCCTAGCACTTACATCATCTACCTCATCCCTTCTCTCTCTTTACAATGCTCACAAGACCTAGTAAGACCCTCTCTCTCTCTTTCATTGTATATTTGCCTTTCATTCCCTGTATTCCCTCCCTGTTGCCCTACCGGTGCTTTGAAACACAATTTACTTGATGTATAAGCGCCTTACAAATGCACAATGAATACATTAATCCATAAAATGTACTGTGGCATGGTCTTAGATCAGGAGGGGTGATTTATGGGCTTTACGTATCTGCGTCATCAGGCTCCAACGCAGGAGATAGTCTATGCAAGATAGTGTATTATGCAGGGAAGAGAAGAATGTATACTCCATGGCCTCAGGGTTGCATAACCTCCTGACATCTACTTACCTATTTTCCATAGTAGATTTTTGAAGGATTTGTACATTTTGGATGGGCTAAACCTTCAAGGTGATTTTTACAGCACAGTTGAGTAAGGGGACTTGGTCTTGTTGCATTGGCGATAAAACAGGATAAGTGAGTCTGACTTTGCTCCTTGTAGATCCTAGGGAGAAAAGGAGTGCGGGGGACAGAGGATGGGGGTAATATGAATATGAAGCTATGAAGCTGCCTATATGTTGTTTGTGTATGGGTCACAAAAGAGTCAGGTGTCATCCTCAGTTTGCAGCAAGATGGGGCCTTTAGGCTTTAGTGGAGATCTAGATGGAACTCGCTCTGGCCCCTACCGGTTGTTCGCAGATGTGGTGTCTAAAGAGCCAGATTGTGGTCTGTGGTGAGAGGTGTTCTGGTATTGGAAGTTATTGTGATGGGCATTTGTGTGTGGGTGCAGAAGGGTGTGATGTCCCATGGAGCCTGGAGTGTTGGTTTGACTGGGCTCTATGGGTTCTTACATTGACAGTTAGAGTTGTTGTGCTGGCTGGGATGGATGCTACAGTACTTTGTCCATCTATCTTTCCTGTGCTCACAGCCAGGGAATAAACGTACCCAACAACGTACCTCCTGACTCCAGCACAGTGTGTGAGCCTGAAAACCCCATTACTTCACATGTGTCACGTATTTCCCCCTTTCTCACCTGAGCTCGATCCTTGCAGGAATTCTTGGAAGGAGCCTTCTTGCATACGGATCGGGTTTTGTACAAGCCCGCGCGAGCCTCTTCTGGTTCCAGCATGTGTTCAGCATCCAGGGGTACTTGGAGTCTCCGGGAAGTCCAGGAAACGAGGGAGGTGTACTCAGAGGCAGTGCACAAGATCCGGGAATCGAGGCAGAGTAAGGAGGGAGGAAGGGTAGATGGGGAAATCGAGGGTCCGGGAACCAGGAAACAAGAGATCAGTTACAGCGAACTACGGAGCACACGTCTAGCCACTGCAAGCGGTAGCATTGAGACGCGCGAGCCACGGGGCGTGGTCTCTTTGTAGAATGAGCTACGTCTGAGGTGGAGGCTGGTGGAGAGCGTACCACATTAGACAGCCATGTTGGAAGTACCAAGGAGTGCAAGCCCCGTTGTGACAGAGACCAGGAAGTCCAAAAGGGACGCGTTCTATGGATCATGACAGCATGCCTCCTCCGAAAACCTGTCCCACCAGGTTTGCCCGGGTGTATGAGATGATATCTTCTGAGCAATCGAGGGGTATTCAGATTTGAAAATGGTTCCCAGGTTCTTTCACTAGGAGGATATCCTTTCCACTCAACCAGGTATTGAAGTTGACCCCGTTTATACCTGGAGTCGCATATTCTGGATTCTTCTTATTCCAGCTGGTCATCCACAACCACAGGGTTGGGTCTGAAGGACTTCCGGGAGGACTGGACGTAAGGTTTTAATAAAGAAGTGTGAAAAACTGGATGAATCTTCTTCCAGGAGTCTGATAATTTGAGCCGGAATGTCACTGGGTTTATGATTTCCTTCATGGAAAACGGCCATAGTACCGGGGAGCCAGTTTGTTTGGTCATAAATGTCGAGGCAGTAGTTTCGAAGACAGCCAGACCTTATCACCGACTGCATAAGAAGGTCCTGGTCTTCTTTTGGAGTCCGCATAAAGCTTGGTGTGAGTTCGGGCCTTTTCTAAGTGTTCTTTGGCTTCCTTGTGTACGTTGATGAGAGTTTCAATCCAGGAGTCGACTGTTGGTACTGGTGAGGGATGTGGGAGAATGGAAGGTAGAGCCGAAGGGTGGAATCCTTGGCTGCAAAAAAAGGGGCTGGTCTTGACTGCCGAATTATCAGAATTGTTGTAGGTGAATTCAGCCACGGGTATTAAGAGTGACCAGTCGTCCTGTACCTTGGTGGCAAAACAACAAAGGTATTGCTCCAGGGTCTGGTTCACACGTTCAGTAGCTACGTTAGTCTGTGGATGATAACCTGAAGAGAGGGCACGTTGCATTCCTAGAATACGGCATAAGTGTTTCCAGAATTGAGAGATGTATTAAGGTCCCCTGTCTGATATGATCTTGGAAGGGAGTCCATGAAGTCGAAATATGTAATCCAGGAAGATGCCAGCGAGTTCTGAGGAAGATGGCAATTTGGACAATGGTGTAAAATGAGCTATGTGGGTGAATAAATCAATGGTGACCATGATAGTCGTGTAACCTCTGGATGGTGGCAATTCCACAATAAAGTCTGTAACGATGAATTCCCAGGGCCTAGACGGTAGCGTAGGTTGAAGTAGGAGACCTGCCGGTTTCTTGTTGTCATGCTTGTTTTGATTGCAGACTGCACAGGATTGAATGTACCGTTGAACGTCAATTTTCATTTTAGGCCACCAAAATTGTCTTTGTATGAGACGGAGGGTGTTGGTGTCGCCACAATGTCCCGATTGAAGGGTATCGTGACAGAGGTTAAAAATCCGTTGTTATAGTCTCTGTGTGGGAATTACCAGGCCATTATCCTTAAACAGGTACCCGTCTCTTGTTCTAAGATTCCACCGATTCTTCCCTGTAATTCCTTCCAGATCTCAGAGGACTGGGTTTGCATCCAAATGTCTTCCAGGAGACTGATTGCTTGGGCTACAAAAATTGTGTGGAGAAACATCTTTGGGAAGGACCGATCTTCAAGAGTTTCGTAGTCGGGACGTCGGGATAAGGCGTCAGCAATTATGTTCTGTGATCCGGGGACATGATGGATGTGGAACTGGGCAAAGAAGAAGGCCCAACGTGCTTGACGACTATTCCTACATTCCAAAGATTGTAGAACTTGAAGATTTCGATGGACCGTACGGACCTGAACAGGATGTTTAGCTCCCAGAAGTAGATGACGCCATTCTGTGAAGGCTTGACGGATGGCTAACAGCTCCTTTTCCAAGACGGAATAATGAGTCTCACTGGGAGTCAGGGTTTGTGAAAGGTAAGCAATGGGATGTTCTAATTTGTCCTCGAATTCCTGTTTTAGCACTGCTCCCATGGCATAGTTGGAGGCATCCGTCTCCACTAGAAATGGTCGATTAATATTTGGTTGAGCTAGGATGCGGGCTTGAGTAAACTCTGCTTTTTATCGTTGGAATGCCTTATCTTGAGCTGATGTCCAGAGAAAGGGAGTAACTTTCTTCAACAATGCAATGATCGGTTGAACTATCTCAGAAAAGGACGGTATGAATTTCCGGTAAAAGTTGGCAAGCCCTATAGGACGGATTGAATCTGTTTCACGGTAGTGGGAACAGGCCAAGATAGTATGGCTTTTACCTTTGAGTGGTCCATTCAAATACCTTCTGGACTAAGGACAAATCCTAAATAGTGAACAGTACAGACATGAAAAAGGCATTTCTCGGGTTTAGCTAGGAGTTTGTGTTCACGTAACCGTTGTAAGACGGCCTTAACATGTTCTTCATGCTTTAGATGGTCCTTGGAGTAAATCAAGATATCGTCCAGGTAAACTATGACGAAGAGGAACAGCATGTCAGAAAACACTGGATCCATGAAACGTTGGAAGACCGCTGGGGCATTAGCGAGTCCGAAGGGCATGAGCAGGTATTCAAAGTGACCAAAGGGTGTTCTAAAGGCTGTTTTCCATTCGTCTCTTTCCCTGATACGGATCAGATGGCAGGCACCCCTGAGATCCAATTTTGTGAATACTACAGCTTCTCTGACTGCTTCCAGGATATCTGAGATTAAGGGCAATGGGTAGCGGTCCTTGAGGGTGCATTGATTTAATCCACGATAATCAAGACAAGGCCTAAGCTCTTTAGTGTATTTCATGGGAACAAAAAACAACGAAGCTCCAGCTGGAGATATGGATGGTCTTATGGTGCCATTTTCAAGGTTGGTATCCAAGTATTCTCGGAGGGCCCTTTTTTCTGGTTCGGATAAAATGAACATCCTTCCAAAGGGAATCACTACTGAAGATTCTGTATCAATAGCGCAGTCTTCAGGTCTGTGAGGGGGTAGGGCCTGGACTATAGCAGTTGAAAACACGTCAGCGTATTCCTAATAGGCCTTAGGAACCTGTATGATATTTGAAACCATGAATGGGCCTTGCTGGTCTGTTGGCGTGCCTTCAGAATATGTCGAGGAGGAATCCAGGAATAGACAGTGAGACATGCAATGCTCAGAACCAAGAAACAAGGATCCTGCTGCCCAGTTGATATAGGGATTGTGCTTCCGTAACCAGGGCATTCCCAGTACCATTGGGTAATGAGCTGACTTTATGATGTCAAATTTGATCACCTCTTTATGATGGTTTATCGAGAGATGGATCACTTTGGTCTGTAAGGTTATGGGTCCTGAAGAAAGAGGTCTTCAGTCGATCGCCTCCACAGGTTGCATGATGCCTCGAGTTTCATATGGAATGTGGTTGCTAAAGACCCAATCTTGATCTATGAATATCCCCATGGCCCCACAATCCACCAAGGCCAAAATGGGGTATTTCTCATTCTTGGATGGCGATAGAAAGGCCTGTAGAATCACTAGGTTGTTCTGTCCAGGAGAGTTCAAGGATGGAATAGATGTGGAGCAAACATCTCTCTCCCGAAGCCTTACTCCATCTAGGATCGGGAGCTGGCGTTTCCTGAACGCCGTGGAGGGGCTAGAGGACACTCTCTTACTAGATGTTTATCTGAGGCACAATACATACATAATACATACATAACCCTGTGTGGATCCTTCGCATCCTTTCTTGCTGGGATATGGGTCCACGGAAAGCCCCTAATTGCATGGGTTCTGGATCGTTAACAGAGGAAAGAGTAGGTTCAGACTTCGAGGAGGTCTCAATGGAAATCTTCTGGAAGGGCATCTTGGTTTTCTTCTTCTCTGCCTTCCTTTCCTGGATACGAAAGTCAATCTGCATAGCGAGATTCATAAGGGCCTGGAATGAACTTGGGCGAGCCACTCTGGCTAGTTCATCTTTGATGTCTTCATTTAGCCCCCTTCGGAAAAGAGTAAAGCATGCTTCTGAGGATCAATCTGCTTCTTTAGCCAATTGTTTAAATCGTGTTACATACGTAAGCATGTCCTGGGAACCTTGCTGGAAATCAAGTAGACGTTTCTGGGCGCTAAAGACCTGTTCTGAGCGGTCAAACATGGTTTTAAGGGCCTGTATAAATCTGTCATAATCATCCAGGAGGGCATCTCCAGAATTGACTAAAGGTGTGGCCCAGGTTAGTGCATTTCCGGAGAGGTGCTAAATTATAAAGCCCACCTTAGCCCTGGGGGTAGAAAAGTAGTAGGGCTTAAAGGTAAAGTGGACTAAACAGGAGTCAAGGAATCCATGAAGGTTTTTTGCAGACCCATCGTATTTATCTACAATGCCGCCCAGTAGTACGCTTTCCTTGGTAGCGGAATCACAGGACAAAACTAATTGTTTTAATGCGGCATTTTCCGCTTTCAGATTCTGCACCTCGATCGTTAATTCTTGCATGCGAGGCATGAGATCCTGAAAGCCCGTCTCCATGTCCGATTCAACTTCGGTCGTTTGGCGTCTCAATCTGTCACGGATTTCCCCCTTTCTCACCTGAGCTCGATCCTTGCAGGAATTCTTGGAAGGAGCCTTCTTGCGTACGGATTGGGTTTTGTACAAGCCCGCGCGAGCCTCTTCTGGTTCCAGCATGTGTTCAGCATCCAGGGGTACTTGGAGTCTCCGGGAAGTCCAGGAAACGAGGGAGGTGTACTCAGAGGCAGTGCACAAGATCCGGGAATCGAGGCAGAGTAAGGAGGGAGGAAGGGTAGATGGGGAAATCGAGGGTCCGGGAACCAGGAAACAAGAGATCAGTTACAGCGAACTACGGAGCATACGTCTAGCCACTGCAAGCGGTAGCGTTTACACGTGCGGGGCCGCGGGGCGTGCTCTCTTTGTAGAATGAGCTACGTCTGACGTGGAGGCTGGTGGAGAGCGTACCACGTTAGACGGCCATGTTGGAAGTACCAAGCAGTGCAAGCCCCGTTGTGACAGAGACCAGGAAGTCCAAAAGGGACGCGTTCTATAGATCATGAACATGTCCATCATCCAGGTTCTTCTCAGGGGCAGATTGCTTCCACCCTGTATGTCGCAGAACCATTAAGGTTTCCTTACTCTCCCTGTCTGGGGTAGTGGTTTCAATGGGTTCTTAAGAGTATGTTTGCAAAAACCTGTATAGATCTTTCTGCTCTTCAAAGAATTTCAGCGCTCCAATGGGACAAGTGATCCTCATTCTTGCTGGTGCGTATAGGCCACAGCGAAACCCCATTTGATGTAGCTTAGGGAAGCAGTCCAAGAATTGTTTTCTCCTCTCAATCGTTTGCCTCAAGATGTTCCGGGCAATGCAGATTGTGTGACCATCGTATACTAGTTTGCCAAAGCGCATCTTCACAGCCTGCATTATCTTGGTCATGTGTGGGTAGTGCAGGAACCAAACAATACGAGGCCTGGGTTTTGTTCCTTGTTGCTTTGTTTGGGGACCAACACGATGAGCACTCTGTATTTCCAATGCAGGCGAGAAGGAGAGTTGCAGGATTGATGGGATACATTTTCCCAGCCATGTTTTAGGGTACACCCCTTTGGCCCCCTTGGGTACTCCGAATATTCTCCAATTTGTGCATCTGTTCCTGTCTTCCAGCTCCCTGAACCCCTCCTCTAGATCACAGAGTCTGCCCTGGAGGTGTTCCATACCTTCCATACTACCCTCCAGTGATGACAGTTATGATATGCTTTCTTTGGCATCAATCAGTGATTAAATTGATTTACTGCCTGGTGGAGTGATTTGGCTTTGTTTTGCATCTCTTGCGTACATTTTTCCACTGCTGATATAGTTTGGTGTATAATGTATAGTTTTGCCGGGACCACACTTAAGTCTTGATTGTTTACTCTTTCCAATTGATGGCAGCATTTCTTCACCTTTGAGAGCAGTTGGGGGGGGGGGTGTTAGGAAAGATTTCGTAATTGTAGGTAATTTTCCTTCCATGTGGCAACCCCTAAACTTTTTGCTGTTGTTTTTCACCTTGTTCTTGACTTTGCCAAAGAAGTGCAGCCTTCTGCCGCACTCCTCTGGGCTTTTGCTCCTTTCTTATGGGGAAACTGACATGCCCTTAAGACAGTCAGTACCGGGGAACGCTGTTTCCCGTAGTTGCTTTTATCATGTTGCGGCTTTCGTGCAACATGACACAAGAGGGCACTGTAAGCTAAGTTACAGCTCTCTTGGGTCTCTAGCCTTCTACAGGCCCTAGATACTCGTTTAGGATTGTATTTGTTCGGTGCAAGTGATTCAGGGACGGGAATGGTGGCAGCGATTGTTTCTTTGTATTTTGAGCTCCTTTTGGCATTCTAAGCGCGTTTCTCGCGCTTAACCCAAAATGGTGGCCTGGCTCCCAAAATGGCCAGACCACGAGGCTCCTTTGTCCTGTCCGCTGACCGTCTTGCTCCCTTCACCTTCCCCAGGTGGGGCCGACCCGGGGCCTTCCTTATTTGGGCATGTACTTTCCCACGAAACACGGATGCTTTCGCGGGCTTCTACATGTCTTTTGTGTGCCTCCAGGATGTGAGCTGGGATGTCTGGTCCCAATACACATCCTGGGTGCCAGAGAGTCTAGGGTGGTGTGAATGCCTCGGACCACCGTGGTCCGTGATTGGTCCACGAATGGTGTGAGTGTTGATGAGCGGATCTCCCATTGGGTCCCCTCCGTTTTGGCGCGAAGGGAACCGTGGATAAGAGGGGGCTGGAAACACCACTACCATGTCGATCTCCTGAGTTCTCACGAAAGAAGGAATACAGGAGCCAAGTATCCTGCAACCAAGAGGCTGGACCGAGGAATCGCTGGTGACCCGCTGAAGGACTCCTCCTCTGCACTGCTGTCGCCTTGTGAAACCCTTTTCACCTTTGATCGAACCAGAAGGCCTGTACTGGTACTTCGACCCTTTGGAATAGCGGGAACAGCTATTCTCGGCATCTTCACCATCTCCTGCCAGTAAGCCTTCGGAAGCGTCTCTGGGCCATCCAGCTGACTGACCAGCTTACACGGGAGTCTTGCTCTGTAACCGCCGCCAGGTTGTGTAGTATTTCGAGTCCTTGTCACTCTCACACGCTTCGTACACTTGGCGTTCCCAAGTCTGAAGTGAGTAGTGTACATTTGGCTCAGATACACACGGCCGCTCCGTTGCCCTGCTGTGGTGACAAAACTGTGCAGGTTTCTTCGATTGGGATGTCTTTTTACTCAACACGACGACGAGGCGTTCCCTGCTCTTCTGAACCTGCCAGCTGCTGAAACTGACGCGGAGAAGCCTGGGTCTGCTTGCATCGGGGACCGGTGAGTAGTTTAGCTAGGATCTGGTCGCCCTCCTGCAGGAGCCCATTGCTTTCCCCCGCTGTGTAAAACAGCACCCTTTTGCCGTACTCGCGCTCTGCTTCTGCCCACTGTGGAGGCTGCGCTTGAGTCGCGGAACTTGTTCTCCTTTATTTGTGCACTGAACTGAACTGCCTGATTTCCTTAGAAGAGACTCTCCTTTTGCCCGTTGGCACCAGCGTGTGCAGGTACTTTTGAGCCCAAGGCTCCACTCTTCGCAGGGCTCGGACTTCCATCTAGTTAGGTGCCTCTGAAGGCGAACTGAGTCTAAAGCATTGTATCGCACTGCCTGTTTTCCTTCCCTTGCAGGTGGACTACACATTTCGTGCATATAACGCTTGCGACTGTCGGATTTGTATATATATTGTTTTGATATGGTATGTGTTGGTTTAATATTGTGATACTGTGATTTTTTCGCTACGGTCATTGTTTTAAAGGCCTTAAAATAAATGTGTATATATTTTTGATATAACAACTGTTTGGAGTAGTTTGTAAGTGATCTTGCTTTGTGTGCTCATTGCGGGCTTTCAGTCACCCTCACCCCTCTTGAGACCTAGTCTTGACCGCCGCGATCGCTACCTTGATTGGTCTGGCTCGTCCAGAGGTTACCCTGTTCCAAGTAATTAGGTTGGCCTTCTGAACTTCTGCGCCACCAGGACAGAGTTCAGAAATCCGTCTTAACAGGGGGGTTTCTTGCCTCCCTCGAAAAGCAGGGATTTTTTGATGCCATTATAGGATGATATGCAGGGTGCGCTGTTAATATTCGATGGAAGTACTTATAACATGCAAGGCATTCACTGAAATGGCTGGTATGTGGCAACATTCCAATATTGCCCACTGTATTCCACTGGCTGTCTCAGAATCAGAAAGGGGAAAAGCTTACTAGCACTGCTTGTTTCTATAATGAAATTGACGTATTTGTCTCCTGCTGCTTGGGATGTTGCCGCTTGTCCATGCAGTTCAGTCGCCTTGCTCCTGGGCCTCTCACCTTGCCGCGAGGGTCGCACTCTCCACTTCAGCAGCATGCCACCTCAGGGTCACGGCTTCTGGGCTGTCCTCAATGACAGGGGCTGCAGCGGGTCCCTGCTCAGATATTCCACACCATCACACTCTACACTGTTGGAGCCACACCATGTTAAGAAGGACACGACTCAGGTAGTCCCTCACCTGCTATTCTCATGGCATTGCTGGGTCTGGCCGAGGAGGTCACACTTCAAGCAATCATCTTGCGGGCAGTCACCTGCGCCCCAAGATATGTCCAGTTTTGAATGCAGAGGAGATACTACCATGCGAGAGACAGGAGTTGATAATGTGGTGTTGGTGAGAAGTGAATATGTTGTTGCAACTGAATTTAGCTTGAGGTGGGCACACCCCATGCAGGACGTGTTCAGGTTTTGTTTTGGTAGTCAGGGGCAATGAGTGTGTCTGTGGTGATGAGGTGGAAGGTGTTCAATGTGTTGGAATTTTTGAAAGCAGTAATGAGAGTAGGAGAGCAGATGGGAGGGCTTGCTTGATATTGTGTGTTTTAGAGTTGGAGTTGACCAAGAGGAAGTTACATACTGCAGTGTTGGATGGTATGGAAGCTGTGAATGGTGGTTTTGAGAGCGATTTGATGATGTTGATTAGTTTCTGCATACAACTAGTGGAGAATTGGAGCTCTTACAGGTAATGGGTGGGTTTGGCACTGCATGTGGCTGTTTTGTATTTGCTGCACCAGTCTGTGACTCGTGTTCTGGTGATGGGGCATGGGTTCTTTAGCCTGGCTCTTTATAGCCATCTGGCTTCCTTCTTGATGGAGAGGAGAAAACCTTTGAACCATGCTATGTGATGGTAGTTGCTGGGTTGTTGTTATCTGAGGGGGCTCAATTTTGTTGAGTTCCTGTGTAATGATGGATTTGTGTGGCAGGTGGGGGGGGTCTTGTAATGTTATATTGAGCGTGACGGTTATCGCAAAGTAGTGACCATGACAACCAAATTCGATTTTCTGCAGATACTTGATTCTTGCTTGAAAGAAAAAGGTCCAGAATGCTGCTAGCTATGTGTGGAGAACGTGATGAGTTGTGTTCAGTCATAGGGGGTGAGTGGAGTGAGGATACTGTTTAGTATGGGATTGATATATGGCTGGGCACTATGAGGGTTGAAGTCACCAAGGTAGACATTGATGCAGGGGGAGCTGTGGTTGTTAGTTGTGAAGTCAGTCCAGTGTAGAGGTTGGAATTGTGTTTTGGGTGGCAATACATGAGGTGAATAATGGTATGGTTGGTGTGGGTGTGATGGAGGGGAACAAGTGAGATATAAATATTCAAATGAAGTAAATGGGATGTAGGGTCTCTAAATGTGAGGGAATCTTTATATATATAGGCAATGCCACCACCTTGTGTGTGTCAGCAATCTCGGTGGTGAATGAGATAATGTGGTCGAAGAATGTCAGGGATTATAAGTGTTTGGCCTGGTTTGAGTCATGATTCTATAAATGTCTGGGGAGTGTGTGTTAATTAAGTCATTGATTTCATGTGTGTGCACAGGTGCAGAGTGGCAGCTAAGCAGAAGGCAGGTTTATGCAATTCATTGTTTGAATGGAGTGCTGTGTTGTAGTTTTTTTATTTGCATGTGACTTGTGTGCTTTGTTTGAGGCTTTGTTTGAGGCTTGTTGGTGACATCCAGTGGCAAATCGGGGCTAACACAGAACAAAGAATGAAGCACTCTGTCTGCCTTCAAATGGGACTAACATGGAACAAAGAGTGCAACAGTGAAAAGAGAATTGCATTAACTATTAGCTCTGGGTGCCCTTTGCTCCGGACACCATGATGAGTGGGCGTCCAAAAGAAAGTGTTTAAATTCCAAAAGTAGCCTGGACGTAGTTTAACAGGAAACAGGATGTCGACTCTTTTGTCTGTGAAAACTGCACAAGCAGTATCACAGGATACAGGTAAGGAGCTACATGAAAGACTGCAAATGAGTCTTAAGGTTGCCAACGGGTTCACCTTAACAAGGGGGGAAACAATCAACATATACAGTCCAGGTGCAAGTTTAAAAATGGCTGCTTTGGGTCAGGAGTATGTGGCAGGAAAGAAAGGATACAAGGTGTTTACGGATGGTTCAAAGGATCCTATATCTGGGAGAGTGGGAATGGCGTATTTTCTGGAAAGCATTGGGGAATATAAAATAGGACGACTGACGAATGATGTGTCTATTTGTACGGCTGAGTTGGTGGCGATTGCTATGGTGATTGAGAGGGTGTATGAGCTGAGGTATGAGAAAGTGGTGGTGTTCTCAGATTCATTGAGTGGGTTACAGGCGATTGTGGCAGGGGATGGTGATAGGAAGGATGTGATTTTGGACATTAGGATGAAGATTGATCGGTGTGTGCGCGAGGGTATGGATCTGGAGTTGGCGTGGGTTCCCAGTCACAGTGGCATTTTGGGAAATGAGTTGGTGGATCTGGCGGCGGTTGAGGGTATGAGGAGGGGAGCGATTGATGTGAGGTTGCCTTTGAGTGTGGATGAGGTGAAGGCTGTGATGGTGAGACGGGTTCTGGATGAGTGGCAGGAGAGGTGGGTGAATGGAGTGAAGGGCAGGTGGATGTTCGGTGTTCGTGGGAAAGTGTCGGTGAAGGTGGATGCAGGGAGTTCAGAATGGAGGAGGGGGGAGGAGGTGATGCTGAATCGGCTGAGGATAGGTCATGTGGGGCTGAATGAATGTCTATTTCGAATAGGGAAGCGTGAATCAAGGGACTGTATGGTGTGTGGGGTGCCTGAAACGGTGGGACATTTTTTGATTAGATGTGAAAGACATGTTACGGAGAGAGAATTGATGAGGGTTCGGTTGACTGCGTTGGGTGTGGCTGAGCTGAATGAGAGGATTTTACTGGGAGGTGATGGGAAGGGAGGCAGGAGAAGGAATAGTGTGCTGTTGGATTTTGTGAGGCAGACGGGGAGGTGGGAGGAGTTGTGAGTTTAAATGGAGCCAAATAATAATTAGTGGGTACGGTGCACATCATCCTATAGGATGGGGAAGCGCCTGCGTGGGTCCGCCCACGCTTTCGATAATTAAGAAGAAGAAGAAGAAGAAAAATGGCTGCTGGAGCATGCATATTGGGTGGCTGCAGGCTGCAAAATGGCAGCCCAAAGGGTGGAGGAGTCGGGGGCCAATCTACCACTATCTGCAGATAGAAGAAAGCAAAATAGGTGAAAAGGTGCAAACAAGCAGAGGACAAAACTAATGTAAAAATACTAAATAAATGCCAATCGTGTAAAATGTACAATTCTATGAACGCATTAACATTAACAATGATGCAGCAGTGCAAATCCTGCGCCCGAGTTTGTTTAGAGGTCACCCAGTTGATGAGTATTTTGCTCAGTTTATGAGGCTGCCAACGGTTTCAACACGGGTTACTGAGCAAGATCCGGAGGGCTCTCAACCCCTGCAATGAAGAGCAATGAGTGTTGCAACGCCGATGTGCTTGAAAGAACTCCTGCGTCACACCCCCCACCCCCTACCTCTACTCGCCACCCCCCCCCCCCGCCCCACTCTCTGAACGCCGACGGAGAGCCCAGAGCAAGATGGTACGGCTGCTTGCACTCCCATTAAAAGGTAAGGAGCAACCAAGTGGTGAAATAATCAACAGTGGCAGCTCAAAAGGCCGTGTACGACCAGTTTTGCAGATAATCTGTGCACAACCAGCATTGACATCTCCGAACGATGCGGCTGTTTCACCCAATTAAAAAAGTGATGCGTACAAACCTTGCTCTGAGGTAATGCAGCTTGAAAACATCCCTCATCATAGGTAGGTTGTTGTTTTTGGAACATGTTTTTAGGGTGTAGTTGCGTTTAACATTTGTTATCTAAAGACTTGCCTCAGGGACATCATTTCGGGATTGCACTTGCCAGCCCTGTGGTCTCATTTGCTACCCCTAAAAAGAAGAATGTAAAAAAAATGTCCTGTGATGTCATCAGAAGTCAAGGGTCATGTGATGTCACTTCCGCTGCCCCTGGCAATTTGATGAAAGGATGTCCCTGACTTGCCTCATTTCCTTGGCCGATAAAGAACAAATACACACTGCATATGAGCATAAAAACAGATATGGGAAAACGGTACGGTTTTCGTGGAAATATACATGTATGCGCTACAGGCAGAAGCAGCGCTTAGGCCTGGGTGGAGCTGGCGACTCCCACGCTGCCATTGCAAAAGGCATACATCTGCTAGCAGTCCCGGAGACAGGTTATCGCCAGCATGTTCTGCTAGAGGTGTGTGTAAAACAAGGTCAAGACAAACGGTGATTGCGTGAGAGCATATTCATCATCGCATTGTGCGCTGCGGCCTTTTCTGCCAGCAGGTATAATGAAGCATACCACTAATGCGCTGTCAATTGAAAAACAATTTACACTCATCACAATGATCGATTGATTAATTCTTTCAGCATGTAGATACATCCACTCGATAGAAAACAACAATGGTTAGTGCTTGCAGAACAGCGTGACTTGCAGCGATTTGCCAATACATTAGGGACCTCTTGGACCAGATGGATGCAGGGAAGTAAGGGCGACATTAAATATTAAAAACGATCCTGAAATGGCCTTGGGGATATTTTGAACAGCTCAAGACAATTATATCATGTAGACTCTTTCCGCCGTGGGTCACAAAAAACATAAATTATCCTCAATTCAGTTAGTATAGCGATCGATCTTCTTAATACATGAGTGGTTTTGTATACACGTCATATATACTTAGAAGTTAGTGAAAAGGATGACAAAATATTGGCAGCACCTTAGTTCAGCAAAACAGATGAGTTAATCCTTGGAACAAACAGGCATTGGCAATACCAATAGTTTTGGTGTTTACTGAGGTTATTTGCCTATTTAGGTACCAGAGTTCAAGGAGGAGGGTGCAGAGTTTTGAAGAAGGATGCGTTAAGGGGCGCGGGCGTGCAAGAGAATGAGAAGGAGAATATGAATCCAGATAGAATTGCATTACTTAACAAATCATTAACAGACGCGTCTCGGACGTCTATACTCCTGACAGGCACGCACCGCCACTCACATGGCAAGATCGGCATCCGCTTAAGGCGTACGGAAGCAATAACTACTTTAGCCATAACAGAGGCCGACCGGCCTCACCCCAAGTGCTTTACGTAGGGACACTATCTCCACGACCAAGCTCTGCTTGATGACACACTGTGTGCATTCGATTAAGGCATAAGGAAGCAATAACTACTTTACCCATAACAGAGGCTTACAGGCCTGACCCCAAGTGCTCTACGGAGGGACACTATCTCCACTACATTCGAAATGATCATGTCGCTCCACTGCACGTAGGCATGCATTTCAACCATCGCCAATCTGCCGTAGCGGCAGCCAAAAGGTCCGTTGCCACGTGCCATGAAACCACAGGCGGAATACCATGCAAACCGACAAGCAGCGAAGCTATGCTCTCGATGAAGAACCACAACTTTTTTGATTTTCATTTAAATCGGGGAGGGCGGCAATGTTAAATAGCGTTAATTTGCCAGCAAAAACAGGGAAGCATAAGGTATGAAGTGGATGGGTTTAAAAGCACTACATCATGCACAATTCCAACTACGATAATGAACTACGGCTCTTTCCAAAGCACCTGGTCATACTACCACCACCCAAAAGATGTTAACAAATTACCTTTTAGCGTTGTTCTGCGCTCAATATTGCGTAACTCTAATCTGAATACATTCGACTAATTTCGAGTAGTGGTGCTACTTTCATTGAATGCAACAACATCTAAAAATGAAAGGGTGCATTGGTATCGAGGGGAAGTGAGGCACAAGAGACCCTCATTCAAAGCTGCTATTTGAAGCTCTTCTGCTAAAGCTCCTATTTTAATGACAATAGTTTCGTCTTCGAGGTGGAGCTTTCAGGAATCTCAGGACTCAATCTTCATGCATCAGAAGAAAAGGTAAAATGTGTAGGGATGGCAGAGTCAGGTTGCAGTTGACCGATTGAAGGGGAAAATGTGAAAAGTGTTGTACATTAGCAGGAGAGCATGCATAATGTGCACATAGTGTCCACAAGGGCATGTCATATGACAACTATTGCTCTAGTATGGGGGTGCATTGGGGGATCCCTGGAAGCTCAGGAAGGTAGAACCAACAATGCAAAAAACAAATGAGCGTAATGCCAGAGTAGCAGACTGCGGATTAGACTACCAAGCTGTGGTCGTCAACTCCCCCTCACCCCATCATTTATATTCTTCTCTTCCCTCCACTGCCATATCTCTTCCCTTATCTCCCTTCCCTTCGCTCTTCCATTACCCCATCACCTCAGTCGCCAGGCTGTAACATAACTAAGGGCACACATTTCATGCATGCTTTATGCAGTATGCCACATGGCTAGGGGTACTTTCACCAACCCTCCTTACTGCAAGTTGAGCTTCCCATGGCTTCTGGGCTAATGGGCCTATTTAGGAAAACTCTTGAAGCAATATGAAGAGTGGCCACGGCTGAAGGCCACGGCTTGTGGGACCAGAAGAAAGCTGGTTATGACTTCCAACATCTGCTGAATTTCAAGGGTTTTGTGGCGTTAACACTGCACAACATAGCTCCACTTTAAATAAGGTTGTTTTCAGTGAATATATATAATCATAAACTAGACCACCACCATTTGTTCTAAAGTTCGTGCTGTTGTACAGGCACCCTTCTGGGGGTTGCCTCTGCTCTCTGTAAATGTGTTGTTGTAAGTCATGTCTATTTGGAATTAACATCCATCTTCGTCAAAAAAATACAAATATAATGTAAATAATTGGCAATAGAAAGTCTGAGTCCACTTTAAGCTTTTCAGTATAGCGAAAATCATGTACAAACTACACAATACCTGTTGTTGCTTGAGGATTGTTGCTGAGTGAAATGATGTACAAATGAAATACAATAGCCAGTAATACATCCTGCAAACATACAAGAGACAACTAGTATGTTCATTAGTGTTCGAGCTTTTTTATTTATAGGGCAGACTGGTTCTTTTTAGTTTTTACTATTAGGTGGCGCCGAAAATGCTACCTTTAAGACAAAACTATTGTCATTGAAAAAACAGCTTTAACATAAGAGCTTCAAATAGGGGCTTTGAATGAGGGTCTCTGATGCTTTTCAATGCAGATGACATATGACGATTGATTTGTGTTGTTTGACTATGTATCCCACCCATTTAACGCCCATCGCTAAGTTGAATGGATATGATTTTACACCCGTTCCCTCCCATCTTCACTTAAAACCACACCCCTTTGGCACACTTTAACTGCATTATGTGCTTAATTTGTCAGCCATTTTCACTTACAAAATGGTGGCCACGATATGATGTTAAGAAAAAGTTTTTTGACTTAATTGATGTATTGAAACATATTTACTACTGCTTTTAAGTTGTTACACATTTTAATGTACTTTGCATTTAAAATAAACACGTTACTGTAATAATTATGTTTTGTTCTAAAATGTCAATCAATATGTACATGTACTTGTTTGTGGGTGTCAGTGTTTTTTGTTTTCTGCTGTTAGTACCTGGTTGGATATGCTCTATGTTAGTGATGTCAGTAGAATGTTATTTTTTTGGTATGGTAAGCATTTATTATGTATTGCAGCGATGCACACCCTGTATGTGGTGGAGGGGTTATAACGAACTGGAGCCAACTCAGGGGTGGCCTGGGGGCTTCTATCTCCGGCCTGTAGCCTGCTCACTGCCTCCTTTTTAATCTCGGAAGCTCTTTATTTGCAAGTGACAGCCATGCTCGTTAAAAGTACTTTGGGCCCTGTCTCAGCATGTGCTTCCCCAGGAATCAATTATGTGCACTCTTCTGCTTCTCTTTCCTTGTGCTTCCCCCAGCACCTACACTGTGCCTCCCTTCCCTGCTCTTTGTGAGCTTGAGCCCCAGCCTCCGGTCCCGCCTCACCGGTGATACATCTCTGAAAGCCCTGAGCTCTCATTTGCGGCTTTCTGTCAACTGCCGAAAAAACTCCCACTCCCTTTTATTAGGCATCTGGTTATAGAAAACTCCCCAATGGCTCTGGTGAATGGGTCTGTCTGCTTCTGTGACCCATCTGAACTGCCCGGCTCAAACACAACTGCTGCAGGCCACCACTGAGGGCCCATAGCAGTGCAGCTGCCACAAGGCACCCGTTAACAGCCGCACGGTCCGGCAGGAGGCTGATAGCATGGAAACAGCACCCAAACTGAATAACCTTGTTATAAGATGTCAAAAGACCAATAGTGTAGGTACCACCTAGGGGAGATTGTGTAAAACACACCTGAAATGTTTAGGGATACAGCAGCCATATACTAATATTTTGAGGGGATATGACGCCCTGGTGCTCAGATGCTATGGGTGCAATGCCATTACACAAGTACTTGTTGATTTGAGAAAAGGAAATGGAGAAGTATAGTCTATACTTGCAGCTGAATGCACTAACCAGAATCCTGCCTGAAACCTCTCCTTTGTGGTAATGTTAGACATTTATGTAACCTCTTTATGTAGTGATGGGCCTGCCACCTCTACATTACTTTCTTCCACTGCTCATTCTGAGTCCATATAGCTTTGAAATATCTTTGACATGATCTTTGAACTTAGCCCACAATAGGACTGCTGTCTCTCTCTTCACTTGAATCCTCCAAAATGTGCATTTATTTCTGTCATACAAATTACAGTAAGCATTTATCAAAACACTTATATGTCTGCCTCAATCTACAAATCCCCAGTGTTTTCAGTGTTGCTGGCAGCACTTGTTAAGTTTTCATCTAAGTTATAACACTGCATGAAACCCATTAAATTTCTGCAGCCACAAAACATATAATTTAGAGTCATTGCCTACTATATACCCATCACAGCCATCGAAGTTTAAGAGCATAATTAGAGGGTTTAGCATCATTTCACCTCTTTCATGGATCTCAGCAGAAAGGGTAAATATTTACCTGAAGTCATCCTGTCAATTTTCCTTGGCCTACAGAAAGGATTAAAGGACCCACATAAAACCGTCACGGACATGGGAAAAAGCCTTTTGGCATAAACAAAATTATGAAAGTTTGGAGTCAGGCAAGTGTTCAGCAGTCATCCAGTAAGGAGACAATATTCCTCTGATGAACCAAACAGATGATGCATATGCATACTGTCAGCTGTCACTTAAATGATATGTCATGATCATAAATGTGAGAAATGTGGTACGCAATTGCAGCCATGCTGTATCAGGAGTCACTTATAATGTGGTCCAGCGTCGTTACAATTTGAACAAAATATAACACAACATATTTTTCAGCCACTCAGGGAGTGGCGGGCAGGCAGAAGTGGCCGTGAGTATTTGTCTCTGTGCATTGTGCCAGTGCTTTTTGCCATGCCACTCACTTGTGCTCAGCTCCCTGATTAGGATTGTGCTAACAAGTCAGCGTTCAGGGAGTCACACAAGCAAGAATGGTCTTGTCTAGAGCTTGTGCCACACTGGTGGTTTTGTGCTTTACTCTACCTACAAGCAACGCCCACTCGCCTGAGTAAGGGGCTGAGGCTTAGAAGCTAGAAGCCATGGGCACCCCTTCTCCATCAAGTATTTCAACCAGTACCGAATGGGATAACCCCAGACTCCTACCAGAAATTGAGTCAATGTTTCATATCCAATTTGTTTGGTACCTGGGACAATTCCATCCAGCATTCTTTGCTGTGCGCTGCACAGAAATCTTTACTTTTTCTTTATGGGGAAATGAATGGGAGTAGGCTGAAAACAGCATTTTTTTGGCTTTATTAATAACTTTTTTCAGTTTTAACGGATCATTCCCAAAATGTCCAGTCTGGAGGGTCTGTGACAAACATTTTGTTTTCAAAATATCAGCCAAATCCATCAAGCAAGTCGTAAATTATTAGTAATTCAATTTTCGGGTTTCCTATGGAACTTGATACTCCACTTAAATATAGTGTGGCGACTATGTTAAAGGGATCTTGTGGTTAAATTGCACTAATAACCTATGAAATTCAGTGAAAAAACATTGTTAAAGGGATGTTTACATTACAAGATAAACCAAAAAAAAACAGAAATTCATATCTCGCGCCACCACCGTACACTGCTAAGGCTAACATCCAGGACATCTAAGATGGCATCACAAATTTTATTGACATATCTAGGCCGGGTGGTTTTGTTCACTGACAGAATATGAACATTGAAAATGTGCTTTATATACAGACATTACCCTTCTTGTATAATCTTTCCTTAGGGTTTGGTCTCAGCTCATGCTGCACATATATGGGGCAATAAGTATTCCTCAAAAACACATAAATGATGATGAACTTTGACTTTTTCTGGTGATGTTATTTCTTTCTTTCTTTCTTTAGTTTCCCTGTGTGTGCCTCTGATTTGTATGCATTGCAGGTCTTCATGTGTATTGTTCGTCGAAACACAAATAATTAAGTCTTGAACTATTAGCTATTTATTCCATGTTTAACATTACTCAAAACGCTGATACGGCAGCATTCATTATTTTACTAGCTAAAATTACCAGATTAAACATATTTTACGTCTATGGTGCATGCTGCAGCCATTGCCTATGTGTATGTATGATTAGGTTCCAGTATTAACAACAACACTCCAATATAATGTTGTGTTTAGATGAGTACATTTTTGAATACATTAAGTAGTTCAAGATAGGTCTGCCGATCACCCCTGACACTTTGTTACCAACATTGTAAACACAACCGCTTGTAGGGACATTTCATCAAAATTTATTTTAAATGTGATGTCATCAGTAATGGCATCAATGCCATTTGTGATGTCATCTTTGATGTCCTGGGTGTTAGTCTTAGCAGTGCATGGTGGTGTTGTAAGTTATGGTTGCTCAACTTACCATAACTGGCAAATTTATGGGATTTTTTGTTTTGACTTGTAACCATAACACCCCTTTAACAAAGTTTTTTCTCTGAATTTCATATGTTTTTATTGGTGTAACTTAACCATAATGTCCCTTATACAATGTTTTTTCACTGAATATCATAGGTTTTTACCAGCCCCCCTCAATTTGCTATAAGTACATTATATCATACCCACCCCTAATGTAGCAGCTGCGGAGTCCGCAGACAGTAGGCAGCATCAACAAAACCCTGAAGAACAGGGGACAACAGAACATGTTGTACCCTTCAACCAAAAAGAATATTCATAAAACAACAGTACTTATATTTACTGCAACCAAATATACCTTTCTGTACAATTCAACATTTCAAAATGTAAAACCTATGTTTTCATTTAGCACATAATAATATGAAATGCACCAAGCACAAACCATGGGCCTGATTCATGGAACGTTTCCTATGGGATTGCGCCATTACAAAACACTTCCATCAGGCCCCATAACTCTACACCTCATAATATCAGTTTGGTACAACTCTTCATACAGGCTGAGATACACCAGCAGCTCATTGTAAAACAACCTCTCACCAAAAAGTAACTATAGTGTATTTATTTTTCTATTATTATCATTCTTTATATAAACATTTCTCACAAGCAAATATAATTTTTTTAAAAATGTAGACAGAAATGGCAAACGCACTTGAGTGCCTTGAAGAAAACTTTCCCAAAAGAAGAAATGAGAAATGATGAAATCTCTAATGGTAAACAATACATCTTTCAATATAAACAAATAATGTAATTTATACACAGCTCATTGAAATAATAATGTCTTTTTTTCTAATAGTGCATACTTCATTTGAAGAAACTACAAAGGAGATAAATTATGGAGAATCCCAACAATCAGAAAGACAATCCCAATCCCCAACTGTACAAAATGATGAAATCATGATCTTGTCTACAAAATTGGATGAACCTAGCAAAGATTTTAAAGAACTTGTAAATTATGTTAAAAATCATGTTATTAGAAATGTTGATCATCACTGTCCTACTTGCACCTGTCACCCTTACCCCCAGCAATCACATCAATCAAATTCACAATATATAAATGACAGATGGTTTGATGAAACTTCTCTCCCTCCCTCCCCCAATGATGACTTTATAGAAATTCCAAAATCTGCCATTTGTTTCCCATTCCGATACCCCATCCCTTTCATAAGTACATGTATTTTTTATAGTATAAATATCTTGCATATTATTATGTGATATATTGCTTATTTTGTTGCTTATTTAAAAAAAAAATCAATTAATAGTCTGCAGACTATATGACTGTTCAGGGTGTCTGTTTATGAATTGGGGCATCCGCGGACATCGCACTGTGTCTGGGCATGTGCGGTCTCGCATGACACACATTTAATTGGTCCACAGACAGCATGCCCGTTTGCAGACATCCATGCACATGGTGTCTCATGCTCGATGGGGTCCAAGGACACCCGCCGCGGATACCCCCACACCTCATCATGGGACTGCAACCCATCTTGTGTAACGACGTGTCCGTCACCGCAGACAGTTTGAAACTGCATTTTCAGCCAATTTAGGGTGTTTCAAGTTGAAGGTTTACCCTTCCAGATCTCCAAGACCAATTCTTTTTTGATCTGTCAACTTTTTACAACTTTACAAGGCTTATTTTCGACTTGATAGTCAGTGAACAGTCAAACGGTCCACAAACAGTTACTCTGAAGGGACCCAACCATTACTTTTAGTCATTCTCAATCTGGCAATCCAGGAAAGAGCACCTGCTTTCAGTTCCTGCTATTTACTTGCTATTTACCATAAAAAATGGCAGCACTCATGGCCATCCCTTCTACCCAGGGCCACCACCACCACCCACCAGCTGGAGGGCCTGGACAGGGGAGCAGGCACAGTGATGCAGAGGAGGATGATGAGGAACAGGAAGATGAGGTAGAGAAAGTTCCTTCCACCAGCACCCGTTGGGGCTTTACAGAAGGCTCAGGCTGCCCCGGTGAATTGCAGTGAGTGTGAGGTCATACTCAGTCGTGGACAACCGTGGTAGTACTCCTTCAGGACCACCTCCATGCGCTGCCACACTCTATCCAACCACCCGAGTGCTCTGAGAAAGGCTGTTCCTTTCTCAGGGAGAAGTAGTTTATCTTCCTATACCCTATCTTCCACAATGGCTCCTGCCACTACACAGGCTACTCCTGTAGGGCAGATGATCCCACCGACTGCCTCACAGGCCATACAGGAGGCTGTCGATACTTACCTTTTGAGGGCCACAGTTGTCTGTATTAACTTCGACACACCGCTCTGCAGGGGGGAGCAGTTTCAGAGTGCTTTCGAGGCTTCGGTCAAGGAGCAAGAGAAACACTGCCTCATACCTTAGATTTAAGGCATGCCCAACATCTTCCTCTGTCCACCTGTCTCTCGGTACCTGTGATTGATTCTACTTCCCTCCCCGACCTTACCTCCTCGCCTCTGCTTAAAAAAAAATCCCCCAAAAATATTTAAGCCAGAAAGGAAAAAAAAGGTTCCTTTTGAAGCCACCTTTCACAGCTAAAAAATAGAACAAAAAAGCATAGTCCATGGACAGTATAATAGTCCAGGGACACCTTGAAAATTCCAAGTGTGTGGTGGGGGAATTAAAAAAAAGTTTTAAAAAACAAAATGGAGGGTTTTATACTGTACTAAGTAAAATGTTCTACTGAACTTAATTATGTTTTCTAACTTTCACAAAAGCTGCTTCTAATTTTTTGTTTCTGTTTTTGCTTTTTATTTACTACAACTAATAAAAATTACTTCACTACGTATTTCACGTGTTCACAAAAACTGTTTCAATGCATTTTGTACATTCAAAAGAAAAATCTGATTTCTGAAATCAGTCAAATGCACTCCAGCTACTCGAAAACTATTCATAATATCAAACTTGATATTTGCATTGTGAAAAGTCAAGTCAAGTCAAAACAGCTTTCATTCGACCAATTGGCCATTTACCATACAAAACATATTGGGAGGATGATTGCATGAAAAAAAACACACATAATTCATCAAGATCAATGCATAACCAGTGGATGTAAAACATGTTAGCCCACAGCTATAATATAGAGTATGCACATAGAACAATCCGCGCCAACCATCTTGAGTTACTGGATTTTCACTAGTGTTGAGAGACTGTTGGGGTACTGGCATAATGAGAAGGAACTATGGTATCAAATTGCTGGATTTCCATCTTTTATCCTTTTCGCTCTTACACTACAGGCCTGTAGTAGGTAACTTGCTACACAATATACCACTTTCATTTCATCACAGGTTTTAAAAAGCTTAAGTGTGAGACTATACTATATGTGTGTTGCACATTGTTTTTAGAGAAACTTACAGCGTGCTACTCAATAATCCTGGTAGAAGAAAAGAAAATGGAGTATGGTCCCTCTAGCAGAACCACATACTGGACATATGTCATTTCCATCAGTGGTCCAGAATTTTGTTTCGGTGTGCAAGGTTCAGTTGGGAAAATCTGAACCTAAGGTAGAGACTGCATGCCAGTGGAGGCCTGACATGATCAAGATTTTTTTAAAACCCCATTGCAGGTTTATGAGACAAATAAAGAGTGCCAGAGGGAGTATTCATAAAGTCGTTAAATATCTCAGCCTCAATCATTCTACTGCTTTAGTTATGTCACCTTGGGTGATTGCCTGTGGGTTCTGACATAGATCTCCCAGCTCCATTCTCTCCAGCAGACTTTTAACATGCCTAAACCAAGGTAAAGTCCTGCTACCCTCTGCCCCCAAGATATGTGTTGTTGGTTCCCCATATATGTGTAGCTATGGGACCGACCACAAGCTGAACGATAAGTGGACCTGTAAGGTTTGTGACAATTATAGCCACTGCAAAACTTTTACACAAGCGATATACAAAGATATAGCAAGGACTGGACCCTCACCCAAGGACTCACCAGCGGAGTGGATACTGGAACGCGTCTGTGTCTGAAGTGTAGGAGAACCGATGCTAAAGGAATCCCCCTGAAACTCCTCTCTCACCCCGTGACAAAAAGCCCCAGGCGGAGAGAAGAACTCCAGGGAAACCCTTGAGGGCAATAAAACCCTGTGCGTCTGGATATCGTCTGCTTTAGATGTTTCTACTAGACAGAAGGCTGGTTCAAGGCGGTGATGTCTACCCAGGAAAAGATGAAATGGATATGGTAAGTTGTTGTAAAATAAAGGGAATAGTAAGGTAAGTAAAAGAGAAGCAGACGAGATTCACCCCTTTAAATGTTGAATGCAGTGGGTAATGACACAAGGACCGAAGATCCAGATCCTTGAGATGTTTCACTATCAAAGAAATAAGAGTTAGACCAAGATAGTGAGAAGGAATAGTGACTGGGTTTCTACCGACTGAAATGTACCTTGGACGCGAAACTGGATAGTATCTGAGCTGTAAACAGAAAGTCGTGTAATGCTTCTTGTAAGGAGAGGACTGAAAGACAGGAGATAACAGAGTTAAGCAAGAACTAGTAACATCGAGTCCACCGATGCCAGAGTGACCAGGTCCTCCCAATGGGCGTGACAGGACCGGTCTACAAAGGGCCTCTTTCGGAATTGGTCTTAGGACCAATTCAGCATAAATGGGAGTGCTCGGACATGATTTAGGCAAACCCAATCATTTTTTCAAGAAAGATCTTTCTGCCAACCCTAGTTTCTTGGTGTCTGAATAGCCCCAGATTTCAGCTCTATACAATGCAGCAGACTTAGCTTGGGCTGAATACAGTTTAATAGCAGGTGAAATGGAACTCATGAGTGTAAACAAATGTCAGTATGCCTCCCCCATATTTCCCCAGGGGCATGCTAGATTTATACATCTGGGGAGGCCAATTACCTTGATTGTTAAGTCTCACTTCTAAATAGTCAAATTGTTTTACCTTCTCCAAGATGGTGCTGTCAATTGCCATTCTGCATTTAACGTATTTGCTAAATCTTGGATGAAAAACCAGGGATTTGCTTTTTGCCATGTTAATATCCAGTTGGAGCTCCAGGAATTTGCCCTCAAAGGCCTCCAACGTAGTTGTAAGCCCACTGACAGATGTTGACAGGAGAACGGCATCATCTGCGAAAAGGAGGATTGGGTGTGCCTCTTGGCCTAGTATCAGAGGATCTTGGCAATTCACTGTAACATGCCAGACCACCTCATCAATACAAATCAAAAAGAGGATAGGGGCAAGGATACATCCTTGCCTCACACCTCTGGACGCCTTGAATAGGTCTGTAAGTCCCTCCAACCCCCATTTTACTGAGGCCGTATTATTGGAATAGGGTTGGATAATTATTTGTAGTAACCCAGCAGGTGCCCCCCTTTTCCCTAATGTTGTCCACAATAGTGCCCTTGACACACTTTCAAAAGCAGTCCTAAGGTTGATGAAGACCGTAAATACCCTCATCTTTTTAGCACCGTGTATTTCTAGGTGATTAGGTGGAGACAAAAAAACTGTTCTAGGGTGCCCAACTTAGGCAAAAACCCAGCTTGCAGATGGTCAATCGCCTTTGCCTCATAGCCCCACTGTTGCAGGTGTACATACATGGCTTTTGCAAAGACACTCCACACACAATTGAGTAGGCAAATGGGGAAAAGATGTCATTCCAACATCCCGCAAAAAAGCACATACAGCTTTGTTTATTTTGCGCCTTGCTTTCTCGATTTGTGGACAAAATAAATTAGAACATTTCCTCATTTTTCTTTGAGCTATCCAAGGAAAAACAATCTTTGAATGTGGAAACAGTTCCATTAACTTTGCAAATGTATCCTTCATGGCAAACTGTAAGGACATTCCGGTGACATAGCCCACACTGTTGCCTCCACCCACTTCATTCCTCAAACTCCATAACAATAAACTCCAAATTCTTCAAATCCAAGATTCACACGTAATCCACAGTGCACACAGTACACCTTAAAACAATGGATCCAATAATTGCTAAACACCCAGATACTTTGCTTCCTTAAACCCATAGCCATCTTCACTGCACAAAACAAAGATAACTCTTGCTACCCTGGCTTCAAGCACACCACACCCATGAAACTTAACTGGCTAATTCCTCGATGTCCGTGGACATATATGACTCTCCGCTGTCTCCGCAGTCCCCTTTCCATGACTGGCATCCGTAAAGGACCCAGATCACACACACAATGTCCGTGGACTACCGCAGTGTTTCTGGACCATGCAGCACAGGGCAGGCATTCTACCCATTTTTACTTTTATGTTTGTAACACTCCCTTATTGGCTGCTTTCAAACAGTCACACATTCATCCTCCAATCATATCTAAAAACTCAGCATGTAACATTCTTGTTTTAACTTTCAACAAAATGCTCCTCAATGTTTTATTTCATATAAACATCATACTTTACAACCTTTCTCATTACATCCCTTGTAGTGCTACTATTATCCACCTGCTCACACATATGTGTATACTGCCAAAGTAGATATATACAACACTTCACCTTACATATAAAGTATGGTTTTTTTCAAACAACTACTATAAGACACCAAGCATTGCTCCAACTACAATCTGCCATTGCATTACCACAAGGCCACAGTTTCCCCATTCTTTGAAAACACTGCAACACATCACAAATACATTGCAGCACTATCACAGCATTTCTCTTAATAAAATCACCAGCACAAAACTTAGATATGCATCTTATTCACACACCCATTTTTTCCCTGTTCCTCATAATGTCCCAAACTACACTCGTCATAGTTCAATTCTTCTAACAACATACATAACATACTTCACTGCACCACCCATAACACAAGTTTATTAACTGGTTTTCCCAACAACTGCCCCTTCCTTAATAAATAACAATCTCTCCTACTAAAAACAGTTCTACATTACCACATATACCTTTCACTAACTTTCTTTTACAATTACAGGAACGAATAACATTGACGAAGACAGCTACGGAAGAAAGAACACTCTTCACATCCTACAAAGTAAGGACATTAATATAGCATGTATATCTCTCTAACTGTGACAGTGTACTCTCACTAAATATTAGCGTAGAGTATTAATTTCTACTCAACAACATTGTATTTCACTCTTCCTCATTATAATGCAACATTCACACTCTTTCTATTACCATCTCAGCATTGCTCTTTATTCAATACACCACCCATTCCTCACTGCCTAACACATCCACCTCTCATCAACTTCTGTACCACAATTACACTTCCTTATTATTGCATACCCTTAACCACATGAGTTCTTAATTCCAACCCAACAACTTTCAAACTCATTGCATTCCAGATCACTAACAGATATTATCAAACATACTCATACTTCTTCACCCCTTTTCCATTACACCCACACAACCCTCGTACTTACGCACTAAATGACACCATTATAACAACCACTCTTTTCCTCAAAACATCATAAAGTCCCTACTTATTCAATCACACCACCACTCCCTTACTAACACAAAACCACCACACATGCACAGCCTCTTACTCTTACAACCTTCCCAGTCACACCTACCACACCACTGCACAATAACACAACACTGTATTCATCTGTACAATTACACCCACACACCCATGGATAATACATGCATAAACATTCCACACATTTCAAACACAAACTTACTTTTTTCCCCAATAGACAGAACAGAATGCCTACTAAAAAACAACCCTGTAGAAAACAAAGACAAAATAGAGCAGATAAAAAATAAGCCATATAGTCATCCATCTCTAAAACAAAGTGTCGAAAACATTAAAACCAAACAGCTAGTAACCTCACTCAACAAAACTAAACCAGTCACCACTAAAAAAATAAGGCCCCTCTTGAAAAAACTAAAATTAAAAAAAGATGTACATACAAAAGCAGATCTACTTATAACACAGTATCTACCAATATTAACGTAGCTACAGTAAAGCAATCCAAAAAAATAATTTTATAAAAAATGGTCCACCGTAGAGTTCTTAGAAATCTTATGAATACAGCTAAAAAGTCATGATCTACCTTTAAAAATGACAGCAGAAAACTAATACTGGAAGCTCTAATTGAAAGTGCATTTCTACTAAAGAGAAAGTTGTTTATCTTAAGTTTAAACAGATTGGAAACACTAAATTAATCAACGTATTACAAAAAGTAATTTTAAACATGTACATGTCAAAATAGATACCTTTTCAAACTTCTGTGAAGGTGAATAGATTCATACAAACAGCACAGAACCATATTTCAATGAAGACGCTTATAAACAAGAACAGAAACCCCCAATTTCCATAGTGAATAATGGCTGAGCATATGAAATAGTAGGAGATACCATTATGGCAAAAGAAACCCTTATAGAAAAAACATCCCCAACAAAATTTCAACCAAATGCTACTTTTGCCCAAACAAACCGCACAGTGTACAAATGGAGATGCAGCTGTAAGGAAGGCATGGTATCAAAGTAAGACAGACACAAGTGACCACAGTTCAAGGGTGTTAATTGAACTTTATCAAGGGTGTGATGAATGCCTATCTAAACCTAAATCTACAAATGGGTGCAATCTATGAAGTTCAAATAATAATAATGCGGTCCTAGTGAAGTCTCATCTACTAAAAAAAACTCTTGCCAATACTTACCACTAAATACAAATAGTGAGAGATGATGTTCATGAAAAAATGAAAAATAAAGAAGTGTTCACAAAAGGATGTTCATGCCAATGGCCTCCCTTCTCCACGTTTTCAGCATGGGACAAGGTGGTTCACTCGTGCATAGCATACTCACAGGCTTCTTCGGAATGAGGACACAATTCCATTACCAACATCACGGCCTTCTGTGCACAAGTCTCTTAAGTTATCAAAGTCTCCTGATTCAGAGGGCCTGATGTACCAAAACAAACAAAAAGTTATTTTATAAATACTCAAGTCAGGTAAGTCACTCTTCACCCTAGAACCCCTTTCAGCCAGGCTCAGATGCTTTTTATACCACAATCTTTAGTCTGGAGCCCCCTCTCCGGGGTTCAGATCCTCTTCTCCAATGCTTATAGAATATCTTTTCTTGGGTGACTCACGGTTCACCCCGGATCCTCCTCAGCCAGACTCAGATCCCTTTTACGGGCTCAGACCAATTGCAGTTCGTATTAGCTATCAAAGACTTTTTAATGTGCACAGGGTTTAGCTTGACCTGTGGCAGGACCACTTTGATTTCACAGTTCACAATTTACACTGTCAGTTGGATACCTAACAGAGACCTTCAAATCAGCACCCACTTGGTGCCAGACCACTCTGTACATGATATCTATTTTGGTTTCAAAAGATCAGTCACTCCTTGAATATTCAATTATATTTGTGTCGTTCATCACATACGCCACATACTCTCATATGTTCTTCTTCATACAATGTTACCTTGGTTCTACACAGAACAGTCTGCTATCAGTCTCCCGACTCACCGGCTGTGCTGACTTTGTTGGTGATGCTTTGTTGTAGAAGCCAAGGACAGCACCACGGCGGAAATTGCCCCTCTCCGCCTTGGCTATGGATGCAGGGAAGCCCTGGGTACCTTCGACACACAATGCACCTTTCTTCAGCTTCAATTACTGGTATTATGTTTCTTATTCTTGATGGCTCATGAAAGTAATGGTTTTCCTATGAAAAGGCCAAGGGCAATTCCCTCCTTGCAACCCTTTCTGGTATTGCCATCTTTCTCCTCATATTAAAATGTCATTTCGGATCTGCTGCTTTCTTGTGTGCTTTGCCTTGCTCAGAGTGTGCTATCCATGTGGAGAAGTGTGATTGAAGTCAGGTGTGTGTAATTATCCGTAATTTCCTGTCTCTGCCTGACCTATTGTTGGGACATGTCAGGAGTCATGTACCGCTTGGTGTTAGTCCGTTTTCTGTGTGTGAGAAATTGTTTGTGTCGGAAAATGGGGGGTTGAGTTCCTAAGTATCCTACCTGGTAGGATGGGGAAAAGGTGTTACAGGGAAAGGGATACTGCGTCTCACCGTCCGGGGTCCCACTCCCACTCCACAAAGACCCCTCCTCTAGGTGATCCTCCGCTCTGGTCTATCCCAAGGAACTGGATCCAAAAGCAATGGCCGTGTCCTGGCATCCTGGATAACAGATCACAGGGCGCTAGCGCATGAGACACCTTCTAGTTTCTCGCACAGCTCAATATGTAGCATATGCCAACAATCCTTCAAATCTTTATGCCAATTCCAAAATCCCTATGTGAAACTTAAAGATAAAAGAAGAATAACAAAACATGGACTCCTGCCCAATGCGCATCCACACTGGACCGCAAGGACATTCATTAGCCTATTTTCAGGAACTGCTTGAAAAAGCACCTTCCACCACATCAAAATGGTAGCGGCACACCATTTTGCTATACGAGAGCTTGTGCATAGACTGTACTTTGCAAAAGCTCTGCTCTAGAACTGCAAAATGTAAATAACATTCTCCAACATGGAACAGCCAAAGAACTCCTTCAAGAAATAGAGCACATCCAAAGTAGATATTTTGGAAATGAAGTTGACTTAGAAAATTCAGCAACTTTAGAAAACATTAGCGAAAACCTCACAAACACCACCCACCTTATAAACACATACAAAAAGAAAATAGCTGCGTTTCAAAACACATGTGCTGAAATATCAGACCAAGGGCCTCATTACACGGATGGCGGTATTAGCACATGGACCAAGGTGCTATTAGCACCTTGGTCCATGCCGGTAAAATACCGGCACCGCCTTGGCGGAAAGGGGAATTACCGCCCCATTCCAAGTTTGGCGGGGCGGTAATTCCCCCTTCCACCACTGCCCTTCCCCATTCCCATTTTTGCCCCATAGGGCATAATGGGAATGGGGAAGGTGCTAATTACGGCACCGCAATTTTGCAGTGCCGTAATTAGCACCAAGGTCCCTTAGCGGGTTGGTTTTTAACGCCTGCAAAAAGCAGGCGTTAAAGCACCAACCCGCTAAGGGACCTCGTAGTAAGGCGGTAATGGTTAACGGTCACCGTTACCATTAACGGTGATCGTTAACCATTACCGCCATCTGTGTAATGAGGCCCCAAGTATTTGTCTTTTGTAGCAGAACATTTTATAAAAAGAGCACAAAAATAGTAGATATGACTTACAAAATAGAGCACAATGAGGAATCCCAATGGTTCCAATTAGCTTTATATCCAACGTAAAATAAATACAAAATAACTAACCTCCTCAATAGTTTGCACATACTACAATACAAAGCTTGACAATAACCAAATGGCATCACATGCTATCACTAATAACTTAACTTGTATGAGAGAATTACAATCCAAACAGTACACCAACCAAAAACAGCCAAATTGCCTCCATCTGAATTACTAAAAGGAATTTGCGCCCATTCGATCTTAAAGAAAATGTAGAAACTCTTGGAGTACAACGTCCAATAGATGAATCTTTAATTGTACTAGTTAATGGTGTACCAACTAAAGACAAAAACATTTGGCAACCACTAGTCGACGAAACAAAGTTAGACAAGCCCTATAATATCTCAAAGAAAACAATGAATTCTACAAAGATACAAACATAGAGGAAAACGTAAGAGGAACCACCCAAATAATCCAGGATTCATCACAAACTGGCCAATTTGAATGTGTAGATCCTGTTACTGCAGTCAACATTTTGGACTAGTATACAATTCACCCACTACACTCCAAAGGCCCCATCGAAGATGCATTAGAAACATATCAAATGCATCAAGCCAAACAATCCCCAATGATCATATGGGAGAAAAGTGCAGAAGCACATTCTTTTCTTCTATTCTTTCCTACAGGAAAAGGAGGAAGATATGATGAAAGATACACACACATTACTGCATCAGAATATTGCTTTAACAAATGTATTCTGAAGACCCAAGATTCAGACAAAATGTAGAATACATGTTCTACCATCTGTTTGAAAGTGAACTAGCAACTCTATGTCATGGAGTTGTACACACATTAAAAAAAAAAGACTCTAATTGCTTAAACATGTCCACTACCCAACTGCTTCAAAAGATAAAAGACAAAGATGAAGTTTTGCAGTCAAGTATCACATATCTCTTGGCAAAAATGCATGGTACAAAAGAATACTGGTTCTGACGTCATGCTGATGTATGTTGTATGCTGAGGAACTTAGACACTTAGACACACCCACATGGTTTGATATGATATGATATGATTGTTTATTTATATAGCGCCTATACACAATGTGTTTCAAAGCGCTTCAAGGTTTGTTACTTTAGGTTGTGCAAAATATTCATGGGATGACTTGCATGACTTCTTAGACACTGCAAACCAAACTAAAGAGAGAATAGATATCAAAACACCAGTAGAACTCTGTTCTCTTGACCCTGCCAATTTATCAAGGTACTTTCACCATCGCTTCATTGCCATGCTGCACTTCATCTGCAATAAAACTACCCCTCCAATCGTAGAAGTGGACACTTCTTTTGAAGAAAAGAATATCAATCCAGAGGAGCACCATACATCCACATACATTTGTGGATCAAGGATTCTCCCGAATCTGGCTCTGGCAGTGATGTCACTGTTTTACAATTTATTCAAACATACATTACCTGTGATATCCCTTCAGAAACCACACATAGTGACCTCCATACACAAATCCTACGTTTCCTAAAACATAAGTGTGTCAAATACTGCCGACATTGATATAAAAACAAAGGTACAAACTATACCCAATGTTGCTTTGGCTTCCCTAGACCACTTTGCAAAAAAGGAAAAGTAAATAGCTTAATGTCTTCTGTTAGACACAGTGTAAAAGGCAAATACCCTAAAAACACATACAACATTAAAAGGGACAAAGCATCCAAGTACATCAATGATAAAAATGCAATCATTGCCTTCTTGTGCAATGCAAATATAGACATACATTGCATTGCAAACAATTCTGCTGCAGTTGCAAGATATGTCACAGACTATCAGACCAAAACAGAGAAAACAGAGCTAAAACATCTCGGAGGTGATATATCATTTGACAAAACACTGTCACAATAATTGTACAATTTTGGTATACAAATGCTCTCCCATAGAGAATGCAGGTGCTACAAAGCTGCAGACCATTTAACAGGTACACCCTCATATGGGAAATCTGAAAAGATTGTCTGGCTAAACCTTGGTCCAGCTTCATAACGAAAAAGAGTACTAATATCCTACCAAGAGATAGAAACAATAGCCACAAATGATCCCAACAGCCAGGACATTTGAAAAAGAAAACAATTTAATTGACACATATTACCCAAACAGAAATATTGTTTTGGAAAACGTGTGCCTGTACGACATATCCCAAATCGAATACACAACCAATGTCACACCAGATGAGACAACTGGCAAATATTCAGTCTCAACTTGTGAAGGAATCCTAGTAAAATTTATCAAACCCAGCTTTATTAATCAGATGAAGTTATCATTTAAATATCTGCAACATAGAGAACTGGATTAAATGCCCTACTACAACTTTTCAAACCTTGGAGAAAAGAAGAAATATTAGGTGACCAGGTCTCATTTGAAGCTGCATTCAATGCAAATGAAAGCAGTTCAACAAATGTCCATATTAAACAATACAATGAGCACCAACAAAAGGAATACATTGAAGCTCTACTAGATAAAGACATTCCTGGAGGCAGTCAACCTTCTCTTACAGGAAGCCAAATACCACTTGGAGAACCACTCATTCTAAATGAAGCATACATAGCCATGGCTGAGGTAGAAAATATCATGTATCAATCTAAACAATCCGAAGAAGACTTGTCAGTGCTCAAATCACAGCTAAACGATGAACAACTCACCATGTATCTATGTCACTGAAGAAATTGAAAATGTTTTTAAACATGAAACTAAAACATGTAGCTGTAATACTTATAAACTTCTGCTGCTGTATATAAGTGGAGAAGCTGGTTCTGGAAAAATGTCCTTAATTAAAATAAACAGCCAATTTATCCAAGACTTAAAAAACAACCTTTCAGTTATTGTAACAGCCGCCACAGATTTAGCTGCTTACAACATAGGAGGTGTAATTTTGCACCAACTACTGCTCCTCCCAGTAGCACACCAAAACAAATGAGAATACTATAAATTATCATCAGAAGCTACTACTGAAGTATGCAGACTTCTTAAACAAATGAAAGTTCTCCTGATAGATGAAGTAAGCATAGATTCCAACCTCATGTTGGCTTTATTTCATTTTTGAATGCAAGAAGTCCTAAAAACTGACCACGAAGAACTGTTTGGAAGAAAACAATTTTGGTTTTCAGAAACCTCCTACAGTTAACACCAGTAAAAGTTCAACCTGTTTTCAAAACATTAGGACACAAACAATACCGTAACACCCTTGGCAGAATTGGAAATGTAAATCTCTGGCAACATTTTTGCACAGAGAACTAACTCAAAACATGCGCTAATCTGCGGATCTCACCTATGCTAATATTTTAAAAAGCATTAGAACTGGTCTGCTTACTAAAGATGCAAAATCCATCTAAAAACTAGACTAATCCATGGGCAAAACACATCTGGCCCTGATGTCATGGAACAATGAACTCAAAATATAAAATGCATGTCCTTAATGCCAACCCTTGCAATATGTAGTCAATTCAACGATACAATGTTGAAAAAAGAAATGCAATCCATACTGCTTATCAGCTCCACAGACAAACTACAAATGCATGGCATGACACTCGCTATGTGTCAACAAGCAACAGCCTGACTAAATAGTTTAGAAAAATGTATCTCTTACAAAGCTTGATTCGAAAAGGTATTCACTGTGACATAGAACAAGGTTTAGTCAGTGGAGCATTTGGTACAGTTGTTGGCTTCCAAACATAGCGGCATGACAACAACATTCAGTTTGTCGAACTTCAATTTGACAAACTTGCAGAAGTTACAAAAATAGGCTGCACAATAGCATGTTCCTTCTTTTCAAAGACATGTACGTATACAAAGAGCAATTCTCTCTATCTCTTGGATATGCTGTCACTATTCATAAATCGCATGGTTTAACCCTAGATCACGCATTGATTGACATTGGAGACACAGTCTTCAAAGAAGGTATGAGTTATGTAGCACCTTCATGTCTCCGTACACTCAATGGTTTATTCCTAGTTTGCTTTGATGTAAACAAAGTCGACGCTGACATTCCTTGCATTATAGAATACAACAGGCTATGTGCACTACCCCCAACTAGATATGCACCCTGTAACACAAAAAATAAAACATTTAAAAAGAAAACAAATACAAACTGAACCTATAGCAGACCTCCTACCAATACCGCTGAAAAAAACAAGAAACGCTGCTCCATCAAATAGTACAACCATAAAACAACTGCACATCCATCAGAAGACAAAGAGACAAATGTCTCTTCTCAAAAAACAACCACAGGCCCATCAAATAATACAGAGGCACAACTCCCTGGTCCATTTAAAATAAGCAACACAACTGGAGTAAATTGCTATGCAAATGTAGCAATCAATCTTTTTTTCCAATTGCCACCGATTGTTCACAGCATTTACTTAAACGGCTCAGACCAGTTGTGTTTGCAAATGCTCATCCTTCATAGAAATGCCACAAATAATTCTGACAACACTTACAGTCTCCAGGTATAAGGCAAGAATTGGACTACTGTACAGGAATGGTAACATTCACCATAAACACGCAGGAAGATCACAAGAATTCAAGTACTAGAAACCAAAAACAAAAACCAAAAACATCCCTATCAATTAAATCTTCCAGATTTCATACACATGGAAAAATGCATGCACTCTCTGCAACCATGTTTCACAAGAGCACATCCCTAATGAACAATTTGTGTACGTATCCATACCAAATTGTGAATTCATTCAATTTCACCAGCTTCTGCAGAATGCAAATCATGACATATGATGCCCCTTTTGCAATTCAGACAATCATTCCAGCATTCAAATAAACTCACATGGTGAATATGGGATACTATTTATTTTAAGGTACAATGCAAATTGTACCAAAAAAAAAGTTAATCTTACTAGCTTTATACACAACCAAGCATATCTTAGCTATAAAACCATCCCAATAGTAGGCATAATCTACCACACTGGTGCCACGACCACTTTAGGACACTATACTGCATATATCAAAAAAATAAGTTGTTGGTTCGAATGTAACAATACTTCCGTTTCTCACATAGGTTACTAGAAAATCTAACAAATGCCTACTTAATATTCCTTCAACCCAAATGTACTCACTAAAGTACAGTACAATAGTTAACATATGCCAACGGATATGTAACTACATCCATAATACTAAAAAAGTAATTTTTAAATCAAATCTAACTACTTAAAAACTACTTTTCAATGTAATACACTTAAAATATGCCATCAGAGTTACTGTTACTGCAAAACATCCTGTAAATTCAAATATAGTTAGAATACACCAACGAGTATCTAACTGCTTTACACATACCCTTAATTACAACACACTTCAAACAAACATCCTATGACACTTACACTCAGATAATATATCCATGCTACCACACACAAGCATTCTGCAAAATGCACATTCTTTTGAACTATGTTAATGACAAAACTGTACGTTATTACAGTCATTTTTTAAAAATCCACTATGGATGTTCTTTTCCCAATGATTATTTCATGTTTATACAACAACAGTGCTACAGTTTACCACACACTAATCTTGTATCAAACAAAGCACATGGAATATACAATTTAGCAGGGTCAGAAAAGTACATTTATATGTACAATTGTATGCAATTAAACGTTTTAAATTATCTTGTTTAAATTATACTTTTTTCACAGAAAAAGAACCATACATTCCAGCTTAGTTACCATATGCAACTAAGTTACCATATGCAACTAAGTAACCATGTGCAGTATTATCCTAGTGTTTTTCTTCACAAAGAAATAAATATAATAACTTTTGACTCACTGAGGTATTCCCCAAAAATATTTTCACAGCCCCCTCCAAACTGGAAAGTTTGAAGAAAATGCTTTATACGGTTAAATCATTCTTAAAATAACCAAAAAAGCTAGCCTACTACGATTAATTTGCCCATAGAGAAAAACATACTTCTATTGAACATACGTAGCACAAATACTGTTGTTGTTGGATGGATTTGCACTAAATAAAAAACAATTTGGGCATAAGACATCACAGATGTAACTGCTTTGGTTTGGTGTACATCTGTCAAGTACTTTTTAAGTAATATGATGGAAAAAAAGGGTGCTCCGCTTCTAAAAAACATTTATTTATCTCTGATGGCACAATGCTTTAGTAAGATTTTCAGAAATGTAAAGTCATATATGTTTTTCCCAATTCATATGATTACCGTGGTAATTACAAGGGAAGCCAAACATGAACAGTACTCAAGATCATATTTAGAGGAGGGCAAGGGGTGGTTCTATATAATGGAAGAGGTGGGGAGGGAAAATAGGACCACATTTAGTGTGGTAGAGTTTGAGCTGGGCCCTTTGAACCAAAAACTTTTCTTCTTCCAGGGAATCCTGCTGAATTCCAGACGCATTTCTTCAGAAATGCTGCGAGAAACCTTTGCAATCAAATAAATGTGTCACACAAACTGGAGAGTGACAGGGGGCTAATAGTAGAGGGTAAGGGAGCATTTACAGGATTTACCCAAGTTGGGGACCTAGAAAGGAGAAGGGGTGCACATGTAGAGTTGAAGTGGAATGGGCGAGACTTTTAAATTGTTGAACATTTTCCCATTCTTGCACTAATCAGAAAATGATGAATTACTACAGGAATGATTATCGGTAATGGATACCATGTAAATAGAAAATGTGCAAGGGTGACTGGGAATTGTAACGCTCACCTAATTCCCCCAGAGGCGCCGGTCTTGACTGGGTGAATGCCGTATCTTCAAAGGTGATGTGTAACACACGGTTGGCTCTTTGGGCTGGACCTCTGTGCACTGTATGTCTGACTCGAAGAGTAAGATGTCTGCAGATAGAAAATATGGGATTAATGAACTGGGGTTATTGGGTGCCTCTCTCCTCTTCCCTTTCTCTTCTCCTGTAGAACCCCAAAGGTTAACGCCCTCACCTTAGGTAAGTGAACGCCGAGCTCTCCATCTGCCTCGGGGCAGGGTGCCGTAACCAGTTTCTTCACTGGATAAGGGTGCAGGTCTCTTGACCTCAGAGGACTGCTGTCTGTCGTTAACTGCACGAACGGTAAGTTCTGGGCACTTCAAATGTCTTAAAAGTCTTTTGTAATGATATCTCTTGTTTTGCAGGGTTCCGGCGATGGCGGATGGCGGGCTGATGAGAGTTGAGGATCGAACCCGCGTGAGGAATAGAAGCGCCTGGAAGCACGTAAGTCAGCGCTTGTAGCCTGCTTCACGATGCGCACTAACTGTCCCTTTTATCTTGCAGGTACAAGTTCGGAGCTTTAGAGAAGCTGAAGGGTGCTGGAATACCCACTGGATTCGGCGTGGGAAGGAGTAATGGCACGTGAGTAATAAAGTTCCCCAATGTCTTTAAACGCACCTTCTTTTGTCTTTCAGATGCGGGATGCAGCGCCGAAGGCCTCCGGAGCGTGCAAAGAGCTGGTAAGCTTTTGTCTTTCAGATGCCGGAATGCAGCGCGAGGCGTTGGTGACAGCCGATGGACCAGGTAAGAGATGCGCTGCCACTGAAGACCGTAGTGCTAACCTGTTCTTTCATTGTCTTTACAGGTGCTGCTGAAGACTGGATTCCAGGATGGTAAGCCTTTGTTCCCTTAGGCCCAGGATCAGAAGCAGAAGACACGATGAGCGTTCTGCTGCAGAGAATGCAGAATAACGCAAAGCAAGATTCATCCATCGGGTGTGGTTTAAATAGCCTCCTGTGGTGCTTAGGTGTCTCCTTCCACAGCCATGCCTAGGTAAGACAAGAGTTCCTGCTTTCCAGAAGAGTTCCAGTGTTCTGAACCTAGGGAGTGGCTCGTGCCCCACCCAACAGGAAAAGTAGTCCCAAACAGAAGAGGATCAGGGGTTCAACTGGCAGGTAAGTAAGCAGCATGGTCTGCTGCAGGTAAGTCCACCCAAGCATTATGAGCCCGGCGCTTCGAGCGCTGGGACTGGGCATCTTTATGAGCCTGGTGCCACTGGCGCCAGGACAGGGTCCAAAAGGTCCCAATTGGGACTGGCTGGCACTCGGAACCGGGGTTATGGGTCTGCTTCCAAGGGAGTCGGGCAAGTCCTGATCTTTTGGAAGCAGAGATCATGACAGGAATTTGCGGTGGGAAACTATCACAGAAATTAAAGGCAAGGGGAAAAAAGGGGACATGGCCCATGAGCCACTGCCAAAAGCCACATCTATTGGTAACTGTTTAGTTGGTAGGCAGGGGATGGATAGTGGCCATGGTCAAAGTCAAAGGCCACAGAGGAGGGATCTGATTGGTTATTAGTCAGTATAGATTGGCCTCAGCCATATGCTGCAGACCCTGGCCGTGGCTGAAGGCAATGGCCAGTGGGCCTCCACCATTTTAAATAATTGTGGCAACATCAACAAAGGCCATGGCTAAACGATGTCGCAAAACAAAAACCTTGAAATTTGGTCAAAAGATCTTCAGTTTAGACAGAGTTAAGAGGATCTGATTTATTGCAACAAAACCCATGAAATGTGATGGATGTGGGAATTGGCAACCATTTTGACTAGTCCAAAGTTGCTCAGTTCATGAACTCATACATGACATTCCAGCAGTTTTCAATAGTGAGATTAACAATTACATTTTGGCTCATCTCCATGAGGAACTCTGAATTAAGATGGCCATCCCTTGTCCCTTTCCACACCAAATGTCATGGATTTTGTGGTGATCATTCAGATTATCTATACTCTGTTATAGCTAAATACATTTGTATATATTAATAGACAGAGAGGAGAGCGGGTGGGGAGCGTGGCTTGGCACTGGACGTGGATGTCATGTCCGATCAAACATCCACCACCCGCCAAGACCCTTGTGTTCCCCAGTCTCACTCACGTACCCAATGTTCGCGGCAGCGGCTCAGCTGAAATGGGGTTTTCCACCTGGTAGACCGGCATCCTTGCAGCCTTTTCTACATTGGCAGTTGACGTGGCAATTCCCCCATGCTCAGCGGCACTACACGGGCGTTTGGAAATCCTCGCGTCATGTGATCAGGAAACCACAGCAGCATCACGTGAGGCAACACCAATCCCTGTCTACATCGCGGGACACGTGACACGCTGCCCACGGTCGCGTGACCCCCGTCATGTGATTTTCCTCGCATTCAAATGGATTGAGCAAACGCGGAAGCAATGCTTCACAGCTGCTTCCTCGGAGGACTGTTTGGCATTTGGTTTTCTCTTGCAATTCCTGCGTTATCACGACCATGGAACGTTTACCTGGACTGTCTTTGATTCATCCTTGGATTCAGGCGCAACTTCTTGTTTTCTGGAAATCGACCTCTGGCCTGTTTACTGGACACTGAATTGGACTTCCGTGGCTCTGGTTTATGTTTTGGCTCTCGACTTCGGATTGTGTTCTGGACTGATTACGAATCAAGGATCTTGCTCTATAATTGGCTCAGGTGTGTTCTCAGAGTGTCACAAGATCTTCGCCAGACTGCTGCCGCCGCCGGTTACTTTCCTGCTTCCATTCTCTTCAGAGCCCCTACCCTTTCCTATTAGGTAAGCTCCTGGTATTAACCCTTCATCACACTGAAGCACTTCTCACTGTCACTGTGTAATATAACCATTCCTTGTCTTGCAGTGGTCGGAGGGTTCTTCCGGGGTTCCCGGTTCCAGGCTTTCGACACTCTACACCTGTGGCCTCAAAGAATGCACGGGTAGTGGTTTTCCTTCTACCCGTATGGTACTTGGGGACAGAGGTGCCTTCTATCTGCACGACCATCAAGACAGAACAGACTGTGAAGCCTTCTGGTCGTCCAGATAATGGATACCTCAGCCGGGGACCCTGTGGCCGCTCTAATGCAAGCAGTTGCGGCTCTCAGGACTGACATGGCCGCAGCCACAACTGCAATACATCTCCCCCTTGACACTCTACAAAGCTCCCGCTACCCTTTGCCCGCGGATTCCGAGTTCGGGGATCCTCCCCCACCCCAAAACCCAGTTCCTGCCACGTCCCCTCCTACACCAGCTTCTCCTGTGGTTCTCCCAGCCCCATTTCCTCTTGCTGCACCCGAGAGATACCAGGGAGATCCCAGAAAGTATCGCACTTTCCTGAATCAATGCAAACTCCACTTTGTGTGCCGGCCCCAAGCATTCCCTAACTCCGTTACTAAGGCAGCCTTTCTGCTTTCCCATTTATTGGGTGTGGCAGCCACCTGGGCGAATCCTCTGCTTGAAAGTGATCATCCTGCCCTCTATGATTTCGATCTGTTAGTGTGTGAAATGGCCAAGGTATTCGGTACCAGGTACAAGGCACAATCCCGAGATATGGAGTTATTAGATCTCACCCAGGGCAGGCAGACACTCATAGAATACATAACTCGGTTTAACTAACTGTCCGCCGAGACATCCTGGCCCGAGAATAAAAAGGCAGTTTTGTTTTATCGAGGTCTGTGTAGCACCATGAAGGACGCCCTGTCGGTAGTACCATCTGTACCAGCCGTCTACGCTGATCTGGTTGACCTGGCTCTGCAGGTGGACGCCCGAAGGACCGAACGCAGGGCAGAAGTAGGTCTTTCTCACTCCCAGACACCTCCTTCACCAGACCCCACTAGTGAACCCATGCAGTTAGGAGGGATACATAGCCCCATAACCCAGGCCGAACGGGAATGCAGAAGAACCGACGATGCCTGTTTTTACTGCTGTCTCAACGGCTATTACATCAAGGAGTGTCCTTGCCGCCCAAAGAACAAGAACTCAGATTTTCAGAAGACTCGTCCTTGAGATCAGGGTTAAGGGTGAGTCCTTCTCAAAACCCCTTTGAACCCACATTTGGCCCTATCAGACCGGTGGTGGTCCAGGCTTTGTTAAAACCCAGCACGGACTGCATGCATTCAGTACACATAGTGATCGATTCAGGGGCTACTGGGTGCTTCATAGATATCACGCTAGCCAACGCTCTAAACCTACCATTGGTATCAAAGAGACACTTGGAGCTGGTTCAGGCTGTGGATGGGACGTCCCTCGCTTCTGGCCCAATCATGCAACAAACCGCCCCTTTGGAGGTGGTTCTTCAGGAGACCCACAAGGCAACCCTGTCCTTCGAATTCATCGCTGCACCTCAATTTGGGATCATCCTATGCATTCCTTGGCTAAAAAAACAAAACCCTTTAATCAACTGGGGTACGGGCTAAGTCTCCTTTGAGTCCGAGATATGTCAACACTATTGCCTGGTAGAGTCTAATATGGTGTCCAATCCAGCAAATGCCCTTGGGGTGGTGGCTTCTTTAACCCTCGAGGAGGATGATCCTACATCTACTGCTTCTCAACGGTAGGGGCGATCACGGCTGGAATACCCTCGGTATACCATGACTTACAGACTGTGTTTGCCAAAGGTTCCGTAGAAGGCCTTCCGCCACAAAGGCCTTACGACAGCCCCATCGACCTAGTTCCTGATGCCCCGATTCCGAAAGGCCAGATCTATTCGCTAACACGAGCGGAAGAACAGGCCTTACAGGATTACATCCAAAAGGCGTTGCGGTTGGGTCATATACGCCCCTCACCTTCACCAGCAACGAGTCCTATCTTCTTCGTCCCGAAGAAGGAAGGGGACCTCCGCCCCTGTGTGGACTACAGGCGGCTACATTCCATCACCATTAAGAACCATTACCCTATCCCTCTCATCTCCACATTATTAGACAAACTTACACATGCTTCTATCTATACCAAACTGGATCCCCGGGGGGCTTATAACTTGATCCGCATGCGAAGTGGGGATGAGTGGAAAACGGCTTTCTGCTCCCTTCAGGGACTGTTCGAATATACAGTGATGCCATTTGGCCTATGCAATGCCCGGCTACATTTCAGCGCTTTATTTATGACGTGTTCAGCGACATCCTGAACGTCTATGTGGTGATATACCTGGATGATATTCTGGTTTTCTCCTCTTCTTTGGAGGAGCACTTCATTCATGTTAGAGAAGTCTTGACTCGACTCCAAAGAAACGTGTTGTTTGCGAAACCTGGAAAATGTCTTTTCCACACTAATGAAGTCGACTTTTTGGGTTTTCACATGTCACCCGGGGGTTTGTCCATGAACTGATCGAAAGTCCGCGCAATCACAGATTGGCCTGTTCCAGTGAACCTTAAACAACTACAATCTTTTTTGGGGTTCGCCAACTTTTACTGGCGGTTCATCGCTGGTTTCTCTTCTATCGTTGCCCCTCTCACTGCCCTGACCAGCCCTCTTAACCCTTTCCATTGGTCCATAGAGCAGCAGGCAGCTTTCGATTCCCTAAAAACAATGTTCACTACAGCACCGGTGCTTCACTACCCTGATCCAGAACTCCTGTTTGTCTTAGAAGCGGATGCTTCGTCTTTTGCATTGTGTGCGCTGCTTTCACAACCTTGTCCTACAACAGCCATCTACATCCCGTAGCATACCATTCACAAGTTCACGTCAACTGAAGTGCATTATACAGTCACAGAGAAGGAGCTCTTGGCCATTAAAGATGCACTGCAGGTCTGGAGGCACCATCTTTTGGGGGCAAACACCAGATAGTGGTGTACTCTGATCACAAGAACCTACAAGATCTCGCTTCCCTTGAATGCATGAACAGTCGACAAGTACATTGGCATCTATTCTTTGTGGCGTACGATTTCGTGATTAAGCACAGACCCGGGGTGGTCCATGGGAAGGCGGATGCCCTGTCTCGCTCCCCTGGAGGGGAGTCCCTCCCATCCTTTCCTGATACCTTGTTAGAGAAGGGCCACATTGTGTGTGCTTGTACACCATCACAATCCATGTTGTACACCATACGCCAGTGGGTCTCGCAGTATCCGCACGCAGTGGCAGAATGGGATCCGGTTTTTCAAGATGGGTTGCCTTTCGTACAGGGGAAGCTTTACTTACCCACGAGTGAGACACGTAATCAGGCACTAGACTGGTCCCATGATGATGCCATTAACGGTCATCCAGGACAACAGCGTACCTTAGACCTACTCAAACGTTGGTGCTGGTGGCCATCGATGAAACGTGATGTAGAGAACTATGTAAACACCTGTTCAGTGTGCGCTCAGTGTAAATCGCGCAGGGGTCGCCCACTGGGACTCCTTCAACCACTTCCAATACCCCCAAAGCCCTGGCATACAGTTTCAATGGATTTGATCACTGATTTACCACGTACACAGGGTTACGACACCATCTGGGTGGTGGTAGATTCCTATACTAAAATGGCACGCTTTATACCATGTATTGGGATACCCTCCGCTCCAGCATTGGCTAAGCGGTTCTTCAAGTCAGTTTTCTGTCTCTTTGGGTTACCACATGTTTTAGTGTCAGATCGCGGTATGCAGTTTACATCCCGATTCTGGCAGGCCCTCACCAGGTTACTTGGCATCGATGCTCGGTTCTCCTCCACCTACCATCCAGAGAGCGATGGGCAGACGGAAAGGGTGAACCAGGCATTGGAGCAGTACTTACGCTGTCTGACCCTCCAATACCGGGATACTTGGCTCAATTTACTACACCTTGCAGAGTTTGCTTACAATTATACGTTGCACTCTTCCACTGGTTTTTCCTCCTTTTTCGCCCTTTATGGTCAGCATCCCCACACCCTTCATCTCCCGGACTTTTCCTCTTCCAGCACCCCTGCAGCCTTCGCTTGTGCCCGCGATTTGGTTGCGGTCCATGCCCAGCCTCTGGTCCATCTGCGCAAGGCTCAGGCTTGAATGAAGGCGGCTGCCGATAATAAGCGGGTGGCGGCACCTATGTATCGGGTGTGGCTGTCGTTTTGCCATTTACACATCCCTGGTTGCCGCAAGTTGCTCGCTCGTTTTTTCAGCCCCTATCGGGTTGCCAAGGTCCTGAACCCTGTGGCCCTACGCCTGACGATTCCTTCTGCCTTGCGGATCCACCCGGTTTTCCATACCTCACTGATTAAACCATGTTTGGAACCCACCCGCCTTGTTGCCCCTCCTGCTCCTGTCTCGGTTTCCTCCCCTGATGTGTTTGAAGTGAGTGCCATTCTGGGTTCCCGTGTCTGCAGAGGTCGCCTGCAATACCTTGTGGACTGGTTGGGTTATGGTCATGAAGACTGCTCATGGGTTCCCTCCCGGGATGTTCACGCCCCTCGATTGATTGCCCGCTTTCATCGCGATCACCCGTCTAGCCCACGGGGTCGCGGGCCTTTGGGGGGGGCTCTGTCATGTCCGATCAAACATCCACCACCCGCCAAGTCCATTGTGTTCCTCAGTCTCACTCACGTACCCAGCGGCAGCAGCTCAGCCAGAAACAGGGTTTTCCAGCTGGTAGACTGGGATCCTTGCAGCCTTTTCTACATTGGCAGTTGCCGTGGCGATTCCACCATGCTCAGCGGCACTACACGGGCGTTTGGAAATCCTCGCGTCACGTGATCAGGAAACCACAGCAGCATCACATGAGGCAACACCAATCCCTGTCTACATCGCGTGACACGTGACACGCTGCCCGTGGTCGTGTTACCCGTGTCGTGTGATTTTCCTCGCATTCAAATGGATTGAGCAAATGTGGAAGCAACGCTTCACAGCTGCTTCCTCGGAGGACTGTTTGGCGTTTGGTTTTCTCTTGCAATTCCCGCGTTATCACGACCACGGAACGTTTATCTGGATTGTCTTTGGTTCATCCTTGGATTCAGGCGCAACCTCTTGTTTTCCGGAAATCAACCTCTGGCCTGTTTACTGGACACTGAATTGGACTTCCTTGGCTCTGGTTTATGTTTTGGCTCTCGACTTCGGATTGTGTTCTGGACTGATCACAAATCAACGATCTTGCTCTATAATTGGTTCATGTGTGTTCTCAGAGTGCCACAAGATCTTTGCCAGCCTGCTGCTGCCGCCAATTACTTTCCTGCTTCCATTCTCTTCAGACCCCCTTCCCGTTCCCATTAGGTAAGCTCCTGGTATTAACCCTTTATCACTCTGAAGCACTTCTCACTGTCACTGTGTAATATAACCATTCCTTGCCTTGCAGTGGTCAGAGGGTTCTTCCGGTGTTCCCGGTTCCAGGCTGACGACACTCTACACCTGTGGCCTCAAAGATTGCACAGGTAGGGGTTTTCCTTCTACCCATGTGGTACTTGGGACGGAGGTTCCTTCTATCTGCACGATCTGCACGACCATCAAGACAGAACAGTGGAAGATGTCAACTGGCTGTGCTCTGTCCGTGCATCCAAATACATTCTGAAATATATCCTTTATCAGATTACTCCAGTGAGCGTCTAAAGAGCGTCTAAATCCAAAATGGCAGATGTGGCTCCTGCCTACCAGGTGATTTAGCAGCTTCTCCAGTGGATCTACAAGAAAAAGAAAGTGAAGTAAGTGTATATAGCTCACGAACAGCCCCAAGACTAATAGGTGTAAAACTAGATACTTACCTTTTGTACCTTTTTGTATCTTACCTTTAATAGAGAAAGACTTCCTTAATGCTGTGTTACAGTATTGACCATTCTTACTGAAACTTTCCATTGCCATTCGAACATTCTGAGTAAGTCCAACATCATTTCACTTGGGTTACATGAACATAATGGCAATTCCCTGATTAGTTTCAATTGTACCCTAATCTGTTTTCCAGCCTCCAGTGCTGGCAACCCATTTTTTGGACAGAAACTTGTCAGTTTACCTATACCAGCTTAGACAAAGAAGCATGCTCCACAGTCCAGGATCACTTGTTCCGGTGAACCGGATATTTTTAAGCGCACCACCCGATTAAAATGTGGTAAGATTATATTCTCATGTACCCGCTCCACCTCCCTTACAATTGGGTTTAGCAAAACCTTTTGAATTAATATAAGTCCTTGTTTTGGACAAGTGTTCTCTTTAGGGTTTTCACAATAAACCTTATCTTTAACTCAATATTACAGTTATGACTACTGGAAGAACTTTCAGCTAAATAGGTGAAAGAGAATTGAATATGCTCCATTAGAACATTTGGTAAGACTGCTATAGATCTAGTGAATTGTAACCAGAATCACTGCAAAATGAATATTAATATGAATGTAAATATGTAGAATAAATTGATAGTTTGAGAGATGAATTTTTGTTTATATTCTATAAATACTGAATTTTAATGTTTTCTTTTTTCATAGAAATATATATGAAAATAAATAAAGCCCCTGGTGAAGAGTGATAGAAACTCAAAACGCGTTCGGCCAACTGTTAATATTTGTGCATATTAATTAAAAAAATGTATTTGAAATTTATCACAAAGTTGTCAACTATAATTTCATGGCCCCTTTTGCTTTAAATACAAAATGATTGAACTATCTAAAGTATATTATGTCTATTAAACTGTAAATAGAAGAGTCTAACTGGTTTGGAGGTCCCCCCTTGTGGGGCCCCAGAACAATTACCTTTCCTTTTAATTCCAAAATAACATTTAGGCCTAGACCTTTGTTGACTGTGAGCAGAGGACGCAGGTTTCCTATGTAGGAAATCATTTTGTCTTTGTCTCTTTTCTCCAGCCTAGATACCGAGGCTGAGCACTTCTCCTCCGCATCTTTACTGACTTTACCTATGCATTCAACCTTCTTACTTACTTTGAAAACTTAACTCAAAACACTTTACTCATAACGGTGTGCTTGGTACAGTGTTTACTTGTTTGAAGTTGAGAGAAAGTCATTCTTGGAGCAGAGGCAGGTTAGACTTGTGGCAGTAAAGCAGACAAAAGGGGCAAATAGGCTGCCCTTCTCTTGGAGCATAGGAAAAAATGTGCCTTGCCTACCTGTAGAGCTCAAAGTGCCTTGCCTTCATAAGCCTAAACATTTTAAGTATAAAGTTGTATGAGAAGAAGCAGAAATACCTGAACTGTGGTGGTGTATAAACTGTCAGTGGATTTCACATTGAGTTTGGTTGAAGTAGTAGTGTACTGTGGATCAAATGAGACTGTTCCTACAGTAACAGTAGTAGAAGGCTGGCTATCAAGAGGAAAGCAACTTCCGAAAGTAACATCCTAGAAATTATACCAGATGTCCTGCAGAGGTCTTGATCAAGTATAAAGTTATAGAAGGCATTAATCTAATCTTTGAACTATGTCTATTGATCTTGGAAAGAAGATATCCAGGATTACCAACGGTGCTACTTTCTTGGCTGAAATTGGAAGGGGACTTTTCAATTGAAAACTGAAAAACTGTTAAAAGTGGATTTTTGTTTGATGAACTTTTGTATTGACTTGGAACTCATACAAACTGGTTCAATAATTTTCTTTTCCTTTGAATATTTGGAGAATGGACTTTGGAAAACCCTGGGGAAGGGATTTAACCAGGAGAGGTGAAAGTCATCCAAAATATTGGTAACATGCTGTTTATTCTTTTGTGTTGTTTATTATATCATTTGAATGTTTTGTTGTTTAGTCTGAGGGCCAGTTTGTCTATGTTAGGAGTTATTCCCTTAGCCCTTAGACGAGGTAGGGAATTCCGTGATCGAGTAGGACTAGCAAGCAGTTGTCCACCTGGCTTTACTGACCCCTCACACTGTGAAAAGGAAACTTCAGGAATGTGATGATAAATACATGGTGTTCTACTTGGCTCTGCTAAAGGTGCAGACATAGGATAGCTCCTTCTTTTTATACACCATGCAGGAGGCATAGGACTGGTTGGAGAACTGGGTAAAGAGCGACATTCTACAGAGGAAGACGTGTGAGGACACCCTTGGCAGTGTGCCTGAACGTTCACATGTTCTTTCTTCACCCTCCGTACACTCTTGGGGAGGATGGTGTTGAATGTATATGGGACACTTGATCTCAGCAGGGTTGAGAAGGGACTGTGGGCTGTGGAATGATAGGCTGAAGGGTCACATGGTTACAGTTTGTTGATTCTTCTGGTATGAGTTTGTTATTGGTTGGGGCTTTGCAGGATGTGATGAAGTGGGGGGGACATTCTGAGTTGCACTACCAACCCTTAGTGTTGGTGAGCTGGGCTCAGCTGTCTCGCTTCCTGTTCTCTACCTCATACCCCTCAATAGTTGCTTAACCCGGTCTTGGTTGGGCAGGCAACTGGGTTGGGTATTGCCGATTCAATGGGGTATGCTGGGCCTGTTGCCTGGGATGTGTGGGGAGGGGGTTTGAGTCTGTGTGTTGGGGGTGCAGACACAGGCAGGGTGGTGGGACAAAGGTTGGTAGTTGGGTCTGTACATTCTGTTGTCTCCTTTGGTTTTTGTTCATGGAGCTATTGCTAAAATATTGATGGTGTGAGTAATATTTTGTATTGTATTGGAATCCTAGCTCTGGGAGCAGCAGATGCACTGTCTACGGGCAAATGGCCACACTATAAACTATGAGCTGGAATGTGCAGGGGATAACAATGCTGTGAAGCGAAGTAAAATATATTTATATTTGATTAGGCACAAGGCTTCTTTGGCTATATTGAAGGAAACCCTGATGAGTGCAGAGCTGGCTAATTCTATACTAGGTAGAGGGTGTGGGCCGTGGGTTCATCATTCTCTTCCAATGCATGGGGAGTTCTTATATGGGTTAGGGATTCAGTGCCTTTATCGATACATGACAGACTGATTGACCTGAATGGGAGATATGTGAGGATATTGGACAGATTAATGTGTCGACCAGTGTTGTTGTTGGGTACTTTGAAGGTATGAGTGCATTGATTATATGGCATTGAGCGGATGTGGTGTGGTGGTTGGCAGGGCTCAAGTTGAGGGATCATGCGGGGGGATGGAGTCCACCTACTTTATTCAGAGGGGGGTCTCAGTCCCCCCTTGCTAAAGAGAAACATTAGATGTCCTCTTTGAATTTATGAATTCAAGCCGCCCTCAGGGATGAAACTGCAGTCCTCAGGTTTGTAGGCGGGACACTTCACCACTGCACTATATAACTTGATGAAAAATAACAAACAACTAAAGGTGAAATATCCCATTTCGGTACTGCAAGTCCCAGGGAAAACATTTGTATTGGTTCTTGAAGTTTAAAACATGCACACCTTTTAATGTTTCAAAAACATTAGATGAAAATATCCTGTCTTGGTTTTGTGTTTGTGTTGATTTTATGGAAGGCAAACACCATTTGTCCTGTTCAATTTGGGTGGTTATGCAAAGCCAATTTAATGAAATGTGCATATTTTGCCTTTATATGCAAATTTCTGGTGACGTCACATCCCATTGCGTTTGTTGATGAGTCCCCCCACTTTAATTTTTAGGACTTGACCCCTGAAGGTTGGGGACTTTAACTGTGTTTCATGTGAGGAAGTGGACACGCTGAGTAAATGTACTAGGCTGCCGACCCGGGTGACTAAGACGCTCTCCATGCTTATATCTGATCTGCTAATTATTGATGCATGGTGACTAAAGCATGGGTCGGAGTGCTTTTACTTCTATGCTCTGGAGTCCATGGCTCCTTTTTGCAAATTGATTTATGCCTTCTGTGGGGAACAAGAGGCTAGGTTAGGTTGCGTGTGCAGAATTTCTGTACAGGACCTTATCTGATCATGCACCACTTTGTCTGGAAATATTGAAGCAGCTCTGGGTGGCCCCTGTTCCAATGTGGAGGTTCAATGATACTATGATGCAGGATAGGGCATTTAGATTTTCTCATAAAAATGAGATCCCTCCGTTTCTTGATCATAATTGGGGGTCCACTGACCACCGGTGTACTGAATGGGAGACGCTGAAGGTGTTTGTCAGAGCCCTTGATCTTTCTGCTAAAATGCGGTTCAGGGAGTGCTCACTGATACTACCCAGAGGCTGGAAGGAGACATGGTTGGGTTGGAGAGACAAAATATATGGGGGAGGATGTTCAGGCTTCCAAGCAGCAGGTGGGGAGAGATTTGGTGAAGGTGCAGGATAACTTGAATGCTTTTGAATGTGCAGGATATGTGGAGCAGTAACACTTTGAAGGTGCTAGAGTGGGCTGGATCCTTGCATGGTTGGTGAAGAGGGAGGGGGGCCAGCAGTCATGTGATGGGAAGAGGGATTTGAATGACAACATGGTGGTTGATCAGGATGATATTTTGTGGGAGTTTCTGGACTTTTACGAGAGGTTGTACTCTAGAAGGGATGGGTTTGCTTTGGATCAGGCTGTCAGATGGCTGGATGAGGGAGGATTAAACACCAGGATGAGCTTGATACCAATGTAGTGTAATTGATAGTGTAAATGTGGGTAAGACTCCAGGGATTGATGGGCTAATGGTGGATGTTTACTGGGTGATCTTCTTGCTCCAAAGCTTCTGAAGGTTTATTTGGAAGCATTTTCTTTTGGTAGCTTTCCAAGTTCTATGTCAGAGGCCTTGGTAGTAGTCCTCCCAAAAGCAGGCAGGGACAGAACTTATTGCTTGCGGGTCCTATAGGCCATTGTCAGGATTAATGTGGATATCAAAAATACTATACTGGCTTATCGTCTTTGACGCTTGGTGCAGGAGCTTGTACACCCAGTCCAGACTGGATTAACCCCAGGAAGGAGCACTGCTCATAATCTCAGGAAGCGTTCCCTTATCCTTGATAAGGTCAGGGACTCTCTGTATGAGGTGGTGATAGTTAGTTTGGACTCCTAAAAGGCATCTGATTCCATTTGTTGGGAGTTTCAATGGCTGGTGTTGGAAAGGATGGGATTGGGTTCTTGATTCATGGGATAGGTCAAGTTGTTATATAAAGGTTCTACTTCTAAGGTGCCGGTGAATGGACTTGTATCCTCAACATGGCCGGTCTAGATTGGCACACGCCAGGGCTGTCCTCTATCACCCATAATTCTTTCCTTGGTGATTGAGCCATTGGCGAGAGTGGTATGTAGGAGGCATGAGGATATTTGTTTGGTGCTGGAGGGAGTGCCTTACCGCATTTACCTATATGCTGATGATATATTGCTATACGTTCGGGACTCAGTCAATAATTTGGAAGCTGTGTTGGGATCAGTGAGTGAGAATGGTGAATTGTCCGGATTGGTGAAATCGACTATTTATACCTTGTATATGAGGGTAGGGGACTAACTGCGGCATCTTGGGATGGAAACTCTGAGTGAAGGTTTTAAGTATCTGGGGATCAAGGTGGGATCTAATAGGGAATGGGTGCATCAATACAATGTGGAAGATGGTGTGACAGCTTTCAGTAAATCAACCGATTTTTGGGTGAAATTCCCTTTGTGGTGCTTGTAAAAATCATAGCATTGCTGCATCTGCTGTATGTGTTCCAGGTCATGCCCATGCGTCTACAGAGTGACTTTTTTGGGAAGATTAAAATGATAATGGGGATGTTTTTTGTAGAAGGGCAACAGTCCCAGAGTGGCTTTTAAGACTTTGCAGCTCCCGGATATGACGGGGATGTCGGATAGAGTACTTGTATACAGGTGTTATGGCCCCATGCACTTAGCTTTCTGAAAATCGCATCCTGGCTTACAACTTAACTTTTTTGAGTTTGTCAGTTTGATAGCTGAGGTTAGAGGGTTATGGGAAGGGTTCCCAGTGCAACCGGAACCGCATGCAAACAATGTTGCGCTGAGGAGTTTGACTGAGGGTGGCGGGCATGTAACAGAGATCTGCACTGTTGCCATTTCAGCCAGATTGTATTTTGTGGCAGGACCACATAATAGGTGGGGAAAAGATCTGGCTGAACCACTCACTGATGGGGAATAGGTTACGATTCTTGCACGTGCAAAACAGATATATAAGAATGCACAGTTCCAGTGGATCCAGTATAAATGTAGGATGCATGCATGAATTACTGACCGTGGTGGTCGCCATAATGGACCAAGGATCATACCCTAATTGCTGGAGATGTAGGAGAGAGGTGGGAACATATCTGCACATATGGTAGGGGCTGTGCTGGGGTTTAGGTATTCTGGGAGCGTTTGATAGAAACATTTGTGGAACTTACTGGATTACCCTGATACAGGCTATTGTCTAATAATGTATACTGGGTGTATTCCCTTGCAGAAGGGGAACGAGGCGTAACATTCTCATTCAAGTACTGTGAAATGGAGCCAGGCCTGGATGTCACTAGGATGGATTGTTCTTTTGCAACTGCGTCAGTGACTTCATGAAGTGGACCAAAGCTGAGTTGGATGTCTCTGACAGCTGGAGAAGAGTTGAGGGTGACGCAGGCTCGTACAGTTTGTGGCATGAGGTATGGGACCTCCTACAAACCCCTTCCAATCTCATATCCCCCTTAAAAGGAAAGGAGTATGTAGTTTCACTGGTACGTGGGCTGCAGAGCAGGGCTGAGTGTGATGGGAGATGCATGGGTGATTGCACCTGTGAAATGTATGTTAGTAATGGAAATCATTACTACATGGTCAGCCACAGACTATTTATCATGGGGAAGACATGCATCTAATAATGGTTGTATTATTGTGTATGAAACAATTTGGTTTGCTTCGTACTGTACGATTTTCTCATGTTAATGCACTGCTGTCATTGGGGAACAAGATTATGGATGGGTTGTATTATGTGTGGGGCTGGGACAGAGGTGAGGGTTTGGATGTGCCTGTACTGCAAGCTCCATATCGATCTCAGCGTCTAACTGCTGGGGTATTATGCTATGTGATTCATCGATGTGATTCCAAAGGATTTTGGCTATTTTATGTTCATGTGTTTGCTCCTGTTATTGTTTTTTTGTGTTTTCTTTTTGGCATTGTTTTCAAAAACAGAGAGAGAGAGAGAGAGAGAGAGAGAGAATTAAGTGACTTACAAAGGTAACATTATCCTAGTGGTCAATTACTTCAAAGTAAACTGCAGTATCGTACAAATAAACAGGTGCCACTGGACAGAGTGGTGGGGTCGTGAGATGAGTCTGGGGAGATCAATGAGTGAGCTGCTTCTTTGGCAAATATGTGGAGTTTAAGATGGGCATTGGAGAGATCAACAGTCGTGCTGGATTTGTTAGTGATGGGTTCCAATGGAGTGGGGTGAGTAGGGAAAGCGAGAGGAGACACAGGGGAGACATGGGACACTGAGGTTGAGTGCAGAGATGGAGCCGGAAGACCGACATGGTGAGTAAATATAAATGCAGACAGACAGGTACTGAGGAGAAAGACCATTGGGCAAGTTGTAGAGAGTACGGTTATCAAAGTTGAGAACTTTAGCCAGAGTAAGAATGCAGGTAGGTTGAAGCAGTATTTGTGTTTACTGAGCATGAGGGTGGAATTTAGAGTTTTCATAGCATGGTAAAATATTGACACATTTTCTGAATGTTGCAATGGTTAATATGAGCATGAGGGGCTGTGCTAGTGAGGTATTGTTGCAGTCAAATTATGCTATAAAAAAGAAGCTGTGAGCATTGGCAAGGGAGCTAGAAGTTCAGACAGGAAGGGCAGAGGGGAAGGAAGGGATTGCATTGAAAGCTAGTTTTGTAGAGTTTTGCAATGAGAGATTGCAGTGGAACAGTACGTAATCCTTTCCAAGATGGCTGGGATGAAGGAGTGAAAAACCTCGGCAAAAAACCTTCGGGTCATCTTCGACTCCACACTCTCCTTCTCTCCTCACATCTCTGACGTCTCTAAGAAGTCACACTACCAGCTACACCTCCTCAGAGGTATCCTTCCTTTTCTCTCCTTCCCCCAGAAGCTCACTGTCTCCAGAGCTCTGGTTCTCTCTAGGCTGGACTACTGTAACAGCCTCTATCTAAATCTTCCTGCCTCTACTCTCCGCCCTTTGCAACTCATCCAGAACAGGACTGCGAGACTTGTCCTTGGCCTCAAGCCCAGGGACCGTAATCTCTCCAGGACTGAAATCACTACACTGGCTCCCAGTGGCTGCAAGGATTAAGTTCAAAACCCTCTGCATTGTTCACAAGGCCTTCTGGGGCCTTGGGCCGAAATACCTTCAACTCTCTCTTCCTAAATATCTTCCTTCTCGAGCCCTTCGCTCATCCACCTCCAACTACCTCAGGGTCAGCCGCTTCTCCAAGCAACGAGCTGGTGGTAGATCTCTCGCCGCAGCAGGGGCCTCCCTCTGGAACAGCCTTCCTGCCTCCCGGAAACTTGAGGAGAACCATCTCCGGTTCCGGAAGCACCTCAAAACCTTCCTCTTTGCCTCCGCTTTCTCTCCCTCTCTCCCCTGCTAAAATCACTGAACCTGCACTAAATCTGCAACTGGGCCACTCACCGATCTCATGTCCTGGCCCAACCACTCTTCCTTGCACTGCCTATATGCACTACGGGACTGTCTCTGTATCCTACAGCCCCTTCTCCTGGCACTTACCTTTGCACTTGCCACCAGCTGGCCCTATTATTTATTTCGTATTCTATTAACCATGTACCGCACTTTCCTTGCACTTGCCACCAGCTGGCCCTATTATTTATCTTGTATTCTACTAACCATGTACTGCACTTCCCCTCTCCCCTTCCCCTGCACTTTTTTACCAGTCCCCCTACCCTTGCACTTGCGCGATCAGAATGACACCTGGCCTAGTAGGATCGTTGTCTCTCTCCCTTTGTTCCCCCTGCCTCGTCGCACCTTGAAACACTTGTGTATAGGCACGTTACAAATGCCATATCATATCATATCAAAGGAGAAAACGATTTGAGTGTCATCAGCAAAGAGGTGATAGTGAAAGCCAAACAATGTGATAGTCCTTTCTAGGGCAGAAGGATACATGGTGAAGAGGAGAGGTCCACAGACTTATCCTTTGGGAAAATAGTGACAGGGAAAGGGGTGGAAATAAGTTCCAGGAGATTTTAAAGGAGAAACATGTTGGGTGGGGCACAAATCAAGCAACAGAAGATTTTTAAAACTCAAGATCTTGGTGACTGAGGAGGAGCCAGAAGTGGACAACAATGTCAAAAGAAGCAGCAATTCCAAAAGAATGAGCACAGAACAGGGACTGGAGTAGTGCTCATCAGAAAGCTGGAGTCATCCATGAGTGTAATCTTTGTGGAATTTTTACCAAGGAAGCCAGATTGAAGTGGATGTCTTAGGCCAATATCCTTAGGGTACTTAGTGATCCTGTTGAAGACCATCCTCACAAGGACCTATGAATAATGTGGAAGGAGGGTAACCAGGTGATAGTTTACAGGGGTGATTGGGTCAGCAGAGGTTATGTTCAAAATTGTAGGACAGTTGCAGATTTAAAGGTGGCCAGGAAGAGCCCAGCAGAGAGAGAGAGAGAGAGAGAGAGAGAGGTTAAAGTGTTCAGACTGATAAAAGCAGGTGATTGACTTTTGTAAGTGTGGGAATGGCTAATGGAAAACACAATGGGCTGAAATTGAGCAAAGGCAGATTCATAATTGGTGGTACAATGGGTGCATAATCCTCAAAACCTGTGGTGGAAGGGTCAAGCGGTAGAGCAAGGCTAGCTCCTTAACAACATAACGCATTGAGAGGGCATGATAAGGCCAAGTTCTCTGATGGCCTCATGAAAGCAGAGCTTCTTCAACCTAAAACCATCTTCTTGCAATACACTGAGAACCCTGCTGAGAACCTGTATCCTATGTAGGAACTCAAACTGACTTCTGGTTAGCCTAATGAAGCAAACAGCACATATGCTATGTACTATGCCTTCTGAACCCAGCAGGTTGTAAGGGGAAGCTAAGCAGAAATTTAAGAGATGTCAACAGAATGAGTGGCCCAGCGACTCGCAAAATGTATCACTACCTCAGTGTACACATCAGGTGCACTGCCATCAACGTGATAGCAGGTTTCGTCTGAGGAATGTCTTCTAACTGGGCATCAAGCCCCTGGCAGTGATGTAATATTATTTTTTTATTTTTATTTGTTTTAGTTGCCTTAGCAACTTTTCAAATATTTATCATATTAATGTACACATATACATAACGTTATCACAACATTCAAATCTAATAATACAACTAGGACAAGACCCTTAAAATACATACAATTCAAAATGCGCATTTTTGATCCAAAAAAGATACTACAATAAAATAAAGAGGAGGAGAGGGAGAAAACAAAACTGTACAAACACAGATACAAATACACCGTTACACAATTGTTACCTGACCATATCTGATTACAATTTTAAATTTCCTTGGGTAGAGGTAGCACCATTTGTAAATATTGTACTATAGCAATTTGCACCCTTGAGCGCATGTTTGAAAACAGTAATTGACATATTTGGTCACTCCCCATGTAGTCTGTATGGTTATCACTTGCTCAAAACACTTTGCCCAAACTCCACTTAGGGTTTCGCACTCCACTATTAGATGTTGTAAGGATTCTCTTTGTTGTGGATCGCAACAGTATCAGCAGTATTTTGTTCAGGTAATAACATTTTTCTTTTGCAAAGTACATCTCGCATATTCCAAAGATTTAATCTAAACCTTAGATAACCTGTGCGTACCTTTTCAATAAATAGCCCACCATAACTCTGTATCTTTTCATTCCAAACAAAAAGATGTTAAAATCTTTATATTGGGTACACCTTGTTACATTCTTGGACCAATCTAATAAATACATTTTAGATTTTGCCCGATCAGGATTGGATATCAACAACTCTATAGTGACGTCTGCTCTGCCAGGCTATCCATCACATGATTTTGCCACGCCACAGAGAATGCACTTCTAGACTTAAGCAGATGATAAGCTATTACCTCCAGAATGCTGTCACTTTCCAAACCCAACAAACATTTACGGAAAGACGCACACTATTTTCACATTACCTGCGAGTACATAGATAGAAGCCCCAATTCGTGGTGTATGACAGCTATTGGGACACTTTTTTGGCAAGTATAATATTTGGTAGACCCTCTCTTTTGGTATATTGCCCTCTACGCCGTATAGCATAAAAGGCAAGACCTTCATTTTGTAAAACAACACAATGGGTCATTCCGAGTTTGGAGGTAGCCATGATGCAATCAGCACCATGGCTGCTCCAAACCTGGGTCTGGGTCCGGGTAGACGGAATGGGGACTTACCGGGACATTCCGACCTATGTGGACCTGGTAAGTCCCCATTTCGTAAACCATTCCCATTCCCATTTGAGCCACCATAGGGCTCAATGGGAATGGGGAATGAGCTAATAACACGGCTGCAAATAGCGGGCCCGTTATAAGCTCCGTGGTCCCTTAGACCAGCCGTTCCAGGTGGGACCCACTAAGGGACCTCGGAATGTGGTGGTAGGAGGTTAATGGCACCAGCATCCTTACCGGTGCCGTTAACCTCCTACCGCCAGGGTCGGAATGACCACCAATATGTTTCAGTGAAAATGTCCCAAACTTGTTAATTTGTGAGGTTAAGTGCTGAAGTTTGTTCTTATCTGCTAACACCTCATGTTGCATGTTGCATGATTTTTTAATTATTAATTGATTACCATAGATATTTATAGTGGGGAACACTTAATAATTGACAGTCTTGTAAATTCTATGAATATGTGTATTTCTTTGCTGCACATTATTATTTGGGATTTCACTGTATTAATATCTAGATTATTCACTTGAACATAGGATCCCAGCTGTACCAACATTCGGTGAAGGCCCTGCAGAGTTTGTGATAGGAGAACGAGATCATCCGCATATAACAAATAAGGGATTTTCTGGTCTACTAATCTTCGGGCATCCCCATTACAGTTAGTAAATTCCGCACCCAAATCTAGTATAAAGAAGTTGAACAAGGAAGCTGCTAAAGCGCACTCCTGTTTTAAACCTCATTGTGTCGCAATTGGAGGTGATAATTTAACATCTAAGGTAATTCGAACTTCTCATAGATGTATTCATGTGAAAAAGAATTATTAATGACATAAGAGACTCCGGGCAATCATGCTGTTTTAACTTGCTATATAACAAGATCCTATCGATGAAGTCGAATGCGGCTCTAAAATCAATAAACCCCACATAAAGAGGCTGCCTTCGCTCCACCTGCTGTGCTTGGATCATGCTCAAGGTGATGCTATTCGGAATGGTGCCCAAGCCTTTTACAAAAACTGATTGCAGAGGATCAGTTACATTTTTACTCCTCACCCATGATTGTAACTATTTAAGGATTAACCAGCAAAACAATTTGCCAGGTACATCCAAAAGGGAAATAACTACTTGGAGCCTGTCTGTCACCTTCTTTTATAAATTGGGACCGTGATCGCTTGCGTCCAAGTTCTGGGTAAGGTCTGCGTCACATTCACCAATTTAAAGATCTTATCTAAGATTGAGGCCCACATTTTAGGGTGCATTTTAAGGACATAGTTGGAAATCCCATCCGGACCACTTGCCTTGGAATTACTGGCTGTTCTAATAAGCTTGAAAATATCAGACTTATCAAACTCCAAATGAAAGGCGGTCGGTCGGTATCCCTAATTGCTCCAGGGTCTCACTGTTCTTAACCGGTGCATACAGCTGTGTGAATTGAGAGACCCATACATGCGTGTGCACTGCGGTCGACTGCATGACTAATTGCGGCGCTACTACAGAGTGGTTTATAGCGGTCCACTTTTTCGAAATGTTTTCACTGGCTAGTATTTTTAACATATTGGCACTATTTTCTTGGTACATCGCTGATCGGTGCCCCTTAATACAATTTCTATAGTGTTTCTAATCCCACTAATTAGGTAATATCTAGGGTCTGCAGGCTTATTTCTCAGGTGCCTCAAATCGGCACGTAACTGAGCTTTCTTTTCTCTAACTACCATGTCGTAAGTCTGTAAATGTCACAGAAGGGGGTTTGATTTAGTGTTTCACTGCTGAAATACTTGTATTAAATCAGAATATACAATTCCCACATTTCTAGACGGATTGGACTTGCCTGGTTGACCTAGGCTTAACAGTCTATCAAGTTGTACTGCCTCCTTCTCCGTCCATCAGAGCTGGTTCCCTCCGGCATTCACCACACAACAGCTTTGCACAGAGTCAGGTTCTGCACCTTCGAGGACCACCCTCGCCCCCCATTCAGCAGTGAGCATATTGTGGTCACTTACTTCTGATTTGATCACACAGAAATTAGTCATAGCAGACCATTATACAGAGTTCACCTATATGTAGACAATGATTGATTAACTTTCACCCTTTTGCCCTGTCTCTACAGGTGGAATGTCTGGTGCAAAATCCCCATTAAGAACAAACAGGCCTCTGACCTGAACTAGGGAATTCCATCTTCTGTATCTTACTTTGTTTCGATTGTCTATTTTCACCATACAGTTTAAATTTAAATCCCCTGCCACCACCAGAGCTCTAACATTTTGGTCTTCAGCTACCAAATCTAGGATGTAGTTTACATCTTGAAAAAACCTATCATCGGATATGGCAATTGGGTTCCAGTATGCATACCCTTTGTTTACAGACATGACTTTGACCAACAACATGTATTTGTTTGGCGCTGGCCAGAATTTAGATGTCAGAGCCCTCCCCATTTTTACCACCCTCAGGAGGCCCGAGATCAGACGGCCTACTGGGGGTTTATATGCAGAATTAAATGGATTTCATGATTCTCCCAGATGGGGGATTGGGTGAGCCAAGTCTCTTGGAGGAGTACTATATCCCATTTGCTTAACTTGCTTTGGTCATTATTGAGAAGATGTTTAAATCCCCTTGTGTTCCAATTTAGGATCGATACCCGACTCTCCCGCACCTCCACCACTAGTTAATTCTGATTGCCAGGACACCGACATGAACATGCTATTTTAGTAAATTGAGGTTTCTTAGTCATCTTAGTTTCAACTTGCATATTCGTTTGATGGCACCCTTGGCCACTTGACAAGGGTTTCAATGGGCTAGTTCTTGATTCCACATTAAATACAAATCCCAATTTGAACAAATCCTCTTTTGCCTGCCAAATTAGATTTTGTATTACCCTGGAGTTTATCCAGAGTCTTACAGAATTCAACTGCCCCTTGATGGTAAATTCTACTAGGGCTAAGTCAGAGGAGACAATGTCCTCTAATTGCGGAATCTCAGAAACGATGGCCATCACAGCTCTTCTATTTAGGTCATATTGAGTAAACGGCGGCATTCTACATGCCAGCACCAACGAATGAGCCGCTGGGGCTCTCCTAGATGGAATCGCTAGTTTTCCTGACGCACGCTGTTGTATTGTGGCGCTAGCACCCAGGTGAGTTTTTTGTGAGTTTTGGACTTGCATATTACTCAACGCACTCTCAATTAAACGCATGATGGCTCCAGACATATCAGTTTGGTCGCCACCATGTTTGTTTTGCAGAGGATTTTCTTGTAATTGCTTAGGTCCAGTGAGGACGGGCTGGGGAATCGCCGTGATTTTCACAGGGAACTCTTCAGCAACATTCACTGTGGGTCCTCTTACATCCCTCATATTGCTTTGAGTCCCTGCAACCTCCCAGATATCTTTCCTGTATGTTGGGTTATACTGCAACTGGGAATTACTTGCACCTGATTTTAGGGTGTTTTGCATTGGGAGGGTTAGGACTGGTGGGCTTACTCCCGCCATGTAAACATCAACTGCTTTACGGATTTCTGTTCTCTAGGCACTCAGTAACGAATCATTTACCATTTTTACTTGCTTGATTTAACTCGGGACCTCTTGAGATCTTAAAGGCTCCTTATTTACAGTTTTCACCTCCTCTGAGTTCTTTTTACTTAATACCTCCATTAAGTCGACCAGAGGGGGGTACTCCATTGCTTGTACTGGGGCGAAATTGAGAGTTTCATTTCTTCTGGCCTGTGATTACTGCTGATATTTTTGCTTAATGGCTTGGGATGCCATTATAGCATTTCGCTTGGTAAAGAAATGAGTTTAACAAAATTGTTTTACAGAGGTTTTCCCTATATTTTTCGGGGCTTGCTGATTTCTTGAAAGTTTTTTGGAACCTGATTTCCCTTTTTTGTTCTCTTGAGCCCCTGGGGTAAAAATTGTGAATGTCTTTTTATGAGTCTCTCACTTTGTTCAGCAATGGCCGGGTCTGGCGTTGTGTTTTTCGTTTTAGGTGGGGCAACACTACCTGGTACCTCATAAATAATTTCTTTAATGCATGGTAGGGCGCACACAGTTTCTTAAGTCGTTTTAGTTTGTAAGATATTTTTAGTAGACAAGTTACTTGTTAGCATGCTTTCGGTTTGACACGCCGCCGATGACATACCCAGCTTCAAGCTTGCTTTAAGTTCCCTTTTGTCAGGCATCCTCTCCATATAAATAGGGTTTAGAGATTGCCACAAAATGATTTTTTGCAAGCTTTCCCCTTGGAAGTGTAATTTTTGTTTGCATATTTGCAACGCCTTAGTCAATGGGTGCATCGCCAAATTCATTGACTGCAAAGTTATTCCCAGCAGATTATCAGACTGATGAATAATGACAGATTTATGAGTGCCATGATTGTTGGTAAGCAGTTTAATTGGGGAGGGTGAGTCATCGGGGGAAATAGACTCCACTATACTCGGACTACTTTGCGAGAACATTGCGGGTGAACCCGACAAATTCTCCGGAAGTAAGTTGTTTGAGAAAACTGAATAATTTTCCTCCAAGTCGATTACCACCACATCTCGTAGGCCCTCCTGTTGAGCTAATGCAGCATTCCGTGTAGACCCTGTGGCGGGCACAGACTCTAACATCGCCGTGTCCGTTATGGAGCGATCATCCATAGGTCGTACACCCTGTGCTCCTATCGCTTTCTCAGGCACTGTTATACTGTTGTCAGCCGTATCACACCTCTTTAAGGTGTCTGGAGTTTCTTTATCTAAATTTCCAGTGGCTGGTGTAACTTGCGTGAGGTTTGCAGTTTTGGCTCTAAAAACCGACAGTGAGCCATTACAAAATTGTCGTATATCCGCATTCACTAATGTGCTGTTGTTGCTGTCGCCACGCCTGGGTGTGGAGCATACATGAGTGGCGAGCCTGTGCCTGATTGGCCGAGAGTCTCTCGCCTTTTGCAAGGGCCTTCTTACCGGCATGCCTGTTTTCAGGGTTTGAAAGATCATTGTTGTTCAATACTGGAGCAGGTCCAATGACAATAATTCAATAATGATCCAACGCGAGAAGTACCCGGAAGACCCCAACACCTCAACGCTTCTACGAAGAGGCAAAGAGGTACTTGCAAGGTACTTGCACATGTGCGTGCCTGCTGGTGTGTGCGCCATCCCAATTTGATGCCGTTACTTCTTTAGGGGCATGGCTTGCCACACAGCATATATTTTGCACTGAAACAAAATGCAGAATAGATTAGTAAATACTAATCACAAGGTCCTTGAAAAGTCCTTAGTCTCTTTTGCATGTAAGTGAAGTTGAAATACCGTTGCAAAGTCTTTGAAGCATTTTAGAATGTATTTTCCGGGGTGTTGACAACACGGTCCACAGCCAGTGGGTCTGGCAAAGAGGTACTTCTCGCAGGTGCGCGCGCGCTGGTGCACGCGCCGTCCCAATTTAATGCCGTCACTTCTTTAGGGGTGTGGCTTACCACGCAGCATATGTTTTGTACTGAAACTAAATGCAGAATAGATTAGTAAATACTAATCACAAGGTGCTTGAAAAGTCCTTAGTTTCTTTTGCATGTAAGTGAAGTTGAAATACCATTGCAAAGTCTTTGAAGCGTTTTAGAATGTATTTTCCAGGGTGTTGACAACACGGTCCACAACCAGCGGGTCTGGCAAAGAGGTACTTCCAAGGTACTTCTCGCAAATGCGCGAGCGCTGGTGCCCGTGCTGTCCCAATTTTATGCCTTCACTTCTTTAGGGGCGTGGTTTACAACGCAGCATATATTTTGTACTGAAAGAAAATGCAGAATAGATTAGTAAATACTAATCACAAGGTCCTTGAAAAGTCCTTAGTCTCTTTTGCATGTAAGTGAAGTTCAAATACTGTTGCAAAGTCTTTGAAGCATTTTAGAATGTATTTTCCAGGGTGTTGACAACACGGTCCACAGCTAGCAGGTCTGGCAAAGAGGTACTTCCAAGGTACTTCTCGCAAATGCGCGCGTCTTCTATTTAGGTCATATTGAGTAAACAGCAGCATTCTACATGCTAGCACCAACGAATGAGCCGCTGGGGCTCTCCTAGATGGAATCGCTAGTTTTCCTGACGTATGCTGTTGTATTGTGGCGCTAGCACCCAGGTGAGTTTTTTTGCGAGTTTTGGACTTGCATATTACTCAACGCACTCTCAATTAAACGCATGATGGCTCCAGACATATCAGTTTGGTCGCCACCATGTTTGTTTTGCAGAGGATTTTCTTGTAATTGCTTAGGTCCAGTGAGGACGGGCTGGGGAATCGCCGTGATTTTCACAGGGAACTCTTCAGCAACATTCACTGTGGGTCCTCTTACATCCCTCATATTGCTTTGAGTCCCTGCAACCTCCCAGATATCTTTCCTGTATGTTGGGTTATACTGCAACTGGGAAATACTTGCACCTGATTTTAGGGTGTTTTGCATCGGGAGGGTTAGGACTGGTGGGCTTACTCCCGCCATGTAAACATCAACTGCCTTACGGATTTCTGTTCTCTGGGCACTCAGTAACGAATCATTTACCATTTTTACTTGCTTGATTTGACTCGGGACCTCTTGAGATCTTAAAGGCTCCTTATTTACAGTTTTCACCTCCTCTGAGTTCTTTTTACTTAATACCTCCATTAAGTCGACCAGAGGGGGGTACTCCATTGCTTGTACTGGGGCGAAATTGAGAGTTTCATTTCTTCTGGCATTTGAGTACTGCTGATATTTTTGCTTAATGGCTTGGGATGCCATTATAGCATTTCGCTTGGTAAAGAAATTAGTTTAAAAAAATTGTTTTTCAGAGGTTTTCCCTATTTTTTTCGGGGCTTGCTGATTTCTTGAAAGTTTTTTGGAACCTGATTTCCCTTTTTTGTTCTCTTGAGCTTCTGGGGTAAAAATTGTGAATGTCTTTTTATGAGTCTCTCACTTTGTTCAGCAATGGCCGGGTCTGGCGTTGTGTTTTTCGTTTTAGGTGGGGCCACACTACCTGGTACCTCATAAATAATTTCTTTAATGCATGGTAGGGCGCACACAGTTTCTTAAGTCTTTTTAGTTTGTAAGATATTTTTAGTAGACAAGTTACTTGTTAGCATGCTTTCGGTTTGACACGTCGCCGATGACATACCCAGCTTCAAGCTTGCTTTAAGTTCCCTTTTGTCAGGCATCCTCTCCATATAAATAGGGTTCAGAGATTGCCACAAAATGATTTTTTGCAAGCTTTCCTCTTGGAAGTGTAATTTGTGTTTGCATATTTGCAACGCCTTAGTCAATGGGTGCATCGCCAAATTCATTGACTGCAAAGTTATTCCCAGTAGATTATCAGACTGATGAATAATGACAGATTTATGAGTACCATGATTGTTGGTAAGCAGTTTAATTGGGGAGGGTGAGTCATCGGGGGAAATAGACTCCACTATACTCAGAGTACTTTGCGAGAACATTGCGGGTGAACCCGACAAATTCTCCGGAAGTAAGTTGTTTGAGAAAACTGAATCATTTGCCTCCAAGTCGATTACCACCACATCTCGTAGGCCCTCCTGTTGAGCTAATGTAGCATTCCGTGTAGACCCTGTGGCGGGCACAGACTCTAACATCGCCGTGTCCGTTATGGACCGATCGTCCATAGGTCGTACACCCTGTGCTCCTATCGCTTTCTCAGGCACTGTTATACTGTTGTCAGCCGTATCACACCTCTTTAAGGTGTCTGGAGTTTCTTTATCTAAATTTCGAGTGGGTGGTGTAACTTGCGTGAGGTTTGCAGTTTTGGCTCTAAAAACTGACAGAGAGCCATTACAAAATTGTCGGATATCCGCATTCACTAATGTGCCGTTGTTACTGTCACCACGCCTGGGTGTGGAGCATACATGAGTGGCGAGCCTGTGCCTGATTGGCCGAGAGTCTCTCGCCTTTTGCAAGGGCCTTCTTACCGGCATGCCTGTTTTCAGGGTTTGAAAGATCATTGTTGTTCAATACTGGAGCAGGTCCAATGACAATAATTCAATAATGATCCAACGCGAGAAGTACCCGGAAGACCCCAACACCTCAACGCTTCTGCGAAGAGGCAAAGAGGTACTTGCAAGGTACTTTCACAGGTGCGTGCATGCTGGTGTGTGCGCCATCCCAATTTTATGCCGTTACTTCTTTAGGGGCATGGCTTACCACACAGCATATATTTTGTACTGAAACAAAATGCAGAATAGATTAGTAAATACTAATCACAAGGTCCTTGAAAAGTCCTTAGTCTCTTTTGCATGTAAGTGAAGTTGAAATACTGTTGCAAAGTCTTTGAAGCGTTTTAGAATGTATTTTCCAGGGTGTTGACAACACGGTCCACAGCCAGTGGGTCTGGCAAAGAGGTACTTCTTGCAGGTGCGCGCGCGCTGGTGCACGCGCCGTCCCAATATTATGCCGTCACTTCTTTAGGGGCGTGGCTTACAACGCAGCATATATTTTGTACTGAAAGAAAATGCAGAATAGATTAGTAAATACTAATCACAAGGTCCTTGAAAAGTCTTTACTCTCTTTTGCATGTAAGTGAAGTTGAAATACTGTTGCAAAGTCTTTGAAGCATTTTAGAATGTATTTTCCAGGGTGTTGACAACACGGTCCACAGGCAGCGGGTCTGGCAAAGAGGTACTTCCAAGGTACTTCTCGCAGGTGCAGTGATGTAATGGCCACATGCCATTTGTGCAGTAGCAGTGCTGATAACTTTAGGCTAGTAGCTAAGATTTGTCACAATATAGCACATAGTACTACAATTTGTTTTTTCATAACACATGCAATTGTTGCATTGGAGCTTTTTTCCAACATTGCAGCACATAGCATTGTATTCCTTGCATGCATTTCACCTCCCATTGAGGATGCAGTATATTATTTTTTCATATAGCACATTGCCTCACATCTATGAACGACAAGCAGCACACTACATGGCACCATAATTATTACACTGTGGATGCACAACATAATTGAAGGAAATACATAGTGCATGGAACCTCATTCCTGCATTCATTGCACTTCAGAGAAAACACACAGCACATTGCATAGTCCACCTGCCCTCCATTAACCTCATGGCACTACATTTTTGGGTTACATGACAGCTGGATAGAAGGTACAAAGCACACACAGTTACCCACTCAACATCTGACACAAATACACAATCAGTACACCAACATATGCATTTCCGCTCTCTACTATTTTTGTGAAACATGTAGCTATACATTACTGTGCATTGTGCCTGTAGGATTATTAGTTATAATGAACAAGAGCTTTGCCATTTTTTTCAGTAGGCCAGAGGGGCAGAGCTGCCATCATAGTGTATTATGCCATAGTTGTTATTTGGGAACACTTGATTGAATTTCATCCTGTCCTGCAAACAGGCTGAGCGTTCAAGGTCAGGTGGTGAGGAGTATGAAATAGTTGGCAGCTTATTATTGCAAGGAAAGCCTTTCTCAAGGGACAAATGCTCAGTCCTAGACAGCAAATGCTGCCTCATCAGATAGGGAAATAATACATAACGTTTGTGAAGGCCACAGTGAGGGGTAGGATTAGTTCTCAGGCAGCCACAGTCTGAAATGCACTAAATAATATGGAGAAATTAGCAGAAATTATGGTCCAATAGCTGAGTTTAGCAGTGGACATGGCAAGTTTTTCCTAGAAGGTCATTAAATGCAGGGAGGTTACTAGAAGATGATGTAACAGGATTGACAACATGTATCGAGAGACAGAGCTACACAGTGAGCTGGTGGTGCCAGAAATATCAAAATGGCCGCAAAACCCCTGTGCGCGTCAAAACCTATGGAAATCGCGCTTTACAACACGAAAAGATGGCTGCTAAATGTACCATGCATGTTGTCAGTGGTGGAACGGAGACCTCACGTCTGAAACATGTCACTGGGCTTCACAATAAGTAAAAATGGAGCCTGCATGAAAAGCAGTGCTTTGCTGAAAGAAATCCAGAATCTTGTTTTTAAACACCATCAAACACCCAATATTCTTGCTGGGTGCTACAAGTCACTTAGTTCAAGAAATCATTATGAACAATGTTCTGAAAAGTGGAATTTGTCATCAAAACATTCACAGCAAACATGTACTTTGCCTCAAAATCTGGGCGAAGTACCCGCGGCCGCCTGTATGACAGCTGTCAGTAGATTGCATGTAGGATTTAAACTTGTACAACTGAAATCTAATGTCTGAAAACTAAGTGACCTGTTATTGAGAGTAACCTAGGTTGTAACTGTTAAATCCCTTGGTTTAGAATCTGGAATAAGTGTTCTAGCTGCTTGTTTTGAAATTACAAGTTTGGTTTAAACCAAGAAAACAAAGTAACAGAATGACATTGAATTTAAGACTGCCTAAAAGCAATCAAACCAGTCCAACAGCTTCCCCCAAAGAGGCCAGGCATCTCCCTTCTGCTTCACTCCACCAGGAAATCACACCTCTGTGATGATTAGATTAGGGGAGGAGAATTTGGGGCTGCAGTGAAAGGGGACAATGGACATCCTCTGGCTGAAAGGACATGCAAAGTGTGAAGAGTCATAAATGGCCTCTCCCTGAGGGAACGGGGAGGATACTGCTTCTGAGCTGCCATGGGAAGAAGGAGGTGAAGTCAGACCACCATTTGCTCCTTAACAAAGGCCAAAAGTACATTTTAAAAAAAGACTGATAAATTACTGTGTAAAATTGTGAAAAGTATAGAAATAACAGCATTGTTAATGTGATTTCTGGATGCACGTTTTTAAGAGACGCCAGAACTCTGTGAGATGTTCTAGGAAGTAGTAGCGGAAAATATGGTTTTACCCCAAATGTATTCATGCCAAAAGCATGAATCTTCATACTCCTATGCCCCTATTCAATGCGCACGTTTGTACACATTTTCTGATAAACTGGATATTGTGTTCTGGACAAAAAAGGCAAAATTCTGTCAAAAACAGACACAAGATCCTACAGCGACGAGGTTTGGAGGAGTATCTGCTACTCAAAATATGTAATCTATATATGTTGTTGTTATAAAGATTGCACACATGTAAATATGTATTGTACCAAAAGTAGATTTTATGTTCAAAGGGACAAGGGGAGGATTCTCTGACTCATAAACCCACATCATCATGGTGACACCCTGTTTTCTTCTCCAATCAAGGGAGAAAAGAGACTCCAGCCAATAGCCTGCTTAAGAGGCGCGCTTAGGATAAACCAGCACACACCCCCTTTATCATAAGCATAAATAGAGACAGCTGAGGTCTTAGACACACACAGATTCACCCACTAACCGATCGCTGGTGGAGCACCCTGCGAGAGAAGCATCCATTTTCCTTGCTCCGGACTCCAGGAAATTGGCAAGCAGAAAGGCCCATTCCATTAGTTGAACCATTTTCAACTAGGACTTGAATTTCCGGAACCAGAAAGAATCCCACAAAACTAAAGGGGAACATCAAACAAACAGCCGGGTTGTGCTGTAACTGATTTCCTGCTAAAAGAATTCTCATCAGAACCAAAAGATCCAATCCCGTTGTGCTGTGCTGTGACCAGAGAACCATTGCAGACCTGATCCAGTCCTGTGCTGAGTTTTGACTAGAACCGTTGCAGACCCAGTCCAATCCGGTGTGCCCGGCAGTCTGTCCCAGAACCAGAATCCCTGACCAGAATCGCTGACGGTTCTGTTTGAAACCCATATAGGGAGTATCTGTAGATAGAACTGTGTCACTAGCATATGTACTGTCCATAGTAATCCCTGCCTTAAACCCATCCTCTCTTGTATTCAGAACCGGTGGTGTTAGGGGTATTTTTGAATTGTCAGAGCTAAGTTTGTCTCATTTGTTTTCTAAAACCATAAACCATAAATCATTAGTATTGTGAATAAATAAATTGCATCCCAGAAAGAAAGTGAGTATCCACCACATGAAGGGTCTGTGGCCAGGACTGTGGAGATTCATATGTGGCATACTCTTTTTCTATAGTCATAATCTAGTATAAGAAATCCCATTTTTGTTTTTTATAAGTGCATCCCTGTTTTCCCATTCGTGCGCCTATCTCTGAAAAACGACCTCCACTAAAACATCCATAACTTCCTCAAATAGTATGCTAGAAACAAAATTTCAACTTCTGCTTGTAACTAACATCCACAACTTTCCATAGAACCAAATCCATATAGTTCTCCTGTGTTCATGATTACCGCGCATGGAAAATTTTGCCGCACTTTTCATTTTGGCAAAATATTACACGTGTAAAACAGCTTTTGATTGCCCCTGACCTGAATTTTAAGATTTCACATTGCTCATTAGTATCAAATCATTGCTAGTGTTTGTCTGCAACTATCTAAAGTGGCTCCCATAAGAATTTAAACTATTTCAGCTATTTAAACCATATTTAGTGTTTTACCCATTCTCAAGATAACTTTAAAACCATTTTGACAGTTTGCCAATCAATTCTGTTTCTCTCTCCTGATGCTGGGGGGGAAATTGGGATTGTTACCTTGTTTGAATTCTGCATTCCTGAATACCAGCTCTCTCTCCTCCTATCTCTTTACATTGCCTATTGGGGGGATGACGGGTGTGCAGGGGGAATTAGTAACCACACTGCTATTTGATTTGAACACACACACAAAAGTATTCTTTCCGTTCTGAATGGTTTTTGCTCATTATTACTCATTGTGATTAAAGAGATTGCTTAGTGTTACATCACCCCATTGGTGATTATTGTATACCCATTAAAACATAGTGTCCCTCATTACGACCCTGGCGGAGAGGGGTTTACGCCAGCGTAATGCATGGCGTACCTCTCCGCCAGATTAGGACTTTCCGTAGCACCATGGCGATTTTTACGCCCGGATTTTCCGGGCGGAAAAATCCATGGCGCTACGGGTCCCCTCGTTAATTACGCCACCGTATTCTATGGTGGCGTAATTAACGCCTTCCCCACTCCCATTATACCCTATGGGGCAAAAATGGGAATGGGGAAGGGTAAATGGGGATTGGGGACTTACCGCCCCGCCAAGGTCGGAATGGGGCGGTAAATCCGCCAACCCCCATGGCGGAGTTGGCAGCTCTGCGCCATGGTCCATGGTGCAAATTGCACCATGGACCTCCGCCAGGGTCGTAATAAGGGCCAGTGTGATTGAATTGTGAAAACATAAATAAATATTTTAACTTTGCAAACCAGCCTGATTCCTGGTTCAGTGTAACCGGGCGGGGTTCCAAGAGAGGGGCGTGATATGAGTGGTACATCGTTCAGAATAAAATAACTTTTAGACACAAAATAAATAAGGATTTCAGTTGTGCATTACACGCTAGGTGTTGACTTAGGTGAAGTGCCGGATTGAAATCACTTACACACAGACGGAATGGGAAAGGAATAGAGGAGGTGGGTGCCATGTTGGTTTAATGCTCATTGGTCCATCTTGGTGGGACATTGGAGCCCCAATTATCCGAGGTGGCATAGTGTAATTGGAATGAAGCTCTATATCAAACTATTCCCCTTGTTGACCAAGGTGGGGTGAGATCATGCTGGGTAGATGGTGTTGTTTTATTGTGATGAGAAGGCAACTGCCAGTAGTTTTGGAGCAATGTATAGGGTTGTTTAGGGGAGTAGTGAAGACCAGCCAATGATAATAGTAGGATGATATTTTTGTTACATTTCTGTTTTGCATATGCAAATGTTTTGTTTCTGGCTATAAAATGTTCAGGCCGTGGGGTCATGTTGAATTTGGCTATGTTCATTTCATCTTCAGGGCTGTGATGCATGAATACATTTTGAGGTTTTTGCTGCAAGTGGTGCAGTTCTGTGGATTGCTTTTTCTACCTTTTGGACCTGTCCTGGGAGTGCCCCTAAACCAACATTTGGAGGTCAAATTGAGATTCCAGGACCTGAGGGAACAGGAGCTCTCCGCTGCAAGCCCACAGAGGTAGAGCCAGCCTGTAGAGACCAGTTGCAGGGTGCACAAAAAAGGAGGTATTGCAGACGCTGAGTTCCCAAAAGGTCTGCCTGATCCCTTGTGTGTTGCTGCCTGTTGCAGGTGATGCTGGCGTTTGGGAGAGGTCCAGCATCGAGGGAGTTGAAGGACCGACAAAAACACGAGTGCCCCCTTGCATGAAAGTACAAAGCTCAGCATGGTATTTGGTCTTCTTGATTCCTTTTTCTGTTCTCTTTTTATTGAGTAGTGCAATTAGTGCAGGGACCTCACCGTACTAGGGGAAATGCTGTAATGTGTAGTAGTGCATGCGGTTTTGAAAAGGGATCTCTCCAGAGGTGGAGAAATACAGCGCAGTGCGTGCAGTGTTGTATGAGGATTTGGTGATGGGATGTAGTATATTAGTGCATGCAGATTTTCAAAAAGAATCTCCTCCATTGGGAGGAAAGATGACAGCATAAGTTGAAAAGCGTTGACATGTTGATGTGGAAATACATTTGTGATAGTAGCTGCCCCCATACCCTCTGGCCCCCTGTGTTGTCACTGTGTGCCCCAGGCCCCTCTGGTCCTATGTGATGTCACTCTGTGCCCCCAGCCCCTCTGGTCCACCTTGTTGTCGCTGGGTGCCTCAACCCACTCTGGTGCCCCGTGATGCAGGTCTGTGCCCCCAGCCCCTTCAAGTCCCCTGTGATGTCGCTGTGTGCCCCGAGTCCACTCTGGTTCCCCATATTGTTGCTGTATGCCCCAGACCCTCTGGTCACCCATGATATCGCTGTGTGCTCTCAGCCCCCTCCGGTCCCCCTTTGATTTCGATGTGTGCCCCCAGCCCCTCTGGTCCCCTTTGTTGTCGCTGTGTGCCCCCAACCCCCTCGTGTCCCCCGTGATGTCACTGTGTGTCCCCAGCCCCTTCTGGTCCCCTGTGATGTCGCTGTTTACCCCCAACCCACTCTGGTTCCCCATGTTGTCGCTGTATGCCCCAGCCCCTCTGGTCACCCGTGATGTTGATGTGTGCCCCCAGCCCCTCTAGTCCCCCATGTTGTCTCTGTGTGCCCCCAGCCCCCTCTGGTCCCCCATGATGTCGATGTGTGCCCCCAGCCCCTCTGGGCCCCCATGTTGTCGCTGTGTGCCCTCCAGCCCCCTCAGGATCTCTGTGATGTTGCTGTGTACCCCTCCCTATTCCCCCTATATTTCCCCTCCTGCTTTCCTTGATCTCCTCTCCCTCCTCCCCCAATCCCATTCTTTCTTCCATTCCCCCTGTTCCATTAATTGCAGAAGTTGTCTTGATTCAAGAAAATCTCACAATCAATAACCTTATGCCAACACTTGGATTTGACTTCTGGACACAGTGACTCGTGGTGCTTCACCCCCTCTACTCTCATGCTGGACCATGCGTGGATCGCACACTCATGTTCACCATGAATCATACTGTGCCCATTGTCACCACGAATCCATGCCTACATTCTATTCCCTTACATAATTAAGTTTTTACTGACCTATGCATCGGTATTCGCTCTCCCCTCTGCTTCTCTGCTCTTTCCACTGTTTTACTCTCTGTTCTCCCCTACCCTACCCTCCCTCCCCCTTTTCTCTCTCTCTCTCTCCTCCCCTCCCTTACTTTTCTCTGCACTTGCTCTATCGGAATCGTCCCTGGACCTAGCTTGATGGTTAAAATTATTTGTCTCCTCTCCCCCCTTACCTGTTAGTCCCCCTGATCCCCCCACCGGCACTGCCTGAGGTGTTGTAGGGTCTAGTGTGATGGTTGCTTGTTTTGTGCCTCTCCCTCCTCTCTCCTCCCCTCTCCCTCACCTCATGTGATTCTCCATAGATGTCATCAGGAATAGTGCAGTAATTGCCTGTCTGTTCCCGTTCCCCTCCTGTCTGTATCTTGACACTTGCACTGTCTGGGGTGTTGCCAGGCCGAGTGCAATTGTTAATCTTGGCACTCTTGTTGTTCATGGCCTGTAGGCATGTTTTTGTGCTTTCGCTTGTTCCCTCCCTTGTTGTGGGGCGCTTTGAAATGCATTGTGTGTGGGCGCTGTATAAATAAACAATATCATATCCCTATGCTTACTCTCTACTCTACATGATCGCACAATTAGAGTGCAGCCACACCCATCGATCAATTTGGTCTTTCTACTCACATATGAACAATATCCCATGAACACCTTATCATTTTAATAAATCGCAGCTATATCCCACGAAAAACTGGCCTAGCTGCACACATAAGTGTCCCACAGACCTAACGCAGCCAGAACACATTGAACCGATATCAATATCACCACACCTAATGCTAGGGGGCAGCTACCATCAGACAATTACATCAGCTGAACACTTGACTGGTGCACCGAGACACCCTACTCTCTCAACTGACCAGGCCCCCGAGGCCGTTCAACCTACCAGTGATTTGAGGTCATACCAATGGTATATACAGCGCTATATGAATGCCAAATAACATAACATAACATAACCACACTGTGCAGAAGGGATATTTTTATTTATAAAGGGTGACAAGAAGTAATTGTGGTGTTACGCTCACCTGGTTCCCACGGGGGCGTCGACCGGAACTGGGCCGCTGTTATTTCCACCAGCGTGACGTGTAGCGCCGAGATAACTGACTGGACTGGCCCGCTCAGCCTAGTTTGTCTGGCTCGCAAGAATATTCTTCTGCAAAGGAGAAGAGGAATTAACCACCCGTGGAATTGAGTGTCAACCCACCTTCCCCACTCCCGTTGTCTTCCCACTGATCACTCTTGATGTCCCCTCCTTAGTCTCACCTGATGGTTTGGAAGGATGAGCTCTTCATCCTGCGTCGACCGCAGGGGCGCGTTGATGACCAGTTACTTCACTGGCGTAGAGGAATTGGTGAGTTCCAGTATTGACTCTTAAGTCCAATTGTTCATAAGAGTTCAAATGTCTGCTCTTCACTCTGTCCGATTCCTTGCAAGTTGCCGATTAATCCTCTCGATTTCCAAATGGCACTCGGTAAGATTCAGGTAAGTCTATTGTGTTTTTCCCCTTAGGGGCCGGGGTACGGCGATGAAGCAGAATTGACTGTGCTGACGCGAGATGAGGTGAGACCCCCGTGGTAAATCAGGTAAGTTTTGTGGGGGGGTAACTGGTATTTTCCTTGCTTTCTCCCCTTAGGGGCCGTGTTATGGCGATGAAGCAGAGTTGACTGCGCCGACCCGAAATGAGGTGAGTACCTCCCGTGGTAAATCAGGTAAGTCCTTGGGGGTAGCTTGTATGGCCTTAGAGAGTCCCCTTGCTCACCTTGCTGTCTTTGTCTCCTTAGGTGTCGGAGGGCGGCCGTGAGATGGAGAGAGCGTGATGGAATGCTGAAGTACGGCCAAGCAGGTGAGTTCAGCGCGGCGCCGTAGGAATGCGAAGCGATGCTTCAAAGACGTCTGTCTTTCGGTTCCGTGGCGAAATGGATCAGGATTCAGGTAAGGACTAAAGTTAAAATTCCTGTTCTAACCTTTATCCTTTTTGTCTTCTTGTTTCAGGAGTCCCAGGACTGAAGCGGGCGTGGCTGAAGACTGGAGCTGCTGAAAACACGGTGAGCGTTACGCTGCAGCAAGCAGAATAACGCGAAGCACGTGTGGCTGTCCGGGTGCGGTTTAAATAGCCTTGGAAGAAGATCCAGGTAAGTATTCTTCCACAGCCCCTTCCAAGTAACAAAATAGTCCCTTCAGTAAAATAGTCCCTCCTAAGGCTCATTTGGCTTGAGTCTTCATGCAGCATGGTCTGCCTCAGGTGAGTATGCAGCATGGTCTGCTTCAGGTAAGTTCTCAATAATGAGCCTGGCGCCCATGGTGCCAGGACTGACTTTATCTTTATGAGCCTGGCGCAATAGGCGCCAGGACTGTACCCAAACAGCCCCTAACTGGGGCTTTTGGGCATGCTCCAAGGGGCATGATGCCTGCTTCCGGGGCTGCTGGGCCTGGTCTGGTCTTCTGGGGGCAGGCATCATGACAGTGGTAAGTATATATATAATTTGATGGTGTGTTTTTGTGTATAGGAGTGTGATTTAACATGTGTAGTGATTTGAGGTGAAGTATTTTGGTTGTATTGAAGGTTGTATTGGGTGAGGTATTTGGTTTTTGTTGTATTTGGTGTATTGTTGGTGTATTTTATTTCTGGTGAATTGTGGGCGAGTGGATTATGATGGGATGTGTGTGTATGAGGAATATGTAAATGTATGTGCTGTGTGGATTTGAAGAGGAAACGCGGGAACAGTGTGTTGGGTGTTGAAGATGTCTGGGGGAGGAAAGGCAAGTGTAAACAACTTGTTGACAATTCATATTGTAAAATTGGTGTCTTAAATTGGCTTTTGGGGTTTTAAACATTAATTTGAATGTCATTGCATTTGCTATTGAAAGGGGGTAAACACACAGAGGGAAGAGGTAGCAGGCACTGTTGGTACTGTGTCTAAGGGGATAGGGTGTGAACACGCTGTCCAGTCATTTGGTCGACCACAAACTGGTCGACTGCAATTTGGTCGACGTCATTTGGTCGAAAACCAAATGGTCACATTTTTTTTTTTATTTATATATGTGTTTTGTGGGTTTCCGTGTAGAAAAAAAAAAGAAAGAAAAAAAAGGGGGATGGGGGGGGGACCCCCCAAAAAAAACCAAAAAAGGGGTAAAAAAATAAAAAATTCGACCATTTGGTTTTCGACCAAATTGATTCGACCAGTTGTCCAGTCGACCAATTGTTTTCGACCAAATGACTGGCAACCTGTGAACACACATAGGCACAATGACGACTACATGAAGCACATGTGCACAACACTTCCACAGCAACAGGACACAATATTGCAATATAATTCTGAGTGGGTATGAGATACACCAGGACAACCTTTTACACCATAGCCCGAAGCGATTACGCTAGCACGGGACATCTTAGGGCACATGTATGCATATCTCACATCAAAACGTAAGGGGCAAAAGCTAAAGAACAGACAAAGCAGTTTGGAGTTGTGGAAATGATGTGAGGAGGAGGAGGGAGCACTCAGTGATAAGGGGGAAAGGCAAAGGAGAGCGTTAGCACCCCATCGCAGGCTGACACCTCCACAGCAGCATGCACAGTGGCTGTGACAGTGCCATTATCACCGCCTCTGACTGCGTCCTTTACACTAATGCATGCCGATACACCCCTAACAGGCAAAGGGATGAAGTAAAAAGGACTACAACATATCACAAAAGTGTGACGATGGACACTGTTACTACTACATTAGTTACATAGATAAGAAAGAGTGTGCAGAGACAGATCGATGAGGTTTTGAAGGAACCAGAGGAAGAGCTTGTGCATGCTGCAAGGGAGAAGGGGGATGTATGGCAAGCCCCCTCGATCAATGGAGGTCAGGACAGAGAATGTTCAAACTAGACAGAGAACCTGATGTTGATACACATTTTCCATCATATGGACAGTTCAATGCTGACTCAGATTTTGGGGCCACGGACAAGGAAGAAATGGGGGAATTATAGGAACATGAAGAGAGGGATGACAGACCATGGGCCAAAAGACTTATGAGAAGAAAACACACATAGCTGTAGTGATGGCTAAAGGGGACAGAGACAAAGGAGAAAATAAACAGCTGGGGATGCAGCTCCCCTTACTGAAAAAAGGACAAGCGGGTGCTCAGTATATCCCTTCGCCAAATATGGACAAGGAGAATTTGATGAATACTTTTCCATCTCTTGCAGCAGGTACAGGGACATGGATTTATGCTCTAGAAAAAGAGAAAGCAGGGATACCTTTGGCCGTGCGTGACATGAAGAGTATGTTCGCAATCCTACTGGGGAAACAAAATAATGACCTATGATGGAAGGTGGGGTATGAGGGGGATTGAAAATAAAAACAGATGTGTGGAATTGAACACCATTCAATAAATACAGGACAAATGTATAGAAGACACAGAGGGAGTTGTACCCAGACATGATCGACATGCAGTGCATTCTGAACCATACGATGGGTCCAGATGAGGACCCTGCATACTACATTCAAGAAATTAAGGAGAAGTGGTGTTTAGAGACGTGACAACCATGAGATATGAATGTATGTGTGTTTTACCTCATCCTACTGAGAGGTCTCCCAGCAGATGTGCAGGCAGAAATAGGGAAGGTGGTGGGGATAGAGAATAAGGGGTGGCCAGCGATACAGGCAAACATAGTACATCATTACAGAACAAAAGAGAAAAAAGGAGCGAAGAAGAGTCGAGGACTCTCTGAAGACAGAGGCAAAATTGGTGCAGAAGAAACTGGCTAAAATAAGTTTGGAAGGAGCTGTTCTAACTGCTGGTCCGCAAATGGGGTCCAGGCCACAAGGGGTATTTGTACCACAGGCTTTGTGCAAAAAGGGGGAGATTCTCAGCAGGGAAATTTTGCACCACAGGGAGCTTTCGCACCACACGTAGGGGTTTGCACTACATGGTGGATTTGTCCCACAAGGGGAATATTTTCTGAGAGCATGGGGGGTTTCCAAAGAGAGAGGGGATTTGGTTATTGGGGAGCAAGGGTGCAGTATGGAGGGCAATGTTGGGATTGTGGTGGGATAGGCCACTTTGCGAGGGAATATAGGATCAGAAAACAACTACAGAATGATTCTGATTGTACCCCATATGACCACAACATGCCTTAATACACACAGACACAGCAGCAAGCACCGTCCATGTGATACGCATTCCCCCAGAACATTCTGAGCCTGTCACTGCAGCCAATTCAATAAATGTTTCCCCAGAACATTCAGAATATGCCACAGCAGCAGCCCCCATGTGTCCCAAATGCTCAGAATGTGGCAGAAATACCACAGCAGCAGCCCACACCAGTTCCAACTACACAAGCAGCTTCACAGCTACAGTAACCATTCATCCCACCCACTGGCAGTACACCACAGCAATAACCATCACCTAATCCTCTCCAGGCACAAGCATAGGCGCAGATCCAGGTAGAGACAACAAATCAGCAATGGGACACCAACTTTTTACCCCAGGGCACTGTACCACACTATACGGAGCAGCAGTGCTGAGGGGCAACCCTTTCCTACCATTAGGCACAGACATAAACAGCCAATAGGCCAGCCCACTGAGGGCTCTTGTGTGCCCAATCCTATCATTAATGGCAGACCCAGAAAAGGAACTACAGGTGACAGTGAGCATAGGCAGCAAGACATTCTCTTTTTTGACCGACATTGGGGTGACCAAATCTTGCATTAGAGAAGAAGACTCCCTTTGGCGGACACAATAATGGACATGCAGAGATTCTTTGGGGCTGTTGTACCATTGACAATAGAGAAATAGTTGTGCCCCTATTGTACTCCAAATATACACTGATTAACATATTGGACCGAGACATTATGAGCAAATTGAACATGGCCATTTTGTTCACTGACAAAGGCATAGTGTCTGCACCCACAGCGGACTGCGAGGCATCCTAACATACCCCCAGCTATTTCTCTATGGAGTTCAGGTGCTGTTAGAATGGGTACCGATGATAAGAAATTACACCTTCCAATTACCCACACAATTTCTGTTCAGATTAGCAGCACACAAGGAAATAGCACCAGGAAGTGTCATCACTATACCGCTAAAGTTGGACCAGCAAGCCCCATGATGTGGGTCTCTTAAAAGGGATAGGGGCAGTTTGTATCAAATTAAAGGAAGGGTCTATAATGCCCTGGGTCAGACAGTACCCCGAGATCAAGGAATGCAATGCAGAGTTGTAGCATTATGGCAACATGGCATAATACAGCACTCAGACTCCCTGTGTAACACAGCGGTGCCACTTACTTCATGGTGATTGATATTAAAAATGCATTCTTTTCTACACCATTACACATAGATTCCTAGTACCTCACCACGTTTACCTACCGCAGTCAGCAATTCCTGCACACAAGGCTCCCACAATGGTACTGTGAGTCCCTGAGTATATTGAACAGAGTACTGTAGGCAGATTTGGGAGATGTACAGACACACAGCATAGTGATACAATATGTGAAAGACATCCTAGTGTGCAGAACCACAGAGGAGCAGTGCAGGGAGGATTCAGTAAAACTCTTGATGTTATTGGTAGGCAAGGGGTACAAGGTGAACAGAGAGAATCTGCAATATTGTCAGAAGGAGGTAGTATACCTAGGGCAGATTCGATCCTCGGAAGGGGGAGATTAACACCTGAGAGGGCAGCACCAGTACGAAATACACCCCAACCAAACACAATAAAAGAAATGCTGCAATTCTTGGGCTTGTGCAAGTACTGCCGGTACTGGATCTTTGACCATTCCAGTTACACTAACCCACTACTCCCGGGCCCAAGGCAGCACCGATGTTAAAGGGTCCCATTACCTGGATGACCAAAATGGTAGAACCAATGCACCAGTGCTAGCAACTCCAGATTATAACAAAGAATTATTTCTGTTTTCCCACTCCAATGGGGAAGTGATGACAGCTGTCGTCACTCAGAAAGAGCAACAAGGACAAAAGCCCCTGGCCTATTGCAGTCGTATTTTAGATCCAGTGATGCAGGGGCATTTTCCATGCAAGCCAGCACTTGTAGCAGCAGATTTTGCAATTGAAAAATCATCTGTAATAATGATGGGCTGGCAAATGATGCCCTATGTAGAGCACGCAGTGTTCACTGTCCTGAAAAAATCAAAGTCTACCTTCACTACCCACCGAGTGTCATGGCATGAGGTTATAATTTCAAATTCAGCAATTCACATTGTGAGGTGCCATGTTGTCAATCCAGCGACCTTCATCGCTCAGCCCGTGCAGGCGGGTGGTGACGCTTGATTGCAATAACAAGGACTAGAGAGTCTGCATACCGTTAGAGAAGAAGCTTTAGGAGGGGGGGGCGGGTATTTTTTGTTGATGGTTCTTCAACGATTAACCAGAACATGGGATGTCACCACACTGGGTCAGCAACGGTGCACTTCGAAGGAGAGGACTTTGAAGGCGACAGTACAGATGAGATTTCCATCACATTATTGAACACAAGCTGCTGAGTTTGTGGCATTGATAACAACAAAAGAGATATTTCAAGGATGCTATGCCACTATTTATTTATTCTGATTCAGCCCATGTAACCTCTACACTACATTCACGATTGTCTAGATGGAAGAGGAAAGGTTTCAAGAAAAGTGATGGGACACCAGTGCAGCATGTGCAGTTGCTATAAAGATTGATAGAGGTGTTACCATTGTCTTCAGTTCTAGCAGTAGTCAAGTGTGCTGCCCACACAGGGGTGCAGACTCTCTTTTAAGTGGCAATGAGGCAGCAGACATGGTGGTCAAACAAGTAGCTCATCTGCCATATGTTACTGATTTGCCTCCCATGTTTACAAGCATGACACAACAGCAGGTGCAGCTATCAGACTGCTATAACTCGATCAATATCACAAATAACAGAATTACATGGCAGGGCCTCCCAGCAAAAGCACGAATTATGGAAAAAGAGGGGGTGTTCCTTGTCCCCACCAATTTAATTTGGCATGAGAACATCTCAGGGAAGCCTGCCATGTCTATAGACTTACTTAAGGTGACGCTTGAACAGATGCATCACCCAGCACATAGATCAAAAGAAAGCATTGCAGCTGATCTACAGGCAGAGTGGTTCATCACAAACTTGCATGAGCATGTGGCCAAGTTCATTGCCAATTGTGTGACATGTCAGCATTTTACAGCATTGATTACATTGACATGCAAAACAGGTGTGCTAACTATCGCTTTGTAATGGTTGTGGCTTGTCCATTCACCCATTGTCTTGAGTGTCTCCATTGTGATGCTAAATAATCAGCTAAATTCCTCTTGTGTGACGTTTCCCCACATTGGGTAGAGTGTGAGGCACTAAGGTCTGATAATGGCCCGCACTTCTCCAATGACCTCTATAAGGAAATGGCTTCCCTATTCGGTATCAAGCACAAGCTTTGTTGCGTTTATAATCCTCAAGCCAACAGTCTAGTGAAATGTCTCAGCGGCCTGCTCAAGGGGCACTTTGCAAAGTTCTGTGACGCTGTTTGCAAGAGCTAGCATCACTGCTTACTGCTTGCCCTCTTTGCATTGTGCAATCAGACTGGGTCCGACCACTATCTCTCACCTCATGAGATTGTGACTGGCAGGCAGATGCTAAAACCGCATGCCCCTGCTCACATTGCTTGCTCTGTCTCCAATGCTCACAATTCTGCTGACATTCTGGGGAGGAGTTACAGGGTACCTTACTTGACCTCTCAGATTTATATCCCTACAGACTGGGACACTGACGACACCAGCTGGTACCACCATTCACAGTGGTGTGCCCAGAGCAAGAGGAACAGGACTTACTGCCCCCATTCCAACTGCACCCATGGGAGAAGGTATTGATCCAGAATTTCACCAGGAAAAAGTGGAGTGAACCACATTTTCTGGGGTCGTACACTGCCACATACGCGACTCATACGGCGATCGCCACCAGTGGATCCATTTAACAGATGTCCGACAGGACAAAAGCAGAACCCCCCCCTGCGGGAGGGGAGGCTGACAAAAGGGGAGTCATTTGGGTATTTTCTTTTTTGTCTTCATTTTGCAGCTTAAGGAGGTCAGACTATCTTCCTGGGTGGCTGCAGCAGAAAGGGGGAAAATGTTGAGATATGTGTATATATATTTTTTTGTTCTCTTTGTTTTCTCTCTTCTCTTCCTTTCTTCACTTCTCATCCTTCCAATTGACTGGATGGGGGTTTTCATATATAGAAGTGGGGGAGGTTATTATGAACCCCCGGCTTCTGCCCATAAAGTGGCAAGAGCTAAAAGGGATGTTTCACGCTCTCTGATCTGTTTTTGGGCCCAGCGGGTAGCCATCCTCACACTGATTTGGTTAATATGTGGTACAACCACATGACAGAACTGGGGAGAGAGAGAGTCAATGCAACATTTTATGTGTGCTCACTGATACTGCATGCAACGGGAGCACCCAGAACATTTATTCCAAGAGAGGTGGAGGTGCAAAAGGTGCAGTGTTTACTTCATATGAAGTTACAGATCTTTTTCAGGGATGGGAAGTAACTGTGCAGTGGGTGGAGTAAAGGGAGGTAGTACAGGTGGAAAACGATATACAGATAAAGAAGATGGCAGAGGACCCCAACTCAAGGGACGTAGTTCTGCTACAAGAGGGAGGGACCGCAAAGGGGGGGGGGGTCACATTCACAACGCGCCACATGCTTACATACTTGAACAAGTTGGGGCACTTCATACCTTGATGTAGGGCGAGGCTACAAATGCACATAGAAGCTGTGGTTTTCTTTAAGGATTAATGAGTGGAGGAGATCATGAGCTGCAGGGCAAGGGGTTTGTCAGGGTTTGGGCATGAAGTGGCAGCCTATATTAACGCATCCTGTTTGAAGACATGGGAGGGAAATGTGCATGTTCTTACTTGGATAGCTTACAACAAAACACCAGTGTTAATAGAACCACTGACACATCATTCTTTGTGTTTTAGATCACAAGGCATGATTAAGGTAGGAGAGAATGAGGACTGCACAATGGAGCTACCCAGGATACGAGGCGGGACCTCTACCATTTTGGACCAAACGCCTACCTACAATTGCCACCATGTTCGGCCGGTTCCTGCTCCTTCATAGCACTCCACACACCAGTGCTCTTTGTGACCCACTCAGAAGCTGCCCCTTTTAATGTAATGCCCATACTGTTTCTCAACTGTCAAATGATGCTTGTTATTTTGCTGAACATTCAAACAAAGCTCAGGAGAGTATCAGGCACTTGCAACCTAGATGTACTATGGAAGGATTATCGAAAGCTAGGCATGGACACTCATATCCTTGGCAACTTGTCAATAACTTTTGGAATTATATCTCTGCTGGTCCTTGAATGGTAATCAATGAAGGAGATTTCCGTAATGTGAGTAAAAGAAGGAGAGACAATAATTACATATCTCAGAAATCATCGGATTTGTTGCATGCAAGTTCAAATTGTTTTCTTCAACTGCCATGTTCTTTGCATGTCTTTTAGGACCAGGTTTTCAGGCATCTGCAAACATGAAATAGTTCAGAATTACTCACTGGAAGCTGTTGCAACTACCTAATGCAACAGAGAGGGGCTGAATTCCATACGAGAGGAACTTCGGGTGGTAAGACTGATGACCCTGCAAAACAGGTACGACTTGGATCTGTTGGAGGATATGGAAGGGGGGGATTGTGTGAAAATAGCTGCAAGTTGCTGCACTGTAACGCCAGCTAACAATGAAACTAATGGCAGTTTGACCACAGCTATAAACACTTCATATAAGTTACAAATAAAGATTGAAGAACAATCTAGCAGGGTGATGTTATGACACTATTTTTTGCTATGTGGTTGACTCAGATCCTAAAGGTGTTGGTCCCTGTCCATGCAGTGGTGTTCATCATTCCCTTGTCTACTCAAGTAGCTTAGGGTTGTTGTGTGCACGCTGGGTAGACCAGGAACTGGGGTGGTGAAGGAATATGGCAATGGGAGTCGGGAGAAAAGAAAAATAGTAGGCATGGGAAAAGTTAATGATTTCACAGAGGTAGAATTTTCAGAGCCACCGGATCCTGAGAACTGTGAAATGCACTGGGTGAGCTGATTTGGGGAAGAGAACTGTATTATCCTTCCCGGGCCCCAAGACGAATGTGCAGAGGAAAAGCACAGCTTGAAGGATGTTCATAAGATGTGGGTAAAGAGGAAGGAGGGGAAGGGTGGGAAGAGGGAGGAGTTGTTTGTTACTGATGTGACAAAAGAGGGGAGTGTTCAGATGCAGGTGCACCACCCACAAATCGAGCACATGTATCGTCTGAGGAAGGTCCTCTAACAGGGCATCAGGGCCCCGGCAGTGATGTTATGGCCACATGCCCAGGGGGTCAGCTGCAGTGCTGATAACTGTAGGTTAATAGTTAAGATGAGGCACAATATTGTACATAGTGTTACATTTTTTTTTACATAACACAGGCCATTGTTGCATTGGAGCTTCGCTTTGCTTTTTTCCAGCATTGCAGCACTTAACATTGTATTCCCTGCATGCAGTGCACCTCACAGAGAGGACACAGTATATTATTTTTTCATGTAGCACGTTGCCTCATGTCGTCTGTGTATGACACACAGCCCACTCCATGGCTCCAGACTTTCCCCACTTTGCATGCACAACAAGATTGGAGGAAATGGATGATGCATGGAACTTCATTCTTTACAGAAAACACACAGCACATTGCATAGCCCACCTGCCTACCATCAAGATCATGGCATTATTTTTTCGGGCTACACAACAACTGGATAGAAGGTGCATAGCATGCACAGTTACCCACTCACCATCTGAAACAAATACACATACAGTTCAACAAGCTATGCATTTTTTTTAGAGTACATAGTGTGAAACACATAGCACTACATTACTGTGCATTGTGCCTTTAGGAATATGAGTTATAATGATCAACAAAATTAACTGTGATAAGGTCATCTGGTTTTAGTCATTGTTTGAAACACAGTTGTTGATTGTTACTCATGATGTGACAAAGTGACAAAGACCCTAGAAGACCATTATAAATTGTCCAAAAAAGCAAAACCTTTTTTTTGTAAAAAACAGCAGTCCTGAACGTTCGCTCACCAAAGGATTGTCACAGTTAGTTGGCTCTCTCCTGTCTAAGAACCCTTCAACTCAAATGACCTACATGAAAAGAAAAGCAAGTAATTGACTAAGCAATGCTGCTAGAAATGATCGGGCTAATGTGACAGCAGAATATGGGTCTGAAATCCTGAGCTTTTTTATTTTTGTTATGCAAAAAGATAGTGCTTTTCTCTTAAAAAGTGGGTTCTGCACAATCAGCCAACTTTTACAACTGCTTCATGATGAAAAGTATAGGCAAAGTGTTCTGCTAAGTGTTCAGTCGTGTGGAATTACTGTTGGTGGAAGCCTTGCTACCTAACCGCTTGTGCACTCACCGTGGAGACGCTGAGACCTGGGTCGCTGTGCCTTTAAATCTTAGAACCGTATAACCATCACAAGAAGACGAAGCATTCGTGAAGTGTTCCACTAAGTGTTCAGTCGTGTTTTGGGAGTGGAGGACATTTGGGCGGTCACACTCAGAGAGCTGAAATTGAACTGTGAAGACGTCTAACAACTGTCTACGAGGAGCTCCTATTTCGCCTGTGGGTAGCTTAGTTAACAGGGTCCAAAAGACTGTTGCTTGGCTGTGCTGTCTTTATCACTGGAGAATCGCTGATGCTGGTTGCAGCTGGAGAGTTAAGGGAGTTTGGTTCTGGTGGTGTGGGTCCAGATCCATAGCCTTTATTGTCTCGGTAGCTTCTTTCTCCAGGCATAAAAAACTATGTTTTTAAGGAGTGGGGCATTGCTTTCTATGGACTTGGCCTCTAATCGTCAGCAATCTCCGACCAAGACGTGTTGTGGGCTGTATCGCTCCCTTTACCAAAATCCCCTGCTTCACCCTCAGAGAGTGTGCTGATGGGCATAGCTCTGATTAACTCTGTGGAGCAAGCAGTGGGAGAGACAGTTAGTATTGCAGGGGAAAAGCCAATGAAACAAGGGAAAATTAACAACTCTTTCCCCACTATTTCCATGGGTTCAACAAGAATCTACATCAGCGGGTGTGACAGCTGCAGTGGTTCACGCCGATAGGGAAATCCAAGTTGATTCGGATTCTTCATTTTCTTCCTTCTCATCTTCATATACTTTCGGCTCCGCTGGGCCATTGTCTGCAGCTTTCAAACATACTACTGGCCCAGATGATTTGTCAGTCCCTGAAGCTTTGGGGGACATCAGTCAAGTGCTGGCGATATTAGTTGCACTTTATGAGTCGCTAAAAACAGAATCTAAGACTCATTCAGCGTTGCTTGAATCATTGTTGTTTAAGTTTGAGAATGTGAAACTTCATGTGACTGTGAATGACTGGAAACAGAGATTTGTTCAGCAACCAACTAAATATCCTGAAATGGAGAAACTAGATCTTTTGCCGCAACTATGAGGTCAGTTAAGTCTCACTGAATAGACTTAGACTTAATCAGAGAAGAGGGGCATATTCATTGCCTATCGACCAAATCGGGGGCCGTTCGCACTGGCACTTTATGATTATCTCCATGCCCCGATCATCCTCACTATCTTACCGTGAACTTAGAGTGAGCAAACTTAGAGCGAGCCCTGCACTGGTGCACTGGTGCTTGACTGTTCACCAGATCACTCTCTCCACTTTACGGACCTTGCTTAGGTGGTACTATTACAGCCATACATCAAATGGGACTGTTTCCTTATTCTCAGACTCACAGCAGGTTCCCATTGTGTACAGTCCCTGTACCAGGACATGTGATGGATGAAGACATGGATGTGGATATGTGTGTCTGCCTGTTGCCATGTGATGAAATTGCACATCACAGAGGCGGTTTATAGTGAAAAAACCGAATTCCAAAATATCGAAAACAAAAATATCGAATCCAAAATGTCGAAAAAAAAAATCTCGAATTTTTTTTTTAATACGTTTTTATTTCGAAATGGGGGGGTTCCCCCCCCAACCCTCCTTTTTTCTTTTATTTTTTTTTTTACCCTTTTTTTATACTTACCTGAACCAACAAATACATATAAATAAATAAATAAATAATTCGAGATTTTTTTTTTTCGAGATTTTGGATTCGGGATTTTTGTGATTCGATATTTTGTTTTCGGTTTTTTGACCGACCACCCACAGAGGCTCATGTCCATGCCCATTTCACTGGTATTAGTCCACAATTAGCTGTGCCATGGGCCATAAGGTGCTTCTTACCGACCCTGTTGGTTGACAATGTGTCCACTGGCAGCATGGCCCTGAGCAGGGAATTTTGTTACCGGTCTGCATATGCCATTCTCAGGTAGCCTGTTGTCCATAGTGTGTGGATGCTGTAATTTCAATTGGTGACATGCCCTGCATTTTGTTGCATGACAGCAATGTGATACACATGTTTACTATAGACACGTTGCACAGGATTCCACATGTCTTTTTCTGTCCATGTGCAGGTGAGGAGGCACCAGATGCAGAGGAGGAGGAAGAGGATGAAGAAGAGTCTGTGGTGCTTCATACCACCAGTGGAGGACGTGGCATGGCAGGCTGTGAGAACCCACTGGTGCTACAGAGCATCCTGAGCCGTGCTGCAGACACTTCTGACTCTTTGGACTGAAGTAGCGCTGGTGCTTAACCGCATGTGCAGTCCTCAATGCCGGCAGAGGTGGGTGCACAAATGAGTGGAGCAGTTGGGACCTGTGCATATGAAGGGGGTCAGGTGCCATCACAAGGCCAGTCAGTGGTGTCATGCCCATCTGTGGTGGTTACGACTGCAAAGCCACACTCCCATGTATTGGTTTCTGGTCCTGGGACAGATGCCCAAGGGACTGTTGCAGTCTTGCAGCCAGGGACAGGGACATCACAGCAAGGACAAGGCAGGCGTGGGCCCTGCACTTGTGGGGGACGTGTGCAGACTAGGAAGACAGAGTGGGAGCAGCAGATGTTGAGTTCCACACACCAACAGGGTGCTGCCTATGAGAGTTTGGCTCAAGGCATGGATAGGGTGGCCACTTCCATGATCCCCCCAGTGACAAGGGTGGAGCAACAGCTGCAGGTCATGCGGTTCACATGCCGTTCTCACAGGCTGCGCGTGGAAGCTAACTTCAGGGGTCGACGGGCAGATCTGCAGTGTCCTGAGGCGTGAGTTGTTGGGCCACAGAGCTGCATTCCGTGAGGAAGAGGCAGCCATCAGAAGACTCTTCTGCCAGGAGATGTTATCATTGAGGCAGACAATCTCGGAGGAACTCCATACAACCTGTGTGGTTGTGCATAGTGACCCCCAGGCCCTCAGTCTGTTGGTGCATTCATCAGTGTCACACATGTGCGCTGCCACTGAGGACCAGGCCAGGGCACTGCGTGGTGAGCCTCCAGCACCACTTCCACCTTCAGATTCAACGCAGCATGGTGGTGCCAGCAGAGACATGCCTCTCGGTTCACTGTAGCCGTGTGATCTGTGAGCCCATGTAGATGTATTTTTCTTTTTTTTCTTTTTTTTTATGTCCACCTATGTGCATCCTGCCCCTACCCCCTCTTAACCTGGATACTTTTGTTGACCACAGGCCTGGAAGTTGGCATGATATTTTGGAGTTGCCCTTTCCAGGTTTTATTTTTGTATTTTTGTATTTTTACATTGAGTTGTGCAGTTGACCTCTTAAGGCCATGATTGTTTGCAGTGGTGGACATGCAGACATGCATAGTGAGGTCAACTTGCATGTTTGCATGGTGGTGCGGCAGATGGCATGTGCAGGTAACAATGCGTTCAGTGTATCCTCGCATCTGTGCTGTGTGAATGGTACTTCACTATGCCTGCTGGAATGTCTTCTCTCATGTTGTTTCAGTAATCTGTGATCTGGCGGTGACTGCTGTTCCAGGGGAGACACTCTGCACCCTTTGACGTACATGCTCCCCATGCCCGCCAGCAGGCATTGGCCCTCCTGTCACTCATTTTGAGACACAATTCCTGGTGAAGGCGATGCAGGATTCACACCATGCGGCACAGTCAGTGGGTAAGTATGAGCACTGCCTTGCATGTTTAGCATGAATCATTGTTCCCCATGTTTGATGCATGTGTAACTTTACTCACATGTGCTATGCATGCTACCATGACAGGATGGTTTTTAAGTGGTACTCATGTCACTGTGTCACCTCCCTCGTTCAACTCATCTATGCCTGCACCTACTGTGGTGTAGTGAATGTCATTGTCCACCCCAAATCCAGGCAGTGTACTCCTTGATGTGTGTTTCACTTGGCCTTTCCTCTCACTGTCACTCTCCCTCCCTCGCTCTGTCGTGGTATGCTGCACTAATTCCAACCAGACCGACACACGTGTCTGGGGATGCTGTTGGTACTCTTGTTCAGAGGAGAATTGCCTAGCATTTCGGTGCTGGACTGCCCCAGGGCAGGACAAAGACTGATATGTTTGGGATATTTCTTTTCTGTGAAAGATAGTGAGCTAAATACTCTGGGTAAGTCTCTCGAAACCTGGACTAATGTCTGGCAGAGGGACTCCCAGGACCCCCCTTGTCAATTTGCACTAATGGACAGGTCACAATCTATGTCCTATCACCCTCTTGCACCCTGTGGTGCTTCTGCAGTGAGTGCTCTCTGCATATTTTCTGGATCCATTCATGGATGTGCATGTTCTTTCTGTTGTTACTATGCATGTCATTGTATTTAGAGGATGCGTCTCCCGATGGGTTGCATCGTATGCAAGGCAGGTGGGTACACTGTGCAGGTATGTGAAGGGCATTTGCAGATGCTTGTTTGGTGTTTGGCTGGGAGTCTTGCACTGTGTGTGGTCACTTTTGATTGACTTGTCTTGCGGGACACCAGTACTACTTCATGGTTGCATGTTTCGCAGGGTGTGGTTCTGGTGATAGGTCTGGGCATGGTGTTGTTTCTATGGATTTGTGGTGGCAAAATTCTGGGAGTTCCAACTGTGTGGGCCTTTGTTGGGTGGTTGGGAGTGGGTGGTAGGGTTGGCTGTTTGTGGCCTGTGACAAGTGTTGATGGTTGTGTTGGTGTGTGTCCATTGCACTTTGACCATGTGTATTAAGTGACACTTCACATCCCTTGCAATGTTTGTGGGGTAATGGTTCCATGGCACATTTGGCCTCTCCTGCTTAGGGTTCCCCAATTATGGTGTGCAGCCTCAGTTACGAGCCACAACCATGAACCGTTGATGCACATTTTTGTGATGCTATTTTGTGTAACACCACAATACATTTTTGTAGTGTTGGTATTTTCACATGCATGCTGCACCATGGTGTTTGCAGCTTCAAGTTGACCGCAGATAGGTCCATGGTACAGCTGCATTCAATTGAATGCACAATTGTACCAATTGTATGCTGTCACAATGAAGTTTGCATTGACCTTGCACGTTTTCTTTGCATCCTACGTTTAGTATGCATTTATCCCTGCTTGTAGTATCACATTGCTTTGTCTTGTCTGCTTATATCTTCTATGGCAGTTACCTCAGTGGCCAGCCTTCCAGTCTGACATCGGCCTCTGTGAATTGTTGCGTCAAGCATGATCCTGCCTGGATTGCAAGAGGTATTTGTGTACTTGCATTCTTGTGCTTTGCATCATGGACTCCCATGACTGTGTTCAGTTGACTGTCCCAGTAATACGCAGGTGATGGCATGCCTTGTCATGTCATTGGTAGTCTTGCAGGGGTGTCCCTGATTTTTTGGCGGTTCAATTATCTGCATATGTGATGTCTTTTCATTTTCATTTAGCATATTGACTGATGTGTGTGTTGTGTATGTGCCATTGTCTTGTGAACGGGCCTATGTGACATGCACATTTGCTGCATGACATTCAGGGGGACAGGCAGTGTGGGGGTTGTTGTTTGTCAGTGTGTGTGCTTTGTGTGTTTGATTTGCATGCAGTGTGCAGGTGATGCTGCATGTGTGCTGCTACACATGTTGATGGTTGTCTTGTGAGTGGTTGTTTGCATGTGTTGCATTTCACTGAGGGGGGCCCGTGGGGCTTGAGTTTTTGGATGGATGTGTTGGCTGCACTCTGTTTCATTTTGTTCATTGTCTGCAGATCCGTCCATCAGGGAATGATGGATATTTCTTGGGATGAAATTTGACTGTGGACTGCATGCCAAGGGGACAGGTAAGATGTGCATTTACCTTGATCGTTATGGAATGGCTACTTCAGTTGCTGCATGTCTGGCAATTCTGGTAGGCCACCCTCTTTGTCACAATTGTCAATTACCTCCTGTTAATTGTTGTTTTTGGGATGGGGTTTATTGTGGTCATGTTGCTAGATTGAGTAACATGTGGATCGATACTGCACTGCTTTTCTACATCCCACAATAGGGACATGTTTGTACGCATCAAGCACACTCGAAGACATGGGTGCAGCTAAATGCCATTGTGCTTGTTGTATATTGTGTCCAGTTAATTTCTGAGGCCATGCATGGCTTGCAGCTCAGACATGATATTTCAAGATTTTTCAATACATTTGACAGGTATGGGATGTTTTTGCTGCCAAAGAGGTGATTTCCTTAAGTCATTGGCATGGTGGTAGTGGTGTCCTCCCTCTTCAATGTTTTTCTTTTGGAAACACAACATGAAATGCCTCTTAGTTCTAAGGGATGACACAAGTTTGCACTTCCAAGGGCACTTTCTCAGGGTGATTTTGTGGGCACAGTGGATTGGCCGATTATCATCATTAAATGGCACCTGGTATTTGGCGGGATCATATGCACTCCACAGGGGAAGGTTTTTAGGTGAAAAAAGATTGCACAAGCTGGTTAAGTGCAGCCTCTCCACATGCCCTTTGCCCAGCCATTTGCCACCATCATGTCCACCAGGACGCCACGCCATGTTACAATATTGTGCAGGACACATGCTGCCACAATGATCCTGCAGACGACTGGTGGGGCATATAGCAACACACCACCAGAGTGGTCAAGGGAGTGGAAACGTGACTTGAGCACTCTGAATGTGCGCTCCACTATGCCCCGAGTTGCAATATGAGCAGTGTTGTACCTTACATCGGCAGGTGTGTTGGGGTTGCGTATGGGCATCATCATGTATGTGCTCAGAGATTAGGCACTGTCCCCTGTGGAGGTCAGAATGGTTGTCATCATCATTTGTTGACAGTGCCTATTGGTCTGTGTGCAACATGCATGCATGTGAATGGCCATTCATACTCACCAATGAGCCATGTGTTGCCATGCTTCCTAGCTTCCAGGGCCCGGTGTAGAAGGGACATCCTGAAGATGTAACTATCATGTGTGCTACCAGGATAGTTTTGGATGGATGTGTTAGCTGCACTCTGTTTCATTTTGTTCAGCATACACTTCAGTAATTATTCCCCTGGCATCACACACAGCCTCAACATTGATGGGGTGCCAATGTTTCCAGTTGTGGTAGATGTGCTCTGTTGCTCGAGGTGGACGTAGAGCAGCATGGGTGCAATCAATGGCACCTAGCACGTTTGGGAAGTGTGCCACCCCATACAAATCCTGGACCACTGCTTGCCTTTCTGCCGGTGTTGTGGGCATATAGATATGCTGGCGGACAGAAGGATGTGCAGTTATGATTGCCAACACCTTGTGTAAGCAGCAAGACCTGGTGGCCTGGGAGATGCCACCTACTATGGTGGTGAATCACTGGAATGTGCCAATGGCCAAAAAATGCAGGGCAGTGATCACCTTTTGCAAAGGGCTCAGTGCTTGGGAGCACATGGTGGGTGATGTGAAGTCATCTTCCCACTCTGTGACCAGGTTGAAGATGGTGTGAGGGGGAACCTATACCTGCCATAGACCTGGTCATCAGGTATCCCAAAAACACTGGTCCTTGGGTGGAAGATCCGGGCCCTGTTCATCCTGCTCCTCCTGTGGTGTCCATGGATGACTGCTGCAACAAATGATGCATTCATCATGGCTGTATCCGTGTGTTTGTTGATCGCGCAAGTCCCGGTAAACCCTTTGTATTGTGTTCCATGAATTGACGAACAGGGACTTGTGCACGAAAGGCATGCAAGTCCCTTAATTTCAGCGCAGATTATTCCATTTATCGGGCCCTTAATCGTTAACCTGTTTTAAAATCATCATCACAAGTAAAAAATAAGATGCCCATGAATTCCCCTATGGTGTTGCAAAAGCATCATCTTTCGGTTTGTGGAAATTTGCCCAATAGATTATGTTAACTAACATATTTTTATTTTATAACATATACAAATACACAATTCCATTCAATGTAATATTTGCCCATATACATGCATGCATGTTCATCTCAAAGGACATTAATGCAGAGGGGAACTTTGCAATATGTTTCTTCCCTATGGTGTTTATACATTTTCAATTTTTGGGTGTACCTGTGTTGTCCTGGCTCAGGTAAAGCATATCATAAAACAGAATGAACATTAAAGGAATGGTTCGCCCAAACTTTTTTCTTTCAAAAATAGATAGGCAATATTTAAAAAAAACGATTGGCATTTTTTTTTCAAGTCCCTATGTAACATTTTGAGCAATTCAAGCTCATAATTTGCAAAAGCAAGCACATGGGTGCATCCATTTTGTGAAATGGATGCCCGCCTGTGCTGGCTTTTGCGGCACTAATGAAGGAAAGCTGGGTGGCTTTTCCCTCATTGGTGCCGGGACTCGGAGGATGCGGACCGGAGACTACAGGCAGAAAAGCTGCAGCTGCATCTCGGTAAGTGCTATTTATTTATTTTTTTAAAAATAAGCACTAGCTGCGTTTTTTTTTTTTACGTTTTCTGGGCTGCAGCTTTAAAAACGTTGTATTTATGTTTGCGGTCGCTTTTGAAGCGACCGCAAACATAAATACAATGTTATTGTGTTTGAAGAGGAGCCTGAGAAACTTAGAAAGAAAAACCGCAGCGTTTTCAAACACAACCGCGTTGTGTTTCTGCCTAAATCTGCTTTCCCATTTGGGGCTCTAGGGCTCCCCACAGGGAAAGCAAATTTAGGCAGAAACACTCCTTCGAGCCGGAGGAGCCTGAGAAACTTAGAAAGAAAAACCGAAGCGTTTACAAACACAATAATGTTGTATTTATGTTTACGGTCGCTTCAAAAGCTACCACAAACATAAATACAACGTTTTTAAAGCTGTGGTTTTATTTCTAAGTTTTCCGGGCTCCTCCAGCCCAGAAAACTTAGAAAAAAAAACACAGCTAGTGTTTATTTTCATTAAAAAATAGCACTTACCGAGATGCAGCTGCAGCTTTTCTGCCTGTAGTCTCTGGTCCCTGTCCTCCGCGTACAGCACCAATGAAGGAAACGCCACCCAGTGGTAGCTTTTGTTTACTACAGCTGGCTGGCTTTTCCTTCATTAGTGCCGCTAAAGCCAAAGCGAGCACAGTGGCGGGCATCCATTTCACAAAATGGATGCCCCCATGTGCTTTCTTTGAGCTTGATTTGCTCAAAATTTTACATAGGGACTTGGGGGGAAACAAAATTGCCAATCGATTTTATTTTAATATTGCCTATCTACTTTTGAAATAAAAAAATGTGGGCGAACCATTCCTTTAAAAATACAAATATAAAATGCACCTGTAATATGGAACATCTAATCTTATGCTAGTCTGCAAACAGGCTCGATTACATTGACCTGAGTATAAAAAAAGGCATGACAACTAAATTGGTAGTGGAGAGGCTTGAACACTCAACCTGAAAAAGGGAATAGTCCTAGGACCTGTGTTTGAACCTCTCCTTCAAACCTTTCTTTTAATGTGAATGAGCATGTCCTAAAGATTCCTATAATGGCCGAAAATTAAAACAAATAATGTTCCACAATAAATATAATGTGATAATGTATGCAAAGTATTCGTTTTTACCCTACACAATGGGAAGTGTGACTCATTTATTTATTAATTTTATTTATTTGACATGTGTAAAGCGCACCAAACCCAAGGGCATCTAGCGATTATTATGCACTCGATCTAGAAATGACTACAAGTAAAACAAACTTCTTTAATGACATGTGTGCTACTCTTTGTAGAGCAAATAGTTAGAATCTGTAATTTATTTCAGACTGCAAGTTCTGTAATGCGTGTGTCAGGGAAATAAAAGCCCAGACACCTGTAGGGCTTGTGCTGAGAGATTTGCAGCAGCTTTTCCTGCAGGGAACTACATCCAAGACACATTGACTATAGACAAAATATACTCCATAATCCAAAACTGGATGTCTTTAAACAGCCTCTGCCTTAACAATGAAAAGATTATCATTGTGGGCTCTCAATCCAAAATAAATGCTCTTCATCCAGACGTTGCAGTACTGAAACCTGTAAAAACACTATGAGTCTACTTGGATTTTAAACTCTCCCTGACCAAACACATCAGCGTACTTGCATCTTCTACATCCTACACTTCAAAACGTATCTCCCTCAGCCACCAATTCCTGATATCCACCAATTGCATCACTCTAGCCAGGGCCTGCCTTGATCCTTTCAAGACTTGATTATTGTAATGTACTACTTCTAGGCACCTCTACCACCAACCTCAATAAATTGCAGCTGATACAAAATAAAGCCCTGAGGGCTGCCCTTGAAATAAGAAAGTCTCGCCATATATCCAAAACCAGAAGAGAATACAATTGGTTACCTGTCAAAGCCAGAGTCATATTCAAAACGTTGTGCATCACCTTCAAATGCCTCCATGAAAATGCTCTCATCTACCTAAATCAGGTAATAACCAAAACAACATCCTTAAGATCTAATAACCACTCACTATATAAAATATAAAAAATGACCAGAGCAGGGTGCTAGTTTCCAACATCTAGCCCCCAAACATTGGAATTCTCTTCCTCTCACCATCAAAAATGAGGAAACTCTCAAAGGTTTAAAAAAAACTGCTGAAAACTTGGCTATTTAACCAATACCAATAAATATTGCCTTCACAAACACCATGTAGATATGTAAATATGTCTTCTCCTGTGTATATACTTCTGTTCCGTTAACAACTGTGATTGGTTGCTCTCCGTTCTTTGTCATGTATTGTTTGCCTTTCTAACTGCGCCACACAGGCCTCCTTAATGTATGCATTTTGAAGCTGTCTGTAACCTCGCCGTGATACCTAAGGGTCTGGGCGAGTAACAAATGCAATAAAATAAATAAATAAGAAACAATTGGACAAGAAAAACATATAAAAATTCATGTTGGAGTAGTCTCTTTAGTGCACTAGAGGCCTTTATGGCTGGTCAGCAGTGCATTTTCAAGAGGCTATTCTTGGGACAAAACCAGCTCCCATCATTCAACCTTGCTTTGTCCCCCAAAATGAATCCCAGATTTTAAGAATCTAATGGATATAAATATCCTTTAAAGGAATATCCCACTCATTATTAACAATTCACTCCAACAAGGGGCACCCACAATGTTCCCTCACAGAAATAAACCACCCATCACTAATGCTCGCCCCAATCCATTTTTGGTTTGGTGTATTTTGTGGTTTGCTATCGCCACCTAATGCCAAAACATTGGTACTGTAAGTACTGTAAGAGAGTAAGGGGAGTTAGAGAGAGATCTGGCATTGGCATGGCAACTGGGCAACACTTACGGGATGAAATGGGCAGATCACCAGCCAGGACTTGAATTGTTCCCAGGAGTGCTGTGCTTCCGCCATTTCATACTGTAAGCAAACTCATTTCTTGCCCACAACAAAGAGTCTTTTCAAGGAAACATTAATTGACCTCTTTCCTGTAAGACTTTGTCTAACCTCAATGCCATATTTGTAACTTCACGTGACCCTATGGCCTGCGTTCACTCGGAATGTTTTCACATCATCCCATGGAACGGGTGGCGTTTCTTCCTGTATACTCCTTGCTGGGTGGATCCCATTGTCGCCTGGTTCAAATGAATGGAGTTCAACTTCTGCAGCTTCATTCATTGTTTGGTCTGGTCGCCAGATTCTGTTCTTGCGCTTTGGCCTGTGCCTGCCAGTCTCAGCCTGCATTTGATAAGCTGATTGGCATGATTTGGGTTGTACATCCCTAGTCTGGTAGGTATCTAGTCATAGCATCGAATGACAAAGTATTGAATGCCTTACCATCGAAAAAAAAGCATCTAATGCAGTTTTTGTAAGGTAAAGGGTTTATTTTAAATGTATTGGGTTTTTAAAGGTTAAAAAAAGGATTTGGGGGACCCCCATTACAAAAAAAAAGAAAAAAAAATGCATTAGATGCTTTTTTTCCGATGGTAAGGCATTCGATGCTTTGGCATTCGATGCAATGACTATAAACCGTCTGGTATTCTGCAAGGCTGAAGTCTTAAGTGTTCTGTTACATTCCAGTTTGTTGTACTGCCCAGTAGTAATGACTTTTGATGTATGTGTTTTGTCCATAAATGCCAGGGTCCTGTGTCATACAGGAGATTCTCTCACATGCCTGTATTTTTTTGCATTCTGGGATTTGTAGTTTTTCTTTCCAACCGGTTTTATTAATGAAATTCCATTATTATTGGGAAATGAATAATTAATCATTATTAGCACCCGGCGAGGGGGGGTGTGCTGGCATCCTAGTCAATGGGGAGTCTCAGAACGCTGGCGTTACCTGTCTGTAATCCCACTGCCCTGAGCCTCTTCTGGGCTGGTGGCCACCATCTCCCCTCACCAAGGAAAGAGGTAAGTCTTTCGCTCGTCCCTCACCACTCCCCATCCAAAGAATTCCCTCCCTGCCCTCCGACCCCCACTTAACTTACTTTCAGTCCATTTTGGGAGAGGATGCACTGGGAACACTTCTGACCCCAGCGCGTCCACTTCCGATCTGCGACAGAACATCAAGGGCAGCAAGAAGGGACTACAAAGAGAGGCGGCCATTTTTTGTTGACTTTTTTTTCCTTTTTTTAATGGCCACCATGGAAAGGAGAAGGGAATACAACTGCAGCACACCCGCTCCTCTTTCCCCTCTGATGGGACACATGCCCACCACGCATAGCCAACCAGACAACCAGCACATATACACACACACACACCCTCTTCCGAAATGCAGCAACACGCCCATCTCGCACCTCGATACTAAGTGCTGGTCCCTGTCTCACAAAGCCTCGGCCTAAACGTAATCGATTGCCACCGCGCTCCATTGACCCTCACTCGGCAGAGCTGTCCCGCCCCTCACCCACAAATGTACTCCTCATAGTGGGGGGATTCCACTCCCAGAGTCCTTTGCATTCCCAAACTGAGTGATGCGAGAGAATGCAAAAAAGCCATACAGCAAGGTCTAAACATATTACATCTCAGCAACAGTAACCTAACATACTAAGTTGCTTTTGCAGAATTCAACGACCCTACCACACCTCTTTATACTCATCCAACCTACCCCCCTCTCTCTACCTACATTCTTGCTACCTCCAACCCACCCAATCACCCCCAACAACACTACCATAACCCACTCAGCATACCCCCACTCTCTCTAGATATGCCCGCTGTCTGTATCCCACTCTTCCTAACTCCAATCCACCGACCTGACACCCACTCTCACTACCACCACTCTCTCTGCTTCCAACTCCCACACTCTTGACTCCCACTCTACTACCACCCACCCCACTCTCTACACACAACCCTGTCTCTACCACCAACTACCCTACCACCACTCTTTCTACAGCCAACAAATCACCACTCTATCTACCCCCACCCACCCTAACCCCACACTCTCTACCACCACCCACCCACTCTGCCAACTCTCTCTACCACTCCCACCTAGCCTTCCAATGCTCTCTACCTCCACTCACCCACCCTACCACCTCTATCTCCACCACCCTACAACTCTCTACCCCCACCCACCCACTGTCCTTTCTCTAACACGACCCACCGCCCTCTCTACCCCATCCACCCATCCTAACCCCTCTTTCTCTACCAAACCCTAACCCCTCTCTCTTTACCCCACCACACACCCCACACACCCTTCCCCCTCCTCTACACCAACCCAACCTATCCCCACACTCTCTCAAACCCCACCCGCCCTACCAACTCTCAATACCCCACCACCCAACCAATTCTTTCTACCACCACCCAACCAACACTCTCTACCCCCACCCCCTTTACCATCTCTATCTTCCCCAACCACTCTACTAACTCACTCTACCCCAACTCACCCTACCAACTGTCTATACCCCCACCAACTCCACCCCCTATCCCTACCCCATGCACCCCAACACCCTCTCTCTAGCCCATCCACCACACCCCCCTCTCTCTACCCCACCCACCGATCCAACCTCCTCTTCCCTACTCAATCCTAGCACTTCTCTCTCTTTACCCCCACACACCCACCTTACCCTCTCTCTATCTCATCCTTCTTCTTTTCACACTCTCGCTTTATTTCTTACACCCTCCCCTTTTTTCCCCATATTTCCTCTTGCTCGGCGATGGCATGCTCTATCAATAGATTCCTACATTGCTCTATTCCCCTTCTCATTCTATGATACACCTGCACCCCTTATCACATCCTCCTTTAAAACGTTGTGCTCTCCCCCTTGCACCCTGGTGCCTTTCAATACAAAATACAAAGAACAGTAGTAAACGGAAAAGAATATTGGCATTGCCAATGCTTGTTTGATATGTGCAATCAGCTGTCCCAGTCCACAAAAAGCCGTCTGTTGCCTATGTTCAACGGCTGAAATTAGAAAAAAGGTAGCATCAGTGATGACAAAGGCAATGCATATGTAGTGAAAAAGGGAATGCATAAGTAGTTACTTCGAATGCTGTTGAATAACAAGTACCAAGTGGCGAAATGCATTATCTCGATGGGCGGGGTTTTCATTGCATCAGACTTAAATAGGTGTGTTGATGAGATGGTCGATACAAAGGAGTGCTATTTATGAATTTCTGTTTCAAGTAAAGTAGCACAAAGAGGTGCACAATCTTTTATTTGGTGCACAGGCTGTCAATCAAATCTATTTCACCACCAGCATGGCAATGCCATGATGGCGAGTCAGGGTTTGTTTTTATCTATTACCTTTAATTACACAGAATAAGGGGATTGACAAATATTTTCCATTGGCGTGTTTAGTCAGCACAACACCATATTCCTAATTAAAAAGAACTCATCCTGAAGGTGGGTTGTGTGTCCTTGCATTCTGTTCCCTCGCAGCTGGATGCCTGGTGAGCAATGGAGTCCTTGCTGGCCTCATGCTGTGGTCCGGAATGTTGTCAGGCGGGGGTGGTTGGGAGAACTTTAATAAGAAATGTACACTTGAAAAGAGCCCTATATCGATTGCCACGAGGCTGCAGATGTGAGGACCTCCTCTTTCAGCACAAAAGTGCCAATGTCACCCAGACCTGCAAACAACATTATTTGTTTCCGACAGAAGTAAACAGGCAGGGGAATGAAAACTATACACCTGCTGTGAGAACAGAATGAAAGTTACCAATCAGGAGTTGTTTTTTACCTTGTTGTTTATTAGACAGAAGAAGGACGCTTGTTTTTTTTTTCCCTATTGGATTGTTTAGTCTGCTTTACCCTGTGGCTTCCTTACAGAAAAGAGCTCTTCAAAGGGTAGGTGACCAGGACAAGTCTGAAATACAGATCAGCCAGGCAGCTTGACCTTCTAAAAGAGTAACATGGGATGACTTCATATCTTTACCGGATGCTGTTGTGTAATTTCTCCCCACATGTGAATGCTTTGTGGACAATGATGCAGAGGAGCAAAAGGAGTCCTACTTTTATTTCTGTGAGATTTGGAGAGCAAATGATAGGAGATCTCTGCTAACTTCACTGTTGCTCCACGCTTTTGGAGTGTGGGTGGACTAAATAGGGATCCATTGTGAACGCTTTCTCCCGTGCTTGTATGGCAGACAGCATTTACAATGACAAAAAAACGCTGTCCCACATGTTAGCATGTCATATACATCGTTTATTTTTCATAGTGAACAGTGTTCACAAAATGAAATTCAGCGCTCTTGGTCATGGGAGAATTACACCTGTATGCCACCTTTTCCTCTTTACATTTCACCCTGCAGTGCAAATAATCAAATTTGGCAGCATGCACCGGGCCACAACTGAGTATAAATGTACCAGGTCCCTGTCATCAAATTACGTCTAGGAGTAACATGAGCTCCTTAGTCTTTCTTTGATTTTCATGATACATTTTACTTCAGTAGTTGGTTATATGAGCATGGTCTTTCTTCTAGCTTCATCACATTTCAAATTGACTCACAAAATTCTACAACACTCACAGAACTATTTGAAAGTGGCATTGAGCACTACTGGTGGTTACATCAACTTGATACTTCATACTCTTAAATAAGTGAGTGAATAAAATGGCATTTCCTTATGTCTTTATACTTAAGTAGTTTCAAACAGAAATAATTTTTTCTTCCGATCCAGGTACTTTGTGACATGCCCCTGCTTCAGTCAAATCAATGATTTAGGACATAGGTTTACAGATGAGAAGTACATCTTTTCTTCTGAAGTCTGGTTATTTTGCTCCATGGGTTTTATTTTCATTCACTTGATGTTGTTTCCAATATGCCCGTTCACCTTAAAATACTGGATCGGTGGGCAGACAACAGGGAAGCAGAGATAAAGTGGAAATTTTGAAAGAAGAAACAACGGGAATGGTGAGATGGATGAATGACATATGAGTTGCATTGTAAAGCCGGACTTGGTTATTGAAGGTGTAGAAGATAGTGCGGGGATGCCCACGCATCAAGGATTTCTAGAAACCAAGCATGCGGAAGTGAGTGGTGAAAGAAAAGCAGGCATGGAGAGCCAAGTCAAGGAGATCCTGCAAAATTATAGATTTAAGAAGTTCATTTATGATTTAATGGAGAGGGCAAGAGTAAGAGGGGTAGAAATATGGAAAGCCAAGGCGCCAGCCCTTTTGGGACCCCACTGTAATAAGCATTTTCAGCAATTCCACTCTTGACTGCACCAGCACTTGTGCAACTGGCTTATAACCTTGCCTAGCCGGCATATATACACACTGCTCTCATGCGTGCCAACTCTTCCTGCTCAGATGCCAGCTCACCCTGCTTTTGTGACATCTTCTCCTGGAATGACTATCCCTGCCCCTATGCCAGCTGTCTCAGAACATGGTGCCTATTCTAGCTTGCACCTGGTCTTCTCTGCTGTTCCAGCAGCATCTTCTCTGGTGTCATCTAAGATTTCTAAAAGCTGATATATGACAGGTATATAAACTACGACTGTTTTCTTTTATGATGAAGGGTTTTGTTTACACAATGAAGCATATGGTTGGAATGGGTCCGATAGTGTCTTCTGGGATTGCACGCCTACTCCCCTTCCCCATTCTCCCAGGAATCCTGAGGATTGATGGCCAACAAAGAAAGAAAGCCTAAGTTCTGGGGAAAGGGTTATGTGGGAAATGTGCCACATATTCATATTTTTAAGGAGCCTATTGTAGGTTTGCCAAATACTATAGTGATTATGGAGTAGTTCACTGTCACAACACACCGCGTCTCAAATACAGTTCAAGGATCGTTATTGTTATAATGGCGAATGGACTCACAAAGGACTCTCTCTCTCTCTCTCTCTCTCTCTCTCTCTCTCTCTCTCTCTCTCTCTCTCTCTCTCTCTCTCTCTCTCTCTCTCTCTCTCTCTCTCTCTCTCTCTCTCTCTCTCTCTCTCTCTCTCTCTCTCTCTCTCTCTCTCTCTCTCTCTCTCTCTCTCTCTCTCTCTCTCTCTCTCTCTCTCTCTCTCTCTCTCTCTCTCTCTTTTCTCCCAGGTGCCCATAAACCCAGGATGGTAACTAGAGATCAGTAACCCCAACTCTCTAAAAAGTGACTAGCCAGTTCTGATGGCCTAAGGGAAACAATCCTTTCTCTCTCCCCTTTTGCAATAATCTAGGTGACTCCTAAGCAAGGTCCCACAATACCAGACTACTGAAAGGGGTGCCTTGTTAACACCCAGGTCTCAGTTGGTCGTTTCCTTGCATGTTCATGTACTCCTTGCCCTGATTTTCTACCCTTCCCCTCACATCCTTCTACTCACGTCTCCTTTCTTCCACCCACTCTTCTTCATCTCTCCCTCTATCGTGTTTTCCCTCTGTCCCTCCGATATTCACCCTCCTACTCTCCTCCATTCACTGTTATGACTCCCCCTCTACTCACTGCTACTGTCTCCTCTCCACACTACTACTCTCCCCTCTCCCTGCTACTGCTCTCCACTCTACCCCACTACTGTGTTCTCCTCTCCAGTCTAATACTTCTCCCTTTCTACACTGCTACTCTCTCCTCACTACTACTCTCCCCTCTTCAGACTACTACTTTCTTCTCCACCCACACCCACTACAGTTACCCTCCTTTCACTCACTCAGTCGCCATTCCATTCCCTCTCATTCACCTCCTACTGTCTCTCTGATAGTTTCACTCATTCACCTTGCAGGCAGTCTAACACCCAAGTGCCACGTTCTCACACCAACCAATTCCTCATCTTGCACACACTTTCAGCAATCATCCTCAACACTACTTTGCACTGTCCTTTCTCTGCTTGGTCTTTTTGTCCAGCATCTCCTCCCTTGACCATACCTGAACAACCCACACTGTCCTGTTTCCTGTAATCCCTTTTTCGTCCCACCATTCCCCTTCCATTGGCTCTCTACCTAAGTGGGTTGTCTTGGCCAACAGCTGTCTCCCTTCCCCCCAGGTGCTGAGCACAAATAAGAGGCTTCACGCTCGCCTCCTTTTCTTATGGGGTCCGCCAGTGCTTGTAAATGGTGGCCTTCCCAACATACAGTAATTTCCAGTGTTCATGTCAGGATTAAAGTACAAACGGAAAGAAACTAATGGAGGGTGTGTACGAGTGTGCAGTTGCCGGCAGTAAGGCAGACCCCTTGTGGCTTTGAGCTTCAGTTTCTTCACAAGCCTTTTACCTGGTTACACCAAGTCTCTTGCAGCACGGAGCGCTGCACAGAGTGTCTGCACAAGTGTGAAGTTGCTGGCAGTGAGGTAGACCCCTTCTGGCTTTGAGCTTCAGTTTCTTCACTGACCTTTTACTTGTTTACACCAAGACTCCTGTTAAGGTCTCTTGCAGCGTAGAGCACCACGCGCAGTGTGTGCAAAAGTGCGCTGTTGCTGGCAGTTGGAGGTTGGTGTAATTGGAGTGGAGGCGTTTTTAGCATCTCTAAATGCATGACGTAAGGAGCAAGCCACCTAAAGAAGTTTGTGTGACTGGCACACACTTGCCTGTTCCCAGCTTTACGATTCAGCCCTCAACCCTAATGAAAGTGACGACTATGTCAGAGCTAGCATCTGCTGAAGGGACAATCGAGGAATTACAACTGGCCATGCACCTTTAGTGGTTTATGTAAGTAAGATAGCTCAGCGGGTTGAGCACTCATTGCTGCGATCTGAGCGTAATCTACAGGTGGCAGGTTCGAATCCCAGCAAAGCCAACTCAGCCTTTCATCCTTCCGAGGTCGATAATTGAGTACCAACTTCGGTTGGGTGATATTGTATGTAAATATGTGCTCTGTAAAGCGCTTTAGAATTAAGACGCTATATAAATAACACATCATTATCATTATTATGTCTCTCCCAAAAGCTCCACATAAGGAAGTAACAATGTCCCTCCACCTTTCCATCCTTAAAAAAAAAAGGCCCATAAAATTCAAGGACAACAAAATGGCTAAAGCCCTTCTAGTGACTACCTACACCAGCTCAAAAGATCACAGACTTTTCCCCACTGCGGGAATCAGAACTGATCTGAGGCATTTTCCATCAGAACCTCAGCCCCCTTGCAAACTTAGCATCGGAGCTCCTGTAATTAATGATCCAAGCCTGCTTAAATTAAATATTTCAATCACTGATGCTCAAGTGCAAACTATGGAGAAAAGTCCTTCATCTTTCGACCATATCAGCAAAGGAACTAGAAAATAGTCACTAGTGTATTTAAACAGTCCCCCTCTTTTCTAATGGAGCATAACCCAATAGAGGAATCAGTCGAACTAGACAACTCAGATTCTTCTCTGTCATCTATCTCATTTGTTCCTTTAAATCCCTCCAGGCTCCATTAAACTCTATAAATCTTGGATGAAAAAATAAAGCTGAGTGCTCCGTCGATATCTATTTTGAACATGGTATTAAGTTCCTTTGTAAATCTTTACAATAATATAAGCAGCAAAGTGAAATCACACTACATTGTACTCTGCGAGATCAAATTACTCTTGGAATTGTGAAAATCAAGCTTTCGCCAGAAATTAGAGGCTTTAGACATTTTAAAAGCAACTAATAGTCATTCACAATTCGAAAGCCCCATTTCGTCTGAAGAGTCACGTAACTCCCGGAAACCAACAGTGGAAGCCGCTCAGGAGGACATTACACATAGTATTTCTCAAGTACTTGAGTCAATTTAGAAACAACTTCAAATCCGCCTAGTAGGCAGGAAAAAAAAAAAAAACAGAAAGGAATCAACGAAAATAATTCTAGGAATTTCAACATACCTCACACCTCACAGAGGAGGTAGCTGCAAGAGCTCGGGATGTTGAGGACGGTGCTCCCTCGTTTAAATCTGCAACATGCTCGGATTAAACTATGTCAAAATCAAGGGAAAAAAATACCTTGAAGGAAAATAATTTCAGAACCACCAAAAAAAGTCTCTTGCCATTAGTCCCAAACCTCAGCAGACATCCTACACAACGAAAACCAGATAACCTCATACTTGGTCCCCTTAAAACCGATGATACAAGCAAACCAAACCAAACTGGAGAGCCTGTGGCAGTTAGCTCAACTAAAACCAAGACTGACTAAGTGCATCTAGAGGTTGAAAACTCTTGGACGTGCCAGGAGCAGGATGTTTCAAACCCAAAGAATTCTCCTCCAATAACGTCTCAATCTTCTCAAACCCAAATTCTGCCGAGAGTATCCTCTGAAAAGAACATCTTTGGAGGCAATCCTTCTGATACTCTCCCCCTCTCTCAACAGCTACCCCCCTCTGCTACCTCCTCTTTCACCCTTTCCTTACAACAAAGAGCTGCCTCCAATGACTCATAAATGGGATTGAAGTATTTATTGTTGACCAACCTCAATGTCTACATAGGGAAAAGCATCCGTCAACAGGTGGAGGAGATGCAAACTATCTACTCCTGGAATTCGTTCTCCAGAGTCATTATGAAATACTTCACAATTGAGCAAACATCCATAAATCCCATGTCTGCGTCTCCCCTCTCCTCCTCTCCCCTCTCCCTTACTGCCTCCCTGCCCGCCCACCCCCCATCTGATTGGTTGTCCTCGTAGTCCCTCCAGGACTACACGACGACCGCTCTCCACGCTCGCTTCTTTGTTGAGCCTGAGCGGGATTGAGCGGTCGCCCGTAGCCCTGTGTGGCCTGCTGTGAGGCTGCCTTCCAGGCCCCGTTGGGCTTTCAGTAAGCTTTTTTATTTCAGGCACTGTTTTGGTTTTTGGCGCTCCGTGCGCGTTGTGCTGCCCCCCTGCCCCTCCCTCCACCTCACTTCCTGGTCCTCCTCTCCCCTCTCCCTTCCCGCCTCCCTGCCCACCGACACCCTCCTCCCCTTCCTCTCCTTCTGCCTTAAATCCCACCCCCCTGGGCAGCCCCCCTGCCCGGCAGCCCCCTCGGCTAAGGGCCCCTTAGGCAAAGGGCGGCTCCTACAGCTGCGGCTCCCTGTGTCTGCAGGTGTCCGCAGGGGACGCCAGGCGCCGGTCCGCCATTCTTTCTGGTTAGCTCCACCTGCTCGCCCAGCCCAACTACCTACACCTTTCCTTTCCTTTTCATTCACATGGTTTCTACACTTCAGTGTGTACCGCTAATTGTGGTAAACTAGGTCTGCTTTTCTCCCCCGCAGGACTCTCAAACTTAGGTGGCCTCTACACTGGGCACCTAATTCGTATTTACTGTGTTACTGTTGCTCTGTAATTGTGGTAAACTAGGTCTGCTTTTCTCCCCTTGCAGGACTCTCAAACTTAGGTGGCCTCTACACTGGGCACCTAATTCGTATTTACTGTGTTACTGTTGCTCTGTAATTGTGGTAAACTAGGGCTTTTTCTCCCCTTGCAGGACTCTCAAACTTAGATGGCCTCTACACTGGGTACCTAATTCGTATTTACTGTGTTACTGTTGCTCTGAAATGTGGTAAACTAGGGCTTGCCGCTTCATTCCTGTCCGCTTGCTCTCTTCTGTCTTCCCCCCCACTCCCTCCTTATTCCATGGTGCTCTCTATCTCTCCTATCTTCTCTAACTGCTTCTCCATTGACTATCCTGCTCTCCTCACTAAATCTGGTAGGAAAAAGTTTAAAAAGGATATCCTGGCCTCCAACCCAGGTCTCCCTATCGCTGACACCTACACTAGTGCCTCCTCCAAGGAAACTCTTACTGACATCCTCTTTTTCGTGCCTTCCCCTGACCAATGGACCCTTCATATGGTCTCACCCGTTGGGATGTCCTCTTGGCCCCCTTCCACTCCTCTAAGGCCATCATTAATGTCTATGCTAATGGGACCGTCTTGGTCCAAGGCCCTCAGGCCAACCTCCACCTCTTTGATAGATGCTTCCCGCGCCTCATCAACTTCCTTTCCTCTCCTGCTGTACCCTCTTCTCTGTCCTCGGCTACCTTGCCTCCACCCTCTCACCCTCTCACCCTGCCCTCTCTCTGGCTCCTTCTTCTTCACCTCCACAGGGCGTACCTCTGATCTGTACCCCTCCCCGGAAGTCCTTCAAGGATGGCAACCTTCTCCACATTGCCACTCTCAACTCTCGCTCTGCCGTCAAACATTCCTCTGATATCTGTCGCCTTCTTGAGGAACTGGACCTTGACATCCTCGGTCTCACTGAGGCATGGTTCATGGCCAGCTCTGTCACCAGGTTTGACACACTCCTACCTGACGGTCACAAGACCCTCTCCTTGCCCAGGCCCAATCGTGCTGGGGGGGTGTGGCCCTTATCTTCCCTGAGTGGATTCCTGCCACTGTCACTCCTACGCAGACCTACTCCTCATTTGAATGCCTTGTCTACCGACTCTCGCTCTCTCCTAGCCATTCCCTTACCGTGGCTACTATCTATCGGCCACCTGGTCAAATTTCCTCCTTCCTCTCTGAGTGGGCTGACCTCTCCTCCTCACGCCTGTCCTCAACCACTCAACTCCTCTTTCTTGGAGACTTCAATATACACCTTGATGCCTCCTGTCCTCCCTCTGGACTCTTTCGCAACCTCTGTGACTCTCTCACTCTCTATTCTCCCGTCTGGGCCGACCCATTCTGCAGGGCACACTCTTGATGCTCTGATCTCTTCTGACCTTCCCCTCTCTGTCCCTCTCTCCACTCTTCTCTCCTGGTGTGATCAATTTCTGCTATCATCCCACCTCACCTTCCCTACCGCACAGGCAAAGCCAACCTCATCAGTGCCACCCACCTTCGCAGTCATCCGACCCATGAAGCGCGTGTCAGTTGAGGCTTTCGCCACCACCTTCTCGCCTCCCCTCCCCCTCGGCTGACTCCCACCCTGACACAGCCCTCTCCACTCTCCACTCTGCTACATCTGATAACCTTGATATCCTTGCCCCTTTCATGAGAATCCGCCTGAAGCCCAAAGCCAAATGTAACTCCTGGTATGACTCGGATCTTGTCACCCTTAAACGCAATTGCAGGGTGGCAGAGAGGAAATGGCGTGCTTCATGTTCATCCTCTGACAAACTGGCCTGCCGCCTGCTCCTAAGGCAATACCGGCTCTCCGTTCTCACTAAGAAGAGAGCCCTTATCAAAGCCCGCATCTCTGCGGCATCTAACAATTCGGCCGAACTCTTTAAAATCTGCAAGGAGCTGGCCAACCCTGCTGCAGTCTCCACCTCTCCTGTCCCCTCCCTGGCCCTCTGAACGGCACTGGCCTCTCACTTCATTTCAAAAACTCAGGACATCCTTTCCTCACTCTCCTCCTATCACCTCCCCTCCTCTATTACCTGCTCTCCCTCTGGCCCTTCTGGAGCCACCCCTCCTCCCTCCTTCTCTGCCTTTCCCCTTTTTTCTGCTGACGAGGTTTCGAGACAAGTCCGATCTATTAAAGTCTCGTCAAAACAGGTCCACCCCTGTTCCTCCAAAACTATCAAGGACCACATCGTCTCCCTGGCGCCTGCCCTGGCTGACTTCTGCAATCACTCCTTCGCCTCTGGAGTCTTCCCCCTTCTTAAGAAACCCTCTTCCGACCCCTCCTGGCCAGCTAACTATCGCCCAATCTCTATCACTCCCTTCCTGGGCAAGCTCCTGGAGAAACTGGCCATCTCCCACTTAATCTCCATACTGAATCTGTTGGTCATCTTCATGACCATCAGTCTGGCTTCAGAGCTGCCAGAAGCGCGGAAACTGCTCTCCTGAACATCCGTGAGGACCTGCTCTCAAACCTTGACTCTAACACCCCTTGTGTTCTCATTTTGCTCGACCTCTCTTCTGCCTTTGACACTGTCAACCACACCATCTTGCTCAACCGTCTCCGTGATAACCTGGGTATCACTGCTCAAGCTCTGGCGTGATTGACCTCCTTCCTCTCCAATCAACCCTCCCAGGTCCAACTGGGTTCCTTCCTCTCTGACATCTTTTTCTCTACCTGTGGTGTCCCCCAGGGATTTAACCTCTCCCCCTAGCTGTTGAACCAGTATCTGGCACTTCTTGCTCACCATATCGCCGCTCTCTGTCCCAACTTTCAGTGCTATGCGGATGATACCCAGCTCATTTTCAGGCTACCTTTGGCCTCCTCTTCCCCTTCCCTCATCTCTGACTCTCTTTCTGCTATCCAGGAATGGTGTGCTGCCAACAACCTCTGCCTTAATGCCAGTAAGACTGAGATTCTACTTATCGGCACACCCACTCCCTCCTTCCCTGCAGCTCTCTGGCCGGCCTCCCTTGGCCCTCTTCCTGCTCCTACCTGCAAGGCAAAAAACCTTGGGGTCATCTTCGACTCCACACTCTCTTTCTCTCCTCACATATCTGACGTCTCTAAGAAGTCACACTACCAGCTACACGTCCTCAGAGGTATCCTTCCTTTCCTCTCCTTCCACCAGAAGCTCACTGTCTCCAGAGCCCTGGTTCTCTCGAAGCTGGACTACTGTAACAGCCTCCATCTAAACCTTCCTGCCTCTACTCTCCGCCCTTTGCAACTCATCCAGAACAGGACTGCGAGACTTGTCCTTGGCCTCAAGCCCAGGGACCGTATCTCTCCAGGACTGAAATCGCTACACTGGCTCCCAGTTGCTGCGAGGATTAAGTTCAAAACCCTCTGCATTGTCCACAAGACCTTCTGGGGCCTTGGGCCAAAATACCTTCAACTCTCTTTTCCTAAATATCTTCCTTCTCAAGCTCTTCGCTCATCCACCTCCAACTACCTCAGGGTCAGCCGCTTCTCCAAGCAACGAGCTGGGGGTAGATCTCTCTCTGCAGCAGGGGCCTCCCTCTGGAACAGCCTTCCTGCCTCCCTGAAACTTGAGGAGAACCATCTCCGGTTCCAGAAGCACCTCAAAACCTTCCTCTTTGCCTCTGCTTTCTCTCCCTCTCTTCCCTGCTAAAATCACTGAACCTGCACTGAATCTGCAACTGGGCCACTCACCGATCTTGGTTCTTGGCCCAGCCACTCTTCCCTTCACTGCCTACCTGCACTACGGGACTGGCTCTGTATCCTACAGCCCCTTCTTCCGGCACTTACCTTGCACTTGCCACCAGCTGGCCCTTTTATTTATCTTGTATTCTACTAACCATGTACTGCACTTTCCTTGCACTTGCCACCAGCTGGCCCTATTATGTATCTTGTATTCTACTAACCATGTACTGCACTTTCCCCTCTCCCCTTCCCCTTGCACTTTTCCCAGTCCCCCTACCCGTGCACTTGCACAATCTGAATAACACCTGGCCTAGTAGGATCGTTGTCTGTCTCCCCTTGTTCCCCCCCTGCCTCGTCGCACCTTGAAACACTTGTGTATAGGCGCGTTACAAATGCCATATCATATCATATCATAGTCACCTTAAAGGACATCAATTTATTTTATTTTATAGATGATACCCGCACAGAGTAATACGTTTTTGAATGATGCGGAAGCCCTTGTACTCCATATTATGAGTTTAATCTAAAAACTACAGGATATAACCCAACTGATCTACAAAATTTTATGTTATGTTGATTTATACCGTGCACAGCTACCAGCCAAGGGCAGTCTCCAGGTGCTCATGTGGCTCTGCAATAGATGTGATCTTGGTGTGTTATTAAGGATAGGATGAGAGGATAGGTTCAGAATCAGGAGGAACTGGCGTCTGTGAGTGTTGTATTGCATGTGGGAGTTAGTACATGAGGCTCTGTGCTTTGTAACCATATCGGAAAAACTCAGTGCCTAGGGTGTGTGTCAGTTTTTGTGTGTGTTTGATGCGGTGTTGGGGTGGGCTGTTGTTGTGTGCACTGGTCAGTTGTGTCCATAAGGGATCCAGAGTTGAGGGTGGTAGTTGGTGTATGACTATCTGTTGTATTGATGTGTAATTGTGTCATTGATGGTTTTATGGACTATGCGGCGAGTGGTTCACTCTAGGTGAGCTTCCCAGATCTCCTTGTCTGAGATGACTTCCCTTGCGGTTATGGTTGCAGGTTGGTAGTTGAACCTAGTGTGTTCCTTGTTGTTTCTCCTGGTTATTTGTGGTTGTTGGCTGAGGACCTGATGTCTGGTTGATTCCCGGAAGGGTGCACAGCAGGAGTTCTAAGTATAGTGGGCAGGGCCCTTTGGTTGGTCTGCCATCTTTCGGGGCTCTGTCTAGTGGTTGGGCCTCGATGGGGTGCGGGTAGGAAATGGGGTGGTACTGTGTTCTGGTCTTCAAAGCGATTGGTGCAGTTATCTGTGAAACCATGCCCCTTTGTGTATTTCTGTTCGGTTTGTGATGTTAATGCTGCCAATGTCCATTTGTGGTTGTCATTGGCTGTTGAATAATGAGGTTTGGAGCGATTTCCTGAAGGTGATGTGGTCTTTTGTGGTTCAAATTTTGTGGGCATGGTGTTCCAGGTGTTTGTAATTTGACATGAGAAAACTATTCCCCGAATTTCCTTTTTTCAAAATGTTTTGTCTCTATTTGTAGGTTCTTCCCTGATCTTAGGTCCCTTCTTGGCCAGTACCAGCTGATCCTGTCTTGGAGGAATTCAACTCCTTGTCTGTGCAGGGCTTTGTGGACAATGCAATTTCTTGGCGAGTCTTTCCAGCATTCCGCGGTGAAGGCTCTTTGTGTAGTCAATTCTTGAGAGTATTAGAAATATGATTGTGAGGGTTCTGTGAGGGAAGGAGAGGTAAGGAAGTAATCCTCTGAGTAGTTTTAGGAAGAAGAAGCATGTTTTTGGTATTGTGTTGACTTGTGGTTCCAGGGATAGTCCATTGTCCATGAGTATTCCTAGGTTATTAACTACGTAAGAAATTTCCGGTTGCATTCCCATGCCAGGCAGCCAGGCCAGTTGTGGGTTTCCTGAGTTGGTTTTTACAGGTGAGAGCATTGTTTTCCTCTTAGCCAAGTTCAGTTTAAGGTTGTTCATTGTCATTCAATTGGAGATGTCTCTGAGGCAGTTGTTGGGGAAGTTATTTTGTTCCTAAGTTGTGCTCGTTTTCACAATCAGTTGTGTGTCGTCTGCATAGTTATAGGCAGTTAGTCTGTGGGTTGGAATGATTTTCATCAGTGGACACATGTAGATGTTGAAATGCAAGGGAGAGAGGCTGGTTCCCTGTGGGACCCTGTAGGTTATATTTTTGGTATTTGAGGTGAATGGTGGTAGGTAGGTTCTTTCAGTTTGGTTTGTTAGGAAGGAGATATGTTCCTTTAGTGCGGATTGCTGTATTCCACATTCCATCAGTCTTTTTATTAGTATTGCATGTCTGATTGTGTCGAAAGCCACTGATATGTCCAATAGTATGAGGGCTGATTGGGGGCGGTCGTCAGAATTTATTTTCAGGTCGTCCCATATCGATAGGAGCACAGATTCTGTTCCTCTCATTGGTCTGAAGCCAACTAGTGACTGGTTGAGTATTCCATTTGTTTCAACATATTTAAGTAGGATTTTGTACACATGATTCTCCAGCATCTTCCATGGGTATGGCAGGTTGCATATCGGTCTGTAGTTGCTTGGGTCTTCCGCACTTTCTGATTCCTTTTTTACCAGTGGTTTGATGTATGCTGATTTCAAGGTGGACGGTACCATTCCTCATTTGAGTGGTAGGTTCATTAGGTACTGGAAGTGTGTGGTTGGGGTTCTGTGGCTGAGGGTTCCTTTGAAGATGTCAGGGGGCAGGGATCCCCTGGGGATCCTGCAAGGTTGGTGCCCTTGATCAGTGTGGCAACGTGTTCTTCTGTAATTGGTTCTAGGTAAGTAAGCAGGTGAGTTTTGCTGTAGTCTGTGTTTCGTCCCTTGTCTGTGGTACGGTAATTGTCATGTTTGCCTGGGTTGTGTTGATGCTCTGCTGGATTGTTTCTATTTTTCATCTCAGCTGGTTGGTGATGTTGTCACACAGTTAAGTGTTGAGCATGACCATCCCTCTGTGCGCTTTGGTCCTGAAGTTATGCTGTATGGCGTGCAGCGTTGCTAGTACAGTAAGGTCTTACTCCTGACCTTGTGAGATAGAAAGATTGACATAAATTGTGATAGACAATCCTGCTCGCCCCAACAAATTATTGCAAATTAATTATATCCAATATTCTCGGTTTATTGAAGTCTGTTCTTAAGGAACAAAGAAACAGCCAACATGTATTTCGGCACTGAGTCTTTCTCAGGGTTTCAGTAAAGCAAAACAGTGGCATTATTGACAAGTTTCAATGACTCTCAAGATGTGCCATTGGTTTGTTATTCTGAGTGTTGAAATGAAAAGTGGTAATGCAACTCACCAATGTTCTCTAATTAGATGCCCCTCTTGGGTAAAGCAAAAATCATAATAATAGGCTCCTGGAAAGTACTGGCCATTGCACGGAATGTTGGTGAGTATTAGCACTTTTGTGTTCCAAGTAATATTTATTTAAAACCACCTACACATTTGCTTATTCAAATTCTTCTGTAGGAAATGTCAGTCAATAATGCCTCGGATGGTGGGTGGTTTGTCTGCGAGAAAATTGACAATTGGCTATTTAGAATAGTGTTGGCATAATGCACTCACTAGGGAATGGATTTACAAGAAACTACCACCCATCTTTAGAAACTTGGTGTTCCAATATATGGGGATATCATTAGTGCAGATCAGCATAAAAACATATAATCCTGCAAAAAACAGGAAATAATATTGTATGGCAGTGTCGATCGAAAATTAAAGTAAGCTGGTTGCTGAACTATTGTGAGTATGGCACAGACAATATTAAACACAACAGCGAGTGTTCGGCGCCTCTAATGGCTAATGAAATCAGATGCAAAAAAGTTATTCTCAGTGGATGAAGGGTTCTTACCTAAGATTGATAGGCTTCCCGGTTAAGGGGATCCTTGCAGGGTATCTTGGTGCCGGGACCAAGCAGGCACCATTAGTGAACTCGTATTTATGTAGATCCCGGTCATGTGATGTCACGCGTGTTACGTACGTGATGTCACAGGCGTGCTACCTGTTGTAAATACTGCACTGGCCTCTATTTGAAGTCAGTCTTTAAAAGTAAAAATGACCATTGTTGTCATTGAAATAGTGGCTTCTAAAATGGAAATGTGCAGCCCAATGTAATGTTGACATTATGGGGTTCGCTATATTGTACCACGTTGCAAAATGATTTGTGGGCCCTTGTTGGCAGCTAGTCATGAATGGTTATAACCAGAAAATTCTTATCGAAAAAAGCGGTTTGTCCCCAATGAGTAAATGGGCATGAGTATCGACTGCAGGAGACCCGGAGGTGTAAAATGTCACTAAGTTTTGGGTATCTCGGGACCAGTAGTATAACTGGGGTGGGGGTGAATAGAACCAGATGTATCGCAAAATTTGATAGCTAATATTATATTGGTGGCAATGTCCAATGTTCATCTTTATACATGGGTTTGTGGGGTGCTTCATCCAACCCGCAGAATGATAATTAGATGATTAACTTGCGGTAGGCAATTGCCAATAATCACATGTAGTTGGTTAATTAATAGTAGGGACTAGATTCCCCAGTCACATGAAGTAACTGTACTGAAGACATGTGATCATAACAATTTCAGCAAGAAAAATGGCAACTACTGTAATGGTGTCATGAGTGAGGAATTCTTATATACCAATATTTCGATGTCACGCATGAGTTGCTGACATAGTGCTGTATATGTGACTGTTTCCCAGCCCTCCAATGTAATGGCATCATGAATGATGAGTTGTAGTATATACATATATGGTGTAATTGAAACATCTCTAACATCATTTTGCGCATGACACAAGTATTTCAAGCCCACAGAGGGGTTCCAGTATTGTTTATATTGTTAGTCATTTATTACGTTGTCAGCTGGGGTAAATGCACTGGTACATTGCAACATAAATCACATGCAAATCAGCCCATTAAAGGAAAACATTAATCTCATGTTCTGTGTTTAATCCTTCCGTAGTACAGCATAATTGGCAGATGCATTTGGATTCCATGCGTAAGATTACAGAAACTTTGCACCGGTGCAAGTACAAACTTGGCACAGTATTAGCACCAGGGCAAAGTTTGCCCTATTTTTAAAAACACTGGGACACATTAAAAAAAAGCATTGCACCTCGCCAAGTGCAGTTTGGCATATTAAAAGCACCGGAGCAAATTCAAAACCCTTTTCATCATCCACAAGGCTGTGTGGCGCCTGGGACCTCTCTACATCCAGCTTTCCCTCCCAAAATACCACCAAACAAGAATCTTTCGATCCTCTGGCTTCAACTCTCTTCAAGTGAAACGTTTCTCCAAGTAGAATGAAGGAGGCAGATCCATCTCTTTGGCTGGCACCTCCCTCTGGAACAGCCTCCCTCCGCGTCTCAGATTTGAGCCGGATCTTCTTAAGGTCCGGAAACTTCTCAAGTCCTTCCTTTTCGCCTCTTCCTTCTCTCTCCCCCTCCCATGCCAAACTCTCAACCTGCCACTGCGATCGGGGCCCGGTCCCTTCCAAGTCATACAGGGAACAAACCACCCCTCTACCAGCCCCTGCCAGTATCCTATGCCACCACTTGCCCTCAGGGGTCCTTTCTTGGACTGCCCTTCTGTTCACTGCACGTTTTCTTTCCTCCCCCCTCTTTCCCCTGGCACTTGCTGTCCTGGCCTGAATAGCACTCACCCTCCCCCACCCGCGAGGCTCCCCCACTATGGCACTTCTACATCCACCCCCACCCCCTTGCACCTATCACCTTGTCATGCATTTACACAGTAGAATTATCACAAGGCCAATATAGCTGTTTCATTATTCTTGTTGTTTGCCTTTGATTTCCCATGCCCCCTCCCCCCTTCTTGTCTTGTGGCGCTTGGAAACACTTGTGTATAGGTGCCATACAAATGCCCAATAAAAAAAAATAAAAATAAAATGAAAGCAGTAACACCTGGATGTGGGATACCTGGCAAATGAGAGAAAGGCCTAGAATGAGGACACAACAGTAGAGCAGTTAACACCTAGATTTGGGATACCTGGCAAGTGGGAGAAAGGCCTTGACTGGGGACACAACAGTAAAAGCAGAAATGCATATATGTGGTGTAACTGGCAAGTGGGAGAAGGCCTAGATTGAAAAAACAACAATAAAAGCGGTAACACCTACGTTTTGGATACCTGGCAAATGGGACAGAGGCCTGGGTTGAGGAACACAACAGTAAAAGCGGACAATAACATCTAGATTTGGGATACATGGCAAGTGGTAGAAAGGACTAGATTGAGGACCCAAAAGTAGAGTGGTAACACCTAGATTTGGGATACCCGGTAAGTGTGAGAAAGCCTATTTTGAGGACACAACAGTTTGAGGGACACAAAAGTACACTGTGCCGATTGTGAAGCTTATGTACTTTTTGGTTAACTTTGGTGTGTTATGTTATGAATAAACGGGGAGCAGTAGGATTTTTGGACTGCAGTGATTGCTGTATTCCCAACCAAAACACATGTAAAATCTTACAAGCCGTACGGACGTTTTAAGGATTCAATGTAATAATGATTTGATCCCTGGATGATCAATACAAGTATTCAATTCCACTACCTCAACCAAATCAGTCGATAATGACTGGTCTTGGCTGCCGCAGACTCTGACTGTAAATAACAAGGGCTTAGACATCCATGGAACAGGTCTTCCGGAAAACAAAAGAGAATCTGAACCCACACCTTTGTGCTTGTTATCGTGGAATGTGAGAGGACACCAACATCTTATAAAAAATAAGAGCCTGTAGCACCCTAAAAAAAAACTATTTGTTACTTTTCTTTCAAGAGGTTTGTTTTTTAACTCCTTATGACTTTGACAGTTTGAAAACCTTTCAAAAACTGGACATCCGACCAAATGGGGGCCAACCATATGGTGGCTACTTATTGCTGTGAACACAACCTAACCTTGCACGCAACACTTATTTCCAACAATGAGTATGCTATTTTGGGAGTCATTAATCATATTGAAATGGGAAAAAAACAGAAACGTTTTATTGATCAACTTGGACTGGTATGCCTCATACTCCAAGTTAGATTTATTTATAGAGAATGTTTGCACAGCTGTAGATACACATATGATCCCATCTGGTAATAGGGACATTATAGTAACAGGTGACCTGAACTCTATTTGCATACATTCCTCTGCCATTCCAAGAAGGACTGAAGATGTGAAATGGTTGACTTTGTTTGATGGTCAGGGGTTACAAAAGCTGAATGCCAATTTTAAGGGCGACATGCCTAATAGACACACTTGGCATGGGGGTGCTGTTAGAAACCCGAAGGTGTCTCACCCGCTAGTCCCCGCGGATCTCTCTCTCAGGTGAGCAGGACACGCCCATCACCTTTGGATCCAGAGCCTGGGGGTGGACCATTGTGAGAGGATCACCTGAGTGAGTGGACCTCAGGGCGTGGGAGTGGGACACCGGATGGTGAGACACAGTATCCCTCTCTTCCCTGTAACACATTTATCCCATCCTATCCGTTAGGATATTTAGAAACTCAACCTCCCCCTTTTGCTGCATGAGCTCTTTCTTATGGCCAGCCCGCTAAGGGAGAAAACAGACTCACACCGAGCTATGTACATGACTTGTCCCAATAATATGGCCTGACTTCCATTACACTTCCCCAAACGGATACAAGGCAGATCACGAGAGCACACTCTAAGCGTGGCAAAACACACAAAGGTACAGCAGATTCAAGTTGGCAGTTGAACAAGGGGAAAAAGATGGCCGGGGACAAGAGGTTCATGAGATGGGCAAAACCCATGACTTTGTTGATGGGAAGCCATTACTTTAAAGGTACTTCAAGGCAGAAAATGTAAGACCAGGAAACAAGGCTAAAGAATCCTGCATTGTGTGTCCAAGATATTGAGGTTCCTCCTGCGCGACTGACCAAGGCAGGGAGGATCAGCAGACGCTGTGGTATCATCCTTGGCTCCAAGAACAAAGAAGTGACAGAGAACAACACAGCCAGTGAGTTGGGGAGACCGGTCTGTGTTTAAGTCAAGGTTGCAAGTGGCAACATTATAAAGTGAGTGCTGGAAGAAACACTCTTAAATGCGTGTGATGAAAGATGCGAGTGGAGCTAAATTGCTGGTAATTATTTGAACATTAGAAGAAAAGATACAATACCGTTGACAGAGTGGTCCAGCACTGTGAATGTGCTCAATCGAAGGTCTCTGTATGGTATCTTGGAAATGAAAGCAGAAGATCGATGCGAAGTGTAAATTGTGTGTGGTAAATCGAAGTGGTAAAACCCACTGCACATTCAAAAGTCTTTCATTCTGGTATCAAAGGGGGATCTGAGCCCGGACGAGGGGGATTCAACGTCTGAGCCCGAACGAGGGAAAGCAAACTGTGAACATTGTAGAAAAGGGGTCTGAGCCTGGACGAGGGAGACTTGTGGTCTGAGTCTGAAGGAGGGAGACCAGTCTTGAACTTTTGAAAGTGAAACCTTGACAAAGGAAAGGAACTTTTGTGTTTTGTTTGCTGCATCAAGCCCTCTCCATTAAGAGACTGTCACTGCGAGAGATACTGATGCGTATTGACTTGATGCCTATGTGTTGAACTGTTACCTTGTGGCCAAGAAGATAGATTGTGTGCAAAGCTTGCATTTGACACCTTTCCCCACGATGAAAACGTGGGGAAGGAAAGCTAACTGCTCAACCATCCTGACATATCATTTCTTGAACACTTTTGCATACATTGTTATCCCACACCATTTTGTATTTAGAAGTAAGGATTGGCAATAGATTTATTAGTATAGGCTCTTTTATTTTGACAGACTCCACTAGGACTGCGTTATTAATGTTTGATGGTTGTAGCTTGCTCCATCCTTAGATGATGTTTAGATGAAGTTCAATAAACACCCTTGACCTGTGAACACTTGTGTCTGTCTTCACTGTGTCTTCCTTACAGTGCACAGACATCATGTATTGACTACATCTTTATGTATCCTTCAATCTTTTCAGAATATGTAGATTTCTAAATGTCTAAGCATCTTCATCAATCACCACCAGTATCCAACTTAAAAAAACAGGAACTGAGAAAGAAGTTGAGATAAATCAAACATGGGAATATATCATTTGACAGCAAAATTGAAAATCTAAACAACTACGACAGCACTATAAATGTTGTCTAAAAGGCCATAATCATATTTAGTTTACAGACACATAGTGAAGCCATGTTGCAAGCTATTTTAACTTAAATTGGCATATTATTAATTCCATGTGTCAACAGGCGGTGGATTTGTATTTTGTATTTTTATTGTGCTTCATAGCACCTTTATCCAAAGTGTTTTACATAGAAAGAAAACAACAGTACATAAAAATCAGTAGTGCATTATGACGTTCAGACAATTCTGGTAACAAGCAATCAAGGACAATGAAGCAGCTGAGTTTTCAGGGAACAACAGAACAAAGTGTAGGAAGTAATAGAACAGAGAGACAGGGGGAGCATGTTCCAATGAAGAGGAGCAAGGAGCTGAAATGAACGAAAGCGAGATTGAGCACAGGGGGGGCAAAGAACATTCAGCCTGAAAATACAGGAAGAACTAAGAGTGCGAGAGGGAGTATAGAAGGAGAGAAGAGAAGCAAGATAAGCAGGGGCATTCCCATAAAGAGATTTAAAAACTAAACAAACAAAGTGAAATTTAAGTTGAGAATGGAAGGGTAGCCAACTAAGATAGGCAAGAGAAGGAGAGATCAAGTCCAGATAGGAGATAAGACAAAGTAAGTTAATAGAAGAGTGATAGATTGATTTGAGAGGAGCGATTCATGAGCAGGGAAGGCCAAAGAGCGTGACAGAGCAATAAAATAAACACAAAAAAATTAGTGAGCAAACGAGAAGTTTTGTAGCATGAAAGTTGAGGAAGGGACAGACTCTGGGCATATTATAAAAGTGAAAGCGACAGGAACGAGATGTGAGAGAGATATGGTAGGCAAAAGAAAGATTAGAATCGAAATGAAGACCAAGGTTACACGCAGTGGGAGAAGCAGATAAAGTAGAGGGAGGAAAAGTAATAGACAGAGGTGGGGGATGTGGAGGGAGAATGTTAGCCGGAAATAATAAGATATCAGTCTTTCCTGCATTTAAAGTGAGAAAATGAGAGGCCATCCAAGATTTGGTGGTTGAAAGACATGGTGAAAGAGTGTGATGAAGATCAGGAGTGAAAGATGAGAAAGATACAAAAAGCTGAGTATAATCAGCATAGGAGCGATGTGATAGTCCAAAAGAGGAGATTATAGGAGCAAGTAGTGTAGTATATAAGGAGAATAGAAAAAGACCCAGAACTGACCCTTGGGGACCACTGTGATCAAGGGACAACGGTGCAGAAGAGTTACCGCACCAGGAGACAGAAAACGTTTGATTAGATATGTAAAAAGAAAACCACGATAGAACAGACCCCTGAAGACCCAAAGAGGAAAGGGAGCCCAGAAGCAAGGAGGAGTGATCCACTGTGTCAAAAGCTGCAGATAAGTCAAGAAGAATAAGAACAGAAGAGTGTCTAGAAGAGCAGGTTGTGAGGAGGGAATTAAACACACTGATCAAGTGTCTCAGTGGAGTGACGGGGGCGAAATCGATTGATTGAGGGGAAGAAGGGATAGATCAGAAACAAATGTTGACATTTGTGAATAAACAAGGCACTCCAGAAGCTTAGATTTAAAAGGTAAAAGAGATATGAGATGAAAATGTGAAACAAGAAAAGGATTAGCCAAAGGTTTTTTAGAATACAAATAATAATTGCGTGGTTGAATGCAGAAGGAAAAGTGGAAGTAGAAGACAGATGGTGAAAGAAAGAAGCAAGAAATGGTAGACAAAGTGGATAGATTTTAGGAATAAGCACTGAGGGAATAGAATCAGTGGGTGCAGTGGTAGGGTGAACTTTGGCCAACAAGAGAGCCAAATCAGAGTCAGAAACAGGAGCAAAGTTAGAAATAATATTAGAAAGGGCAGGAAAAGTTAAAGGAGAAGATTTATAAGAGGCGAGGATAGAATATCCTGATGTAGAGAATTAACTTTGGAAGAGAAAAAATGTGCGAAATCAGATGCTTCTAAAGATGAATTAATAGAAGGATCAGGCATAGGTGGGGAGACAAGCGAAGTTAAAGTTTGGAAAACAGCCGAGGGTGAGCAGATTGAGTATGAAGAAGATCAGAAAAATAAGTACTGGATAAGCAATGTAACCCAATTTCAGAGGATTTATTGGGTATGTATATATATATATATATATCTGTGATTTATATAAGAGATCAGATTGTTATCATTCTTTTTCATGTGACTCAGTGGACTGGGCTCTGAATTTTGGCTGTTAAGACATCGGACTCCTCATTAGAAAATCTTCCAATTCGAGAGTGCCCGGCCCTAATTAAGTAATTATACATAGCATTTCGGTGCTGGACTGCCCATGTGGGCGGGACAAAGACTGATATGAAAATGGATATTTCCCATCTGTGAAAGGTACAGTGAGCAAAAAGTGTGTGCTGCAAACTCTCATCTCAGAACAGGTTATCATGCCATGTTCTTTCTGGAGAGGGGCGCCTGCTACCTTTTTTGAAATATTTGAAAGGAACTTGGGGTTGGTCACCCTGAGTTACCTGGGGGCAACCAGACGTGGACTCCCTGCTCACTGTGCTCAGAGAGACAAAGCTTCACCTCACTGATGAGGCCCAACAAGGCTGAAACATGTGTATGGGGTTGTTTTTGGTACTCTTGTTCAGAGAGGAATTGCCATAGTATTTCGGTGCTGGACCTCCCATGTGGGCGGGACAAAGACTGATATGAAAATGAATATTTCCCGTCTGTGAAAGGTACAGTGAGCAAAAAGCGTGTGCTGCAAACTCTCATCTCAGAACAGGTTATCATGCCATGTTCTTTCTGGAGAGGCGCGCCTGCTACCTTTTTTGAAATAAAACAGACCCAGATATATGGGGCTCCATTCTATATATTCGCTTTAAGAATAATATTTATGCAAGGACTCTGCCTGACACCAGGAAACTATCTATTATCAACCCTATATATAAAAAAAGGGGAAAGGGAAAATCCTCTTAAATACTGAGCTGTTGCCCTGTTGGATGCTGGCCGACAGCAACATTTTTGCTACACTCATTCTCGGAACTAGAAGTCTGGGCTGTCAACTCTGGCAGATTGATTAATTATCAATCTAACTTTAGAAGGGCTGGTCAGAACAACTTTGCATGGTTTTATGCTGGATGTTTTCCAGCATCTGGTATGGAAAAAATATTCTATTGCACTCTACATTGCCATTGTAGACCTCTCATTGGCTTTTGATTCAGTGAATAGATCTCTTCTCCGGTCACAATTGAAAGCCTGGAAGATCCCTGATGGGTTACATAACATCTTGGTACACCTGCATTGAGACACAATAGTCCAGATAAGACTAAATCGACAGTGCTCCGTAACAGAAAATTACGGACATATAAAGACCTGAGACAGGGATGCATATTTGATCCCTGTCTTAAAAATCTGTATATTGCTGATGTTGATGATTTTCTGGTCAAAGCCTCCTTTGTTTCTCCCTGCATAGGCCCCATAAAGATCTTTTGATTAGCCTATGCGGTTGATATCATCCTATGAGACCACACTCAGGTAGGCTTACAGCGCCTTGTAAATGCTTTCTTTTTTTATACAAAATGCAATGATCTAACAGTAAACCCAAATAATACCACCATTATTCGATTTTCTCAATACTCAAAAAAGGGTTTGCGCTCTACTTGGAAAACTGACTCACATAAACTTTTAACCATTAAAGGAATAAGATACTTGGGATTTGATGTGATGGCTACTCCAAATAGAAATGAGGTTTCTACCCATCAAAAGGATAAAGCATTACTGTGGCATTTCAAAATGATGAAAATAAATAGTTCACATGGGAGATTCTTTGTTATACGTTCAATTCATTACTAAAAGACTAAGGTTATTCTGCCACTCCTTTATGGTCTGGAAATCTGTCATCAGGCCACAAGCCTCAATTTATTGAAAATTGAAAGTATTATATGGAAAATGTCTTGTCCTTTCCCAACTTGTGTTCGAGTTGATCTCCTCCACTATGAGCTTGGCCTTGTATCTTTGAAGTATTGGTACCAATGGAAACAGCACCAGCTTTATAAACTCTTGTTGTACCCACTCAGAAATTTAATTTGTGATGATCTCCATCAGCTCCTAAATGAATCACAGATATAAGGAATGGCCAACTACAGAGAACGTTGTGATTTAATATTGCATTCAATGAGCCTGCTGCCTTCCATTTTAGTAGTTGGGTACCAAACAGCAAAAAAGCTTTTTGAGCAAAACTTGTGTGAAACCAATAGAAGAGCCTATCAATATAAATGATCACAGGTTCTTCTGATGTCTGAAACAAGTCGTGATAAACTTCTGCGTTATTTAATGCAATTTCCTAAAACATATTGGGGAACACAAATCCTACAATTCTTTGTGAATTTACTCCCTGCGAGAGAGATGATCAGCATTCGTAATAATGTTTATGTTTATGTTAATGTTTATTGAATTTATATAACGCTTTAAGTCAAAGAGCTTTACAATATAACAACAGGTACAAAAGTGAGAGAAGCATATTTACAAACATGAACAGGTCATTAGAACAATAAGTAGAACTATTTAGAAGGGGGGAGGAGGGTGGGGATAGGGTAAAGGAGGGGGTAGGTGAAGGGAGTTACGGTGTAGGATTTGAGGTGGGGATGCATGGGGGGGGAAGGGGAAGTGATCTGGTGTCCTCATTGCCTTTAAGTACTATTTGTTACTAATTTAAGGTCAGAGGGGAAGGAGAGAGGATTGGGGAAAGGAGGGAGGCAAGGGTAGGAGAGGAGGGGTAGGGAAGGGAAGTCGGGGGGGAGTGTAATAAAACTGTACCAGATTTTTGCTCACGATATAACAATTTGGAAATTATGAAATCACTTCAGCATTTATTGGTGGAATACCCCACTTTGATGCATTTGTGGTATGTTATTTTTGAGAGATGTGTTCATCATATTGACTGGCTATCTACTAATGAATGTTGGTGTTGCTTATTTGCTGGCCATGACATTTCTCTAATGATTGCTCTCATTAGATTTTTAACAAAAATGGAATTGACTGATTTGAAATTGATGCTATCGTGTAAAAAATGAATTAAGTTTATTAGCCAATATTTAGGATGTGGTCTTATATTTGTATATCTGTTTTTGCTACTAATGTGTTTTTATATTCATATTCTATTTCTGTATATTACACGGCCATGGTAGTGGCTGTGTAGTTATGGTTAAGTTGCTAGTCCCATAGGAAGAGCACTATTTGGGTGGCTTGTAACTTTGCTCCCCCTGGACGAATCCACACCAAACTTTGCAAAAAAAAGTATATGGCCCACTCTGAATTTTTTTGCAAAGTTTGGTGAGCTTTGGTCCAGGGCGGGAAAAGATATGGGGGGGCCATGAACCCAAGACTGAAGTTATAAGCACTGAAGTTATAAGCCAGCATGGGTGTGATATGCTGCGGTGGTTGTGGCCAGGGCCTAGAGTCTTGGCTGCATGGGCAAAGGCCATGCACCCTAGACTGAAGTTATATGCACTGAAGTTATAAGCCACCACAGGTGGCTTATAACTTCGCTCTCCCTGGATGAATTCTCACCAAACTTTGCAGAAAGTGAGATATGGGTGGGCCCATATAGACAGTTCAAATGTTTCATTCTATGGGTGTGATCTATGGGTGTGATATGCTGCGGTGGTTGTGGCCAGGGCCTAGAGTCTTGGGTACATGGCCGGTGCATGGCTACCTCCATTCTCGTAATGAGGCCCATTGAGTGGTGCCAAAGTTATAAGCCATCCAAGAACTGCTCCTGAACATCTGAAGTGTCCCCGAACTTCACAGGACTGTTCGCGAACATCCGGACAGTTAGCAGACTTTAGTGACGAAAGCCCCCTTTTTTTTTGGCTTCTTATGGCCATATCCCATCCCATCCTCATCGCTTCCCCAGAGATTGTTTGTTCAGTTTGACAAGTGCAATGTTGCGTTTCTTTATTTTTTCTACCGCGGTGTCCGCGGACACAGGCAAAAGTCAGCAAATCCAACATGCCAGGCGTTTCAAGAAAACCGACGCATTTCACACTTTTCCCCATCCAATCAGCATGCATGCCGATGTCCGCGGACTTCACGTCGCCCGATGGGTCAATCAGATCACTGTCCGGCGACCGAATAGGGAAATGGGTCAGCGGACTGAACCCAGATATCACACATTTTTTGGGACATACTTTTTGCCCGTTTAAAAAATAAGCACTGCACAAATTTTCACCAAATTTCCAAAAGCCAGCTTTTCGGACCAAGCCTCTGCTCCTGTCTCAAATTTAATGAAAATCCGTACAGCGGTTTGAGCTGTAGGCATGAGCAAAGTTGTTTTCCATTCAGTCTATGGAGAAAAACAAATGCGGGACCCCCCTTATAACTTTGTCCCCCCCTTGACGAAACCTCAACAAACTAGACAAAACAATTCAGAGTGGGCCACATACTTTTTTTGCAAAGTTTGGTCAGGATTCGACCAGGGGGAGCAAAGTTATTAGCCACCCAAAAAGTGGTCTTCCTATGGGTTGAACGACTTAACCACAACTACACGGCCGCTACCGCAGGCCATGTAATAAAAGTGAAAATTTGTGGGTGGGTGGGTTTGTGACAAAGCATTGTTCCTTATATAATTCCACACTGTTTCACAAATCTGCATCACATTGTGCATATTTACCTGTTAGGACCTTCCAAACATTACTAGCTACATGACATTTGGACATCCCACCCCTTTCCCTGGATTTCAGCATAACTGTGAATTTGTTGGTGGGTTTGTGACTTGGCAAAACATTGTTCCTTGTACAATTCCAAACCATTTTACCAATCTGCACCAAATTGTACATAGTTACCTGTTAGGACCCTCCGGACATTAATGGCTACATGACATGTGGACACACCACCCCTTAACCCTGGATTTCAGCACAAGTCAAAACATGTTTGTGGTTTGTGGCTTTGCGAAGCGTTGTTACTTATACCATTCCACACTGTTTCCCCATTCTGTAACACATTTTGCATAGTTACCTGTTAGGACCCTCCGGACATTACTGGCTACATGAAATTTGGACAACCCACTCCTTTCATCGGATTCCAGCAAAACTCAATTTTTTGTTGTCGGTTTGTGGCTTGGGGAAGAGTTGTTCCTTATACAATTCCACACTGTTTCACCAATCTGAACAAAATTGTGCATTCTTACCTGTAAGGACCCTCCAGAAATGACTGGCTACATAACATTTGGACACCCCACCTCTTTCCCTGGATTTCAGCACCTTCACACATGAGACTGTTGCCTGAAATCGGTGAAACATCAATGTAGTTGTAGAAGGACCTGTCCCAACATGAATAACAAAACTTAAGGTCCGAAAACTACGTTTCAAGGCCCTGAGATACACTGTTTCTGAGATATTTGCAGTACAATGCGCCACAGCGATCTGCACCATGACAGGGTGAGGCAACAGTTGGGGAGAGAGCATAGAACGTCCCAGAATGCAGCAGCGCACTAACTCTCGCCTCACCCCAATGTCTGCTCCGGGGTATGTCAGCCAGCCGCACACATCCATTCTCAGTGCAGTTTACTTCAGGGTGCAAAGCACATCAAGCGATAAGAGAATCGGAACAGCGACCTACAGGATCAGTGTTGTCATGTCTGTCTACAGAAACCGTTCACAGTACATACATATATATTACATATTACATTACATTACATATATTACATGGCCACAGTAGTGGCCATGTAGTTATGGTTAAATTACTGTTTCCATAGGAAGAGCACTTTTTGGGCGGCTTATAACTTCGCTCTCCCTGGACGGATCCTCACCAAACTTTGGAAAGAAAGTATTTGGGTCACTCTGAATGTTTTTGCAAAGTTCGGTGAGGATTCGTCCAGGGGGGGAAAAGTTATAGGGGGGGTCCCAAAACTTTTTTTTTCCCATAGACTGAATGGGAAAAAAATTTTGCTCGCGCCTACAGCCCAAACCGCTGGACGGATTTCCACCAAATTTGGACCCGGAGCAGCGACTTGGTCCCAAAAGCGTGCTTTTGCAAATTTGGTGAAAATCCATCCATTAGTTTTTTTTTAAAATGACCAAAAAGTAGGTAAAAAAATTAGTGATATCTGTGTTCGGTTCGCGGACACACTTCCCTGTTCGCTCCGCGGACAGTGTCCTGATTGGCCAATCATCTTGCGTGATGTTCGCGGACATGCAATGTGTTCGCTGATTGGACGGCGTGGAGCGTGAAGCGCGTCAGATTTTTCGGTAGCGCCCGCCATCTTGGATTTGCGGACGTCCGCGGACAGCGTGGTGAAACTTTGTTCAAAATGTGTATTTTGTAGAGTGTGTTGGTGTGTAGGAGTGTTTGGGGAGGGTGGGAGTGTATGAGATAGGATGAAAGTTGTGTTTTTTATGTGTTAGACGTTCTTTTTGTGTTCGATTTGTTTGCGGACATCACGGGTGTTCTGAAATGTTCTAAATAAACTGACTGGGGGTGTTCTAAGGACTCAATATGTATCCGTTTTGTTCGCAAGCAAAGTGAAACTGTTCTAAGAACACTCGCAGTGTCCGGGGAGTGTTCGTAGGGGGTGTCCTGAGGACGCTGTCCGTATTGTTCTCTGTCAAGTTGAATGTGTTCTAAGAACACCCGCGGTGTCCTGAAATGTTCGCAAATAAACAAAATGAGGGTGTTCTGAAGACGTTTTTGAGAACACTCCCGGTGTCCTGAAATGTTCGTAGGGGGTGTCCTGAGGACGCTGTCCGTATTGTTCTCTGTCAAGTTGAATGTGTTCTAAGAACATCCGCGGTGTCCTGAAATGTTCGCAAATAAACAAAATGGGGGTGTTCTGAAGACGCTTCTAAGAACATTCGCGGTGTCTGGGGAGTGTTCATAGGGGGTGTCCTGAGGACGCTGTCCGTATTGTTCTCTGTCAAGTTGAATGTGTTCTAAGAACACCCGCAGTGTCCTGAAATGTTCGCAAATAAACAAAATGGGGGTGTTCTGAAGACGCTTCTAAGAACACTTGCAGTGTCCGGGGAGTGTTCATAGGGGGTGTCCTGAGGACGCTGTCCGTATTGTTCTCTTTCAAGTTGAATGTGTCCTAAGAACACTCGCGGTGTCCTGAAATGTTCGCAAATAAACAAGATGGTGGTGTTCTGAAGACGCTTCTAAGAACACTCCCGGTGTCCTGGAATGTTCGTAGGGGGTGTCCTGAGGACGCTGTCCGTATTGTTCTCTGTCAAGTTGAATGTGTTCTAAGAACACCCGCGGTGTCCTGAAATGTTCGCAAATAAACAAAATGGGGGTGTTCTGAAGACGTTTTTGAGAACACTCCCGGTGTCCTGGAATGTTCGTAGGGGGTGTCCTTAGGACGCTGTCCGTATTGTTCGTTGTTAAGTTGAAAGTGTTCTAAGAACTATCGCGTTGTTCTGAAATGTTCGTAGGGGGTGTCCTGAAAACGGTGTCCGTATTGTTCGCTGGCAAGTTCAAAGTGTTCCAAGAACACTCACATTGTTCACGGACATTAAAAGTTTCCCATAGATCATAGTTGAAATGTTTGACTCTATGGATGTGATATGCTGCGGTGGTTGTTGCCAGGGCATAGAGTCTTGGGTGCATGGCCATTTGGCCATGCACCCAAGACTCTATGCCCTGGCAACAACCACCGCGGCATATCACATTCATATTTGCTTATAACTTTGGGTGAAAAACAAATGAAAGGTATTAGATACTATGGATGTGATATGCTGCTATGGTTGTCCTTATTATTGTATACTTACTGTTTGGTCTAGTAATGGGAGTCCATGTTTTTCTTCATTTCTGTGATAAAAGAAAATAGCATGTTAGTATTAGTATTTTGTAATGACTTATTACATTGTATAAGCAATATACTTTTATTTTTTTTCGACCCTCATATTTAGTAGAGTACAAATCAGAGTTCTGTGCAATTTGCTCAGTTTCTGTATTTGTTGCTAAAATCATTGGGTCTGTGGGAGAAAAAAAATCCATGTTGGATTAAAAAAAAACCCTTTTTCTGTTATGCTACAGTTTATTTGTTTGTTTGTTTTCAATGTTCACTTTGTTTCTGGCTAATGCTTTATACTTTGCTTTGTTGTATTTTTTTTGGAGCAGTAACCGATTGTTCATTTGTTTTGATATTATAAAATTTTGGAGCAGTTAGATACCAATTGGCGTATTCTAACTGTCTATTTTTTTAATATATTTTAGTGGTTTTGATTTATCTATTTGGATATTGTTAAATTTTGGGACAGTTAGATACTAATTGGCGTATTCTAACTGTGTATTTTTTGGCCTAATTTAGTGGTATTCATTTATCTGATTAGTTGTTGTAGAATCTTTGAGCTGTTAGATAGCTTTTGGAGTATTCTAACAGTTTATATTATTTTAACACAAATTTATAATTTTGGGACAGTTAGATACCAATTGGCGTATTCTAACTGTGTATTCTTTGGTCTAATTTAGTGGTATTCATTTATCTGATTAGTTGTTGTAGAATCTTTGAGCAGTTAGATAGTTTTTGGAGTATTCTAACAGTTTATATTTTTTAACACAAATTTACTTAAAGGTTTAAATACAGTTTATTTATCAAATTTTGGTTTTAAGAACATCAAATAAGCGTTTGTAAGATTTGCTGGTAATCTCTGCTTTAGAGTAATGGTACTATCATTACATTCAAACCATCCACATTTCTTTTTTATATATGCAGTGTAGTGCCCTGAATTGGTTGTGGCTTCTGCGCGGTAGATTATACCTATTGTTGTGAAGGTTTTCTTACCAAGTGATATTTGACCATGTGTGAATCCAGTCAGCTTGCAGTTGTTTTTGGTACCATCTGCATTGTAACGTAGAAGCATTAGTATTACGTATTTACTATGTGTTTGTATGACTAACATGGAGCGATTATCTGAATTGCACGTAGAGCATAATCTACCATGGTTTGCATTTTGTACAAGTTGCTGAAATGGAATGGATTCACAATTTGGTATTGATATATATATGAAGCGTTCATTGGGGATTTCTTCTTGTGTCACATTGTTGCAGAGAGTGCATGTATGTTTCCACATGTATGAAATCTGAAAGATTTCATTTATAGGTATGTTTTTGTTTTCCAGTACTTGTAGTAAGTACATTAGAAATTCTTGTGGATCTTCCTGTGAGTTTATAGTGAATTTCACCATTCCAGCACAGTAGTCCAATTGTCGTCTTATTCCAAAAACACTATATGTGTTGTCAGGATTGTTTGCTGCATTTCTGTGAAGTGCTAACATTTGCAAACACAATGGGTCTGTACTGTGTAAGTAAATGTTGTCAACAATTGTGGTAATTGAAATAGAATATTCATTGCTACATTTGCATAGCAACTTACACCAACTATATTTGAGAATTTAAATGGTCCAGGTAGTTCTGTATCTAACTGCTTTTTTGGAGTTTGTCTTCCTTCTTTAAAGAAGTACCTGGTTTACTTTCTCTAATTGATTCTTTTTTGTTTGTGGTACTTGATGAAGTATTAGTTTCTTTTACTCTCTTTGGAGGATTTGCAGTGACGTCCTGTTGCATTTCTGTTTGATTTAGTTTTCTTTTACAACGTTTTAGTTTTTGTGGAACAGAATATGTGTTTAGATGGGGAGTGTATAGTGAGCGAAGTCTATTATATTCTAAAATGCAAGGAATATCAGTGTTTACTTTACTCGCATCAAAGTTGATTAGAAATAGACCGTCAAGTGTACGTAAGCGTGATAGTGCTACGTAGCTCATGCCTTCTTTAAAGACTGTGTTACCAATATCTATCATTGCTTTGTCTAGGGTAAGACCTTATGATTTATGAATCGTGACTGCGTATGCAAGAGTTAGAGAAAACTGTTCTCTGCGTACATACATATCTTTGAAGAGAAGGAATCTAGCTGTTGAGCGTCCTATCCGTTTTACTTCTGAAGGTTTGTCAAAGAGTATATTGACAAACTGAATTTTGTTGTCACGTGGGTATGTTTGAAAGCCAACAACTGTACCCAGTGCTCCATTAACTAGTCCTTGGTCCACGTCAAGGTTACGTTTAAGCATTACTCTGCAATTTAAGGATAATTTTAACATCTTTTCTAAGCCTGCTGTGTTTGAGAATGATTTCTCTAAATTATTTAGTCTTGTTGTGGCTTGGTCACACATGGGTAGTGTCATACCATGTACATCTAGTTTGTCTGTGGCGCTAATTTCCATTATTGGTTGCATTTCTTTACTTAACATTATTTCATTGAATTTGAGACAGCTCGCAAGAGTTGGCATTAAGGCCATACAATTGACATTTTTGTGGGCTAATTGTTCCATAACATCTGTAGCACATGCATTATCGCCATGAAGTGCATTAATGTGCCTGGTTTTCAATGTTGCTTCTGCTTCTTTAGAAAGTATACCAACTCTCAAACTTTTTAAAATGTTGGCATAAGTTAGATCTGCAGATTGGCGCATGTTTTCTGTTAATTCTCTGTATTGGAAATGTTGCCAAAGGTTGACATTTCCAATGCTGCCAACAGTTTTACGGCAGAGTTTGTGCCCTAATGTTTTAAAAATAGGTTCACCTTTTACTGGTGTTAATTGAAGCAGATCTCCAAAAACAATAATGTGTTTTCCTGCAAAGAGCTCTTCATAGTCTGTTTTGAGTACTTCTTGTAATCTGAGGTAAATCAAAGCTAACATCAGGTTGGAGACCATGCTCACTTCATCTATTAGTAGCAATTTCATTTGTTTCAATACTCTGCGTAATTCCATTGCAGCTTCTGCAGAAAGTTTGTAATAGTCTAATTTGTTCTGGTGTTCTACTGGTAATAGTAGTAATCGGTGTAATGTAACACCACCTATGTTGTAGGCAGCTAAACCTTTGGGGGCAGTGACAACAGCTGACAGTTTGTTGTTTGTCAATTGTTGAAGGAACTTACTAATGATTTTGATTAGGAATGTTTTGCCAGAACCAGCTTCACCACTGACGTACAGTAGTATAGGTTTATAATTATGGCAGGAACATTCTTTATTTTCATGTTTTACACCATGTGCAATTTGTTTTGTTACTTCTTGAAAAATGCTACTTTGCTCATTGTTTAGTTTTGATTGTAGTATAGTTAAGTCTTCCTTATCTTCATACTGACACATGGTGTTTTCTACTTCTATCATAGCTAATTCTGCCTCATTTGTTATTAGTGGTTCGCCCAGTGGTTCTTGGCTTCCTGTTACAGAAGGTTGACTACTGTCGGGAGTATCCTTATCTAGTTGGGCTTGGAGTTCTTCTTCATGTTGCTGTTCATTGTGCAACAACATTTTGTACTGTGTAAAGTTTACATCAGTTATAGTGCTTTCATTTGCTTTGAAAGCATCCTCATATGAGTCATAGTTATCTAGTAATTGTTCTTCTTTTCTCCATGGTTTGAAGAGTTGTAGCAGGGACATGTAATATACTTCTTTATGTTGAGGAGTGTTCAATGACAATTTGATATGATTAATTAAATTTGGTTTAGTGAGTTTAACTAAGCTGCCTTCACAGTCTGTCACTCTATATTTACCTTTTTTTTCATCAGGTTTCATATTATTTTTGTATGTGTAGTTTTGGGCTATTTGGTATAGACACATGTTTTCCAAAGTATTACTTCTGTTTGGGTAGTATGTGTCCAATAAATTGTTTTTTAAAATGTCTTGGCTGTTGGGATCATGTTTGGCTATTGTTTCTATATCTTCATATGATTTTAGAACTCTTTTTCTAGATTTAGCTGGACCAGGACTTAGCCATACTATATTTTCAGATTTACCATACAATGAAGTACCAGTTAAACGATCAGCTGCTTCATAAAATCCACATTCTCTATGGGTGAGCATTTTTATGCCCAAGCTGTATAATTTCTGAGATACTGTTTTACTGTTTTATCTGATGACAGGTCATTCCAGAGGTCTTGGAGCTCTGTCTTTTCTGCTTTAGTTAAGTATGCTGTGACATATCGTGCAACTGCAGTAGAATTGTCTGCAATGTACTGCACATCTATGTTTGCATTCCATAAGTGGGCAATGATTGCATTATAATCATTGATATATTTTTCTTCTTCTTTTCTTTTTATGTAATATGTATTTTTAGGTGACTTACCTTTAACACTATGTCTAACTGAAGACATGAGGTTGTTTACTTAACCTGTATTTGTAACTGGTCTAGGGAAACCAAATCGGCATTTGGTGTAGTATTTGCCTTTGTTTTTGTATTTGCGACGACAATATTTTCCACCTTTGTGTCTTTGAAATTGTTAAAATTGTGCATGAAGATCACTATTTGTGGCTTCTGATGGAATTTCACAAGTGACATATTTTTCAATAAACTGTAAAACAGTGGCATCACTGTCTTGACCAAATTTAGGAGCATCTTTAATCCATAAAAGCATGTGGATATGTGGTGCTCCTCTGGCTTGGTATTCTTTTCTCCAAAAGAAGTGTTGCACTTCTCCAAGGGGAGGAACAGTTTTATTACAAATAAAATGCAGCATAGCAATGAAGCGATGGTGAAAATATCTTGAAACATTAACAGGATCCAAAGAACAAAGTTCTCCAGGTGTTAGAATATCTATGTTTGTTTTGTTTTTATTTGATATGCGTAGGAAATCATGTAAATCTTCCCATGCATATTCTGCACAACTTAATGTAACAAACCAAGTGGGTGGGCCAAGGTTTCTGATCATACAACGTACATCTCCATGACGTTGAAACCAGTACTCTTTAGTACCACGCATATTTGCTAATAGATTTGTAATATTTGATTGTAAAACCTCATCCTTTTTTTGCACTTTCTCTAATAATTGTGTAGCTGTCATATTTTGAAAGTGTGATCCTGATTTTAATATGTATGCAACTCCGTAACATAAAGTTGCTAGTTCACTTTCAAAGAGTATGTGGAATATGTATTCCACATTTTGTCTAAATCTGGGATCTTCAGAATACATCCGTAATGAGCGGTATTCTGAAGCTGATGTTTTTATAGGTCTATCATCATACCTTCCTCCTTTGCCAGTAGGAAAGAGTAGAGGAAAAGCACGTGCTTCTATACTTTTTTCCCATATACTGATTGGCGATCCTTTTGTTTGACGCATTTGGTAAGTTTCCAGTACATCTTGTACGATGTCATTACAGTGCAAAGGATGAATTGTATAATGGTCTAAAGTATTTGATATTGTAGCAGGATCTAGTAGCTCAAATTGACCAGCTTCTTGTGTTTCTTGAATTATTTCAGTTGTATCTTTCAAGTTTTCTTCAATATTAATTTCTTTGTAATATTCATTATTCTCTTTAAGATATTGGAAGGCTTGTCTAACTTTATATAAATCTACCAGCTGTTGCCATATTTTTTTGTCTTTTGTAGGTACTCCATTTACTAATATAATTAAAGATTGCTGCATTGGACGTTGCACTCCTAGAGTATGCACATTTTCTTTTAGATTTAATGGTAAATAAACTACTTTTCCACGAATGCCTTTCACCAATTCAGAGGGAGGTAATTTTGCTGTTTTTGGTTGAAGGCGTATTATTGCTTGAAATGGGTGTACTGTTTGAATTATGATGCTCTCATATAAATTAAGTTGTTGTAGAGGTTTTGGTACTGGGTATAATTCCAAATTATTTGTGATAGAACGTGAAGGAGTTTGGTTGTTGTCAAGTTTTGTAGTGCAATAACTGCAAAGTATTAAGGGCTCAGTTATTTCATATTTGTTTTCTGCTACAGGGTAGAGAGCTAATTCAAACCATTTAGAATCTTCATTGTCTTCTATTTTGTACGATAGGTCCACAATTTTTGTTTTACTTTTATAAAAAATTCTACGGCAACATACACATACATGGTTTGGTACTTCAGCTGATGTACTTTTAAATTTTAGTATTTATTTTTTGTATGTGTTTAGCAAAAGGTTGCCATGTGTAGAATTGTTGCTTAATTGGTTTAAAGCTATTTCATTCTGTAAATGGCTTTCACTTCCAAAATATTTTTTCTGGATATAGTGAATTTCTTCAAGTAGGTCTTTTGCTGTACCATGTAGAAGGATGTTATTTAACTTTGCTAGTGCTAAAGCAGGACTTTTAGCATAGTACAGTTTATAGACTAGATTTCTTATAGTTGAATGATGTGTTGATATCCTTTTGATATCATGGAAAGTGGTTTTACAAGTAGGTCCTGTAATGCAGGCCAATGAATGTCCTTGTAGTCCTGTGTACTTGCGCACTGGACAGGTATCTATATTTTGCAGTAATTTAATTTTGATTTTGTCTTTGCTTTTTACATATTTATTGAGGAATTGGCGTAAAGATTTGAAACATTGTTTGGGAATGTTACACATTGACGTGCATGGCCATTTGTACACTAGACGTTCTGATTCAGTTGAATGGAGGGGTAATTCTAAGTTTTCAGTGCATATTTTTGTAAGGAGTACTTCTTGTTCCATTATGGTATTATTCACTTTTTCATAACCTCGACCACTGCTATTTATGGCAATTGTATTTGTTTGCTTTTGTTTGTACGCTTCTTCATTAAAATATGGTTCTGTGCTCGTAGTGTGATTCCATTCACCTCCGCAGATACTTAACAAGTTCTTTCTGTTGACATTTCGCTTATTGAGAAGTCTTTTTTGTAATTTAGTTGTTAGTTTTGTTAGTGGTTTCATTTTGTTTAACAGTAAAATAAATACATTTCTTTTGAGAAGAATTGCACTGTCCATCAATGCTTCTAAGATTAATTTCCTAAAATAGGTTTTAAGCTTTGAACCTGATTTCTCTCCTGTTTTTATAAGATTTTGAAGGACTTTGTGACGGTATATTTTGGCTAAAATACTTTTCTTGGTATGCTTACTTTGCACTATATTAAAATTTGAAGAAGTAGTTTTATCTGTACTGATAGCTGATTTTCTGTTAATTGTTTTTTGGTTTGTTTTACATTTTGATAGAGGAAGCGAAGTTGTTGTACTTGAAACGTCTTGTGTTTCACTAAATGATTGTATTAGCTGTTTTGTTTCAACTTTTTTTACAAATTCTGCTAGAGATGGATGCTTATGTTGGACACCTTTATTTTCATTTGCTCTACTTTTGCGTTGCTTTCTACGGACTTGACTTTTGGTAGGCATTCTTTAGGGTGTGTTGAAAAAAATAAAGAAGATATGGGTTGGGGTGTTCTGGAATGTATGTGTGCTGTGTGCATGAGTGTTTGAGTAAGATGATAAAGATGTATGTAATGGTGTGTGATTGTGCATTGGGAACTAAAACTAGTAGGGATAGGTATTCTTGAATTTATGTGTTACTAAACTGGGGTTGAGATGACAAAAAAAAAAAGTAAGCTAGTAGTGTGGAAAAGTACAAATAGTAAATCTATTGTATACAATTAAAACAGTTGTTTGTTCTATAATAAGAAAATTGTAGTGGTTCAGTTGGGTAATTTGTGTGTCCAAAAATAGAAATTTGTGGGCCATTCTGGCTGTAAATCGCTGTTTAAGACATGGAAATTTTTGGACAAAATGGTACAAAATCTCTATTTTTAGAAAACAAAATAGCTCGTATTAATGTTATAGTATATTTGATTAATAATACAAATATTATGGTGATATTTTACTTACTTTTTTTTTTAAATTAACAGGTAACTTCTTAGTTTTTCTTTCTTCTTCGAATTCGGCTGCTTCTTTTCAGGAAACTGGTCTTCACTGCAATTGTAAAAGCTTCAAATTAGTAACTTTGTTTGTATATAACACTGTTTTTAATTTAGATATTGATTTTTTTAATTGAAATCCTCAGTGCCTTCTGTAAAACCACTAAACTAATTTATTTACATAAGGTACATTGCATCAGTTCAGTACATGTGATATGTTCTTAATGAACAAATTGTATTGACTGACTAACTGTAGCAAAAAAAAATATCTTTACTATGTCTTGTGAAATTTATAATATATTAGTGAATACCACTATTTCTGTAAGTAAACTGTTCTAGGTAATAGCGCCTCAATGTCATGTCTAATTTAAAGTAATTAAGTAAATAAATAAATAAAAACAAAAAATATGAAATTGTATAAGTATTTTTATAAAGGTTTAAACATAGATTGTGTTTGCATGCAATTTTGTTTGAATATATGTAGTCTATATATTTCATTTAAAAAATGTTAGTTTAACATGATTTGAGTGTGTGTGTATAAAGAAAGTAAATAGTATAAAGGTTTATAAGTGATAGTTGATTTTAGGAAATTGAAAAAAGTACAGTAAATTCATTTTACAGATTTTACAAGGTAAAAGTCTGTTTGAAAATGTGTTCATCTACTATACAGAAAATATGCATACCTGAGGTTTGTGTTCATGCATATGGATATGCATGGAGCTGCAAGTAGAAATCTTGAAGACTTGTACAGTATTTCTGGTAGATGGTGCTTGCCAATGATATGACACTTGTACTCAGAGAGATTCAGAGTACATTTGCAGTGCTGATCTATGATGATGCAGTTAGATGTTGAGGTCTTGAATGTGATTGGTGCATGGTCATGTGATTTTTGAGGTACATCCAATGAGGGAATGGCAGAGAGAGTGTAGTGGAAATGGTAGAAGGGCTGTTTATGTTACGATATGTCCGCGGACATGGCGGTAGTTCGCGGACATCGGGAGTTACATCCGGGGATTTTTGGGTTCAGAAGTCATGCAAATGAGAATAAGCACTGAAAGGGGTCTGGTCAGGAAAGTTTGGTGGGTGTGTTGTGCCAGGAGAGATTTTCTCAGATACTCTTTTTGCTGAGAGAACAAAAGATAGCTATGGCTGTGTGTTTCAGAAAACAGATTGTTTGGATTTTAGGAGATTCGTGGATACATTGGTTGAAGGTGCATGCAGAAAGCTGTGGAGTAGCTGTAGATCTTGGATTCCCACATGTGGAAGTACACTGGCATGGAGTACGTGGAATGAAGTGGTTGTACTTGCTACCTCTCTGTGCTACTTTGGAGACAGAGCAACATCCAGACATAATTGTAATTCATTGTGGAGGGGACAGTTTAGGACATGTGACTGGAAATTCTTTGCAATTTGCTATGAAAGAAGGACTTAGGAAGGTTATCGACATGTTTCCTAATTCTCAAGTGATATTTTCACGGATTGCGCAGAGACAAATGTGGCTTCGTTCTTCTTCATTTGGTCCACAAATGGAAAAAGCAAGGCGCAATGTTAATAAGGCTGTTTGTGCCTTTCTAAGAGATTTTGGCATGTCTTCTTTTCACAATGAAAATATTATGTTTTGTAGTACATACATTTTTCGCAGAGATGGAGTCCATCTTACTTATGCTGGCAATCAGATTTTTCTGAGAAATGTACAAAATGCATTGCGACCTTTTTTGGAATTACAACAAGGATTTTGAAGTAGATGTTAAGCATTTACAATTTTTGACTTACAAACACCACCCAAAGGCTCTTTTCAGAGCCACCACTTCTTTCCAGAGAAAATTACAATGTTTGTGATGGAGTAGCAACCCAATTTTTTTAATGTTCGCGAACTGTCCGCGGACTTCTAAAAAATACAAAGAGCCCTGCTTCATTTATTTTCACTTCTATTTTTTAACTGGGAAAGGCGGCTCTGAAAAGAGCCTTATTTTTTTTTGATTTTTGTAATTTTGTTTTTTTTTTGGTTTTTCAGACACGACACACTAGGAGAGGAGGGTAAAGGAGGGTAAAGGGGGGGACACCAACCACAGGGATAAGAAAGGGCGAGCTGAGAGAGGAAGATGTACAGTGGGTTTTATTTGGGTAGTGAGCAGGTCTTCTCGTGCTCTGAGACGATAGTCTCAAAAGCACTCCGAAGTCGCTCCCCCCTGCAGAGTACTGTGTCACAGTACATACATACAACTGTGACCCTCGAAAGGTAAGGGTCATCAGCATTCTGTATGGCCTGTGAGGCAGCTTGAGGAAGACGCTGTCCCACAGAGGTGGTCCTTGTGGTGACAGGATCAGAAACAGAGGATGAAGTAGAGGAAATCAACCTGCTACGTTCTTCGCAAGGTACAACCCTGCGAATAGCCCCAGAGTGAAATGACCTCAGGTGTCGCTTCATAGTAGTGGTCCCAAAGCTGTACTTACCATGCTTCCCACGACTGAGTATCATTTTGCACTCATTGCAGGTAACACGGTTCGCACGAGCCTTAGGAACATTACCATGAATGGTAAATAACCGCCACACCCAAGACTCACGCCTAGTGCGGGTAGTAGGGTTTTCCTCTACCTCATTCTCATCATCCTCTTCTTCCTCCTCCGCATCCTCACTCCTGTTCCCCTCTTCAGGCCCTTGGGGAGGTGGTGGTGGTGGAGGGGGTGGGGGTGGTGCTGAAGCAGGTGCAGCACCAAGTGGCAGTTCAGCAGCCAAGGATGCCATCTCGATGATGGTGTAGTGTGCAGGTGGCAGCAAAAATCACTGTGTTCTGAAGAATAGCCAGAAACACAATGGGAATAAGCTCTTGGGCGTGGTCTTTTATAGGGGTGCTTGTGCGCGGTTCGCGGACATGCGCACTGTCCGCGGACAGATCAAACACAAAAAAAGGATCGGAAAGTTTCAAAAGGTATATAGAAACTCAAGATTGCTATGTGGGACTTGTGCCATGGTGAGATTTTATTAAAAGATATTATGGATTAACAGAAAATGTACTTTTAAATAGTTCGGGGACACGAACACTGTCCGCAATTTAGGACACACGATGAGCGTGGGCGCGGTCATATGATCCATTCGCGAACTAGTCCGCGAAGGAAGCGCCTGTCCGCAGGACACCAAGTGCACAGAGATTGGTTAGCGCATGCGCATTGATGTCCTACGGACACTGTTCGGGTTCTGAAGTAATTAAAAGTGCGTCACACGTGAAACGAACATTTCAGGACACCGCGTGTGTTCAGTTTAAACTTGGTAGCGAACAGTAAGGACAGATATAGTGTTCTTCAGGACACGTGTAATTTAGTTTATGTACGAACATTTCAGGACACCAATTGTGTTCTTAGAACAGTTTCAATTGGGTAGCGAACACTACAAACAGGTATAGTGTTCTTCAGGACACCTCCATTTTCCTTTACGTACGAACATTTCAGGACACCAATAGCGTTCTTAGAACAGTTTGAACATGCTAGCGAACAGTACCGGACAAGTATAGTGTTCTTTAGGACACTTTAATTTTTGTTTGTTTACGAACAATTCATGACACCTCGTGTGTTCTTAGTACAGTTTCATGTTGCTAGCGAACACTACGAACAGTTGTACTGTTGTTCAGGACACATCATTTTCGTTTATTTACGAACATTTCAGGACACCAATTGTGTTCTTAGGACAGTTTTAAGTTGATAGCGAACATTACGGACAGATATAGTGTTCTTTAGAAAACTTTAATTTTTGTTTCTTTATGAACATTTCAGGACACCACGTGTGTTCTTAGAACAGTTTCAACTTGCTAGCGAACAGTACGAACAGGTGTGGTGTTCTTCAGGACACCTCCATTTTCGTTTATGTACGAACATTTCAGAACACTCGCACTGTCCGCGGACACTTTTATTGTTTTTAAAAAAAAAACGGAAACTATTCACAATACAATATAAAAATTAAACTTTATTTAACATATATTAATAATTTATGACAGAGAAGGTGAGGCAGAAACAGAAACAAAAACAGGAGAATTTGGGGTTTCAACATGATTGGTATTAGGTGAAGAAGGGATGGAAATCTCATCAAAACGTTTTGGATTATGGAGAGGGTTTGGGGATAATTGACTGGGATATGGTGAGGAGGGACAAGTACATGTGGGGCAATGGTACGAGGTTTTTGGTTTGAAATGATTTTCTACAAAAGTTTTTAAATTATTAAAATTAGCCAACAATACATCAATTTTTTCTTCTATATTGTGGAGGCTGTTATCCATAACAGGGTTTTCTGAAGTTTTTTCTATTTTGGTATGCTCTGTACAAATAAATAATATATATGTTAAATGTATATTAAAAAAAATGATTTATATTATAAAGTGTTTACCATTAGTTTCACTATCTTGTGACATTTCTTCATGTGGGAAATTGTCCTCTAGCCATTCCAGAGTACTAGACATTTCTGTGAGAAAAAAAAAACAAAAGATAATATATTTTTTTAATCTAATACAGAAAGTTTATAAATATATGAGTAAAATGAAGTACACTTACTATTTCTGGTAAGATAAGTCCTATGTATTCAGTGGGTCTGGTCTTGTTCTCAGTTCTGTTGTGTCTGTGAGGTAATTATGTTGGAAGCCAATGTATCTTCTTGTGGTATATTCCATTTCAGTACATATTGTATTTAAATGAATGGTTAGTGTGTTACATATATGGGTTACATTTCATATGTATTACTATATATAATGTGTTTGTGTGCTGCTTTTTGAATTTGTTAAATGTTCCTATATTATGATATAACAATCAAACATACCCCCCCATGCCCCCCCCCACAGTTTTTAGGTAGTGGTACTGTTCTCCGAACATGTCTGCGAACATTAAATAAGTTCGCGGACATCAAGTTCATAAGAAGAGATCTAGTCAGTTCCATATGACATGTATATAAAGTCAAAGTCATTATTGTTAAGTTGTGCTACTAAAAACCTATGAAATTCAGTGAAAAAACTTTGTTAAGGGGACGTTATGGTTCCAACTAAAACCGAAAAACCCTTGAAATTCGCCAGTTATGGTAAGCTAAGCAACCATAACTCGCGCCACCACCGTGCACTGCTAAGACTAACACCCAGGACATCAAAGATGACATCACAAATGGATACCCTTACTTTTTTGAGTTTTACTGTACAACATACTGAACCTGTGGGCACCATGTTAATGCGCACAGCAGTCTCAGAGTATGCGTCTGGTCGCAAACATGCTCAGAAAGGCAGGGGCTCTCTTACATAGTGGTATGAAAATGTGTGGAGTCACAAACAGAATACTTGTGCGCTATTTATCACTACTATATTCAGAAAAGGCGTCTCTAGCAGCAATTCCGTACCCACCAACCCATCCACAAAGGCTGGCAACAATTAACAATAGTATAATGAAAACGGGGGTAGGAATGCGCTTGACACTGTTAAACTAAAGTAAATCAACAGTCTTGCTGAATACAATGTTTTTAATAATAAAGCTTTCTTTGAAGAACAGCCGACACGTGTTTCGACACTTAGGTCGTTTTCAAGGCTGGTTAACACACATCGTAAATAAGAATAATATAGATGTTCAAAAAGATAACAAAGAAATAATCATTGAATACATAGCAGTAGAAAGATAATCGTTAAAATAAAGTACACATCGATATTCCAAAACGATAACGGAAATGCAAAAATAAAATAAAATGAATAAACATACCAGGAAAACATGCAGAGGGCGAGGTACAGCAGTTGTGGATCAGTAAAAACACAGTGAAATCAAAGATAATAAGAAAAGAAACGATTTAGAAAAAGATATAGACAATGTTCAGATGAGAAATCATCCATACGTATTACAGTTGGTACTCAAATATCATCTTAAAACTAACTGTAGCCAGCACCCCGTGGCACAACCACATGCGAGCCCAGACACCAGGAAAAAAAAAAAAAAAAAAAAAAAAACAAAAAAACAAAGTGCTAATCACAGTCCAGAATAACCCAAAATTAAATGGAGGGATATTGTAAATACAGCATCAGCTAATATTACGTGATACTAAATAATTAAAAGATACCAATTATATAGAGTAGCATAAGGATACTTATTTAAGATCACCAACTATTAAATCACGGGTGAGTCCATCATTCTTTGATAACAAAACCACAGAAACTTCCTGGTTACAACAACTGACGGGCTTTCGTAAATGTGGAAATTGCAATCAATGTGCCTGGGCGTTTCCCAAGTGTGAAATTTTCACTGATAAATTTGGAACTAGAGTGTCCATTAAGGACTACATTAATTGCAGATCTACCCATGTGGTATATGCCATTGTATGTGTATGTGGCAAACTCTATGTGGGCAGTACCATCCGTCAGCTTCGAATACGCATCAGGGAACACTTGGCCAGCCTCAGGATGTGTGAACCCAAATCACCATTAGCAATTCATTGGCAAGTAGAGCATCAATTGGACTCAATCACTGATTTGCGCTTTATTGGTCTGCAGAAAGCACATAAAGGGAAAAGAGGCGGCAATCTCCAGCTTAAACTGCGACAGATGGAAGCCAAATTAATTTGTCTTTTGAGATGCACAACACGTGGGTTGAATTCAGATCATGAGATGCATGTTTTTCTCTAAATAAGGCTTACCTTATCAATATTGAATTTTGTGAGCAGAAAGGTTGTTTTTTTCATGCATGTGCATCACTGTTTTGAACATCTATCTGATTGGGGCCAGTTATCACCGTGGCTCACCTCTCATGCGTGTCCGACCACCAGTAATTTTTATATTACTCTTTAGTCTAATTTGGAATCTGTTTGTATACCATATTCATGGAGTTCACGTTAAATGGTTGTGAGGATTTTCCGGCAATTATCGGGCACTGTAAGTCACCTTTTCGAAACTATGTTGATATCTGACGTCATAGCCTGCGACCGGGGCGCACTGCGTACGGCTACCGTCACCTTGTTGATACAATACGTCACCAGAGCGACGTAACGCGCCTCCACTTACGTCGCCGTCACTTCTGTGACGTCTTTAGCGACACACTTTATCTTGGAAGCTTTCGATCATTGACGGTTGAATTTATCCTGGTATATATGTTTCTCACTCGATATATCGAGTAAGTAATTTCCTCTTGGTGAATATTGAATCTTTAACTGATTGAAATCGACAGCTTTCTTATTAGATCCGGTTTCCTTTCAGGCTATATAATTCAGTCGGCCAATACGGCAACTAGTACCTTGTTCTTTTGCATTTCGCCATATTTCCCAAGTGATGGGAACTTTTTCAATATTTTGATCCGGTGAGTGATTTATTTTAGTCCTCATCATTTTGTTCAATTGATTTCATAGCTCCTGTACTGAGTTCTATTTTTGTTTTATATATTTTTACTTTGAATAGGATATAACCAGCTAATTGATGATCTTTAGTTTTGTGTGGTAAGTGACTTTTCTGTATCATATTATCATCGAAAGGAATTTTGCATTATCCTTATGCTACTCTATATAATTGGTATCTTTTAATTATTTAGTATCACGTAATATTAGCTGATGCTGTATTTACAATATCCCTCCATTTAATTTTGGGTTATTCTGGACTGTGATTAGCACTTTGTTTTTTTGTTTTTTTTTTTTTTTTTTTTTTTTCCTGGTGTCTGGGCTCGCATGTGGTTGTGCCACGGGGTGCTGGCTACAGTTAGTTTTAAGATGATATTTGAGTACCAACTGTAATACGTATGGATGATTTCTCATCTGAACATTGTCTATATCTTTTTCTAAATCGTTTCTTTTCTTATTATCTTTGATTTCACTGTGTTTTTACTGATCCACAACTGCTGTACCTCGCCCTCTGCATGTTTTCCTGGTATGTTTATTCATTTTATTTTATTTTTGCATTTCCGTTATCGTTTTGGAATATCGATGTGTACTTTATTTTAACGATTATCTTTCTACTGCTATGTATTCAATGATTATTTCTTTGTTATCTTTTTGAACATCTATATTATTCTTATTTACGATGTGTGTTAACCAGCCTTGAAAACGACCTAAGTGTCGAAACACGTGTCGGCTGTTCTTCAAAGAAAGCTTTATTATTAAAAACATTGTATTCAGCAAGACTGTTGATTTACTTTAGTTTAACAGTGTCAAGCGCATTCCTACCCCCGTTTTCATTATACTTACATAGTGGTACCATTCAGCGAACACAAGGAACATATGCATGCAGCGGCATGTACATGAATTGCAAGAGAAGATAGAGTAGGGCTGCAAACTGTGTACTTATGAAGCAAACAGCACAAAGGCATAGGGACTACACCGTAACGGAATACACCAACAACAGAAGTGACGTCTCCCTTCAACAATCTTACCTCACTGCTACTGTGCATGGGAACAAAGAATGAACGGCCAGAGTAAGGACGGCAAAGTACTAAGACCAGAACATTACTGCAACGTAGCAAGCACACAACATGTTGTCTGATAATTGCGCAGGTGGTGCAGTATAGAATAGTACAGAAGCAGAACGTTTTCTTTTTTTGTACGCAGCAATGGCAAGCACCATACAGTGGCTGGAAGAAAATGTCCTTCATGACGCAATGACTTACGATACTAACCCTATTGGTACTCACAGTAGTGTGAAACGTAATTTTATAGTATATGTTGCTTCATGTACAACTAACACATTTTCTTTTCTCTAAGAGAACATATTTGAAAGGAAAGCAACGCAGCACAAGCGGCACCTCTTCCAAAACAGCATACGGGCATAGGAAAGGAAAGAAACTCTGTAAATAGTAAGATGGGCAGCCTGAAAGACAAAATGGAAGAATTGGAGAACAATTGTGCTGCTTTAAAAGATTGCGTACAAGGGTATATTATGGACAAAATGAAACAGCACTGGCAGACCTGCACGTGAACCCATTCCCCACATCATAGCCCACCATCCCCTCAAAATCAGTGTGATGGGAGACGATACATTGATACCTCAATCCCTTCCTCCCCTCACAACCAACCTGTGCAAATCCCCACTTCCCCACAATAAGTATCCACTTCTGGTACCCCTTCCCTTTCCAAATGGTGTGTATGAATGTGTGCAAGTAAATGATGATATTGAAATTGTTGCCGAGTGTATATGTGATATTTTTTTTTATTGAAATGCCATTATGACTCAGCGGCAAATAGTTCTCATAGGAATGACCGCAATTAAGATAGGTGTCCTACAGACACAGCCCCTACCCGGCCTATCCGCAATGACAATGGAAGCATCCGTACGATGCCAGAACGACCTGCATATCCTCATGTTGTTCACCACCTATAATTACATGTGGGAGCGGACGTTTGTTCGTTGTGCAAGTGCACGCATGTGTATATGTTCCTCGGTATCCTGGTGCACCGCCACTGTGCACCATATGCAACCGCATGTTAATTAGGATGCGCCGCCCACCCATGAACTACAGGAAGAGGTACAGATACACATCCCACCTGCTATACCCTATAAACACAGAGCGTCTCCCAAAATGGTCGGCACACGTGTGTCGCACAATTAATCAGCAGAGAAGTGGCAATGGTGTGCATAGCACACTGATGCACATGTGCACAATATATATATGACAGCTGTCCCAAGGGAGAACAGTGGTAATGTCACCATGCGACCGCACCCACGCTGCACGTGGGCCATTATGTTGGAGACACTATCCGGACTCTCGGACAGCGGAAAAATACAGTGTTGTGCAATGTACAGAGTGTTTTTCGGAAAGTACATGCTGACAACACACCACATTGTGCCGGTGCACATATATATGATTTTGAACAACGTAGGCCTCATTTCCTGGTGCAAGTTCTCCACAGCAGCCCTACAAAAGGCCATACCCCAGAGCTGCTCAGCAATCTGTTTGTAGCTTTTGAGAACAGAGTAGCAGGCCACGTAGATTTGCCCTGTAAGTGATGGTGGACTGAATCTGCTGTGCTACATTGCCTTTGCAAGTAATGGCAACCATGTCAGCCCATCTCAGTATGCACAGTAATGGAGAAAAGTATTAACTTTTCCTGTGACTCACACCCTCAGTTGCGATAGTCCCCACTGTCCCATTCCCATGGGTAGCATGCTGAAAACGGTACTATGTGGCACGTGCGGTTTCCCAAGTATGGTGAGGGCCGTGCCTCAATAAAGCAGAAACATTCCTACTTCCCTTTCCAGCATGCCGTCATTGGGTACTGTTAGAATGTTCCACACGTATCCACCAATCACATTGAAGAGCTCTCCATGTAGCAGTATCAGTTCTGTACAACAGTCCTCTGAGTACACACCAAACACAGAACCAGTATTGGGCAATACCTCAGGCTCCACAGTCCCATTTCCATGGCCAGCCTCAAAATCCCCAGATGTGGATTTTGTGCTGCGTGCGGGCGTGGGGGAATAAATTGCAACCAGGGAAGGGGGGTTTACAGGTTTTTTTTAGGTGCTTCTAGTGATCTTATTTGATGTTAGGTTTTCTTGTGCTCACATTGTTACAGTAAACTCTTCAATGCATCCTGTAGACTGGCAAAGAAAACAGCATTACCAATGGGCGACGACAAAAAGCCATTTGCTTGGAAAAACTCTGCATTTCCACAACTAATGAGGTCATTGTTGCAGAAGAACATACCACCATTGGACAAAAAAGAATACATGCTTCTGTTGATGAGACACCTTCCAACTGTACAACAGTCCTCTGAGTACACACCAAACACAGAACCAGTATTGGGCAATACCTCAGGCTCCACAGTCCCATTTCCATGGCCAGCCTCAAAATCCCCAGATGTGGATTTTGTGCTGCGTGCGGGCATGGGGGAATAAATTGCAACCAGGGAAGGGGGGTTTACAGGTTTTTTTTAGGTGCTTCTAGTGATCTTATTTGATGTTAGGTTTTCTTGTGCTCACATTGTTACAGTAAACTCTTCAATGCATCCTGTATACTGGCAAAGAAAACAGCATTACCAATGGGCGACGACAAAAAGCCATTTGCTTGGAAAAACTCTGCATTTCCACAACTAATGAGGTCATTGTTGCAGAAGAACATACCACCATTGGACAAAAAAGAATACATGCTTCTGTTGATGAGACACCTTCCAACCTCTGGCTTGGAACAACATCCAGGAACATTGTCCAATACTCTTCTTGGTGTTATGGATGAGAAAAGCACTGGCAGTGGGAAAAAGCCTCTTCACTACATTCAGCAACCTCTTCAGTCGACGGAACAAACCTAAACAAGTCGCGTAACCCAAATGCATGCCACCGCAGTGCATGACTACAACATCGACTGTTGCAAAAGTGGCCAGGTCTCTGAAAAGTGCATGCATACCAGTGAAACTGCAGTCAAAGACAGTGCACCACAATGCGTCCCCTCCTTCCAAACCAAAATTGCCATCAAAGTGTCTTTCCAGGGCATACTTGTGCAGATCTATCTCAAAGGCATCACCCAAAGTCAACACAATGCTTTCTCCATGTCAGCCAGCCTCACTACCCAGAGTACTGTAAAACAGTGTGACCGCCCCTTCCTGTGAACCACACCCTCAGTATCTGATTGGATAATTCCCACATTTACATTGGCCAGCATGGTGAGAAGCGCAGAATGTGGCACGTGCGCTTTCCAAAGTACTGTGAGGACCGCTCCCCAGTCAAGCAGGAGCAGTCCTTCTTCCATTTCCACTATTTTTTGTCCACCACTACCTCATTGGGTACAAGTAAACACTGTCAGCTCTGCACAACACTTCATATGTACCATTACAAATTCAGCCTGCAAGTGTCTTGTCATTTGAAACCATTTGAAAGTTGGTCGGGGATTGGGTGTTTAGTGGTCCCTCTGAAATGTTTTGGTCTTTTTTGTTACATGTTTTTTTTTAAGTGCTTGCAAACAACCGTTTTTGTTTTTTCTCTTTGTATGAGTTTATGTTTTTCTCTTCCTTCAATTTTTACCGATTTATGGTCAACATATCTTGCACAGTGCATGGAAGCAGTATATATTTTGCAACTTCATGCTCTCATAGTGGGTGGAGAACATTCCATCAGTGCACATGAATACAGACATGCTTCTGTTTATAAGACACCTTCTGAGTTCTGGCTGGAGACAAACTACACCGATATGGTCCCATACTCCTCTTGGTGGAATGGTTGAGAAAACAACCTTGGCTGTGGGAAAAATCTGCATCACTGCATTCATCAATTTCTTCAGATGACGGAGCATCCATCCACACGACATATAACCCAAATGTAGACCTCCATAATGCACCACAACAACTTGATCAGTAACGATAGAGGTGACATATCTGCAAAGACGAATCATCCCATCAAAACTGCACGCAAAGAAATGGAGACACAAAGCGTCCACTCCTTCCAACCCAAAAATAGCAGCAACACCTCTTTGCATGGCATACCTGTGCAGATCTTGTACAAATGTATCACCCACGAGCAGCACTGTGTGTCTCTCCATCTCTACCAACCTCATTACACAGAGAGTATTGGTAAAAAATAGTACCGCCCCTTCCTGTGAACCACACCCTTGACACCTGATTCCATAATCCCCACAGTTCCATTCGCATACCCACCATGCTGAGAATGGAATGGCAAGATGTGGCACATGTGCTTTCCCAGCTACCGCGAGGGCTACACCCCACTGAAGCAGGGATAGTCCTTGTCCACTTTCCACAGTTCTTCTTTCAGCACTCCCTCATTGAGTACTGTGAAATAATCACGCCTACATGCAGCAATCACAGCCAAGAACCCCGCAGCCAACACTATCATTTCTGTACAGCACTCCATATTTACCATTGAACACTCTGAGTACACGTTGCGTTTGCTTCCAAAGCACCTTCAGTACAATGGTCTGGAAAAAAAATCCACAATGTCAGCATCCAAAATCATCCAGAGCGGCACCCAGCATGCCTTTGACCATGCACACAAGAGTCTACTGCTTGCCCACACCCAGCACAACATAATAGAGCCATGCATGCAAACATGTGGTGAGAGACCACAATCCACAAACATAACATCGCCAGTGGCACTTCTGTCCAACCCTAGCACCATAAAACAGCGATGCATGGAAATATGTAACAGTTAGCAGAGTCCACAGACACACCACTGCCTCCGCCACCCATACCCACTTCCATTCACAAAGTATTGTGTCACTGCCAACCGATCTTCACAACATTGGGCCTACTCCCAGGAACCTACACAAACCAGAATATCCAAGCACATAGAACATTCACTTCAAGCCTACCCTCTTCTATACTGACAGTGTTGCAACACTGCACCCAGTGGGCACACTGCAGGACTTTCAATGCACAATCTCCAGCCATACACCGAAAACCGTAGGATGTTCTCACAATGACCGCACCCATGGAAGTAACAATATATGCATGTCAGCTCACTTCTGGTGCTTTATGAAGAGTAAATTGTGCTCCACAGCTATTCCATAAAGGTGAGCACTCTCTGACAGATGCAGTCTAAACCGCATTGTTGCGGTGGGTGTGGGCAAAGCCTAGACTATTGGGTACATGGCCTATGCCCTATGGCCTTTGGCCATGCACCCAATAGTCTAGGCCTTGCCCACACCCACTGCAACGTAATGCAGAAATGCATGGAAACATGTGCCCAAGTAGCACACTCCACACACGTACCACAGCCACCATCACTGCTACCCAACCTCTGCACCTTAATACAGTTATGCATGGAAACATGCAACAGTTAGCAGATTCTACAAACATTTGACAGCCTCCGGCACCCATACCCACTTTCATTCCACAGTATGGCATTACTGCCAACCAAACCAAAAACAGTGGCCCTGCTCCCAGCACTCTATTCAGTACACAAAAGCAATACCTCATTGTGTAGTATAGTTGTCAGCACTCCACGCAATGGGCACTACACAATCCTATGAAATATGCAGTTCACCCCTCTACACTTCTCTGCACACACTATTTGAGTATTGCACCCAGTTCACACACTGCAGTATCCATGCGCATAGAAGATGCACTTCAACCCTACACGCTTCAGTACTGACAGTATTCCAACACTGCACTAAGAACACACACTGAGGAACTGTTCACTCCATTAGCTACAGCCATGGAGAAAACATGTAGGATGTTCTACCAAGCACCACACCCATGGATGCAACAATGTATGCAATGCTGACAAACCACACACAGAAGGCAACAATGTCAAACCTAATTGCACCCACGGCTCATAGTTGTTGGTACAAGACCTCCACCCGTGCATCAAATGGGCTACAGGCTTACCACATGCAAAACACTGGAATATACGCTATCTTACACGGTGCAAGTCATGTGCAATGCACTCCCCTTCTACAATTGAGCTCCCACCAGTCACCATCGAAAGAGGTCTCTGCAATAGCTATAGTGGCGTAACGCAGCCTGCCTGCATTCAGCACACATGGTAGTCGCCTGTTTTGCTGTGCGCTCGGGTACTGTAGGCACATCAACGTCTTCGTCTACCTATTGACATATCTCAGATGAACCACTTCTCACTCCCCCACCCTTTCCATTCCGTCTTCCCACCATCACATGGCGTACTCTATGCAGTACACAAAAGCAATACCTCATAGTGCAGTACAGTAGTCAGCACTGCGCGCAATGGGCACTACACAATCCTATGAAGTATGCCATTCATCCCTATCCACTTCTATGCACACACTATTTAAATATTGGACCCACTTCATATACTGCAGTGTCCATGCACATAGAAGTTACACTTCTACCCTACTCCCTCTTCTATACTGATAGTATTCCAACACTGCACTCAGTGTACACACTGCAGAACTGTTCACTCCATTAGCTGCAACCATGGAGTGAACATTGTGGGATGTGCTAACTAGCACCACACCCATGGAATCAACAATGTATGCAATGCTGACGAACCAAACACAGAGAAGGCAACAATGTCAAACCTAATTGCAACCACGAAACATAGTGGTCGGTGCATAGCATACATCCGTACATCGAATGAGCTATGGCCTAACCACATGCAACACACAGGAGTACACGCTATCTCACAATGTGCAGATCATGTGCAATGCACACCCCTTCTGCAATTGAGCTCCCAACAGTCACCACGGAAAGAAATCCCCACACCAGCTGTCCTGCCGTACCAAAGCCTGCCTGCATTCAGCACACATGGTAGTGGCCTGTGCAGAGACCCGTCGATTGGCCCTGTATGGACGAATACTGCAAGCACACCGTCTTCGTCCATCTATTGCCATATCTCAGATGAATTACTTCTCACTCCCCCACCCTCTCCATCCCTTCTTCCCACCACCATTTATATATGGAGTAATATATGTTTTCCAATGCACTCCCCTTCGGCAAATCAGGTGCCACCAGTCACTGCAGTAAGAGGTTGTGGCACAGGCTTTCATGCCGTAATGAAGGCTGCCTGCATTCAGCACACATGGTAGTTGCCTGTGCAGTAGGGATCTAACGGTATAACGGTATACCATTAAAGATACCGTGAACAACTTAAGTGAACAATAATAATTGTCATGTTGTTTATACCGGTATACCGTTGATACCGTTAAGTGTGCTTTTCAATGTGATCCGATTTGGAAAGGCTGCAGTAAGCAAGTGCTGCACAGTCTTGGTCTTGCACTGTTGGATGTGCCATCTACCAAGGGGGCCTCGTTTTGCAGACAAGAGCATAGGGAAAGTGAGGCCCCATTAGTAAATGGAGCTTTGCTGCTGTGACTGCTTTTTCTCTGTGATCAGTAGAGTCGGGTCAAAGATCAGCCAACTTTGCGCAAATTGTGTTGAAAACTGCCCAGTGCCTGAACCTTTGTGTTCCCCATGCAAAGCTCGTAACGATGAGCTGACTGACTGGCTCTATAAGCATACCGGAGACTCCAGTTCATAGACTCTGCCAGACTTGGATTTCATGGGCAAACAAGAACAAAGTTATTTTGTTTCAGGCATTATGTATTTGAAAGATAGCATACAGATTTTAAACGTTTTCACATGCTGCTTCGCGCTACAGGTCAGATCTTCTACGGTGATTCTATGGAGGAATGGTTCGGCCAAAAATTTTTATTGCAAAAAAAGATAGGCAATAATAAAAAAATCGATTGCCACTTTTTTTTTTAAGTCCCTATGTAAAATTTGGAGAAAATGAAGCTCAAAGGGAAGCACATGAGGGCATCAATTTTGTGAAATGGATGCCCGCCGCTGTGCTTGCGTTGGCTTTTGCGGCACTAATGAAGGAAAAGCCAGCCAGTTGTAGTAAACAAAAGCTACCACTGGGTGGCTTTTCCTTCATTGGTGCCGGGACTCAGAGTACGCAGACCGGAGACTACAGGCAGAAAAGCTACAGCTGCATCTCAGTAAGTGCTATTTTATTAATAGAAATAAACACTAGCTGCGTTTTTTTTCTTAGTTTTCCGGGCTGGAGGAGCCCGGAAAACTTAGAAATAAAACCGCAGCTTTAAAAACATTGTATTTATGTTTGCGGTAGCTTTTGAAGCTACCGCAAACATAAATACAACGTTATTGTGTTTGAAAACGCTGCGGTTTTTCTTTCCAAGTTTCTCAGGCTCCTCCGGCTCGGAGGAGCATGAGAAACTTGGAAATAAAAACCGCAGCGTTTTTGAAACACAACCGCGTTGTGTTTCTGCTGCGTGGCAATCACTTTGGGTCTCCGGTGCTCCCTCAAAGGAGCACCGGAGACCCAAAGTGAAAGCCAAAGCAGCAGAAACACAACGCGGTTGTGTTTCCATGCCACGGTGTTTCTGCCTAAAGCTGTTTTCACATTTGGGGCTCTCGGGTTACCCACGGGGAGCCCGAAAGCCCCAAGTGGGAAAGCAGCTTTAGGCAGAAACACTGCAGCGTTTAGCATTTCAGAAAACAACCGCATTGTGTTTCTGCCTAAAGCCCCAAATGGGAAAGCAGCTTTAGGCAGAAACACTGCAGCGTTTAGCATTTCAGAAAACAACCGTGTTGTGTTTCTGCCTAAAGCTGCTTTCCCATTTGGGGCTTTCGGGCTCCGAGCCCGAAAGCCCCAAATGGGAAAGCAGCTTTAGGCAGAAACACAACACGGTTGTGTTTGAAAACGCTGCGTTTTTTCTTTCCAAGTTTCTCAGGCTCCTCCGAGCCGGAGGAGCCTGAGAAACTTGGAAAGAAAAACTGCAGCGTTTTCGAACACAATAACGTTGTATTTATGTTTGCGGTAGCTTCAAAAGCTACCGCAAACATAAACACAACGTTTTTAAAGCAGCGGTTTTATAAGTTTTCTGGGCTCCTCCAACCCGGAAAACTTAGAAAAAAAACTGCAGCTAATGCTTATTTTTAAAAAAATAAATAGCACTTACCGAGATGCATCTGCAGCTTTTCTGCTTGTAGTCTCCGGTCTGCGTCCTCCGAGTCCCAGCACCAATGAAAGAAAAGCCACCCAGTGGTAGCTTTTGTTTACTACAGCTGGCTGGCTTTTCCTTCATTAGTGCCGCAAAAGCAAGCACAGGCGGGCATCCATTTCACAAAATGGATGCCCCCATGTGCTTCCATTTTAAAATTTTGAGCTTCATTTTCTCAAAATTTTACATAGGGACTTAAAAAAAAAAGTGGCAATCGATTTTTTTTATTATTGCCCATCTTTTTTTGCAATAAAATTTTTTGGGCGAACCATTCCTTTAAGTTTTTCCTGTCATGGATCGGATAGCCATCGAGTTCTGTTTTAGCTTAGAATTCTGGGGTTTGTAGTTTCCCCACCAATTTGAAAGATGGGGCACTACACATCCCATAATTCAAAGGGGGGAATGAACTGGATGCCCTTCTGATGCATGTCCACAAACAACTTTAGCTCTGTAGACCAGGCATGGACTGGCCTTTAGGACAATAGGCCCATAACCGAACAAAAAACACAAAATGTTTTTTGTGTGCCCGTTTTTTGGGTCAAAGTGGGCCACTTTTTTGGCCAAAGTGGGCCAGTTTGATGAGTGACTTCACTATGCGGCTAATAGTTTTGACCACTGTTGCTGAATAAATATTCTTTTAAATGTACAATTTGTATCCCATTTTATCAAAAATCTCCCTCTTGGGTACTATTCAAACAGTGCTCCAAAAGGAATGAATTCCCATTTACAACTCTGGGCTTCTTTTATGTTGGTGCCTGAGACAATTTTTATGCCCCAGTCCGACCCTGCTGTAGACTGTGTGAACACTGGGCCTATCAGTGCTTTCTGCTAGTAAACAAACTCCCCCCAACCCCCACTGTCCTCTGTGTACATTTGCACATTGACACTAGAGTTGTTTCTTCGCTTGATCCTTTACCTACCTGCCTTCTGCATATGGCACACGACTCAAACAGGCAGGACAGATTCTACATTCAATTTGAAGTATCCAGAGCAATGGGGGTGAAATATTTCTTAGGTCTATTCTTGATTTGTGACACCACCCATGAAAGCATTCCTCCCTCTGAACTCTCATCACAAGGGTCCTAATGCACTCAGACCTGGGGAAAACGGTAATGATGGTGCTGTGGTGAGGTGGTTGTCTAGGCCATATTTGTGCCGATGTGTTTTTTAACTTTGTCATTTTCAAAGTTTTTTTTTTGCCACTATCTTTAAGAAGGTAAATGAACATGTATTACAAGAATCAAGAAAGAAATCAACAGTGCCCACTGAACGCTGTCCCTTTAGGATTACATGGTCAGTGGTGACTCTGACATCAGACTGTCATAGTACACCATGCAGATGGTAAACAAGCTATAGTGATAAGATCACTAGGCAACCTTTTGATGTGTCTGTGTTGGCTATGACATTTTGACAAAAGAAACACAATGACATGGGCTTTCAGACCGCACATGAGTGACTTGTATCCCTTTAATGGGATAAAGAGTTGTCAGAACAAACATTTTGTCACAGTGAGGGGTCATGATGCCCATGCCATGTGGATCCAAAAGAATTCAAGTCGAGGCCAATTTTCAAAGCGATGAACTGTGACTGAGAAGCAAGCTCATTGCTCAAAATGTGCATTATAACCCTTCCACTAGTCACTCTTTCATTCAAGGCGATCAACGTGTGAGCGCCATGAAAGACCAATTCTGCAACCGCCTTAGATTCCTGGAGGATTAGCTAAATCAGTGCAGAGACAAGTTTCAAAATGCTACCTTGCTAGAGCTGGAAATCCTGCCTGTGTATTCATCAGTTAACTAAAAAGCATTGACTTAATGGTAAATTAAAGAACTTCAAATGCAAAAAGGCAATGTAAAAAATTAAGTTCCTCTTTTGGTACAAGTAGTTTCAGTTGGAGCAGTTTTTAATGCCATCCCATAAACCACACGTGCCTGACACAAAATCAATATGCTAGCAATAGGAAGAATAAATACAGTGCCAAGAATGAAAAGGATTTACTTTGGGTTCGCGGCTTTGGGGTTTATATATTTATAATGGATAATGTTTTCTAAACATATGACAATGGGGGATTTCCCTGGTTCTCTCATTGAATTTGCATATAGGTCACACCACGAAATTCACTCATCTCTGCGGGTATTCCCTGCTGCCATACCAAAGGGTAACATGGCTGTGATTATTAAACACTTTTTGTCCCACAAGTAAACGAAAGGCTGTAATGTAAAGAGAGAGAGAGTGCGTGTGTGTGTGTGTGTGTGTGTATGAGCACAAGCGCATACTACCATCAGCCTCCATTGATCTGTGGCATGCAGATTATCAAGATGGCAACATGTTCATCTTCATCAGTAGCCAGTAGGGGAGCTAAAAGCGTAAATGACCACTTAAGAAAACCTACTAAGTTTGCTTTGCTGGTTGCAGCAGGGCTCCCCCCCTCCTCCTCTCCACACGTGTGTTTGCTTTGTTTGGTGGAAGCAAGGGGTGGCATTTCAGTGGAAAGTACGTTGAAAAGCCCAATTCTGGCCCTGGGTGCCTGGTTTTGTTTGTGATGATAAATCTGACAATTTATGACCTTTTAAGAAAATATTTGCTAAGATTAGTTAACTCCACCTGCTATACCGCGATAACCATGATATACTGTCATTTGGCAAGAAGGTTATCATACCGCCATAAGACTAATACCGTGACAGCCCTACTGTGCAGGGACCGGGAAATTGGCGAAGAACACATGGATACTGCAGGAACACCACCGCCTTCATCCACCTAAAAATCACACATCTCAGATGAACCACTTCTCTCTCCCCCACCCTTTCCATCCCTTCTTGCCACCACCACATGCCTTACATTATATTTCTCAGTTCCTTTCAGTGCCAACTGTTCTCCGCTACACCATGGCAGCGTTTCCCAAAAATGTTGACGCACACCATGCTTTCCTCCAGCCAACCACCAGCCGTGTCCAAAGTTCGCCGACATCACGCGCACTCCAAGCCAATGAGACTTCTGTCCGCGTAGCGATTGGGAAATGGGTCCACGGAGCAGAGCCAGATATCACTAATTTTTTGAGATGTACATTTCAGTTCTTTGCAACAAAAGTACTGTCCAGATTTCGACCAAACACACAAAAGCACGTTGTCGGAACCAAGCCACAGCTCCTGCCACAAATGTGGTGAAAATCCATCCAGCCCTTTGGGCTGTAGTCATGCACAAAGTTTTTGCCCATTCAGTCTATCGAAAAAAAAACATTTTTGAGACCCCCCTATAACTTCCTCCCCTGCACGAAACCTCACCAAACATACCGAAAAAAATCTGAGTGGGCCATATAATTTTTGCAAAGTTTGGTGAGGATTCCTACAGGGCGAGGGAAGTTATAAGCTGCTGAAAAGGTGGTCTTCGTATGGGTTTTGCAACTTAACCATAACTACACGGCCGCTACCACAGGCCGTGTAATATATATATATATATATATATATATATATATATATATATATATATATTCAGTGAAAACACTTTGTTAAAGGGGCTTTATCATGGAAAACCCCCAGAAATGTGCCATTCATGGTAAGCTAAGCAACCATAACTCGCGCCACCACTCTGCACTGCTAACACTAACAGCCAGGACATCAAAGATGACATCACAAATGTCATTGATCAAATCACTGATGCATTGATCACAAAACCGACTCTGCATTCTGGGGCTACCGGAAAAAGCATAATGGTCCTGCATGGAACTTTTCATGGAGCAATGGCTCACAGACCTCTTGGCGCCGAAGAAGCTTTCCAATTTTTTCTCCATAGAAAAATCTCAAAGTACCCACTGTCAGGCTTCTCCCAGGAGCTCACCTGCATACTGTGTTTGAAAGGCTCCTGAACTATCGAGATAGGGACACGCTCTTGCAGATGGCCAGGGCCTCTGGTCCAAATGCATTTAATGGCTCCCAAATAGTTTTTTTCCCCAGACTAAACAAGGGAAGTTCAGCGGCTCGACAATCATTTGACTCCATTAAGAGGAATCAAGTACACACTATTCTTCCCCTCGCAACTAAAAGTTTATTATGGGACAAAGGTGCTCCTCTTCGGCACAACACAGGAAGTGTGGGAGTGGTATGAGATCACTGTTCAGTCAGTGCTGGCACAGAAGGAGACCCAGTGATCGCTGCTGGAAGGTGTAACGTCTTTGGCGCCACTATATTTGCAGGACTTGCAGATTTGAGAGGAAAGGGGTAATTCCTCAGAACAGGCAGAGGATGGATGGATGAATTTCTCTTGATGGATGATGCACAACAATACTTAGCAGACAGGCCAGCTCTTGGAAACAGAGGACCTTGAGCACAGTTAGCACTTTGAACTTTGAACTGCAGCGCTGATATGGGGGTTTTCTTTTGCTCTTTCAGAGAGAGCTCCACTCATGTTTGAGTTAGTTAGCCTGTGTAAGGTTCGCACGGACTGGGTGCGACAGGCGTTTTGGCTGCAGGGGAGGTGCAGGGTGGGGCCTGTTGGGGAAGTTGTTTGTTCTAGTTGGGTTAAGGTTGGTACACATTGCTTGGCAGGGGCGTGAGGGGTAATGGCAAGAATGATTGAGGCTTCATTCTAGGTCCACAAAGGAACATGGGGGCTCCAGGGGCACAGGGTCGGTCATATGGAGAGCAGGGTGAATGCCATGTGATAAAGGGGTCACGTTTTTAACATGGAATGTCAACGGTCTGTGTTCCAGAATAAAGCGAAGGCTAGTCCTTCAGTTTCTCAATAGGCACTCACCAGATTGTGCCTTTCTCACTGAGACGCGCTTGGCAGGGGTGCACTGCAGGTGCTATGTGAGATTAAATTGCAGCACAGCCTACATGCAGGTTTTGCCAGGTGGTGACGAGGCGCTAGGGTGTGCGGTGGGGGTGGTTGGGGTGTTTTTATATTGTTATTAGTTTCACCAAGTTCGGCAAAGGTGGGAGGACAGAGGGGGTTTATCCCGCGATTGTGCGTGATACCAAGATCGTGCACCACCGGAAGGGCCAGCAAGTGCCTGTTCGTCTGGCCGGAATGCTCAGTGGACCAGTCACCATCAAAGCAATATAACAGTACTGACTCTTCGCTCGCTAAAAAAACGGGCCTGTTGGGATAACATTACTTATAACCACTAGGAGAGTATCTATTCTAATTTGTATTATCTGTATTTCTCCTTAGATTGCCTTATTATTAAATATCCTGTTTGCCAAGCCCCCTTCGACACGCAAACAGATATAATCAGGCAGCTGCGTGCCACCATGTGCGCCCCACCTAAAGTGCCAACAAGCGCCTATATTCCTGTTCAGTGCGCTCACGGACGAACAGGCAAAGGTTTCCATGTTGAATCTTGGGGTTATCGAGCCCTCCTGTTGCTCGGACTTCTATTCTGGGGTGATTTGGGTGGCTTCTTGAAACGCGGACGGGTCCTAGAACTAGAAGGGACGTATCACTGGTGGTGCAGATATATGACGAAATACTACCCGCATCCCTGGTTAAAAACACCATGAAAATGGCATCAGCTCTTCCATTGCCTTCCTCTCGACAATCCCTGACTGACACAGCAATTCTTAGTATGAATGACGGAGACCGATCCCCGCTATTGATTCAGTCGGGTATTCCACTATAGGGCATAGCGGGGGAGGAGAGGATTGCACTCCCAGTGTCTCTAGAGTCTGGCATGAAAGTAAAGGGGGAGGAGAATTGCTTGTGTGACAACCTCCTGGTGTTTCAAAAAGGAGAAATGTCTCTTCTAGCATTATCTGTATACCAAGGGGATGAAAGAGGAGATTGGGACATACCTTTAACTCCATGTCAGTCATCAAGAGGTAATGCGCTTAAAAGGGGGGCCTCGACCCCTCCACTTCCAGACTTCAATATTTTGAACAAGCTAAAATTGCATAGAGCAATGGTGAATGATGTTGTCACTGTATTGACAAAGCTCTCAGTAGTGCATATTGAGGGTTATGGAAGCGTATGTAATGTAGAGAATCAAATCAATTTATTTGTTTATTTATAATAATATATATAGCGCAGCCACTGACCCCGGGGCTTAAGGGCACTGACAAAAACAACAGACAGTTCCAGTATCAGCGAGGCCAGGTAAGGCCAAGGGAGAGCCAGGAGTCAGAGGTGAGAATTAACTTATATACCAGTGTCAGAAATGTACATTTGTTAAACAGATGGTTTTTTAAGTCCTTTCTGAAAATTCCGTTAGACGTTTCTTCTCTGCAAACTTTTCCAAGCGCTAGGAGCTACAGAGTAAAAGGCTCTGCATTTGACTTGTGAAAGTCTGCAAACGGGAGTGGTTAGTAAATGGCTGTTATTAGATCTAAGACTATATTTATTGGTCTTAATCACCAGTTCATCCTTAAGATAGCCAGGCCCAGACTGTTGTAGGCAGTTAAAAGATATTGACAATAGTTGAAAAAAAAAATTCTTTCCCTAATGGGAAGCCAATGTAGTTCCCTTCTGGCCTCTGAGACGTGGTTTGATCTCCTCAGGTCTAGGACTACTCTGACTGCATTATTTTGCAGTACTGGCAATCTATTCAGATCACAGTTGGGTTTACCGATCAAAAGACTACTACAGTAGTCTATTCTCGAACTTATCAAGACCCTTGCTAGTGTTTCCCTACTGGTTTGAGATAGGAAGGGACAGGCATGGGACAGTAATTTATTGTAGTATGTCGGTGAGGCCAGCAAACTGTTCATATTAAGATTACAGTCCAGAGAGACTCCCAGTGTCTTGACATTTTTTTTATCTCAATGGGACAATCACTGATTAGAAGTTTAGTGTACTTAGCTTCAAGCTTCTGAATTTTTATGAATGGTACCTACAAGCATAAGTTTGGTTTTACTAGCATTTAATGCCAAGCCATTGAGGCACATCCAATTTTGAATGAGATCATAGATCCTATTAAGGTTTATTTCATCATTACAGAAAGCACCTTTGATAGGGATGATACATTGGGTGTCATCGGCATAGTTTGTAAATACTATGCTGTTGATGTCCAGGAAACCTAGAAAAGCCACTGTAAAGATGTTACAGAAAATAGGGGAAAGACAGGGTCTCTGTGGGACTCCCTGGGTCAGTTCCAGGGCATTAGCATCTGCCAAATCACTGCTCACTCTCCACTGACGCTCTCTGAGGAAGGATTTAAATCAATAGGCAGCTGACTCTGAGAAACCTGTCACGTCCCTCAACCTGGAGACCAATACCGTATGGTCTACCAGGTCGAAGGAGGCAGATAGATCCAGCAGCATCAGCACGCTGGTGTTCCCTTGGCTCATGTGGCGAAGAAGTTTAGATGTTAAATCCAGTAAAGCAGTCTCCGTTCCATACTTTTTGTAGTTTCTGACATGTGTATTATGAATATCTTTGTCATCAGCCAGTAACAACTTTTTCCAGGTGTAAAGGGCTTTAATTTTGGTGCTTTTCATTTTTTGCAAGTCACTAGAGAACCATGGATTGGTTTCTCTAAATGCTATCTTTTTGTTGGACAGGGGAGCTAGAGAGTCGACCGCCTTACGCAAGGTATCCTGATATATAGTAGTGATATCCTCCACCGATGACTCATTGGAAATTTTACTATTTATGGCAGTGACTCAAGGATCTAGGGCGACCGGAGTCAGTTGTTTGAGGTTTCTACAAAGGATGGTAGTGAGGGGCAATCCAAACATTACTGACAAGAGGTCTGACAACTTGAAAGGAAAGCCTGTAGCCGTAGATCTTATAGATCTTAGTAACCTAGCGATAGAACCAGCAAATGTGACACTAGATAATGGTGATAATATAGAGATTTCTAACAACGTTCAATGGGAATGACATACCTAGGTTATAATTTGACCAACACTAACTGCATCGCGAAATGGCAAGCTGCAATAACTATTAAGATTCTGCCTTTGATTACGCAGATGAAGGTCATTGTACATAAGTTATGTAGGTTTTCATTACTACCCCTTATTGAGTTTTACCGGCTTAAGGTGGTGGCAATCATCTTATATGGCCTTGACCTATGCATATTACTGATAGTGTGAAAACAAAGAAATTGATATGAGGCTGGGAAGCCCAAAGGAAACACACCAACACAGGTTACAAAGAACATACAAAGTGCTTTATTTAAAAGCTACAGCAGTTACCAAAAAGTAAATTGACAAACGGATAGCTATTCGGCTCTCAGAGTAACGTAACGAACTTCAACGAAGGTTCGATGCATTAGTAGAGAGAGCGTACATTGGAATACTTGTGCTTTTATACTCTTTATCCAGCCCTGGCCAACCACCTCGCGGGTTAACCATTCTTAGGACCAGGCCTAGGGTTCCTTGCCAGGTCAATCCCATAATGTATGCATTTTGATCAGTTCTGCTGATACAGTTGTTCATTTGCACATAGGTCAGGGATAGGACAAGGTCTCAGTTCGCAACCCCGACAAGTGGCCTGCAGGCATATTACTTATTCATGTGTGCGGAGGTCACAACGGCCAGAATCTCACTCGGAATGTCATTCGGCCTCCATTTTGATGTTCAGGGTGACTTCCACATTACAAGAGAACCTAAGATGGCTGCTAAATCCAAGATGGCGACTTACACAGTTTGAGTTAAGGTCAAGACCTTGCCGCGGAGTCTATTTACACGATATTTTAGACAACTTGGCGTAGGCCAACACACATTCAAATACTGTGATAGGAAGCATAATATTATTTAAATTCCAACAATAGGACCGGTCCTTAATTCCATCCAAGGAATGATTTGGAAGAAGGTGTTAGATTTACCTAATAGCCTTCCTAATGTGATAATCATCCATGAACTTGGCCTGTCTTCTCTGGCTTCAAGGCTAGTTGGAGAAGGCTGATGAACTTGGCAAAAATGTTACATCCTCCTCGGAACTCGCTATATGAGAATTTAGCAGCAATGATCGTAAATGGTAACCCAAATTCACTGACAGTATTTATAATCAATTGAAACTGTCTTTGAATACAATTGCCATGCACCCGGGTGACTTGGTAACGTGCTCACAAACTGTAAAAAATAAACTATACCAATGGGATTGGGCTATGACCTCTGATTTGATCAGCACCTACAGCTCCTATGTGGAATATGCAGTTTAGACACAATCAAAAACAGCATCTTCTTTATATCGTACAGGTGCTATCTGATAAAGTCAGGACAATGTTCATGCGTTTTAGACTAAATCTTTTTGCAGCTAATGTATGGATGAAAAATTGGAAAACAATATACCAGGTTAACTAATGACATTAGGTGCAGATTTTGTAAATCTGATAATGAACCTGAAACTTGGAAGCATTTGCCCATCAATTGTGTTTTCTTTGTCCAACAAAGACTTAAATACTTGGGGCCATATGACAACAAGGATATCTTATATTCATTTGACATGCTCTGGCGCCAATGTATGAAGGGGTACAGAAACGCCATGTTGTTGGCTTTATTAAAAAAAATTTAAATCATTGAAAATAACCTTGGTGTATGGGAAAGTTGTCTAAACCTGGACTCCTGTGACCCAGTTAATTAAAAGGTGATAGCTCAATCAAAATTTAGTCAAACGGTTACTGCTTGCGATATCTCCACTTGTCCTTGGGCACAGTGCCAGTGTCCATCTGAAAGACATTTGTTACAAAAGTGATGGCGTGGCGGAGTGAAATTATGTAAATATTGGACAGTGTCAAATGAATATGGTTTGTGAACTGATGAATTTTGCTTCATGGTGATGGACAAGATGTGCTTGAATATACCAAATGATATGGCGAACGGTTAGATGTGAAGTTTTTATCAATGTTAACATGAAAGTTAAGTTACTGGAACTGAATTTTTATTTTTATGGCCTAATGGTAGTTTAAGCATTTTTATTGATGCAATATCATTTTACTGATATGTTATCTATCTGTTGTAAAAGTGCTTGCATCAAAAACAATAAAAATAAAAAAATTAATAAAAATAGAGATTTCTTCCCCAATTCCTGGAGCAACCTCTGGGTTTCAAGAGCCCCAAGCCATTGGGAAACACAAAGGTAAAAGAGCAAAATGAGCGCAGAAAAAGGGCACAAAACAAATTAGCGAGAAATACCTGGAGGAACTTTATTAGGGAGGATATTACACAGTGTGACACTAGCATGGGCTTAGAAGATACTTTAAAGAGGACACTGGCTGCTCACGGGATACGGGTGCCCAGACAACAAGCACAATTACAGAAGAGATGAAGCAGAAGGGAAAAAAGAAAAAAGAAGCTAAACAACAGCAAGCTCAGCAGACTAGAGAATGTGTTAAACAGAAACTGGGAAAGTGGCCGATCTATGATCTATTTGCCAAATCAGTGCAGAGGGAAAAATGTTGGACCCTACCCCTCCAAGTGCAAGGCCGAAATTATAGAAATGAATGAAGACGAAGATGTAAGTCAAATTACAGAAGAAAGAGTGCCCACAGGCGTGAGGTTCTCAAAATTGGTAGAGACGGTAAGGGGAATGAATAAAAGCACACTACCTATGAGGATGTTCGACCATTGCCTTGTCCCCAGGGTGATCCACTGCATTGATAGACTTCCGTTGATCAATACTATTAGGGACCCTCTAACATTTAAAAAAGACTCAACTCTTACTACTCTAGAGAGAGCAGTGACCCAAATCCCCACATTAGAATACCAAGAAATTTGGGGTAGGAACGAGCAATACAGAGAGAGAATGAGGGGGATAGAATATCACCCTGAAAACTGAGGAGAGAATCCCCAGTTAAAAGGGGGGGGTAACACATTTTTTGGGGAGGGGGAAATCAACAGTTCTTCAGAAATCACGACTAGAGTCACTGATTAAAGGCATTGTGGAACAAACCTTAAATTCACACAAAATTGTAACTCAACACTTAGTGACTATAGGATCCTCCTCCCTATGCAGACTAAGAGAGAACCAAATATAAGAGCATGGAAACAGGCACGTAGCTGCCACCAACTTCAGTAATATTGAAGTGGGAAAGGAAATTTTGTTAGCCGGCCCTAACGTAGATAGAGCAGCATGCCCAGAACCTCTCAAAGGAATAAAAACATTGTTATGGAATCCCAATTGAAAGTACAAGGGGAAAGGACTGAAATGGAAGGGAGGGTGATTTTGAGAGTGATTTAAATAGGGTACAATGGTTTCCCGATGACCCTGTCATGACCCACAGAACGCGCCCCTTCTGTACTTCCTGGTCCTTGTCACAGCGGGGTTTGTATTCATTGTTTCTCCAATGGACCTTTCCATGCAAATAGATTTTCGAATCCAGGAAAGAAAGGCAGAGTAGAAGAAATCCAAAGTTAATCCTGCGAAGCCGTCCTTTGAGAGTACCACCAAGGCGGACACTAACTCAGGCTCAATCTCTGAACCAGAACCCATGCAGATAGGAGCCTTCCGTGGACCTATATCCCCGCAAGAAAGAATGAGAAAGATTCATACGGGGTTGTGTATGTATTGTGCCTCAGACAAACACCTGGTTAGGGAGTGTCCTCTGGCCCCTCCTCAGTGTTCGGGAAACGCCAGCTCCCGATCCTAGATGGAGCAGAGCTTCGGGAGAGAGATGTTTGCTCCACATCAATTCCATCCTTGAACTCTCCTGGACAAAACAATTTGGTGGTTCTACAAGCCTTCCTGTCGCCCCCCCCAAGAATAAGACCTATCCCATTCTGGCCTTGGTGGACTGCGGAGCTATGGGAATTTTCATTGATCAAGACTGGGTTGTTAGTCATCATATTCCGTACGAGACACGAAGCACCATGCAGCCGGTGGAAGCAATCGACAGAAGACCCCTCTCTTCAGGACCCATAAGCCTGCAGACAAAAGAGATCCAACTTTCCATAAACCATCACCAAGAGCGGATTACATTCGACATCATTAAGTCAGCCCATTACCCCATGGTATTGGGTATGCCCTGGTTACAGAAGCACAATCCGTATATCAATTGGACAGCAGGATCACTATTCCTAGGCTCTGAGTTTTGTATGTCCCACTGTCTAATCCTGGATACCTCCTCCACACCCCTTAAAGAACCAACAAGAGACCTGAAAACACCACTCGTGGTTTCTAATATCATACCAGTCCCAGAGGCCTATCAGGGATATGCTGATGTGTTTTCAACTGCCATAGTCCAGGCCTTACCCCCTCACAGACCTGAAGACTGTGCCATAGATACAGATCCCTCAGCAGTTATTCCTTTTGGCAGAATGTTCATTCTTTCCGAACCTGAGAAAAAGGCCCTCAGAGAATATCTGGATACCAACCTTGAAAACGGCACCATAAGACCTTCAAAATCTCCGGGGTGTCTATCATTTGATCCGTGTGCGGGAAGGAGACGAATGGAAAACAGCCTTTAGAACACCCTTTGGTCACTATGAATATCTAGTCATGCCCTTTGGACTAGCTAATGCCCTCGCGGTTTTTCAACGATTTATGGACAGGGTGTTTTCTGATATGTTATTCCTTTTTGGCATTGTCTATGTGGATGACATATTGATCTTTTCTAAGGATCCTCTAAAGCATGAAGAGCATGTACAGGCAGTACTGCAACGACTCAGTGAACACAAACTTTTAGCCAAACCCGAAAAATGCTTGTTTCACGTTACTTCTGTTCACTACCTGGGATTCATCCTTAGCCCAGAAAGAATTGGTATGGACCCTTCAAAGGTAAAGGCCATACTGGCATGGCCTGCTCCCACCTCCGTGAAACAAGTTCAATCCTTCCTGGGGCTTCCCAACTTCTACTGAAAGTTCATTTTTTCCTTTTCCGAGATCGTCCAGCTGATTGTTGCTCTCTTGAAGAAAGACACTCCCTTTATCTGGTCTACACCGCAAGAGAAAGCATTCCAGCGATTGAAGACAGAGTTCACGCAAGCCCCCATCCTGGCCCAACCAGACATAAATCGCCCATTCCTAGTGGAAATGGATGCCTCTAACTACACCATAGGAGCGGTCTTGAAACAGGAACTTGAGGATAAACTGGAACACCCCATTGCTTACCTCTCACGAACCCTGATTCCCAGTGAGACACACTATTCCGTCCTGGAAAAGGAACTGTTAGCCCTGCGCCAGGCCTTCACTGAATGGCAACATCTACTTCTGGGTGCTAGATATCCAGTTCAGGTCCGCACGGACCATCAGAATCTTCAAATTCTACAATCATTGGAGTGCAGGAACAGTCGTCAGGTGCATTGGGCCTACTTCTTTGCCCAATACCAATTCCAAATCACTCATGTTCCCGGATCACAAAACATGATTGCTGATGCCTTATCCCGACGTCCTGACTATGTAACTACTGAAGACAAGGCCTATCCTAAGATGTTTCCCCACACAATCTTTGTAGCTCAAGCAGTCAACCTCCTGGAAGAAATTCAAACCCAATCCTCTGATCTCTGGAAGGATATTTCCAGGAAGAATCCATGGAGCCTAAGACTTAAGGAAGGATACTTATTCAAGGACAATGCACTGGTCATTCCTACACAGAAATTACAACAAAGAATGATAAACCTCTGTCATGATACCCTTCACTCCGGACATTGTGGCATAACCAACACCCTCCGTTTTATACAAAGACAGTTTTGGTGGCCTGGAATGAAGCCCGACGTACAGCAGAACATCAAAACTTGTGCTGTCTGAAGTCAAAACAAACATGATAACAAGAGACCGGCGGGTCTTCTAATGCAACCATCGCTGCCAACAAGGCCATGGGAAGTCATTGCAACAGACTTCATTGTGGAATTACCACCTTCCCGAGGGTACACGACCATCATGGTTACCATAGATTTGTTCACTCATATGGCTCATTTTGCACCTCTGTGTAAGTTACCATCCTCGTCCGAACTTGCTGGAATCTTCCTGGAACACATATTTTGTTTACATGGACTCCCTTCCAAGATCATATCTGATCGAGGACCTCAGTACGTCTCTCAATTCTGGAAACATCTCTGTCGCATTTTGGGAATCCAACGCGCCCTCTCATCTGGTTATCATCCCCAGACCAACGGGGCCACAGAACGTGCTAACCAGACCCTGGAACAGTATCTTCGATGTTTCGCCACCAAGGTTCAGGATGACTGGTCGCTCCTGATACCCGTGGCTGAGTTTGCCTACAACAATTCTGACCATTCAGCAATTAAGACCAGCCCCTTTTAATGTAGCCAAGGGTTCCATCCATCAGCTCTACCCTCTGTTCTCCCTCATCCTACACTAGTACCTACTGTCGACTCCTGGATTGAAACCCTCATCAACGTACACCAAGAGGCCAAAGAAAATTTAAAGAAGGCCAGAACTCAGTCTAAGAGGTATGCGGATTTAAAAAGGAGACCAGGTCCTTCTTATGCAATTGGTGATCAAGTCTGGTTGTCCTCGAAGTTACTACCCCGGCATCTACGGCCGAACAAGTTAGCCCCTCGGTTCTATGGTCCATTTCCCATCAAGGAAATTATGAACCCGGTTTCATATCGGATTAGTGTACCAGACTCTTGGAAGAAAATTCACCCAGTATTCCACACATCCTTACTAAAACCCTACCACCAATCCTCCCGGAACGCCTACCGACCTCCTCCTCTACTGATCGACAACCAATTGGAATATGAAGTTTCTCAAATATGTGACTCCAGGTATAAAGGGGGTCGGCTTCAATACCTGGTTGAATGGAAAGGATATCCTCCTAGTGAAAGATCCTGGGAACCACTTTCTAATCTCAAGACTCCTCGACTACTCAGAAGATTTGACCTTATACACCCGGGCAAACCTGGTGGAACAGCCTTTTCGGAGGAGGCATGCTGTCATGACCCACAGAACGTGCCCCTTCTGTACTTCCTGGTCCTTGTCCCGGCGGGGTTTGCATTCATTGTTTCTCCCAACATGGCCGTATCACGTGACATGCCGCGCACCAGCCTTCATGGCGCACGTAGTACGTTCCATAAATATGCCACGCCCCCGCGGGCCCACGCGTCTCAATGCTATTGTGAAGTAGCGACCAGACGTGTGCTCCGTAGCTCGCGGTATTATTCCCTTGCTTCTTCCACCCTAACCCAATTCTAGTCCCTTCCTCCCTTTCTTGATTCCTGGACTTGTGTGCTAGTTGCGCACCCTGTTGTTTCCTGGATTCCTGAACCCTTGCTTCCTGGTACTTGAACGCACGCTGGAGTCGGAAGTGACTCGTGCAGCCTTATTCAAGACTCGAGCAGTACGCAAGAAGGCATTGATCAAGAAATCCAGCAAAGATCGAACTCAGGTCAGAAGGGGGGAACTCCTTGACAGACCCCAGCATAATATTGTATTTTGTTTGCTTTTGGGGCCCCGAGTCGCTAAATAGATTGAAGGTACTATCATTATTGAATGAAATCCCCCATCTAAAACACTGTCCAATGCTGACATAAAACTGGTAGATTTTATACAACCAGAAATATTTGATCATGTCAAACTGGTGTTCCATTCACGCACTGTCTTCAAAGCTATAATAAAGGAACAAACACAATGTAACAGACTAGGATATAATATTCTGTCATTCAGCGCAGGCTTCCCCAATTTGTCACATTGCAATCAGGCAAGGAAGACAAATCAATATTTGGAGGAGGCGATCAAGGGCTGAACGATAAAGACTTAGCTATTGCCCCAGAGGAGCCGAGTTGGAGATGGCGAGCATTGTCATTGAGGGAATCAATTGCCCAATTAAAAAGTCTAAAGCCTGCCCTTTAGCCAAAACAAATCATTCTCCCTTTTATGGTAAAACTCGAGAGAGCATGGGCATTTAATCAGCACGAAGAAAAAAGCTCACGTAATTTAAAATTATTCACATCCAAGAAACATGGATGACCAACAATTTTATTTTAGATGGCTATGAGATGTGTCATGAACCAGCAAGGAGGTCCTACAGTGGACGTCCTTCTGGGGGACTTTTGATCACCATCAAAAATGATTCTGGTATGAAAATAATTAAACAAATCCATATTACACATGATATTTTAGCAATAATATTGGAGCTTAAGACCTGTGGTGCAGTCATCTATATTCTCATTATGAATATATATTGGCCACCAGATCAGAATTTACAGGTCACCCTAGATGCAATTAATGGCCCTCATTACGACCCTGGCGGTAATTTGCGGACATCACCGGCATGGTGCAATTAACGTGTCCGTGCTGGCCAGATACCGCTAAAAGCGGCACATTACAACCTCTCGGGCATGAGCATTGCGCCATGCCGGTAATGTAACAACCGCCATGGTGGAAAAGTACCAGAAAACGCCACTTACAGGCATCGTATGCCATGCAAATAGCGCGTCCGCCACCTCAGCCATCGATATCAACGATCACCGCTATTAGCGGTGACCGCAAATAAGCAGAACCGGAAGTTGCGTCAACTCACAGGAACGGGAATGAGCATGGCAGCCATTTTCAAAAACACAATCCATTTCCATCCGCCTCAACCAGTGGACACCTGACCCCCACAACCTCTGCAAAGCTTCAGCTACATTAATCCATCCTCACAATGCCAAAAGTTGTGAAAAAAGTGGAGAGCGGCTCGGCAGGAGCGCTTCTCTAAGGAGGAGCTTAACATGTTGGCAGACACACTACAGGAACATGCTGACGTGGTGTTCTCGAACGAGATGACAAGACAGGCAATAGCCCATAAGAAGGCCAAATGGGCCATTGTCGCACAGAGGGTCAGTGCAGTTGGCATTACACCCCGCAATGCATGACAGTGCAGAAAGAGGTGGGATGACCTACGGCTCCACGTAAGGAGTATTCTTTCTGCCAACAGAAACCTGGCCATGGAAACTGGTGGAAAAGTACAGTCACCAATACAAATGCAGCCGTTGGACGAAACATGTGCCGCACTCATTGGCACCGAAAGCATCGAGGGGGTCGGAGACATGGAGCGAGGAGCCCCGACTTCATGTGACGCAGGTAGGTGCCTCTAATCAAGCCATGCCAAAGTCACTGAAGTCCAGATTGATGGGAATTGCAATGATGCCTGACAGGGTTAACACAACACATCTGCATAATACTGCCTACAGGCAGTTCTGGCCTCCACCTCGTACACATGCAGTATGCACACCCTTTCCGTAGCCACCCACATGCCTCCATGCTTCTACCACCTAAAAGTATGTCACTGCCTCCAATGTGCAACATGTACCAATCAAAATGAATGCAGCCATCACAATGCCTGCTCAATGCCCACAGAGGCATCCCTAACCCTTTCCCCCCTTTGCTCCACCACAGGCTCTCATTCGGACAGTGACGAGGAAGACACTGCCACCACACCTGCAAAGAAGGCCAGGCCCGATGTCCCCACACAATAACCCTCCACCTCTGCTGGAAAAACCAAAATCCCGCTGCAGCCAAAATCAACGACCACAACACAGGCCAGGGCACAGTTGTGCACCAGGCCAAGCACCATGGTAGCACCAGCATCACACACCCAGCAAGTGTTGCCCACCGAAAGCACTGGGTCTGCCGGAAACAGCACAATAGGCGAGACTGCTGCCACTGCAGGTTGCTCGGACGATGATGCAGGGAATGCAGATGTAGTTGTAGGTCCCCCCACTGGCCACCTTCATTCCCCCTACCTGTCTCCATGCAGCCAGCATGATGAAGGCAAACAGGGGCAATCCCCTGATAACTCTTGGCCAGCCACTCCATCCCCAGTTGAAAATGTGCAGGAGGAGAGCAGCACATTCGACACGCCACTGGCATTATCGTCAGCCCAGAAAAACCAGGAGTCAATGGAACAAATAATCCAGCACCAACAACAACTGTCCTCACTAATGAACCAGCATGTGGCCGAATGTGGGAGTGCTAGGGCCGAAATGCAACAATGTGCAGAGACAGTGAAGGCAGCATTCAAGGACATATGTACACAATTAGCCGCGGTGCGGCACGTGCTCTCAGACCTTGTTCAGGTTTTGAGGGACATGCGTCCTTGTGAGGGGCCAAGTACCTCCTCGGCTGCCAGTTCTGCCCCATCCAGCCCCATCCGCAGATTGGCCAGGTATCTGCAGAGTACAGGCAGGGGTGCCCTGGTGCAGGGAGAGGGGGGGCAATAGAGTCCGCCCAGTGGGACAATCCCACATGTGGCACTAGACCACAGGCATCCACACACTTTTGTGGGAAGTTGAGGGGGGGTGGGGTGTGTTGGGAAGTTGAGGGGGGAGGGGGGATGGGGTGTGTTGAGAAGTTGAGGGGGGAGGGGAATGGGGTGTGTTGGGGAGTTGAGGGGGGAGGGGGAATGGGGTGTGTTGGGGAGTTGAGGGGGGAGGGGTGTGTTCAGTCAAATCGCCTAATCAATACAGTTTACGGTTATGCACAAATCACATGTGTGGACATCGATCATTGTGCACGTGTGCTTTATTTGTGAACGGTCCACAGTGTGCATGTCCCAGACACACACAGTGCCCCAAGTGCCATCTCCATGTGACACCCACCGTCCATGTGTGCTAGAAGCATTGGTTAATTAGAGTCTGACGCATGGCACGTCCTTCCTGTGCATTGCTTCCGCCCTGAGGTGCTGCCCCATCCCCAACCTCCTCATCCTCATCGTCAGGTGGTTGCAGTTCAGCGTCAGGGGGCAGGGGCACATTCCGTCTGATGCACATATTGTGTAGAATTACCCATGGCATGACGATCGTTGCCACCTTCTCATGGTGGTAAAGGAGTGCACCACCACACCTGCTGAGGCAGCGAAACCGTGCCTTCAAGAGGCCAAATGTCTGCTCAATCACCACACGGGTATGGGTATGTGCACGATTAAAGTCCTTCTCGTGCCGGTTCTGTGGGTTCCGGACTGGGGTAAGGAGCCACCTCTTCAAGGGATAGCCTGCATCAGCTGTATGTGGGCAACAATGTGTGTGTCAATCATGACATCAGATTTCAAATCATGACGTAACACCATGGCATGCATTCATCTCTTCCTTTGAACCCCATTTCCATGCACGAAGGCAGTCACACAATGTGACCGCTATATGTGTATTCCTCATATGGACTGTTTTGCATGCCTTCAACCACTGCATGCAGGGGGGTCCAGTACCTTATGAGTGCCCATTCACTGTGTTAGTACATAGCGGTTGTTTTGGTGATCTGGCCGATGTCCATGTGTTATCAATGCTCTCATCATGGCACCATTGCTGTTAGCCTCATGATGACCTCACTGAGCACTAAAAATGTTGTCATGCAATTCATTTGGACCTCTATGTCCATGTATTGGTGTTTTGATGTTCATGTCCGTCATGTGACTCCTTTGTGTGCAGTTATGGTGGACTGGCCTTTCAGTTGATGGTGTTTGGTGCCGTGTATTGGCTGAAGTCCTTGCATGTAGGTGCATTTCTTTGAGCTGGATGTGGTCTGATTTTGTACAGTGCACATGCATTTGGTTGGGTCATGGTTGGGACACATCTTCATTCACATGGTAGGGCTGCCTACATCTGGCATTATGTGGTCAGGTGTCAGCTAAAGTCTGCACTGCTTTAGGGTATGAGCTGGCTCCATTACCTTTGCTACTTGCAGCCAGATGAAGAATGCACCCCCCCCCCTGTCAGCCAGGTAAAGTATGCATCCTCCCCCCCCGTGTCAGCCAGGTAAAGTATATATCCCCCCCCCCAGTCAGCCAGGTAAAGTATGCATCCCCCCCGTCAGCCAGGTAAAGTATGTATCCTCCCCCCCCCCCATGTCAGCCAGATGAAGTATGCATCCCCCCCTGTCAGCCATGTAAAGTATGTATCCTTCCCCCCCTTGTCAGCCAGATGAAGTATGCACCCCCCCCCGTCAGCCAGGTAAAGTATCCTTCCCCCCCCCTGTCAGCCAGGTAAAGTATGCATCCTTCCCCCCCTGTCAGCCAGATGAAGTATGCACCCCCCCTGTCAGCCAGGTAAAGTATGCATTGGTACGTCAATCGCCTATCCACTTCACAATTCCATGGCCATGACATGAGACTCACCAAGTAGCCAGGATCTCAGCCCTGCATGTCGCTCCATGTAGCGTGGTATTGTGGAGTTCCGCAGGACCATTGAATCATGGGTTGATCCGGGGTATCGGACACAACAATGTGTGATGATCCTGTTTGAGTCACATACCATTTGTACGTTGATTGAGTGGTATTGCTTACGGTTGCGGTACGCTACCTCCATGGCATGTGGGACCACCAATTCCACATGGGTGCAGTCGATGGCACCAATGCAACCAGGTATGCCGGCCAGTGCATTGAAACCCACTTTGGTGTTTGTGATCTCCTGGGCAGACCTTGGTAAGTAAATGTAGTCGTCTGTGTGCTTGAGGAGGGCATTGAGCACTTGGTTCAGCGTACGTGAGAATAATGGTTGTGAAATGCCACGCAAGTGCCCCACTGTGTGCTGGTAGGTGCCTGTGGCCAGGAAGTGGAGCATGGACACTACCTTCAGTTGGGGGCGAGGTGGCGGTGGTGTTTCAATCATGCTGACGATGTCGTTGTGTATCATGTCCACGATGGTGGTGATGGTGTCCCGGTCCAAACAGTACAGGGTGTGGATCTGCTCAGCGGTGAGGTTGAATGGACTGGCTCTGATGCGTGGGATTGGGGGCTGCCTGCGTGGTAGCACTGGCTGTGCTGGTGGGGCTTGCTGGCACTGCCTTGCCCTCCTTCTCCTCCTGCGTCTCCTCTGCGCTGCCTATTGTTGTAGTAGTTGTTGTTGCTGTAGCGCTTTCATTGCAATCAGGTCCTCCAGCCCCAACATTGCATTGGAATCATTGTGGAGTGTGACTGGGTGTGGGAAGGGGTGGGGTGTGCTCCTTTTGTACTTGGCCAGTCTGTATTGCCTCCACCTGTGCTGATTGTGTGCACCTGTGACAGCTGGGAACACTGCACATGGCCATTTATGGTTGGTCGGCGATGGCGGTATTAGCACCATGGCGGTAAGGTACTTTACGGCCTTCGCAAGGGCGTTAAGAGCATGTCCGCTCGATTCATCATGTTCCCCAATTTGCGCCATGCCGCTATTTCCGGCATGGGGGGTCGCGTGCCTGCGCCCTTGGTGCTGTTAGCGGCAGTTACTTGGATCATAATAGAACCTAGTGGTAAGCGATGCCGGTAATCCTTTACCACTTACCGCCAGTGTCGTAATAAGGGCCATGACTTATTTACAGAGGAGATGATTGCATACTCTTGCTTAAAGATTACTATCATGGGAGATCTTAATTGGACAATTGAACATGATCCTCAAAAGGTAATGGATATGGGCCTCCTCACAGTAATGATAGAGGGTACCAAGACCAGCATTCATCACAATAAATTACAGGGTCAACTTTTGAGTACTTTTTTCTCGAATTGGGGGCTTTACTCAGCATTTGTACTTTGACCCACTCGAAAGACTTGTTCATCTGGACAAATGGAGTTCAGTCCTCATCAATAGATTATATATTTATGTCACTCTACTATGAGAACAATCTTTACATTTTGAAATTATAAAGTTGACATTTAGTGATCACTGAATGCTTAAATTAGATCAGTCTTTTGGAATGGGCAGTGTTCCTATATTGGATTACACTTCAAAAATAATTTTGAATCCCTCGAATTCCAGAATAATGTGGCATAATAGCAACATCACAAAAGGTAATGCTGTATTCCCAGAAGAATATGCTGGAACTCGCAGAGATAAAAAAGAGAGAATTATTTACCCCTGACAATTTCACTTTGTACGTGGAAAAATTAATCAGGGATTCAATTAAATCTCCAAAATTGCCCAGAAAGGCAAAACATAAACATCATTATGACATTCTAGTTAGGCAAAATAAAAATAGGTGTAACCCTCAGGTTCGGTAATTGTGGAAATCAAGACTGCCATTGGAGGTGAAGAGGGAAAGGGTGAGGAGAGCAAAACAGAAGTCAAAGAACTGGCTTATACAACTTAGATCTTCCCTGTTACAGAAGGATAATGAAACAATGCTGACTGCGCTAAGAGATGGCTCGGCTAGGCAATTGTGGATGTTGGTCAACAGTGTGGAAAGAACTCAAATATCGGTGCAGTAAACCCCAATTCAGGAAGGATTGTTTGCAGGTCATTTTGGGAAGATTTAATATGGAACAAAGTTTAATACTGATTGGTTGCTTGTAAAAACAAATTCCATGGAACCTAATCTTTACAGTTCAGGATATTTACACAAATCCAAAAGGCCAGTTAATTGATGGCTGTGGGCCGAAATGGCCTCTCCAACGCTCTCTTTAAGGGAAACCCGGAACTTTGGTCGCAGGTTCTGTCATTTCTCTTTGACGATATAATCATGAACAAGAAACTTCCTGCCACCTGGCATTATTCATATATTATCCCCATATTCAAACAAGGGGACCGAAAGGATCCCAAGAATTATCATCCTATTGCCATCTTGGATGCCAACTCAAAGATCTTCGCAGGCTTGTTCCTGCAGAAGATGGAGGAGTGGTCGTCCAACAAAGCAATTCTGTCATCATAACAATATGGCTTCCGAAGAGTAGTTGGGACAGGAGCGGGAAGCTTGCTAGTGACTCTCTTACAAGGAAAAGCATGGAAGCTAGGGGCTACTCTGGTATACCTACCGGCCATGTATTTGTCTATGGCCTTCAACCTTGTAGAAAGGTCCATACTGTGGGCAAAGCTGTATAGACTGGGGATCCCAGTGGAAATCTTGTCTATTCTTATCCATCTTCATGAAGAATCTTACATCCATGTTTGACTAAACACAGATGGTCAGCTATCGAGTTCAATGCCCATTTACAATGGGCTAAGAGAGGGCTGCATTTTTGCTACAACCCTTTTTAACCATTATGTTGCAGATGCAGGGGATTGTCTTTATAACGTCTCATACGCACTGCTTATAGTAGAAGGAAATAGAATTGGGTGGTGTGCTTACGCCAATTACTTTTTATTCATATACCAAACGCCTTGGGGAATCTAACGCTTGATAGTAACATTTCTAGAATATCTCAACCTGAATGGTCTCAAAAATAACTCGAAAAATAACAGTCATTATGCGATTGAGCTGTTGCAATATTCCGATAGGGTATTCATGGTTCATTATCCGCGAAAGGTTGGCCCAGTGGAGTACGATGAGATGTCTGGGGTTCCCGATTTTCAGTAAAAACCTAAAACTCCACTATAGACAGTTTTTAACTGAGAGGGTTTGAGGCCTAATTGAAATGATGCGGAACATAGAGAAAAAGTTCAGAACATTCTCACTTACGCCGTTATTGCGGGTTTACAACTCAAAAGTAGTCCCCACAATTATCTATAGTTTAGAGCTATTTCCTGAATGGCTTACCCTGTGCTACAAAAAACTGAATCGCAAATCTGGAAAAGTGTATTATATTGCCAACCCAAGTCGGTGCCTATCATTGCAATAAGGTTTTTAATAATCCCTTACGTTTTAAGAAAGAATTACAACATGCAGATTCTGTTGAAAGAATGTCGGGGCTGGGGAAATCCAAAATATATTACCACCTAGTGTACCACTACAAGAAGCTCGGAACTCCTGAACTGTACCTAATCAAGTTTCCTGACAGGATCGTATGGAATGGGTACATGAGATTTAGATTTAATGTGTTATTGACGGGAGAGATAGCCGAAATAAGAGGGGACTAAGAAATTGAACTCTGACATGTCAATTTTGTGGAATTAAGAATGAGAAAGAAACTCTGAAACACCTGTTATTGACATGTGAGGCCCTCAATCCCAAACAGATGTGTCATTTTCAAAGTGTCACTGATATGGAAAGAGTAAATCTTGAAGTATTATGGTGGGACATGCTTTTTGGTTCTGATGTGACTTTGAAGATTGAGATGGTGTGATTCTTAACTAATATCTATGGCCTTATTCAAACATCTGAGGCCTACATTTTAAACGTTAATTATACGAGAGCTCAATTAAATGTGATTCGATTATGCATTCTCTGAATATTGACTGATGGACCTAATGATCCAACGAGTTGCTTTATGAGCTTTTAATTGCTGGAAACTACTTTATCTGTTACTATGTTATGAGTGGAGTCTAAGCTGAAACAATTGATTGATATTTAATAATTTTTTTAGAAATGAGTTTTAACATGTAACTGTTTATAATTATATTTGGATAGAGAGATTAATTCATTCTGTGCTCAATGTCAAGCTCCTTTTCTTTAATTTTCAGCTTAAAGTTTTTCTTTTTTGTTTTCTCCTTTTCTTGTAAACATTTTGAAAACGTTTTTTTTTTTAAACCAACTGCAAATAAAGAAATAATGCCGCAATTGCGCAGATGTATGACAGACGGTGGGATCCCTGAGGGGATGGGGTCCTAAACAAACACTCAGAGGTCAATGGCTCAAGATAAAGGGGTAACGGTATTAACATGGAATGAGAATGGGCTATGCTGAGGGATTAAACACAGGCTTGTACTGCAATTTCTCAATAGACACTCACCAGATTTCGCCCTCCTCACAGAAACCCACCTGGCGGGGTCGCACTGTAAATTCTTTATGCAATCAAAATATAGATTGACCTTTCACGCTGGCTTCGCCAGAAGGGCACGAGCAACCATGGTCCTGGTGCATGAAAGGGTGCCTTTCTCAGTTATCGAGCAGAAAACAGATGCAATGGGAAGGCTTGTGTTGATCCAGGGGAAGCTGTGGGGAGCCACATGGGGAATTGTAGCGGTTTATGTGCCCGCACCTCTCACACATGATTTACTTATCAACCTTCAGAAACTTGTAGTGCAGGGGGAACTGGAGGTATGGATCCTGGGGGGAAACTTTAATGATGTGATGGGCACAGACTTGGATAGGTCACACGTGGGTAGAAGAAATCCAGAGCTTCCCTCCAGACTCTGTTCCTTTGCTCAAGTCATGGGTTGGTTGAATACCTGGAGATACTTGCATGTGGGGTCGGTTGGGTACTCTTTCTTTTCCGGTGCCCACTCTACTTTCTCTAGATTGGATTATCTTTTTATCCCACTGGCTGATGGCCACAGACTGATCACAGCGAAATTCTTGGGCAGGGGGATCTCAGACCATTCCCCGTTGCTAGACAGGCTGCAGAGTGGATGCAAGAAACCGGCACCCGTATGGTGGCAGAACTAATATTTTTTGGGGTTGCCTGAGTTCACTGAGCCACTATAGCAAACCACACAGGAATACTTCTCGATCAATGAGGGGTCTGTGGATAGCCCGGTCACAGTTTGCAAGGGATATAAGACGGTTCTCAGGGGGGTGAGGCAATTTTTCCTGGATGCAGCACACTTGAAAAAACAGGCATTGGTGATAGGGGAGGCAGAGGTGGCCTCAGAAAAGCTAGAAGCAGAATTGGTGGCCTGAGGGTGAATGGCAGATCAGTTTAAGCTGAAGCTAGCACAGGAAGCACTTAGAATGAGACCTTGGATAACACAAAGCAGGAAACACTGACTCAAACTTAGCCAGATTAATAAAATGGGGACAAGGCTGGAAAGTTGCTTGCATGGCTAGAACACAGTGGTCGAAGTGGGCGGGAGTGGTTCGAAGCGGTGCTCCTCTACTTCTTTTAGTTATGTTTTACTGTTCCTATACTTTTATTTTAAAAAGAAACCATTCCGGAAAGGTTTTGTTTTAAAATAAAAGTGGAGGAAGAAGTTTAAACTTGCACTTTCAGTGCACTGCACTGGACGTGCCCTTAAACAGCACGTACACGTGTTTTTGGGTATTGTGCATGGGAGGTGGTGCAGTGATGGAGTTTGTGGGGAGCGGTGCAGGCCAGTAGGGAACATAGTTCCACTGCTTCTTTTCCTACACTTCGACCAGTGCTAGAGCATAGAGAATGTGGAAGTGGCTATGTACATCATACATCGTCACTGGTGAAGTCCTGACGAGGCATGTGGATATTGCACAGGCATTCATGCTGAACAATGAGTCTCTTTAGCGGGTTCCGTCCTGTTGGCCAGGGTATAGTGAACCGGGAGGAACAGATCCAATAGTTCTCCCGCAGTTATCTGCACAGCAGCAGGAGGGGCTTGAGGCAGATATTTCAGAGGAGGAAATAGCGACAATAATCTCCCAATTACAGTCGGGGAAGGCCCTGGGCCTGAATGGCTTCCCAGTGGAAGTCTGGAAGAAACTGGGTGGGGCGATGTTTGGGCCTCTCCACCAGCTATTTCTGCAGAACAGGAGGGAGGGTATATTATCTGATGATTTGTGGAAAGAACAAAAATATGTAATTCCCAAGCCAAACAAGTCACCAGACTGTTGTGCCTCTTATAGGCCGGTCTCGCTCATCATTGGGAAAGAGAAAATGCTATCAATGGTCCTGGAGGACCGCCTGCTGCAAGTTATAGCGTGCTTAATTCACCCGGACCAGTTTGGGTTTATGCCAACCAAGTCTACTTGCATGAATTTGCAAAGTGTACAATTTGCGTTATGCCGGGTTAGTACAATCCCAGGTCCGCTAGCACTAATGTCTGTGGACTTTGAAAGAGTTTGATTCAGAGCACTGGGACTCGCTGTGGGGACCTATGGACGCTGTGGGGACCTATGGAATACATGGGATTTGGGTGGAACTGCCTAAAATGGGTGCGCCTACTGTATAAGGCGGAAGTGCAGGTCAATTAGGTCTTCTCCAGAGTTGTTCCCCTCTTGCGGGGAATGAGGCAGTGCTGTCCCCTCTCTCCTCTGCTCTTCAGCATGGCAGTGGAACTACTGGCAGTGAGGCTTAGGAGGAGTACCGAGTGGGTGGGCTTCAGGTGTCTCTGCGGTGGTGAGGAGAGAATTTCTCTATACACGGATGACCTTTTGATATATATGTGCAACCTGTAAGTATCTTGTCCCGCGGTGACAAAGATATTAAGCGACTATCAAGGCACCAGAGGCCTTAAGGTCATCTGGCAGAAGTTGGTCCTCTTGCCCATACAAGGCAGGGACATGGCACTCCTGCAGGATTGCCTGTACCAGATATCCACAACAGGCTTCCGTCACCTGGGAATCCAATTGAGCGAACATCTCTCAAGGTTTCTCGGCCTTAACTTATCCCCGATAGTTGATAGATTCAAATCTGATGTGGCGCACAGGCAGTCCCTTCCTCTGAGCCTGATGGTCAAAGCGGCACTTTTCAAAATGACAACCTTGCCCAAGTTCCTTTATGTATTACAGAACACCCCATTCCAGGTCTCTAGGCAGTTGTTTGAAGGGATAGATGGGGTTCCCAAGGAACTGCTATGGGGAGGCAAGCAAGCTCGTATTGCCTTGAAAACTCCTCAGCAGTCGGTCTGGGAGGGGGAATCGGCCTGCCATGCCTGCAACAGTACTACTGGTGTAGGGGAGGGCAGGTCAATAGGACCCCCCTCTAGTCTACATCTTCTACCCAGGTGAAGACTCATGACTTGTCGGCAGCCCCTGCGCCCCAGAGCCCGGGAGGTGAGGTGGCTGCGGATCGGCATGTGAGGCTGCACGACCACATATATGGCACAACACAGACACCATTTTTTACTAGACAACTCCATTTTGTCAAAGGCGCTAAAACCTAACACAGGCAGAACAACTTGCACACATAGAAAGCTACAACCTGACCCTTGCTTGACCGCGTTCACAGAGGCCTGCACTTCCCCCGGCCTCCACCTCATGGTAGATCCACTGAGAGCTTGTTCTCACGAGCAACCAGACACGAACAAACACAAAATAAACACTGTATCGTTTAACCTTCCGCAGTACATCATTGCCCCAGTCGTGACCAAGCTCATCAGGAAGCAACCGAAACAAGTCCAATCCTGCATGCCCTGACCCTGTACCAAGCCCTCAAAGTTGGACTGTGTGGCGCCCCTTACACCCGCCCACCCCCGAGGCACCTTGTATTGTCTGGTAACCATTTTTGTGATATTTGTCACGTTGACTAACGTTTGCTGCTATTGTGTAGAAGAGTGGCCATATGATATGTGATAGCTTTTTGACAGCCCCTGTACATAGTGTAATGATGAACCACTGAAATGTATGTAGGCCCACCAAGGGACTGTAGCCAGACTGTATCATGGTATAATATGTATTGCCCTCTTTTGCACACCAACCAATCTAACACTACCTCATGTTCAAATGTAAACTGTTGTTATGAAATATTGTGCTAAATGACAAAGTCACCCAGCTCATATTCTCACTAATGTAGATATATGTGCACAACCTAGAAGCCCCCAAGTGTTGTCACCTGCCCCTTGCCAATGGAACCATGCACTGCCCTGTGCAGAGAGACAGGCTCAGAGCTGCAAGGTTGTCTCCTCCCTCCTCGCCTCCCAGGCTTGCCGGGGATAGCTGGTGTTCGAACAGCACAGCCTCGCCTCCCCTACCAATCTTGCTGGACCCGTTACAAGCATCCACCTCCCCCATGTCAGAGGCCGCCACAGCCTGACTCTTTGAATTATGAGCTGCCTGGTCCTAAATCCCACTGTCTCCCGGGCACCGGTTACATTCCCCCACAGCCCATTGGTATCCCCGTTCATCCCAAGTTAATGGCCCTCGAAGGGGGGTGCCCACCCCTGTACCAACGGATCATAATACCATCCATCACCGCACCCATCAGGACAGGACGATTAAGTAACCCCTCATGTGCCCCTGACCCCACATATGGACTCATGGGATTAACGTGTTTGAACCTAAGGTGTCCTTACAACATATGTATTGGGGTACTTCCTATTATATATCAATGTGCCTGTCTCATTCCCGATCTGAGGTCAATGTATTACAAGTGTTACAAGACAACTGAAATTGAATAGCATGATGAATGAATGTAAATATTTGGCCACAAGGGCAAAGTATCAGAGTCGCCACTTATCATCACTACAAGTTATGTCCGGCCCAGCACTCCACCCGATGAGCCCAGCTGACCCATCCATCCCGCGTGGCACCGCACGGACATATGCCAAACCTGGAGCAGCAACTGTATACAATGTATACCGCCTAGACAACACCACCCAATCCCTAAGACTATGTGCCCCCTATAGCTTGTGTCATGCGTGACGTAGTTTTGTAATAAGTAGGACTGTCTTTGCTATTGTCAGACAGAGTGCTCTCGGAGTTTGCAGAGTCCTTTGCATGCCCTATATTGGTTTATATAAAAACCCTTTTGATCTCACCCACACTTGGTCTTGGTCTTATTCCCTCCTGGGGTGTGTCCGTTATTGCCTCTCACTAAGGGGGGTGCGTTTTTGGGGACACTTACATTCATGGTGACCCCATAGACGTGATTTATTTTAATAATTGTCCCCTTGGCACGAGTCGGCCCCGGTCGCAGTGGAGACGCACGGCGCGCCCGCTCAACAGAGCCGCCCACCTATGGCAACTGGTACGCGGAGACGTGCGCACACAGTTAGGGCGAGAGGGTACGGGTCCCGTTTGAAAAAACCCTTAGTACCGCTCGCCGGAGCTGGGTGGGGCCATTGAGTGTGCGGCTTGCACCGCTTGGACGGACCAAGTCCGGAGAGTCTCGGATCAAGACGGGCATGTGAGTATTAAGTGCGAGCGATACTAAAAGGAAAAAAAAGAAATTGAGAGGGCAAGGGAAAATAAGTTGGGGACATAGAGGGGACTTTCAATTTCTAATACTTTCTCTTTCTTTGCATATGGCCATTAGGATATAAAAGTGAAAAAGGGAAAAGAAGACGGGAACCTAACTCTGCAGGGGGGTAGAAGGCGGCGACGCACAGTGCTAGCTCGACTAGTGCTGAGAATAAGTAAAACAATGGAAAAAAAAAATGAGGGTAACTAAGTAAAGAGACACAGTAAATATGCTAGAACTAGCCTTTCTTTCTCTTCTCCTTTTTATTTGGGGTAAAACAAGGTCTGCATAAGGGAAAATAAATAAATAAACAAATAAATAAATAAATAAATAAATAAATGAAGTTGTGTGAGGGTTAGGGGGTGTCGCCGTAGAGAAGGGCGAAGGGCCAGGCAGGGAGGGTAAATGCTATGCGTGTATGCTGAAGTATGATGAATGTCTGTCATATGTTGTGCTTCACGTGTTGCTGATTTTCCGCGGACTACCTAGTAGTCAATCACAGTAAACAATTCTCTATGACTACACCGAGTATCAACCTGTATCGAAACTACAGAGCCACGTGTTACTGATTTACCGTGATCTGCCCAGCAATTAATCACAAGGAACTACACAGACTGTGAACCCGTTACACAACAATGTTGCAGCCTCTTCTAATGCTTACTGCTAAATGGGAAAGCCAAACACAACTTCCTCATTTCTTTCCCCGTTGATTTCAAGTTGTCTACTCGCAATCTTCAACGGTTGATGTCAACCCGCCTATAAACACAGTAAAACGCCATTAGCATCGCTCTTACTATCCATAGGGTAGCGCTGTATTCAATCAAATTCTCCCCTCGCGTTACCTTAATGAAGGAGTTTCAACCGTCTATCGTTCGTCCTCTTCCAAAGTTTCTCTAGGGTGATGCACGGTCACGTGTGTTAATGTACCGCCTGACTGCCAAGAGAGGGGTTACGCGTGATAGCGTCACAACGTTTTTTCGTTTGACCGTGGGGCGTGATGACAGAGGACTACTGACAGCCCAAGTGCTCATGGGCTGTGTAGTCTTTACCTCAAATTACGGTTTTGTCGCTGACGTAACCGGCTGTATGTCGGCTTCATGTGTGCAATAGAGACGGATATATGCCTAATGAGTACTGTGTGCGGCATGGGGGAGAATATAACCATTTTTCACACAGAGCCAAAATATTTCGAGTGCACAAAAACACATGTACAATATATTCCATACGTGACTGATCTAAAGGCACCCAATTTTTGAGCATAGAGGAGTGTCAATGTATAAACAAGCCCCATTCAATGGCCACATTTAAACCATCCTTGACCGTATTGAGGTCAAAAATCCACTTTTGTTCAATTTTTCTTAGCTTCAGGTCTCTATCCCCCCTCTTGGATGGGAGCTAATTATCTGAATGATGGTCCAATGAATGTCTTCATGGGTGTGTTTTGCTGTAATAAAGTGTGCTACTAACGGTTTGTCGGGGACCTTATTCTTGACACAGGATCTGTGTTCACAGATCCTTTGTCGTACGGGTCTCTTAATCTTCCCGATGTATAGCAAATCACATGGGCAACTGATAACATAAATTGCCCATTTCGTGTTACAATCGGAGAAGTGTTTTAACGTCCACTTTCTACCTTTAAATTCAATCTCTTTGATGTTCGATGTATGATTGCACACTGAACATTTACCGCACTTGTAATGGCCCATCACTGGTTGTGTATTCCACAGAGTTGACTGTGTGGCAATTGTTGTTGGATCTTTACCTTTGTATATATGGACCAAGCTGCAGAAAGAAATCTCAAATTAACCTTTCTTCCTGGGAGAAGCAAACAATTATCTGGGAAGAAACATGAACTGCAATAAAACACTCATGATACCAGACATGAAAAAGGGGACAGTCGCCCTGATGGACACTTACTGGGTCTGTGGCAAACGGGTGTACATGCACCTCCCACCATCATTGGGGGGCACGTGTTCCCTGGCAACGCTGCACTCAGCCCTAATGGTGATCCCGAGAGCCACATTGGAGAAGGAAGCAGGACAGTGGTCCGATTAGCAGCCAACGCCCCACCCACTGAGGAGCCACCGCTGTATGCCCTATCGGAGGGCCACATCGAAGGGGGCGTATCCCGGTAACGAAGGTCGTCAAACTATATATCAAAAGCCTCCTCAGAACTATTGGCACATATCCCAGACAGGTACAGGTTATTCAGTTCAGCAGAGACCTTTTTCGCCTCACTTCTCCCAAGCATCCAGGCACGAACGAACGCGAAGTGGCTGCAGATCACGCGCTGGGAGTTGATCCAACTGGAAAACAACACTGAAAAAGGGTTCAACATGATCAAGGTGGAGCTAAGTGTCATGACCACAGAACATTTCCATTAAACTTTCCATGGGAGGTCTTGGGCTGCAGCATATTATTCATGGGCCAAGAGCAGAAAGGACACTGCGGACAATCTTGATTTCGACATTTCTGCATTACTCACTATGGCCGCCAGGCTGCCTTCCTCGAATACTGCAGCGTGTGCTAGTGGTGTGGGCTTTGTGAGTTTATAAGCCCCTCCCCTTGCGTCCTTTGCTTATTACGGACGCTTACCGCGGTTCGTTTCCTGACAGGAATTCCTTGTTCCCTATTTCCCTTAGTTATTCTGTTTAGTTGTGCCCGCACATTCACAGTTAATTCCTTGTAATTCCATTTCCAACCTTGAGTCTCAGTCCGGTTCCTGTTTTAGTGTGCCCTGTGAGGAAGCAGTGTTTTCTTTGGCGAATTAACAGGAGATGCTGTTCTTCATTTCCACAAGCTAACCAAGTACTGTTTTCATGTTGAGCATAATTATTGTGTTCCGTTGTAATATCTCAGCATTTATAGTTTTCGAATGCGGGCTTCTCTGTAGCCGTGCCTAGTGTTCAGTTAGTTTCACCTCAGCTTGTGATTTTCTAACGCAGGCATTTTCTAAGCTGCGCATACATGTTTAACATTACAGAGGCTGCAGTAAAGCACATGAATTGTTGTTTTCCATAATTGGCACACTTATTGATGTCAGCTACTTCATTAGTGCACACACAGGGTTAAAACATAATCCTTTGTTTCCCTTAAAGCTTAGCGCTCCAAGCTTCATAGTTTTTCCGTAAGGAAAGAGTTGCACGGCATGCTGTTTTACTGAGGTGCTTTTTGTGATATTCTAGTGTAGGTGCAACCCACCTTCTGGACATTAGACATTACATGAAAGGTAGCTAGGTGTTACAGATGTAGGTGGTATTTCCTTTTACAGTTGGAGTTGCATTCCACGTTACTGTCCTCACACCTTGGTGCTTAATTAGTCACATTGAACCTTTCAATCATTCAACAATTTATCCTGTGGTTATAGGCACTCCTAGCACCTTTCCAATCAGGGTAGTTCCTTTTCTTCTCAGTCCTCCAGAGTCATCTTCAGAACTTGCGCCCCTGCGCTGAAGCAGGATGGAGAGCTCATCATAACATAATTAGAGGTGAGCAGGCGCACATAGCAAGAAGGCAGTGGTTATTAGTAAGGAGACTATTCACAGTATTACGCAGAATCCACATTGCTTGGTTGTTATTCTTCCACAGATTTTCTGCTCATTGAACACAGAAAAGGGATAGTGAGAGAACCACGCACTCAGAGAAGAGTAGTTGAGGTTATCAGGAGAGGTGTTCCCGCAGAGCCCAAGGTAAGCGTTACACTAAGGGCTCTGAGACTAATCACAATGCAAAACAGGTATGTCCCAGACCTGTTCACGGCGATGGATGGAGGAGTTTGCCGAAAAATCGGGAGCTCGTGTTGCACATTCGAGCCTTCTGAAGACGCAGACAATGGGACACTATCGCAGTTTATCACCGCAGTGCACAACTTGGGGGAAGCATGAAGAAAGAAGGCGGCGCGGAGTCAAGCACATGGTTGGAAAACATCTTTTCATGTGTGCCTTCCTGGATGGGACTCGCCGTCAAAATGCTGATGCCCCTCATCGTGTTTTTTCTCTTAATTTCTTGTGTGTGCCAGCTGGGTCTTCACTGCTGCGCAGGTACAGTCCCCAATGGAGCAATGATGATGGTGACAATGGGCAACGCTGGAGGAGTGGCACGAACGAACAGGAGGTACACGTACAGACTGGTGAGAACTCTGAGCCAAAGTTCAGAATGGCGCCAATATACTATGATGGGGATGTAGGCTATATCATACAACAATAAAAGAGCCCCTGGAACTAGAATGGTACACAGAAGTATGGGTAGACCTGGAGGGAGATGGGGGATGTATATATATGACCTGCACGCCAGATGAGTATGCTAGAAGGGGAGAAAGCCTCTGGGGAATATGTAGAGCGTGGATGCCAATAAAGGGGACACCAGCATGGGAAGAAGCAGTAATGGATGAAAAAGAGTGTGAGCGGCTAGGTGAATTACGGTATTTGTTACTTAAGTAACGAAAGGGGGGAAATGTAGGGGAGGGAAGGTCAATAGGGGAGGCGAGGTGGCTGCGGATCGACACGTGAGGCTGCACGACCACATATATGGCACAACACAGACACCATTTTGTACTAGACAACGCCATTTTGTCAAAAGCGCTATAACCTAACAAAGGCAGAACAACTTGCACACATAGAAAGCTACAGCCTGACCCTTGCTTGACTGCGTTCACAGAGGCCTGCACTTCCCCCGGCCTCCACCTCATGGTAGATCCGCTGAGAGCTCGCTCTCACGAGCAACCAGACACGAACAAACAACAAAATAAACACTGTATCGTTTAACCTTCCGCAGTACATCATTGCCCCAGTCGTGACCGAGCTCATTAGGAAGCAACCGAAACCAACCCAATCCTGAATGCCCTGTACCAAGCCCTCAAAGTTGGACTGTGTGGCGCTCCTTACCCCCGCCCACCCCAGAGGCACCTTTTATTGTGTGGTAACCTTTTTTGTGATATTTGTCGCGTTGACTAACGTTTGCTGGTATTGTGTAGAAGAGTGGCCATATGATATGTGATAGCTTTTTGACAGCCCCTGTACATAGTGTAATAATGAACCACTGAAATGTATGTAGGCCCACCAAGGGACTGGAGCCAGACTGTATCATGGTATAATATGTATTGCCCTCTTTTGCACACCAACCAATCTAACACTACCTCATGTTCATATGTCAACTGTTGTTATGAAATATTGTGCTAAATGACAAAGTCACCCAGCTCATATTCTCACTAATGTAAATATATGTGCACAACCTAGAAGCCCCCATGTGTTGTCACCTGCCCCTTGCCAATGGTATGATACACTGATCTGTGCAGGGAGACAGGCTCAGAGCTGCAAGGTCGTCTCCCCCCTCCTCCCTCCCAGGCTCGCCGGGGATAGCTGGTGTTCGAAAAGCACAGCCTCGCCTCCCTTCCCAATCTTGCTCGACCCGCTTCAAGCATCCACCTCCCCCATGTCAGAGGCCACCACAGCCTGACTCTATGAATTACGAGCTGCCTGGTCCTAAATCCCACCTTCTCCCAGGCACCGGTTACATGCCCCCCACGGCCCATTGGTATCCCCTTTCACCCCAAGTTAATGGCCCTCGAAGGGGGCGCCCACCCCTGTACCAACAGATCGTAATACTATCCCTCACTGCACCCATCAGGACAGGACGATCAAGTAACCCCTCCTGTGCCCCTGACCCAACACATGGACTCATGGGATTAATGTGTTTGAACCTAAGGTGTCCTTACAACAGATGTATTGGGGTACTTCCTATTATATATCAATGTCCCTGTCTCATTCTCGATCTGAGTTCAATGTATTACAAGAGTTACAAGGCAACTGAAATTGTATAGCATGATGAATGAATGTTAATGTTTGGCCACAAGGGCAAAGTATCAGAGTCGCCACTTATCATCACTACAAATCATGTCCGGTCACGCACTCCACCCCGATGTGCCCAGCTGACCCATCCACCCCACGTGGCACCGCATGTTCGTCTGCCAATCCTGGAGCAGCAACTGTATACTATGTGCCCCCTATTGCTTGTGATATGCGTGACATAGTTTTGTAATAAGTAGGACTGTCTTTGCTATTGTCAGACAGAGCGCGCTCGGAGTTTGCAGAGTCCTTTGCATGCCCTATATTGGTTTAGATAAAAACCCTTTTGATCTCACCCACACTTGGTCTTGGTCTCATTCCCTCCTGGGGTGTGTCCGTTATTGCCTCTCACTAAGGGGGGTGCGTTTTTGGGGACGCTTACTTTCACTGTGTGGTGCAGTTTGGACTCATGAATGACTGGCTGCATGGGAGCCCAATGTTACCTCACATTGAATCCAAGCGTGACTGGATGGGGCCCCAGTGCAGGTTCTGTATGGGAAATGGGGGCGTGGGGCGGTGCTTCCGCTTATGACGAAACATGTAAAGCAGCTATGGCTTGAGGCACACAGGCATATTGGCTGGAAGGGGAGGCCGACACTGAGTCAACCGGCGTGGGGCAACTTTAATTTCCCAGAACGCCTCAAGATCACCTCAGGCACTGCAAGGGTAATGGAATGATGCATCTGTCAGACGTGGTACAGGAGGGATGCCTTCTTCCCTTTGAAGCCTTTCAGGAACAATTTGCCCTGGGCAGGTTGGAGGGGGGACGCTTTAGCTACATGCAGCTATCACATACAATGAGAGCCCAGTTCACCGTTCTGAGCGAAATTACACAGAATTCCTCATCGGAGGCAAACCTACTCGCAGGGTGGATTGAGACAAATGTCACATCTCGGTTGTATCAAGTAATTTTGGCTTTTGACGCTGGGGAACTTTGCCGCCTCAGGGGGAAATGAGAGGGGGCACCTAGGCCCCATGGAGCCAGAGGAGTGAGTGAAGGCCCTGATGTTCTCTCCGGAGATAGGCATATCCAGCAGGCTCTGTCTCATATTGTATAAGATTCTGTATCGGGTTTGTTACTCCAGTATTAAATTATTTGCATGGGGGCGAGCAAACGATGATTGTTGCTTAAGATGTGGGGGACCGGTATGCATGTTCTTTCACACCTTGTGAGAATGTCCGCAGATTCATTTATTGTGGGGGGAAATGTATATGTACGTTGTCAACGGTAAGGAATGTGGAGGTCTCCAGAGACCCGAAAAATGCATTACTCAGGCTTTGGTGAGAGGAGGGGTTCACTAAGCATGAGAAGGTCTTTCAGCTCTTGCCCTGGGACTAATTAAGAACATCTTTGTTGTACAGTGGGTGTCACCGGAATGCCCTTAGATGGCCAGTTCGGCTGCCGAGATGGATATGTGTATGAACTTGGAATGGTGTGTGTATAATGTGAGGGGGTGTACAACAAAGTTCATGAAGGTTTGAGGCAAATCGGAGGAAGTTGGTGGTGGGTAAGGGATTTCAAAGGGAAGGTGGAGATGTGGGATGCTGCTGCGGTTCATTGTCACTCTGGACTTCCGCAAAATGCCCAGCAACTTTTTTTGGTTAGCTGCTCAAAGATATATGTCAAGCAATGTAAGTTGTGTTAGTGCAGAGTTTCTGCTACTCTTTCTGTTTCTTGTTTTTTGTATTTATTTTTTCATGTAAAATAATAAAACAAATTTTCTTTTTACAAAAGCACGCTTTAAAAAAGGGAGCAAGCCACTGCTCCTAAAGCAAATTTGGTGAAAATCTCTCCATCCGTTTAGGCTGTAGCCATTTTAGGCTGTAGCCATGAGCAAAAAAAATGTTTCATTGCTTGTATGAGGATTTCCACAAATGTTGGGACTCCCCCATAACTTTGCCCCCCCTGAAAGAAACTGCACCACACTTTGTAAAATCGTTCTGATGGGGCCATATACTTTTTCTGCAAAGGTTTGGTGATGAATCATTGAACGCTGCCAAGTTATAAGCCACCCAAAAAGTGCTGTTTCTATGAGTTTAGCAACTTAACCATAACTACAGGGCCACTACCACTGTAATATATATATATATATATACAAACATATATTATAGTGCAGCACTCGCTGAGCATCAGGTTTCATTGGAAACTGGAAAATTGAATTGCTAACAACATTTGACTTGCACGACGGATTTGGCTGATATTTTGCAAACAAAAGGTTTGCCCCCCCATCCCCCAGACTGGAAATGTTGGGAAAAATTTGTAAAGAAATTAGTTATTAAGAAAGTCAAAGTATGCTGTTTTCAGGCTACTCCCATTCATTTCCCCAGAGAGAAAAAGTCGACATTTCTGAGCAGCACACAGCAAAAACTGCTGGACAGAACTGGACCAAGTACGAAACAACTTGGGTACAAAGTGCTCACTCAATTTCTGGGAGGGGTCTGTGGTTATTCCATCCAGTAGTTGTTAAATTAAAATATTTGACAGAGAAGGGGATACCCCCTTCTCCCAAAATTTGCAGGAGAAAGGCCTCTCTGTCCTTTTTTGTTCTATGAGAGAGATAACCGCAGTTATAACGGGTATAACCAGTGTTAGCTGCAAACGAACAGTGGAAAAAATGCCATTTGGAGGAGGAAAAAGGATGAAATGGCATCAGGGTAGTTGGGGGAGGGGAGGACCCCATGTGAAATTGGGGAGTTGGGAGGGAGGGGCTGAGGACCAAGTTCAGAGCTTGAAAGTATTCTTTTGTATAAAAAATGTTTTATTGTGTTCCATATTTTGAAATACAATCAGCAACACAAACCATTTAAACATAAAGTCGATCAGTACAATTCCAATAAGAATTCAGTTTGCTAGTCCTCGTACCATCTCAATACTGAAACCACCCACCCGTTTCACTGTACTGATCCCCCCATGGACCTGCTGCCTCTTCACCTCAGAACCGTCGTCCTCCTCTCCTGTGGGTTACCCTCCAGAAGTGGCCTACCCCAGCTCCCACCATCAGACTCATACTTTTTTGAACTTTTGGGGACATCCCCTGTCCATGTACACCCACTTTTCTAACTTGCGCAATGATCCATCCCCTCTGACTACCTATGGATATTTGGCAGTGTCGGAGTATCTCATTCTGTCTGTAACATTTTTTTTTCCCATCATCATGGTGGTCCTAATTAGGTTTTTGTCCTTAACACTGAATCTCTAATCCCCCATGCATGCAAGAGCACCAGTTTAGGGCTGTTCAGTATAGTTTCGCTGACCACCCCAGACATCTTGTTCTTAACGTGATCCCAAAAGGACTTCACTAGGGGGCACTCCTATAACATGTGGTAAAATGATACCACTCCCACCCTGCATTTCATGCACAAGGGATCAGCTGCCCGTCCTATTCGATTATGGTGTTCCCTGCTATAAAATACTCTGTCTAATACCATAAACTGTATTAAGAGCAGTCGCATGGTTATGCTCTCTTCTAGTGGTGAGCCCCACTCCCCGTCCAGTCTTTCGTCCAGTCTTTCGCCTCCAAAGGGCCTAGGTTCCCTTCCCAGTTCTCTCTAAGCTTAGAACTCGAATGTTTTTGCATAACTGGGGTTATTCAGATGGATAACCATGTTTCTAATAGAAAAGGGAATTAAAGTGCATCACATGAAATGACAAGTGTTCGGGGAATGGGAGCGAGCAAGGGAGGGACAAAGGATTTTACGGAGTGGAGCGAAAATGTAAGATGAGGGGGGCACTTGGTCAGTGCCAGAGTTTTTGATTTTGCATGCTTTTTACAGATAACCATTGTAATTTAAGGTTGTTTACAGCTAACCGATGTTATTTGTAGGACATTGTTAAAAATGTATTTATTTATTTTATTTATTTATTGAGTATTTATAAGGCAGACTATACAGCAAAATGGTGTTTCAGGTGGCACACAACATAAATTTGGGTGTGGACAGGGCAAATAAACAACAATGATCGTCCTACTAGGCTTTGAAACATTCTGTTTGTGCAAGTGCAATGACAAGAACTGCATGGGTGGAAGGGAGTTGCGAGGGGGATAGGTGACAGTCAAGGGAGGGGCATTAAAATGCAGGGGTGGTGGGGAAGAAGGAAGAAGGGCCGAGGGGCTAGTCAAGTGCTGGGGAGCCTGGGAGGGGCAAATGCAAGAAGATGCCAGGAGCGGACCACCCTCTAAGAGCAAGGAGAAGGGGTGGACCAGAATTGGGAGTGATGTCCAACCTACCAGGCTAGTCAGGGAAGGGGGGCCAGAAGGGCAGTGCTGGTTTGGGTGGTACTCTTAGAGACTGGTCAAGGAGGGCCTGGTGCCCTGTAAGAGTCATAAGGGACCAGGCTGCCAGTAGCAGTGGCAGAAGTAGACATTAGCAATGGAGGGCAAAAAGGAAGGAAGTAGAGAAGAGCAGGGTCTTGAGAAGCTTCTGGAACTTACGGAGGACCGGCTCAAGCCTGAGAGGAGCAGGGAGGCCTTTCCAGAGGGAGGCACCTGCAAAAGGTAGAGATCTACCCCCAACTCCCTGCTTGGAAAAACATCTGATCTGCATAGAGTTGGTGCTAGAGGACCGAAGGGTTTAGTAGGGAGGCATTTAGGGAGAGAGAGTAGGATGTAGTGGGGTCCCAGGCCCCAGAACACCTTGTGGATGATGCAGAGGGTATTCAATTTGATCCTTGCAGCCACCAGGAGCCATGGAAGAGATTTTAGGTCTGGAGAGATGCAGTCCCTGGGCTTGAGACCAAGGATAAGTCTTACAGTCCTATTCTGGATTTGTTGAAGGGGGCGAAGAGAGGAAAGTGGCAGATTGAGGAAGAGGCTATTTCTGTATCCCAGCCTAGAGAGAACCAGAGTTCTGGAGAAATTGAGTTACTGGGGGAAGGTAAGGAAGGAGAGAATGTCTCTGAGGAGGTGGAGTTGAAAGTAGGCCTTCTTGGCAAGGTCTGTGATGTGAGGGGAGAAGGAGAGAGAGGATTTAAAGATGACACCAAGATTTTTGGCCTCACAAGATGTGAGGGGACCCAAGTAGGGTGGCCAGAACGTGGGATGGAAGCAGGTAGCATGGGTCCCAATGAGAAGGATCTTGGTTTTACTGGCATTCAAACAGAGATCATTCACTGTTCACCATGCCTGAATAGCCGTAATACAGTCAGTAATGAGAGTTGAAGAAGAGGAGGTAGTGAGGGAATCTTGAAGGAAACCTTTGTGTCATCAGCATAAGCTTGAAGGAAACCTATATGTCATCAGCATAACACTGGAAATGTGGAGAGAAGGAGGAGATTAAGTGGTAAGAAGGGCAAGGTAGATGTTGAAGAGCGATGGCAATAGGATAGTGCCCTGAGTGATGCCGCAGGTAGAGAGTGAGGCGGAGGACATGAAAGGACGTGTAGGTACGAATTAGGTCAACCAATCCAGTGCCAGACCTGTGATACCAGGGGAATCACAGAGCTGCGTTATGAGGATTGCATGATTGACCATGTCGAAGGCAGAGGACAAGTCAAGGAGGATGAGAACAGAAAGAGAGATGGAATCAAGCTTTGACAGCAGGTCTTTACAGATGTTCAGGAGCGATTCCGTAGAAGTGACCGAATCCAATGTTTTCGAGGAAGAAGTGACCAAATTGTTTTTTTAATTTGTTTACCGATACATATGCGGGGGTGGCCTAAGGGATATTAAAAAGGTAGGGTGACACAGGAGCCCCGCTATAAGAAAAACAAAAAAATAAACTGTCATTTCACTCTTTCAAAAACAGGGATTCGGTCAAATCAACTACATCCATTCAGGAAAGCAGTTTCTGTGCCTCTGGATGCTCTGAAGCCAAACTGGTGGTCATGGAGACAGCCAAGAGATACATTGTGGTGGATCAGTTGTGAGATGACCAACTTCTCCAAGAGTGTGCAGAGGAAGGTAGTAGTGGAGATAGGGTGGTAGTTAGCTGGGCAGGATGGGTCAGCAGACAGCTTTTATAGGAGAGGGTGCTCAAGAGAGTGCTTGAGGGAAGGTGGGAAGGGGCCAGTGTGAAGGATTGGTTGCAGAAATCAGCCAGGGCAGGAGCAAGAGAGGATATGTTATCCTTGCTAGTTCTGGATGAGCAGGGGAGCAGCTGTTTGGAGGAGCCTTTCATAGAGCGGACAGCTTTAGAGACCTCATCTTGTGCTATGGGCAAGAAGGAGGAGAACATAGGGGAGGGACAGATGGGGCCCAGGGACTCCTGAGAGTAAGTGGAGGAGCATTGAGGGGGGTAGAGGAGAATGAGTTCAGGATATCCTGTGTTTTGGTTATGGAATGGGAGGACAGTCCAGTACAGAGAGCCAGGGATGGAAGCAGAGAAGTGGAAACTGCAGTAAGATAGGCTAGTTCCTTAAAGATTTTCAACAGTTCAGCTGTATTGTTGGTGGACCTGGAGATACAAGCTTGGATATGGGCCCTCTTCTTGGAACGGATGGAGAGCTGGTTTTGCCTTTGGAGCAGGCGACAGGCCAGTTTGTCAGTGGATGTGCTTGAAGCCTGCCATATCCGTTCAACAACTCTGCACTTGCATTTCAGAGAGGCTAGGTCGGAATCATACCAGCTGTTGCACTAAGAGGCAGGCCTCATGCAGATCCTCATGACAGGGGAAGGATGCCAAGGGTGTTCGAGATGGAGAGGTGAAGGTTAGCAAGGGCTATGTCAGTGGGAGAGTCAATAGCAAGGGTTGAAGGGGGATGAAAGTGAGGGCAAAAGCAGTGACTGACACTCGCTTCATCGGTCGAGGCTTAGCTAGAGAGCCCAGGAGCACCAGGTGAGAGGAGAGAATGGTCAGACCAGGAAAAAAGTGTAGTGAGAGGGTTCAAATAGGGATGTCTGATGAGCGCATCCGAGGTGTGTCTGGCTGAGTGGGTCACACCAGAGGGAAGAATGGTGAGGGAAAGAGAGACACATAGGTCACAGAAGAGTACGGCGCCGCATCAGAAGAGTCAAGATGAATGTTAAAGTCTCTGAGGAGTAGAAGCTTGGAGGTAAATGTCATAAGAGAAGAGGCGAGGTCGGCCCATTCAGAAAGGAAGAAGGAGACTGGGGCCAGGGGGCCTGTAGATAGTGGTGAGAGTAAGCGAGATGGTAGGAGAGACACCGATCCTGCAGATGAGGCATTCAAATGAAGAATAGGATTGAGTGGGTATGATAGTAGCAGGGACCAATTCAGGGAAGATCAGGGCCACTCCGCCTCCAGACCGGTTGGGCATGGGCTTGGAGAGGATTTTGTAGCCCTCAGGAAGAAGTGCCAAGAGCAGTGACAGAGCTGGCATTGAACCACATCTCAGTAAGGGTGAGAACTGGAAGGTCTAAGTGTTCAAGAAGGAGACAGATGTCAGAAAAGTGTTTAATGGCAGAACGAGCATTGAGAGTAGCTAAGTGAAGCTGGTTGATATTTTTGAAAGTTTTCCGAGGGGGGGTACAGTGATGTGGTACACCCGTCGGTGGTGGTGAAGGGGGCAGGGAAGTGGCGCAAAGAGGAATGGCAGGAGAAGGAAGGAAGTTTATGAGAGCCGGAAGACGCCTATCAAGAAGGAGGAGGTTGGGCTGAGTGCCCTGGGCCATGACCGTGTCATTCTGATAGACATTAATGATACACCTAGCCAATGGGAAGTGTGCCAAGAGTACTTACCATCTGTTTCCACCATTAATGGCTGAAGAAGAGAAAGGGGAGAGGAATGAGACCATATGGGGAGTCCATAGGTCTGGAGTGGGAGCGACAAAGAGGATGTCAGTGAAAGTCTGCCTCAAAGAAGCGTTCACATAGGTGTCAGCAAAGGGTAGGCCTGGGTTAGAGACCAGCAGATCTTTCTTGAACTTTTTCTTTCCAGGCTTTGAAAGAGGGGTAGGATAGGTGATAGAGTAGCAGTTTGAGTAAATAGGGGAGATGGGGAGAACCATGGAGGGTAGGAGCAGAGAGATGGGAGCGGGGTGGAGAGGGAGAGGGAGAGAGAGAGAGAGATATAGAAACTGCACAATGCATGGAAAAAACAAACAGGCAGTCTAGCAGCGAGACAGGAGCAGACAAATAATGTACTGCTCTAGCAGCAGGAAGGAAATGAAGATGGCTCCGGAGGGGCGGACACTTCTTCAGAAATATAAGGAAAATCCTTAAATCAACAGTCAGAAAGCAGCTCTGCTTACATTGACATGGCAGCTCTACATAGCAGGAAAGCAAGCCTGATTCTTTCTGGGGTTCCCCCTCCAGCTCATCTACAGAAGTTAACAGAACTGGAGGCTGCAGCCAGATCTTTAATGCACTGCAGGTCTTTTTGTGGATAAGGCAGACTAGAATGCTGCTTAGTCCTCTTTGCCATGGATAGCTGCCAGGATCCACTGCAACCCACTTCGCACCGTCATCATGAGGAATAGTGTGGAGGCCCCATCACCAAGCATGAAAAAACATCTTAGCAGTAGGAATACAAAGTATTCTCCACCCACACAGGCTTCAAGTATTGCAGAAAGATATCACTGACAAAGTCAGAACTGCTCATGGATCTGGACTACTCCATAACAGCTGCTGGCAAAAATTCACTTCACCACCTGTTGCCTCTCCCAGTGAGGTGATACACATGGGAAAGCTCAAAGACCCACCTTAAGCTGGAAGTCCTTCCCTCTGAGGTGCCCCAGGGTATGCAGTAAGGTTGGGGAGGCAAACTCCTTATGATCCAGGTGTTCACTGGTCCTTACACCACCACTGGCAAGGTATGGCCCCTGGCTGGGGGGCTCAGTAAGATGTGGAGAATGGGGTTGCCCCAATGTTACAGAATGTTATGGGGTGACCAATCGTTCTCCAAGCACTCTCAATAGACTGTCTTTGTTCCAGTGGTGCCTTCTCTGGGCTTGCCCCGGCTCTTCAAATGTGTTGCTGCTGCACAGATGCCTGTCTCAGCCCCATTGTGGGCGGATCAGTTGCATGTGTTTTCTGGGATCTGCTGCGACCCTCAGATGGCTGGTTACTTCTCCTGGCTCGGGATCGTCTTCCCCGGTGTGTCCTCGCTATCCTTGCCGGCCGCAGGAAACACACATGCTAACTCCACATTCCTTTCCTTACTGCACCGAGATCTCATCGGTGTAAGACGTGCTTCATTGTGACAGCGATCCTCCCAGAGCCAAAGGCAATGCCCTGTTCCCCGGTCCTGTGTCCGTACTCCTCCAGCAAACACGCATCGGCTGAAAAAGGTCCACCAAGGTGACCCTCCGAACATCGCCTCCTGCCATGGCCATCAGTCCACAAGATCAACTTCTATCAAAAACCCATGCAGGGCACTCAGCACTGCACATCCTTCATGTACGCCAGTTCTCCCAAGATCCGGGGCCGGGAGCAACCATTACCCTCTGGTGGAGAGCCGGCTCTCTCTCCCTTGGTCCAGTCAGTGCCTGCTTCACTCCCATCAGGGGTCCTCTTGCACGCTCAATATCACTTCACTTAGATGTCTAACAACAGCCATGGCTCATCAGGGCATCCGGGCAGCACGCTCACCATTCCAACCACCCCCCAGTTGGCATCCGAATCGCCTCTTTGAAGCAGCAGAGCACTCTGCTCGGCCATACGCTGTGGTCTCCTCTGTTCCTTCTCTCGCATCAGATCAGTGGGACAAAGGCCCAGCAGCTGCGTGCTGCTGTTTAGCAGCGATAGGTTGCCAGGCCTGCTCCCAGCACTGCATTCCCGGGCCAGCCTTTGCACACTCACCGCCTATGGAGGGGGGGTCACTGCCACCAGTTCGCCACCTGATCTCGCAGCAGACACCCAGCCTGATACCGCAGCCAAGAGTGCAGCGGTGCTTCCGACAACTCAGCAGCCCATTTGTGTATGCAGCCTCCTACATGTTACTATCTCATGTGGTGTTAAATGGTGGTCTGTCCCTGTCTGGTTTCATAAGGCAAAGAGTGCCAGTGGCAACAATATAACCAATTACATGTCAATTAATCCCATATCTTTGCTAAACTTTGTTCTAACAGTCTCTTTAGACATTCTACAGCCCCGTTGGCTTCTAGCTGGTAAACAGAGCATAATGTGTGCTTTATTCCTAGCTGGGAGGTAATTTATTTAAAGAGTTCACAAAAAAAGTCTCCTCTCCCAATGTAAGATTTCAGGACATCACATATTCCCCAGTGAGGAAGTACCTGTTGGACAAAATATTTAGCTTCTGATTTGGCATCAGGGTGGACACATGGACAGACTTCAAGCCAATGAGAGAATGGACACACAACAACAATTAAATAACCAAGGTTACTACACCTGTTCACCATGTCTATGTAACCTATATGGAGCTGCTGAAAAGGCCCTGTAGGGTGTGGCAATGTTGCTTTCAGTGTTTTGAGGGTGTGACCTATGCTGTGCAAGTGGCATGTAGTGCAGTTAGACATGGAAATTGGGAATGAATCACTCCTCCTGCAGGTCGTCCGCAAGGTACTGCTTGAATGCGTGTGTAGGGTGATGCAATTGCAACCACAAGCAATTCCTGGGGCATCACTGCTTTTCCTGTAATGTTTTGTTTCCAAATGAAATCTGTGGGGGATAAGTAACATCTTCTTTTGATCCATAAATCCTTCACTTGTAATGGAGCTCATCCCTGCAGTTCTATAATCTGAGCCGGGGGGATTGCATTGCAAGGAACTGGCACTGCACCTGCTGAAATGCTATTTCAGGGGATGCTCTGACATCTTGTACTTCTAGATATGCTTTTTCTTTTGCTGTTTTGTTTGCTGCATCATTACAATAATCAATTTGCTCTGTATTCTTGGTATGGGCTGTGCAATTTACTACCACAATTATTGAGGGGAGTGCTAATGCATCAAATAATCTAAACCATAATGCTGCATTCTGCCCCAATGAACCATCTGATTTTTAACCCTTTCCTGAGCCTTTTTGACAGCCCTAAATGCACTGTAGAAGTGACATGCTGAATCTGAATAAATTGTGACGCTACAACCTTTGGACATTTCTATGAGTGCTATGAGTATGAGTTCTGCTGCTTGAGCGGAATAATGTGAGGTCAATCTCTCATTTACCATCACCTTATACTCTCCATCTATAAGGCTAATTACTGCTGCACCTGGGTGCCTGTGTGCCTTTCACCCCTGTTCTAATAAATCGTTAATGAACCATCAACAAAGTGCACTTCTCCCTCCTTAAGTGCATCTTCCTTGACATTGGTACCCTTATCTGTAGTGTTTTTGTATAGTGTGCAATCATCTACTGAGTCCTCTGGTTGTACTGGCTCTGCGATGAATATTGTGGGGTTCACTGTGTGACATCTGACAATGCGAATGGAGGTGTTTGATAGTATTACCTGATAACCCGATGCTCTCTGTTTGTACTTAGATTTCTCTAGAATGGCAAAAATGACGTGTTCCACATATAAGGTAAATGTGCTACCCATTATTATTGTAGAGGATTTCTGTATTGGGAAAACAGCTGCTGCTAATGCATATTCACATGGAACATGACCCAGCATTACCTGATCCAACAGTCCACCAAAGGATTATGTGCCATTGAGGTTTGCTCAGTGAGGACAGCCATCATTTGAATGTGAAAACAGAAAGAATTGCTTTTTGTAATCTGGTGTTGCTAAAACGGGTGCATTACTTACAGTGTTTTTAAGTTCCTGAAAGGATTTGATCATCTTGTCTGTCCAGCCAAGGGGGTCCCTTTATTTTCTCTGCTTCCTTTGGGCCTTGCAGTAGGGGTTTGGTGTATGCGTAATAGTCAAATATTCAAGCCCTACAGTAGTTGCACAATCCTATAAACGGCTTCATCTTTTTGACTGTGGTTGGCTGGGTGTCACGCCACTTACCTGGTCCAGGGGTTGGGGTCCTCGGGTCTGGCGGTCTCCATCGTGGAGACTTTATCCACGCTGGCGATTTCCTCTGGGTTCCCCGGTCCGGGTTCCCGGCTCCCTGGGCGCTGCCATTGTCGATGTTCTGTGCATGCGCGATCGTCGGTGTTCGATGCTCTGTGCATGCGCAGTGACACAGGCTTGTGCTCCAAGCCTCCTTTTGGCCCCCAAACTATTTTGGCGCTCCGCAGGCAGGGATCCAAAACATCTCATCACGGTTGGTTTCTGGCTGTGTTCTTCGCTCCTGGCTTTGTGCCTGCCTTGCTTGTGCTCCCCAGTACCTTTCAGCTACCTTGCTGCCCGGATCCTTCCTTGTCCTGTGGGATCCCCTCCTATCCTTGCTGCCTGCTCTTGGCTTGGTCCTTCCCTGTTTCCTGCCTAGTTTCTTCAGGGTTCTCTTCCCTTTTTCCTCCTGATTTTCTAGGGGTTGGTCCTGGGGTTGGCTTGAGTCCCGTTCCTCTCCTGGGTCCTTCCTTGCCTTGTTGGGTCCGCCTTCCTTTTCCTTCCTGGCCTTTCTCCCGCCTTGTGCCTGCTGGTATCTGTGCCTTGGACTTCATCTTCACTGGATTCCTTCTGAAGTTCCTGCCATCTCGATCTGCAATTTTCTTGTCTGGCTATCAGTCATCCTCAGCTGGCACCGAACATAACGCCTGGCCTTCTCTGTCAGTGTTTACACCATCCTGACATCACGATAATCAGAGAAGCGTCATCCTGTGGTGTTAGGATCTGGTTCAGCCCTGTCCTGTTGGCTACTGCCAGGAGGGTGCTGGATCGGTAACCTGCGTCGCTCATTCAGCTAGTGAAGACCCATCGACAGACTGGCAGCCTCATCTCGTCGATCTCCTGGAAGAACAGGTAATCAGTGGTCACGAGATGCCTTGTATAACACTGTGGTGTGTGTTGGAATGCTGCTGCTCTTTCTGGGGTTACTCTTCTCCCTACTTATGATATTACTTGTCCCAGGTACACTACCTCTTTCTGGCAATACTGCAATTTCTCTCTGTCTACCTTGTAACCCTCCTCTGCTAGTAAAGGTAAAGGTTTTACTGAAACCTCTCTGTGTTGCTCTTCTATTGAGTTGCAGAACAAAAGTTTGTCTACATATTAAATGACTATGCTCTGTACTTGAAAGTTTCCTAAATCCATTTGCAAAACCCTATTAAATATGCTTGGTGATTCACAAAACACCTGAGGCAACCTAGTGTGTTGAAATCTCTGCTCATGATAAGTAAATGCTGTGAAATACTGGGAGTCACAGTGCAATGGGATGGAGAAGAATGCATTATTGAGACCTATTACTGTGACGTGCGTTGCAGCAGCAGGGATATTGCAAAGAATGTGGCAGGAATAGAGACCACTGGAAATTCTGCTTCTACAATATTTTTCAACGGGTGTAAATCCTGAACCATCACCCGACTTAAACCCTTTGCCTTTTTCAAAGGGTATATAGCCATATTACATGGTGTGAAAAAAATGCATTTATTCAGGTTAGCCCTCTCCATTTTTGCTTCATAACTTCCATTCCATTTTGCCATGTCCTATTTAGAGCTGGAAGGAATATGTTTGCCATACAGAAATGCTGAGCCACACAGAAATGTTGTTGCAATGAATGATGAGCTCATTGTTTATACAGCCTTGGCACTTGAACAGCCAGGACCAAGCACGATTAGATATACAGAGTGCCTCCCTGTCTGCAGCTGTTAATTGCGTGAGTCTCACAAAGCATACACTAATAATTTATGACACAGGAGATGTTCTGTATTTACCAGGAAAGGGTTATCCTAAATAAACTATAAGACACACCAATGCACAGTAACGCTCGGTCATGAAATCAAAGATAATGGTGATAGGAATGTTTCCTTCAGTGGGAACAGTTTGTTGTCTTGTAAGGTCAGAAAGTTAGAATGTACAGGCATGAAATCACTGGCGAATGTATGTTTACACAGAAAACCCTATACGTAGAAGGAATCTGTAAACTATCTATGACATGACACTCACAGCAGAACTCATGTAAACTGGTGTGCATAAAATACGTGATTTCCTTTCTGTAAATTGCTCACTTCTCCACGGCTATTGTGTTGAACCTGGGTCCGCTTGAAGGGAATAAACTCTGTTGTTTATACTTGCCCCTGTGTCTGATGGTCTTATCTCATTTGCAGTTACCAGATTTTGGTTTTACAATGGGGATTCACATGGCTGTATTATGCCTGTTGCATAATGCTACAATGGTGGAGTTAATCCCTTCATCTGCTTCCTTTGACATGGTGTACTGTGTCCCTCGGGGTAACACTACACCTGGTTTCAGCTTGATGTGAACTGCCCCTATGCTTGTCAATAATCCTACCTATTGGGGTTTTCTGGTCCATGAGTTACTGGGCAACTTCTCGAAATCCTTCTGCAAGTGAGATGGTAATGTCTTAGCAATCGGCATGGTGTGTGGTACTTCTCTGTTTTCTATTGTTATTTTGGTGGGGTATGCAATTTCAAACACCATCTCATCTATGTTATCAGCGTCTTCAAACAACTGTTCATCAGACACCTCTCTCAGTGGCTGGATTTGGTCTATTCACAATACTGTGCGCCATTATCCCAACATCGTCTATACCAGTATTACCTTGTCTGCTCTTGTGCTCGCTGCTTCTAAATCTAATGTGATAATGGTAACTCATGACGTTTCCTGGGGAACAGCTGGTCAAGAGAGAAATTCAGCAGGAATGCTCAGTGTCTTGTCCTGAATCGTGGGCATCCATACTAACATGACTATTACCCCATAGAAAAACAGGTCTTCATGTAGGGACACTCCCTGCATGTTGCTATCATTGCAAAGTGGTTGTGTTATTGCTTCAGCTCTAGCATGTTATATGCCTGCTGTTGGAAACATGACACCTTCCTCAGTGAATGAAATTATCATATTAAATGTATTTAGGAGATCCCTGCCCAGAAGGATAACTTGGGTATCGTTCAAATACAATAAGGGTGCTGACAACTCATGTGTGCCTACAGTGATGGGTAAATCTTCAGTGAAAAGAAGTGATACAATTGCTCCAGAGAAGCACTGCGTGTCCATTATTTTATCTGACAAGGGAAACTTTCCTTCCCTTATACAGGTCTTTTTAGCTCCTGTGTCAACCATAAAACAAAAAGCTTGGTCTCCTATGTTCACTCCTACCTGGGGTCCCTCTTCTGGGTCAGAAGTGATTGACAGTACTGGGCATGTTAGAGTACTCTGTGGGCTGTCCTGTTGGGGACTGGTGTTTGTACATGGAAGCGGGAATGAATTGCCCCCTAAGATATGCGCTCCTGCGTAATGTGTTAGTGTGCCCTGTGCAGGGGATTTTTATCCCATGTCTCAGTAGGGGTCTTTGTGGACGACTGCTGCATTTGCATCTGTATGGCATTTGGTGGTGAGTATTGGTTTGGTTGTGACTGCATGGAACCTGGGGCATGCATGGGGTGTGGGGCATATGGGATAACTGGGAGCTGCATTTGAGATGGTGGGTGGCAGGTGAAAGCGAAACGCTGGACGTCTAGGGTTGTTATAAGAAAAAGGTGGCCTGCTCCTGCACTCTTCTGGTGTTCCCTTTTTGGGCTCAGTGAGGGCTGTATACTGGGGGTTGGTGTACCCTACAGCATGCTGTAAATGAAAGCACCCATAAGGAGGCTGGGCGGTGGCCTGTGCCTGATTGGCTCCCTCTGTGCTGTTATGGGGGGGGCACTCACTACATCTTAGAACATTCTCAATAATTCAAGAATACTCTGCCTGTTTTTCAATGTTTTCCCTCTATATAGGTTGACAGAAATGTGTAAACATGTGTTCCAATATTGATTTATCATGCATGCCCTCCTCGAGCCAAGATTTAAGCATTTTACTCCCAGTTCCCTGAACCCACTCACGGTGGTACAGGATTGTGTCCTTATACTGCAGGAGCGTCTTACGCATCCTCTCCAATGGAGTGCCCATACTCCTTTTCAAATCCAACCTTATTATATAACGAAAATCTCACAAACATCCATCCAGAGGTATCTCGTCTCGGAAATCCCAACATACTAACAATCCTGATTCTCATGTACACAACAAGGAACCAAAAATAACACCCAAACACTTCCACTAATATAAAAACCAAAAACCCCCACCCACACAATGGGCTACCATTGCCGACCCCAATCACTTAGATATATAACATCTGCTCAACGAAAACGAATAATAAAGCAAATCTAGTTACACAATATTGTAGAACCTTCCTCTGTCTACTTCTCTTGTGGCGAGGGTACTCAACCCTCTTCACATGCCTTTCACTCTAGGGCGGAGGGATACCAGATCATTTACACTCAGGACAGTCACTTTAAATACAGCACAATCTTTCTTCGTTTAGAGAAGAGCTACCCCACATGAATTCTTCACTTTTACTCCTATTCATGACGTCATCTTTCCATGCGGTAGGGGAGCTTCACCTTACTACTGGGTAAAACTCATACACTATTTTACAATGTTTTTACCGTCGTCTTTGAGGGGCTTCCCCTTATCTCCTTATTCACCCAAGCACCATATAAAACTATACTGATTGGAGTGCACTCACATTGTAGGTGTTCTCTGAGCTCCTACAATGCTGTCCCCCTCAATTGCCTACACAGCAAGTGGTAGCTGCCTTCTCCAATGATCAGGCAAGCCTTCGGATAAACACACAAACCTCCTCATAGTGTGCACTTGGACTGGTCACTGCAGGTCTTTGCCGCAACCCAAGGTATGCGGTGGGGGAGCCCCAGACTCTCGTGGGTCCTGGATATCACATCGGGGACACAAAAAATGTATGCTATACCCAAAAACCGATTGATAGAAAACAAGCAAAGGAATTAATGAGGAGTGCATGATTTGCAAGAAAAACAAGTATTATTGCATGCTAATATGGCGGGAAGGGCCAGTCAGTTCTTTAGAACTGAAAAACGGAAAATGCTCTCAACACGCCCATTTCATTTTACAGTTTTTATAGACAAAAATCACAAAACAACATTTGTTACAAATATCAAGTAAATGTTAATCCCACATTCCCCATTGGCTAACCCCTAATCAAAAACCGAAACACAACCTATGCAACCCAAAGCCATTGGTCAGTAGCCTGCTGATGATCATTTAAATTCTGCCCCCTATGGATGACCTAATTGTGTAGTCAGTAAAAAAAATATTCATCTTTGATTGGACAGCGTTATTGATGTTACTGTTGCTACTATGACCTTTTCCCATAGGCCAGGAGAAATTCATGAGTGCATGCCCCCTGAGATGATCCAGTCCTGAAGTGAGTGTGAACAGTGAATTCAGTACCCTGTGGCAACAGAATTGACACAACACTACTTTTCCATGAGACCTGCCAACTTGGCACCCTCAACGACTCTCTGACCTTGCAGTTGTACATTTGGCAACACCTCATGAGTCTCCTGTCTTGATACATGTTGCTTTCCTAGCATACATACCCCCACATCTTTCTTGGGAATCTGGTGGCTTCATAAAAACATAGCCAAAGCACTGCTCTTGAGGACTAATTTCCTGGATTGATTTGCTCATTTTTAGCCTGTCAGCTGCAGTTCCAATGATCCTACCACTTCTCAAGGGTGGCAGTATTACCACAACCTTGTTCATTACCCTAAGTAGGTCTTGCCTCTAGGTCTTGTTCACACCAAAACATGTCCTTCACTGCCATTACACTTATCTAATGTTGGGAGCATACCATTGCCTATCTCCCTCCTGAAGCATCTTGGAACAGCTAAGTCTTGCACACTAACCAATCTTTATGTTGGGCTTCACCCTTCCTCCAAGACCTTGGTCATCTGAACACTCGCTGTGGGGAAGTGTGAAATAAACTCTAATTAACTCAACAGGACAGAAGCTCAGAAATGCACCCTATGACCCTAAATGACAGAATGTTGCCAACTCTTACCTGGGCCTATTTCAATATGGCAGGGCTCTGGCTAAGATAGCTGGTGGCCATTATGTTAATACTGTTTTAGATCTCCCCTATTCAATGATTGTGCTACCTGGCACTTCAGCCATATTCTCAACATTAACAAAAAGCTTGTCCAACTGCACAAGTTTCATAATCTAATTCTCTCCACTGCAACACAGACCTAATTTAATTCAATGATGCTTGCTAGGACACTTTTGTAGTGTCACAGGGTGAAATGCTAAGCGTAAGGGACAGTATCTTTTTGGACCCTCATTTCACCATGTAATGCTTTCTAGAATGTCTCAAAACTAAGTGCAATTCACACGAAGACACAATTACTAAAACAAATGGTAGAAATGCTGACATTAAACTGATAGAATGTATGCAGCCTGAACCTCCTTCCACGTTTACGACTTTGCACCTGCATGCCAACAGGTTGTACATGAAAGTCAAACTATTGAGAAGTGTTATTCCACTACTTGATGGGTGTAGGTGTGAGTTAAGGCATCATAGAGCTAGGTTTTCAGGCTATTCCTACATTTCAGATGGTCCTGTAGGGTGCAGATTTCTCTTGGCACACATTTCAATATTTGGCCACCATAGTGGTAAAGGCAGAATTTCTGTGTCTTTTTCTGAAAAATCTTCTGGTTTACTTTACTTTACAACATTTATATAGCGCACTGTGACCCTGGGGCATGAAGGCGCAGACATAGATACAACACAGGTAACGGGGCAAAAGATAGCATCTGCATTCTATTAGTTTCGAATAGTATGCATCTTAGGTTTCTGTATTGTTGGTACAGTAAGATTGTGTTGTGGAGGAATTCTGCTCCTTGACATTGAAGGTATCCATGGGCCATGCAAAGGGCCTTGACATGTATGCTTTACTTGATTGGCAGCTAGTGGGTGTCATGATTCCTGCCCCTCATGTCCTTGCCCTCCAAGATGTCAGGCTGGAGCCAGGCCACGATCACCTACATGGCCCTCAAGGGCCTCTCCATCCCTCCAAAGACCCACTTGGAGTCAGAATTGGCGCTTGTGGCACCAGACTCACTCACTCCCATAAGATAACATTGGGGATTGGACTTGTAGTGCATTGATGGGGACAAAATGGATGCCCCCACATATTTCGGTTCCCAGAACTGCATGTGCAGTCTAGTCTTTTGGGTGTGGTTCAGCCCAGAGACACCTGGGATACCCCGAGACTATTTAAGTCACGCCCAGGCTGAGAAATGTTGGGTATTTTTGTGGAGATTTGGGGCCTGACAGTATTTTCTTACCACCAAAAAATAATTTAGCAACAATCACTCCTTGTATTCAGATTGGGCCATGTACAACAATAATACAGTGGACATGCATTATTTCAGCACACAGACATGCGTGGTTGGTATGCGTGGTTGGTATGTGTGGTTGGTGGTATTTTGGTGAGCATAATTCCCTTGTTTTATTTGTGGCCCCAATATCCAGAACCCCTTATTTTTGTTTAGATTTTTCATGTAATCACTAGAGAGACCTCAGGCTTGCATTTCAGGAACACCACATTTTCATTTTTAGTGTGCCACCATGGGCAATTTCTCTCTGTCTTATCTACGGCAGCGAGCTATCATGTGGTATTTTCACTATCTTATATACAGTAGTGAACTATGTCCCGGGCCTCCCTTTTTGCCGACTCATAGACCTCCGACAGACTACAACACACACAGTTAGTTATAATTGCTCATACTGAATTACATTGTGCACACGGCTGCAGCCAAATCTTATGTTTAGCTACCTTGAAAATGACAATTGCACTGTCTAAACATCTCCCCACATCATCAGCACTGTATTGGTAAATATGAAACACACCACCGTCTGCTTTCAAATATTTTTTTGTATTATAAAAGTTGCATTTAAACATGATCTCACTCTTTACAGAAATAAATGAAATAGCACAGTAACAGCATTATCTGTGAAACACTGAAAAGAGAGTGGCAGAGACAAGAACTCAATTTGCAACATTAAACACGTGAGTAAAGCACAGGAATCTCCTTTCCTTCACTGACTGAATATTCTCGTACACACTCAGCCCCCACACCTCAGCGAGATAATTACCAGGCTTATTTAGCATGTACCTTCTTTTGCTGTTCGACTTCTGGAGGGGTTCACCCAGCAAGGACAAGCATCTGCCGTCACTCGAACTGGGACTTGTTGACTGGAAAAGCCAGTCTCTGCAACCAAGTTGAATCTGCTTTAGGAATCAGGCCTCCCCAGCTGTCAACCGTGTCCTTCTTCGAGCTGTGTCAAGATGTCTCTGCCTTTCTTCCCCCAGATTCTGCAGCAAAGCACTAGTCACAGCCTCCAACATGATGCTTGATGCACCTCAAAACCTTCCTCTTTGATTCTGCTTTCTCTCTCCCTCTCCCCTGCTAATTCTTCACTGAAACTGCACTGAATCTGCAACTGGGCCACTCTCACCGACCTCGGTCCTGGGCCCAGCCACTCTCCACTTGCACTGCCTCCCTGGCAACCCCTGCACTGCAGGACTGTCTCTGTATCCTTACAGCCCCCCTTCCCAGCACTTGTCTGCATTTACCCTGCACTTGCCACCAGCTGGCCCTTTTCTTGTACTGCACTTCCCCCCTCCCCTTCCCCTTGCACTTCTCCCTTCCCCCTACTCCTGCACTTGCGCGATCTGAATGACACCTGGCCTAGTAGGATCGTTGTCTGTCCTCCCCTTGTTCCCCCCCCTGCCTCGTCGGGCCTTGACACACTTGTGTATAGGCGCGTTACAAATGTCATATCATATCATATCATGTGACGTGCTCCAATCAGAATCAATCATGTTCTATCCTCCTACTTTTGACAATGGTTCTTCTTGTACAGTTGCAACTGTAACAAGCTGATTTCCTGCTTATTCGAAGTCTTTGCTTCCAACAGTTACTGTGGACAGAGCACAGGAAGGCAAAGAAGAAGAAGAAAAAAAAACATTGAATGTGTGTTTAAAACTGATTTTCAGAGTCTGCCTCTTTTTGCAGTGAAGACACATTCTTTTATTAATGAGTTATAATTATTAGTCTTGTTAGTGATATTAGTTTGTTAATTACCAAATGTGTCTCTTGCAACATAGGCATTTCAGGTGACAAATGGTGTGCATTTTGAAGGTACAGATGTGTGTTTTTAACTGTGAAAAATGTATTTGCATTTTATATGTAAAAATCGTTTTTGACTGAATAACCTGTCCTTACTTATATGTCCATGTTACACTGGCAACCCATAGCTTGAAACAACTGCATCATACCAATGCACCAAACCCATGCGGTGGTGCTGCATAAAAAAAACCTGCTACACATTGATCCTGTGCAGTAGTGCTGTACTCTGTGCTGTAACACGCCGAATATCCTTACAGAAACATGCTTTGTGTTTTCCGCACCTGCAGCGTGACACTCACCGTGTTCGAATCGGTCTCCAGTAGGCCTGCATCTTTCTTCTGCGCTCAGCTCCTGCAAGAACAAGAACACTGTCATGATGCCTACCCCCAGGCATCCGGACCAAGCCCATCAGCCCCGGGATCAGGCATCTAGACATTTAGTAAAACATCAGCCGCCCCGGCTAGGGGCTATCTGGGTTCAGTCCTGGCGCCTTAGGCGCCAGGCTCATAGTAGGAATCAGTCCTGGCGCCTAAGGCGCCAGGCTCATAGTCATTACTTACCTCAGGCAGACCATGCTGCAAATGACTCCAATCCAACATGAAGCCCGAAAGGGACTATTTTTCTGCAGGGACTATTTTTTACTCGGGTGTGGTTCTAGGGACTTCTTACTTGGGACTACTTTTGAGGCTATTTAAACCACGCCTGACCAGCAACACACACTTCACGTTATTCTGCATCCAGCAGCGTAACACTCACCATGCCTGCAGCCTGCATCCAGTCTTCTGCCACGCCCGCCTCGAATCCGGGCTCCTAAAACAAAGAGGAAAGAAAGGGACAAGGTTAGAAAACAAACTTATTTCTATTCCACACCTGATTCTGGATCCATCTTGTCTCCAGACCTGTAAAGAACATCATTTCTGCACGCGCCGCACCTCCAGCTTCAGCGCCGCGCCATACTCACCAGTCTTCACAGCATCCTTCGGGTCGGCGCTGCCTCTATCATTTCTTCGCCGAACTTCGGCACCTAGGAGACAAAAGAAAACCACAAGATGAGCTGAGGGAACCAACAAATATAATTCTTACCACCATAGACTTATCTGATTTACCACCGGAGGCATCCTTTTGTGACTCTCCATATTTTCACGTGCCGCATCTGTCAAGAGAGACAAAACAACACGTTTTCCTCGTGCAACATTTACCGGACAGCGCCGGGTAATACAGACTCTTACCTGAGCACCACCAGCTGCCACAAGAGCATCTTTTCACGAGCCAGCTGCAAGACAAGAAAGGAAGGGGGGAACAAGAGTGAACATCGGACATATTGAACTCTATGAACTTAATACTTACTGGTCCTCACCAGGAACCTCAGAGTCAATACTCTCCGGAACTCTCCCGAGCCTTCAAACCAGTGAAGTAACTGGAATCGACGCGCCCCTGCAAATCCACGCAGGATGGAGAGCTCATCTTTCAAGAATATAAGGTGAGATTGCTGTGAGGGCATTTCGGAGGTGATTAGTTGGGGAGGACTGTGGGGGTGCCATCACTTGAATCCACAAGTGGCTAAATCCATCTCTCCACTTGCAGGAGAATATTTCTACGGGTTAAGCAGACAAGATTAGGAGGGCAGATCCAGTCAGTCATCGCTGCACTACGCATCACGTGGGTGGAAACCGCAGCTGTCCGGGTCTGACCGACGCCCTTGTGGGAGCCAGGTGAGCGTAACAGAACGCGAAGCCAATCTACAAATCCCCACCTGGGCGTTATGGAAACCTCAGAAACGGACCAACTAGCCCTATTGTTAGGGGAACTTAGGGCAGAAGTGCACTCTGCGCGCCAAGAGACTAATGCCCTCAGGAGAGAACTGAATGTGTCAAAGGAGCGCACTGATGATCTTGCTAGACAATTACTGCAAAACCAAGCTGGGCAAACACCATTACCTGGACTCGGGGGGAATCCAACTCCTGTTTCATCGAGCAATCCTATTCAAGTGGTTCTACCAGGGAGCATTCCTTTAGCTCCACTGAACGTTTTGCTGGGGACCCAAAAAAGTTCGCCGTGTTTATGAACCAATGCCACTTGCACTTTTTATGCAGACCTGGAGCTTTTGCGAATGACCAAACCAAAGTAGCCTTTGTATTATCATATTTTAGTGGCAGCGCAGCGGATTGGTCAATTCCATTAGTTAACCAGGATGACTCTCTTCTTCGGGATTTTCAAGGTTTTCAATTGAGCATGGAAAGACTATTTGCCAGACATTCACAGGGACAGGCCCTGGATAACAAACTTTTATCATTTCGACAAGGTAACCAGGATCTACTAACCTATATCGCCACTTTTAATAGGTTAGTGGTGGAAACCGGATGGCAGAGGAAAAAATGAATTACATTATTTCATCGTGGACTTCGGGGTGAACTCAAAGACGTTTTGGCCCAAGTTGTGAACCCACCTCAGGATTGTGCAGAATATATGGATTTAGCGGTCCAGTTAGACCACCAACTTAAGAATAGAAAGGCTGATCGAGCTAAGTTCGAGAATCGGGTATTGGCTAAACCCAATGTTACCCTCAAAGAAACAGATGTATCAGAACCGATGCAGATCGTGGGGTCAAGGGACCCTTAACTCTAAAGGAAAGGGAAAGAAGACGGCAGATGCAATTGTATCTGTACTCTGGGGCCTCAGGACATTTTCTACGGGATTGCCCTATAAAAACATCTAAAAAAGTAGTCGGAGTTGCTGATAAAAATCAAACAGAGCCTGATTCGGCAAACAACCAGGCCTGGACTGGCCCACCGGGACACCGGGAGTTTCCCCGGTGGGCCTGGGCACACAGGGCCTCTTTTCTTGGGGGAAGGCAGGGCTGGATTGGCCCATTGGCCTTTCAGCCCGTGGCCGATGAAGCGAAATCATCCGAACCCACGCCTGGACTGATTTTAAGAGGCCCTGTGGGCCGGTTATTTCCTTTGCGGAATTTGCCGTGTATTTGAGGAATGCATTTGCATTGTCTCCAACTGCAGAGAGGCCCAGGGCCCGGGCCCGGCCAACCGTGCTCAGCTCAGAGTGCCTGCTGCTGCTGCATCAAGCAACACCATGGAGCCAGCCAGCCGAGCAGTTTTAGTTTTTGTTACAAAACACTGGAAGCAGCCGGGCTGGGGCGGTCAAGGGGCTGCTTCAGCCCGCCCTCCCAGTGAAATGTATTTTGCTTTGCCTGACTTATTTCTGTCCTGACTCCTGCGTTTCCATGCACGGTGACGGTGCATCCTGTGGGTGATCGTGGGGGTCCTGGGCTGTATGTTATGTGGCGCTGTTCTAAGTGCTGTCGAACCAAAAAATACCGAAACAAACGAAGGTGGGCTGAGCTGCCCAGGAACACTCAATGTGGCTAAACTGTGCACGCCGGCATTAGAAAGGTGTAGACGCTCCCGAGTGGGAACCTACGCATTAGAACAGGTTCCCAGGCTGTGTTCGGTCTCGGTACAGAGGCTCCAGACCGGTCTGTATAAAAGCATTGGAATGCAGGTGCCTTGATTTCACCACACCGCATCTGCTTTCGCACTCCAGGAAAGTCCCTGCGTTCTCTGGGGGTGTTCCTGCCTGCTCCGAAAACAGAGTCCCGCTCTCTCCCGCTGCGTGCCTGTGTTCCTGAGCGCCCCAGGAAGGTCCCGGCGCAAGTCCATGCTCTGCTGACAAGCCGTGTGAGCTGCTGCACACAGGTGAGCACACCGTAACCTGAGCGGCCCGACACGGCATTTGTATTCACATTGTCAGTTTCTTTTTAAGCGAACAAAATGATCAAATGTGTCGCGCATTTAATGATAATGATGTGTTATTTATATTGCGCCTTAATCTAAAGAGCTTTAGATAAATTTAGTTTAGATAAGTGCTGTTTTGTGTTGTGATATGATCTCTTGTGTTGTGACTTGTTTTGTTGTGTTGTGTTATGGTATGAAGTGTGTGGCGTTTTGCTCCGGTATGCTGTTATTGTATCTTGTTTTGTGCTGTTTTGTTATGGTATGGTATGGTATGTTGTGCAGTGTTAAGTGTTGCTGCGGCTGCGCACTTACAATTCCCAAAACTCGCGTGTGCCTGTGAAGGACAGGATTTGGGTCCAGCGGGGAGATTTGGGAATGTAAACTGAGCACCTGCTTGGCAAAATAGTAACTGCAACGTCTGCTGCCCAGGTTGGCTATATCAATTGGCACAGGTGCATGTGTAGTTTAAAAAAAAAATGCCCACACGCGTTACGTTGGCGAATGGGGCACTAATATTTAGCTGCTCAGACTGACGACTAAGTTAATGCACCTGCTGCTCAAATCTACTCGCTTCTTTCCTGGTGTGACTGACTCAGAATTGTCTCCATCTCAATAAAAATGAACGGCTAATAATGGCCTGTGTTATATAGCTCCAGGAGAGCATTTGGGGCGCTATGTGTGCTGTGTAACTGCAATTATCATGTTTCTGTCACTGTCCTGTCTGGGGTTCAGCGCCCCTGCCCTCGTCTCTGCAGGCAAGTGTGCACATGTGGCGGCAGCTGGCTCCGACGGCTGCTCGTGTCATGCAGTGCTGTGGTGTGCTGTGTTGCATTGCACTATATGTGGTGTTATTCCGCGTTCCTTAGTATTCTATGCTATGCTAAGTACTGGAGTTATGTTTACCGAGTTGTGCTAAGCAGTGGGCTATGTTCTGTTATGTCGCCATGTTATCTAGTGTTGTGATGTTCAGGTGCCCCCAGTTTTAAAGACAGGGGGCTCAAGACGTTGCTTTTGCCTCAGACAAACACAGACCACAACCCCTTCCCCTGAGGGACTGCCTCCCGACCCCCATATTTAAACATATTCCATCAGCCGCACCCCTCTCTACTTTAGGTGAATTAGCCGATCAGGCGGGCAAGGGGATTTATCAAAGAGTGGGTGTGGTGCACATTTCTCCGTGATGCCCATCCACAAGGGGGGCAAGAGCCTTGAAGCCTGCACAGGGCGGCACGAGGCGCTCTACAAACATCCACTTCAAGACAATGGCATTTAGATAGCACCCAATCCAGCAAAGGAACCTGGAATCCCTAAACTCTACCTGCCTGGGAATGCCGTCTCGACAGGCCAGAGCACCCCACAGCACCCATCCCTCCCGCCACCCACCCACCTGGCATGGGCACTTAGCTGTGGCACTGGGTACGGGAGCACGCCACAGCTGGAGTGTCCCATTGCACTGGAGCCAGTAACGTCTTCCCATTACCTGGGTGTACAGGCGCCGTTCCTTGCCTCGGGGTTCCTGTTAGACAGCAGCAAGGGCTAATGCACTTTCCACAGTGAGTCTTTTTCGGGGTCGCCTCTGCAAATTTGCTCTGCTAGTCTAACCGGCAATTTGCACTAGTTCAGTGCCCTTGCTATGCTCCCTGTGCCACAGCCTGTCAGTGCTCTTAATGGTGGCTTAAAGTTGCACCTGATGGTGTCAGTTTATTGCTCATCCGTCTTTTGCAGCGGCAGAGTTCAATGCCATTTGCTGAACTCCTCGATCCTTTTTTGGGAACTGGTTTGTCAGCGACTCGGAAAGCAACAGATTTGTGTCCTTTGGCCCTTTGGGAGCTGCACGTTTCCTAAGTTTACCCCCAGGCGTAAAGTCCACATCAAAAAACGAATGGGATGTGTCGTAGCCAGAAATTATCATATCAAGGTAAAATATGCACATTTCATCAAATTGGTTTTGCATAACCACCCAAATTGCACAGGACGAATGGCATTTGCCATTAATAAAAGCAACACACACACAAAACCAAGAGAGGATATTTTCTTCTAATAGTGTTTTTGAAATCGTTAACATGTCCATGTTTTAAACTCCAAAAACCAATACAAATGTTTTCCCTGGTACTTGCAGGACCAAAATGGGACATTTCACCTTTAGTTGTTTCCTATTCTTCATCAGGTTACATAGTGCAGTGGTGAAGTGTCCGGACTACTCCGGTTTGACCCCGAGTTTGGCTTAAATTCAAAGAGCACATTCAATGTTTCTCATTTTAGCTGGGGGAACTGAGTCCACCCTCTGAATAAAGTGGGGTGACTGCGTCCCCCGCGTGTACCCTCGACTTGAGCCCTGCTTACCCCGCCCTATTGAGTCTTCTGTGCTGATCCCTAGTGACCATTTGGGAGGCAGGCTTGTGGCACAGTGTATTTTTTTCAAGCCGCTCTGGGACTTTCAGAGGTCAGTATTCTACGCGCATTCCCTGTGGACTTATTCAGAATGCAGGGATCTACAGCATTGTGTGAAATGGCCTGGTTGTCTGTGCATAGGGACTCCAGTAACATTACATCAATGTAATGGATGTAGGTGAGTGCAACAAGCTATACGCTTCCACTCAGTCATGATACAGGCTGTCTCCACCCACGGCCAACGTGCGGGAACATGTGCTGGACGCCTTGGGCCCAGCCCCTGGCCTGGACCCTTGTTGGGCGAGCACCCCCTACTCCGGGGCATCCAGAGGGATGTGCCGGCCCCGCAGACCAGCATGAGAGGGTGAGTAGAGTCCATGAAGGAGGATGCCTCCCAAGTCATCATTTTCCCTTTCACAGGTGAGTGGGGGTGCTGCAGGGATGTTGGTCCCTGTCAATCCTCCTGCCTGATTGGTTTAGGCCGGTGTTGCTGGTCAGTGGTCCTCAGTGTTTGGTCTTGGTTGGTCTCCCATACTCGTTAGGTTTGGCTCACCACTTTCTCTGTGAGGCCAGAGAGCAGCTTGATGTGCATTTTTAAAACACGGTTAATTATAAGTCATGCCTAAAAAGGCTCCTTTAAAAGTATTAGAGCTACCATTTTCTTCCAACATGCTTACTAGTGAGCTTTGTTTTAGGAGATTGACTTTATGCAAGTTACATACATTGAATGTTTTTGTCAATAATCAGAGGCATGGAGCTTAGCTTTGAATCGTGTGTTTGTTTGGCAATGGGTGGTTTCGAGAGCGGAGGACAGCCTGGTTGTTCGGTGTGCCTGTCACGACTTCCAAGTTCTTGGGGGGAAAATGGCCTCCGGTTTATTCTTTCTTCAGATATTTTGTTTCCGCTTTCCTATTTTATGGTTATGTTGCTTGCTTGAATGCAAAGTCATGTCAGCGGGTGGTTTTCATCATTGTGCCGGTGTGTTGAGTCTGATAGGCCATACGTGGAAAGTTTGACATAAGGGTTTTCGTTTTTAGGTGCATTGATAACAAACAAGGCTCAAAACAAACTGTGACGTTTTGAGACCAAGTAATTGGGCCTCAGCATGAGACCCTGCTTGAGATCGAGATCCTCATCTCCATATACCCTCACACTTAAATTGGACACTGGCTCTTGGGCACTGCAGCCACGCATGCGTGTGCACCATCCACATGTTTGTACACTGCCAAGCCTTTTATCAACTGGGAAATACTTCACATAGTTTGACAAGAGCAAAATGGCCATTCTTTCCCTCAGCCAGAGGTCACGTGGCAAGGCCTCGGAAATGCTGTGAGTACCTGGTCATATGATGGCAGTGAGCTGGCAGCCTAAAGGACTGGCTCTGCCGGGGATGTTTAATTCCGTGTAGGAAGGCAGGGTGCGTTCTTTCCAGCTGGGAAATGTGAGAAGGCACCGTTATATTCATCAACGTAGCCAACGTCCCCCGCCCACACCCTCCCTCCCTCCAAACCTTTTAACATCTCTCCTTGGGAAAATCCAGAGACTAAAATCATATATGGAAAAAGGGCTATAGAAAACCCTGTACTTGACGTGCATTGTGTGAGGGAGATGCAGGATGGGTGTGCGGGGGGCTTTTTCTCACACACATGACCACATGGAACCAGCAGCCAAGAGGCAAGGAGGGGGCAAGAAACAAGAGCACCATTTGGCAGCATCCGTGTATGTGCGGGTGGGACAACAAAGCTTTAAGCATTGGCAAAGCCAACCGTATTGGTCTGTGTATAGGTATTAGATAGGCATTTGCCTAACACTGCTATTGTATGTTCAGGTACTTGCACTATTTTACAGCTGCTACCATTAATCGCCAGTTAATACCATCACAGCAGTGACTTGTAAATGATTATTCCATGCCTCCACTAAAGCCCAAACTATTGGCATTGCCAATGCTTGTTTTTCTCCAAATGTAAGACTCCGAATGGATTCTAATTTAAAAATGACCACCTCATCACTTTCTGTTCCGCATTCATACATACGATATTTCTTCATGCGTTAATGGTCTTTTCCCAGCCATAATCAAGGAGACGCACTCTGAGTTCTGCAGTCATAGTAAATAGCTACAACGTGGAAGCTTACGAATTGCTGGGCTGGCAAAACCGCCCAAACAGGTTCATGGGACATTTGTTATTTATGTAACCAAACTTAATGAAAGTCACTGCTGTGCTTAACATGTGATGGCAGCAGCAAAATAGTGCGACACAGCATGGGTATATAAAGCAGTGTGCCTGGCAAATGCCTAACACTTATACATAAGCCAAAACTGTTGGCTTTCCCAGTGCCTGTTTTTAACAGGACTTTAGTGAAGGACACACATAGGGGGTGAAGGCAGACCTGGCCAAGACATTTTTATTACACCATTAGCGGGTTTACAGCTTCAATTAAGTCCTTAACTCTTGAAGGCTGAGAAAACACTGCAAAGTTTGATGTTAAGGCTTGAATAAAGGAAGCTGAAAGAATTCCCATTACAGTGTTTTGCACGGGGAGGAGCCCCGGAGCCGTAGACCCTGTCACAGAACTGTATGCAAAGTTATGTTATTTTATGAGTTGTGTTGTAATGTAACAGACACATGAACCCTCCATAAGTAGCATTTTCTGTAAAATCGTGAATTGACGCGATTCACGGATGATGTAATAGGGCCACTTTTTTTTGGGTGTATGGGCCTATTTCTTGTCCCAGTCCGACCCTGCCTACAGGGAACTCTGGAGATTTTCTGGTGGGCCTCTTTTGAGTGGGATGAATACAGAATTTCTTACAAATCGTTCAGTTCATGTTAATATGGGGCCACTTTGAAAAACATTTCCAGGGCCACTTTTGGTTCCCAGTCCAGCCCTGCAAATGACCACGCCCGACAAGCGTAGAGGTCCACTTGCCGAGCTTGAAGAAGGATACTCAGACCTAGCACTTCATCATACCAATGGTCCTTACAGATCCAAGGCAGCCATCACGTATGCACGCAGTGAGGGCATACATTGATACGGGGCCATAGGAAACTATGTGGACCACGAGTTGGCTTCTAGGATGAATCTATCTCTCTGCAAAAAGACCACTTTGGAAGTCATCACCACATTCGATGGAACTGAAATTGCCTCTGGGCCTGTAACTCATTCCACCGCTGAGATGACACTATTGGGTCAGGATGGGCATCGAGAGACTATTGTGTTTGATTTAATCAAAGCCCCGCAGTTCCAAATAATACTGGGGATACCTTGGTTGGAAACACATAATCCTTGTATTGATTGGCGAGAGAAGAGAATAAACTTCCCGGATTGTGCACATACTTGTTACCCAAAAAAACCCTTGAACCAAGGCCTGGCCACAGTCGCTACTCCAGTCGTGCAGTTACCTCAGGAATATCAAGAATTCCAGGATGTTTTCCAAAAGGAACAGGCAAACACCCTACCACCTCACAGATCATATGATTGTCAAATCGATCTCATACCCAGTGCACAACCTCCATGTAGTAGGATCTACGCCCTTACGGAACCTGAAAACGTTCACCTACGACAATACTTGGACCAATATCTTGCTAATGGCTTCATTCGTCCATCCAAGTCCCCTGCATGTTCAGCTTTGTTCTCCATGCCTAAAAAGGAAGGTGACCTCAGAACGTGCATGGACTACCGCGCATTAAATCAGATCACGGTTAAGAACCGATACCCATTGCCTCTGATCCCCGAATTACTAGACCAAGTAAAGAACGCTTGCATCTACACTAAATTAGATCTCCGAGGGGCATATCATCTGGTACGTGTAAAGAAAGGCGACGAATGGAAGACTGCTTTTCGCACTAACTACGGGTTATTCGAATACCAGGTGATGCCCTTCGGGTTGTGCAATGCACCAGCAGCCTTCCAGTATTTTATGAACGATGTCCTTCGTGAACTCATTGACGTCTGTGTTGTTGTATACATAGACGATATTGTAGTGTACTCCTCTTCAGAATCAGACCATGTGAACCACGTTTGTGCAGTCCTTGAGACACTATGCCAGCACAAGTTACATGCAAAATTGGAAAAATGCATTTTTTATGCTACAGAAGTTGAATTCCTTGGATTTATCCTGACTCCATAAGAAGTCCGAATGGACTATCGAAAGGTGGACGCAATCCTCAAGTGGCCATCACCCAGTTCAGTTAAAGGGGTACAAAGCATGCTCGGATTTGCTAATTTCTACCGCAGATTCATTCCAGATTTCTCACATGTTGTACACCCTATCACAGCACTTTTGCGAAAAAACAAACGCTTCTTGTGGACCGAAGAAGCTGAAAAGGCCTTCGAAGAGCTGAAAGCGAAATTCACGTCTGCACCTGTCTTAAAGCATCCACATCCAGAACTTCCATACATAGTTGAAACTGATGCATACAGTTTAGCCATGGGAGCTGTCCTGTCCCAGAAGGATCCTGAAACCGGTCAACTTCACCCAGTAGCATTTTGGTCCAGAAAGTTCTCGGCCCCCGAGTTAAACTATGCGGTTACCAATAAAGAATGATTAGCCATCAAATCCGCCTTCAAGGCTTGGCGGCATTATCTTCTCGGTGCCAGGCATACCATTACGGTAATCACTGATCACCGGAACTTGCAGTATTTAAAAACAGCCAAGGCCCAATCGTCGCGTCAACTTCGATGGGCATTGTTCTTTGCCGAGTTCGATTTCGTGATCACTTATCGACCAGGTTGTAAAAATGGCAAGGCAGATGCCTTATCCCGAATAGGGATGGGAGAAGCATATGCAAACCCGGAACCGGTGCCTATAATTTCAGAACAAAGAATTCTTGGCATAACCACTCTACAGACACTAGAGGATATTCAAGTAAAGATCCAACAACTCTTCGATCCAACAGCCCTGCAGGACTGGGTGAAGAAAGGCCCGGACTACTCAGTCATCAATGACCTACCTTATTATCAAGGGCGACTATTTCTACCACACAAGGAACCACAAGAACTAGTCATCTCCAATTATCATGACACCCTGATGGAAGGACACTCAGGTATCGCAAAAACTGAAGCTAAAATTAAGAGACAATTCTGGTGGCCCACCTGGCGAAAAGACATAAAGTCATTTGTAATGTCTTGTGGCATTTGCGCCCAAAACAAAAGTCAGAAAAAAAAACAGCTGGCCTCTTACAACCTTTGGATATTCCACCTACACCATGGCACACCTTATCATTAGACTTTATTACAGATCTACCTCCATGTAATGGATTTAACACCATTCTAGTTATTGTGGATCTTTTTTCCAAGATGGCCCACTTTATTCCTCTAAAGAGATTACCTTCTGCTTCAATTCTGGCCAAGGAGTTTCTCGAAAACATTGTTCGAATACATGGATTTCCTTCCGTATTGGTCTCTGACCGAGGTAGTCAATTCATTTCACATTTTTGGAAGAAATGTTGCCAACTGGCGCAAATCGACGTGAGGTTATCAACCAGTCACCATCCCCAGACCAATGGTCAGACGGAGAGGACCAACCAGACCCTTGAACAGTACCTACGTTGCATGCTACACCAGACCGAAAGTAATTGGAAAGATATTTTATGGATTTCCGAGTATGCATACAATAACTCTGTACATTCAGGAACCGGACAACCCCTTTTATACCATATATGGACATCACCCTCGAACCTGAGAAATAGATTCGCCTCAGCATTTAGAAATGCCTGCAGTTAGTCATTTGCACTCTACTATTACACAAGTCTTTAAAGAGGCAACAGAACATTTGAAACAAGCAATAGAGAAATATAAGAAAAATGCTGATCAACATAGAAGTGAAACCACACAATACCAGATTGGGGATCAAGTTTGGCTGGCTACAAAACACATACCTCTGAAGGGAACTCAGACTTTTAACCCTAGATATTTGGGACCTTACACTATTAAGGCCATTAGCAACCCGGTAGCCGTCAAATTGGAATTACCCTCTAATATGTGCATTCATCCTGTCTTTCATGTTTCACTTTTAAAACCAGTTCAACCAGGAACAAGATTAACCAAACCACCCAACCCCATCTTGATAGATGGAGAACCTGAATTCGAGGTAAAAAATATCCTGGACTCCAAGATAGTTAAATCAAAACTTTTTTATTTAATCGATTGGAAGGGCTACGGACCACAAGAAAGGTCATGGGAACCTAGTGACCACGTCCATGCTCCTCGGCTGGTGAAAAGATTCCATCGGAACTTCCCAGACAAACCAGGGCCCAGGGGAAGAACAACTTTAGGAGGGGCCTTGGGGGGGAGTGCTGTCATGATGCCTACCCCCAGGCATCCGGACCAAGCCCATCAGCCCCGGGAGCAGCATCTAGACATTTAGTAAAACCTCAGCTGCCCCGGCTAGGGGCTATCTGGGTTCAGTCCTGGCGCCTTAGATGCCAGGCGCATAGTAGGAATCAGTCCTGGCGCCTAAGGTGCCAGGCTCATAGTCATTACTTACCTCAGGCAGAACATGCTGTAAGTGACTCCAATCCAACATGAAGCCTGAAAAGGACTTTTTTTCTACAGGGACTATTTTTTACTCGGGTGTGGTTCTAGGGACTTCTTACCTGGGACCACTTTTGAGGCTATTTAAACCACGCCCGACCAGCAACACACGCTTTGCGTTATTCTGCATCCAGCAGTGTAACACTCACTGTGCCTGCAGCCCGCATCCAGTCTTCTGCCACGCCTGCCTCGAATCCGGAGCTCCGCAAACAAAGAGGAAAGAAAGTGACAAGGTTAGAAAAACAAACTTATTTCTATTCCACACCTGATTCTGGATCCATCTTGTCTCCGGACCTGTAAAGAACATCATTTCTGCACGCGCCGCACCTCCAGCTGCAGCGGCGCGCCATACTCACCAGTCTTCACAGCATCCTTTGGGTCGACGCTGCCTCCATCATTTTTTCGCCGAACTTCAGCACCTAGGAGACAAAAGAAAACCACAAGGTGAGCCGAGAGAACCAACAAATATAATTCTTACCACCATAGACTTGCCTGATTTACCACCGGAGGCATCCTTTTGTGACTCTCCATATTTTCACGTGCCGCATCTGTAAAGAAAGACAAAACAACACGTTTTCCTCGTGCAACATTTACCGGACAGCGCCGGGTAATACAGACTCTTACCTGAGTGCCACCAGCTGCCACAAGAGCATCTTTTCACGAGCCAGCTGCAAGACAAGAAAGAAAGGGGGGAACAAGAGTGAACATCGGACATATTGAACTCTATGAACTTAATACTTACTGGTCTTCACCAGGAACCTCAGAGTCAATACTCTCCGGAACTCTCCCAAGCCTTCAAACCAGTGAAGTAACTGGAATCGACGCGCCCCTGCAAATCCACGCAGGATGGAGAGCTCATCTTTCAAGAATATAAGGTGAGATTGCTTTGAGGGCATTTCGGCGGTGATTAGTTGGGGAGGACTGTGGGGGTGCCATCACTTGAATCCACAAGTGGCTAAATCCATCTCTCCACTTGCAGGAGATTATTTCTACGGGTTAAGCAGACAAGATTAGGGGGGCAGATCCAGTCAGTCATCGCTGCACTACGCATCACGTGGGTGGAGACCGGAGCTGTCCGGGTCTGACCTACGCCCTTGTGGGAGCCAGGTGAGCGTAACAAACACTGTAAGGAACAGCCTCATCGCTTCTTCTGTTCTGCGGGCATCTTCGGCGGTGTCATTCCCACCCCGGCCAGCCGTTTCCTAAGGAAAAGGGAAAACAACAGAAAAAAGGCATTAGTAAGCATTCAGCAAATCTTTGCTTATTTTTAAAGACTGTACGAGCTTCAAACGCTTACCTGAATCCCAGCCGCTCTGGGGGAACTCTGTCTCCGGAACTTCTCATCCATCTGCAAGAGGGAAAAGACACTCCGGGTTAACGTGGAAACATCTAGAGGCGCTGCATACCGCACTTACTCACCGCATTTCTTCTTCATAACTGGCATCCACGCTGAAAACGTCGCAGCACCTAAAAGACACAGAAAAGGAACTCAGTTCAATACAAATACGAAAGGGTCGCATTGCGCATCGCGCTCTCACTCACCTTTAGCGCTACTCATCTCAGCAGCATGTCGCCATGCCCGGCTGCCGGTCATCATCTAAGGAAGGAAAGGAACGAAGTTAGAGAACTGTTCAAAAGACTCATTATACTTACCTGTCGGATTCTTGCCAGTGAAGTAACTAGGCAGCAACGAGCCCGCATCAATCAACGCGCCCCTGCGCTGAAAGCAGGATGGCGAGCACACTTTCCAAAAAAACAAGGTGAGCTGTGGACAAAGGGAAGGGTTGGACCCCGGGGAATAAGGGGTTCAAACACACAGAGACAATAGGGAGTTAAACTCCACCAATCCTGTGTTTCAGGCCCAGTCTCCAGTTGAGTAGACTCCAGGGAAGGGTTCAAGGTCGTAAGAGGTCAGAACAGGCTGAGTGACATCCCCATGGATACCAGGTGAGCGTTACAGTGGGATGTTACAGGAGGCATTGTTATGTGCTCTCCCATGTTGATTTTAGCTTCTGTTTTGCTTTCATTGAAGATTTTTGTGAGGTAGCCCAGAATTCCTTGGTATATGTTGTTTGCATGGTCAATTCTTGTCAGAATCAGGGAGAGGATGGGCAGCACACAGTGAGCATAGAAGTAGGGCATAATCTGTTGTTTAGAGAAGAGATGCAGTGGCAGTACTTTGGATTCCAGTCGAGTCTGTTGACCAATAATAGTCTTAGGTTATTGATTACTTTAGATTATATAGGTCACTTAACCCTTTCAAAGGCCATGTAGAGGAGTTTCAGGTGCAGTGTGAGGTGAGTTGGGTTGAGCTTTCAATAGTTGACGATCATCCATTTCCTTATTTGCAAGAAGCAATTACTGACGGTGGTGCTGTTCTCTCCATTGCCAGTCAGTTTGTATAGGATTTGTGTGTCTCCACAAAATTTGTGACAGTTGAGCCATTCATGTTTTATGACCTTTGTTAAAAGGATCACATCAATGTTGAGGAAGTAGTGGCGAGAGGCGAGATCCCTGAGGAACTTCGCAGGTAAAAGTGTTGTGGGTTCACACTGAAATGGAGGAGCCAGGTGATTTATTTTCTGTCTGTTAAGAACAATTTAATCCATTGTAGAGTTGTTTTATAGAGCCCAGTCTCCTCAAGCCTTCTACTTGGTGCACTGTGGCTAACATTGTCGCAGGCCATTGAGCTGTCGAAAGGCATGAGTGCCAATTTTAAGTCATCCCTTATGAAAACTAGTGGCAATTTATTTGATTTTCATAGAGCCAAAACTGACTTGTGATCGATCGAGTAAGTGAGAACACTCTGTTTGAAGGAGTATGAAAGTTCAACAGGTCTTCTGGGACTTTTAGAGGTGGTTTGGCATAGGCAATCTTGAAGGCTTTTGGTAAAATTCCTGTTATGAGTACGCAGTTCATTTATTTATCAAATTAAAATGGTGGTGTGTTCTTGTTAAGGATCACTTAGTAGTTATTTGGGGCAGGGTTTAATCAGCGAGATTGCTTTATTGCTAAGTTTCACCAATGTTTTGATGTCTGGTTCAGATACTGATTTGAAGCTATTCATTGGTGGAGTTGTAGGTAGACTGGCACAGCCTGGGGTTTGAATGTTGCTTACAATTCCTTTTGTTATTATAGCTGATAGCTTGCTGTATGTTTAGTAATTTGTTTATTTTATTATTTTTTATTTTGTATTTATAGTGCGCCAGAGCCCACAGGCATCAGGGCGCAGTAACAATTACACAATCATACAAATAAAAGGGATGAGGCAATCATGCTCATCAGGGAAGGTAGGCAGACATTTGGGCAGTTGTTTATTAAAACTGGGAGATTTTTATTCTCCGCGAAACATCCTTGAATTCTCTTCCAGCCTGAGTGCTAGAGGGAGAGCATTCCAAAGTTTGGTTGCATTGACTGGAAACGATCTACCTAGTCCATTTGATCTTTTGTGTCCAGGACGGTTGACTTGTGCCAAATTGGAGGAGCAAAGTAATCTGGAAGGAGAATAGCGTGAGACTAGGCGCTTTAGGTACGGGGGAGCTGTCCCAAACAGACAACAATTCACAAGGGTGCCTACTTTAAAGTTAATGCGTTCCCGTACGGGTAACCAAGAAAGGTCCTTTCTGTGATCTGATATATGGTCCCTTCTTGAAGCCTTTTCAATGATGTGCGCAGCATCTTTTTGGATGGTTTGCCATTTTTTCAAACAGGATTTGGAAACACCAATCAACAATGTGCTACAATAATTCAACCTTGAGAGTATCGTTGCTCTGGCTATGGTGGCACAATTCTTTTCAGTTAGAAAAGGCTGAATATTTGTGAGCAGATATAGGTAATAATTGTAGTTCCGGCTAACCTGGTTGACATAAGTGTCTGCGTTCATAGAGGCTTACAAACAAAATCCCAACGTTTTTACTTTGCTCTGTACTGAGATGAAACAGTTCTCAATTGGAAAGCTTTCATAATGAGAGTCTAAAGCATAATCACAGCTGACTTCAAGAGCAAGCGGTGTGTCATCATTGTAATTTGTGAAAAATATGCCTGAGTCGACGAGGAGCGAGCAGAGTGGTCTACGGTACAGATTAAACAGCACGGGGGACACACATGCTCCCTGGGGTAAACAGCACTGTATGAGGCCAATGGGAGAGAAAGCTTCCCCCCCAATGGATTCCGGACACCAGTTGGAGAGGAAAGAATTGACCCATTCGGTGGCCTCCCTGGAGTGATTGCCCAGAGGACCCAGAGTGTACAGGAAGCGATCATGGTCGAGCACATCAAATGCAGCTGACAAATTGAACAGGACCAGAATCCCAACTTTTCCACTATCCATGATCTTCAATATGTGGGACTGGAGGTCAACAAGTGCTGTCTCTGTGCTGTGTGCTGTTCTAAATCCCTATTGCCTGTTATGAAGGAGGCCCTTCATTTCCACGAATGTTTGAAGTTGGGACGTAGAATATTTATCTAGAATTTTCAAAAGAAATTAGCAGTTGGTGATAGGCCTCAGATTGGCTGCGTCTTCAGGATCCAGTCCTGGCTTCATATGGAGAGGAGTGACTGTAACCGTTTTGATTAAAGCAGGAACCATACTGTCGCAAAAGGATTAATTCACCAATCTGGGAGGAACGGTATGCATAGTTCCTTAGGTTCCAAAGTCAGTTTAGGTGGGAGAATGTTTTCAGGACAAGAGGTTGTTCACATAGAGGATAGCATGTTCATCATGTCACAGATAGATATCTAAGATAATGTGAAATAAGAAAGATCGCGAAGTACAGTGATGGGAACCCGCAAATCCTCAGGAGGAGAAAGGGAGCTCAGGGCATTTTTAATCTTATCTCCAGCCTTAGTTAATTTTGCTTCAAAGTCAGCCTGAATCAATATACAATTGCAGAAAAAATACTGAGTGTACCTTGGGTTCCCGCAGTGATTTTAGAATTTCTAACAGTTTTCCGGTTCTTTTTGTGGCCTCATTAACCTGAGTGTTGAAAAAGTTACTTTTAGTGTCCACCAAACTGTACTTCTACACCTATTCTAATGCTTTCCAAGCATTTTTATTTTCCACAGTTGGGCATTTTAGCCACCACCTTTTAAGTTTACATCTATCTCTTTTTCAGTAGGCCAAGCTGTGGCGTAAACCATTTTTGGTGCTTGGCATTTTCTCTAACCAATTTTGTATGGAGTGGGCTGTTCTATCAAGCATCGCCACCAGACTACTAGAGAAAGAGATCACCAAGATTTCTAGTGAGTCTGTACCCGCAGTGCATGCCATGAGTGAATCCATACAGGTCTGGATGTCTGAAGAAAGCACCTTTTTAAAATTCCAGCGTGCAACTTTTTGTTAGTGTTATTTGGAATTTTTGAGGGGGAGCCTTGCGTCTGGATATGGTGATCAGAGCAAATACACGGGGTGGTGTATCAAGGACATTATTATTTGCGGTGGTAGGCTCATTATTATGGACTTGATATTTGACATTGTTTAGAGATGATTCAAATTCTATTGCCTCTTTGTCCAAGGTATTTCCCTGCCAGTGGTTCAACTCCCCTACAAAGAGTATTGCACAGTTTGGACTGGAAAAAGTACTCAGTAGCTGAACAATCTCCTCATTAAAGCCCAACAGTGGATGATAACTCAAGATGAAATTGATACTGCTCTGGCTAGTTGGAGTCATTTTAAAGGTGCAAGATTTTGCAGCCTTGACATAAACATGGTGACGTACAAAATTCAAGTTTGCCTTTGGTGATAAATGCTAACCCCCCTCCATGGCCTTGCTCCCTAATCATAATGAAAATACAATACTCTTCGGGGACAGCCAGACCAATCATAGGGCCACTTGCATCCGTGAGCCATGTCTCAATAAGAGAAATTATGTCGAGATTCCTATCCACTATAAGATCATGGATGACACTATTTAGGGACCTGGTATTAAGGAGAGACATTTTTATTTTCCTCCCTACTCCATCAGGGGAAGAGGTTTTTCTTCCCAATTTATTAATGGGCATACTACCGCAGGATACATGGTCATCCTCTATAAGTGTTACAGATGGGCTAAGATCCTGTCTGAGGTGCAAGGGAGCAATCTTGGGAGGTTCCAGGGAGCATGTTTGGTCAGGAGTTCTTATTTGTGGCTCAGCCTCTACTTGCTCAATGGAGGTCTCTGGGTATGAGTCGTTTAGTGAATCTTCTGGTCCTAGAAGCGCATTTGTCACTTTATTATGCTGAGATGGACTCCATTCTGACAAGATTGGCACAGGAGCATGCAGTAAAATTGGAGTAATATTCAAGCTGGTGAGGAAGGTGTCTCCAGAAACTTGGGAGAAGTCGTTGATAGCAACTCATTTTATTATTTTATATTTATTTGCAATGGCCATGTGGTTTGCACGTTGGGCTGCTAGCAACAGGTTGAGTTCAGCTGAACGACCCATGACAACTAATCGTGGACTGTTGTCATTCTGGATACCCCGCTCTGACATTTAGGCAGAAGATGAAATAACTATGAGCCTGGAAACTCAAGGATCAAAAGATGTTAGACTACTAACAGGTATGGGTGTCCCTATACGTATGGCTGCACTGGAAAACAATTCTGAAATGCTTGTTAACATCATCACTTAGTTTTTGGATGGGTGCATATGCTTTGCTGCAGGAAGTGGGGTTTCACACCTCAATAAGGATTTGTTAAATATCTGTCCCAAGAATTAAAACCCAGATAATAATTCAAGGCGTTTTTCTGCAACCCTGTTTACAAGCTATGTCAATAAAAGGGGAATATGGTACAGGGTGTATGTGCTTTGTGATTGATAACTAAAATTGTAACCCTAGGTAGTTTCGCCATAAAAAGTCTTTTCTCGAGCAATTTGGTATTGCAGGAGCCCTTAAACATCCGGTTTGAAATGTGGAATGTGAAATGTGGAATGACAAGACTTCATGCTCAGTGCCTGACATACCTATTGAAATAATTTAAATATATTCCTTAAGGAACTCATTGAACTTGGGTGCTGAGAGGGTGAACATGATCCCTTATAAATAGTGAAACAGCACGACACTGCTGTCTCTGCATTAAAAATTAATTGTTGAACCTAATCATTTAACTAAAACAAAATGTAATCACAGGCTGGGCATTGGACGGGTTAACCACTTTCCTCTAGATTCGGCCCCCACGAGTGCAACTAGGCCCCTTTCTCTCCTCTATCTCACTCTTGACTTGTGGCATCCCTCAGGGTTCTATCCTCTCGACCATGGATCTTCAATATGTAATTTGCTCCCCTTGCCCACCTGATCTCCACCTTCTCTCCTCATTTCCAGTGCTATGCTGATGACACACAACTTTCCTTTAAGCTTCCCTCCTCTGCCTTTCCTTCCTCTCTCATTCATGACTGTCCGACAGCTATTCAGGCATGGTGTGCTACCAACAATCTATGCCTGAATGCCAGTAAGACCGGGGTCCATCTGATTGGGACCCCTACTCCCTCCTTCCTTCCTACTCTCTGGACGCCCTCCTTGCGGTCCCTCCCCTTACCCTCTTGTGAGGCTAAAAACGTGGGTGTCATTTTTGACTCCCCCCTCTCCTTCTCACCCCACATTGCTGACCTTGCCAAGTAGGCCCACTATCAGCTTCACCTCCTCAGAGGTATATTCCCTTACTAACCTTCCCCCAAAAACTCAATGTGATTCTTTCAAGGCTTGACTATTGGAACAGCCTCTTCCTTAATCTACCTCTCACCTCACTCCGCCGTCTTCAACTAATCCAGAATATGACCGTGAGAATTATCCATGGCCTCCAGCCCATGGACCACATCTCCCCAGCCCTAAATTCTCTCCACTGGCTCCAGGTGGTTTTTAAGGATCAAAATCAAGACCCTCTGCATCATCCGCAAGGCTTTCTGGGGCATGGACTGGGGCAACTTTCTCTCCCTAAATACCTCCCTGCTAGAGTCCTATGGTCCTCTAGCTCCAACTCTTTCACTGTGCTAAGCAGCATTTCCTGGCGCTCGCATTTGTAAATATGTTTTATTCTTTGTTTCTGTATTATTTTTATTTCCTTTCAGGGGTCTTGAGTTGGACCCGAGCCTTGGGCGGGTGACTGGACGCCTGGTTAATTTTTTATTTATTTTCTTGCATTCAGCATATTTGCTTTTTTTATTTTTTCATCTTCCTTTATTTGCTTTCATTTTATTGGTGCTATTTTGCTTGTATTCCCGCACAGAGCGGGTGAGGTTGCCTGGCTTCCTGGCGGGTGAAGGGCTTGTCCTGCTGCACTCCTGTCTTCTTTTTTTCAGACATGCACTCATCTTGCTATTCGTTTTTTTGCTCCCCCTGATTCCCTCAACACGGATTCGCTCTTGTCAATACTATGTGCCGAATACATGTATAGCCCGGCAGGAAGCGCAGCGGACAGGTGCAGAGGAAGCGCCTTGCCCATGCCGAAGTCCAGCCAAAGTCTTGCCCATCTAGGTCCATTTGCAGCACAAACGCACATTGGGCTACGACACATGTGCCTACTATTAACCCCTTAAGTGCCAAGCTATCTATGCAAAAAGAACGCGCATACTCGTCCTTGGCACTTTTAAATGCTATTCACGTGAGGAACGGATCCTTGTTGCACCTGGTGATATTGCCTTCCCGGTAGGCTGTTCCTGTGTCTCAACCTCAGCTACTTATATGCTCAAACCCACTCGCACTCAGTCACAGGTAAGATGTGTTTTACTGAACGTGAGATCTGTGGTGGCCCATGCTGGAGATTGTTATGTTCTCTTGCAGGATTTGTCACCTGACTTGGCGTTCATCACTGAAACCTGGCTGAAAGATAGATCTGAGTCTTCGCTTATCCATGCTCTCCCAGTGGAGTATAGTATTGTTAGATTTGATAGATCTCCCCCCTGGGCAGGTGGTAGTATTGCACTTATCTACCGCAAGTACCTCCCCTGCAATATGCTAGCCTCTACACATGCTCTTAATACGGAGGCATGTCTTTTACATATGGAATTTTCACCTTCTTGCACAGTCCACGCTCTGCTTGTCTATAGACCTCCTGGCTATGATGCCAGCTTTGTGGCTTACTTCATGGATTTGGATTTGGATTTGAATTTGTAAGGTGCTGAAGCCCACCGGCATCAGGGTGCCGAGAACCCACCAAGAGTGGGAAAGCCAGAAGCAGATAGGCCTATCACAAAATCAAGACGAATCAAACAGAATAGTATTTAGCCCCTTCCTGAATCTCAATAGGTCTGTCTCTGAGCGTAGTTCCTTAGGCAACTGATTCCAATGGATAGTGGCACGGACAGTAAACAATCTGCCCATGCCCCTAGTTCTTCTGCTTATTGGAAAAGGGAGGTGCACTGACTCACTTGCTCTAGTGGATCTAAGGTGATGCTGAATTGTAACACAATCTCTCAGATAATCCAGAGCCTTACCATAAAGACATCTATGAATGATGGTCAGGGCTTTAAAGTGGATTTGGCTGTGCTCACCAACTTGTGCCTACAATATCAGTTCTTTGTCTACTGGGGGATTTTAATCTTCAACCCAATAATGTTAAAAATATAGTGGCATCTAACTTTGTCTTGTGTCTCGGTGACCTTAATTTGCCACAGCTGATTGTGGGTCCAACACATGTGTCTGGCAACACTTTGGATCTTATATTTGCCTCTCCCTCTTCGGTCACGGTCTATCCCAGTTTTTCCATCATTTGAACTGACCACCAGGATATGCCTTTTTCAATTCAGGGTGAGCCCACACATCATCTTTTGGCTCTCCCACGTCCCCCCTCCTGTCGCTGGTTCAACATCCCTATCACCACAGTCACTGCTGGGATTGTGGGGGCCTTGGCCTCAGGTTTTTCCGGAGAGCTTGATTCTCACGTTTGTTTATTTGTTTGTTTATTTGATATAGCGCAAAACCAAACCCAAAGGGTAGCTGGGCACAGACAATACAAGGATACTTGAGAACTTGGTTACAAGAAAATACAGTTATGCAGTTTAAATTCGAAGCAAGGTACATGTACAAACTAAGTGCGAAGATACAGGTAAAGCTAGTTGACCAGAAGCCAGTTAATCTAGTTGCAATCATCAGGGGTCTCTAGAGCAGGTGGTCGGCGGGGAAGTGTCATTGGATCGTATCCAAGTGAGGACTTTCCGCCGGAAGCTGGGGTAGGGTTGGTCCATTCTGAGATCTAGGGGGAGTCTGTTCCAGCTTTGCGCAGCTATGACTGGAAAACTAGAGCCGCCAGCTGTACACTTTTTGTATCTGGGCACCACTAAGGTATAGGCATTGGTTATTCTTGTGGGCGGTTAGAGATTCTCTTGTTAACTCTGTTTACCAAGTAGGGGGGAGCTATGTTGTTAAGACATTTAGAGGTGAGAGAGAGGGTTTTGAGGGCAATCCTGTCTTTGATTTTTAGCCAATGGATATTTTTTCTGGAGGTGGAGATGTGAGTTCTATTAGGAATATTTAGAGCTGCTCTGATGGCGTTATTTTGGAGAGTTTGGAGTTTATCAAGAATGTACTTGTTAGATCCTGCATATAGAGCATTACAGTAATCCAGCTTAGAGATGATAAGTGCGTTAGCTAGTGTAATGCAGCTAGTCTCAGTTAGGAATGGTCTACATACTCGGATCAATTTGCAAGTATATGCAGTGGAAGATGCTAAGGAATTAGTTTGTTTCTTGAAGGCCGTTGTGGCCTTATTGTCTACAACCAACTCTCTGGCTCCCCTGAAGCCCTCTGAACCTCAACACGCCCTTCGGTGCCTTGGTTTACAGAGGTCCTGGCTGATTTTCGCCAGCAGCACCGATGTGCTGAACGTAAATGGCAGGTAAGTTATTGCCCGCTAGCTCGTTTGGCTTTTCGTAAGGCCACGTCAGTTTATCAACTCGCCAACTTCAAAGCAAAGCAGGTTTACTTCTCTGCACGTATTGAAGCTACTGTAAACTTCTCTAAGGAGCTGTTTAAAGTGCTACAGGCTCTTTCTGCCCTGTCCTCGGCGAATATAGTAATTCCTTCTATGCACCCTTGCACTTCATTGTCTAACTTCTTTCAAAACAAAATTGGAGCTATCCGCCAGAAGATTTCCGACTCTCTGGCTTCGGATATACAGGAGACAGGGGCTTTTGTGGACACACTGGCCCCAGTTCTTTGGGAGGTATTTCCCACCTTCTCTCAGGCAGATGTTATCCTGGCCACCCATAGTTTGAAGTACATCTCCCCTGCGGATCCTGTTCCTCTTGCAACTTTGAAAGAGATTATTCCCTCTATTGCTGCCTCGGTGTTGTCAGCAGGGAACTTTTCTCTTGTGCACGGCCATATACCTACTTCTCTTAAACACGTGTTGGTGATTCCGCTTTAAAAAAAACCTAACCTGGACCCTCTTCTTCTTCCTTATTTCTGTCCTATTTCACTCCTGTCTTTTCCAATGAAGCTGGTTGAATCTTTGGTTACCCCTCTTCACTGCTCCTTTCTTGAGGACTCTCACTGTTTAGACCCTTTCCAGTCAGATTTCAGACCGGGCCTGGGCACTGAATCCGTCCTTAAGTTCAAGGCCTTTTGCATTGTGCACCATGGTTTTTATAGTATTGGCCCTGTGTTCCTGCAGGAGAAATGTTGCAAGTCTGTCCCGGCTCGCTCCTTGAGGTTAGCATATACAGCTTGTATTTTGTTTCAACGTGTTAGGCGCGATTGTGTGGGGACTGCTCATTTTTGTTGCAGTTGCACGGTTACTGAACTCTCGGCCCATGCCTCTTTGTCTTACTGAAGATCATCTCAGGTTTAAGTGAGCTGTGAAAAGGTGGCTTTTTGCAGCCTAATTTCTGATTTTGGTCTCCAGCTTTCTTTGTCTGTCTCAATATAGTTTTGCCTTAGCGCCATGATGCCCCTTAGGGTGAGAGTTTGCACTCTATAAATGGTTTAACATAACATAACATAACTCTCTGCAGGTCAGGAGTTTCTCCAAGCAGAGAGTGGGAGGTAGAGCTCTCTCCTCGGCAGGTGCTTCTCTCTGGAACACCTCCCTACCCCTCTCCATCTTGAGAAAGATCTCCATAAGTTCCTGAAGCTTCTCGAGGCCTTCCTTGTCTCCTCCTTCCATTTACCCCTCTGCTGCTAGTCTCTTCCTCAGTTATGACTGGATGCCTGTGGCCCTTTATGAGTTCCTGGATTCAGGCCCTCCCTCGTCCAGTCCCCTACCAGCACTTGCCCTTGAGCACCCTTCCCCAAATAGCCTTCTGAGGCTGATCCCCTCCCCTGACACTATTCCCTTACCCGAGTTTCCCCTGGCACTTGCCCTCCTGGGCACCCCCTTGCACTTTCCCAGCACCTTGCCCCCCCTCTCCCAGCAGTTCTCCCTCTTCCCCTCCTGCTTCCCATCCTTCCCTGACCCGCCTCCTTCCTCATGCACTTGTTGACAATGCACTTGACACGCTCTGAATGACACAAGGCCTAGTAGGCCCGCTACTGCTGTCTTCTCCTATATCCCCTCTTGTCTTGTGGCACCTGGAAACACTTTCTGCTATATAGGCACCATACAAATGTTCAATAAATAAAAATATAACACCAGTTCAACACCATAAAGAAGCGTGTCAGCGCCCAAGCTAAGAACCAATAGCATGTCAAATATAGAGTCCGAAATTTTAGATTTCATTCAATCCTAGTATAAGCGAATCATATGTTGAGCAAATACTTTTCTCTGATCCCAATACTTGCCAATGGCTTGAGGGTAAACAACAGGAATTTAGTAGTTTGAAACGTTACTCGAAGAACTGTTTTTTGTTATCAAACAACCAATGTGAATTTCTACATCTATATTCTTGGGTGTTGTGTTATTCTATTTTCTAGAATACCTATTATCTGTTGCACTATGTGTGTATGTTTGTGCGAATTAGCATGACATTATTTGAGATCGAGACAACAGCAAACAGGATGCATGCTACTTTCTGTAGATAAATTCTGAAATCACCTTTAATTCCTAGATTCATGATTTTGAATAAAAGAAAATATTCATGTTAAAAACAACTTCTTCCTTGTCTCAGATTGTGGGGTGGGATTGTTTTTTTTCAGGAATATTTCTCTGAAATAAATAAATCTCTACAAATGTAAAATCGTTCCATATATAGATATGTAATTACACGGGTCAGACCATAATTGGACCTCTGACCTGGCAGAAGTTTACAGCAGGCACCTGTATCATAACTCCTTTTTAAGAAAGAGGGCAAAGACAATATGATTGGGGAGTCATTGTTAAGTAAAGAACGTATTACATCAGGTGAGTTTATCTAGAGAGGGGACCCTATGGGTGACCCTCAGCCACTAGTCCCTCTTCTATTGTCACCAGGTCAGGTGGTGAGCTCTCTCTGACCAGTGACATTAAAGGTTGGTCATGCAGATTACCTTTAAATGGCTCCTGAATCTATCTTTTCATTCTTTCAAGTCACATTTTTTGCCAAACCTCCATCATACCAATAGAATTAGGAATATTCAAGTAGTTGTTATTGATTAAGTAAGATCATTGCTTCTTCTCAGTCAAATCAGAGCTGTGGAGATATAGGGTGATACCTACTGAATGGGTATTTACAACTACCAATTGAGGGGGTACTACCATAACTTATCCTGCGGTTGCAACATATTCCACAATGGCTGACCTAAAAAAAAGCTTGACTTCACTCCATCTCTAGAAAAGAGGGCAGCTTACAGCACTGACCTAAATAAAACAGGTAATAAATAATACCACATCATAAAAGACGCATGATCTGGAATAAATTGCGCCAAATTGGAGGTGATGGACATAGATTTACCAGATCTGAGCCTTTTCCCCTAATAGTAATAAATTATTCACTGCAAACAATCACTTTATTAAATAAAGTCATGTGCTTGCTATGCTGGATCACATACAAGATAACCTTAATTGAATAATGAAAACCTGTGTCCTGCATATCTTCTGTAAGAATATGTGGCTTGACTCATTATTCAGAAGGCGAGAAGGAACAATGTAATTGGGTTGTTCTAGCTAAGGTCTCTCTGCCAATTAATCGCCCGCTTCGGAGACCTCTGGGGAACAGGAATTCACAGGTTTGAATCCTACATTGCCCAGTTAGCCTTCCTTCTGAGGTTGACATATTAAGTCCCATTAGCGCATGGAGATCGATATTGATCACCTCTTAGCCAATCAGAATGTTCAGAGTTCAGTTAATAACTGCTGGTATCGACTGCATTCTGAACATTCTGTCTTCAAAAGTAAACAGGAAAACAACAATGCCATTTCAACGCAAGCTGTTTTTCAACAAGGCACTTGCTCTATGAGAGGAGCTTTTGCTGCAACATCCTATTTAACATGCCAAAGAGAAAGCTTACATTTTGAAAAATGCATTTCCTTTCTTACAGAGGAATATGTTACTGTTCCATACCTCATAAGGCATGCTCTTGTTAAAATTGCCCCATTATAACCTCATTTGCAATTTAAATGCTTCACTTTTAAGACAGCCATATGTAACTACTAAAACATAAACATACATTTAATTTACTAATTATGTTTGTCCATGTATTTTGCTCACTATTAAAATAACCTTTTTACTTCACCACGAAAACTCCAAAATATGTATTGCTATTTCCAGCATGTGCTAATAGTTTATAGAACCCGGGAGGGATCATTATCAGTTGTGACAATTAACCTTCCCCAATTTAGGGCCCTCGGTTTAGCCGAAAAGGACAACTCCCTCTGCCTATAAGACTATATTACATTGCATAGTAATAAATCCTATTGACAGACTGCCTGAAAATCTGGCATGAAAGGTTATGTAAAGACGCTGAGTTAATATTATTACAAACGTACCTTAAATGTTATCAAATGCTACTTAGCGCGTAGCACAGTTGGGACTGCGTGTGGCCTCTCCAGATTAGAAAGCACCAGAAGGCAGACCGTCATTTCACCAAAATGCCAGGGGTAGCGGAAGTGACACGACCCTTGACCCCTGATGACATCACCGGAAGTGATGTCATTCGATGTCACCCTGAAGTGATATCGCTGGAAGCGATGAAACACAACCTTTCACCTGTTGACAAAACAGGAAGTGGCATCACATAGTATTGTACACTACGAAAAATATGGTTATGATATCACTTTAATGTGATGTACATTTCATACAAGAATGGATTGCCATATGTATCGTTAAGATCAGTGTGTATAGGCCCATATTACCAAATCACTGTGAATGCAAGCAGACGTCCATGACCAAATGATAATGATGTGTTATTATATAGCACTTTCGCTTAAGCGATTTATATAGAAAAGATATACACCCAATATCACCCAACCTGTGTTGGTACTCATTTATCAACCTCAGAAGGATGAAAGGATGAGTGTAGGCGTTTAAGAACAGACTAAATCAGTGACTCATAGAATTCCAGAAAGACACATTATTTGGTATTCCTATTCTTTATTATTTCGGGTCAGTGCTGAAAGTGTTAGACTTGTGGCACTTCTGTTCTTATTTTTCTTCTTTTTTTTAAGGGGGCTGAACAAGAAAGCCAGACACTCCAGAAGTAAAGAGCCACATGGTGCTGGCCACAGGCCAGGAGCTTGCAATTACAACATTTTAGAGGTCGCAAGGGAGACTACAGAGGTCGAAAGGGAGACCTCAGAGGTCTCAATTGCGACCTCTGGCGACCCCTAAATGACGTCCCTGCCAGAAGAGACGCCATTTCGCAGCCATATATTGAGCGCCCAATTTGCATGCATACCATTGTTTTATGAGGTAACTGTAATTGGTATTTGACGTACAATTAACATTTTGCCTTTTAAAAAAAGCTGCATGTATCAAAATGATAGTGCTAACTTTAATGTTGGATTTAACTCTAGCGCTAAAAGCTCAATTTTAATGTTTAATCCAATTCCTTTTTTTAAAAAATGCATTGTTCGAAATAGTCATGAATATTTCAAAACTGAAATGGGGCAAATTGATAATGACATTTCATGACTGTTTTGCAAACCCAGCGGCGAATACGGAGAGGACATATAATACATAATAATGCAATGTGAGTGCTGCAGAGCACACTCACCTGGGCCTTTTTGCAGGGATATAGATCGTTTCTAGCTCTACTTGAGGAAGCACACACCTGTCAAACGAAGCCTGCATCATTAGTGATGCACTGTGTACAATCTAATGAGAAGACGGAGCGTCAAGTATGCTGCTTGAACAGTACCATCGAAACAGGCACTTTTCTAAATGTCACTTGAAAATATTTTGCAAACTTTTCCGAATGGGCTTTTGCCCTAGATTCCAGCTTCGCTTTGGTGTACTGTCTTGGAAAGAAGCTGCCTCGCAATGACTTTGATGAGACCTTAGTGTAGTTTGCTTCAACAAGGGAAACTCGAGCAGGGAAATTAGCCCAGTATAAGGACAAGTGCCTGACAGAATCCCTACAGAGGTCCTTAAGATAGACCCACAACGATTCCGGTTTTTCGCTTGCAAGTAAAATAATATGGGCGCATGCTGGACTAAAGCGAAGCCACGCTGTCGCTGTCTTCTTGTTCAAATAGATATAAACAAATCTGGAAAGCAGATTTCCAGGAAGTCATTAAAAATGCATCATTCCACCAAACACGAGATGGCTCCAGCCAAAGGGCCTGCACAGGCGATGGGTTTTTGAAGCAATACTAATGAGCAGGACTGCGAGCAAAGAAAGACTTGTGCTTCTTAATGACCGAAGTACCGTGAAGACACCGAGACATGTCTGTCATACACGGAGACATGGGAATGGTCTTTAGACTTGGCATGTGGGTCCACATGGACTGGAACAATCTAACATTAAGTGGCTTTTGATGGGTCAGTGTGAAAAACACACACAAACAAACATTTGATGCTCACTATATTTATAACTGTTCTGGTTCAGTTCTGAGGAATGAAAACAGTGATAATGGCACTCCTACGAACTTAAAGTAGTGCACGTGAATTTGAATTGATTCGAGAGATAAAACACTGCTCTTTTAAGCAGAAAAGCAGTCCACGAGGAAGAAAAGTTTGTGGAGAAATCCTGTTTCCAGGTGCGGTGCAATAGTAGGGTATCCACATAGCAGAGCATCCAATGAGAAGCTAAGGGTTCTTTCATCTAAACATGATTATTCACTGGCATACTCTGATCCAGGTCAGCAAAGCGGAAGAGGTGAGGGGATGTGTGGAGCAAACTTGACATGGACTTTGGGCACCTTGACAACATGTTCATACTTAATAAGTGCACAATGTAAAGGGCTGGTTCTGCCACCTGGCAAGGATATGCAAGCTTCTTATCGGTGGTTGTGGCAACTGGGTGTGTAAAAGATGAACACATTCAACAACTGTGGGTATGTAAATCGGGCCAAAACCTATACATTCATTCTGTGATGAATGCCGAAGTCGTGGAACATGGATGTGTCATGTAGGGGGGCTCTCCAGGGGTCGTACCTGAGACCCCTGTGGCCTACCTTGCTACCCCTAAAAAAAAAAAAAAACATGCTTTTACATTTAAAACAAAATGGAAACCCCTGGGCTGTGGCCAGTGCCATGTGGCTTTTTGTTTCTGGAATGACTGACTTTCTTGTTCAGGCCTCTTAAAAAAGCACGGTATTCCAGTGATATCATAACCATATTTTTCGTAGTGTACTTAGCAACAATGCTATGTGATGCCACTTCCTGTTTTATCAACGGGTGAAAGGTTGTGTTCCATCACTTCCTGTGATGCCACTTCAGGGTGTGGTCAAATGACATCACTTCCTGTGATGTCATCAAGGATCAAGGGCCGTGTGATGACACTTCCACTATCCATGGCATTTTGGAGAAATGACGTCCCTTTCGTGGAAAGCATAGAAAAATCTATCAAAAACAAATGGGTTCTTATGTAACGCTTCATGATGGACTGCAGCCAAAAAGCTCGGGACCAGGTGTTGAGTCTGTGCTGCCAATAGTAGCGCACTGCCCTGAGCTATCCTCCCGGCCCAATCAGTCCATTGGGGTGCAGCACTCAAGCACTTGTGTGCCAAAAACAGGTCAGCTTTTTGAGATTTCCAACATGGGAAATCTTTTGCATATGAAGTAATTATCCTAAAAACCTAATAGATTTGAAGACCGTAGTTGCGTATCACTTAATAATAATTAAGCATTTATAGGTTCAGGAGCGCTGCTTATTACCGTGTGTGGTGCTCATTTATCGATCTCAGAAGGATGACAGGCTGAGTTTGGCCCTGCCAGGATCTGAACCTGCATTAGCAGTCTCTGCACGAATGTCAAAGCGAGTGCTCTGCTCGCTGTGCTATCGGACCCGCGCATAATGCACACATGAATGGTGTAGGCAGTGATAGATAATCGTTGATGCATGAAGCCATGTCACCCAAGCTTCTTGATGTTCAGTCATGCAGTACCACATACATTGTTCAAGAGTCTGATTAATCATTTCAACTGGTGACGGAGCATGTTTTGGAAAGACTTGGGACTAAAGACTTCCAAATTAAGTAGCAAGGAGACAAACAATTGGGATACACATGGAAGACCTCTACAGGTTATAAGGGTGTCTCACATGGAGATTCTGGGAAGTCCTGGTGCTAAATGTAATTTTCTAAAAGGAATCAGATTAGACCATTTCATCCGCTAATTAATAGTTTTTCCTTCTGAAAAAGGCACATAACTATAAAACCCATGGAAACCACGACCACAGGATAAGAGTTAGAATAGGTAGTGATGACAATAACCTGAACAGTTTTACCACTTATTCTTAGCTTGAACACGTTGGACAGCCAGTACTGTTAAGGTAAGTATCACGGGAGAGTTGCGTACCTGGATTCCTGGTTGATCTCGACGGGGCAGCCAGACTGACGAGAAGAATTGGTGACGCTAGCAACCAGCCTCTCCTCCACCCAGAATGGGTACTGGGTAGAAGATGGACTGATCCCCAACGCCACAAGCTGCTCTCTCCTGGTTTTAGTGACGTCGGGACTGTGCGAGCACAGACAGGAGAATTTGAAGGAGCGAATCCTTGAGGTGGCGAGGCTCCAGAGTTCAAAGAAGTCAGGGGATAACCCCAAAAGAATGGCACAAGATGCTATGGTGGTTGAGAGTCCAAAGAAGAGAGAGCAGTACTCCAGAAGCTGGCACTGGGTGTTGTAGAAGTTGAGAGTTCCAAAGAGTGGGAGCCGTACTCCCGTAGCTGGCACTGGATGCTGTGGTGATGAGAGTCCAATGGTGTGGGAGCCGTACTCCCGTAGCTGGCACTGGAAGCTGAGGTGATGAGAGTCCAAAGGAGTGGGAGCCGTACTCCCGTAGCTGGCACTGGATGCTGTGATGATGAGAGTCCAAAGGAGAGAGGACAGTCCCAAGAAAGGCACTGGTGGGAACCACTAGGTACAGGCTTGGTCAGGGAGGAGAGGAGGGAGCAAACAGGCAGGAGCACTGGGCTGGCATGGAAGAGAAACCAGGAAGAGAAGGGAAAACTGACTGGGACCAGGGGTAGGAGAGAGATTGGGAGGGCACCACAACGAGTCCGGGGGGAAACCCTAAAAGGTAGTAGGCAGGAGGTGAAGGGAAGCCAGAGGCAGAAGTAAAGGGCCAAGGCAACGCTGAGCAAAACAAGGGAGAGCGAGTACACGATCCGGAACAGAACGCGTTGAGACGCGATCTGCTCCTGATCCTCTCTCTCCCTTTATGGGCCGCCGGCGCCCGCGAGGCCTGGAACGCAAGCCTGATTGTCGCCAGGCGCCGGCGACCCAGAGCGAGGCTTGAGCAGCAAGCTGCTCCAATCCTGGGCAACCGCTCCACGGCGCATGCGCGGAACCGTGACCGCGGTCTCCCGCGCACGCGCCGAGGAGCTGCAGCCCATGTCCCCGGAACTCTCCCCCCGGCGCCTCCCCAAGCGCGAAAGCGCGAATAGAGGCGCCAGGAGGGAAGAGCGCGAGCAGCAAACCCCGGTCTCCCGGTAAGCGTGACACGTACAAACCTCAATGACTTTAATCATAGATGACGACCAGAAAAGACTCTTGTAATTGTCATCTCTCTGTATCTCTGCCTCTGGGTGGCACTGTGTGCAGAACTACAAGGCATTGTCAATATATTGAAGAGAGGGTCAAAGGAATGCCCCTCCTCACCCCCATGAACATGATTGCCTGAAAAGCCAAGAACACACAAAGTCACTAATTATTTGGACGATTCCCAAGTGCACCACTGACTGGCACGTATACAGAGAGGTACCCCCTCAGACAGCCATTGCAACCATATCCAGTGCATATCCTTTCAGAGACAGGAGACTCGAGAGAGATTGTGGATGCAAACGCTCTAATGGACTGCATCGATTAAATGCCAAGAAAACAATAAGCTGACGTCACTAGTGACACCACAACCTAGCAGCACTAGTCATGGAGCACAATCGCAGCCCTGTATAGCATGACATGAACACACACTCGTACACACAAAGAACATGCTGTAGAAAAGAGGACAGATGCATATACATACTGCCAAAACCTTGTATTATTTTTCTCATTAGCCAAATGCAGTAACGCTAAAACACAAGGCAACAAGAGATCCTGAGCAAGCTTGCGGATGCTTATGGCAAATTAACTCTATGGGAATACAGGTGTAAATCTGGAGACTGATAGGACCATGTATGACTAATCTATAGGAAACATAGTACAGTTCGAACATGTAGAAACCACATTATAAGTCTATGGAAAATTACAGAAGGCCTCCAGCTGCAGGACCCCAGACAAGAAAAGCAGGCTAAGGCTGCACAGAGTCAAGACCAAGCTCACAGCTAAGGTAAGATATACACTGGAGCATTCCAAGCTCCAAACGGAAAGTATCCAGCTACAGGAAAACAGAATAAATCCTCATAAATGCAGACCCAAGAGCTTGATTTCATTGTCCACAACCACGTGATGCATCTGAACTAGACAAAGGGCATTCACCCATGGTGGGAAGACAAGTTGTTCTCAGCAAACCAAATGAGAAGTGAAATAAATGTTGCAATGAGCAATGAACGCACTCTCATAGGCAAAAGGTGGTGCTACTACCAGATACAATTGGCACACATAGTCACTTCACATCACCTTGAAGAGGTGCACAGAGGACAGAGAACCAAACTGGGTCCCAGGAAGGTGGAGACCAGATCTAACCGATCAAGAGACAGAAATTCAGGGGTGGATGGTAGAGGTCAAGGGACATTGGTAAGTCTACAACCCTGCAACAATGTAATAGATGGTTTGTTGAGGACGGGGCAGGTCAGCCACCTGACATGCAAGGGCCAGTAAAATAGCCTCTATATGGGCTAGCTATAGGTGATACCACTCTAAGCACCCAATCAGTATGGGAGATAGGTTTTTGGGTGATGGCCAGCTGATGATGCCATTTGAGTACAAAACTTTGGAGAGTGTGTTGGTTTTTTGTAATAAACGACAGTTGAACTTGCCCTTGGCTGAGTCCTCTGTTATTCTTGGGAAAGTGTTGTTTGGCACTCGAGGGATCAATTCCCAAGCCTCTGGTATACCGGTCTTGCACCAATAAGTTGGAAGTAGAGGATGGTTGAGCTTGGAGGTAGCTGGCCTAGATTGCGGCAGGTGATTCGTCTTGTTAAGTCTTGCGGAGGTGTTTTATCTATAAGGTGACACTACAGGTACAGATCAAACACAAAAAATAATATTGGTATCCCCAATTAGGAGGCAGGAAGACAGCTATGGGTTCATGTTGGGGTTGTCTGTATTTTCATGCAACAGGATTTTAACATTGTGTGCGTAAGAGATCTTTAGCACTACTTTGTTTAGTGAGTTGGTGATGTTAAACAAGGAATGACCCTGGAATATCACAGGAAGGTCCTCAACCTTTTCATGACAACTGGGAAAGTGCCACAAGCCTTCAAAACAGCATACATCAGGCCACTACTCAAAGATACAGCGGGAAACATAGAGGACCTCCCCAACTATAGAACCATCTCCAACATCCCATACACAGCCAAACTGCTCGAAACGTATACAAAATAACCCAAGACTTCATAGAAGAGCATGGCCTACTAGACCAGGCACAATTTGACTTCAGACCAATGAGAGGAACAGAATCAGCTCTACTCTCAATATGGGACAATCTAAACATGAATGCAGACTCGGACAACAGCACTGCCTTGATACTCCTAGACCTATCAGCAGCATTCGACACAGTTAACCACAACACCCTCATAACGAGATTAGAAGGACTGGGAATACTATGGATCAAATCTTTCCTAACAAACAGAACGGAAACCGTATGGATGAAACCCTTCAAATCTAGCCCAAGAGATTCCATCTGTGAAGTACCACAAGGAGCCTCCTTCTCCCCACTACTATTCATCATCTACCTGTATCTACTGATCAGAATCATTAAAAGCCACAGCCTCACCTGCTACAACTATGCTGACGATACACAAATAATCTTCAAAATACAGGACAACCCGGAAATAAACTCAACGCTAGAATACTACCTCTGCAATGTATTCCTCTGGATGAACTCCAACTGCGTCAAAATCAATCCAGGCAAAACAGAAATAATTATCGTCACAAAAACTGGAGGAGAAAAGCACTTCATCCCTTGGCCAAGGGAACTCGGGACAACCCCAGCACCCTCGCCGATTGTAAAAAACCTCGGGGTCCTGATGGACAACAATCTCACGCTAGAGCCACAAGTAAACGCCATTCTCAAGAAAAGCTTCTTCCTCCTGCGAGCGACAAAGAGGATCCTACCATTCCTATCGTTCGCCAACAAAACTAACACCATCATCGCCCTAGTCATGTCCCGAGTAGACTACGCCAACAGCCTATACGTAGGCATGCCGGATCGACTTTTAAGAAAACTGCAACACATTCAAAACGCAGCAGCCAGACTGCTTCTGAAACGACCCCAAAGAGAACACACCACACAAGCGCTGAAAACACTATATTGGCTACCAATAAAACAACAAATAAAATTCTAAACAATGTGCTTCACGCACAGAGTGGTGCACCATGAAGGTGCTGAGTTCCTGAGAGACAAACTGCATCTACATCAACCAACAAGAACACTCAGATCAAGCATTGACATCCGCCTTTAACCGAAACACTACAACAAAAGAAAACTTGGAGGATGCTCCTTCTCTCACCAAGCCCCGAAAACCTGGAACGACCTTCCAAAGCACATATGTAACACAAGAAACCACCTACTATTCAGGAAACTACTAAAAACCTGGCTCTTCACCTCATAACTAGAAAGACCAGCCACAGGGGCACGCACACAATTAAAACATGGATGAACGTAGAGAGAGATCCGGATCCACACCAAGCAATCAATTGGAAAACCCTCAGGAAACTATCCCACGACATACTAAAAGACTAACCGGGAGACAGCTGCAATACGACCAAAGACCGTATACATAGCACGACAAAGACAGACACACTAGAACAAATTATCAAGAGGACCATGATCTTAAACTATAGCCATTTCCAACAGACCTAAGGACAACAGATAGAGAGGGAAAGGAAGCACTACACAACAAGCCCCAATCCAGTGGATGGGAAACAGAATGTTTCATCATTACACACTGTCCACCTACTACACAGCGGGAAGCACAATGCCCCATCACACTAAAAGCTACAACTAAACAACAGCCCCAAGGATGTTCAGCCCACAGAAACCAAAGAAGCAACGGAAAGACAGTCATTGACAGGAAGAAACAAATGACTGAATACACAGGCTCACCAAGACGGGAGCACTAAAACGCCTGACCAGTGTCACACTAGACAACAAGAGAATAGATATTACCAACCCAGTCCCACACCCGAAGAAAAGGTTCGGACGCACCTATCAATCCAAACAATACTCACTATGATACAGTGGGGTCAGCACAGCACCAACAAAGCGAGTCGGCCCACGAGGAACCAGCATCAACCCAACCAATAGGGACACAACTCTAACGGAAGCAGAAGTACCTGAATCAGGATACAGACCCCACCAACCCAACCCTCAATCTTCTGCATACTTAAACCACACAAAGCCACACAACCATCTCTCTACCAACAATCTGCATGCACTTTACCACACCGCATCAACAACGCATAAACATCACATACAGCACTCGAGGTCTCGCCCGATCCGATACTCGTGCCAAAGCCCAACACTCGGTGTATACCGAGCTGAAGCTGCCAACAGCACAACACTTCTCCCACTCTCCTGCTCCCCTCCTCCTGACTAACCCTACCCGTCCTTCCTGTTTACAGATCCACCAGAGCGCCTGGGGACCAATTCCGTACCTATAACATAACATAACATAACATAACATAACAAAACAAAACATAACATGTCACCCCTTAGGTCTGTGCATAGCACTTGAAAGTGTTGTGGAAAAGTTGTTGAGAAGCTTGAGATTGACAGAGGAGGTTGTCCAGTGGTGGTGCGTGGAAGGCGCATGCACGAGGTTCATGAGTGGGCCCGAAGAGGGGGAGAATTGCAGAGGGGAGGTGCACGGAGCATGCCTAACAGATTGTTGTGGAGCGAGAAAGGCTCGATAAAGAGTAAAAGAATTGTTGTTTTGTTGTGTGTTTATCAACAGCACAGTATTGAAAGCCTCAATTTGAAGTCAAGTAAGTATAAGAGCAATGTACCAAGGAAGGTGCAGTGTTGACACATCCTACAGCACCTATGTAAGACCCTCCCGTACTACAAGGACAAGATTTGTAAATGTAGCACAGAATGGATGAAAAGCACCAAGGGTAAATCGTCAAAGGCATGGCCACAATGCAGACATTTCTCCAAGAATGTGCAGAAATCACTTCTGACACACTTACAAGACACTTTTAAGGGGATGTAGTTAGCCAACCACATGGCAATGTTCTAGCTGTGGCAGATGTTTCAGGAGAGTGATGGGGAAGTGGTGAGGTGTCAATGGATGCTCAGTCAAGAGGAGGCACTCGGACCGGCGTCCCCACCCTCCGCTCCCCCACAGAGGAAACAGACGATGAACAAAGGATCTACCCACTAGGGGAGCTAAAAACAGCATAAGGCTATTCAAATCCAGTATTTCAACCTCCATTATATACCAAGGAGGAAGGGCCAAAAGGGATCGGCAACCAATCAGCAGAAAGGGATTGAACAGTGAGGTGCCGAAGGGCATGAAGGAGGGCAGGAGAGCATATTTGCGAACTAGTGGGAGGGTGGACAGTTTCTCCTAAAGCTAGATGGGAAGACATGGGAGGGGCAGCAGGGGTGGCCAAACGAAATGGAAGGTCTTAAGAGGGGCTGAGAAGCAAAGGACTGGGCAGAGATAATGGAAGAAGTAGACAGAAGGGAGAGGGAAGCAGAAGAGAGGCGCGAGAGCGAGCACAGTCAGAGGAAAAGGGAGCAAGAGAAAGAGCAGGAGCCGAGGGAGAGGAGGAGGAAGAAGCAAGAAGAGATTGAGAGGCGAAGGGAAGAGGATGAGAAGGAAAAGCAAGTTTTAGTGAACAGAAAAAGGAGGAAACAGCAGCTAGAGCAGCTTATGCGACACTACAAACTGAAGGAGGCGGAGAGTGTGCGATCAGAGACATAAGGGCACTGGAGAGGACAAGAGGAGAGGGGGTAGGCGAGCGGAGCCAGACAGCAGGACCCCACTGGGCAGAACCACCACTGTATCAGACATGACAGGTATGGGGTCTTGCGGGGAAAGGGGTGACATAGGGGTTATTTCCAAGAGAGGCGGTAAGGGGTTAACAGCACCGGTAATGGTGCCGGAGCCATCAACCCTTACGGCCTCATTATGAATCTGCTCGCGGGACCCGCTAAGGGTGCCTGGTTTTAAGGGTGCCTGGTTTTACCAGGCACCCTTTAGCGGGTCCCGCGAGCAGACTAGGATGCTAACAATGAGCCCGTTATCAACGGGCCTGTTGTTAGCACCTTCCCCATTCCCATTGAGCCCTATGGGGCCTCCAATGGGAATGGGGAAGGGTTCCTCGAATAACAATGAGCCCGTTATTAACGGGCCCGTTGTTAGCACCTTCCCCATTCCCTTTGAGCCCTATGGGGGCTCCAAAGGGAATGGGGAAGGGTTCCTCGAATGAGGAATTACCGGGCCCTCCAAGGTCAGAATGGCCCAGTAATTCCTCATTCGAGGAACCCGGACCCAGACCCGGTACACGGTAATGACCCCCATAGATTTGATCGACTTCAGAGGAAAGCCCAGGGAAGACACAACCTCTAGGAGACTGAGCTTTTTGGACTATTTCTGTAGTGATATGGAAACTAAATCAGAAGATGACACAGGGGAAAGTGGGGAAGAGGAAAGAGGTCAATCTAAATATAGGTCTCCGGGGGACAGTGCAGAGAGAAGCGTGGCATAGGAAGGGGGTAAGAATACAGGGATGCCTAGGGATGATAGGGAAGATCGTACACCAAGGACAAGAGACCCGTCACACAACTCTGACAACTTGCTCCCATATGTCAAGAGACAAAGGGACCTCCCATGATGAAGGAAGAGAGAGACAGCCCTAGCATATCAGGGGGAGCAGGACGAGTATTATACCCAGGACCAAACACACCAAGGACAGATGCTGAGCGCATACACACAGCCACACCAGCCCATGACACAGACACCACAGATTGAAGCACCTAAACCGCAGTATTTGCTGTCACCACAGATGCCTCAGATGCAAGGTAGCATGCAGCACTCATATACAACACTACAAGTACCACCGACACAGAATACCGCACAACCAAATGACGGGATAGTGCTTTCCACAGACTCCATAGCAGCAGCCCCCATTAAGAACTTGGGAGGGGTCACCATGGTAGGGAACAACCCATTTCTGGGGACCGGGATGTCCTTATACCCTCAATAAGACAGCCTACAGATGGACATGATGTGTTCCATCCTGCCAGTTACACCCAACCCTGTGGAGGAACCATGCATATGGGTGATGATAGATGACAAGACAGTTCCATTTCTTGTATACAATGGGGCGACTAAATCGTGCATGCGGGAGGGGAAATACAGGCTGTCAGGCAATGCCATGAATACTCAAGGATGTTCTGGGGCTACAGAGGCGGTTCCTGTTAGGCAGAATTGCAGGCAGTACCCTCTGGGACCACTACACACTATTAGAACTACAGGTGTTAGCCAAACCAACCTTTAGTATAAGTCTGCACCACACAGTTTTTGGAAGCAAACTGAGCAGCCAGGCTTATCTTAAGAGTGAATGTGAGCAGTACAAGTCGTTTCACAGAGGACTTTCAATCACAGTGGTTCAAGTAGACACTTATACTCAAGGTTTCTTGGTAAAAACACGTACTAATTTATTATACAATCATTTAGAAAACATTTCACTAGAAGAGGCAACTTAACATTATAAACCAATACACTTCAATAAAATATTCTAAGGTTGTGAGACAGTTTGAGCTCCCCTGAAATAGGAGCCAAATGGCAGTTCAGTTGCTTAGAAAGGAGCAAAAGGCACAAGGTAAGTAAAATAGATCATATATACTTTTTAGACAGTGCAAATAGTTTCAGTTCACCAGAAGAGTTCAATTCAAGTCAACAGGCCAGGCCAAAGTCAATAGGCTAGTGTTCTGGATAGGAAAGAACAGTTCTGGTATCAAACAGTAAAGTCTTTGCGAAAGTTCTTAGAATTAGTTTAGACAAAAAGAATAATATGTCAGGTCACAAGCTGATTAGGCCTATAAGTTGGGAAAGTTTCACAAACTTTTACTGCGAGAGTGGCCTTCTCTCAATCGGGTTGGAACAGTACCTTAGGAAGAAGAACACAATGGAGCTGAAGACGTTGGATCCTGGCAGCTCCTGCATATCTCACTATTCCTGAGCCTCAGTCATGGGGACAAGAGGGAGGACATCAGGGGACTCCTGCACTGCACGGGATTGTCAAAAAAGCAAACAAGATGGAGTCACTTCAGTTCCAGTAGCTGTAGATTAAAGCACACAAGCTGGTATCCCTGTCCTTGGTTAATCCTACCCAGCTTTGAGAATGGTATCCAGGTGGCTTACAAGTTGATTGGTTCCACCAATTCAAAGGAAGAAGTCATCCTTGAAGGGGCTTCTATGTCGAGATGCACTTGGCAATTCGGACCTGCAGCAGGGCTTCACCGGGCAAACCAACGGTCCAGGAGTTGCAGCAGCTGTCCTCTTCCAGCCCTTCTTCGGTTCTTTTGTTCCACTGCTCGACTCTGCTTTCCAGTCCTGGAGTCTTGCCTTTTAAACAGTTTTCTCCCTTTCATTCCAGCCTAGCTGTCGTTCCTGAAGCACACTAAAGGCACACGAACAAAGGGACCAAACCTGGTTTGGCACGCAGAGGCAAACACTAGAAGGACCTTTCCAAAAAGAAACGGCAAAAAAAGAAGACCCGGACCTGTTTAAATAAAGGGGCTTAAGGCACCATCTTGAAAAACATCACTCCCATGATTTTTAGCTACAGGTGTTCGCGGTCGGGATAAAAATAATGGTAGTTCATAGTAAAGCCACTGTCACCAGCCTTTTCAATAGGAAAGGGTGGCATTTGACTGCTACATGAGTATTTAGACACAGGGGATACGATGTAACCCCTCCAGCACTCCATTGTAAGATGGTGTATGCTGGGTCTAGGAATTTGGAAAGACTAGTAAAGTCAAGTTCACTTTTTTTTATTGGTACAGTTGATAATCAACTTTTCAATAAAACACATTACTATACACTTAAAAGCAAAATATACAAAAATTAAGAACAATCATTATTAAATTATACCCTCATGATGATGAGTGATCTATTTAAACATTTTAAGATAATGGACACAAGTAAAAAAAAAATTAACAAAGCGAGAGTGTGTGAGATGTTTAAATTTATACATCATATCAGGCTCTGTTATGTAATCAGAGTTAAGTCCTATATTCAATTTTAAGTTGTACAATAAATGTGGCTATTGCTATCGGAATCATCAGTAAATTTGTATGATGCAGTCTAAACCACAGATCTTGAGTCGTCAAGCTTTTATAATTTTTGAAATGGGGCCAAAAATACAGAATGCGCTTAGTATTTAAGATCTTACATTCAGTTAGTAAATGCTGATGGTCTCTTTACGGTATACAGTTCTTTTTTGCAGCTGGATTTTTCGTCGTGGTTTTTTTATAAAAAAAATCATCTTTTTTTTTGGGGGGGGGGGTTAAAAATTAAATAAATATTTGTGGGTGAAAGGGAATAATTAAAAAATAAAATAAAGGGGGACTTGGGGGGTAACCAAAAAAATAAAAAATAAACAATGAGTTTTTTTCGATAAAAAAGGCGATGAAAAGTCCCGCGACGAGAAATCCTGCGGCAAAATAACGTAGAATCCTCTTTACATGTTGGAATACAGCAGAAATGACAGAAGTTCTCTTCTTCAGTTATTTGGTGAGATCGTGCTTTCATCTGATTTCCTTCCACTAAATCCACAAGAAGATCTGTCTTAGCTCTATGTCAGGGAATTTTAAAAGATATTGTTCAGTGACCCAAAATTTCTTGTCAAGGTGAGGATTGTCGGTGTATATTTTATATTTTCTGCAATCCTCTAATCCACACTTTACATTCTCTGGAAAACAGTTGTTTATCCCAGATAATTTATTTAAATCTCTGGGATGTCTAAAAAGACATCCCTGTGTCACTGCACTGAGGGTGCTGTGTGACACACATGAAAAGATGCTGCCTATGGAGTTATCTAAAACTCCATAATCAAAGAACACACATGTAAAATACACAAAAAATCATGAACAAGTGTGAAGTAAGGCGCACACTCTTTCCAGGTAAGAAAATCAAGTCCTCAAAAATCCAGCAAAGTTGCTGGGGGTCTCCAAGGTGAAGGGAATTTGCACATTTATGAGAATTCTCCCTAAAAGTTCCTTTCACAGAAAACATTTCACTTTCTATAGGGGGACATGATTTATCCCTACCCTTACTCTACTCCCGATAGACACCTGTAAACATACTGGAGGGAGACAGTATGAGCAGACTTAACATAACAATTTAATTCACAGACAAGGGGATAGAGCGCTCTACACCAGGGATACACATTCTCAATGTACAGGAAATCATTCAAGCTTTTGTGGACGAAGGGTACAGAGGGAGGTACCAGTGGATGAGGAACTATTCAAATATTGGGCTGAGATTGCAATAGCATGGCTCCCAGGGATTCAAGGGAAGATGTGGCACATCCCAAAGGAGTACTTGTTCAGACCTGAGGTACCATTGGATGAAGCTCAAGAGACTATCGTGCCACTAGATTTAGAAGCAGTAATTGTGGGAGATGAGTGGGTAGCAGTACATGTGACCGATGACACAGGTTGACCATGGAGAGCAGTGATTGCCGAAGCTTATGGATATAGGTTGACCACAGTGACAGACAAAGAACTATTCAGGGGCAACAGATCAGACCATGAGATTATTTGGTCCAAATGAGCATCACATACTGGGTGAAGATACATTACAGGGAGATACTACAGAGAATAGTGATGGTGCTGAAGGCACCCCTGACCGTTCTCGAGGAGGAATTGGCCAAGGTACCCAGCATCCTATGTACCAGTAGGCCCTACGATGTGGAGCTTCTGAAGGGGGTGAGAGCAGTGAAGATCAAGCTGAAGCCAGGAGCGACTCTACCATGAGTGAAACAATACCCACTCTCAAGGGAGGCAGACAAGGGCATCTATGGAGCACTAATAAAACAAGGCATCCTAGTGCCATCAGAATCACCATTCAACATTGCTGTGGACCCTGTTAAGAAAGCAACAGGAGGGTCATGACATTTTATACAGGACTGGTGACCTCTGAACCATATTGTAGAAGCAGAATATCCTTTAGTTCCGAACCCAGCAACAATCTTGTGCAGCATCCCAGCAGAAGCAGCCTGGTTCACGGACATAGACTTGAAGAATGCTTTCTTTTCTATACCACTACACCCAGAGACACAAGACTTGACTTCATTTCTATATAGAACGAAGAAGTGGAAACATACATACATACATAGACTTCCTCAAGGGTACTGCAAATCACCCTGCATATTCAATAGGGTCCTCCAGATGGACCTAGGCAATCTACAGATGGAGAGCACGGTCATACAGTACAAAGATTACATATTTATCTGCAGCACGACAGAAAGACAGTGTAGAAATTACTCATGTGCAGTGTTAGCTGCCAAGGACAAATTACAGTACTGTCAGAAGGAAGTGCTAAGCATTGGACAGATGATCTCCCAAAATGGCTGATAGGTGGCACCAGAAAGGGCAGAGGCAATACGCAGAACAGCAAAACCAATAACAGTCAGAGAGATGTAGCAGTTCTTGGGGTTATGCAATTACTGTAGGGCATGGGCTTTCGACTACAGCACTTACACCAGGCCTCTACTGAGTGCACTGAAGGAAGCACAAAAACAGGACAAGATGATATGATGGACGACAGAAATAGCTGAGTTATCCAATAATCTGAAGGAAGCGATATGGACTGCTCCATGGATCCCCAACTATAAAAAGTGATTATTTTTGTTCTCACTCTCCGATGGGGTAGTGACCCAGAAGACAAGCTTGGGGCCCAGGCCTCTAGCATACTACAGTGGTCATTTAGACCCAGTCATGAGAGGAATTATCCTTGCGAACAAGCTTTGGATGCAGCCGAATTCAGAGTGGACAAATCAGTATTACCATGGGGTGCAGCGCCTCTCTTTATGTGAAGCATTCCTTCTTTACAATACTGGAGAGACCAAAGAGCACACTGACGATGCAAAGAGCATTGGGGTGCAAAGTGTTACTATCAAATCGAGCCCTCAAGGTAGTGTGATACAGACTTGTCAATCTGGCGACCTTTCATGCCGATGTGCAACAAGAAGGTGACAACGCACGATCTCCTCACAGCATTGGAAGGAAGAGTTTGCGCAAATATTGGGTGTTCATGTTGCACATTTGCACCTGCCAACAACAGAGAGAATGGCACGCTGACAGAAGCAGTGACATGACTGTGGAAGATGCATGCCAAGATAGAGGAAGAAGCCAAAGGGAACGGAAAAGATCAGAGCTGGATAGCATACCTATGGTCATGGATGCCTTGATGGCTGGTGGATGGACTGACAGTACTAGGGATCCTAATATTACTACTAGTGGGAGTGTGTGTGATAAAAATCTGCATTACTCAATGCCGCAAAAGTAGGGGGAAATTGATGGGGATGAAGCTGATGATGGATGTGAATATGGGAGAAGGAAAGGACAAGATAGTGGAAGAAGGAGATACCTGAGAACAAGAAAAAGGGGATGTCCATTGTTCCCAAATGAGATGTTAATATTTGATAACTCATTCGACAAGAAGACATATGTGTCATGTTCCATCCTTTGAGGCTGTGGAGACACTGGCGGCTCCATTAACAATGCCGCTATGTTTCTCATCTGCTTTCCTTTCAGCGGTGTAGATTATTTCAAGATGGCCAGCACCACTACAAGTCGGCTTCCCAGCCATGGGTCTGAATGTTGCAACCCTCATTCCAGATTTATACACTCATCATTTGCCTTCTTTGTGGCTTCTGTCCTGTGCTTGCCTTCGTCCCTTTGGGGTTTGGATTCCCGAGACTTCAGCTTTACTGTTCCGTTCCGCTGCTGCAGTCAGAGCATCAATTCACCTTCTGCCGTACCGGTTCTCTTTTCTGTGTTTTGTCTCTCTGGTTCTCGCCTTCTGCACTGGTTTCTCTCCCTCCTTTCGAAATACCACTTTGGGAGTGTGATTTCTGCATCTGCTTGCACCTATCTCTGAGTCCATTCTTTCTGCTGGTTTCTCCTCTGTGCCTTCCCTTCTTTAGCTTCTCTCCTAATTGGTATCCTTCCTGGCACTTCTCCAGGCTGGTTACTTACCTTGCCAACTGTGGGTGTCCGTCCTTTCGCAAGGCTTCTTCAGGAATCCCAGGCTCCTCGTCCCCGGACTTCAACGTCTGCAGTAGCAACAACACTTCTATATCTTCCCATGGTTTTTCCACTACAACGCATTTTCCCTGGTAAGGAGTTTGGCTCCTCAGAGTTCCTACTGCCTAGAGTGTCACGTACCCAGTTAAAGTGTCCTCCGCATGAGCTCAAACTTAACTCTTTGAGAAGAAGGAAAAGAAGGTGAAGATATCCCAGACAAGCAGGAGAAAGAAAAAGACTGAGCCTCCGGAGAGTTCCTCTGAAGAACAAGGTCAGGAGGGACAGAGGGATGATTTATCAGATTCTTAGAGCTTGCAATGCCCAGAACAGACCATGGCCTCTCTGGAGCAGTACAAGGATTTGGTGGCTGCTCTGCAGGGACTGACCACAGAGGTACAGTTGCTTTGTGCTGAAAACGTGGCTTTGAGACAACATATAGCAGTACATGAGGATAATAGGGGCGATCCTCCTCCTTTAACCTTTCCCTTTAGGAAATATGATGGGAACCCCAGACACCTCACATAATGTCTTGATGCCTGTTTAGTCGTTTTCACATTCTGCCCCAGAGACTATGAATTGGATAGGGCCAAGGTGGGATTTCTCATCTCGAACCTTGTGGGAAAAACCGTGGCTTGGGCTACTCCCTTGCTCACCCAAGCCGAACCTTCAAAAAATGATTATACACTGTTCAACAGTTTAAAGCCCTTTTCGACTGCCCCAAAGTGCAATGCTCCTCTTAAGAAGCTATGCTGGATCGATGACAGGGTTCTCAAGACATAGTCTTATGTGTCTACATTCCAGAACATATCCACTGATGCAGGATGGCCAGATTCCAACCAACAGATGTTTTTTTTGGTGAGGACTACATGAAGATATCAAGGATGAATTGGCTCATGTAGCCAGACCGGCCAACTTCCAGGAGCTGGTCACTCTGTCCCTCCAGATAGACATTTCATCTTTCCAAACACAGACTCAAAAGGAGAAGAACGAGACAGTACCAGCCTCCCCTCATTAACCCTTATGTACCCAAGGAGAAATTGACTGGAGACAAGCCTGTGCATATAGGCACCGCCAGAGAAACTTGACTGCAGAAGAATGCAAGAGGTGGAAGAAGTTAGGACTTTGCATGTACTGTGGATCCTCAAGGCACCTTCTAAGGAATTGCCCTGAAGGAAACCCTCGTCGGCAGGGAAACGGAACACCCCAACCTTAACCAGGGATAAGGTAGGGGGGTTATTTCACCAGTCCCTGAATCTAACTCAACAAGTGGATGCCTGCAGTGATAACAGACTGATGGTCTTCAGTGCGAAGTTGTTCCTTGAATACTTAGCCCCTATTGAGATTCTTGCCATGTTGGACTGTGGTGCTGCAGGGAACTTCATGGACACATGGACATTACCTGGGCTAAGGGAAAGGGCATGCCCCTGCAAGAGAAGAAGGATGCTATTCCTGTAGAGGGGTTGATGGTTCCCCCTTAACATCAGGGCCCATAGTCCACAAATCTGGTTCTATCATGGTCTCTATGTTCCGCCATAGGGAACATATTGAGTTTGATGTGATCCGTGCAGCCCACTTTCCAGTTCTACTGGGCATTCCCTGGCTGCGTCGGCACAATCCCAGTGTCGACTGGACTTCCAACATGATTTGCTTCCAATCATCTTACTGTAACCAACATTGTCTCGAGCAGCAATCCAAGAATCCTCAAGAGGGAGTAAGGGTCTCCTTATCTGCCTCTGTGGTACAGTCTATACCCTTGCACTACCTTAACTTTCTAGATGTCTTTGGGGACGTAACTCCAAGAGTATTACCCCCACACCGGAAGGAGGATTGTGATATGATATGATAGTTTATTTATAAAGTGCCTATTTACAATGTGTTTCAAAGCGCTTCAAGGCAAGGGAGGGATCAAGGGAAAATACAATTATATTCTTACAGGCCATGAACAGTAAGGATGTGAAATTAACTATCGTACTCAGCCTGATGACATTTCAGATAGAGCAAGAGCTAAAACATAGATAAGGAAGGGAGGGGGAGAGTGGGAAGGAAAGGGAAACAGACAGGCGACTACCGTACAAGACCTGATAACATATATGGTAGAGCCGGAGAAAAACAAAAGGTGAGGGAGAGGGGTGCATAAAGGGAGTGGAGGAACAATATAACTGAATATCGTTCTAGGCCTGATGACATTTCGTGCATAAAAGAAAGTAAGGGGAGGAGGGGAGGAGATAGGAAAAGGAAGAAAGGGAGAGGAGGAGAGAACAGAGAGAAAAGAGTGGACAAGCAAGAGGGCAGAGCGAATACAATTGCAGAAGTCAGTAGTAACACATAATGTTGCACACCAGGATACAAGATGAAGATGGGAACAGCATAATTCAAGGCCACCATGAGTACAAGATGCAAAGGAAGTCCAGCATGAGAGTTAAGAAAGGGTGATGCACAGTGAAACAATGAAGTCCATAAAAATCAAGTCCAGCATTGGCCACAAGACCGTGATGGTCAAACCAGAATGTATCAGGACAGACTCCTGCAGAAGTAGGCTGGAAGCGGAGCGAGGGGGAGCAGTGTAGATGAATCAAGCACAACAGGCAACACCTGTGTGTGAGAAGAGTGGGGGGCACAAGGGGACATCACAGAGGGATCAGAGGGGGAGGGGATGGCCTGTGGGGACAGAAGGAGTAAACATATGTTGGTGATTGCATACCTGCTTTCCGAGGAGGGGTTCTGGCCCTGGGTTCTCCTGTGCCATCGACTTTCTGCCCGATAATACTATACCCTTCAGCAGGATGTACCACTTGTCCTTAACAGAAAGAAGAGCCCTTAAGGAGTACTTAGATATCAACCTCCAGAACGGTCTCATAAGGGAACACAAGTCTTTCGGCTGGTGCCTCATTATTCTTCATTCCGAAGAAGGGAACACTTGAACGCAGACCATGCATTGATTATTGCGGACTGAACAGCCTCACGATCAGGGACAGATATCCCATGCCCCTCATTATGGACATTCTAGAGGCTGTCCAAGAGGCCAGTTTATTTACGAAGTTAGACCTCCGGGCAGCATATCACCTACAGAGGATCAAGAGCGGCGAGGAATGGAAGACGGCATTCCGTACTTCCCTGGGGCATTTTAAATACCAAGTCATGACGTTCGGTCTTGTGAATGCTTGCGCAGTATTCCAGCAATTCATGGACAGGTATTTGCTGACCTTTTGTTTTCCTCAGTAGTAGTGTTAAGGATTTCAATCAGGCGACACACACCTTGGTCTCGGCCTCGTATGCAGCGCACAACTGAAATGCTTATCTTTTTATAATGGTTCAATATTGAGATGGTCCACCACTCATATTACACCCCCTTTTCGAATACCCGGGGTTACAATGGACCATGAACCAGGCTGGTTGGTAAAATGCAATATTTTTTTTTTTTTTTTTAAATTTAAAAGAAATCATACACTTTTAATATGGGGTAGCAATCACCAATGGGGTGATAATTACAATGAGAATGTGAGCAATGCACAGGGTTTAACTTTGTAATGAAACATATACACAGCACAGCGTAATAGGAGCACCTTTTGATTTAGGAAAGATAGCACCCAAGTTAGAATTTCCCCCTGCAACGTTCCCTCAACCCACAAATAATCAATTCTGAGTGGATAAACAGAATCAGTAATGAGAAATGAGAAACATGAGAATGAGAAATAGGAAACATGCAAATCTGATCTTCCCTCCCCAAATAAGAAAGAAAAACGGATTTTAAACCCCTTGTAATGATATAAAATGACACTCGGAAATGGACAAATAAATAATGAATGTGTGTTAAAAACCTTAAAACAAATATAATTCCTCACTAAAGCAGCAATGCAAAAACACTAACAATCACAAAGAATGGATTACCAAAAGCATACAATTCAAAAATGAGTGGCAAGTTTAAAACAGATTGCAGCAAATGACACGTTGAAAACTTTGCAATTTTACAATTCCCGCCTGAAATTACCCAAACGGTTTCTAATAAAAATGGGTGAAATACACTAATTTGGTGTTTTGGTTGGGGAATAGATATGGATCACACGTACAGTATGGAAGTGAAATCAAGGGGGTAATTCATAGAATTCAGCGCACAAGTGGCGCACGCGGCTGGCGCACAGTGTGCGCGTGCGAATCCCTGCGCCAGCCGCGTGCGCCAAAACCCATTTCCGCGCACAGCGTATTCATGGATCCCAGCTACCAAAACCAGCCGTGGCGCACAGTGGCGCAGCGACCCTGCAGCAGCGCCAGTTACGCCCCCAAGAACGCCCTAGCGCAGGGAAAAGCCATCAAAATCCCCAATCCAGCGCAAAGGGCTGCGCCAACCCTGTACCAGCACGGCAAGCGGGCTACGTGTATCACTGGGGTGCGCGGGAAGTACCTCACGTCATTTCAGCTGGGTACGTGTATTTCAGGGGTGCGCTTGAAGTTCCACACGCTATTCCATCAGGGTACGTGTACATCAGGGGTGCGCAGGAATTTTCACACGTGAATTCAGCAGGGTACGTGTATATCAGGGGTGCGCGGGAAGTTCCACACGCGAATGTCCTGGCTACGTGTATTTCGGGGTGCGTGGGAAGTTCCACACGTGAATCTCCTGGCTACGTGTATTTCGGGGTGCGTGGGAAGTTACACACGCGAATCTCCTGGCTACATGTATCTTGGGGTGCGTGGGAAGTTTCACAGGCAAAGTCAGCAGGGTACATGTATATCAGGGGTGCGTGGGAAGTTCCACATGCGAATGTCCTGGCTACGTGTATTTCGGGGTGCGCGGGAAGTTTCACACGCGAAGTCAGCAGGGTACATGTATATCAGGGGTGTGCGGGAAGTTCCACACGCAAATGTCCTGGCTACGTGTATTTCGGGGTGCGCAGGAAGTTTCACACGCAAATCTCCTGGCTACGTGTATCTTGGGGTGCGTGTGAAGTTTCACACGCGAAGTCAGCAGGGTACATGTATATCAGGGGTGCGCGGGAAGTTCCACACGCAAATGTCCTGGCTATGTGTATTTCGGGGTGCGCGGGAAGTTTCACACGCGATATCAGCAGGGTATGTGTATTACTGGGGTGCGCGGGAAGTTCCACACGCGAATGTCCTGGCTACATGTATCTTGGGGTGCGTGGGAAGTTTCACACGCGATATCAGCAGGGTATGTGTATTTCAGGGGTGCGCCGAAAGTATCACACGCGATTCCATCAGGGTACGTGTATTACAGGGGTGCGCGGGGAGCACCACACATGAATTGCACGTGTGGGTCCTCCCAGGTGTTCCCTCTACACCCTCCACAGCCCCTGCAGGTGGCTCACACCACAGGGGCCTACCCTGCACATGTCCTGCAGGCACCCCATCCACCATGGCCATGCCCCCAGCCAACCCACATGCCAACTTGCACTACTGCCCACCAACGCATGTCCCCCTGAACCCCCAGCCACCAGGGGCAGCCTCCACCAGGCCCCCACCCATGTCTACCACCACCCCCATCCCCCAGCAGTGCAGGGGCAGCCTCCACCAGGCCCCCACCCATGTCCAACTCATGTTCCCCACCACCCCCACCCCCCAGCACTGTGGGGCACCTGCCAGCAGGCCCCCACCCATGTCCAACTCATGTTCCCCACCACCCCCACCCTCCATTAGTGCAGGGGCAGACTCCACCAGGCCCCCACCCAGGTCTCCCATCACCCCCACCCCCCAGCAGTGCAGGGGCAGCCTCCACCAGACCCCCACCCATGTCCAACTCATGTTCCCCACCACCCCCACCCCCCAGCAGTGCAGGGGCACCTGCCAGCAGGCCCCCACCCATGTCCAACTCATGTTCCCCACCACCCCGACCCCCCAGCACTGTGGGGCACCTGCCAGCATGCCCCCACCCATGTCTCCCACCACCCCCACCCCCCAGCAGTGCAGGGGCAGCCTCCACCAGGCCCCCACCCATGTCCAGCTCATGTTCCCCACCACTCCCACCCCCCAGCACTGTGGGGCACCTGCCAGCAGGCCCCCACCCATGTCCAACTCATGTTCCCCACCACCCCCACCCCCCAGCAGTGCAGGGGCAGCCTCCACCAGGCCCCCACCCATGTCTCCCATCACCCCCACCCCCCAGCATCCAGGGGCACCCTCCACCAGGCCCCCACCCATGTCTCCCATCACCCCCACCCTCCAGCAGTGCAGGGGCAGCCTCCACCAGGCCCCCACCCATGTCCAACTCATGTTCCCCACCACCCCCACCCCCCAGCACTGTGGGGCACCTGCCAGCAGGCCCCCACCCATGTCTCCCACCACCCCCACCCCCCAGCAGTGCAGGGGCAGCCTCCACCAGGCCCCCACCCATGACCAACTCATGTCCCCCACCACCCCCACCCCCCAGCACTGTGGGGCACCTGCCAGCAGGCCCCCACCCATGTCCAACTCATGTTCCCCACCACCCCCACCCCCCAGCAGTGCAGGGGCAGCCTCCACCAGGCCCCCACCCATGTCTCCCATCACCCCCACCCCCCAGCATCCAGGGGCACCCTCCACCAGGCCCCCACCCATGTCTCCCATCACCCCCACCCCCAGCAGTGCAGGGGCAGCCTCCAACAGGCCCCCACCCATGTCTCCCACCACCCCCACCCTCCAGCAGTGCAGGGGCAGCCTCCACCAGGCCCCCACCCATGTCCAACTCATGTCCCCCACCACCCCCACCCCCCAGCACTGTGGGGCACCTGCCAGCAGGCCCCCACCCATGTCCAACTCATGTTCCCCACCACCCCCACCCCCCAGCAGTGCAGGGGCAGCCTCCACCAGGCCCCCACCCATGTCTCCCATCACCCCCACCCCCCAGCATCCAGGGGCACCCTCCACCAGGCCCCCACCCATGTCTCCCATCACCCCCACCCCCCAGCAGTGCAGGGGCAGCCTCCACCAGGCCCCCACCCATGTCTCCCACCACCCCCACCCTCCAGCAGTGCAGGGGCAGCCTCCACCAGGCCCCCACCCATGTCCAACTCATGTTCCCCACCACCCCCACCCCCCAGCACTGTGGGGCACCTGCCAGCAGGCCCCCACCCATGTCTCCCACCACCCCCACCCCCCAGCAGTGCAGGGGCAGCCTCCACCAGGCCCCCACCCATGACCAACTCATGTCCCCCACCACCCCCACCCCCCAGCACTGTGGGGCACCTGCCAGCAGGCCCCCACCCATGTCCAACTCATGTTCCCCACCACCCCCACCCCCCAGCAGTGCAGGGGCAGCCTCCACCAGGCCCCCACCCATGTCTCCCATCACCCCCACCCCCCAGCATCCAGGGGCACCCTCCACCAGGCCCCCACCCATGTCTCCCATCACCCCCACCCCCAGCAGTGCAGGGGCAGCCTCCAACAGGCCCCCACCCATGTCTCCCACCACCCCCACCCTCCAGCAGTGCAGGGGCAGCCTCCACCAGGCCCCCACCCATGTCCAACTCATGTTCCCCACTACCCCCACCCCCCAGCACTGTGGGGCACCTGCCAGCAGGCCCCCACCCATGTCTCCCACCACCCCCACCCCCCAGCAGTGCAGGGGCACCTGCCAGCAGGCCCCCACCCATGTCCAACTCATGTTCCCCACCACCCCCACCCCCCAGCACTGTGGGGCACCTGCCAGCAGGCCCCCACCCATGTCTCCCACCACCCCCACCCCCCAGCAGTGCAGGGGCAGCCTCCACCAGGCCCCCACCCATGTCCAACTCATGTTCCCCACCACCCCCACCCCCCAGCACTGTGGGGCACCTGCCAGCAGGCCCTAACTCATGTTCCCCAGCCAACATGTCATCACAATCTAGATCCCTGGTCCCTATGGTCAGCCTCCAAATGCAAAACACCCACCCGAGTATTGCATCCACCCACTCAGAAATGGCAATTACATGACAGAACACCAATTGCAGTTTCGAAACAAACACATGTCCCTCACATACACCCAATGGGTGTCAGTGAATCTCAAAACCCATATCATGATATGCATGAAACCAATGAGATGATACTACACATTGAAGTTCGATCAAAAAATATGTATTAAAGGAAACATAAATAGATTCAAAAATAAAGAAACAGAAATGGGAATGTACAAAAATTAAAAGAAGCATGTCCGTGAAAAAAAGCAAAATCAAAAATCATAATCCAAAGGAATGCTGTCCAAAGTCACAGTCCACAAAAGAAAATCCAATGGAAAATAATAATTGAAAGCCATTGCTCCATGGGTAAATTGTGAAAGAAAAAGAAAATCCAACAGTGAACTATGTACAGACGAGCAAGCCAGGGTCCATTATCCCAACAAAAGAAGTGAAACCTATCTAACAACACTAACTAATAAAATAAACTATATACAAAAATGTGGCCCATTGTCCAAAAGGTCCAAAATAAATTAAAAAACAAAGGAAACCTAACACTAACTACATAACTATGTACAAGGGTAGCAGGCTAGTCTGATGGCTCACTTTTGGTTGTCCCGGGCCAGGGCATCATCGTACTCCTGCTCAATGTCCCGGAGGCGGTCCTCGTCCATGGCCCCGAGGGTCCGCAGGGCCGTCGATGTGTCCACCTCCAACCCCCTGCGGATTGCCTCGAGGCACTCGGCCCGCCTCAGGGCCCTCCGCATGCAGTTCTCCGTCCTGACCATTGTGAGCCGTGCCTCTTCCGCCCGCTGCCGTTCCGCATCTATGGCGTGGCCCAACCGCTGCCACACGGAAGACACTCTCTGTCCTGGGTCCTCCTGCCCTCCGGCCGATGCCTGCCCTCCTGATGTTGAAGGCCCCGAGCCTTCATGGCTCCCACCACGTTGATGCTGCTGCTGTGTCTCTGCCCGTGCACTGCCTCCTGCTGCCTGCACATCCTCCGCCGGCTGGGGTGCAGTCGTTGATGTGGCCACCCCTGCTGGACGTCCGACTCCCGACTGTGGCAGGGATGCCTCCTCCACCAGCCTGGCCGCACCGTCAGAGGCAGCTCCACAGGGCACCCAGGTGACTGATGGGAGGGAAGATGGCACGGAGGACGACTGGCGCGTAGGGGGTTCAGTTGAGGAGGGGGTCGTAGCAAGCCCCATCAAACGGAGGAATCCAGCCTGGGTGACCTGTCCCAGTACGCTGACGTGGTCAACGAGCCATTCGAGATGACGTGCAGTCTCCTCATGAAAAGATTGCAGGTCACCTCGCATGGCCCGTTGACGCAACGCCACACCAGTCAGGACAGGCTCAACCTGGACCCGGATAGCCACGTCCGCAGGCAGAGGAAGGCCAGTTGTCGTTCGCTCATCCCCTGCCTGAAAACGGGTCTGGACGTAGGCATCCCTGCTGGTGCAAGATGATGCAGGGAGAGGATCAGGGACAGGATTGCACACAGGCACCTCCGCGGCGGCCTGTGCTGCCTCCTGTCCCTGGTCCTGCACTGCACCACTAGCACCAGTGGGATCCCCACCTCCAGACCCCATCTCTGTTGCTTGCACGGCCTCCTCCTCCACCAAAACCCCCACCAACCTGGATGACTCCTTGCCATCTTCCCCCGTTGGGCCCTGTGGGGTCCCAGCTGCCCCTTCTGCTGCCGAGGAGTTCAACTCCAACCTCTGCCTCTTGGACCTCCCCCCGGCAGCTGCGGCCTGGGACGCGGCACCGGACTCCTCACTCCCCGACTAGATGACATCATGGGAGGGGAGCCGGGCCTTGCGTCTCCGGCTGGCGGTGGGATCCCTGCCGCTGTGCTCCACAGCACCTTCTCCGCTCTCTTCTTCAGTTGACGCTGCAGACAGGGAGAAATAAAACACAGGCATCAGGGCACTGTACAATGGACACATACACACATGACAGTTGTACATGAGTGGCATTGGCAAATCTCAGACATGCCATCACAATCCCCAACACACATGTCATTTCAACTTGCACACATGAGCCATACCACAGCCATATCGCAACTGCCAGCACCATCCATACACATACAACAGCATGAGCAGGCAAAGCTGAGCCAGACATCACATGCAACACAGGAAGTGCACTACACATGTACACACACCACCAGACTTGCATGCATGTGTACACCTCTGCCAAGTGTCGCAGTGTTCAGATGGGCATCCATGTCACATCTGCCAATCAAGCTTCCACATCCCGCTGTCACATGCATCCATGTTGCATCACTGTTGCACCCTTGTCAAATACACACAAATGCACATGTACACAGTGCTGATACATGCAGCTGAAAACAACATACATGCGTGACATCACGAACATGTCTACTTACATACACATTCATCCAAACATGTGTGCCCACACAACTGCATTTGGCATGCAAGCCTACACACACAAGCACCATCCATGTCTCACACATTACAGCCCTCGCATGTGTTAGCCTCACGGCCTTGAATACCCCCACCCATACTCGACCCCATACAAACAGATGTGCAACCTGCACACTACTGAAACATCACCACACGCACAGCTCACAATCAGGTTGCATGTACACTTACCGCTCGACTCCAGACGGGTCTGCCTCTCAAGGACCTGGACGTGGAGCACTGGGGATATGTTTTCCAGGACCCTCATCTGATCTTCTGACAAGTGGCCCCGGTGCCCCTTGGCATCCGCTGCCTTCAAGAGGCGCCGGGCCTTGTTCAGGGTCCTGCACCTGAAGTCCTCCCAGCGCTTCTCGACATGTTGGAAGTCACGGACTGCCATCCCCTCCGCGTTGATGGCAGTCACGATGTCAGTCCAGATCCGAGTCCATCCTTCCTTGTCGGCGCGGGAACTTCCGAAGAGGGCATCATATTGCCCCAGGACTTGCTCCACCAGGACACCAACTTCCCTGGCACTGAAGCTGGTGCCCTTCTGCCTCTCCGGCCGGGGGTTGTCAGTGGTGCCAGATGTTGCAGTGCCCGACATGACAACCCCAGAGGCAGGAGTGGGTGGGCAACTGGGTCCTTGGGCTGGGCTGTGGAGCGATGGATTCCAAGTCGGGAGTCTTCGGTTCCAGCAGGGGTGGTCACAGCAACAGCACCCCTGGCTGATGTGCAGGCAGCAATGGCAGGGCACGTGGGCAGCAGGCAGTCAGGCAGCAGCAGATGGCAGGTGGGAGCGTGCTCGGGGCTCTGGGGGGCAGTAATTCGGCATTCTGAGCAGGAGCGTGGTCTTCCGTGTGCTTACGCGTGGCCAGCTTGATACGGAGTGATTTGGCATGTGAAAATTCGGCATGTCAGCATGTAATTCGAGGAAAGGCCCTTAGCGTGTAAGCGCGTCTGCACACATACGCAATTTCATTGGACAGAAGGCCCCTCAAGCGCAAGCACCCCTGTGACGTGACGTGCACAGGCGTGCATGGGCATTTCAGCGCACGTGAAAAACTGCACGTCCGCGTGTAATACGAGGAAAGGGCCCATGCGCGTAAGTGATGTGACACGCGCGTGCGTTTCCCTCAGCACGGGTTAAAGGTGAGCGGGCCCAGCAGTTCGCTGTACGTGCCTTTCGTGGAGACCGACGTGTGTTGCTGCTTCCTGTTGTTTCGTGCGCCATCACAACTTCACAGCTATCACAGACGTATCTCTTCTTTTGGCGGGGGGATTGGCTACACATGTTTTTCTGCATCGCGCTAGTCAGACGGTGAGTCGCACACGCTCTTTATCCCACTGCGGGTGCCCCTGTGTATCGCACCCATTTTCGATGTCATAGTAGCCTGCGTGTCCCATGCGTACGCGTTATTCGTGTTACTGGGTGCCACCGCGTACTGCGGGAGGTTGAATCCACGCACGTAGGCTGCAGGGTTGCGTGCACGGTTTTACTGCAGTTTTGGAGTGCCTGAGCGTTGCGTGACCCGTCACTACATCACCGGGGTCACATACAGCCTTGCAGGTGCAGGGGGGCTGTTAATATCTTGCTTCCCACCCCCTTCACCCCAATTGCCCAGGTCAATTGTGGTGTACACCTCCCATTGGCACCACTCCATCTGTGCCGGCACTACTACATCTGTGCCATGGTTGGGAGGCCACCAAAGGTGAGGGGCGCCTCAGCTGGGCGTACTCCTCGTGGTCGGGGACGTGGCCGTGGTGACCAGGGAGTAGGGGGACTCCAGGGTGTCCAGGGTGGCCACAGAGGGGGAAGAGGCAGGGGTGCACCACTTGAGCACAATGTTGTGCCATTTGTCGGTGCAGTCATGCCACCACCCCCTGTGGTTCCGGGGGATGGAGCTTCTATATCTGGCACTGGCGCCCATGTGACCCGGCAGTCCGTTCCATCGACTGCCACGGGCCCAAGGGTAGTGGTAGCTGCAGGTGCAGCTGTGGACACCGCCACCCAGGCTCGGGGTCTGCCAGCGCAGGCTGCGTTGGCACTTGAGGAGCCCTTGGTAGATCTCCAACAGGCCAGGGGGTAAACCATAGGGGCAGGCCGGGCTGCTCAGACCAAGACACGTGTCCCTGGGGCAGTCATGTCATCTGCTGCCCCGAACAGCCGGGTGTTGGCAAGTGCAGGGGCAGATGCACCCAACAGCACCCCAGTTGTGAGTCTGCCAACCAGGACCGTTGCGGTCAATGACCCTGCCACAGCTGATGTTGCTGCGCAGGGTCCATTAGTGGGCACCCAGCTGCCATGGACACAAGTCAGGCCTTTGGTCATCCCTCCACCTGCCACTCCCTTGACTCAATCCACCGAACCCACTGGCCATACTGGTCAGGGTGGCATTAGCCAGCCAGGGTCTGTGCCACAGTCCAAGAGGAGGAAGGTTGCACCTGCAGCACAGGTAGGACCCCACACACAGCCACGACCTCCTGCACATCGAGGAAGAAGCCTTTCTGTAAGCAGGAACTGGACTTCCTCGTGGACTACGTGCGGGGCCACAGCCGTGACATGCTAGTGGGTGCTAATAGTCAGACTACGGCTGCCCAACGTGACACCCACTGGAAGCATATTGCAGAACATGTCAGTTCATTCGGCCATGAGGTGCGCACGGCGCAAGAGTGCAAAAAGCGTTGGAATGACATCAAACGCAGCACTAAGGCTAAGCGTGCCTCTAATTACAACTTGACTCTGGTGACTGGCGGTGAGCCTGCACCAGAGGAGGAAGAGCTCACTCTGCATGAGGCACTTGTTGCGGAGTTCATACCACCTGAATTGGTCGAAGGAGTGGGAGAGATGCTGGACTTTGATGCCCAGTCCAGTGAGTGTTGATGCGTGTTTGTTGAGGACGTGTGTGTTTCACTTGTGGGATGTGTTGTGCATAATTACCGCTACATGTGACGTGTACATGGTTCTGATGTGTAAGTAATGCAATGCTTCCGTCGTGCATGTCTCCTCTGCCTGCATGCGGGGACTCCATGTAGGCATGCTCCCTTGCACCTCCTCCGCCACTCTGCACCCCAGTTCCACCTTTGCACTGGTGTTCTTCAATCTTGCCAATGTGTACTTTCTTGTTCATGCGTCCTGTGTAGATGCTCACTTCCAGCGTAGAATATGCCAAACATATGCCGTGTGGTACAGCCTTAGTACTTGATGCAGGGTATCTCACTTGTACTGTGCATAGGTCAGATGTCCCGCAGGGACATGAGTGCCCATTCATGCTCCATGTGCATTGCACGTATGCCCCTATGTGTCCTTGACTAGATGATCACTGTAATACAAGTCCTTGGTTACATACATTGCCTGCCATCTCATCAGCCTTCCCATGTCAACTGTGGCTCAGTCCTGCGTTGCACACATGTTTAGGGTCTGACAATCTGTGTGGCTGACAGGCCTCAGCCTGTTCAATGGCCAATGACTCAGTCCAACTGTTGTTGTGTCTTCTTCACACATGGGCAGAATCCAGAGTTTTCATCTTGTGTCCTGCTTACTGTCCCAGCATCATTTGCAGTGTTGTCACTTGAATCACTTTAAGCTGTTGATGCCAGTCAACACTGCCTGTCAATACACAGGTGTATGGTCAGCCTTTTGATACCATGCTAGGCATCCCTGCTTTGGTACTGGGCTGGAGGGGTGCTTGGCTTCTAGATATGGTACACATTGAATGCACAATGCACGTGATGTCTGAATTTGACATTGCACTGCCTTCACATTTCCTGGCACACACCATGGAGTCCTTGTACATGTAGGTAGTGAGTGGCGTTCACATTTTCTGCACTGCATAGACCCACTTCCATGGAAACTGCCACCTTTCAACAGGTCTGATCACAGAAGCAATTCAAAGTTGACCCAGCATGCATGCCAGGTTATATGTTGTGTGTCACATGTCTGCCTGATGCGTTTGCTGTCGGTGTGTGTTTGTGTTGTGTGCTTCTGACATGTGTAGTGACCTTTTTCTCTCTATTTTTCAGGTGATGACGCAATGGAGGCGGAGGATGGTGTTGTCATGCCAGACACAGGGTTGTTACCACTACATCAACCTGGCCCTAGTGGGGGTCGTGGGGTGGTAGGCCACGAAAACCCCCAAGTGCTACAGTCCATCTTGTCTCTGGCTGCCTATGAGTCCAGCCTTGATGACGACTCTGACGTCCATGTTGAGTTGGATGAGCATCAAGTCCATGTGTCAGGGGTAAGTGATTCTGATGTGGACACTCCTCTGTCTGTGACACCTACACTGAGGGATCAGACAGTCTTGGTTCCTCCGCCCGTGGTGGATCGGGACGCAGGGTCACCCTCCACACCAGTCACTGATGTGCCTGGGACATCACGTCGACGGGGGCATGTAGTCGTGCAGCTGCGGGCGGTGCCAAAACAGCGAGGACCCCCGGTCCTTGGGTCCCGCAGGGGTCAAGCCCGGCAACGCGGTCGCCGCGCGCAACCGCAGTATACTAAGTGGGAGCAAGACATGACTTCCAATTCAGAACGGCAGGGGGCAGCAATGGAGAATATCGCTGAGAGCATGGAGCATGTGGCCCGATCTGTGCTCCCCCCTGCTAGGCAGGTGCTTCTCCAGCAGAAGGCGGCACGGTCCACGGCCCGCTCACTCAGGCTGGGCATGGCGGCCTCAGACAGGGCACGCCAGGCTGAAATGTCGTCTCTGCATCAAGCAATTGCTGCTCACGCAGAGGCACACATGGATGCCCTGAGGGAGGATTATGCTTCTCTCAGATCCACTCTGGGTGTCCTTATGATGTCCCAGAGGCAGCAGGCAGAGGAGAGGTTTGCACAGCTTGAGCGTACCATCTCGGCTGAGCTACAGGCTTGCCGGGAGGTATAGCAGTTGTCCAGCCAGGCCTTGCAGGAGGAACTCTGTGTTACACGTGCTACCTTGCAAGAGGAAGCACGTGTATCATGTGAGGTTCTGCATGCAGACCTACGTCACATTGCCACACAGAACAAGGCTCACCCGTCCGGCAGACTTGCTGCCTACGAGGGGCAAGCTGCGGCTAGGCGTGGCCAGGCTACTGTGCCACGTCCTCCTTTCCAGGATGAGCCAGACTCGGACGACCATCTATCTCCCACATAGGTCGGGCTGTGCAGGCGTTGAGCCCATGGAGGTTTTTTTTTTGGCTCAGCATCATCGCATGTGGATGTTGAGCAGCACCCTGTACCTCCCCCTCCTGGGTGCCTCTCCTTCCCCCCGGGTCGTATGTGGCCATTTTTGATTTTTCTTTTAGCTTAGTTAGTTAAGTTTCTGTTTGATAGTTAGTTTAATTAGGTAATGTAGATTTTCCAGAGTTAGTGTAATTAGTTAATATAGTTTAAAATTGCTTGTCTATTGTGCTTTCATGTGATGGTGCGGTGCTTTGTGGCTTTTGAAGGCATCCACTGTCTGTTCCAGCTGGGCCCTTCAGGCTTGTCTTGTGTATGTGTTTGGTGCTTGGGGTCCTTGACTCACATATGCCACTCCTGCCTCCCTTATCCATGGGCTCGTAAGGATGGTTCGGTGTCACAAACTTTTAAACAAGGGCATTGGACTGTCATATCTGTGGCATGTCTGGTGCTGTGTGACTTGTGTTTACACCCCTAGTGGGGATGATTTTGGTGTTATTGTCCACTGTTAAGCTTTTGCTAGATGGGATGTTTCATGATTAATGTGTACATTAATTTCTATGCATTGTGTAGTATGTTTCTTATCTTTACTGTACACGTGCTTGTTGCAATTCATGCTGTAGATAGTGTTCCACACTTTGGATGTGAAAGACGGACTGATGGTGTGATTTATGCTGTGACTCTCTGACATGGTCAAGTAATGAGATGCCTGAAGAGACACACACAGATGACTTTGAAGCATTAATCATGTGTTTCATGAACTTTCTGCAGGGGGATGAGCCTCCAGAGCACCTTTGCCAGCAGACATGGCCCATTGGACGACGGAATTCTGGACACGTTTGTTGGTGCCCACATGCACATGTGTGCACAAGCAGAGGCACAGGGATTGCAGACCTACATCCTAGAACTGCTGACGTGTTCCAAGGAACTCCAGGCAAGGTGAGCAGCACAGAGGGGCCACAACACAGCAAAGCTTGCACCAGGCGAGTTGCACAGGCAGGCTTAGCCACAGCACTGAGGGTGAGCTTGGACGGATATTGGTGTTGAAGCACACAGTGCAGCTCAGATGTGTTGGTGGACTGATGGCTGTTGATTGTAAGGTTGTCTGGGACACCTGCAGGGGCAGTGGCACATACCCTCCGGTACACCAAGGTCCATCGAGGCACTTGTATCAACCATGTAGCCTTCCGAGACATGGAAAGGGGCAGCTCACAGGGACATACAGCAAGGGACATACTTGGGTGCAGTGCATTTCATTTCCATGTACTTTATGATGAATTCACTGCCAACTTTGTTTCGGTCATGGTGTTATGCAACTTGTTCTGAAGTCATGGCTTGCTATATGGGTCTGTCTGCTTACCCAGGGAACATTGCATGTTGTGTGAATTGTGACACATTGGTGATCCATTTGCCACGCACCCACCGGCAGCTGACTTACTGCATTGACTGTGTATGACCCGTCACAGGGGTAATGTTATATATGGGTACAAAGCACCTACACCAGATTGTCTGTTTGTGGAGTAGTTTGTTGCTATGGGACATGTTTGGTGGTGTGTTTTTGTGTAATTGGCACGTACAGGTTGTTGACTGTGGCTCTCTTTGCAGCATTGCAGTGCTCCTGTAACCGGACCTGAGAGTGCACCGGCAGGAGGCCAGCACTCAAAACCAGAGCTAAGTGTCTTGTTGTTTTTCTTTCAAACTGCTCTGCATAGGCTTGCTGGGGGGTGCACTAATGCATGGATGTATGTGTGATTCAATTTGGTATGTTTTTTCCCCCTAATCACCCAGAATCCTATGCAATTTTGAACCCTCTACCCGGTGTTCCTGCTTCCCGTACCTATCCAAGCAACATTCCCTAACCCTCTTTCCCCGCTGGGGTTGCGGATGCCTGTGTAAGCCCCAAACTTGCAGGCGCCAAAACCCTAGAGGGGGTGGTTGGTTTGTACCACTCCTAAGCCTGGACTACAGAAGGCCATGACAATGATGTCCAAGTTTGTTTGGATTGTGTATGTGTTCATGCAGGTAGTACATTTTCGTGCATTCCCTACTTTCATGTGTCATTCCTCCTCCCCTCTCCTGCCACTCATTCCAGTTATCCAGTGTGCCAACACCTGTCCCAACTGCATATCCCTGACCCTCCTTCCCCACCAGGGTCTCAGGGGCCTGTGTGAGTTTGACCTTGCAGGCACCCGGGACACAGTGGGGGTGGTTGTTTCGTGACACTCCTGCGCCTGTTCATGGGACCTGTGATAGTACACATCCGTTCATGGTGCATCATCCTATGTTATGTACCACACATGGTTCACATCCTGTTGTGGCATTGTTTTACTGTGCTACCTTGGTTGTTGCATCTTTGTGGTAGTACTTGGCCTTTGTGAGGTACTGCTACGTCAAGTCATCTACTGGAGGGTGTTCTGGTTTGTTTTTATGCCTTGGATTTTGTGATTTTGGAAATGAGTGTGGATTCTGAGGGTGCAGGCACCTTTTTACACACAAGGTGGGAGATGGTGACGAAGGGTAAAGGTGATCCTGTGGCCAGGCGGAATTGAGGGTTGAAGGCTCCATGACCCAGGTTCAGTGGGTCATGGTCATTTGTGAGGGAGGGGAGGTTGTTGTTGATAGTTGCCTTGCCCTGCAGTGTGATGGGAACTCTGACATTGTAATGGTGGTATCCTATGTACATGTTGTGTTCTGCTGATCAATGCCTGTTCATGTGTTGTGTTTACCTTTCAGGTGCGAGGGGATAGTTGTGGTTTGGCATGCTGGGGTGTACACATGGTGAATGTTCACATGTGATGTGTAGAGAACACTGATGGTCACTTGATTGCACATGCATATGTTGAGTGCATGTCCTTGCAGACCCACACACTTGCACTCTGATGCACTACATGTACTCCCACCCTTGCATATCCACGTGTACACTTTTTGCCTTCTGGTGCCCACTGTGTCCCTGCAGCACATGTTCTGTGACCAATTATGGATCCTGTACATGCCTAATTTGCTTTTTGATGTGGTCTGTCGCTTAGATGTAATGCTCAGGGTGTGCATCACACACAATGGCTGTTCACTGTGCTGTGCGCTGAGCAGTGTGTTGCAGGAGTAGGACACAGCACACAGAAGCTGCAGTGTTGATTTTGCAATGCACAATGTGCATGTAGACAGGCATTCATTGTTATGTTACGTCTACAACTCTTGTAATGCATTTGGAAATGACTTATTTTGGGTGGGAGGTTGTTGGTCTGTCATTTCATCTGATTCCAGGTCAGGCATCATTGTCTGATGCCACTGTACATTTTGGACATGGCAATGTGTACCTTATTGTTACTGTGTTGGTGTATGGGTATTGCTTGCCATGTCATGTTGTGGTTTTGGAGGGTTTGAGTGACATAACAGTGATGGCCATGGCCTGTTTTGCAGGTGTGTGTGATGCACACCTTGCATGTCAGGGTCATCCGCTTCTCAGAGCAACTAGCTTGGGGTAGATCTCTCTCTGCGGCAGGGCCCTCCCTCTGGAACAGCCTTCCTGCCTCACTTGAACTTGAGGGGAACCATCTCCGGTTTGGGAAGCACCTCAAGACCTTCCTCTTTGCTTCTGCTTTCTCTCAGCCTCTCCCTTGCAGAATTCTTCACTGGAACTGCACTGGATCTGCAACTGGGCCACTCTCACCGACCTCAGTCCCTGGCCCAGCCACTATCCACTTGCATTGCCTTCCTGGCAACCCCTGCACTGCGGTACTGTCTCTCTATCCCTACAGCCCCCCCTTCCCAGCACTTGGCTGCACTTACCTTTGCAGTTGCCACCAGCTGACCTATGTATTTGTTTTTTGGTCTACTTCCCCTGTACTGCACTCCCCCCCTCCCCTTCCCCTTGCACTTTTCCCTTCCCCCTACCCCTGCACTAGCACAATCTAAATGACACCTGGCCTAGTAGTACTGTTGTCTGTCTTCCCTTGTTCCCCCCTCCCTGCCTCATCGCACCTTGAAATACTTGTGTATAGGCCATATCATGTCATATGTCATATGTGTGCCTTTTGGTCACACAGGATAGCTTGTGTTTAAGTAGCTAGGGATGCAGACAATGTGGCACTTCCATGGCAACTATCTCAGGGTGGTAGGGTTGTGACAGTTGGCTGTCTCTTTGTCATCATCGATTGTCACCTTGTATGTGCCAGGCCTGTGTGCACTCCGCAGGGGTGGGAGTTTAGGTGAAAAATGTGGCACAAGCTGGGTCCGGGCTTCCTCGCCATGTGCCCTGTCCCCTCCCATGGGCAGCGCCTGTGCCTGAGGTTGGGGATGTGAGGGCACCACCATGTCCACCGGGACGCCCTGCCGTGTTGCAACATTGTGCAGGACACATGCTGCCACAATGATCCTGCACACTACTGGTGGTGCATAGAGTAGCTGCCCGCCAGAGCGGTCAAGGGAGCAGAAACGTGACTTGAGCACTCCGAATGTGCGCTCCACTATGGCCCTGGTTGCAATATGGGCGTTGTTGTATCTTACCTGGGGTGGTGTGGTGGGGTTCCGGATTGGCGCCATCATGTGGTTGCTCAGAGGGTAGGCACTGTCCCCTGGGGAGGTGATAATAGTTGAGATTATTAGGGTTTGGGTATTTGGCTGTGTGTGACTTGCATGCATGTGCAAGGGCATTTTTACTCACCTAGGAGCCAGGTGTCGCCATGCTGCCCAGCTTCCAGGGCCCGGCTCAGGGTGGACATTCTGTATATGAAACTGTCATGGGTGGAGCCAGGGTAGTTTGCATAGACAGAGGTGATGATTCCCTTTGCATCGCATACCTCCTGTACATTGATGGAATACCAGTGCTTGCGGTTTCAGTAGATGTGCTCAGTGGCCCTAGGTGGACGTAGGGCCACATGGTGCAATCTATGGCACCGAGCACTTTGGGGAAGTGTGCCACCCTGAAAAAATCCAGGAGAACGGACTGCCTTTCTGCGGGTGTTCTGGGCATGTATATGTGCCTGCGGACTGAGGGGCGCGCTGTCATGATTGCCAGTACCTGGTGTAGGCAGCGTTACTGCGTGGCCTGTGAGACCCCCCCACTATGGCAGTAGTCCGCTGAAATGACCCAGTGGCCAAAAAATGCAGGACATTGAGCACCTTCTCCAAGGGGCTCAATTCTTGGGAGCAAAGGGTGGGGATGTAAGGTCATCTTCCCACTCCCTGACCAGGTCTAGGATGATGTGGGGTGGAAACCTATACCTGCCATAGACCTGGTCGTCAGGCATCCCAAAAAGGCTTGTGCGTGGTGTGAAAATGCGTGACCTGGCTATTCTCCTCCTCCTGCGGTGTCCCACGATCAGTGCTGCGACAAATGCGGCATTCATCGTAGCTGTATATACGTGTTTGTTGTTTGCGCGCACTTTTGTACGGTGCGCGGGGACGCTTCCGCCTGCCTTCGTGTGGCGGACGCGTTGACGCCTGTGTGCGTCTTTTGCCGTGCGCGGGTTTACCGTATTTGGATCCATGAATACGGGTTGTTCGCGTACGTGTGGGCGTTCCGTGTAGTTCCCTGCAGTACTTCCCCAGTTATGCCTTCTTTTTCACGCGTTATTCCCCATTCCGTGTGTTACGCCCACTGTTCCGTCCACTTTGGTTGTGTGCGCCGCGCTATGTGCGCTTTTGCTGTGCGCGTAGCGCACGCCGTGTATGCTTGTGATGATACCACAGCCATATCGCAACTGCCAGCACCATCCATACACATACAACAGCATGAGCAGGCAAAGCTGAGCCAGACATCACATGCAACACAGGAAGTGCACTACACATGTACACACACCACCAGACTTGCATGCATGTGTACACCTCTGCCAAGTGTCGCAGTGTTCAGATGGGCATCCATGTCACATCTGCCTATCAGGCTTCCACATCCCGCTGTCACATGCATCCATGTTGCATCACTGTTGCACCCTTGTCAAATACACACAAATGCACATGTACACAGTGTTGATACATGCAGCTGAAAACAACATACATGCGTGACATCACGAACATGTCTAGTTACATACACATTCATCCAAACATGTGTGCCCACACAACTGCATTTGGCATGCAAGCCTACACACACAAGCACCATCCATGTCTCACACATTACAGCCCTCGCATGTGTTAGCCTCACGGCCCTGAACACCCCCACCCATACTCGACCCCATACAAACAGATGTGCAACCTGCACACTACTGAAACATCACCACACGCACAGCTCACAATCAGGTTGCATGTACACTTACCGCTCGACTCCAGACGGGTCTGCCTCTCAAGGACCTGGACATGGAGCACTGGGGATATGTTTTCCAGGACCCTCATCTGATCTTCTGACAAGTGGCCCCGGCGCCCCTTGGCATCCGCTGCCTTCAAGAGGCGCCGGGCCTTGTTCAGGGTCCTGGACCTGAAGTCCTCCCAGCGCTTCTTGACATGTTGGAAGTCACGGACTGCCATCCCCTCCGCGTTGATGGCAGTCACGATGTCAGTCCAGATCCGAGTCCGTCCTTCCTTGTCGGCGCGGGAACTTCCGAAGAGGGCATCATATTGCCCCAGGACTTGCTCCACCAGGACACCAACTTCCCTGGCACTGAAGCTGGTGCCCTTCTGCCTCTCCGGCCGGGGGTTATCAGTGGTGCCAGATGTTGCAGTGCCCGACATGACAACCCCAGAGGCAGGAGTGGGTGGGCAACTGGGTCCTGGGGCTGGGCTGTGGAGCGATGGAATCCCAGTCGGGAGTCTTCGGTTCCAGCAGGGGTGGTCACAGCAACAGCACCCCTGGCTGATGTGCAGGCAGCAATGGCAGGGCATGTGGGCAGCAGGCAGTCAGGCAGCAGCAGATGGCAGGTGGGAGCGTGCTCGGGGCTCTGGGGGGCAGTAATTCGGCATTCTGAGCAGGAGCGTGGTCTTCCGTGTACTTACGCGTGGCCAGCTTGATACGGAGTGATTTGGCACGTGAAAATTCGGCATGTCAGCATGTAATTCGAGGAAAGGCCCTTAGTGTGTAAGCGCGCCTGCACACATACGCAATTTCATTGGACAGAAGGCCCCTCAAGCGCAAGCACCCCTGTGACGTGACGTGCACAGGCGTTCATGGGCATTTCAGCGCGCGTGAAAATCTGCACGTCCGCGTGTAATACGAGGAAAGGGCCCATGCGCGTAAGTGACGTGACACGCGCGTGCGTTTCCCTCAGCACGGGTTAAAGGTGAGCGGGCCCAGCAGTTCGCTGTACGTGCCTTTCGTGGAGACCGACGTGTGTTGCTGCTTCCTGTTGTTTCGTGCGCCATCACAACTTCACAGCTATCACGGACGTATCTCTTCTTTTGGCGGGGGGATTGGCTACGAGTGTTTTTCTGCATTGCGCTAGTCAGACGGTGAGTCGCACACGCTCTTTATCCCACTGCGGGTGCCCCTGTGTATCGCACCCATTTTCGATGTCATAGTAGCCTGCGTGTCCCATGCGTACGCGTTATTCGTGTTACTGGGTGCCACCGCGTACTGCGGGAGGTTGAATCCACGCACGTAGGCTGCAGGGTTGCGTGCACGGTTTTACTGCAGTTTTGGAGTGCCTGAGCGTTGCGTGACCCGTCACTACATCACCGGGGTCACATACAGCCTTGCAGGTGCAGGGGGGCTGTTAATATCTTGCTTCCCACCCCCTTCACCCCAATTGCCCAGGTCAATTGTGGTGTACACCTCCCATTGGCACCACTCCATCTGTGCCGGCACTACTACATCTGTGCCATGGTTGGGAGGCCACCAAAGGTGAGGGGTGCCTCAGCTGGGCGTACTCCTCGTGGCGGGCGTGGTCGGGGACGTGGCCGTGGTGACCAGGGAGTAGGGGGACTCCAGGGTGTCCAGGGCGGCCACAGAGGGGGAAGAGGCAGGGGTGCGCCACTTGAGCACAATGTTGTGCCATTTGTCGGTGCAGTCATGCCACCACCCCCTGTGGTTCCGGGGGATGCAGCTTCTGCATCTGGCACTGGCACCCATGTGACCCGGCAGTCCGTTCCATCGACTGCCACGGGCCCAAGGGTAGAGGTAGCTGCAGGTGCAGCTGTGGACACCGCCACCCAGGCTCGGTGTCTGCCAGCGCATGCTGCGTTGGCACTTGAGGAGCCCTTGGTAGATCTCCAACAGGCCAGGGGGTAAACCATAGGGGCAGGCTGGGCTGCTCAGACCAAGACACGTGTCCCTGGGGCAGTCATGTCATCTGCTGCCCCGAACAGCCGGGTGTTGGCAAGTGCAGGGGCAGATGCACCCAACAGCACCCCAGTTGTGAGTCTGCCAACCAGGACCGTTGCGGTCAATGACCCTGCCACAGCTTATGTTGCTGCGCAGGGTCCATTAGTGGGCACCCAGCTGCCATGGACACAAGTCAGGCCTTTGGTCATCCCTCCACCTGCCACTCCCTTGACTCAATCCACCGAACCCACTGGCCATACTGGTCAGGGTGGCATTAGCCAGCCAGGGTCTGTGCCACAGTCCAAGAGGAGGAAGGTTGCACCTGCAGCACAGGTAGGACCCCACACACAGCCACGACCTCCTGCACGTCGAGGAAGAAGCCTTTCTGTAAGCAGGAACTGGACTTCCTCGTGGACTACGTGCGGGGCCACAGCCGTGACATGCTAGTGGGTGCCAATAGTCAGACTACGGCTGCCCAACGTGACACCCACTGGAAGCATATTGCGGAACATGTCAGTTCATTCGGCCATGAGGTGCGCACGGCGCAAGAGTGCAAAAAGCATTGGAATGACATCACTAAGGCTAAGCGTGCCTCTAATTACAACTTGACTCTGGTGACTGGCGGTGGGCCTGCACCAGAGGAGGAAGAGCTCACTCCGCATGAGGCACTTGTTGCGGAGTTCATACCACCTGAATTGGTCGAAGGAGTGGGAGAGATGCTGGACTTTGATGCCCAGTCCAGTGAGTGTTGATGCGTGTTTGTTGAGGACGTGTGTGTTTCACTTGTGGGATGTGTTGTGCATGATTGCCGCTACATGTGACGTGTACATGGTTCTGATGTATATGGTACATGGTTCTGATGCACTACTCCCAGCTACCTATTGTCTCCAGCACCATGTGTGTCTGCGACACCCCAGGAAATAGCAACCAAAGTGCATGACCCACGTGCACCACAGGACTGTTAGGTGTTACCCCACTGCATTTTTGCCAAACTGTGCTATTTGAAGCTAGGTGTTACCCCACTGCATTTCTGCCAAACTGTGCTATTTGAAGCTAAGTGTTACCCCACTGCATTTTTGCCAAACTGTGCTATTTGAAGCTAGGTGTTACCCCACTGCATTTCTGTGTGCTATTTGAAGCTAAGTGTTACCCCACTGCATTTTTGCCAAACTGTGCTATTTGAAGCTAGGTGTTACCCCACTGCATTTCTGCCAAACTGTGCTATTTGAAGCTAGGTGTTACCCCACTGCATTTCTGCCAAACTGTGCTATTTGAAGCTAGGTGTTACCCCACTGCATTTCTGCCAATCTGTGCTATTTGAAGCTAAGTGTTACCCCACTGCATTTCTGCCAAACTGTGCTATTTGAAGCTAAGTGTTACCCCACTGCATTTTTGCCAAACTGTGCTATTTGAAGCTAGGTGTTACCCCACTGCATTTCTGCCAAACTGTGCTATTTGAAGCTAGGTGTTACCCCACTGCATTTCTGCCAAACTGTGCTATTTGAAGCTAAGTGTTACCCCACTGCATTTCTGCCAAACTGTGCTATTTGAAGCTAAGTGTTACCCCACTGCATTTTTGCCAAACTGTGCTATTTGAAGCTAGGTGTTACCCCACTGCATTTCTGCCAAACTGTGCTATTTGAAGCTAGGTGTTACCCCACTGCATTTCTGCCAAACTGTGCTATTTGAAGCTAGGTGTCACCCCACTGCATTTTTGCTGCCTACCACTATTCCTGCGCATATTCCGTTTACAAAGCCACCTTTTTCAAATAACACCCACATTGATACTCCTACTCTGCTCACACAACGCCAGCGCAGTACTGCAGAAAATGCTAACTATATTACTCATCTTCTGTGCAATGGCCACGCCCGCATCCTTAGACACTCCCATCCAGGATACTAACTCAGGAGCCCCCCCTCCCCAGCCAGGCAAGCCTCACCTACACAACTAGGTACTATCCTGTCCCTTCCTACCCTAGATATCATTGCAAGTCAGGTCCTACAACTTTTGCCTCCCACCCTTGCACTATCACCGAAAGAAACAACAAACTTCGCGCTAGACTCTCTAAACTTCATGAGCCGCCCCGAAGATTCCTGCCTGATTCCAAATGCGAAGCCAAAAGTTCTACCAAAGGCACCACTATCCCCACAACCAAGTCCAAACCTATCATTCATACAAATATCTCGGCAAATACGGATGTACATTCTTACAAAGGAGCTCTCCTCAATACCAGATCACTGGTTGCACATGCCCTTGATATTGCAGACCTAATTATCAAAGACAAATTAGACTTTATTGCTCTAACTGAAACGTGGCTCCACAATGCAGCAGGCCCATCTCTAATGCTAGCCATCCCAGACGGCTACACTATATCTAGGCAAGACCGGGTAGGTAACCGGGGCGGTGGCATCGCCATCATATCGAAAGTAAGTTTAGCTCTCAGACTAGCCCCGACCCAAACTCTGCAATCGTGTGAATCCCTCACCGCCAAACTCCCTATAAACAATACCCAATCCCTCACTATCCACTTGATCTACAGACCACCAGGTCCACTTGGAACCTTCGAGGAAGATCTACACAACCTAATTTCTAACAATGCAAAAACCACCTCTCAACTACTGCTTCTAGGGGACCTTAATTTAGGGTTCAACGACCCAGCAGACATACATGCCTCTACCATAGCCAATACGATCTCATCACTCGGACTCTCACAAAAAGTCAACCTACCCACCCACCTGAAGGGTAGAACCCTAGACTGGGTTGCTGATGCCAATTGCTCAGCGGTCATCTCCGCCACCACACCACTTCCCTGGACCGACCATTCGCTGGTCTCATTTAACCTATTGACCTCTAGATCACCTACCACAACTGTGTCACTGGCACCACCCTGCCTCACAAGAAACATGAAAAATATCTCAATAGAAAAAATCATCCCAGCTATCCTTCCAACCCTAAACGCATTGCCAGACAATCTAGATCCCAACACACTAGTTCACGAATATAATAAAATCATGTTAACTACCATGGACAAAATTGCCCCACTCAAACTTCGCTCCAGTAAGCCTAAAACTCATTTAAACAAATGGTACACACCCGAACTCAAAGTCCTCTGTCTAAAAAAGCGCAAATGTGAAGCTGATTGGAAATTATGCCCCTCCAGTGAAAAGAAAGCCATCCTGGACACGATTTCTCGTCATTACAAAGCTGAAATCTGCTTAGCTAAACGGAATTCCTATAACATCCGCATTGCCAACTCCAACTCAAGTATGAAGGAACTCTTCTCCATACTAAAGGAACTTGAGTCACCCATAGCCACACCCGACACCTGCACCAAGAACCAGACCTGGTGCACAGACATCCAACAAGCACTAGCAAATAAAATAAACACCCTACAAAATAAAATTCATCTAAAAAAAGATTCCCTAAACCTCACTAACCCTCCCACATCTCCGCCCAAAGCCTCACCAAGTACACACACTAACTCATTCACCTTCTCTAAAACTACCTCCCTTGAGGTTGAGAAAATCATCCTCTCTCTTAAACCATCAAACTGTAAAGGCGATATCTGCCCTGCACACATAATAAAGGACGCAGCCAGAGACCTGTCACCCTTTATCTCCAAACTTATAAACGCCTCCTTCTCCTCAGGCAGTATCCCCTCCAACTTAAAACAATCTTGGGTACTCCCCCTCCTCAAAAAACAGACGCTCGATCCCCTCATCCCTACCAACTACCGACCCATCACAACGGTACCCTTCCTACTGAAAATCTTGGACAAAGTTGCCTATGTCCAGATTCAAAAATACCTAGAACTACACAAGCTACTAGGCTCCAGACAATCAGGTTTCCGCCCACTACACGGCACGGAAACAGCCCTCATCGATCTGAAAACCCAAATTGATGATCTGAGGGACAAGGGCAAGACAGCACTCCTCCTCTTACTTGACCTCTCCGCGGCTTTCGACCTCGTCGACCACAAGGTCCTCTGCAGACACCTTGACTCAGCTGCTCATTTCTCCCCAGAAGCTATCAAATGGATTGAATCCTTTCTGAGTGAGAGAACTATGAGAGTCTTCTCCCCTTCAGCAGCAGCAGACCCCTCTCCTATCACTTGCGGAGTCCCGCAGGGCTCATGCGTCTCCCCCACCCTATATAACATCTTCACCAAACCCCTGTTCGACGATCTGGACCATCTGGGTGTCACCTACACTAATTATGCTGATGACACTCAGATTCTCCTCCCACTTTCAGGGGATCACAGTAAGGACAGTGAGTTGGTGAATAGGGTATATCTCATCATTCAGGCATGGATGGCATCTCATGGTCTATGCTTGAATGATGACAAGACAGAGCTCATCATCTTAGGTACCCCTGCTAATATCAACAAACTAGGCCTTGAATATGCCGAATTCAACATAGATGGTAATCTCATCAGAGTATCCAGGGAAGTAAAAACCCTTGGCTTTTATCTGGATGCCACTATGTCATTCACTAAACAGGTTAACTCACTAGCATCTACCACTGAGTACACTTGCAAATTAATAAGGGCAGGCAGACCATTCCTATCCAATGACAGCTGCCTGATCCTGGCAAGAGCACTCATACTATCTAGGCTTGATTATTGTAATGCCCTCTATAGCGGTGCCAACAAAGCCATTATCCACAGGCTCCAAATCCTACAAAACAATGCCTTGAGAGCTGCCCTCGGCATTAATAAGAGAGATCATATCTCAACCATTAGACGCCAACAGAAATGGCTCTCTACAGACAACAAAATCAAACTAAAGTTGGCCTCCCTAACCCATAAAGCCCTCAACAATGCCGCCCCCAGCTATCTGATGGACAAGGTAAGGAGAAAGTCCTCCATCCGACAAACAAGAACTATCAATTCCAACCGTCTGATAATCCCCAGATTCAAACTCTCCACCATTGGTGGGAACAGTTTCCCGGTGAAAGCTGCCACGCTCTGGAACTCTCTGCCTCACAACCTAAGAGCTGACCAACCATACTCGCACTTTAGAAGACACCTCACCAGTCACCTTAACTCCAATAACCCTTGTATTTAGCTGCACTTTCCTACACCTATGTATAGATAGTGATACTTTTGTTTGTATTTCTGCCTTCGCCTCTAACGGCCCTGCACACTTCTGTACACTTACCTCCTGTATAGATTTTGACTTTTAATGTTTGAAGACTTGTATACCTCTTATTCCTTATTACCTCTGTAATCCTGAATATTCTTTTAGGTTTACCCGCCTCTAACAGCCCTGTACATATCTGTATATTTACCCCTGCATAGATTTTTGACTTTGTATGTATGAAGATTTGTATATTTTTATTCCTGTAATTCTGATTATTTTTATTACTACCTCAAAGTGTATATTTCTGCAACATTGTAAGCTTCGAATTATCTTTTGCCTGCGCCCTGTTGCCCCTGGGTAAGGTGCGCCATACAAATAAATAAACAAACAAACAAACAAACATAAGTAATGCAATGCTTCCGTCGTGCATGTCTCCTCTGCCTGCATGCGGGGACTCCATGTAGGCATGCTCCCTTGCACCTCCTCCGCCACTCTGCACCCCAGTTCCACCTTTGCACTGGTGTTCTTCAATCTTGCCAATGTATACTTTCTTGTTCATGCGACCTGTGTAGATGCTCACTTCCAGCGTAGAATCTGCCAAACATATGCCATGTGGTGCAGCCTTAGTACTTGATGCAGGGTATCTCACTTGTACTGTGCATAGGTCAGATGTCCCGCAGGGACATGAGTGCCCATTCATGCTCCATGTGCATTGCACGCATGCCCCTATGTGTCCTTGACTAGATGATCACTGTAATACAAGTCCTTGGTTACATACATTGCCTGCCATCTCATCAGCCTTCCCATGTCAACTGTGGCTCAGTCCTGCGTTGCACACATGTTTAGGGTCTGACAATCTGTGTGGCTCACAGGCCTCAGCCTGTTCAATGGCCAATGACTCAGTCCAACTGTTGTTGTGTCTTCTTCACACATGGGCAGAATCCAGAGTTTTCATCTTGTGTCCTGCTTACTGTCTCAGCATCATTTGCAGTGTTGTCACTTGAATCACATTAAGCTGTTGATGCCAGTCAACACTGCCTGTCAATACACAGGTGTATGGTCAGCCTTTTGATACCATGCTAGGCATCCCTGCTTTGGTACTGGGCTGGAGGGGTGCTTGGCTTCTAGATATGGTACACATTGAATGCACAATGCACGTGATGTCTGAATTTGACATTGCACTGCCTTCACATTTCCTGGCACACACCATGGAGTCCTTGTACATGTAGGAGGTGAGTGGCGTACACATTTTCTGCACTGCATAGACCCACTTCCATGGAAACTGCCACCTTTCAACAGGTCTGATAACAGAAGCAATTCAAAGTTGACCCAGCATGCATGCCAGGTTATATGTTGTGTGTCACATGTCTGCCTGATGCGTTTGCTGTCGGTGTGTGTTTGTGTTGTGTGCTTCTGACATGTGTAGTGACCTTTTTCTCTCTTTTTTTCAGGTGATGATGCAATGGAGGCGGAGGATGGTGTTGTCATGCCAGACACAGGGTTGTTACCACTACATCAACCTGGCACTAGTGGGGGTCGTGGGGTGGTAGGCCACGAAAACCCCCAAGTGCTACAGTCCATCTTGTCTCTGGCTGCCTATGAGTCCAGCCTTGATGACGACTCTGACGTCCATGTTGAGTTGGATGAGCATCAAGTCCATGTGTCAGGGGTAAGTGATTCTGATGTGGACACTCCTCTGTCTGCGACACCTGCACTGAGGGATCAGACAGTCTTGGTTCCTCCGCCCGTGGTGGATCGGGACGCAGGGTCACCCTCCACACCAGTCACTGATGTGCCTGGGACATCACGTCGACGGGGGCATGTAGTCGTGCAGCCGCGGGCGGTGCCAAAACAGCGAGGACCCCCGGTCCTTGGGTCCCGCAGGGGTCAAGCCCGGCAACGTGGTCGCCGCGCGCAACCGCAGTATACTGAGTAGGAGCAAGACATGACTGCCAATTCAGAACGGCAGGGGGCAGCAATGGAGAACATCGCTGAGAGCATGGAGCATGTGGCCCGATCTGTGCTCCCCCCTGCTAGGCAGGCGCTTCTCCAGCAGCAGGCGGCACGCTCCACGGCCCGCTCGCTCAGGCTGGGCATGGCGGCCTCAGACAGGGCACGCCAGGCTGAAATGTCGTCTCTGCATCAAGCAATTGCTGCTCACGCAGAGGCACACATGGATGCCCTGAGGCATGAGTATGCTTCTCTCAGATCCACTCTGGGTGTCCTTATGATGTCCCAGAGGCAGCAGGCAGAGGAGAGGTTTGCACAGCTTGAGCGTACCATCTCTGCTGAGCTACAGGCTTGCCGGGAGGTACAGCAGTTGTCCAGCCAGGCCTTGCAGGAGGAACTCTGTGTTACACGTGCTACCTTGCAAGAGGAAGCACGTGTATCACGTGAGGTCCTGCATGCAGACCTACGTCACATTGCCACACAGAACCAGGCTCACCCGTCCGGCAGACTTGCTGCCGACGAGGGGCAAGCTGCGGCTAGGCGTGGCCAGGCTACTGTGCCACGTCCTCCTTTCCAGGATGAGCCAGACTCGGACGACCATCTATCTCCCACATAGGTCGGGCTGTGCAGGCGTTGAGCCCATGGAGGTTTTTTTTTTGGCTCAGCATCATCGCATGTGGATGTTGAGCAGCACCCTGTACCTCCCCCTCCTGGGTGCCTCTCCTTCCCCCCGGGTCGTATGTGGCCATTTTTGATTTTTCTTTTAGCTTAGTTAAGTTTCTGTTTGATAGTTAGTTTAATTAGGTAATGTAGATTTTCCAGAGTTAGTGTAATTAGTTAATATAGTTTAAAATTGCTTGTCTATTGTGCTTTCATGTGATGGTGCGGTGCTTTGTGGCTTTTGAAGGCATCCACTGTCTGTTCCAGCTGGGCCCTTCAGGCTTGTCTTGTGTATGTGTTTGGTGCTTGGGGTCCTTGACTCACATATGCCACTCCTGCCTCCCTTATCCATGGGCTCGTAAGGATGGTTCGGTGTCACAAACTTTTAAACAAGGGCATTGGACTGTCATATCTGTGGCATGTCTGGTGCTGTGTGACTTGTGTTTACACCCCTAGTGGGGATGATTTTGGTGTTATTGTCCACTGTTAAGCTTTTGCTAGATGGGATGTTTCATGATTAATGTGTACATTAATTTCTATGCATTGTGTAGTATGTTTCTTATCTTTACTGTACACGTGCTTGTTGCAATTCATGCTGTAGATAGTGTTCCACACTTTGGATGTGAAAGACGGACTGATGGTGTGATTTATGCTGTGACTCTCTGACATGGTCAAGTAATGAGATGCCTGAAGAGACACACACAGATGACTTTGAAGCATTAATCATGTGTTTCATGAACTTTCTGCAGGGGGATGAGCCTCCAGAGCACCTTTGCCAGCAGACATGGCCCATTGGACGACGGAATTCTGGACACGTTTGTTGGTGCCCACATGCACATGTGTGCACAAGCAGAGGCACAGGGATTGCAGACCTACATCCTAGAACTGCTGACGTGTTCCAAGGAACTCCAGGCAAGGTGAGCAGCACAGAGGGGCCACAACACAGCAAAGCTTGCACCAGGCGAGTTGCACAGGCAGGCTTAGCCACAGCACTGAGGGTGAGCTTGGACGGATATTGGTGTTGAAGCACACAGTGCAGCTCAGATGTGTTGGTGGACTGATGGCTGTTGATTGTAAGGTTGTCTGGGACACCTGCAGGGGCAGTGGCACATACCCTCCGGTACACCAAGGTCCATCGAGGCACTTGTATCAACCATGTAGCCTTCCGAGACATGGAAAGGGGCAGCTCACAGGGACATACAGCAAGGGACATACTTGGGTGCAGTGCATTTCATTTCCATGTACTTTATGATGAATTCACTGCCAACTTTGTTTCGGTCATGGTGTTATGCAACTTGTTCTGAAGTCATGGCTTGCTATATGGGTCTGTCTGCTTACCCAGGGAACATTGCATGTTGTGTGAATTGTGACACATTGGTGATCCATTTGCCACGCACCCACCGGCAGCTGACTTACTGCATTGACTGTGTATGACCCGTCACAGGGGTAATGTTATATATGGGTACAAAGCACCTACACCAGATTGTCTGTTTGTGGAGTAGTTTGTTGCTATGGGACATGTTTGGTGGTGTGTTTTTGTGTAATTGGCACGTACAGGTTGTTGACTGTGGCTCTCTTTGCAGCATTGCAGTGCTCCTGTAACCGGACCTGAGAGTGCACCGGCAGGAGGCCAGCACTCAAAACCAGAGCTAAGTGTCTTGTTGTTTTTCTTTCAAACTGCTCTGCATAGGCTTGCTGGGGGGTGCACTAATGCATGGATGTATGTGTGATTCAATTTGGTATGTTTTTTCCCCCTAATCACCCAGAATCCTATGCAATTTTGAACCCTCTACCCGGTGTTCCTGCTTCCCGTACCTATCCAAGCAACATTCCCTAACCCTCTTTCCCCGCTGGGGTTGCGGATGCCTGTGTAAGCCCCAAACTTGCAGGCGCCAAAACCCTAGAGGGGGTGGTTGGTTTGTACCACTCCTAAGCCTGGACTACAGAAGGCCATGACAATGATGTCCAAGTTTGTTTGGATTGTGTATGTGTTCATGCAGGTAGTACATTTTCGTGCATTCCCTACTTTCATGTGTCATTCCTCCTCCCCTCTCCTGCCACTCATTCCAGTTATCCAGTGTGCCAACACCTGTCCCAACTGCATATCCCTGACCCTCCTTCCCCACCAGGGTCTCAGGGGCCTGTGTGAGTTTGACCTTGCAGGCACCCGGGACACAGTGGGGGTGGTTGTTTCGTGACACTCCTGCGCCTGTTCATGGGACCTGTGATAGTACACATCCGTTCATGGTGCATCATCCTATGTTATGTACCACACATGGTTCACATCCTGTTGTGGCATTGTTTTACTGTGCTACCTTGGTTGTTGCATCTTTGTGGTAGTACTTGGCCTTTGTGAGGTACTGCTACGTCAAGTCATCTACTGGAGGGTGTTCTGGTTTGTTTTTATGCCTTGGATTTTGTGATTTTGGAAATGAGTGTGGATTCTGAGGGTGCAGGCACCTTTTTACACACAAGGTGGGAGATGGTGACGAAGGGTAAAGGTGATCCTGTGGCCAGGCGGAATTGAGGGTTGAAGGCTCCATGACCCAGGTTCAGTGGGTCATGGTCATTTGTGAGGGAGGGGAGGTTGTTGTTGATAGTTGCCTTGCCCTGCAGTGTGATGGGAACTCTGACATTGTAATGGTGGTATCCTATGTACATGTTGTGTTCTGCTGATCAATGCCTGTTCATGTGTTGTGTTTACCTTTCAGGTGCGAGGGGATAGTTGTGGTTTGGCATGCTGGGGTGTACACATGGTGAATGTTCACATGTGATGTGTAGAGAACACTGATGGTCACTTGATTGCACATGCATATGTTGAGTGCATGTCCTTGCAGACCCACACACTTGCACTCTGATGCACTACATGTACTCCCACCCTTGCATATCCACGTGTACACTTTTTGCCTTCTGGTGCCCACTGTGTCCCTGCAGCACATGTTCTGTGACCAATTATGGATCCTGTACATGCCTAATTTGCTTTTTGATGTGGTCTGTCGCTTAGATGTAATGCTCAGGGTGTGCATCACACACAATGGCTGTTCACTGTGCTGTGCGCTGAGCAGTGTGTTGCAGGAGTAGGACACAGCACACAGAAGCTGCAGTGTTGATTTTGCAATGCACAATGTGCATGTAGACAGGCATTCATTGTTATGTTACGTCTACAACTCTTGTAATGCATTTGGAAATGACTTATTTTGGGTGGGAGGTTGTTGGTCTGTCATTTCATCTGATTCCAGGTCAGGCATCATTGTCTGATGCCACTGTACATTTTGGACATGGCAATGTGTACCTTATTGTTACTGTGTTGGTGTATGGGTATTGCTTGCCATGTCATGTTGTGGTTTTGGAGGGTTTGAGTGACATAACAGTGATGGCCATGGCCTGTTTTGCAGGTGTGTGTGATGCACACCTTGCATGTCAGGGTCATCCGCTTCTCAGAGCAACTAGCTTGGGGTAGATCTCTCTCTGCGGCAGGGCCCTCCCTCTGGAACAGCCTTCCTGCCTCACTTGAACTTGAGGGGAACCATCTCCGGTTTGGGAAGCACCTCAAGACCTTCCTCTTTGCTTCTGCTTTCTCTCAGCCTCTCCCTTGCAGAATTCTTCACTGGAACTGCACTGGATCTGCAACTGGGCCACTCTCACCGACCTCAGTCCCTGGCCCAGCCACTATCCACTTGCATTGCCTTCCTGGCAACCCCTGCACTGCGGTACTGTCTCTCTATCCCTACAGCCCCCCCTTCCCAGCACTTGGCTGCACTTACCTTTGCAGTTGCCACCAGCTGACCTATGTATTTGTTTTTTGGTCTACTTCCCCTGTACTGCACTCCCCCCCTCCCCTTCCCCTTGCACTTTTCCCTTCCCCCTACCCCTGCACTAGCACAATCTAAATGACACCTGGCCTAGTAGTACTGTTGTCTGTCTTCCCTTGTTCCCCCCTCCCTGCCTCATCGCACCTTGAAATACTTGTGTATAGGCCATATCATGTCATATGTCATATGTGTGCCTTTTGGTCACACAGGATAGCTTGTGTTTAAGTAGCTAGGGATGCAGACAATGTGGCACTTCCATGGCAACTATCTCAGGGTGGTAGGGTTGTGACAGTTGGCTGTCTCTTTGTCATCATCGATTGTCACCTTGTATGTGCCAGGCCTGTGTGCACTCCGCAGGGGTGGGAGTTTAGGTGAAAAATGTGGCACAAGCTGGGTCCGGGCTTCCTCGCCATGTGCCCTGTCCCCTCCCATGGGCAGCGCCTGTGCCTGAGGTTGGGGATGTGAGGGCACCACCATGTCCACCGGGACGCCCTGCCGTGTTGCAACATTGTGCAGGACACATGCTGCCACAATGATCCTGCACACTACTGGTGGTGCATAGAGTAGCTGCCCGCCAGAGCGGTCAAGGGAGCAGAAACGTGACTTGAGCACTCCGAATGTGCGCTCCACTATGGCCCTGGTTGCAATATGGGCGTTGTTGTATCTTACCTGGGGTGGTGTGGTGGGGTTCCGGATTGGCGCCATCATGTGGTTGCTCAGAGGGTAGGCACTGTCCCCTGGGGAGGTGATAATAGTTGAGATTATTAGGGTTTGGGTATTTGGCTGTGTGTGACTTGCATGCATGTGCAAGGGCATTTTTACTCACCTAGGAGCCAGGTGTCGCCATGCTGCCCAGCTTCCAGGGCCCGGCTCAGGGTGGACATTCTGTATATGAAACTGTCATGGGTGGAGCCAGGGTAGTTTGCATAGACAGAGGTGATGATTCCCTTTGCATCGCATACCTCCTGTACATTGATGGAATACCAGTGCTTGCGGTTTCAGTAGATGTGCTCAGTGGCCCTAGGTGGACGTAGGGCCACATGGTGCAATCTATGGCACCGAGCACTTTGGGGAAGTGTGCCACCCTGAAAAAATCCAGGAGAACGGACTGCCTTTCTGCGGGTGTTCTGGGCATGTATATGTGCCTGCGGACTGAGGGGCGCGCTGTCATGATTGCCAGTACCTGGTGTAGGCAGCGTTACTGCGTGGCCTGTGAGACCCCCCCACTATGGCAGTAGTCCGCTGAAATGACCCAGTGGCCAAAAAATGCAGGACATTGAGCACCTTCTCCAAGGGGCTCAATTCTTGGGAGCAAAGGGTGGGGATGTAAGGTCATCTTCCCACTCCCTGACCAGGTCTAGGATGATGTGGGGTGGAAACCTATACCTGCCATAGACCTGGTCGTCAGGCATCCCAAAAAGGCTTGTGCGTGGTGTGAAAATGCGTGACCTGGCTATTCTCCTCCTCCTGCGGTGTCCCACGATCAGTGCTGCGACAAATGCGGCATTCATCGTAGCTGTATATACGTGTTTGTTGTTTGCGCGCACTTTTGTACGGTGCGCGGGGACGCTTCCGCCTGCCTTCGTGTGGCGGACGCGTTGACGCCTGTGTGCGTCTTTTGCCGTGCGCGGGTTTACCGTATTTGGATCCATGAATACGGGTTGTTCGCGTACGTGTGGGCGTTCCGTGTAGTTCCCTGCAGTACTTCCCCAGTTATGCCTTCTTTTTCACGCGTTATTCCCCATTCCGTGTGTTACGCCCACTGTTCCGTCCACTTTGGTTGTGTGCGCCGCGCTATGTGCGCTTTTGCTGTGCGCGTAGCGCACGCCGTGTATGCTTGTGATGATACCACAGCCATATCGCAACTGCCAGCACCATCCATACACATACAACAGCATGAGCAGGCAAAGCTGAGCCAGACATCACATGCAACACAGGAAGTGCACTACACATGTACACACACCACCAGACTTGCATGCATGTGTACACCTCTGCCAAGTGTCGCAGTGTTCAGATGGGCATCCATGTCACATCTGCCTATCAGGCTTCCACATCCCGCTGTCACATGCATCCATGTTGCATCACTGTTGCACCCTTGTCAAATACACACAAATGCACATGTACACAGTGTTGATACATGCAGCTGAAAACAACATACATGCGTGACATCACGAACATGTCTAGTTACATACACATTCATCCAAACATGTGTGCCCACACAACTGCATTTGGCATGCAAGCCTACACACACAAGCACCATCCATGTCTCACACATTACAGCCCTCGCATGTGTTAGCCTCACGGCCCTGAACACCCCCACCCATACTCGACCCCATACAAACAGAGGTGCAACCTGCACACTACTGAAACATCACCACACGCACAGCTCACAATCAGGTTGCATGTACACTTACCGCTCGACTCCAGACGGGTCTGCCTCTCAAGGACCTGGACGTGGAGCACTGGGGATATGTTTTCCAGGACCCTCATCTGATCTTCTGACAAGTGGCCCCGGCGCCCCTTGGCATCCGCTGCCTTCAAGAGGCGCCGGGCCTTGTTCAGGGTCCTGGACCTGAAGTCCTCCCAGCGCTTCTTGACATGTTGGAAGTCACGGACTGCCATCCCCTCCGCGTTGATGGCAGTCACGATGTCAGTCCAGATCCGAGTCCGTCCTTCCTTGTCGGCGCGGGAACTTCCGAAGAGGGCATCATATTGCCCCAGGACTTGCTCCACCAGGACACCAACTTCCCTGGCACTGAAGCTGGTGCCCTTCTGCCTCTCCGGCCGGGGGTTATCAGTGGTGCCAGATGTTGCAGTGCCCGACATGACAACCCCAGAGGCAGGAGTGGGTGGGCAACTGGGTCCTGGGGCTGGGCTGTGGAGCGATGGAATCCCAGTCGGGAGTCTTCGGTTCCAGCAGGGGTGGTCACAGCAACAGCACCCCTGGCTGATGTGCAGGCAGCAATGGCAGGGCATGTGGGCAGCAGGCAGTCAGGCAGCAGCAGATGGCAGGTGGGAGCGTGCTCGGGGCTCTGGGGGGCAGTAATTCGGCATTCTGAGCAGGAGCGTGGTCTTCCGTGTACTTACGCGTGGCCAGCTTGATACGGAGTGATTTGGCACGTGAAAATTCGGCATGTCAGCATGTAATTCGAGGAAAGGCCCTTAGTGTGTAAGCGCGCCTGCACACATACGCAATTTCATTGGACAGAAGGCCCCTCAAGCGCAAGCACCCCTGTGACGTGACGTGCACAGGCGTTCATGGGCATTTCAGCGCGCGTGAAAATCTGCACGTCCGCGTGTAATACGAGGAAAGGGCCCATGCGCGTAAGTGACGTGACACGCGCGTGCGTTTCCCTCAGCACGGGTTAAAGGTGAGCGGGCCCAGCAGTTCGCTGTACGTGCCTTTCGTGGAGACCGACGTGTGTTGCTGCTTCCTGTTGTTTCGTGCGCCATCACAACTTCACAGCTATCACGGACGTATCTCTTCTTTTGGCGGGGGGATTGGCTACGAGTGTTTTTCTGCATTGCGCTAGTCAGACGGTGAGTCGCACACGCTCTTTATCCCACTGCGGGTGCCCCTGTGTATCGCACCCATTTTCGATGTCATAGTAGCCTGCGTGTCCCATGCGTACGCGTTATTCGTGTTACTGGGTGCCACCGCGTACTGCGGGAGGTTGAATCCACGCACGTAGGCTGCAGGGTTGCGTGCACGGTTTTACTGCAGTTTTGGAGTGCCTGAGCGTTGCGTGACCCGTCACTACATCACCGGGGTCACATACAGCCTTGCAGGTGCAGGGGGGCTGTTAATATCTTGCTTCCCACCCCCTTCACCCCAATTGCCCAGGTCAATTGTGGTGTACACCTCCCATTGGCACCACTCCATCTGTGCCGGCACTACTACATCTGTGCCATGGTTGGGAGGCCACCAAAGGTGAGGGGTGCCTCAGCTGGGCGTACTCCTCGTGGCGGGCGTGGTCGGGGACGTGGCCGTGGTGACCAGGGAGTAGGGGGACTCCAGGGTGTCCAGGGCGGCCACAGAGGGGGAAGAGGCAGGGGTGCGCCACTTGAGCACAATGTTGTGCCATTTGTCGGTGCAGTCATGCCACCACCCCCTGTGGTTCCGGGGGATGCAGCTTCTGCATCTGGCACTGGCACCCATGTGACCCGGCAGTCCGTTCCATCGACTGCCACGGGCCCAAGGGTAGAGGTAGCTGCAGGTGCAGCTGTGGACACCGCCACCCAGGCTCGGGGTCTGCCAGCGCATGCTGCGTTGGCACTTGAGGAGCCCTTGGTAGATCTCCAACAGGCCAGGGGGTAAACCATAGGGGCAGGCTGGGCTGCTCAGACCAAGACACGTGTCCCTGGGGCAGTCATGTCATCTGCTGCCCCGAACAGCCGGGTGTTGGCAAGTGCAGGGGCAGATGCACCCAACAGCACCCCAGTTGTGAGTCTGCCAACCAGGACCGTTGCGGTCAATGACCCTGCCACAGCTTATGTTGCTGCGCAGGGTCCATTAGTGGGCACCCAGCTGCCATGGACACAAGTCAGGCCTTTGGTCATCCCTCCACCTGCCACTCCCTTGACTCAATCCACCGAACCCACTGGCCATACTGGTCAGGGTGGCATTAGCCAGCCAGGGTCTGTGCCACAGTCCAAGAGGAGGAAGGTTGCACCTGCAGCACAGGTAGGACCCCACACACAGCCACGACCTCCTGCACGTCGAGGAAGAAGCCTTTCTGTAAGCAGGAACTGGACTTCCTCGTGGACTACGTGCGGGGCCACAGCCGTGACATGCTAGTGGGTGCCAATAGTCAGACTACGGCTGCCCAACGTGACACCCACTGGAAGCATATTGCGGAACATGTCAGTTCATTCGGCCATGAGGTGCGCACGGCGCAAGAGTGCAAAAAGCATTGGAATGACATCACTAAGGCTAAGCGTGCCTCTAATTACAACTTGACTCTGGTGACTGGCGGTGGGCCTGCACCAGAGGAGGAAGAGCTCACTCCGCATGAGGCACTTGTTGCGGAGTTCATACCACCTGAATTGGTCGAAGGAGTGGGAGAGATGCTGGACTTTGATGCCCAGTCCAGTGAGTGTTGATGCGTGTTTGTTGAGGACGTGTGTGTTTCACTTGTGGGATGTGTTGTGCATGATTGCCGCTACATGTGACGTGTACATGGTTCTGATGTATATGGTACATGGTTCTGATGCACTACTCCCAGCTACCTATTGTCTCCAGCACCATGTGTGTCTGCGACACCCCAGGAAATAGCAACCAAAGTGCATGACCCACGTGCACCACAGGACTGTTAGGTGTTACCCCACTGCATTTTTGCCAAACTGTGCTATTTGAAGCTAGGTGTTACCCCACTGCATTTCTGCCAAACTGTGCTATTTGAAGCTAAGTGTTACCCCACTGCATTTTTGCCAAACTGTGCTATTTGAAGCTAGGTGTTACCCCACTGCATTTCTGTGTGCTATTTGAAGCTAAGTGTTACCCCACTGCATTTTTGCCAAACTGTGCTATTTGAAGCTAGGTGTTACCCCACTGCATTTCTGCCAAACTGTGCTATTTGAAGCTAGGTGTTACCCCACTGCATTTCTGCCAAACTGTGCTATTTGAAGCTAGGTGTTACCCCACTGCATTTCTGCCAATCTGTGCTATTTGAAGCTAAGTGTTACCCCACTGCATTTCTGCCAAACTGTGCTATTTGAAGCTAAGTGTTACCCCACTGCATTTTTGCCAAACTGTGCTATTTGAAGCTAGGTGTTACCCCACTGCATTTCTGCCAAACTGTGCTATTTGAAGCTAGGTGTTACCCCACTGCATTTCTGCCAAACTGTGCTATTTGAAGCTAAGTGTTACCCCACTGCATTTCTGCCAAACTGTGCTATTTGAAGCTAAGTGTTACCCCACTGCATTTTTGCCAAACTGTGCTATTTGAAGCTAGGTGTTACCCCACTGCATTTCTGCCAAACTGTGCTATTTGAAGCTAGGTGTTACCCCACTGCATTTCTGCCAAACTGTGCTATTTGAAGCTAGGTGTCACCCCACTGCATTTTTGCTGCCTACCACTATTCCTGCGCATATTCCGTTTACAAAGCCACCTTTTTCAAATAACACCCACATTGATACTCCTACTCTGCTCACACAACGCCAGCGCAGTACTGCAGAAAATGCTAACTATATTACTCATCTTCTGTGCAATGGCCACGCCCGCATCCTTAGACACTCCCATCCAGGATACTAACTCAGGAGCCCCCCCTCCCCAGCCAGGCAAGCCTCACCTACACAACTAGGTACTATCCTGTCCCTTCCTACCCTAGATATCATTGCAAGTCAGGTCCTACAACTTTTGCCTCCCACCCTTGCACTATCACCGAAAGAAACAACAAACTTCGCGCTAGACTCTCTAAACTTCATGAGCCGCCCCGAAGATTCCTGCCTGATTCCAAATGCGAAGCCAAAAGTTCTACCAAAGGCACCACTATCCCCACAACCAAGTCCAAACCTATCATTCATACAAATATCTCGGCAAATACGGATGTACATTCTTACAAAGGAGCTCTCCTCAATACCAGATCACTGGTTGCACATGCCCTTGATATTGCAGACCTAATTATCAAAGACAAATTAGACTTTATTGCTCTAACTGAAACGTGGCTCCACAATGCAGCAGGCCCATCTCTAATGCTAGCCATCCCAGACGGCTACACTATATCTAGGCAAGACCGGGTAGGTAACCGGGGCGGTGGCATCGCCATCATATCGAAAGTAAGTTTAGCTCTCAGACTAGCCCCGACCCAAACTCTGCAATCGTGTGAATCCCTCACCGCCAAACTCCCTATAAACAATACCCAATCCCTCACTATCCACTTGATCTACAGACCACCAGGTCCACTTGGAACCTTCGAGGAAGATCTACACAACCTAATTTCTAACAATGCAAAAACCACCTCTCAACTACTGCTTCTAGGGGACCTTAATTTAGGGTTCAACGACCCAGCAGACATACATGCCTCTACCATAGCCAATACGATCTCATCACTCGGACTCTCACAAAAAGTCAACCTACCCACCCACCTGAAGGGTAGAACCCTAGACTGGGTTGCTGATGCCAATTGCTCAGCGGTCATCTCCGCCACCACACCACTTCCCTGGACCGACCATTCGCTGGTCTCATTTAACCTATTGACCTCTAGATCACCTACCACAACTGTGTCACTGGCACCACCCTGCCTCACAAGAAACATGAAAAATATCTCAATAGAAAAAATCATCCCAGCTATCCTTCCAACCCTAAACGCATTGCCAGACAATCTAGATCCCAACACACTAGTTCACGAATATAATAAAATCATGTTAACTACCATGGACAAAATTGCCCCACTCAAACTTCGCTCCAGTAAGCCTAAAACTCATTTAAACAAATGGTACACACCCGAACTCAAAGTCCTCTGTCTAAAAAAGCGCAAATGTGAAGCTGATTGGAAATTATGCCCCTCCAGTGAAAAGAAAGCCATCCTGGACACGATTTCTCGTCATTACAAAGCTGAAATCTGCTTAGCTAAACGGAATTCCTATAACATCCGCATTGCCAACTCCAACTCAAGTATGAAGGAACTCTTCTCCATACTAAAGGAACTTGAGTCACCCATAGCCACACCCGACACCTGCACCAAGAACCAGACCTGGTGCACAGACATCCAACAAGCACTAGCAAATAAAATAAACACCCTACAAAATAAAATTCATCTAAAAAAAGATTCCCTAAACCTCACTAACCCTCCCACATCTCCGCCCAAAGCCTCACCAAGTACACACACTAACTCATTCACCTTCTCTAAAACTACCTCCCTTGAGGTTGAGAAAATCATCCTCTCTCTTAAACCATCAAACTGTAAAGGCGATATCTGCCCTGCACACATAATAAAGGACGCAGCCAGAGACCTGTCACCCTTTATCTCCAAACTTATAAACGCCTCCTTCTCCTCAGGCAGTATCCCCTCCAACTTAAAACAATCTTGGGTACTCCCCCTCCTCAAAAAACAGACGCTCGATCCCCTCATCCCTACCAACTACCGACCCATCACAACGGTACCCTTCCTACTGAAAATCTTGGACAAAGTTGCCTATGTCCAGATTCAAAAATACCTAGAACTACACAAGCTACTAGGCTCCAGACAATCAGGTTTCCGCCCACTACACGGCACGGAAACAGCCCTCATCGATCTGAAAACCCAAATTGATGATCTGAGGGACAAGGGCAAGACAGCACTCCTCCTCTTACTTGACCTCTCCGCGGCTTTCGACCTCGTCGACCACAAGGTCCTCTGCAGACACCTTGACTCAGCTGCTCATTTCTCCCCAGAAGCTATCAAATGGATTGAATCCTTTCTGAGTGAGAGAACTATGAGAGTCTTCTCCCCTTCAGCAGCAGCAGACCCCTCTCCTATCACTTGCGGAGTCCCGCAGGGCTCATGCGTCTCCCCCACCCTATATAACATCTTCACCAAACCCCTGTTCGACGATCTGGACCATCTGGGTGTCACCTACACTAATTATGCTGATGACACTCAGATTCTCCTCCCACTTTCAGGGGATCACAGTAAGGACAGTGAGTTGGTGAATAGGGTATATCTCATCATTCAGGCATGGATGGCATCTCATGGTCTATGCTTGAATGATGACAAGACAGAGCTCATCATCTTAGGTACCCCTGCTAATATCAACAAACTAGGCCTTGAATATGCCGAATTCAACATAGATGGTAATCTCATCAGAGTATCCAGGGAAGTAAAAACCCTTGGCTTTTATCTGGATGCCACTATGTCATTCACTAAACAGGTTAACTCACTAGCATCTACCACTGAGTACACTTGCAAATTAATAAGGGCAGGCAGACCATTCCTATCCAATGACAGCTGCCTGATCCTGGCAAGAGCACTCATACTATCTAGGCTTGATTATTGTAATGCCCTCTATAGCGGTGCCAACAAAGCCATTATCCACAGGCTCCAAATCCTACAAAACAATGCCTTGAGAGCTGCCCTCGGCATTAATAAGAGAGATCATATCTCAACCATTAGACGCCAACAGAAATGGCTCTCTACAGACAACAAAATCAAACTAAAGTTGGCCTCCCTAACCCATAAAGCCCTCAACAATGCCGCCCCCAGCTATCTGATGGACAAGGTAAGGAGAAAGTCCTCCATCCGACAAACAAGAACTATCAATTCCAACCGTCTGATAATCCCCAGATTCAAACTCTCCACCATTGGTGGGAACAGTTTCCCGGTGAAAGCTGCCACGCTCTGGAACTCTCTGCCTCACAACCTAAGAGCTGACCAACCATACTCGCACTTTAGAAGACACCTCACCAGTCACCTTAACTCCAATAACCCTTGTATTTAGCTGCACTTTCCTACACCTATGTATAGATAGTGATACTTTTGTTTGTATTTCTGCCTTCGCCTCTAACGGCCCTGCACACTTCTGTACACTTACCTCCTGTATAGATTTTGACTTTTAATGTTTGAAGACTTGTATACCTCTTATTCCTTATTACCTCTGTAATCCTGAATATTCTTTTAGGTTTACCCGCCTCTAACAGCCCTGTACATATCTGTATATTTACCCCTGCATAGATTTTTGACTTTGTATGTATGAAGATTTGTATATTTTTATTCCTGTAATTCTGATTATTTTTATTACTACCTCAAAGTGTATATTTCTGCAACATTGTAAGCTTCGAATTATCTTTTGCCTGCGCCCTGTTGCCCCTGGGTAAGGTGCGCCATACAAATAAATAAACAAACAAACAAACAAACATAAGTAATGCAATGCTTCCGTCGTGCATGTCTCCTCTGCCTGCATGCGGGGACTCCATGTAGGCATGCTCCCTTGCACCTCCTCCGCCACTCTGCACCCCAGTTCCACCTTTGCACTGGTGTTCTTCAATCTTGCCAATGTATACTTTCTTGTTCATGCGACCTGTGTAGATGCTCACTTCCAGCGTAGAATCTGCCAAACATATGCCATGTGGTGCAGCCTTAGTACTTGATGCAGGGTATCTCACTTGTACTGTGCATAGGTCAGATGTCCCGCAGGGACATGAGTGCCCATTCATGCTCCATGTGCATTGCACGCATGCCCCTATGTGTCCTTGACTAGATGATCACTGTAATACAAGTCCTTGGTTACATACATTGCCTGCCATCTCATCAGCCTTCCCATGTCAACTGTGGCTCAGTCCTGCGTTGCACACATGTTTAGGGTCTGACAATCTGTGTGGCTCACAGGCCTCAGCCTGTTCAATGGCCAATGACTCAGTCCAACTGTTGTTGTGTCTTCTTCACACATGGGCAGAATCCAGAGTTTTCATCTTGTGTCCTGCTTACTGTCTCAGCATCATTTGCAGTGTTGTCACTTGAATCACATTAAGCTGTTGATGCCAGTCAACACTGCCTGTCAATACACAGGTGTATGGTCAGCCTTTTGATACCATGCTAGGCATCCCTGCTTTGGTACTGGGCTGGAGGGGTGCTTGGCTTCTAGATATGGTACACATTGAATGCACAATGCACGTGATGTCTGAATTTGACATTGCACTGCCTTCACATTTCCTGGCACACACCATGGAGTCCTTGTACATGTAGGAGGTGAGTGGCGTACACATTTTCTGCACTGCATAGACCCACTTCCATGGAAACTGCCACCTTTCAACAGGTCTGATAACAGAAGCAATTCAAAGTTGACCCAGCATGCATGCCAGGTTATATGTTGTGTGTCACATGTCTGCCTGATGCGTTTGCTGTCGGTGTGTGTTTGTGTTGTGTGCTTCTGACATGTGTAGTGACCTTTTTCTCTCTTTTTTTCAGGTGATGATGTAATGGAGGCGGAGGATGGTGTTGTCATGCCAGACACAGGGTTGTTACCACTACATCAACCTGGCACTAGTGGGGGTCGTGGGGTGGTAGGCCACGAAAACCCCCAAGTGCTACAGTCCATCTTGTCTCTGGCTGCCTATGAGTCCAGCCTTGATGACGACTCTGACGTCCATGTTGAGTTGGATGAGCATCAAGTCCATGTGTCAGGGGTAAGTGATTCTGATGTGGACACTCCTCTGTCTGCGACACCTGCACTGAGGGATCAGACAGTCTTGGTTCCTCCGCCCGTGGTGGATCGGGACGCAGGGTCACCCTCCACACCAGTCACTGATGTGCCTGGGACATCACGTCGACGGGGGCATGTAGTCGTGCAGCCGCGGGCGGTGCCAAAACAGCGAGGACCCCCGGTCCTTGGGTCCCGCAGGGGTCAAGCCCGGCAACGTGGTCGCCGCGCGCAACCGCAGTATACTGAGTAGGAGCAAGACATGACTGCCAATTCAGAACGGCAGGGGGCAGCAATGGAGAACATCGCTGAGAGCATGGAGCATGTGGCCCGATCTGTGCTCCCCCCTGCTAGGCAGGCGCTTCTCCAGCAGCAGGCGGCACGCTCCACGGCCCGCTCGCTCAGGCTGGGCATGGCGGCCTCAGACAGGGCACGCCAGGCTGAAATGTCGTCTCTGCATCAAGCAATTGCTGCTCACGCAGAGGCACACATGGATGCCCTGAGGCATGAGTATGCTTCTCTCAGATCCACTCTGGGTGTCCTTATGATGTCCCAGAGGCAGCAGGCAGAGGAGAGGTTTGCACAGCTTGAGCGTACCATCTCTGCTGAGCTACAGGCTTGCCGGGAGGTACAGCAGTTGTCCAGCCAGGCCTTGCAGGAGGAACTCTGTGTTACACGTGCTACCTTGCAAGAGGAAGCACGTGTATCACGTGAGGTCCTGCATGCAGACCTACGTCACATTGCCACACAGAACCAGGCTCACCCGTCCGGCAGACTTGCTGCCGACGAGGGGCAAGCTGCGGCTAGGCGTGGCCAGGCTACTGTGCCACGTCCTCCTTTCCAGGATGAGCCAGACTCGGACGACCATCTATCTCCCACATAGGTCGGGCTGTGCAGGCGTTGAGCCCATGGAGGTTTTTTTTTTGGCTCAGCATCATCGCATGTGGATGTTGAGCAGCACCCTGTACCTCCCCCTCCTGGGTGCCTCTCCTTCCCCCCGGGTCGTATGTGGCCATTTTTGATTTTTCTTTTAGCTTAGTTAGTTAAGTTTCTGTTTGATAGTTAGTTTAATTAGGTAATGTAGATTTTCCAGAGTTAGTGTAATTAGTTAATATAGTTTAAAATTGCTTGTCTATTGTGCTTTCATGTGATGGTGCGGTGCTTTGTGGCTTTTGAAGGCATCCACTGTCTGTTCCAGCTGGGCCCTTCAGGCTTGTCTTGTGTATGTGTTTGGTGCTTGGGGTCCTTGACTCACATATGCCACTCCTGCCTCCCTTATCCATGGGCTCGTAAGGATGGTTCGGTGTCACAAACTTTTAAACAAGGGCATTGGACTGTCATATCTGTGGCATGTCTGGTGCTGTGTGACTTGTGTTTACACCCCTAGTGGGGATGATTTTGGTGTTATTGTCCACTGTTAAGCTTTTGCTAGATGGGATGTTTCATGATTAATGTGTACATTAATTTCTATGCATTGTGTAGTATGTTTCTTATCTTTACTGTACACGTGCTTGTTGCAATTCATGCTGTAGATAGTGTTCCACACTTTGGATGTGAAAGACGGACTGATGGTGTGATTTATGCTGTGACTCTCTGACATGGTCAAGTAATGAGATGCCTGAAGAGACACACACAGATGACTTTGAAGCATTAATCATGTGTTTCATGAACTTTCTGCAGGGGGATGAGCCTCCAGAGCACCTTTGCCAGCAGACATGGCCCATTGGACGACGGAATTCTGGACACGTTTGTTGGTGCCCACATGCACATGTGTGCACAAGCAGAGGCACAGGGATTGCAGACCTACATCCTAGAACTGCTGACGTGTTCCAAGGAACTCCAGGCAAGGTGAGCAGCACAGAGGGGCCACAACACAGCAAAGCTTGCACCAGGCGAGTTGCACAGGCAGGCTTAGCCACAGCACTGAGGGTGAGCTTGGACGGATATTGGTGTTGAAGCACACAGTGCAGCTCAGATGTGTTGGTGGACTGATGGCTGTTGATTGTAAGGTTGTCTGGGACACCTGCAGGGGCAGTGGCACATACCCTCCGGTACACCAAGGTCCATCGAGGCACTTGTATCAACCATGTAGCCTTCCGAGACATGGAAAGGGGCAGCTCACAGGGACATACAGCAAGGGACATACTTGGGTGCAGTGCATTTCATTTCCATGTACTTTATGATGAATTCACTGCCAACTTTGTTTCGGTCATGGTGTTATGCAACTTGTTCTGAAGTCATGGCTTGCTATATGGGTCTGTCTGCTTACCCAGGGAACATTGCATGTTGTGTGAATTGTGACACATTGGTGATCCATTTGCCACGCACCCACCGGCAGCTGACTTACTGCATTGACTGTGTATGACCCGTCACAGGGGTAATGTTATATATGGGTACAAAGCACCTACACCAGATTGTCTGTTTGTGGAGTAGTTTGTTGCTATGGGACATGTTTGGTGGTGTGTTTTTGTGTAATTGGCACGTACAGGTTGTTGACTGTGGCTCTCTTTGCAGCATTGCAGTGCTCCTGTAACCGGACCTGAGAGTGCACCGGCAGGAGGCCAGCACTCAAAACCAGAGCTAAGTGTCTTGTTGTTTTTCTTTCAAACTGCTCTGCATAGGCTTGCTGGGGGGTGCACTAATGCATGGATGTATGTGTGATTCAATTTGGTATGTTTTTTCCCCCTAATCACCCAGAATCCTATGCAATTTTGAACCCTCTACCCGGTGTTCCTGCTTCCCGTACCTATCCAAGCAACATTCCCTAACCCTCTTTCCCCGCTGGGGTTGCGGATGCCTGTGTAAGCCCCAAACTTGCAGGCGCCAAAACCCTAGAGGGGGTGGTTGGTTTGTACCACTCCTAAGCCTGGACTACAGAAGGCCATGACAATGATGTCCAAGTTTGTTTGGATTGTGTATGTGTTCATGCAGGTAGTACATTTTCGTGCATTCCCTACTTTCATGTGTCATTCCTCCTCCCCTCTCCTGCCACTCATTCCAGTTATCCAGTGTGCCAACACCTGTCCCAACTGCATATCCCTGACCCTCCTTCCCCACCAGGGTCTCAGGGGCCTGTGTGAGTTTGACCTTGCAGGCACCCGGGACACAGTGGGGGTGGTTGTTTCGTGACACTCCTGCGCCTGTTCATGGGACCTGTGATAGTACACATCCGTTCATGGTGCATCATCCTATGTTATGTACCACACATGGTTCACATCCTGTTGTGGCATTGTTTTACTGTGCTACCTTGGTTGTTGCATCTTTGTGGTAGTACTTGGCCTTTGTGAGGTACTGCTACGTCAAGTCATCTACTGGAGGGTGTTCTGGTTTGTTTTTATGCCTTGGATTTTGTGATTTTGGAAATGAGTGTGGATTCTGAGGGTGCAGGCACCTTTTTACACACAAGGTGGGAGATGGTGACGAAGGGTAAAGGTGATCCTGTGGCCAGGCGGAATTGAGGGTTGAAGGCTCCATGACCCAGGTTCAGTGGGTCATGGTCATTTGTGAGGGAGGGGAGGTTGTTGTTGATAGTTGCCTTGCCCTGCAGTGGGATGGGAACTCTGACATTGTAATGGTGGTATCCTATGTACATGTTGTGTTCTGCTGATCAATGCCTGTTCATGTGTTGTGTTTACCTTTCAGGTGCGAGGGGATAGTTGTGGTTTGGCATGCTGGGGTGTACACATGGTGAATGTTCACATGTGATGTGTAGAGAACACTGATGGTCACTTGATTGCACATGCATATGTTGAGTGCATGTCCTTGCAGACCCACACACTTGCACTCTGATGCACTACATGTACTCCCACCCTTGCATATCCACGTGTACACTTTTTGCCTTCTGGTGCCCACTGTGTCCCTGCAGCACATGTTCTGTGACCAATTATGGATCCTGTACATGCCTAATTTGCTTTTTGATGTGGTCTGTCGCTTAGATGTAATGCTCAGGGTGTGCATCACACACAATGGCTGTTCACTGTGCTGTGCGCTGAGCAGTGTGTTGCAGGAGTAGGACACAGCACACAGAAGCTGCAGTGTTGATTTTGCAATGCACAATGTGCATGTAGACAGGCATTCATTGTTATGTTACGTCTACAACTCTTGTAATGCATTTGGAAATGACTTATTTTGGGTGGGAGGTTGTTGGTCTGTCATTTCATCTGATTCCAGGTCAGGCATCATTGTCTGATGCCACTGTACATTTTGGACATGGCAATGTGTACCTTATTGTTACTGTGTTGGTGTATGGGTATTGCTTGCCATGTCATGTTGTGGTTTTGGAGGGTTTGAGTGACATAACAGTGATGGCCATGGCCTGTTTTGCAGGTGTGTGTGATGCACACCTTGCATGTCAGGGTCATCCGCTTCTCAGAGCAACTAGCTTGGGGTAGATCTCTCTCTGCGGCAGGGCCCTCCCTCTGGAACAGCCTTCCTGCCTCACTTGAACTTGAGGGGAACCATCTCCGGTTTGGGAAGCACCTCAAGACCTTCCTCTTTGCTTCTGCTTTCTCTCAGCCTCTCCCTTGCAGAATTCTTCACTGGAACTGCACTGGATCTGCAACTGGGCCACTCTCACCGACCTCAGTCCCTGGCCCAGCCACTATCCACTTGCATTGCCTTCCTGGCAACCCCTGCACTGCGGTACTGTCTCTCTATCCCTACAGCCCCCCCTTCCCAGCACTTGGCTGCACTTACCTTTGCAGTTGCCACCAGCTGACCTATGTATTTGTTTTTTGGTCTACTTCCCCTGTACTGCACTCCCCCCCTCCCCTTCCCCTTGCACTTTTCCCTTCCCCCTACCCCTGCACTAGCACAATCTAAATGACACCTGGCCTAGTAGTACTGTTGTCTGTCTTCCCTTGTTCCCCCCTCCCTGCCTCATCGCACCTTGAAATACTTGTGTATAGGCCATATCATGTCATATGTCATATGTGTGCCTTTTGGTCACACAGGATAGCTTGTGTTTAAGTAGCTAGGGATGCAGACAATGTGGCACTTCCATGGCAACTATCTCAGGGTGGTAGGGTTGTGACAGTTGGCTGTCTCTTTGTCATCATCGATTGTCACCTTGTATGTGCCAGGCCTGTGTGCACTCCGCAGGGGTGGGAGTTTAGGTGAAAAATGTGGCACAAGCTGGGTCCGGGCTTCCTCGCCATGTGCCCTGTCCCCTCCCATGGGCAGCGCCTGTGCCTGAGGTTGGGGATGTGAGGGCACCACCATGTCCACCGGGACGCCCTGCCGTGTTGCAACATTGTGCAGGACACATGCTGCCACAATGATCCTGCACACTACTGGTGGTGCATAGAGTAGCTGCCCGCCAGAGCGGTCAAGGGAGCAGAAACGTGACTTGAGCACTCCGAATGTGCGCTCCACTATGGCCCTGGTTGCAATATGGGCGTTGTTGTATCTTACCTGGGGTGGTGTGGTGGGGTTCCGGATTGGCGCCATCATGTGGTTGCTCAGAGGGTAGGCACTGTCCCCTGGGGAGGTGATAATAGTTGAGATTATTAGGGTTTGGGTATTTGGCTGTGTGTGACTTGCATGCATGTGCAAGGGCATTTTTACTCACCTAGGAGCCAGGTGTCGCCATGCTGCCCAGCTTCCAGGGCCCGGCTCAGGGTGGACATTCTGTATATGAAACTGTCATGGGTGGAGCCAGGGTAGTTTGCATAGACAGAGGTGATGATTCCCTTTGCATCGCATACCTCCTGTACATTGATGGAATACCAGTGCTTGCGGTTTCAGTAGATGTGCTCAGTGGCCCTAGGTGGACGTAGGGCCACATGGTGCAATCTATGGCACCGAGCACTTTGGGGAAGTGTGCCACCCTGAAAAAATCCAGGAGAACGGACTGCCTTTCTGCGGGTGTTCTGGGCATGTATATGTGCCTGCGGACTGAGGGGCGCGCTGTCATGATTGCCAGTACCTGGTGTAGGCAGCGTTACTGCGTGGCCTGTGAGACCCCCCCACTATGGCAGTAGTCCGCTGAAATGACCCAGTGGCCAAAAAATGCAGGACATTGAGCACCTTCTCCAAGGGGCTCAATTCTTGGGAGCAAAGGGTGGGGATGTAAGGTCATCTTCCCACTCCCTGACCAGGTCTAGGATGATGTGGGGTGGAAACCTATACCTGCCATAGACCTGGTCGTCAGGCATCCCAAAAAGGCTTGTGCGTGGTGTGAAAATGCGTGACCTGGCTATTCTCCTCCTCCTGCGGTGTCCCACGATCAGTGCTGCGACAAATGCGGCATTCATCGTAGCTGTATATACGTGTTTGTTGTTTGCGCGCACTTTTGTACGGTGCGCGGGGACGCTTCCGCCTGCCTTCGTGTGGCGGACGCGTTGACGCCTGTGTGCGTCTTTTGCCGTGCGCGGGTTTACCGTATTTGGATCCATGAATACGGGTTGTTCGCGTACGTGTGGGCGTTCCGTGTAGTTCCCTGCAGTACTTCCCCAGTTATGCCTTCTTTTTCACGCGTTATTCCCCATTCCGTGTGTTACGCCCACTGTTCCGTCCACTTTGGTTGTGTGCGCCGCGCTATGTGCGCTTTTGCTGTGCGCGTAGCGCACGCCGTGTATGCTTGTGATGATACCACAGCCATATCGCAACTGCCAGCACCATCCATACACATACAACAGCATGAGCAGGCAAAGCTGAGCCAGACATCACATGCAACACAGGAAGTGCACTACACATGTACACACACCACCAGACTTGCATGCATGTGTACACCTCTGCCAAGTGTCGCAGTGTTCAGATGGGCATCCATGTCACATCTGCCTATCAGGCTTCCACATCCCGCTGTCACATGCATCCATGTTGCATCACTGTTGCACCCTTGTCAAATACACACAAATGCACATGTACACAGTGTTGATACATGCAGCTGAAAACAACATACATGCGTGACATCACGAACATGTCTAGTTACATACACATTCATCCAAACATGTGTGCCCACACAACTGCATTTGGCATGCAAGCCTACACACACAAGCACCATCCATGTCTCACACATTACAGCCCTCGCATGTGTTAGCCTCACGGCCCTGAACACCCCCACCCATACTCGACCCCATACAAACAGATGTGCAACCTGCACACTACTGAAACATCACCACACGCACAGCTCACAATCAGGTTGCATGTACACTTACCGCTCGACTCCAGACGGGTCTGCCTCTCAAGGACCTGGACGTGGAGCACTGGGGATATGTTTTCCAGGACCCTCATCTGATCTTCTGACAAGTGGCCCCGGCGCCCCTTGGCATCCGCTGCCTTCAAGAGGCGCCGGGCCTTGTTCAGGGTCCTGGACCTGAAGTCCTCCCAGCGCTTCTTGACATGTTGGAAGTCACGGACTGCCATCCCCTCCGCGTTGATGGCAGTCACGATGTCAGTCCAGATCCGAGTCCGTCCTTCCTTGTCGGCGCGGGAACTTCCGAAGAGGGCATCATATTGCCCCAGGACTTGCTCCACCAGGACACCAACTTCCCTGGCACTGAAGCTGGTGCCCTTCTGCCTCTCCGGCCGGGGGTTATCAGTGGTGCCAGATGTTGCAGTGCCCGACATGACAACCCCAGAGGCAGGAGTGGGTGGGCAACTGGGTCCTGGGGCTGGGCTGTGGAGCGATGGAATCCCAGTCGGGAGTCTTCGGTTCCAGCAGGGGTGGTCACAGCAACAGCACCCCTGGCTGATGTGCAGGCAGCAATGGCAGGGCATGTGGGCAGCAGGCAGTCAGGCAGCAGCAGATGGCAGGTGGGAGCGTGCTCGGGGCTCTGGGGGGCAGTAATTCGGCATTCTGAGCAGGAGCGTGGTCTTCCGTGTACTTACGCGTGGCCAGCTTGATACGGAGTGATTTGGCACGTGAAAATTCGGCATGTCAGCATGTAATTCGAGGAAAGGCCCTTAGTGTGTAAGCGCGCCTGCACACATACGCAATTTCATTGGACAGAAGGCCCCTCAAGCGCAAGCACCCCTGTGACGTGACGTGCACAGGCGTTCATGGGCATTTCAGCGCGCGTGAAAATCTGCACGTCCGCGTGTAATACGAGGAAAGGGCCCATGCGCGTAAGTGACGTGACACGCGCGTGCGTTTCCCTCAGCACGGGTTAAAGGTGAGCGGGCCCAGCAGTTCGCTGTACGTGCCTTTCGTGGAGACCGACGTGTGTTGCTGCTTCCTGTTGTTTCGTGCGCCATCACAACTTCACAGCTATCACGGACGTATCTCTTCTTTTGGCGGGGGGATTGGCTACGAGTGTTTTTCTGCATTGCGCTAGTCAGACGGTGAGTCGCACACGCTCTTTATCCCACTGCGGGTGCCCCTGTGTATCGCACCCATTTTCGATGTCATAGTAGCCTGCGTGTCCCATGCGTACGCGTTATTCGTGTTACTGGGTGCCACCGCGTACTGCGGGAGGTTGAATCCACGCACGTAGGCTGCAGGGTTGCGTGCACGGTTTTACTGCAGTTTTGGAGTGCCTGAGCGTTGCGTGACCCGTCACTACATCACCGGGGTCACATACAGCCTTGCAGGTGCAGGGGGGCTGTTAATATCTTGCTTCCCACCCCCTTCACCCCAATTGCCCAGGTCAATTGTGGTGTACACCTCCCATTGGCACCACTCCATCTGTGCCGGCACTACTACATCTGTGCCATGGTTGGGAGGCCACCAAAGGTGAGGGGTGCCTCAGCTGGGCGTACTCCTCGTGGCGGGCGTGGTCGGGGACGTGGCCGTGGTGACCAGGGAGTAGGGGGACTCCAGGGTGTCCAGGGCGGCCACAGAGGGGGAAGAGGCAGGGGTGCGCCACTTGAGCACAATGTTGTGCCATTTGTCGGTGCAGTCATGCCACCACCCCCTGTGGTTCCGGGGGATGCAGCTTCTGCATCTGGCACTGGCACCCATGTGACCCGGCAGTCCGTTCCATCGACTGCCACGGGCCCAAGGGTAGAGGTAGCTGCAGGTGCAGCTGTGGACACCGCCACCCAGGCTCGGGGTCTGCCAGCGCATGCTGCGTTGGCACTTGAGGAGCCCTTGGTAGATCTCCAACAGGCCAGGGGGTAAACCATAGGGGCAGGCTGGGCTGCTCAGACCAAGACACGTGTCCCTGGGGCAGTCATGTCATCTGCTGCCCCGAACAGCCGGGTGTTGGCAAGTGCAGGGGCAGATGCACCCAACAGCACCCCAGTTGTGAGTCTGCCAACCAGGACCGTTGCGGTCAATGACCCTGCCACAGCTTATGTTGCTGCGCAGGGTCCATTAGTGGGCACCCAGCTGCCATGGACACAAGTCAGGCCTTTGGTCATCCCTCCACCTGCCACTCCCTTGACTCAATCCACCGAACCCACTGGCCATACTGGTCAGGGTGGCATTAGCCAGCCAGGGTCTGTGCCACAGTCCAAGAGGAGGAAGGTTGCACCTGCAGCACAGGTAGGACCCCACACACAGCCACGACCTCCTGCACGTCGAGGAAGAAGCCTTTCTGTAAGCAGGAACTGGACTTCCTCGTGGACTACGTGCGGGGCCACAGCCGTGACATGCTAGTGGGTGCCAATAGTCAGACTACGGCTGCCCAACGTGACACCCACTGGAAGCATATTGCGGAACATGTCAGTTCATTCGGCCATGAGGTGCGCACGGCGCAAGAGTGCAAAAAGCATTGGAATGACATCACTAAGGCTAAGCGTGCCTCTAATTACAACTTGACTCTGGTGACTGGCGGTGGGCCTGCACCAGAGGAGGAAGAGCTCACTCCGCATGAGGCACTTGTTGCGGAGTTCATACCACCTGAATTGGTCGAAGGAGTGGGAGAGATGCTGGACTTTGATGCCCAGTCCAGTGAGTGTTGATGCGTGTTTGTTGAGGACGTGTGTGTTTCACTTGTGGGATGTGTTGTGCATGATTGCCGCTACATGTGACGTGTACATGGTTCTGATGTATATGGTACATGGTTCTGATGCACTACTCCTAGCTACCTATTGTCTCCAGCACCATGTGTGTCTGCGACACCCCAGGAAATAGCAACCAAAGTGCATGACCCACGTGCACCACAGGACTGTTAGGTGTTACCCCACTGCATTTTTGCCAAACTGTGCTATTTGAAGCTAGGTGTTACCCCACTGCATTTCTGCCAAACTGTGCTATTTGAAGCTAAGTGTTACCCCACTGCATTTTTGCCAAACTGTGCTATTTGAAGCTAGGTGTTACCCCACTGCATTTCTGTGTGCTATTTGAAGCTAAGTGTTACCCCACTGCATTTTTGCCAAACTGTGCTATTTGAAGCTAGGTGTTACCCCACTGCATTTCTGCCAAACTGTGCTATTTGAAGCTAGGTGTTACCCCACTGCATTTCTGCCAAACTGTGCTATTTGAAGCTAGGTGTTACCCCACTGCATTTCTGCCAATCTGTGCTATTTGAAGCTAAGTGTTACCCCACTGCATTTCTGCCAAACTGTGCTATTTGAAGCTAAGTGTTACCCCACTGCATTTTTGCCAAACTGTGCTATTTGAAGCTAGGTGTTACCCCACTGCATTTCTGCCAAACTGTGCTATTTGAAGCTAGGTGTTACCCCACTGCATTTCTGCCAAACTGTGCTATTTGAAGCTAAGTGTTACCCCACTGCATTTCTGCCAAACTGTGCTATTTGAAGCTAAGTGTTACCCCACTGCATTTTTGCCAAACTGTGCTATTTGAAGCTAGGTGTTACCCCACTGCATTTCTGCCAAACTGTGCTATTTGAAGCTAGGTGTTACCCCACTGCATTTCTGCCAAACTGTGCTATTTGAAGCTAGGTGTCACCCCACTGCATTTTTGCTGCCTACCACTATTCCTGCGCATATTCCGTTTACAAAGCCACCTTTTTCAAATAACACCCACATTGATACTCCTACTCTGCTCACACAACGCCAGCGCAGTACTGCAGAAAATGCTAACTATATTACTCATCTTCTGTGCAATGGCCACGCCCGCATCCTTAGACACTCCCATCCAGGATACTAACTCAGGAGCCCCCCCTCCCCAGCCAGGCAAGCCTCACCTACACAACTAGGTACTATCCTGTCCCTTCCTACCCTAGATATCATTGCAAGTCAGGTCCTACAACTTTTGCCTCCCACCCTTGCACTATCACCGAAAGAAACAACAAACTTCGCGCTAGACTCTCTAAACTTCATGAGCCGCCCCGAAGATTCCTGCCTGATTCCAAATGCGAAGCCAAAAGTTCTACCAAAGGCACCACTATCCCCACAACCAAGTCCAAACCTATCATTCATACAAATATCTCGGCAAATACGGATGTACATTCTTACAAAGGAGCTCTCCTCAATACCAGATCACTGGTTGCACATGCCCTTGATATTGCAGACCTAATTATCAAAGACAAATTAGACTTTATTGCTCTAACTGAAACGTGGCTCCACAATGCAGCAGGCCCATCTCTAATGCTAGCCATCCCAGACGGCTACACTATATCTAGGCAAGACCGGGTAGGTAACCGGGGCGGTGGCATCGCCATCATATCGAAAGTAAGTTTAGCTCTCAGACTAGCCCCGACCCAAACTCTGCAATCGTGTGAATCCCTCACCGCCAAACTCCCTATAAACAATACCCAATCCCTCACTATCCACTTGATCTACAGACCACCAGGTCCACTTGGAACCTTCGAGGAAGATCTACACAACCTAATTTCTAACAATGCAAAAACCACCTCTCAACTACTGCTTCTAGGGGACCTTAATTTAGGGTTCAACGACCCAGCAGACATACATGCCTCTACCATAGCCAATACGATCTCATCACTCGGACTCTCACAAAAAGTCAACCTACCCACCCACCTGAAGGGTAGAACCCTAGACTGGGTTGCTGATGCCAATTGCTCAGCGGTCATCTCCGCCACCACACCACTTCCCTGGACCGACCATTCGCTGGTCTCATTTAACCTATTGACCTCTAGATCACCTACCACAACTGTGTCACTGGCACCACCCTGCCTCACAAGAAACATGAAAAATATCTCAATAGAAAAAATCATCCCAGCTATCCTTCCAACCCTAAACGCATTGCCAGACAATCTAGATCCCAACACACTAGTTCACGAATATAATAAAATCATGTTAACTACCATGGACAAAATTGCCCCACTCAAACTTCGCTCCAGTAAGCCTAAAACTCATTTAAACAAATGGTACACACCCGAACTCAAAGTCCTCTGTCTAAAAAAGCGCAAATGTGAAGCTGATTGGAAATTATGCCCCTCCAGTGAAAAGAAAGCCATCCTGGACACGATTTCTCGTCATTACAAAGCTGAAATCTGCTTAGCTAAACGGAATTCCTATAACATCCGCATTGCCAACTCCAACTCAAGTATGAAGGAACTCTTCTCCATACTAAAGGAACTTGAGTCACCCATAGCCACACCCGACACCTGCACCAAGAACCAGACCTGGTGCACAGACATCCAACAAGCACTAGCAAATAAAATAAACACCCTACAAAATAAAATTCATCTAAAAAAAGATTCCCTAAACCTCACTAACCCTCCCACATCTCCGCCCAAAGCCTCACCAAGTACACACACTAACTCATTCACCTTCTCTAAAACTACCTCCCTTGAGGTTGAGAAAATCATCCTCTCTCTTAAACCATCAAACTGTAAAGGCGATATCTGCCCTGCACACATAATAAAGGACGCAGCCAGAGACCTGTCACCCTTTATCTCCAAACTTATAAACGCCTCCTTCTCCTCAGGCAGTATCCCCTCCAACTTAAAACAATCTTGGGTACTCCCCCTCCTCAAAAAACAGACGCTCGATCCCCTCATCCCTACCAACTACCGACCCATCACAACGGTACCCTTCCTACTGAAAATCTTGGACAAAGTTGCCTATGTCCAGATTCAAAAATACCTAGAACTACACAAGCTACTAGGCTCCAGACAATCAGGTTTCCGCCCACTACACGGCACGGAAACAGCCCTCATCGATCTGAAAACCCAAATTGATGATCTGAGGGACAAGGGCAAGACAGCACTCCTCCTCTTACTTGACCTCTCCGCGGCTTTCGACCTCGTCGACCACAAGGTCCTCTGCAGACACCTTGACTCAGCTGCTCATTTCTCCCCAGAAGCTATCAAATGGATTGAATCCTTTCTGAGTGAGAGAACTATGAGAGTCTTCTCCCCTTCAGCAGCAGCAGACCCCTCTCCTATCACTTGCGGAGTCCCGCAGGGCTCATGCGTCTCCCCCACCCTATATAACATCTTCACCAAACCCCTGTTCGACGATCTGGACCATCTGGGTGTCACCTACACTAATTATGCTGATGACACTCAGATTCTCCTCCCACTTTCAGGGGATCACAGTAAGGACAGTGAGTTGGTGAATAGGGTATATCTCATCATTCAGGCATGGATGGCATCTCATGGTCTATGCTTGAATGATGACAAGACAGAGCTCATCATCTTAGGTACCCCTGCTAATATCAACAAACTAGGCCTTGAATATGCCGAATTCAACATAGATGGTAATCTCATCAGAGTATCCAGGGAAGTAAAAACCCTTGGCTTTTATCTGGATGCCACTATGTCATTCACTAAACAGGTTAACTCACTAGCATCTACCACTGAGTACACTTGCAAATTAATAAGGGCAGGCAGACCATTCCTATCCAATGACAGCTGCCTGATCCTGGCAAGAGCACTCATACTATCTAGGCTTGATTATTGTAATGCCCTCTATAGCGGTGCCAACAAAGCCATTATCCACAGGCTCCAAATCCTACAAAACAATGCCTTGAGAGCTGCCCTCGGCATTAATAAGAGAGATCATATCTCAACCATTAGACGCCAACAGAAATGGCTCTCTACAGACAACAAAATCAAACTAAAGTTGGCCTCCCTAACCCATAAAGCCCTCAACAATGCCGCCCCCAGCTATCTGATGGACAAGGTAAGGAGAAAGTCCTCCATCCGACAAACAAGAACTATCAATTCCAACCGTCTGATAATCCCCAGATTCAAACTCTCCACCATTGGTGGGAACAGTTTCCCGGTGAAAGCTGCCACGCTCTGGAACTCTCTGCCTCACAACCTAAGAGCTGACCAACCATACTCGCACTTTAGAAGACACCTCACCAGTCACCTTAACTCCAATAACCCTTGTATTTAGCTGCACTTTCCTACACCTATGTATAGATAGTGATACTTTTGTTTGTATTTCTGCCTTCGCCTCTAACGGCCCTGCACACTTCTGTACACTTACCTCCTGTATAGATTTTGACTTTTAATGTTTGAAGACTTGTATACCTCTTATTCCTTATTACCTCTGTAATCCTGAATATTCTTTTAGGTTTACCCGCCTCTAACAGCCCTGTACATATCTGTATATTTACCCCTGCATAGATTTTTGACTTTGTATGTATGAAGATTTGTATATTTTTATTCCTGTAATTCTGATTATTTTTATTACTACCTCAAAGTGTATATTTCTGCAACATTGTAAGCTTCGAATTATCTTTTGCCTGCGCCCTGTTGCCCCTGGGTAAGGTGCGCCATACAAATAAATAAACAAACAAACAAACAAACATAAGTAATGCAATGCTTCCGTCGTGCATGTCTCCTCTGCCTGCATGCGGGGACTCCATGTAGGCATGCTCCCTTGCACCTCCTCCGCCACTCTGCACCCCAGTTCCACCTTTGCACTGGTGTTCTTCAATCTTGCCAATGTATACTTTCTTGTTCATGCGACCTGTGTAGATGCTCACTTCCAGCGTAGAATCTGCCAAACATATGCCATGTGGTGCAGCCTTAGTACTTGATGCAGGGTATCTCACTTGTACTGTGCATAGGTCAGATGTCCCGCAGGGACATGAGTGCCCATTCATGCTCCATGTGCATTGCACGCATGCCCCTATGTGTCCTTGACTAGATGATCACTGTAATACAAGTCCTTGGTTACATACATTGCCTGCCATCTCATCAGCCTTCCCATGTCAACTGTGGCTCAGTCCTGCGTTGCACACATGTTTAGGGTCTGACAATCTGTGTGGCTCACAGGCCTCAGCCTGTTCAATGGCCAATGACTCAGTCCAACTGTTGTTGTGTCTTCTTCACACATGGGCAGAATCCAGAGTTTTCATCTTGTGTCCTGCTTACTGTCTCAGCATCATTTGCAGTGTTGTCACTTGAATCACATTAAGCTGTTGATGCCAGTCAACACTGCCTGTCAATACACAGGTGTATGGTCAGCCTTTTGATACCATGCTAGGCATCCCTGCTTTGGTACTGGGCTGGAGGGGTGCTTGGCTTCTAGATATGGTACACATTGAATGCACAATGCACGTGATGTCTGAATTTGACATTGCACTGCCTTCACATTTCCTGGCACACACCATGGAGTCCTTGTACATGTAGGAGGTGAGTGGCGTACACATTTTCTGCACTGCATAGACCCACTTCCATGGAAACTGCCACCTTTCAACAGGTCTGATAACAGAAGCAATTCAAAGTTGACCCAGCATGCATGCCAGGTTATATGTTGTGTGTCACATGTCTGCCTGATGCGTTTGCTGTCGGTGTGTGTTTGTGTTGTGTGCTTCTGACATGTGTAGTGACCTTTTTCTCTCTTTTTTTCAGGTGATGATGCAATGGAGGCGGAGGATGGTGTTGTCATGCCAGACACAGGGTTGTTACCACTACATCAACCTGGCACTAGTGGGGGTCGTGGGGTGGTAGGCCACGAAAACCCCCAAGTGCTACAGTCCATCTTGTCTCTGGCTGCCTATGAGTCCAGCCTTGATGACGACTCTGACGTCCATGTTGAGTTGGATGAGCATCAAGTCCATGTGTCAGGGGTAAGTGATTCTGATGTGGACACTCCTCTGTCTGCGACACCTGCACTGAGGGATCAGACAGTCTTGGTTCCTCCGCCCGTGGTGGATCGGGACGCAGGGTCACCCTCCACACCAGTCACTGATGTGCCTGGGACATCACGTCGACGGGGGCATGTAGTCGTGCAGCCGCGGGCGGTGCCAAAACAGCGAGGACCCCCGGTCCTTGGGTCCCGCAGGGGTCAAGCCCGGCAACGTGGTCGCCGCGCGCAACCGCAGTATACTGAGTAGGAGCAAGACATGACTGCCAATTCAGAACGGCAGGGGGCAGCAATGGAGAACATCGCTGAGAGCATGGAGCATGTGGCCCGATCTGTGCTCCCCCCTGCTAGGCAGGCGCTTCTCCAGCAGCAGGCGGCACGCTCCACGGCCCGCTCGCTCAGGCTGGGCATGGCGGCCTCAGACAGGGCACGCCAGGCTGAAATGTCGTCTCTGCATCAAGCAATTGCTGCTCACGCAGAGGCACACATGGATGCCCTGAGGCATGAGTATGCTTCTCTCAGATCCACTCTGGGTGTCCTTATGATGTCCCAGAGGCAGCAGGCAGAGGAGAGGTTTGCACAGCTTGAGCGTACCATCTCTGCTGAGCTACAGGCTTGCCGGGAGGTACAGCAGTTGTCCAGCCAGGCCTTGCAGGAGGAACTCTGTGTTACACGTGCTACCTTGCAAGAGGAAGCACGTGTATCACGTGAGGTCCTGCATGCAGACCTACGTCACATTGCCACACAGAACCAGGTTCACCCGTCCGGCAGACTTGCTGCCGACGAGGGGCAAGCTGCGGCTAGGCGTGGCCAGGCTACTGTGCCACGTCCTCCTTTCCAGGATGAGCCAGACTCGGACGACCATCTATCTCCCACATAGGTCGGGCTGTGCAGGCGTTGAGCCCATGGAGGTTTTTATTTTGGCTCAGCATCATCGCATGTGGATGTTGAGCAGCACCATATACCTCCCACCTCCTGGGTGCCTCTCCTCCCCCCCGGGTCATATGTGGGCATTTTTGATTTTTCTTTTAGCTTAGTTAGTTAAGTTTCTGTTTGATAGTTAGTTTAATTAGGTAATGTAGATTTTCCATAGTTAGTGTAATTAGTTAATATAGTTTAAAATTGCTTGTCTATGAGCTTTCATGTGATGGTGCGGTGCTTTGTGGCTTTTGAAGGCATCCACTGTCTGTTCCAGCTGGGCCCTTCAGGCTTGTCTTGTGTATGTGTTTGGTGTTTGGGGTCCTTGACTCACATATGCCACTCCTGCCTCCCTTATCCATGGGCTCGCAAGGATGGTTAGGTGTCACAAACTTTTACACAAGGGCATTGGACTGTCATATCTGTGGCATGTCTGGTGCTGTGTGACTTGTGTTTACACCCCTAGTGGGGATGATTTTGGTGTTATTGTCCACTGTTAAGCTTTTGCTAGATGGGATGTTTCATGATCAATGTGTACATTAATTTCTATGCATTGTGTAGTATGTTTCTTATCTTTACTGTACACGTGCTTGTTGCAATTCATGCTGTAGATAGTGTTCCACACTTTGGATGTGAAAGACGGACTGATGGTGTGATTTATGCTGTGACTCTCTGACATGGTCAAGTAATGAGATGCCTGAAGAGACACACACAGATGACTTTGAAGCATTAATCATGTGTTTCATGACCTATCTGCAGGGGGATGAGCCTCCAGAGCACCTTTGCCAGCAGACATGGCCCATTGGACGACGGAATTCTGGACACATTTGTTGGTGCCCACATGCACATATGTGCACAAGCAGAGGCACAGGGATTGCAGACCTACATCCTAGAACTGCTGACGTGTTCCAAGGAACTCCAGGCAAGGTGAGCAGCACAGGGGGGCCACAACAGAGCAAAGCTTGCACCAGGCGAGTTGCACATGCAGGCTTAGCCACAGCACTGAGGGTGAGCTTGGACGGATATTGGTGTTGAAGCACACAATGCAGCTCAGATGTGTTTGTGGACTGATGGCTGTTGATTGTAAGGTTGTCTGGGACACCTGCAGGGGCAGTGGCACATACCCTCCGGTACACCAAGGTCCATCGAGGCACTTGCATCAACCATGTAGCCTTCCGAGACATGGAAAGGGGCAGCTCACAGGGACATACAGCAAGGGACATACTCGGGTGCAGTGCATTTCATTTCCATGTACTTTATGATGAATGCACTGCCAACTTTGTTTCGGTCATGGTGGTATGCAACTTGCTCTGAAGTCATAGCTTGCTATATGGGTCTGTCTGCTTACCCAGGGAACATTGCATGTTGTGTGAATTGTGACACATTGGTGATCCATTTGCCACGCACCCACCGGCAGCTGACTTACTGCATTGACTGTGTATGACCCGTCACAGGGGTAATGTTATATATGGGTACAAAGCATCTACACCAGATTGTCTGTTTGTGGAGTAGTTTGTTGCTATGGGGCATGTTTGGTGGTGTGTTTTTGTGTAATTGGCACGTACAGGTTGTTGACTGTGGCTCTCTTTGCAGCATTGCAGTGCTCCTGTAACCGGACCTGAGAGTTCACCGACAGGAGGCCAGCACTCAAAACCAGAGCTAAGTGTCTTGTTGTTTTTCTTTCAAACTGCTCTGCATAGGCTTGCTGGGGGGTGCACTAATGCATGGATGTATGTGTGATTCAATTTGGTATGTTTTTTCCCCCTAATCACCCAGAATCCTATGCAATTTTGAACCCTCTATCCTCTACCCGGTGTTCCTGCTTCCCGTACCTATCCAAGCAACGTTCCCTAACCCTCTTTCCCCGCTGGGGTTGCGGATGCCTGTGTAAGCCCCAAACTTGCAGGCGCCAAAACCCTAGAGGGGGTGGTTGGTTCGTACCACTCCTAAGCCTGGACTACAGAAGGCCATGACAATGATGTCCAAGTTTGTTTGGATTGTGTATGTGTTCATGCAGGTAGTACATTTACGTGCATTCCCTACTTTCATGTGTCATTCCTCCTCCCCACTCCTGCCACTCATTCCAGTTATCCAGTGTGCCAACACCTGTCCCAACTGCATATCCTTCCCCACCAGGGTCTCAGGGGCCTGTGTGAGTTTGACCGTGCAGGCACCCGGGACACAGTGGGGGTGGTTGTTTCGTGACACTCCTGCGCCTGTTCATGGGACCTATGATAGTACACATCCGTTCATGGTGCATCATCCTATGTTATGTACCACACATGGTTCACATCCTGTTGTGGCATTGTTTTACTGTGCTACCTTGGTTGTTGCATCTTTGTGGTAGTACTTGGCCTTTGTGAGGTACTGCTACGTCAAGTCATCTACTGGAGGGTGTTCTGGTTTGTTTTTATGCCTTGGATTTTGTGATTTTGGAAATGAGTGTGGATTCTGAGAGTGCAGGCACCTTTTTACACACAAGGTGGGAGATGGTGACGAAGGGTAAAGGTGATCCTGTGGCCAGGTGGAATTGAGGGTTGAAGGCTCCATGACCCAGGTTCAGTGGGTCATGGTCATTTGTGAGGGAGGGGAGGTTGTTGTTGATAGTTGCCTTGCCCTGCAGTGTGATGGGAACTCTGACATTGTAATGGTGGTATCCTATGTACATGTTGTGTTCTGCTGATCAATGCCTGTTCATGTGTTGTGTTTACCTTTCAGGTGTGAGGGGATAGTTGTGGTTTGACATGCTGGGGTGTACACATGGTGAATGTTCACATGTGATGTGTAGAGAACACTGATGGTCACTTGATTGCACATGCATATGTTGAGTGCATGTCCTTGCAGACCCACACACTTGCACTCTGATGCACTACATGTACTCCCACCCTTGCATATCCACGTGTACACTTTTTGCCTTCTGATGCCCACTGTGTCCCTGCAGCACATGTTCTGTGACCAATTATGGATCCTGTACATGCCTAATTTGCTTTTTGATGTGGTCTGTCGCTTAGATGTAATGCTCAGGGTGTGCATCACACACAATGGCTGTTCACTGTGCTGTGCGCTGAGCAGTGTGTTGCAGGAGTAGGACACAGCACACAGAAGCTGCAGTGTTGATTTTGCAATGCACAATGTGCATGTAGACAGGCATTCATTGTTATGTTACGTCTACAACTCTTGTAATGCATTTGGAAATGACTTATTTTGGGTGGGAGGTTGTTGGTCTGTCATTTCATCTGATTCCAGGTCAGGCATCATTGTCTGATGCCACTGTACATTTTGGACATGGCAATGTGTACCTTATTGTTACTCTGTTGGTGTATGGGTATTGCTTGACATGTCATGTTGTGGTTTTGGAGGGTTTGAGTGACATAACAGTGATGGCCATGGCCTGTTTTGCAGGTGTGTGTGATGCACACCTTGCATGTCAGGGTCATCCGCTTCTCAGAGCAACTAGCTTGGGGTAGATCTCTCTCTGCGGCAGGGCCCTCCCTCTGGAACAGCCTTCCTGCCTCACTTGAACTTGAGGGGAACCATCTCCGGTTTGGGAAGCACCTCAAGACCTTCCTCTTTGCTTCTGCTTTCTCTCAGCCTCTCCCTTGCAGAATTCTTCACTGGAACTGCACTGGATCTGCAACTGGGCCACTCTCACCGACCTCAGTCCCTGGCCCAGCCACTATCCACTTGCATTGCCTCCCTGGCAACCCCTGCACTGCGGTACTGTCTCTCTATCCCTACAGCCCCCCCTTCCCAGCACTTGTCTGCACTTACCTTTGCAGTTGCCACCAGCTGACCTATGTATTTGTTTTTTGGTCTACTTCCCCTGTACTGCACTCTCCCCCCTTCCCCTTGCACTTTTCCCTTCCCCCTACCCCTGCACTAGCACAATCTAAATGACACCTGGCCTAGTAGTACTGTTGTCTGTCTTCCCTTGTTCCCCCCTCCCTGCCTCATCGCACCTTGAAATACTTGTGTATAGGCCATATCATGTCATATGTCATATGTGTGCCTTTTGGTCACACAGGATAGCTTGTGTTTAAGTAGCTAGGGATGCAGACAATGTGGCACTTCCATGGCAACTATCTCAGGGTGGTAGGGTTGTGACAGTTGGCTGTCTCTTTGTCATCATCGATTGTCACCTGGTATGTGCCAGGCCTGTGTGCACTCCGCAGGGGTGGGAGTTTAGGTGAAAAATGTGGCCAGAAGCTGGGTCCGGGCTTCCTCGCCATGTGCCCTGTCCCCTCCCATGGGCAGCGCCTGTGCCTGTGGTTGGGGATGTGGGGGCACCACCATGTCCACCGGGACGCCCTGCCATGTTGCAACATTGTGCAGGACACATGCTGCACAATGATCCTGCACACTACTGGTGGTGCATAGAGTAGCTGCCCGCCAGAGCGGTCAAGGGAGCAGAAACGTGACTTGAGCACTCCGAATGTGTGCTCCACTATGGCCCTGGTTGCAATATGGGCGTCGTTGTATCTTACCTGGGGTGGTGTGGTGGGGTTCCGGATTGGCGTCATCATGTGGTTGCTCAGAGGGTAGGCACTGTCCCCTGGGGAGGTGATAATAGTTGAGATTATTAGGGTTTGGGTATTTGTCTGTGTGTGACTTGCATGCATGTGCAAGGGCATTTTTACTCACCTAGGAGCCAGGTGTGACCATTTTGCTGCCCAGCTTCCAGGGCCCGGCTCAGGGTGGACATTCTGTATATGAAACTGTCATGGGTGGAGCCAGGGTAGTTTGCATAGACAGAGGTGATGATTCCCTTTGCATCGCATACCTCCTGTACATTGATGGAATACCAGTGCTTGCGGTTTCGGTAGATGTGCTCAGTGGCCCTAGGTGGACGTAGGGCCACATGGTGCAATCTATGGCACCGAGCACTTTGGGGAAGTGTACCACCCTGAAAAAATCCAGGACAACGGCCTGCCTTTCTGCGAGTGTTCTGGGCATGTATATGTGCCTGCGGACTGAGGGGCGCGCTGTCATGATTGCCAGTACCTGGTGTAGGCAGCGTGACTGCGTGGCCTGTGAGACCCCCCCCACTATGGCAGTAGTCCGCTGAAATGACCCAGTGGCCAAAAAATGCAGGACATTGAGCACCTTCTCCAAGGGGTTCAATGCTTGGGAGCAAAGGGTGGGGGATGTAAGGTCATCTTCCCACTCCCTGACCAGGTCTAGGATGATGTGGGGTGGAAACCTATACCTGCCATAGACCTGGTCGTCAGGCATCCCAAAAAGGCTTGTGCGTGGTGTGAAAATGCGTGCCCTGGCTATTCTCCTCCTCCTGCGGTGTCCCACGATCAGTGCTGCGACAAATGGGGCATTCATCGTAGCTGTATATACGTGTTTGTTGTTTGCGCGCACTTTTGTACTGTGCGCGGGGACGCTTCCGCCTGCCTTTGTGTGGCGGACGCGTTGACGCCTGTGTGCGTCTTTTGCCGTCCGCAGGTTTACCGTATTTGGATCCATGAATACGGGTTGTTCGCGTACGTGTGGGCGTTCCGTGTAGTTCCCTGCAGTACTTCCCCAGTTATGCCTTCTTTTTCACACGTTATTCCCCATTCCGCGTGTTACGCCCACTGTTCCGCCCACTTTGGTTGTGTGCGCCGCACTATGGGCGCTTTTGCTGTGCGCGTAATGCACGCCATGTATGCTTGTGTGCGCCATGGCGGGATTGGGCGCACGGACAGCGGGAAACACGCGCAGCGTCTTCCTTGAATCGCACACGTGCGCGTGCGCTGCATTTCTCGCGCTTGCACTCCCTTGCGCCTGCTTGCGCATGGATATTCGGCACACGTCTGTTCCATGAATCGGCCCCTAAGTCTGTAGCTGGTAAATTGAACGAGTTATGCAAGATCTAGAAAGGTTCACTTTGAGTAAAATGAAGTTACGAAAATAGGAAAGGAAATCAGTTATGGCAAGGACAGTTTTACATTACACTAGAGTTTTCAGGCTAGGCCACCAAAGAGGGACACAGTAAGCTCCAGTGTTCATTCGCAAATTCAACCCTCTCACCCCAGTGCCCAACCTTGGCAGAACCAGTCCGATCACTCGAAATAGGACTAATGGTTTAGGATTACACAAGGCAACATTACTAAAGACATGGCCCTAGCACTAGAAATCAAAGCAGGATTACAAGAATGATTCTGACGGTTTTAACAAGTTAGCAAGATAGGGATAGAATGCCTTAGAGTGAGATAAGGACAAATACAAGATAGGCTATGAATTTAATTGGGTACGGATGATACTTACAGTCCACTTTTAGTTTGGGATTTTGGACCGTCAAGGGTTCTGGTCACTACATTGCAGGGCAGTTCTGGTCACTGGATGGCACTGCTGGACTGGAATAGCAAATCTTGTCGCTGGATACTGAAGATCAGCTGGATGACAGGGTGGTAGGATGAATGCAGTTAGTGGGATTAGGAGGCTTCCCAAAACACCACAGCTTTCCTTTGGTTATTTGGGGATTTTAGTGGGTTTTCAAAATTGAGGCCTTCATTGAGCAGGATCAGCCATGCTTGGGTTTTGCAGTGGGCCCTGGAGTAGGATTAGGAATGCTTTGGCCTTGTAGTTGGGGTCTGGAATCTGGATGGATGGAACAGGAACAGGACGCCAGCTCAGGAAATTAGGAAGAGTGTATCTAGAGTCTTGTCAGGGACTCTTTTTTATAATGCCTAGTGACATCAACAAAGCATATGACTGGGACAGGCTTAACTAAACACGCCTCTAGCAACGGGATTGGACAAGGATGACAATCTCTGGCTCGCTCTCAGCTGGTTGGATTTCAGGAAAATGATGTCAGAATTATAATTGGAGTTTTACAATGTCCAAAAACTCCCACAATTACTTTACCTAAAATCCAATTTTGCCAAAAACATACATTTATACCATTGCATCCTCTTAGCAAATTATATAAAAACGTTTCATATTTTGTGCAGCACATGTCAGTCCAATCCTCCAGTCCGTGGGACCTTGCTTCGCCCTTCTGATACATTTTGGTGATTTAATTGATTGAGCATGAAAAGATTCAACATAAAATCCCAGAACTATCTACATGTATGCGGATTATCCCAAGGGAGGTATGCACACAAATTTATAATTACAAGATTTATACTTTTCTATTTATCCTCAATACTTTGCCTTTCTGTCCCCAAGGTGTGAGTGAATTCTATGATGTCTCAAAAGAAAGCACAAAAAAATCACCTTTAAACTGGAAAATGTTTACAATGTTTCCAAGTCTTGCTGCAGAGATAAAACTCTTTAAAGTTTATTCATGAAATAGTCTTTGGGAACAAATGGCAATCCTTTGTCCATGGGTCATTTTTTTTCCTTTCCTTCAACTGCTGCCAACTGTCATTTCCATCAGAGCATGACGGGGGTTTTTCCCTTGATTGAAGTTTTATTGCCCCTTCACACCTCAGCCTTCTTCCCTTGGAGCTTCATTGTCAGGGTCCCAGCCGAGACGAAAGTCTTTTTAACCCCGTAATTATAAGGGGGTTGTTAGCATCTGCTGAGAGAGAACCCTCCTTTTCGTGGCACCCCTCCAAGCAGAAAACCTGTTTTTCAACTTGCAACTCCAGCCACCATAGTTTTAACCTTTATTTTCTGATCTTAGATTCAGAATTAAAACAAACCGGTTGCATAAAATAACCCATGTTCTGTAGCCTCACCAGCAACAAACCCCTTCATATTGCTAAATACTGGCAGGCTTTCATTCACAAGTGTACTGTTCCAACACACAGCCATTTGTTTTTCTTCAGTTTGCAAAAGCCAATTTTTTACTCGTGGTGCAGCTGGCCTTCCTTCTTAAATCCAACTTTTCACCTCCAGCATATTCACACACTGCCTTGCAGCTATAGTTATTCTCTTGAATGCTGGAGTTAGTCTGAAGCACGGATACTTTGAAACAGACATGGCTCAGCTAGTTAGAGTCTCTCTCTGAACAGCTGAGTTTTGGATACTTTTGCAAAGAAAATGAACGCATTTCCTGTGTAAGTAAAAGGAAATTTCCTGGTTGAATATTTTTTTTTTTTTAGAGTTACTTTGATATGACTTGTCAATTCAGAATCATGCCTGGTTTTGCTGATGCACAGTGAGACACACAGGGCCTGGTCGGACTTTTAATCAAAGTGGCTTTAAGGAAAAGAGGGAATTAGCGTCACAGCAGCATTTTTTTAAAGATGAAAAAAGGGTTTCTTTTCAATGGGGATTTTTGTTTTTGCAGCAAAGCAACACTGCTTTTTCTTTTTCTTCCTTTTGTTTATGTCGGAACACACTGGAAATCTCCTTCAATGTCCCCCCTGGTTCCATCCTGCCCGATGTTTGCTTGGCAGGACGGTACAGCCATCTTTTTGTTGCTGCCAAAATGCAGTTTTGAGGTCCTGGTGCGCATAGGAGCCAGCGCAGCCAGGTTACTCTTTCTTGCGCAAATGCATCTTGGTGATGTTGAGAAATGCTGTTGAGTGGGTCAATATATCCCACCCCCCGACTCTTCTGAGATTTCAAGTCGAGGGAGAATTGGGCAAGTGGGATTTCTTCTTGGGACAAAGCAGGATCAGTCAGGTATGAGTCCTTCTTCCATCAGAGAGCGGTGCGTCACGCTCCTCTCGTGGCCTCTGGTTGGAACATGGAACAACACCCCCAGCATTCTCTTGGATCTTCCTTCATGGTGTTAAGCGACAACCCCAGATTTCCTGGGGTTTACTCTTCCCAGGTCCCTGAGGAGGTCCTCCTGGTAGTGATGGTGCACCCAGTACAAATCTATGAAAGAGAACACAACCCAGTTACTACCATTTCCAACTACCTGCCCACCAATATGGTTGACTGCAGTGGGATGCGCAGGCATTTAATGATGAGAATTGATAATGAAGAAAAATACTCCCTGTTACATAATTATACTATAACTCTTATCTTTTCCAGTCTGGTTCTTCTTTTTCTCATTCTCATGTTTCAGATGTCTCCTCTATTTGACTCTCTCTTGGCTCCACAATTTGCTGCAAAGTGTGCCTACAGTGACAACTCTTAAGCTGATTAATATGGACCCATTTCTCTTCTGTCAATTCGCCTTTGGGGATGCAGATTCTGTAGACGACAGGTGAGATTTTATGTACAATTTCAAAAGGTCCTCGTCAGCTAGGCAAAAATATGGGCTCTTTGGTCTGGTTTCATTGGAAATTGTACACGTAGATCTTGTCTCCTACTTGGTATTCCTTTTTGGTTGGTTATCGATCATACTGAGTCTTCATCCCCTCTGCAGATCTTTCTAGATTCTGCTGAGCGTGCGCAAAAGCATGTTGAAGGTGTTTTCTTAGATTCTCAACATACTCATGAGTTGTAGAGGCGTTGGTCAGTGTCTGCTCTTGTGTTCTATTGAGCAGATGCTGAGGTAGCACCATGCTTCGTCCAGCCATCAGCTCAAATGGAGACATTTTAGTTGCAGAAGAAGCTGTAGATCTGATGGCTCTCAGGACAAGTGGTAATCGGATGTCCCAACTTGGCCCAGAATCTGCCACAAACTTTTTTAGAATGCTCACAATGGTTTTATTGTACCTCTCAACTCCACCACTAGAGGACCAGCTGTATGCAATGTGAAGTTTCCTTTTTACCCCAAGTATATCCCACATCTTTGTCATCACTTTGCTGGTGAAGTGACTACCTCGGTCTGACTCAATCCTTTGCGGTAGGCCAAAATGCAAGAAGATGTGATTGATCATCAGGTCAGCTGCTGTTTCTGCCTTGCAATTTGGGGCCTGGAGACATTCCACCCATTTGGTAAACAAGCATGTTACGGTTAACATGTACTTGTTCCCCCTAGAGGAGCGAATCACTGGCCCGATGAAATCTACTTATAAATATGACCAAGGCAGTGTCATTGCCCTCTTCTGGAGGGGAGCTCGGTGTGTGAGTGAAGTTGGCTGAAATTTTGCACACATAAGATACCCGTTCAGGTATTGGTCGATGTCCTGCCCCATGTGTGGCCAGTATGCAAACTCTCGCAAGATTTCTAAAGTAGTGTGAAAACCCTGATGACCGGCTGTGGCCACTTCATAGGCGTGACTCAGCATCAGGCTTCGGAATGAGGTAGGGACCGCCCACTGGTCACAGCCAGATATGGATCTCCTTACCAACAAATCGTCTTGGATTCGGAAAATTTTTGGACCTTTCATCAACACTCTCAGATCCTCTTTCCCAATGTAATTGGCATCCATCAGGGGAAAGTTCTCAAGGTCCTCAACGTGTTGATAAAATTTAGCAAACATCGGATCCCCTTTTGTGCCGTGATTAAATCAGCATCTGGGGTCTCCTTACTCCATTGGGCAGTTGAGAGATCATTGAGAGCATTTGTCTGGGACCTAGTGATAGCAGTGACCTGGATTTCCTCCAACAGGGTCTTGATCTCCAGGAGATTCCCCTGGATGGCTCTGGTTTTGGCCAACTGATCATATAGGTCATTTCCAGTTTTGTCTGGTCCCTCTATTCCGGAATGATCCTTGATCTTCTTCCAATAGACTATCATCCCACTAGATGTGACCAGATCATCAATATTTTGGATAAGCTTGCAATGTTTAAGTGGAACTTGTAAGAGGCTTCTTTTGAGTTGCTTTACTGCCTCGGCTTGTTTTGGACCACACTCCCACTTGACCCCCCTTCAACAAATGGATCTTCTGATCTCTGTGAAATCCTCAATGAACTTCCTACTGTAATTAGTCAGTCTAAGGAGGCTTCTTAGCTCACGCAGAGTTGTGGGTTGTTTCAGTTTTAGGAGTGCTGCCACTTTCTAGTCCTGGGGACAGAGACCCTCAGGAGTTATCTCATGCCCCAATAAGTTGACACAGGTTCTGCACCACTGTGCCTTTTGGAAGGAGAGTTTTGCTCCGGCAACCCTCAACTGTGCCTGAAGATAACAGATTTCTGCTATGTGTTCCTCCACAGTTGAGCTTTTTATCAGGACATCATCCACATAGGCCAGGTTACTGCTTTCACCCAAATTGGGCATGGCCTTGTGTAAGAAGATGTTGAGTTCACTGCTGGAGTTGATGTATCCGAAGGGAGTCCGGGTCCACGTGTATTGCTGCCCCCCGAAGGTAAAGGCAAGCTGACAGGTACGGCCCAGTACCCATTGGTCCGGTCAATGGCAGTGTATACTGCACCCACAGTGAAACTTCTAAGGTTCCTGTTATCCATCAATATTGGAATGGTGTTGTGTTCTATATTGACTAATAGTGTTCAGTTTAACCCCAACCCCTGCTGTTGGAGATGGACATTGAGGTGTACATGCGTGTCTGTATTTTGCAGTTTCTACCCTTTTTTAATTTTGTATTCAAGCGGGAATAGTCGTGTGACCTCCTCTCCAGTTTGAACTTCAAGTGCATACGGCAGCAGTTGGGCTGACTGAAATGCTTTTTCTGAATCATCAAAATCCAAGGGATTACCCCCTAGTCGGAACCAGGCTTTGTAATTGATCAGGCTCAAATTAATGGCAAACAATTGAGAATGTTGCTGTCTAAATAGAATGCAGCACGGACATTTTGCACGAACCAACAATAATGTACAATGCTTTTGTTTCCTATAGGCATTTTGAGCATACACCTGTTAGGCAAGAGATGTTTGGTATTGGGAGTTTCCTGACCCATTTCCCAATTATTGATCAATTTAAATGAGGGAAAGGCTGGATCTTTAGGGAGCTGTCTGAATGTGGCTTTGCTGATGATGCTCTTACCATTGTTCACGCACACTCGGGCGAGAACAGATTCCTTCCCCTCATTTAACTGAATAGGGATGAAAAACTGTTCTCTAATTTTCTGAATGTCAGCTAAACTTTGAGCTGATTTCTCATCACTTTTGACTATGGAATTGGGATTTTCAGATTGTAAACCAGTATAGAATTTCAAAGTATGTCCTTCCATTGTGGAATACCACTTGAAACTGGAAGGAAGGTTGATTTTCTCAAATGGAGAAGAGTTCCCATCACCAGTTTGATGTTTTGTAGCAATTACTGTCACGTCCAGTATTTGATTGTTCTGAAAATGGAACTCAATATGATCAGGTTTTTGGTCAACCATGTGGCATGTGCCATTTAAACTAACATGGTTGATGCTCTGTTTCAATTTTGTTGGCCTGTTAGTCTGAGTCCAGAGGACCTTGTTCACACAGTCTATTAAGGGGGACAAGATTCGCAGGATGTCATGCCTTAGTAGACAGGGTGTGCCCTCTGGAGTCACGACTATGACAAGGTGTTTTCACCTTATGTCACCCAATTTTTATTTCCAAATCCGCAGTCCCCTCGACATGAATTTCATTCCCATCGAAGTTCTGCAGTTGTACAGGAAGAGGGGTTAGAGGAATCTGGTATCTCTTCCCCCTTCCTGAAATTATCTGATCAAAGGTACTTTTTGACAGAAGAGTGGCTTGGGATCCAGTGTCCACCAGCGCTGAAAATGTGCATTGCCCTTGCACCTGGACAGAGGCATAAAATCTACCCTCTTTCTCCTCCATGGGGCAAAGATAATGTGCATTTTGGGCAAGTTGGGTGGTCAATTTCCTTATTTTTGACTCAAACAGAGGGGTAGTTTGGGCATAATTCTGTGTGGGAGTTTGGGAATCTGAAAGAAAAATTTACTCAGAGATTAGAAGAGTTTCGGGCTCCTCCTTTGCTGCTTTTGGGCTGCCCCCCTTTTTGGAGACAGCCACCAGAATTGCTTTGGGAAGTTTGGGAATCCTCTTTTAATATTATGTCTTCATGATGCTCATTCCGAGGTTACAAGATGGGCGATTCAGAATCAGTCCCCACTCCCACCCAGTCTTCATCTAGATCTCTTGGGACCCATTTTTCTTTGGGAGGAGTCCCCCCATCCCTGAAGGAGAAGATCTTTTTCTCAGAATCCTCTAAGGATTCTTCCCCTTCAAGTTGGAGGACGCTAACTTCCCCACAAACTGCAGGTTAGGGTTTTGTGAGTACCGGGGTGAAGAAACTCAACCCGGCATTTGGGGAATGACTGCCCTCCTGGGAGAAGTTAAGAGGGAAGTTTCCTGGGGCAGTACTTACCTGATTGGATCCCCTCTTGGGCTGGGGGAGTCCATACATACCCCAGGATTGGTTTGTTGCTCTTGTATCGGGGGCTGATACAATCAGGGGAGTTAGGGTTCCCTTTAGTGGGATTACCTCCCTGACTGCCACCTGTTTCTGATTGGCCTGAAGGCCTCCTGGGTCTTTGATTTTGCTGATTTGGTGCAGGTATATGTTTAGGCTCCCCCATATCTAGGTCCAAAATGGGGGCAACCTTCACCTCTGCCACCTTAGCAGCAGCAGGGGTGTTGGCTGGTTTGGGGTTTTTGTTCAGATTTTTATTTTCTGCCGGTTTTTGGACCTCATAAATGCGGGTCGCCTGCTCTTTGACCCAGTCCAGAGATCTTTTCAAGTGGAAGTCCCTCACCAGCTGGGCCATAATATACTTGGGGAGTGCATGAAAGAAGGTGGTTACAAACTCCCTGATATCCGTGCGCACCCTCCTAGTAGTTTGGACGAAGGCGCGTTTGATCTCCTGCACAAACTCTTGTGGGGCCTGATCTTCCTTGCACTGCAGATTGTAGGCCACTTTGCAAGCCTCCTGGGGGTTTCGGTGGGTGGAAATGTGTTTCAAGAAGGCCACCCTAGAGGTGGACCATCTTGAATGGTTCTGGTCCTCCAGTCCCGCAAAGAAACTGGAGTACTCAGGGGAGAATGTCCATTTTACATACTCTACGGCAATTCTGGTTGTCTTTCATATGAAAGGTGTCCATCATCTGCTCATAGAGTTCTAAGTGTTCCCATATAGAATATTTTGCATTTTTATGGTAGGGAGTTATGACACACCTAAGGGCCTTAATCTGCCTAATGGGGTCTTTTTTCTAACTTGCTTGAGTTTGTTTGCATTCTTTGGCTTAGTCACCTGAGTCCACTCGTCCTCAGACTACTTGAGGTCCCCTCGTGATCATTTAGGCTCTCCCGGATTTTGTGAGCTTGACAGGGGCTCGCAAAATGGCAGGGCCTAGTTTCTCTGCTCTTGTGGGCTGACTCCTCCCTACTCCCATGGTTGGCAGAGTATTCCTCCCAGTGCCCTAATTGGGTAGAGGTCTTCAGGATGCTCTCTTGGGCCTCATTGCATTGGGTTTTTTATTGAAATGAACCAACTGGTCCCTTGGAAAGTCATATTTCTGGATCTAATTCCCTGACTCTCCCCTCATAGGAGTCTTCCTTGTCAGAGAAATCACCCTTTATGTTTGGGTATCTAGACAGGGATGCCCATCCATCACTTCCTGTGGGGTGCTGACCTGTCAGTTCCATCATGCTTGGTCTATTAAATTCTGATGGCTTCATGGTTTCCAACTCATATGATGAACCGGCAGCCATGAAGTCAGCATTGGACAAAGTGTGAAATGGGTTTGAGTCGCTTAGTACAGAGGTCCTTATGCTACGATCAGTGGTTGCCCTGTCCCTCTCTACCTGTTCAGGGTCCCTCCAGTTAGGATTACATATAGCACCCTCTTTCTCCAACCTTGCTAGTTTCTCCTTCTCAGCCCCTAGTTCTTGACAATAAGTAAAGATCTTAGCCTTTTTATCAGCTATCAAGGCTTTACTGGCCTCTATGACCCACTCTTGTGCTGCCACTTGTTTGTGGAGCCCATCCTTCTTTTCATAGAGGGCCTCATTGTCTCTCTGCACTTCCTGCATGGTTTGGGAATAATGTGTCCTTATCATCCTCCAAATTATTGTCACCCTGCTTCTTCTCCAACATGCTCCCTTCACCACTCCCCTCACCTGAGTCGCTTGCTTCAGTGTCGCAAGGTTCTAGATGACGGTGTGCCAGGTAATACTTTTCTTTCTTTAGACAAATATGTCTACCTCGGGTAGAAGCCACCGTGACTCCAGTAAATGGCGACTCGGTGGTCCCTATCCCAAGGACAGGCTGTACAAAGGGGAAAACGCCCAAAGGCAGAAAAAAACCCTTTCAGCAAGCAAAGGTACGTAGAAAGACAAAAACATACCAGCAGGGCTATCAGGAATGCAACAGATCCGAAGATATGTCTCAGGAAAGGAGCACAGGTAAATAACGGCAGTGACCAGAATGCCACAGCGGAGGCAGCCCAGCGGCACATAAGAAGAAAGGAGACTCAAGAGAGTCTGAAAAGACAGACCACAATATGATGGCCAGGGGGAAACAAACAAAGCAAAAAGCAGTCATAGCCCGTCAGGACGCCGGTAAGCAGAAAGAAGGAAAGAAAAAAGGTAAAGGGAGAGGAAAAAATGGTAGAGAGCTCTGCGCAGAAGGGAAGTGCGCAGAAAGCTGGAGCTGGAGGAGAGGAAGGAAAAGAGAAAGAGCTTGGGTGTGAAGTGGAAAAGGAAAACACTTAGCATTTTCCCCAAACGAGGAAAAACAATCTGGAATGATTGCAACGGGCCGACCACTGGGAGTGCAAGGGCTAAGTACTACCCAGCCGCGGCCATGATGGAAAACAACCAGAGCGTTGTTTATGTTCCAAAGCAACGTGATGGCACATTCAATGGCAGAACCATCGCCAACGATGTAGCAACCGCCAGTGGTTCGTGTGTATGACAGTATCCCCCCCTTAGATTCCAGACACCCAGGTTTGCTTGGGTAGGTTCGGTGGAACCAAGCAAGTAATCTTGGTGCATGTAAAAAGGAAGCAGGTTCCCAGGAATCCTCTGATCTTGGATACCCCTTCCTGGAAATAAGGTACTGCAGTCGACCTCGGTAATATCAAGAGTCACGGATCTTAGAGACTTCATACTCCTCTTTCATCAGGTACAAAGGCTTTAAGGAGTGAAGAGTGAAAGACAGGGTGGATGTGACTAAGGTTGGGAGACAATTTGAGGTTGTAAGTTACAGGATTAATTCTAGCCAAGATGGGGAAAGGCCCTAAGAAACGGGGAGACAATTTGGAGGGGTGAACCCATATTGGTAGGAATTTGGTCGATAACCACACCTTTGTTCCTACTTTCCATTCAGGGCATTCTTTACGGTGCTAATCAGCATGTGTCTTGTATGTTTTAAGACTGGTTTCCAGACAGTTCTTTGCGGTTTTGTGAGCCTCTGCAATGTTTGTCAATGTAGTTTCTACCGCCAGTGAGCTGCTGGGTTGTGGAAATATGGGAAGTTTTGCTCATGGATGAAGGCCATAATTAAAGTAGAACAGGGAGACCCCTATTGCTGAGTGTTTTGAGTTATTGTAAGTAAATTTAGCTGTGGGAAGTAATTGCACCCAGTTATCTTGGTGTTGGTTACTGTAACACCTGAGATACTGTTCCAGTGTAGCATTGAGTCTCTCTGTCTGCCCATTGGTTTGGGGATGGAAACCAGATGACAATGCTGGTTCCATGCCTAGTCGGTCGCAGAGGGCTTTCCAAAATTTGGAGATGTACTGATTACCACGGTCTGAAGTGATTTTGTCAGGAAGACCATGCAGCCGGAATATATCTATGGCAAAGACCTCTGCCATGCCTGTCGCAGTGCGAAAACCTGGTAGAGGGGAAAAATGAGCCATCTTAGTAAGAGTGTCTACTGTTACCATGATACAGGTACATGAATCGGATACGAGAAGTTCCACTATGAAATCCGTGGATATGTGACCCCATGGAGGTTCATATAATTTCCGCTTGTGTGAGAAGACCTAGTGGTTTTCCATGGCACAGACAGGACAGGATTTTAGATAGTCATTGACGTCTTGTTTGAGGTTAGGCCAATAAAAGGATCTTCTGATAAGCTCTGAAGCGTTGGATTGTTCGCTGTGTCCAGCAATCTTACTATCATGACACCAGCTTATAATCTTTCTGCGTATGGGTCCTGGAGGTATGTACAATCGATCTTTGTAAACCCAGAGCCCATCCTTCTCTTGATAAGGACACAAGGTAGGTTTGACAAGTCTGGATAGATCCAAAACCACAGCCTCCTTGACCACCTGAAGGAACGTATTGACCTGTGCCAGTATCTTATTTCTTGAGAACATTAATTCAGTCGGATGTGAAATGTCAGGGTGGCCCGAGTCTTTGCGCGAAAGTGCATCCGCCAGGGTATTCTGGGATCCGGGGAGATATGTAATCTGGAAATTATATTGAGCAAAAAAATGTGCCAAGCGGGCTTGGCGAGAATGTGAGCATTCCATTGTCTGTAGGACTCAAAGGTTCTTATGGTCGGTTCTAAGCAGAAATGGGTGACTGGCCCCTAAGAGCAAATGATGCCATTCTTTGCATGCCTGTTTCATAGCCAACAATTCCTTTTCAAGGACAGAATAGTTCAAATGACTGTCAGAAAGAGTCCTAGAGAGATATGCAACAAGGTATTCCACACCTTCCTCTTCTTGAAGTAGTGCGGCACCGATAGCTGCTGCTGAAGTGTCTGTCTCTACTATGAATGGCTTAGATTGAGCTGGTTGTCGTAAAATCAGAGCAGAACAAAAAAGGGTTTTGAGTTGGTGGAAACTATGGTCCACTGCAGGGGACCAAAACAATGGTCCAGCGTTTGTCTTCAGTAGAGTAGTGATGGGAAGAACAGCCTCCGAAAACCTGGGGATGAATTGTCTGTAAAAATTAGACAGACCAAGGAATTGTTGTACTTGTTTGACAGAGGTAGGCGTAGGCCAGTCCATGATAGCTGAGACCTTCCGAGGATCCATGGTAATACCCTTTTCAGACATTGTGAACCCCAAGTAGGGAATGGATGTTACTCCAAATACACATTTTCGGGTTTGGCAAGCAGGTGGTTGTTTTGAAGACGATCGAGCACTTCTAACACGTGCAGATTATGTTCCTTCTTGTCAGTGGAATAAATGAGTATGTCATCTAGGTAGATGATTACAAATATAGCCATCAAGTCTGAGAACATTCGGTCCATAAATTGTTAAAACACCGCCGGGACATTTACCAAACCAAATGGCATCACCCTGTATTCGTATAACCCGAAAGGTGTACGAAAGGCGGTCTTCCATTCATCTCCTTCAGAGATACAAAGTAGATGGTAAGCATTCCTGATATCCAGTTTAGTAAATATTGTTGCACCCTGTACAGCCTCAATGATCTCATTAATCAAAGGCATTGGATATCTATCTCTGATAGTCACCTTGTTTAATCCTCTGTAATCGATACAGGGTCTTAGTTCTGCGGAGTCCCTTTTTGAGCTAAAAGACAAAGAGGCCCCTGCTGGAGATTTGGAAGCTTGGATAAGACTATTGTGTAAATTATTCTCCAAGTAAGTCCATAGAACCTTCTTCTCTGTTTGTGAAATAGAAAACATCTGGCCAAAGGGAACCAATGCATTACGCTCTAGATCAATCGAACAGTCCTCTGGTCGATGAGGAGGTAATTTCGCAGGTTTTGATTCCAGGAACACATCTTCATACTGAGAGTAGATTCGGGGCAAAGCATGTACCCTATGTGATCCTTAGCTGGTACCGTAGCAGAGGAAAAAACAGCAGAGAGCGATGCACGGAATTGAAGCACGCAGCGAGCTGGAGCCGGAGGAGAGGAAGGAAAAGAGAAAGAGCTTGGGTGCGAAGAGGAAAAGGAAAACACTTAGCATTTTAACCAAAGGAGGAAAAACAATCCGGAATGGTTGCAACGCATCGACCGCTGGGAGTGCAAGGGCTAAGTACTACTTTCCAAAGCAATGTGATGGCACATTCAATGGTGGAACGATCGCCAACGAGGTAGCACCCGCCAGCGGTTCGAGTGTATGACATAATGAGACAATTTCTGTTGTGGAGACTCACCTCCTGAGTTTTTGCATCTTTGGTCTGGGTGTTCTCTTCTAGAGCACCTTCTACCCGTCTAGCGTGTTCCAGTAGATTCCCATACTCTGCTTTGAGGTCATTTAGTTTCTGGAGGGCAAACTCACTTTCCTGTAACTCTATTTTTAATTTGCTTACTTCCTGGCATTGGGCGTCTTTCTCCTGATTTAGGGTGCCTCTCTGTTCAGCCAGGTCATCCCTTTGTTGCTTGGCAATATTACATTGTTGGCACTCCTGATCAAATTCTGCTTGAGAGTGGAGGTCTCTCATAATTAATTTATTATTTTCCTCTTCCAATTTTATGGCCTTGCAACATGGTTATTTGTCCGGAGTAGCCCATGTTATAGGTTAATGGTCGAGTCAGCTTCTGTTGACTCTCTTCTAGAGAGTCAGCCCTTTCCTGATACTCTAGTCTTAAGGTGTCTAGTTGGGCCTTTTGGTCTGCATTATTTTGCTGTTGGAGAGCCAAATCTTCTTTTAATTGTATGATGTAGTTTGCATATTCTACCTCCAACTCTTGGCTCTTTTGTAAGGTTTGTTCTGCTAAATTTAAATGAATCTGGATTTTATTTAATAGTTCAGATTTATTCTGTGCCAGAGTTTCACTTTCCTCCTGCTTTTCCCGCATCACTCCCATGTGGAGATACATGTAGGCCGTGATTCTGGCAATTTTGATTCGCTCCTCTTTAATTTTTGTGATCATATATAGCTCACTCAAAGCTTGGTGTAATAGGCCACCGTCCTGCCACGTGTCCAGGTTCATGGCAGTGACCTGATGTGTTATTTCTTGTAACCAGACTTTTTCATCCTATTCTGGCCCCTCACCTCTAACAAATAGCTTGTGCAGAAGGTGTTACCTAGCCATATTGATTTCTACTACAGTCACTTTGGACAAGGTCTTTATTTATTTATTTATTTATGAAAGGGTAACCTGTATTCTATTGCTTTCTGTCTATTTTGGAGTTGATTTAGCTTTAATTTTTAAACAAAGGTCTGGTACTTAGAGCATTTGATTTGGGGAGGCGCTGTACAGTGTAACCCAGTATTCCCACCACAAAAAGTATTACTACCTTGCAGGTTAGTCTTATGTGTTAGGCTGTCACGGGTGGTAACCAAAGTCAATCCCGGATGAGCCCCCAAATGTGTCAAGGATTTCAATTAGGCGACACACACCCTGGTCTCGGCCTAGAATGCAGCGCACGACTGAAATGCTTATCTTTTTATATTGATTCAATATTGAGATGGTCCATCACTCATATCACACCCCCTTTTTGAATACCCCGGGGCACAATGGACCTTGAACCAGGCTGGTTGGTAAAATGCAATATTTATTTATTCATTTTAAAATTCAAAAGAAATCAAACACTTTTAATATGGAGCAGCAACCACCAATGGGGTGAAAATTACAATGAGAATGTGAGCAATGCACAGGGTTTAACTTTCTATTGAAACATATACACAGCACAGCTGAATAGGAGCACCTTTTGATTTAGGAAAGATAGCACCCAAGTTAGAATTTCCCCCTGCAGTGTTCCCTCAACCCACACATAGTCAATTCTGAGTGGATAAACAGAAGCAGTGGTAATCAGGAACAAGAAATAGGAAACAGAATCCAAATCTGATCTTCCCTCCCCAAATAATAAAGAAAAACAGATTTTAAACGACACTTGGAAATGGACAAATAAATAATTAATGTGTGTTAAAAACCTTGAAGCAAATATAATTCCGCACTAACGCAACAATGCAATGACAATAACAATCGCACTAACAATCACAAAGAATGGATTACCAAAAACATACAATTCAAAAATGTGTGGCATGTTTAAAACAGATTGCAGCAAATGACACGTTGAAAACTTTGCAATTTTGCAATTCCCGCCTGAAATTACCCAAACGGTTTTTAATAAAAAACGGGGGAAATACACATTTGGCGTGCAGTTGTTTGGTTGGAGAATAGCTAGGGGTCACAGGTACACTATGGAAGTGAAAGTAAGTCTCTAGCTGGTTGAATTATGCAAGATCTAGAAAAGTGCACTTTGAGTAAAATGAAGGTGTGAAAATAGGAAAGGAAATCAGTTATCGCAAGGACAGTTTTACTTTACACTAGAGTATTCAGGCTAGGCCACCAAAGAGGGACACAGTAAGCTCCAGTGTTGATTTGTGAATTCAACCCTCTCACCCCAGCGCCCAACCTTGGCGGAACCAGTCTGATCACTCGAAGTAGGTCTAATGGCTTAGGATTACACCAGGCAACATTACTAAAGAGATGTCGCTAGCACTAGAAATTAAAGCAGGATTGCAAGAATGATTCTGATGGTTTTAACAAGTTAGCAAGATAGGGATAGGATGACTTATAGTGAGATAAGGACACATACAAGGCTATGGATATAGATGGGGTAGGGATGATACTTACAGTCCACTTTTAGTTTGGGATTTTGGACCATCAAGGGTTCTGGTCACTACACGGCAGGGCACCTGGCAAACAGCTGGCAGTTCTGGGCACCGGATAGCACTGCTGGATTGGAATGACAATTCTGGTCACTGGATACTAAAGATCAGCTGGATGGCAGGGTTGCTTGCAGGATGCATGCAGTTAGTGGGATCAGGATGCTTCCCAAAAACACTGCAGCTTTCCCCTTTGGTTATTTGGGGATTTTAGTGGGTTTTCAAAATTGAGTCCTTGCTGGAGCAGGATCAGCAATCCTTTAGTTTTGCAGTAAGCCCTGAAGTAGGGTCAGGAATGCTTTGGCCTTGTAGTTGGGGTCTGGAGTCTGGATTGATGGAACAGGAACAGGACGCCGGCTCAGGAAATCAGGAAGAGTGTGTCTAGAGTCTTGTCAGGGACTCTTATTTATAATGCCTAGTGAGATCATTAAAGTATATGACTGGGCAGCCTTAACTAAAGACGCCTTTAGCAACAGGATTGGACAAGGATGATAATCTCCAGCCTCACTCTCATCTGGTTGTATTTCAGGAAAATGATGTCAGATATATGATGGAAGTTTTACAATGTCCAAAAATTCCCACAATTACTTTACTTAAAATCTGATTTTGCCAAAAAAAACATACATTTATATCATTGCTATCTCTTATCAAATAAAATACACAGGTTACATATTTTGTGCAGCACATATCAGGCCAATCCTCCAGTCTGTGGGACATTGTTTTGCCCTTCTGATACATTTTGGTGATTTTGAGCATGAAAGATTCGGCCTAAAATTCCATAACTTTGTACACAGATGCGGGGTATCCCAAGGGAGGTATGTACACAAATTTATGTTTGTAATATTGATACTTTTCTATTCCTCAATACTTTGCCCTTTCTGTACCCAAGGTGTCAGTGAATTCTACCATGTCTCAAAAAACAGCACAAAAAAATCACTTTTAAACTGCAACATTTTTACAATTTTTCCAAGTCTTGCTGCATAGATAAAAGTCTTTAAAGTTTATTCATGAAATAGTCTTTGGGAACAAATGGCAATCCTTTCTAACTGGGTCATTTTTTTTCCTTTCCTTCGACTGCTGCCAACTGTCATTTCCTTCAGAGCATGGTGGGGATTTTTCCCTTGGTTGAAGTTGTATTGCCCCTTCACATCCCAGCCTTCCTTCCTTGGGAGCTTCATTGTCAGGGTCCCAGCAGAGACGAAAGTCTGTTCAACCCCATAAATATCAGGGGGTTGTTAATATCTGCTGAGATAGAGCCGTCCTTTTGGTGCCACCCCTCCAAGCAGAACACCTGTTTTTCAACTTGCAACTCCAGCCACCATAGTTTTAACCTTTATTTTCTTTATTTTTAACCTAGATTTAAACAAGCCAGTTGCATAAAATTACCCATGTTCCATAGTGTCAGCAGCAACAAACCCCTTCATATTGCTAAAGACTGACAGGCTTTCATTCACCAGTTTACTGTTCCAACACACAGGCATTTGTTTGTCTTTAGTTTGCAAAAGCCAATTTTTTACACGTGGTGCAGCTGGCCTTCCTTCTTAAATTCAACTTTTCATCTCCAGCAGATTCACACACTGTCTTGCAGCTATAGTTATTCTCTTGAATGCTGGAGTTGGTCTGAAGCATTGATACATTGAAACAGACATGGCTCAGCTAATTAGAGTCTATCTCCGAACAGCTGAGTTTTGGATGCTTTTGCAAAGAAAATGAACGTGTTTCCTGTGTAAGTAAAAGGAAAGTTCTTGGTTGATTATATTTTTTAATAGAGTTGGTTTAACAAGGCTTGTTAATTCAGAATCATGTTTGGTTTTGCTGCGGCACAGTAGACACACAGGGCTTGGTAGGGCTTTTTAATCACAGTGGCTTTAAGGAACAGAGGGAATTAGCGTCACTGCATTTTTTTAAAGGTGAAAAAAGGGTTTCTTTTCAATGGGGGGTTTGTTTTTTTGCAGCAAAGCAACACTGCCTTTTCCACTTTCTTCCTTTTGTTTATGTGAAAACACACCGGCAATCTCCTTCAATGTGCCCCCTGGTTCCATCCTGTCTGATGTGTGCTTGGCAGGATGGTGCAGCCAGCTTTTTGTTGCCGTCAAAACGCAGTTTTGAGGTCTTGGTGCGCACAGGACCCAGCACAGCCAGGTTGCTGTTTCTTGCGCAAATGCATCTTGGTGATGTGGGGAAATGCTCAATATATCTGTTAAGCTGATCGGCCCGAGTGGACCGCGTACCTGTAATCTTGGTGGTTGGTCTTGCTGAGGTCGCCAGTCTGGAGTCCAGGAACTGATGAATTAGCGGCACGAGGAATCAGCCCCTCCACCACCCAAAAGAGGAACTGGGTGAAGGTTGGACCGACCCCCAATGTCACGATAAGTACTCTCCAGATGAGCGTGACTCGAGGATTGATGGCTCAGGTTGGTGACACTGTAGTTCAGGTAGAGCCGATTGTAGATATCATGAATCTTCCGGAACCAATGTAACAGTGAGGTATTACAGTTGATAGAAAAGTCCGGTTGGTGCTGATAGTTCCAGAGGTTTGCAGGATTAGGTTCGGAGGTAGGCAAAACAGGAAGAGAGAGAACAGCTGGAGGCTAGCTGGTACTGGGCAAGTCCCGGGTAAGTCTGAAGATGGGCAGACCCAGTGCCGACAACAAGTCAGGGCTGGAGGGAGGCAGGCTCAGGACAGGCCCCAGGTAAGGCTGGAGGTAGGTTGGCTCAAGACAGGCCACAGGAAAGTGCTGGAGGTAGGCTGACCCAGGACTGGCCACAGGTAAGGCTGGAGGCAGGCTGGCTCAAGACAAGCCACAGGTATGGGCTGGAGACTGGCTGACCCAGGACAGGCCACAGGTAAGGGCTGGAGATGGGCTGACCCAGGACAGGCCACAGGTAAGGGCAGGAGATAGGCTGACCCAGGACAGGCCACAGGTAAGGGCTGAAGGTAAGCTGACCCAGGACAGGTCACAGGTAAGGGCTGGAGATGGGCTGACCCAGGACAGGCCACAGGTAAGGGCAGGAGATAGGCTGACCCAGGACAGGCCACAGGTAAGGGCTGAAGGTAAGCTGACCCAGGACAGGCCACAGGTAAGGCTGGAAGAGAGCTGGTCCAGGACAGGCCACAGGTAAGTGCAGGAGGCAGCTGGCCCAGAACAGGCCACAGGTAAGTGCAGGAGGCAAGCTGGCCCAGGACAGGCCGCTGGTAAGTAAGAGGCAGGAACAACGAGGCGAGCAAAGCGAACCGCGTTGAGACGCGACTCGCTGTGGATTGCGGCCTCTTTTATGGGCCGCCGGCGCCCGAAAGGCCTGGGACGCAAGCCGTTCCGTTTCCGGACGCCGGCGGACCCATAACGAGGCTTGAGAAGCAAGCCCCGCTAGGGAGATGAGTTCGGCCCACGGCGCATGCGCGGAGCCGAGAGAGAGGCCTTCCGCGCATGCGCCGAAGGCCGCCAGCCCTGTAGCCCGCCACTCCCCTCCCGGCGAACCCCCGGAAGCAGATGCGCGGGTAGACTCGCCAGGAGGGGAAGAGAGCGGCAGACCCCCGTCTCCCGCGTGACATAACAATATCCCACAGTAGTATAGCTTGAGGACATCCTGTTTTTTTCTTCCAACCTGGCTGAAAACTGGAGACATGTCATCAAAGTGCTGCTTCGCCTTCGAAACAACCAGCTTCTCGCCAAGCCAGAGAAATGTGCCTTCGAAGTGTACATACAAAGTTTCTACCTAGGTTTCATCCTTTCTAAGGGTGGGATACAAATGGATTCAGAAAGACCAAGGCAGTCCTGCAGTTTCTGGAACTTAAGAACATCAAGGACATCCAACATGTTCTAGGCCTAGCAAACTTCTATCGGACGTTTATACCAAAGTTCTCAGAGATTGTACTGCCCATTACCACTCTCCTTAAGAAAGGAGTCAATTTTGAGTGGGGTATGGATGCATGCCAACTCAGCTTTCCTGACACTCAAGAAGGCCTTTGTTACAGCCACCATTCTCATCCAGCCAGACCAGGGTCTTCCCATTTTTGTTGAAGCGGACGGACAGGAGGTGCTTTGGGAGCAGCACTCTTACAAGAAGGGAAGGACGGTTTGGAACACCCTGTGGCCTATTGTTCCAGGACCCCCAACACCAGTGAAAGTAATTATTCCGTCCTTGAGAAGGAGCTTCCTGCCACACGTCAGGCCTGCAAGGAACAGCGTCATCTTCTCCAAGGAGCTACCTTTCCCTTCCTGTTACTGACAGATCACAGTAACCTACGCATCACCCAACAGATGGAGTGTGCAAATCCAGTCATGCACGATGGGCATGTTTCTTTTCCCAATTCGATTTTTCTACCACTTACATCTGGGGTTGGCTCCTCAGAGTCCCCACTGCCTGGCATGTCACCTACCCAGGCAAAGTGGCCTCCAGAGGAGCTCGCCCTTATCTCATCGAGAAGAAGGAAAAGAAGGTAAAGATATCCCAGACAAGCAGGAGAAAGAAGAAGACTGAGACTCTGGAGTGATACTCTGAAGAACAAGGAGAGGAAGGACAATAGGAGGATTCACCAGATTCTGAGAGTATGGGGGAAAATGGGTATGTTGCAACCCAGAAGGAGTATGCAATTACATGGCATGGAGTTTTGACCATCATACAAATTAATATGGACATCTCGGAAGAGATATACAAATATGGCTACCAAGAACGAAGGTGACAAGGTATGGCAGAGTGGTCAACAGGTCGACCAAAGGGGGGACTGAGGAGAGGGTACCAAGAATGCCCCTCCTCACCCCCATGAACATGATGGCCCAAAGTGCCAAGAATGTATCAAGTCATTCATTATTTGGATGATTCCCAAGTGCACCACTGACTAGCAAGTATACTGAGAGGTACCCCCTCAGACAGCCATTCCAACCATATCCAGTGCATATCCTTTCAGAGACAGGGGACTCGATGGAGATTGTGGATGCAAACACTCTAATGGACTGCATCAATTAAATGCCAAGAAAACACTAAGCTGACATCACTAGTGACACCACGACGTGGCAGTGTTAGTCATGATGCACAATCGCAGCCATTTTTATTATTTTTCTCACTAGCCAAATGCAGTAATGCTAAAACGCAAGGCAAAAAGAGATCCTGAGCAAGCTTGCAGATGCTATAAGACTACAGGTATATGTATGGATACTGGTAGGTCCACGTACGATTAATCTATAGGAAATATAGCACTGTGCGAACATGTAGAAACCACATTATAATTCTAAGGAAAACTACAGAAGGCCTCAAACTACAGGAGAAGTAGCTCCAGGATGCACTGAGTGAAGACCAAGCTCACAGCCAAGGTCAGAAACCGGCACATTCCAAGACCCAAACGACAAGGGGCCAGCTACAGGAAAACAGAATAAATCCTCATAAATGCAGACCCAATAGTTCAATTTCGTGGTCCGCAACCACGTGATGCAGCCGAACTAGACAATGGGCATTCACCTGCGGTGGGAAGACAAATCGTTCTCAGCAAACCAGACGAGAAGTTAAACAAATGTTGCAACAGGGAGCGCACTCCCATAGGCAAAGGTGGTGTTACTACCAGATACAACTGGGACACAATTACGAGTCCGGCGATAGCTGTGCCGGAAATACTGGCAGGCTGCCTCTGGACCGGTAATACCATTCTGCCCCATGATTGCCAGATTCACCGGGGCATTACAACCCCAGTGATCCGGTAATTACGGAGGCAGAATTCTGTAAATCCCCATTCCCATTGAGTTCCATAGGAATCCATGGGGATGGGGACCATGGCAACACTGGTTCCGTTTATGACAGAGCCGGTGCTTCCATGTCCGCCTGCAGGCGGGTGGTGTTACTTCGGCCAGGTCAGACCTGGCGGCAGTGACACCTCCCACCTGCAGGACTCAGAATCAGCCGGTTTGGAAACAACGGTGATGGGGGATTTACCGCCACCGTTGTTTCCGGACCGGCCGACTCATAATGAGGCCCATGGTCAATTCACACCACCTTGAAGAGGTGCACAGAGGGCTGAGAACTGAACTGGGTCCCAGGCCTGGGGAGACCAGATCTAACCATTCAAGAGACAGACATTCAGGGGTGGATGGTAGAGGGCAAGGTCCAACGGTAAGTCTACAACCCTGCAACAATCTAATGGATTTTTTCTTGGGGACGGGGCAGGCCAGCCACCTGACATGCGAGGGCCAGTACAATAACCTCTGTATGGCTTAGCTACAGGTGATACCACCCTAAGCACCCAATCAGTATGGGAGATAGGTTTTTGGGGTAGGGCCCAGGTGATGATGCCATTTGAGTACAAAACTGTGGAGCGCTTCTTGGGGAGTGGAGAATTTCGAAGAATTGAGATGGTCCTGTATGATCCCTGTCATTTTTTTTGTAATAAACGACAGTTGAACTTGCCCTTGGCAGAGTCCTATGTTATTTTGGGGAGAGGGTTGTTGGGCCCTCGAGGGATCACTCCCCAGGCCTCTGGTATACCGATCTTGCACCAACAATATAATATTTCCTTGCATACATCTATAATTCCAGAAACATGGACTATTATTTCCATAATGAATCTCCAAGATATCTTGAAAACTTGGCAGGCCAATCTAGAAACTATTTTAGACTCTGAGTTGCGTACACAGTGGTTTCACTGTGACTGGAAGGAGGCAGATACATTTCAATGGACTGATTAACTCAAAATGGCACAGCAAATACTGTGCTTTGAGTTTGTCAGCATTGGATCCTCTCCCAAAGTCCATGCCGGAATTTCCATTAACCTCCTCTGTGACTGTCTGTGTGCAGTCTAATCATAAATCTCCATAAAACTTATATTTTTTATGATGAATTGATATCTATGCACATATATCATTTTATATAACTGCACTGTTCTATGAATAACTTAGAATCTACATTTTGATGATGTTTGACTATAACGTTGTTTCTATAAAAAAGTAATTAGTTTGACTAAATTGAACAATACATATTTAAAACTAATACATAAATAAAGCTTACTGCTTACATGCGGCCACACCTTCAGAATCCCTGTTTGTGCATTGAATTCTGAGCCTAGTGCAACTGCGACCCATTTGGAATCACTCTCTGCCTTATTCACCATTGTGCTTTCAGCTTTGCCTGAGACTCTTCCTTGCTCCTCTGCTGACATTTCCCAAATCCCACAGTACTGCTTTGCAGTCTCAGTAATGCACCCTGTGCCTGTTGCCAACGTGTTTTCTTGTTCCTTTTGTGCTGTGACCCTTCAGCGACATACACCTGTTTCTTGTGTTTCCTGCATCTGCAAGCCCTTTTGTATTGTGTTGTGTCCCTGCAATGCCCAGCCTATGTTACTTGCACAGTTTCCCTTCAGTGACATTTTCTGTTCCTTGCTCTGCCTTCTCTTGCACTTTCAGGTGTGTTTAGTCTCAAGCATTACCCCACTTAATCAGATGCTGTTTCCATGGTCTCTGATGGTACCTTTTCCCTTAGTTCTACTCCTGGTTTCCACAGCCTTGTCGTTCATAGTTTGTGTGTTTCCAGTCCAGTTTTCCAGCCTGCTTCTGTTACCAAAATTCAGATGCCTTATATCACTACCTTACCTCTGTTACCTTGTGCCAGTACCTTACCCCTGCGTGTACCAGTACAATGCTTATATTTCCATGTACCAGCACCTCGCTTCTGTTTCCTCATACTAGTACCATGTCTTTGTGGCCATGTACCCATTCCTTGTTTCTGTTACCTTAGCCCTAGTTCCTACTTTCCTATTATGAATTCCTGTTTCCCGTTTCGGGCTCTTAGTGTTCGGTCAGTGTTTTATGGTGTCCACACCATGCCTCTGTGTATTCCTTCATACAGAGATGGTCCCTATACCCAAGGAGGCAATCTCTGCCCTTTCGTTTGTCTTGTCTTATCCATAGTCTATAGTGTATTTCTTGTGACAGTGAGTTGCTTTCTGTTCAGGGAAGGGATCCGCTCTATGTTGCGGCTGGACCCATACATGCATGTCTCGTGTAACTACATTCCTTGTTTGTGCTTTAGGGTCTAGATACAGAAGCCACTCTTGCTGCCCCATTCTGTGAGCTTGCTGGGAGTGGTGCCTTTAAGAGTAAGTTGCACAGAAGTACTGAGATTCCCATGTTTATGTTTGTAGTCTCAAGTTTGACTTGTGTATATCCCGAGAGGGATTCCTCATTGTTTGTACATTACATGGTTCTCATCTGTTCTTGTTCACCATCATGGTCTGCCTTTTCATCCTGTTCCATTGTTCTGATTTAACTTGTCTGTTCTTCCTTCTCATTTAACCTGCTGCTGTATGGACTTGCCTGTCCTTGATATTAGCATGTCAGCCCTCCAAACGTAACTAGGGTGCCTATGTATCCCCTAACAGTAATATGAGTATAGGTCTGTGCCTCCCCAGATGTCCTGCCATGTGAGTACCTTGACACTCTTTGAGGGTCTAGTGTTGCTGCTGTGTTGTAGACACATAAATCTTGTGACTGATAAATACATTTGAAAAACACCAAGACATAAAAGCAGGTGGGAGAGTGGGCAACTCTGCCTGATTCATCATGTTACATCACAGACCTGTGAAAACACACCATTCTCCCTGACCTAGCCCTCAGTTTACAATGCAGTAGACGCATCTAGCTGAGTAATGTTGAACCAAAGTACCTCTTCTTGAGCAATACAAACAGCTAACCCCATACAATTAAGTAGGATGGCCTACTGTGGACAAGAGAGAGAATGCTGAAGGGGGTTTCAATTAACCTAGCTTGATTCAAAGAAATGTGGAAACTTCTTAGGCTTTTCTTAGTGAATCTGTTCGGGATGAAGCCACATTAGTCTTTTTGGACCAACTTTTTTATGATCTTGATTTTGCGATTTGCTTAGAATCACATGAGGATCTTTGTTTCTCCCTTAAACAAAAATGGGTCTATTTTATTTACAGTGGTCTGTCAGCTTCCCTTCCTTTGGAATAAAAAGTATAGCGGCTTCCCTAAGATCCAATGAAAGGACCCCCTTGTTTCCCTTCCAAGAACAATTCCCTCATTGCCGTCACCAATTTATTTTTTAACTTCTTCCGTAGCTTTTTGTACCCCTCTGTCCGGTCTATGGCTTCTTCAATTTCTTTTTCCAAAAATTTCATTTCCTCCTCCACCTACTCATGCAGCCCCACTGATAGATAAATAAGCTGGATGTCTAAAATAAAGCACACAAATTCCTCCCAAGTGCAGGTCCCGATAATACTTCAAGAATGATTCACTAATCGCCCTGTGCCCACAAAGCTTCTCTTCTTTACTCTTAACTCAGATACCCTAACCACTTCTAATCACTCTTGCTGGCATGCAAACCATGCAGATATTCTTTCTGCCTGGACCCCATGTTCATACACCCTGGCGCTCATGGTCCATAAATGTCTTTGCAGTGTGTGTAACACTTTGGCCACCACATTTTCCCTCGTCCCCCTAAGCCATCACAGAGTGTGATCTGATGGGTCCTCCACCCATTGCTCTTCCAAATTAATCCTCTCCCTTTTGAGTGTTGCTATCTCAGCAACTCTCCTCCTTTCTCTCCTTTGAAGTCTACATGTTGCCTTCCTTCTCAGGACTGATTTGTAAGATTCCAACAGTGACTGCCTAATGTTGACCAAGCTCATTTTAAAATGCAAGTATTCACCTGTCACATCCCTGAGGTCATCAGTAATATGGCTTTCCATCAATGGATGGCATTAAGATGCCAGATCAGGGAGAAGACCCGCAGAGAGTGATCAAAGATAGCCCTGCTCAGAACTGAAGCAGGTGCCGTGTTGCATCACACAGCAATCAACAGCCAAAAATGCCCAACAACTGTGATCACCACCTCTAACAATTTTCCTGGCACACAAACATGTTTGTCTGCACCCCTAAGAAAATCAACTGGCTGCGTTGTTTGTGAGTTGGATCATTCAAACAATCTGGCCCATTTGCAAATGTAATCCTCTGTCCTACTGCTCCAGTAGAGGGTGTATTGAGCCATACGTTCAATGAATCTGCCACTAATGTCCGCCACCTATGATCACCACCTGCAACAATCTTTCCAGCATCCCCACATTCATTTATTTTCCCTGAACGTTGTGCAAGTAAATCAAATCCAACTGTGTGTGTATGAGACCATGTTCAACCAAGCTGCTCCAGTGCATATATGCAAAGTAAATTCTTGAGGTGCCTGGCAGAGAATGTGAAATCTTTCCCAAAAAATCCCAAAGTCCAGCCTTCCTTTCGGTGAAACACAGATTTTTCTTAAGTGGTGTATGCATACATTGAACATATACTTAAATTTTGTTGAGCAATGCCACCCCTCACATTCTCTCCAATAATATTAAATGCACATCATGCAATCATGTTTTGTTTAAAAATCCAAAACGCCCTACAAAAATGAAAGTAAAGTGCTACAACTCTCAAACACAAACACACACCAGTCCACACTACCCTCCTACTTCTCTATAATATCCCTTGACTGCTGAAGAGCTCTAGCATGCCCTGTCATATATAGACATCAAATCTTCATGTCCAAACACTTTTACCTGAAGCACTTAAAATGATGGGAAATTTGACATGTCCTGGATCTGGTAAAATTGTGGGTGATGCAAGATTCAGACTAATAATTCAGTCCAGGCTTACCGACAAGCTTTAGAGGAGAATGCATGACAATGGCTTCAAAAATAATGTTTATGTGTATGAAAACAAATATTTACCAAAAACATGTTCAGCTAAGAGAGCCTTTTTTTGCACTTAATGAAGGCAATATTTTCATGGCTAAATTTTGGAAAGAATTGATTTACTTAGTAAAAAACCATACAGAGAAGAAATATGGGTTTGGAAAAGAAAAAAAAAACAATATATTTCTGATTTGGTTTAGCAGTCAAAAGAAATTAAACATACATTGTTTAATAGCAGTCAAAAGAAACTGAACATTTTTTTTTAAGTCAACGATTCATTTAAACCAAAATCAAAATGTTTAGCATGCCCTTGAACATGAAGAAATGATCTTTTCTTGACTTGCATATCAGAAATTACAATTACAATATGTACACAACACTATTTACACAACACTTTACAAATTCTACAGAAAGAAATACCATGTTGCACTACACCAGTCAGCATCCCCCCAATAAAGGCAATTTACCTTTTTGACAAATCCTCAGATTGAGAAGAAATTGTACCTAAAAGGAGGATTTCCTTGGGCAAGCTGAAATATTGAAAGAAACCATAATTGGCAAGGGAAAATCTGAGACAGCTAATAGCGCGATGAAGAGAGCTTGGTTCTACAATAGGGTACTATGAGCACCAAAACAACTAAACAAGGGTAAAAACAAATTAACTTGTGTGACTACTCTCTCGCCATTGGGTTAAAAGTTGAAGACAATGTTGAAAAACACTGGTAAATTTTAGTAAAGTGCTACCAAGATTTGTTTTTTTAAAAAAAAGCAAACTTATAAGGAATATTGTTTCTATGCAAAAAGAATAATAAAACATTCATCATAAACACAACTATGGGGTTTACATAAAATAGTGGTCACCATCCCCATGGTCATTGTACTATTTTTACAGCTAAGAATCTAACATTCATAAAAGACAACGTAAAATTGACAATGAAGGATTTCGGTCAATGACAGCCAAAAAATGACATATATTTAATCAAATGTCTGTGAGAAAAGAAAACGTATGTAGGAAAGTCATCAATACTAGCAGAAGTCTGAATTATGGACCATCAATGTAGAATTCCTAATAAACATCTAAAATCACCAATGGTCTCACATCATACAAAAGATGGAAACTCTATTCGAATAGTTGTTTTAGGAAAATATTAAACAAGGATCTGAAAATACAGATATATTATTAACTAAAATATAACAACCTTTGATTCTAAGATTACAGAGCAATTCAATAGCCCTCAAAGAAGCACATGTGACATGTTGTGTATCTCTTTATGAAGATTCTGTCTACATGAATCAGCGATGAGGACTGTCATATCAGTTTTTAGTTGGGGGAGATTGTTAACATCGATAATATTGATGTAAACAACTGTGAAAACATGTTTTTGTAAACATGAGATATACTATTGTACATTGCAAATAGGAAATTGTATTTACATTCTTATTTAGAAGAATATACTGCTTAAAAATGGTGATACAGACAATAGACTGCTTTTAGTCTTGCTATCGAGAAGCTGTGGTTAACTAAACTGAGATTTTATGAATACATCCTTGTCTGAGCAGTTGCATCTTGCCTTACATTATGACATTGCCATGTAATCACAGAGGCAGATATCCAAACGGACCGTAAATGTGGATTCTAGCTTTTTGCACTTGGTATTGATGTCATGACGTCACATTGCAATCACTATTTTAGGAAACAGAAAGCTTCTACAATACATGCAAACACCATGAGAAAAGATATTTCTTCAAATAAATAAGATTGCCCTTACAAAATATGAATATGTGGCCTTTCCCCATGTAAGAAGCTTGTACCACAAACACTAACCAGAACATTGTTTTCAGGATCCCTTTCTTAAAACTGATGCACTTCCTAACTATAGTTATAATAAGGGCCGATTATTGTAATTAATTGTGCCACACAATTATGGGCCCTGAGGATAACAAGGACATTGAGGGATTGGTACTATAGTCAAAATATGTAACATGTTGACATTAGTATTGAATGTGAAACATGTTTTCTACCTTCCAAATAAGTACCATGCATTAGTATTGAACTGAAATGAAAAAGTAAAATATTGATAACAAAAGATTATATTTACATTCTGGTATTTTTTTATTTTCATTTTTTGGCTTTTCAAAGAAAACCTTTACAAAATTAGAAGAATTTACAAAATCAATTACAATTTTTACAACATAAAATTTTAAATATTTATATGTCTTTCCAATTTATTACTTTTAAATCATTCAATATTCATGATTTGGGGATACCAATTTTCTGTGTAGCATATTTCAGCTTGTGACAGAAATTACAGATCTTTTTGTGACCTAACAGTTAAAATATAGATGTAAATGCCAATTTCATTTCATTAAAATCATTCAATGACCATCAAACCACAGACTTTCGATAGAAATCGCACTATCGCTAATTTTAAAGATACAGATTTTCATTGTAGCACATTCCACCAAATTACTTCAGGAAGCACTCTGTCAGTGTTACTCATGAATTTACCTAAATATTCTAATCGATTTTTAGAGAGAGATTCACCATTAAGTAGTAAGTGCCTAATAGTTTCCTTTACTAACGCATTCTTACAAAAGCGACAAGACACATGCCCAGCCCCAGAGTGGTCTCTGATCTCAAAAATTGCTCCTCTTAGCAACACATTAACGCGGGATCACATTACAAGATTCCTCCACTTTCTATCAGGAAATCTATTAAGATATGTTCCAATGAGTCCAGAGTCTTCCAATTTGAGACCATATGCCCATACATCGAGGAGATTCTTATTTTCAAGTTAGTTTCCCCCAATCTGAGTATTGCTGTAGGCGTTTGACCTTTATTGGATTTGTGGTCAAGAGTTCCATCTCAACACCAATTCTGTCTAGTGATTGTTGACAACATTCAAACATGGATAATAGTAAATGAGACTTTATGTTTCCAGCTCTCAATTCTGATCCCAATACCTCATATAAGTTGTTACCTGTTGCAAGAATCAACTTTTTAAAAAGTGCTATTTTATTCCATTCAACAATACTTGTCAAAGATTGAAAGCCCAACTCATACCTGAGAGCCAAAAGCGGAATGCATTTTGGAAGACAATACGATAGACTTCTCCAAATTTTTGCTTCCATCCTACTGAAACCATGCTGTGTACCTGGTGGAAATAATTTGAGACTGAAACTCAGTTTAGGGATGGATTTTAGATTGTAATAGCAGAACAGCGGCTGCATGGAATATCTGCAAAACATTCTGTTGACTCTTTTCATTTGTGTAGTCAATGAAACCGTGCGTTCTTCCAATACATTCAGGTAGGCTCATTAATATAATGTCGATGTAGTTCTTAAAAGCATTTATCAAGCACTGCAAACCTATCGGAGTTTTATCGATTAATAAACAACATCTGCGTATGTGCACCAGTTTAATTTCTCCCCCTCAATTTGAGGAGAAATAAATGATCCAAGATCTAGGGATTTCCCTGTGTCAGATACAAAGATGTTGAATAGGGTAGGGCCAAAGATACAACCTTGGATCAGGCCCTTCATTGTTCTAATTGGGACTGAAAGTTTACCATCCCCATTTAGGTGTACTTGAATCAGGGATTGCTCATGTAGATGAATTACAATCTATAAAATATGTCAAGGCACTCCCAATACTAGAAGCTTTTGACCATAAAAGAACTCGATCAACCTGGTTGAATGCTTGTTATAGATCTATAGTAGCCACATTGGTGGGGGAAGCATTTTTTTTCCAAGAGTTTTCTTGAAGTAATGAAAACATCAAACCTCCCAATTCAGTACCCATTTGCTTCCTGAATCCAAATTGCTTACACAAAAATATAGAGTATTTCTCTGACCATTCGTCCATAAGCTTTAGAATCACCCCTGCAAAAATCTTAGAGTCAGTGTCCAAAATCACTATGGGGCAATCATTTTTAGGATCGCTTCTCTCACTCTTTTTATACACCGGAAATATGACATTTTCCAGGAGCTGGGGATTTGTTTAGTAACAATAATGACACAGAACAACATGTGTAAGGCCTTAGCCCACATATCAGGATTTCCCTTAAAATAACATTGGCTAAGCTCTGGATGGATTTGATTTTTTGATTTTTTGTCTCTATTTCCGCTACTGTAAAGTGACATTTCTACATTTGTGCATTTAACTCTAATATTGTGTCAGGGGTTATGTGTTCTGCTGCATATATGTTCCCAAAATGACCCACCCATAATTCTTCTGGAACACAGTTTGCTTGGGTCACCATTTGGGATGATTTAATATCATTTATCAACTTCCAAAATTGACATGATGCGCACAGCATGACCTTGTTATCTGCTTGTAACATTGCGCAGCGGTGGGCTTTAATCCAATTTTTTAACTTTAAAACGGATTTAGATTCTTCATCTAGTTGTTGAGGTCTTTCAACACGTCATCACTGGATTGATTTTTCTGTTTTTTCTCCAATCTTATCTGTTTTTTTTTTTTTTTGGTTTGTTCTCTGTTTCTCAGCTCTCATAGCTGAGTGCTTTTCTTTGTGGGTGAGTACTAAAACAGGAGTTTTGTGTGGATAAGTCCAGCCTCCTCATCGTCAATATTATTGTGAACGTTAGTCCCATCTGTTTCTGTCTCTAGATCAATTAAATCGGTCAATGCTGATGGGCTATTTCATGATTCTGTGTCCTCATGTAATGTAAACCCGGTACTTAGGCTTCAATTGGTTGAGATTGTTGAACCTTAAAAGCCTCCATCAAACTATTTACAGCAGTCATGAGCTCTTCAATTTTTCCAGAATTAAGTGCAACTTCATTTACTAACTTTCCCTTCCGAGCCTCTTCACCAGCTTCCTTGCCCAAATTATTTTGCGAGGTGTAGGTGCCTGCATATGATAACATTCCCTCTGGCATCTTTTCGCACGTTTCCCCAACAGAATTACCTCTGGATACTGTGTCAGCATAAGTCTTTCGGCTTTTCATTTGTGGAAATATTATCCGACAAGTTTGAGTTTATTTTTCGGGCATAACACCATTTTTCTTGGAATCAGTTACCAAAGGGGCAATAGTATCACAAGTAAACATTAAGCCCTCTATCTTGTTTAGCTTACCGACAATTTCAGCCAATGCCATTTTCATTACCCTTATCTCCCAATGTGTTTGCTCGTGCCCCTTGTCGAGTAAATTTAATATACGTGTGATTACAGGGAGTGAGTGATCTTCTTTCATAATGCAGTCTGCTGAGGTGAGAGAAAAGCCAGGTCCCCGAGATTGATGGTACCCGGTCTCCACTTCCTTAGGCCCTATTATTTTTTCATGTTCCAACACCCTTTGACTGTCTGTTTCAGAATAGGACTATTTGGTCTTTAACCCATAGGCAGGGGAGCTTGAGTTAGTATTGTATGTGCCAATTGGGTCCTGTTGATCTAATAGTTTTGATACAGCGGGCTCCAAACTTAATGAAAATGTCTTGGAAGGCGTTGGTGTGTGAAATCATTGACAACAGTGTTGTTGAACATAAAGACATTTTTGATTCCTATCTTTCTTTGTGTTACAGGAGTAAAAGGACCCAAGGAAAGTTGCATTTGCCTGCCTAATTCTGCCTCAATTGCTGGAGCGATGATAGAACAGATTTTGTTATTGAACTGTTGATATAGGTCGCCACATGTAGAAGAGTTGTGAATACTTATATCATCATTCACTAAAATGGGGTTAGTAGAAACATCATGAACTGCAATGTTTACTTCTTTTAGAGTATACATTAGTGGGAGAGTAACAGTAGAAGCTGTGCGGGAGCAGTTTCAGAAGTGATATGCTCTACGTCTCCAGCATTAAACTGTTGTCCAGGGCTACCATGCCTTTGAATGTGATCCCGCAATCCCGTGTGCACAGTGTCCTCTGTTGCATTTTCTAATACATGAGGCAACCACGAATCAGCGAGTTCTTGGTTTTCAATGGTCATGTTTAAGGGTGTACCAATTAGCTTTCTCCCGCTTCTCAACCCGTTGACCATTGTTCCTTTGGGAGAACTACAAATCAATGCTAAGTATTTAACTCGTGGCAAATTTAAACTTCTGCTCACAAATTATCGAAAAGGTTATTCAATCACTCTATATACGTGAACAAATGCTCAGAACAAACTTTGTCATTTAGTATGCACAGGAGCACATTTTGTAAATTAGGTTAGAACATCTATTTGACTTACGCTGTTCATCAGTAGGTCAAAGACTCAAAAATGAAATAGATGAGATGTGTGCTAGCCTGGGCCACAATTCAAATTTCCAGAGTGCCTTCCCACTCACCCCACCACCTCTGCGCCTAACAGCACAACAGCACACTTCAAAGCACTTCCTGATGCAAACGTGGATGCATGCGCACTGTGCTCTATAGGCAACCACTAAGAGGCAGGGGCGGGGCCAGGCATGCTCTCAGTGACTGTAAAAAAATAAATAAGGGAAGCAGTGAACTGCACGCAAGAAAGCGTGAGAAGTCTAAACCCAGCACTAGACCCAGCACACTAGTCCCAATAGTCTCAAAATGAGTATTTACTGGGATATGAAATTCTGTAAGATGTTTATTCTTATTGGGGTAAATTTGGGATTTTGTGGTATTTTCTTACCGTAAAGATATTGGCGGTAAATTGGTGGTAAATTTTGTTTTGCGGTATTTAGTGGTGAGCATGGTTTTCTTCCTTATACTATAACCCCATCATAAAACAAACTTTCCTTTCTATTAGAATACCTGCTAGTTGTCTGTAGAGAGCTCAATACATATGCATTTGATAGAAACCCAATGATTTTATTTAGAGGACCACTATAGGTTGTGGCTGGTATCACTGGCTTACTTACACCCAGTAATCTATGTCATAAGTTATCACTGTCTTATTTACATCCGGTAATCTATGCCTTTCCCATCAGCATGCAAGAAAAGGGCATTCATCACACTGCACACAAACCTTCACTTACCTGTTACTTTACTTGCATCAGTAAATTGGTAGATGCACTACTGCACTAATATGAGTCTCCCCTTTAGATATCATCTATTGGTTGGATAATTCACCGATGCATGAATGACACAAACTCATATTTGTTTTCATATGTACTTATAATATTGAATCACAATTACATGCCATCAATTCTTACCATGGTTATTTACAACAGCCTCTGGAATACAAAAGAAAGCAAAACAGAACATGCAGGTCTATTTGAAACATGGGTTAAAGTTCCCACCTTCTGAAACTGACAAAAATAACATGCATATTTTCTAACCTTTCTACACTATATAAATTGTAGCCAAACATATGGCGTTCAAGTGATCCTCACTTGGCACAATCTTACCAAGATTAGCACTTCTTTGAAGTTCTCAGCACAACCTTGCTCCACTCGCAAAGGCAGGCCCAGTCAGCGCGAAATACTTCTGTAAATCTTGTGTGGGGAGCACGGCAAGATAATTCTCCCAGCCCGCGCTCTGACCCTTTTTGAACTCTGTCAACCTTCACAGCTCAGCCCCAACTAATTCCTCTCTGCATGTTTTACCATTAGCAAAACTCAGATCCTTCCCACTTTTTACGTGGCATGTCTGCCTGTAATTCTCCCCAGATCAGGTTACCAAGAATGCATACTGTATCAACCCTCATGTTCCAAACAATGAGAGCTTTAGAACAGAATTATTGTATCTCTTAGGTTTCCTGCTGCCTCTTTCCCTCTGCTCTCCACAAGCTAACACAGGAGAAAGAAGAAAAAAAATGCCAGGGTACATTTTAAAATGAATTACAGCAGTGCCACTAAAACATGTATTTTCTCCTCATTTTGTACATGAGTCTACATTATAATTTTATGGAGGTCAGAATTAGTATTTATCAATGTTAATTGAGCTAATCAGTTAGTCATTTATATGATTAATGTAGTCTCCATGTATAAGGCATCAAAAAATAATAGGTGCACTTCAATATTTGGCCTGGCAGAACTAAGCTTTTCTATTCATGCATTTCATTCTCTACAGTTTCAAGTTGGGCTTGGCTGTGTTGTAAATTCTGTACTTTGCATAATACCACTAAGGCTATATTATACTGGCTAAATAAATAAAAAATCTACACTACTGCTGGCAACAAAAAAGCCATTTCATTTTGCAATAGTTGCAATACAAATGCCATCACATTAGTAAAACACTATATATTCTTACATATTCCCTCCTTTCCCGACAATTCTGGCTACCCAAATCCACAATTGGAGGAAACCCAAATTGCTCTTCTTTCTTTTCTTTTGTTACCCTAGAATGTATGTGCATTGGAATATCTTTCATTCCCCATTGTCGCCAATATCATAATTAACATCTTTATATAATCAACCATCCTCCCACCACTAACACTACTACTGCTAAACCCATTATAGTGCGTTCAACCCAGGTTCCCCAATTAAACACATCTTCCTCCATTACACCCAGGCTACTAACTGTAATGTTGTTCTTTTTTAGATTCATGTTAATAGTATGCTTTTCCTTATGACTCAACAAGAATTTTACATCCGGGTCTATGGGAAATGTATCCCTTTGAAAAAATTCAATACTTTCCACTTGGCTCTCCAAAATATCATTTGTAATATTGAATAATGATAGACCCCCAATCGAAACAAGTGTATCCTTTGGAACCTTGAAGTAAAATACATTATATTTAAATTGTTTGACAACAAACGTTCCATGATTTAGATGTGTGACAGTCATATTCTTCATAAAGGTGCTGACCAACCATCTATTTTTAACCATTTTGGCTTGTGCTAATTCTTCACCACCCGATTTAAACCACAAATAGCATCTGTAGCATCAGGAAAAAATGGTTTACCTGGACACATGTAATTTTGTTCTTTAAACTTTATACATGTTTCCAGGTTTGGAATCAAGTAAACCTCAGGCTCCCATGACTGAACTGCCACCACCTCTGGAGTTTTAATTTCAACATGTTTCCCTTCTTGCCAAAATCCCACGTTATGTACCCATTTAGTTTAATAAATAAGTTCAGGAGCTATATGTGGGATGCACAGCAAAAATCTGATTTCCATTCTTTCTAAATTCACATATAGTGGCATTGCATTGCCCATTTCAAATGCAACTTTCACCTGTATTGTTTCAATTTCCCTTTTAGTTATTCTTTCCATCATTTGATGAACAATATCTTGTGAAACAAAATATAACGGTATATATCCTTGAATTAATTGGGAAATTGTAGTTTGGACCTCCCTCATGTGATTTTTCAACAATCTATCAGCAGGATTTATCGCATTCATAATTTCATTCAATATTCGGTCATGCTTAAATATTACTTTGGTACTATGTTGTATAATTTCAGCCTGCTCATTTAGTAACATCACAGTTTCATAACAAAATTTCACTTGTTCATCCAATCCACCTCTAATTCCATCCAAGGTCTTTTGGATAATTTCTAGATCATGGTTCAATTGTTGTGCTTTGGCACTCAATGTCCCTACTGAAATGGCATTAGCTGTTGACAACGTAGTACCTATTACAGCTCCAATAATAGACATTACCAAAGAAACCACAAGCATTACTGCCCCTCTCTTTCCACTCCTTTTCTTTATATCCACTGAATTCACAAATGTCTTTTCGAATTGCATTAACAAATCTTGTATTGTCTGCTTAGCATCCTCTTTTCTTAATTCTTGCCACTCTTTAGTCTGATCGGTTACGATCCCAGTTTTGTTAAAACTTTTTTCCATCAAAATATCAGGATTCATGGGTATATACATATTCTGGAAAATTATCCTTCTATTGTCCATAATAAACCCAGGCGCTTCTTCCAATGCAATGCCAGATGCTAGTCCGGGCTCAATGATAACCTGTGCTTCCATAGCTTTAAGATTCCCTGCAGCCATTAGAACTGTTATTCATGTCATCAATGACATCTGTCTTATAGACTTGGTCTTGCCCCGCCCCTGGCTTTTTTGGAATTTCCTCCGGCGGACTCCAGGACTCCGTCATCTCTGGTGTCCTAAGGTCCTTCGACCTCCGACCTCAAAAGATCAATCCGTTATTCTAAATTAAATAGAAAACAGACAGATTAAGAACTTAGCACAATACCAATTTCACCCTTTCTACCATCAAAAAATATATAGTCCAAAACATTTTGCTTCATTTCTTTTTTTTTTAACTTCGTTTATTTTAAATCAAGGCAGGATGGCAAAAATACAAAACATGACATATCAAAAGCAATGCGTATTCAAGTTCTTCGATCCCCAGTTCTTATTCCCCCCCTCGGGTATCCTCCTTCCGTCCTCCCTCTGGCCTCTCTCACCCTTATGTTCGGAGGCCGAATTTTCAGTCTGGGTTGTCCGGTTCGCCCCCTAGGGTTTATATGTCTTCTGCCGGATCCACTTGATGTTTCAAGATCCATCGGGCCCTGGTCGGTTTGTAGGTCTGGGCGGGGAAGCGCTGGTCGTATTCCAGCACTGGGCTCCAGACATTCTGAAAGCGGTGGAGCGTGCCCGCCTGTGCTGCCGTGACCTTCTCCGCGATCAGGATGTCCCAGAGTTTAGACCACCATTGGGTTATGTGAGGTCCTTCTGGTGATTTCCAGGTCCTAGCCAACACCGTTTTCCCCGCCAGAAGGCAGTGTGTCAATAGTTTAGACTTGGACGCGGAGCGCGGGTAGATCGTGGGGATCGGGGCCCCCAGCAGGACTGGTTCAGGTTCTAGAGGGATCGCCTTCCCTGTAATTTGTGCGATGGTCACTAGGCATGTCCTGCAGAACTGTCGTATCTTTGGGCAAGTCCACCACATATGAAAGAAAGAGCCTGGGTGACCACATCCCCTGCAGCAGGCAGGATCCACCTGTGGGTTCATGTGGTGGAGTCGAAGGAGTGGGTAATACCATCGTAGGAGCACATTCCCTGTTGGTAACGCACGTGGAGGAGGTGTGCGTTCTGTTCCAGATGTCCACCCAGGTTTGGTCCTCGACCGGATGGCCCAGGTCTGCCTCCCATTGAGCCATGCTGCGGGTCTTTGTGGACAGGAAGTCTCTTAAGAAGCGCCTATATAGGGTGGATACCCTGCCTCGGGTTGGAAGATCCCCCAGTGTTAGCTCCAGGGCGGTGGGCAGACGAGTTGCTGCCTGCAGAGTCTGGGGGTGCGAGCACCAGTGGCGCAGCTGAATATAGGTAAATCTGTCCCTTTCCCGGAGTTGGAACTTCTCCTTACATTGGGCGAAGGTGAGGGGTGTCTCTCCCATATATAGCTGGTCTATAGTCTCCAGCCCGCCCTCTATCCAATTCCGGAAATTGCGAAGGTCTGTTCCGGGTGAGAAGGATGGGTTATGGAAGACCGGGGAGCGTGGGCTCGGTCCTCTGGGCACTCCCTTCTGCTTTAAAGCCCAGTCCCAGGATCTAAAGGTGTGTTTGGTTGACAGGAGGAGGTCTCCCCAGTGTGTTCTAAGGGGGGGCGAAATGTGTGGCAGGAATCGCAAGGGTAAAGGTGTTTGTGACTGTTCCAGCTCTACCCACCTGGGGCGGTTTGTTACGGTCTGCCATGCCTGAAATTGTGCTAGTTGTGCTGCCACACTGTAGGCCCTCAAGTCTGGGACCCCCAGACCTCCTTGCTTAGAGCCCCCCAGCATCGTTTTGAGAGGAATTCTCGCTCTCTTACCTTTCCAGATGAATTTCAGCATCTTCCTTTGGATGTCCTTAAGGGTTGGTGTGGGGATCGCTACTGGGAGTGAGGCACAGGTGCATAGGAACCTCGGTAGTAGGTTCATCTTGCATGCTGTGATGCGCCCCAACAGTGAGATCTCTTGGGTCTCCCACCGTTTCAAGTCACCTTCCAGTTCTTTCAGCAGCCGGGGGAAGTTGGCTTTGTATGTGTCTCCTGGGCAATCCGGGATGCGGACCCCTAAGTAGGGGATGGCCTTCTTCACCCATGTCATCGGGCACATCGTCGCCAGTGGCTCCCGTTCTGCTGGAGTGAGCCCGATGCCCATGGCCGAGGATTCATCAAAGTTTATAGTGAAGCCAGAGACCTCACCATAGATGGTAAGTTCTCGTATTGCCAGTCTCAATGATGATTGGGCTTCCGAGATCGTGAGTAGGACATCGTCCGCATATAGGGCGATTTTATGTTGGTTGGGGCCAACCTGTAGCCCTGTAATACGATCGTTTCCCCTAATCCTTTGGGCCAGAGGCTCCATGGTGAGAGCGAAGAGTAGGGGTGATAGCGGGCAGCCCTGCCGGGTTCCGCATGATAGGGGGATCGGAGCTGAGCTGTGCCCATTAATTCTTAGACTCGTACTCGGGCTCTTATAGTTGGCCAACACCATTGACTGAAAGGTTGGCCCGAAGCCGAAGGCCTCTAGGGTGAGTTTCATAAAGGGCCAATCAACTCGATCAAATGCCTTAGCTGCGTCCAGAGCCACAAAGACCAGCTTTTGGGAGTTCCGAGAGGCGAGGTCCACCAGGTTCAGGGCTCTACGTATGTTGTCTCCAGCGGATCGATGGAGGATGAAGCCTACTTGGTCGGGATGAATGATCTTCGGGAGCACGCGGTTCAGGCGGTTTGCCAAGATCTTTGAGTATATATTGGCATCAATGTTTAAGAGTGCTATCGGTCTGTAGGAGGCTAGACTCCTTGGGTCTTTTCCCGGTTTGGGTAGGAGGATGGTGGTTGATTCCTGCATCGATCGGGTGACCGCGCCTGTGTCCCTGAAGGAGTTGAACAGGTTCACCAGGTGGGGGGTCAGTTGTGGCCTGAAAAGTTTATAGAATCTGGTCGAGAAGCCGTCTCGGCCTGGGGCTCGTGTTTTAAGCAACTTGATGGCCTCCTCGACCTCCTCTCCCGTGATGAGCTCCTCTAATTCGTCTCTCGTCGTGTTGGCGAGACGGGGAACCGCTGCCTTCCGTAGATATTCCACCTGTTGCGGTCGGTCACGAGGGGTTGCCTTCATGATTTGGGTCAGGTAGTCTGTTGCAAGCTGTTGTTTTTCGGGCTCCGCGTATCGAGTGACCACCTCCGGATCCCGTAGGCCTGCGATCGTGTTGATGCGTCTCCGTTTGGCTGGTTTGGCCACCAGGAACCTATTCGCTTTGTTGCCCTTTGCGTAGTAAGATTGTTTAGCTTTCACCATCTTTAGGGCGGTTTGTTCCGCGTAGTGGGCTTCAAGCTTCTTCCTCGCCATTTGCATGATCCGTTGTGTCTTAGGGGACCAGCCTTTTTCCTTGTGGATTGCCTCTGCCTCCCTTAGCTCGTCCTCCAAAGCAATTCGAGTCTGGCGTCTGTTCCGGTGGTAGGCCGCCCCCTGAGCAATGAGAGAGCCCCTGATCACTGCCTTCATGGCGTCCCAGTTATTTGCCAGTGAGGTGTCTGAGGCTGGATTTTCGTCAAAGAAGTTTTTAATCCCTGTCGCGATCTTGTCTCTCGTAGCCATGTCATTGAGGATCGGGTCATACAGAGACCATTTGCGTGGGCTATTGAAATTGGGGTCCTGAACCCGGAGTTCCAAGAACACTGGAGCGTGGTCAGACATGGCCCTCGTGCCGATGGAGACCTCTTTGACTGAGGGGAAGGTGTGTGGGGAGACCAGAAATAAATCAATCCTTGAGAAAGTGCGGTGAACAAATGAGTAGAAGGAGTAGTCTCTTTCGTCGGGGTGAAACACCCGCCATGAGTCTGTTATCTCCAGAGATCTGAACAACCGGAGGAGACTGAGAGCTTGGGCGAAATCGCTTGGATTCGGGGGGTGTGACCTGTCCTTAGTGGGGTCGGGGACCACGTTCAAGTCCCCTCCGACGATTGTTTGGCCCTCCACAAAGCTAGCGAGGGTCGTGCCCAAGGAGTCGTAGAAGAGTGATTGTCCCGAATTAGGGGCATATACTGAGATGAGGGTGTATAGGTCTCCAAACAGGAGGCATTTAACTGCTGTGTATCGGCCTTCCGGGCATGTTTTTGTTTCCAGGATTTGTGGGTTCAAGTCTTTTCTAAAGAGAATCGCCGTACCCCCTTTTTTGCTTGAACCGGAGGCGAAAAATTGAAGCGGGAACGATTGAGAGCGAAGCCGGATCACATCCGCCGGCAACAAGTGGGTCTCTTGGAGCATGGCTATCGCGGCGTTTTCATCCTGGAGCTTTAATAAAATTGCCTTCCGCTTGGTAGGGGAGTTCAGTCTGTTAACATTTAGGGAGAGGATTCGTAGAACCTGGTGGTCCAGAGGTGTCCCATTCTCTACCCCTTGAATTGGGGGGGGGTCAGGGTCGATGATTCAGCTGCCATGTTTGTCACAAGATCTTGTAGTACCATCCTGCACTTGAGGTTTTAACGCGAAGCCCCAACGGGGGGCTGCAACTTTAACTGGTGAGTAGACCAACATTGTAGGTATGGGTCCACCCTTGGCCAACGGGGCCGATTGTCCCATCGTGTATCGAGTACCGTGGGTGTCCAAGGAACGAAAGTTGGAAAGTGTCCTTGGAGTGGGTATGAACCGTGGACATGGTCCGCCGTCTCCGCCCTCGTAGGTCGTCAGATGAAGCGTTATGTGGCGGATCTGAATTTAGGCCAAGTGTGAGGAGGCCAGGGAGGGGTATAACTGGAACCCGGAGGTACGGGGGGGCGCCATTGTTCATTTCTTTTTGTTGATCCGCAGGGTTGATGACCATGGCGTACGTTTAGGTTTCGGGGAGGAAAGCGGTCCAGGGGCCTCAGCACCTTCCGGGGTTGGTGTGGAGGGTTCCTGGGGCGAAGATGGATGCATGATCCTCTCTGCGTCCTCCAAGTTGCTGATGCGGCGTAAGGTGCCTTTGTATGTGAATTGTAGCGCCGCCGGAAACAGCCATCTGTATCGGACTTGTTGCTCCTGGAGGAACAGTGCCAGGGGTCGAAGTGCTCTTCTTTTCTGAAGGGTGAGTGGTGAGAGGTCCTGATATATTTGGAGTGGCGTACTCTGAAATGTAATTTCCTCCCCTTGGCGGCTGATCGCCGAGATCGCTTCCTTGGTTGTGAAGAAGTGGACCCTTGTGATGACATCTGGGGGGGGATCGGAGACTGCCCCGCGACGTGGGCGAAGTCTGTGGGTGCGATCTAGCAAGAGCTGAGATTTATCCAAGTCTGGGAGGAGGGCCTCGAAGAAGCGCCCCACGTAGTCCGCTAACTTGTTGTCGGGGACGGAGGTCGGGACCCCCCGGATGCAGAGATTGTTGCGGCGCGCCCTGTTTTCCAGGTCCTCCTGCTTAAACTCCAGGATCTCGCATTTCTGATGCAGGGAGTCAATGGCTTTTCGCATTTCCCCTAGAGTGGCGGCGTGATCCCGGGAGTGGTCTTCGATTTCTCCGAGCCTCTGTTCGGCCTCTGTGACCCTTTGGTCCGTCTGTTCGATTTTGGTGGTGAGTTCCGATAGGCATGAGCGGAATTCCGACTTGATGTCCGCCATGAAAGCTATTAGGTCCATTTGGTGGCGAGAGATCCCCCGTCCTCTTGTTGTTTCTGTGGAGTGAGTTTGGGAGGCTCCTGCTTCCTGCTTTTGTCTAGCGTAGTGAGCATGGTGGCGATATCTGCTCCTTTTCCAACCTTTGCTTGCCTAGACATGATGATCGTGTTTGGCGGTCTTGGCTGAAAAGGTTGCGGCGAGGCCAAAGCTGTGACTGGATGGGTGGGCCGGGGCGCCCCAGAAAGCACCGAGAGGTATGTGAAAGGAATGCCCACAAAGTTGGGCTTCTCTGGGCGGGTCCCAGGGCTTATCTCGTGGCCTCCATGTTACCCCTGTCGGCCCGGCCGAGGGCCGCCCCTGATGGAGTTCTCGTCTGTTTGTCGGGTAACCTCTGTCTGCCGCTTCTCTTCGGTCCCCCTGAAGTCCGTCGCCATCAGGTTCGCAGTGTATTGCCGAGTTCCGGCGCGGCCGCCATCTTGGTTCCTTCGAATGGCGGCGGGGGAGCGGTGCGGTCGCTAAATTCTGGGCGAACGCAGCGGCGTTCGAAGATCATTGTAAGCCAGGTTGAGCCTCATCGGTTCCGATCGCCATAGATGTCATTGGCGACTTGGATACTCGGTCGGAACCGCTTGAATTTGGCGGCGGCGGCGGACATCCCACGGGCGGCCTCAAGGGAGCGACCACATCGATGGCCCTCCAACTCCAAGCCACGCCCTATTCTGCTTCATTTCTGAAACTAAGCACATGTTAGAGAGAAGACAAATATATACATAAGACATCATTATACATCAAAATATATTTCAACATTGTACCATAATAATTAAATCTGCCTCAGCCCCTTATATCAAAGTTTATCACCTATGGTATTTTCATTTACATTTATCTCTATAAGTAGGACCACAACTATTTTTATTTCTATGATGTGGGATACTATGAAAACAGCCACTGTGTCTTCCCTTCCATGTATTCAGGGCACTTAAGCTGTTTCTACTTGCTCAAGTCTCCTGATTTCATGTTTGGAATGACATGGCTTGATTTGGTTATCATGAACAAATTGCTCTGTTACCGTTTCACCCTCTGTTTTTAATATTTTGTAAACTACTGGAGACACCTTATCCACAATTTGAAATGGCCCTTGCCAGGCAGCAAGAAATGTTGAATTTTAATGTTTACCTTTTACAAAATGAAATTTATATACTTGATCCCCCACGTTATATTCTTTCACAGACGTCTTTCTATCATAATATGATTTTGCACTGTCAGCAGCTCTTTCCAAATTTCGCTGCACAAATACAAATGCATGTTGTAAATGCTTCCTCATATTCGTGAACTGTAGATGCACTTACAAGTGTCTTTCATGTGTCCTGTATAATAAATGTTGTGGCAGTACCATCTTCCTACCTGTCAACACCTCATGAGGGCTGATACCTGTTGCTTTGGCAGGAGTCGATCTGATTGCCATCAAAACCAGGGGCAATCTTAAATTACAGCTGGAACCTGCCTCTGCTACAAACTTCTTTAATATCTCCACAACAGACTTGTTGTAACGTCCAATATTCCCAGAAGACGCGGGTCGGTACGCAATATGCAGTTTCCTTTTTACCGCCAGTATCTGCCACACTTTACTCATTAAAGCGCTTGTAAAATGGCTTCCTCTGTCTGACTCTATTCTTTATGGTAACACAAATCTTGAAAATATATGATTCACCAGTAATGAAGCTGCAGTTTGCGCACTACAATCTGGTGCAGGAATACACTCTATCCATTTCGACATCATACAAAACATGCTCAAAATATAACGGTTCCCCCTACTTGACCTTTTTACAGGCCCTACATAGTCAATTTGCAAATCTGACCATGGAAGGGTTAAGCCTCTTTTCATCAGTGGAGCTATATGCTTTGGTGAAGTGGGATTAAATTGGTCACATACTAGGCACCCCCTAGTATATAATTCCACATCATGGGACATATGTGGCCAGTAAGCATATCTTTCAGTATCTCTAAAGTCTTTTGTGAACCTCTGTGTCCTGCAGTTATTGCATCATGTGCATGGTGTAGCATTAGCCCTCTGAATGAAAGGCGTACCACCCACTGTATTTGTCCTGTTATGGATTCCCTGATCATGAGTCTATCCTGTAGTCTAATTAGTTTTTTATTCTTTAATAACACCCTCAACTCTTCTTTTCCTGTACAATCATTCTCAGTTAAAGGATTTTGTTCAGGATCCATCAAATGATTATAATAGATCCCCAATATTGGATCATCTTTTTGCGCCTTAATCATATCTTGATCTAGTGTATCATAACTCCATTGCCCTACTGGTTGTTCCACCTCGTTTGGAGCCTTAGAGCGTGTAACTGCATCTATCTGTATTTCACCAATTAAGTGTTCAATCAGTAGCAACTCTCTCATCACAGCCCCAATTTTGGCTAAATGAGCTGCTTTATCATTTCCCTCCTTATCTTTTCGTGGAGTTTTTAAATGCCCACACATTTTCCTCCAGTACACTGTTAAATCATTTTCTGACACTAATTTGTCTATAGCCTGTATCATTTTTCAATGTTTGAGTTTTTTTAAATTATATGTAAGCATGCCTCTTGTTTTCCAGCCAGGCAAATATTCTACAAAGCTATTTCGTGCATAATCAGAATCAGTCACCAGGACAATTTCACTGAATTTATTATCAACTGCAGTAGTAATTGCTTTATAAATGGCTGCCAATTCCTGTACCTGACTTCTCCTAGCCCCAATTCTCATCCCTATACTAGGAATGCCTTCACATTTCAACCAGACATTTCCTATTCCTGATACCAATTGTTTATTATTGTCATTTTCAATATTAAAAGCACAACCATCAATTTATACAGTTGGTATATTTTTGCATGTCTCTTCATCAAAAACTTTGTGTGGTGATTGATCAAACTCCAGCAAAGTAGATTCCACCTCTACTTCGTCTGATACACATTCAGCTGCACAGTCATGTACATCCGCTAACCCTTGAGCAACTGGGCTCTTTTTATTTTGGCCATACCTCACTTCTACAGGAAAGCTTTGCAATGCCAATGTGCATGATGTGATTCTGGACTGTGCTAGGTTGCCTGACCTAATTATTTTACTCTGTAAAAACTGTATTGGTTTATGATTTGTCTCAATGATTGCCTTTTCTCCTTGAACAATGGGGCGGAAATGCTGCAACACCCACACAGTGGTCAAAAGGGCCTTTTCACATTCACTGAATTTAATTTACACTTGAAAAAATGCCTTACTTGCATAAGCAATGGTTTTGTGGTTAAAATCATGCTTTTGAGATAACACTGCTGCCATACAATGTTCAGTGAAACCAATTTCTATAAATAAATCCCTGTTTTTTATGGGATATGCTAAACATGGTGCCTTTATGAGACATTCTTTTAATTTACCAACTGCCTCAGATTGCTCCTTTCCCCATTTCCAGAGCGTATTCAGCTTCAATAGTTTAGTTAATGATTGAGTAATTTCAGCATAATTTTCAATATATTTCCTGTTATATCCCGTCATTCCTAATAAACTTTTTAAACTTTTCACATTTCTAGGATCTTTAAATTTTTGTATGGCCTCCACTTTTTTCTTTTGAGGATTTAGACCATGTTCAGTTACTTTATGGCCTAGGAAATTCATCTTTTTCTTGCACCATTGTGCTTTCTGTAAAGATACTTTGGCACCAGCCTTTTGCAATTGGCCAAGTACATATCTAATTTCATCAAAATGGCTTTTTAAGTTTTCATTTTTTATCAGGACATCATCCACATAAATTATAGTTCCTCTTTCCGCTGCATCAGGCATAGCCTTTCTCAAAAATATGCCAAATTCGCTCCCACTATTGACATACTCGAATGGTGTTCTAGCCCATGCGTATTGCGTTTTATCAAATGTTAATTGAAAACAAATTCTGAATATCCTCTGCCAATGGCACAGACCCATATCCAGATGTGAAATCTACGGTAGTAAATACCTTTGAGCCATGCACCTGAGCAAGGCCTTGATCAATTAATGGCAATGACCATCTGGATACTGGGACTCTTTTATTTAACTCTCTCAAGTCTGAACACAGACGCCATTGACCATTTGACTTTAACACACCCAAAATAAGAGTGTTGGAGGTGCTATGAATGGGGCTAATAATTCCCCTACACTCCACATTTTTAATTATCTCTGCCAATGACTCTAAACATGCCAGTGGTAACCGATATTGGTGCACAAATACTGGATTTCTACCACACCCTTCCGGTAATGTGGCAACATGTAAATTAGTTAGGCTGCAATCATATGTATCCTTGGCAAAAACATCTTTACATTCCATAAATATTTTCCTCAACTCATAGTTATCCTCTTCGCTATCACATGCATCTGCTAACAAAATCTGCTCCTCTACCATTTTTGAAAATTCTGGGAAATCCTCCAGTGGAGGAATCTCTGTGCTTTCTTCCAACTGTGTGGCTGTTTCTCTCTGTAAAGCTGCCACTGTTAAATATTTCGGAATATCAGCCTCCACTTCAATGTGCTGATTTTCTATTTCATTTTCATTTAAGTCAAATACTATACAATTCTCTTGGTGATAGCAAACTGTCTCATTGGAATCATATGGGTACACAATTTGAATTTTAAAGATCCCTTTGGGTTGAGAATCCAGATATTCTGGCAACATACCCTGTGCATCTACATATCTCTCAGGGATATTTCCAATAACCATCTTATTGAAATCTGCGGTATAATGTGATTTTTGTATGGCCATTCCTACTAAAGAATTATCTTCTAAATGAATATCCTAACATCCTTTATTATTCACCATAATTTTAATAGATCCTTCCCAACATCTATCAATGGGGTGTATTCATAATCTAGGCCTTGCTGCTTCATGGATTCATTCAAGCATACAAATGCATCAGAATCTTTCATTTGCTGTCCATTCTTGCACTTTAATGTTATAGCAACCTGCTTGGTGAATGCAGGGATAGTACTATCCTTCTTCACCTGTAATTCAATTGCATATGGGACCAGTTGTGCACAATGATGAGCTTTTCTCTTGTCTTCAAATTCGGGCGCATGCCCACCTAGCCGGGACCATATTTTTTGGTTAAGGAAATCTAACACCATACACATTCTGTGCATGATATCATTACCAATGTAAAAATCATTTTGTGTTCCACTCACTATCCACACATTGTGGTAGATGTTATTTTGTCCAATATTAATCTTTAACATGCACGTCCAAACCAAAGACATATTGGTTTTTAATTCTAAGTTTTGGGATCTCCTCCCTCTCCATTATTTTCTGCAGTAATTTCTCATTAATAAAGCTCCTTTCCTGTTCAAGCACCAAAGTGGCTTTTATCATTTTAGAATGGTCATTTATACCAAGGTGTATTTCAGCAAGGGTGGTAATGTGTTTTTCTGTGTCTGTTTTAGGAATAGTGTTCTGTTTGCATTTCTTCTCTTTTAAATAGAAGCGCAATGTGTGTTCATCTATTTCAGTTTGCCATTTCTTCCTGGGATCCAAATAATTCTGTGCAGGTTGTTTTTCTTTTTCATTTTTCATTTTATCCCGACACATCATAATGACAGTGACACTATGCACACAGCTATTCTGTAGATATACCTCCACTGCATCATTTGTGTTAGCAACAGTGTGGCATTCATTTATACTGTTGTTTTGTGATTTTATTTTCTTAGGTCTTAATGGTTTTTTGGTTAAAGACCACAGTACCCCATTTACCCCATCTATGAGAGGAGACAATCTTTCAAGCAATCTGTTCCCATCAGGAATGGAATTTCACAAATAGATGTGATCAATACTTCCTTTTTCATTCTGTGTTTTCCTATCTTTATGTCAACCTCAGTGACAACCACAATAGGCACCTCCTCACCTTTAAAGTTATGCACTGGGCCTTCACTCTGCTTCACTGTGATCTGGTTCTGTGGAGATCTCTCTTCATTGATACTTTTTATCAATTCTTTGGACTTAATTGTGGCCTTTGCGCCTGTGTCAATCATTGCAAATGTATTGCATTTCTCTTCCACAGTAATGGGAGCATAATATCTGTCTTCAACTTCCTCTAACACACACAAAAAGTGCAAATTCTTACTAATTTCAGGATTCACTTTTCCCAGACCTTTTTCACTTTTGGCTAAGCACATTGGTAAATGAAAGGATATTTTCCCTCCTTTTTGTCCATTTTCGTTTGAGAAACCTTACTCATTTGCCCATATTCAGGGGTCCTTTGGAGTGTGGCCACTGTTCGCCCTTCCATCCGGGGATTATCAGAGTTCACACTACAATTCTCCAACTGAATATGCGTAGAAACATTACTTTGTAATTTGTCATTTTCTAACTCTGGGCATTTGTGGATATTTGACATTTTAACTTCCTCAAAAATCTGTGGCTCAAAGAACTCTTCAAGTGACTGATCTGTACCCTCCTTTTGAATACTTATTTTTTCTGCCTGTACTTTGTTAGTGTTTTGATTGTCTAGGGAGAGCATTGTAACATCCCCACTTACTCCCTGTTCAATTTTATTACCCATGCATGAGTTGTCTTTCTTAAATTTGTCCCTTTGTTCTTTTGGAATTTCATGTTTTCCTTTTTTAATTTGTGCAGATCTCCAACGTTTGATTTAACTCCAAGTTAAACCAAACTTCTTTTTAGATCTATTTACAATTTCTCTCACATGTTCATTTGGCGGTATTTTCCTTTTTAAATCATTAATCATCCAAGAGTCATTATGCAAAATCAAATCAGGGCAATCGCTCTTTTTAACATTGCGGGTATCATTAATATTTAGTCACTTATTATCAAAAACCCGGAAATTGCTATGGCCTTCTGCCCCCTCCTTTGATGATTGTTTTTGTGCCGTACATAGTTTTCCTATTTGTTCAGCCAACATTTTACTTGGGCCTCGAGACACTGGAATCTTTCCATCTCTCTAGAATCTTCTCTCTGTGGCCTTTGTCGATATCGGATGTTTCACCCCCTGATTGAATCTATTCTGATATCTCTCAGGAGAGTGATTTCTTTTTGGGTGGTTTCTGAACTCTTGATTCATTTGGGGGCAGGGAGCGACGTGCACCTATCCTTTGGTTGTAGTCCTCCGGTGGCGGTGGTTGATTGTATTGACGTGGGGCATAATTCATATTCTGCCTCATGTCCTCTCTCTCATTTTGTGAGTATTTTCCCCTATGCTGATTCCCATTTTCAGTAAATCGATCCGCATATAGGGGTCTATCCTGATTACCATAGATCATGGTTTTGGGGTCAAATCTGCTCTGTGTCCCCAATGTCTGGTAGGGACCATTATTTCTTTGGTCCTGGCTTTGTTTCTGATTATTGTTCATACCTGACATACCAGGCCGATATCCTGCCTGGGGTCTGTCCCCTAAGTACCTAGGGCTAATGTAGCTCTCCCTATTACTAGGATTATGTGATTGAAACATCGGTGCAGGGAGTGACAACCTCTGTTTGTCAGTCTAGAAAAATGGATACCTCTCATATGTGACAGCAAACATATTTTGATTGCCGTGGGCCAACCGTCTCATGCACGATAAGACAGACATATAGGTTTCTGAGTTTGCCAAATGGACGGCCATTTTGATGTAACAAGGATCGCCATTTTGTTTTCTAACCATTGCTCATTGCTTTCTGTTCTTATTGCTTCGCAGTACATTTTCTGCTTACACTGCTCGACTGTAAAACATTGTTGTCTGCACGTGAAAGGACAAGGCCGCAGGACCGAGAGGATAACAAGAGTTCGTTGAAACACAACGTAGGCAGCGCCAGGAAAGAATGCCCGGCTCCCTCCCGAATGTAGCCTTGAAGCAGAGCTAAGGGCATTTAATCATTTCACAGCTGCCAGCCAGTCTCGTTATATGGTAGAATATGTTTAGAATAAAGCAGCTAAAGGCTTGAATTATGCTCTTTTTACGGCCCCCTTTGCTGAGCCCTGTTAGAGCGTGTTGGCTCCCAGGACACGAATAGCACCTCATAGATATCAAGGTCTGGAATGCGACTCTTCCCCCGTATGTAGCTCGCTTCCAAGAACAGAAGCACTGTGTTCTGTTCAACAACTGAAAGATGCCTCTGCACTTGCAAATTGCATATTGTTACTAGAATAGATATTTGAAGGTGTCATAATCGTCAAAAGTGTCCATCATCACACCGAGTTCAAAGAAACCCAATAAAGAGGGGTGTTAAACATGTCATAGCTGATTGTATGATATGCATTTTGTATATATGTAACTGATGTACGTATTTCACTCTCTTGCGTCCCTCGAGGTCTAGAGATACACATTGCGGGGCGTGAGACCGAGTTGGCCAACTGAGACTTTTTGCTTTGCAATAAACCCTAGCTTTGGGAATACAACCTCGTGTCTGGCGTATCTATCGTGTGTGGTGACTCGCCTTGTTTCCATAGACGTAAGGCACCCCCAGGGGTCCCTTTCAAGATGGCGCCCAAATAGGGACCCTCCCCCACTTGTTCCATCGCATACATTGTAATTGAGTAAAGGCAGAGAACGGCGGGGACGGGACGATCGAGCTGGGATCAAGAGGTGTTCGGGGCGCCCTGTAGCAGCGATGAGAGACTCCTTTGCAGATCTGCACACATCTGATCCCTGATCGATGTGCCTGGCTAGAGAACAAGGAGGTGAGGGTCCCGAAACGAGGCGGAAGCCAAGAAACGCAGACACGACGTCATTGTTTGCGTCAGTATACAGACGACTTGTGTCCAAAAGGACAAATTGATTTATCAGGTGAGTCATTCCCCGATTCAAAGTAATCCTGATATTGGTTGAGAGTTGACTTTCCAAAATCAAACACCCTAGGTAAGGTAGATTAACCAGGGGGAAGGTTGAAACATGCCTGGGGTATTGTCCACCCAGCAGGGTTTTTCCGCTGTGGTAGACAATCTTTGGAAGATGGCCAAATTGCACCACCTTGGGGAACGCCGGCGTATGAGATGTATGCGAAGTATGGTGTGGGAGCGATAATATTCTGTGTGACTTGGCATAGGCAAACCAGAAAGCAACAAGACCATCAGTGGCCGATTAATGGTAGTTTTTGAGATAGCGAGAATAGATAACTTGGAAAGGGTGTTGATAAGAAAGAAAGCGCGTCCTGCGGCAATTGATATCGTTAAAGACTGGAGAAGGGAAGCAATGCTCCAATTTAGAAGTAGAGCGAAGCATGCGCGCAGGCATACATCGAAAGGTGAAGTAGCGGAAGAAAAGGAAGAGGAGGAGTGGATGGAGAGTCTAAGGAGGTCAGGTAGACGTGACCAGTTGAATATAGAAAAAATATACCCACAACGAGAATTACACATAGCAGATGAATTGATAGAAAACATATTGAAGCAAACAAAACAAGGCTCAAGATCAGAAGGGAGGACAACCACATCAGTAACTAGTGCCCAAACCCCACCCAGAGCCCAAACTCTCCCTCCTGTAGCTCAAGCCCTCCCACAGCCACAGACCACGCAAGTAACACTTCCTATTAGACAACCAGGCCCACAACAGACACTCCCTGTTCCCAATGTCCCATCCGCACCTCCCGCCTTAGACACAGACTCGGTACCGTCTGTTCCTCCCGGGGTTGAAGTTGAAAGCAAGGGGGCGAGAGGCGGGACTGAACAACGGGGATGCATGAGGGTAACTCGCAGTGCGATCAGCAAAGAAAGGAAGGTGGAATTGCAGCAACAGTCAGAGATATATATATAGACGGGAATGATGGGACGACAACATTGGCTTCGATATATGACTTCCGAAGAAGCAACGAAAGACAGGTAGTGTTGGAATGCATGGGTGAATATTTGGTGGAGAAATGGAAACAGTTAATTGGGAAATTACCACTGCAGCGATTGTTAGATTTGAATGCATTAGCATGCTGTAGGGAGAGGGATGAAGAAGTGAGAGAACATGTATATGGACTTTTTGAACTTAAAGATGAATTAGATAATGATTATGCCGAAATCTTTACTACACCTGGGTACAGGGGTAAGGATATCGGGAGACATAGGAAGGAAGCTGTAGAGCCGTATATACAACGACGACATTCAATGTCGTCAGTGCAGAGGGGCGACAAGTTGAAAGTATGTATACGAGAAGCGTTTAGATGGATGTCGGATCCCAGTATCCCCACAATGGAGATACATGAGATATTTGATGAATATTCCATGCCTATGAAAAGAAAAGCACTGCAGTCGATGGCTGAACATTTATTAGACAAAGATATAAAAAACGATAAGGCCAGCCCACCCGAAATAATGGCAGTATATAAGAGAGTACTAGAGCGAGGAATAGGAGAAACAGCCCTATCGCTTGATCTGGGAATATTGTTACACATGAGAGAAGGGGGAGGGACAGTAAGTGAGGCATTTCCTATGAGAGAGGTCCCACCTACCTTTGTGCCTAAAGTAGAGGTTCCCACAGTGGGCAATGTAGCGGCACAGGTAACACCAGTCCATTATACCGCCCAATATGTGCATGTCCCCTTTTCCAGACAGGCGGTGAACAACATACAGCAGACGATTCCTGATATAAGAAAGAATCCTGCAGGGTTTTACAAGGAAGTAGAGTCCTGCCTGCAATCATCCGTACTTACCATGGGTGACATAGACCTAATATTCCCAGTGATCCTGCCAACAGACATATGGAAGCAAATAAGAAAGGTGGATGACATAACGACCTTTGGCGCCACATGGGCGGACTTGATAATAGAAGACAGGAATAAAGCGGTTGGAGGAACACCGGGACCGAACCTGGTAGCATTACCAGCACACATAGTACAGAAATTAAAAGAAATTGTCCCAGAGAAAAGAGTTCAATGGGACAAATTGACTACATGTGTACAAGGCAAGGATGAGTTAACTACAGATTATTTTAACAGGTTTGAAGAAGTATTTACAGACTTCAGTGGGCAGGATGTGAGCTCGGAAGCGGGAAAGAGGTTATTTGTTGACAAATATGTGAGGGGGTTAAAACTTCCAATCCAGAACCTAATAATGACATCAGAGAGTGCATGGCAAGCAAAAACGCTGGGCAAAGTATTACACATGGCCCAATATTATGAGAACAGAGTGACTGCGGAGAAAGAAAAAGAGGAGAAGGATAGGGTAAATCTGAAAACACGGGTGCTACTGCAGCAAGCAGTAGAACACAATAGAGGGAGAGGGAACGCACAAGGGAGGAGTAATTCGAATATGCATGGGGGAACAGTGGGACCAAATCAGTGTGCGTATTGTAAGGAGGAAGGACACTGGCGAGCGCAATGTCCGCATCTGCAGAATAGAAATGGGTCTGGTCAGAGGAGACAGCATAGAGGACACCAAGGAGCGAATGTACTAAATAGGAATAGTATGCAGCAGCACCACAATAATGGAGGTAATCAAAATCAAGCCCAAAACCAAAGTGCCCCTAACCAGAGTTAGGGACAGCAAAACCAACAGTATGGAAACCAGAGTGGGGGAAATAGAGGGAAGAGTGGGAACATTTTCGATAAACAGCCAAACACGTATTACAGTAACAGTAATGATTACACATCGGACGATGTGTTATTTCCCCAATAGGACAGCCCAGGACAGGGGTCGGAACCAGTGTCTATTCCCGTGAATCAGAGAGGACCCTATGTAGAAATGAGAGTCGGGAATGAGGAGCACCGCTTTCTTGTAGATACAGGAGCGTAAAAGTGTTCAATAGACCATCACTTGGTTCCAGATATACCACTGTCAGGGCAAAATAATGTTTCCGTAGGGTTCGCAGGTACACCAGTCATAAACCCAGTGTCCCAACCAGTCCCAGTTACTATAGGACCATTCACTGAACATTGTCCTTTCCTTTTAACAGAAAATTGTGGGGAGAACCTGTTGGGATTAAATTTGTTAAAAATATTAGGTTCCATTATACATTGCACGACAGACCCTGACCATTTGGCCACAAGATGCCCCTGTATCAGAATTCATGTATGAAACTTTACCAGGAGAACTAAGTAAAGTTCCAACCTATATATGGGCAATGCATGACAACGATGTAGGATGCTTGAAAATAGAGCCAGTAAAGATCATTTTGAAAGAGGGTGTTACCCTACCGCGAATTCCCCAATACAGAATTTCGGCTGAAGGTGAGAAAGGATTGAAGAGTATTGTTACAGATTTGGTGAAATTAGGGGTATTTGAAGAAATTACAGGCAGTACATGCAACAGCCCGATTCTTCCAGTTTATAAAAAAGGAGGCAATGAAGTACCATACCGTTTTATAATTTATTTGCGCGTGCTAAACAAAGTAGTAGATCCACAGTTTCCTTTAGTGCCAGATGTCACTACAATATTGACAATGATACCTGTTTCAGCAGAATATTTTAGTGTAGTTGATCTAAAAAATGCGTTCTTTAGCATTCCGGTGGAAAAGGACAGCAGATATTTGTTCGCGTTCACATTAGGAGGACAATCATTTACATTCACGCGGATTCCACAAGGTTACATGGAAAGTCCAAGTACTTACAGTAGAGCATTGAAAGAGCAGCTAGCCATGCTAGACTTACCAGTGGGTTGCGTACTCTTGCAATACATAGACAATCTATTATTAGCTGCTGACACAGAGGAGATTTGTAAAGAAAGCACTGTATTACTACTGTCACACCTAGCGGCACATGGCTATAAAGCTAGTTTGAAGAAATTTCAATATAATCGAAAGTAGGTGGCCTATTTGGGCTACCTACTTTCGAAAGAAGGGAGAAGGCTAACGCCAGAACGCATAGAAAGTATTTCTTGTATGCACATTCCAAAGACACAGAAAGGAGTCAGAGCCATAATAGGCATGGCTTCATATTGGCGACAATGGATTGGTAATTTTGCGTTAATTGTGAAACCGATGGTGAATTTGACTAGAAAGGATGCGGTTATGCCTTTACAGTGGGATGAGGAATGTCAGAAAGCATTTGATCAATTGAAAACTGCATTATGTTCTGCTCCAGTTTTGGGCACGCCGAATTATGAGAAGGTTTTTAGACTGTTTGTGTGTGAAAGTGAAGGATGTGCATTGGCGGTTTTGACACAGGAACAAGGTGGAAGAAATAGGCCATGCGGCTATTTTTCTTTTGCGCTGAACCCTGTAGCGCGCGCACTACCACAATGTTTTCGATCTGTCGTGGCGGTTGCTGCGTCAGTGAAACAAACGGAAGGGATGGTATTGGGGCATACTTTAATTCTGATGTGCCACATGCCACACAAATAGAACACAGAGGCAACACCTCACCTCTGCTAGATTGACAAGATATGAGATTATCTTGTTTGCGCCCCATATCCAAATTATGAGGTGTAGCGCTTTGAATCCTGCAGAATGAATGCTACTACCCATAAAAGAAATTGGGGTGAATGAATCACCCCCCCATGATTGCTTAATGGTCACTGAGGAAGAAACCAAGGGGAGAGTTGATTTAAGTGATACCCCACAGAAAGAGCCAAATGGAGAGTTATTTTGTGACGGCTCTTGTTTTAAATTACCTGACGGCACGACAACTGCCGCGTACGCTATCACTACGCTACAGAGCGTTGTAGAAAGCAAAAGAATCCCCTACAACTCGGCACAAGCCGCAGAGATAATAGCATTGACCAGAGCCTGAGAGATTTCTGAAAATTTGAATGTGAATATATATACTGATAGTCAGTATGCTTTTGGGGTGGTTCATAACTTTGGTCGACTCTGGGCTGAGAGAGGGTTTTTGAAATCACATGGGGCCAGAATTCAACATGGCCCTTTGATTGTATGACTGCTGTCTGCACTCACGCTTCCAAAGCGCCTAGCAATAGTGAAATGCGAGGCACACAAAAAGGTAACATGCAAAGTAGGAGAGGGAAATGCGTTTGCAGACAGAATTGCAAAACAAACTGCCACTGATTTAAATACCAAAATGATGACCGTTCAAACTGAGGAAGTACCCTGTATGATAGAAAATGGAGTTGCCACTGTCAAAGAAATGCAGGCCGAAGCTACGGCTGATGAAATACAAGGGTGAGCAGAGGGCTCTGCTGAGTTAGATCTGGAGGGTTGTTGGGTGGACAAGGGAACTAAACTAGAAACTGGATGTTGCCAAATTCGTATGTGACTGCAATGGTCACAATGGCCCGCAGCCCTACTCACATCTATGCGAAAAAGATAATACAGCACCTATCTACAGTATGGCAGAATGTAAACATAAAGAAGAATGCAGAGAGGTTGGTGCAGAACTGTATCACGTGTTTACAACACAATGTAGGAAAGGGAACAGTGACTCCAATAGGCAGTTTTGGCCCGCCCTCTATGCCTTTTGAGGTGATCCATTTTGATTTCATAGAGATGGAGAGATACTAAAATGTCAAATATGTCTTAGTGGTGATCTGTGCATTCAGCAAGTGGGTGGAGGCATATCCATTAAAACACTGCACAGCAATGAGCATGGCAAAAGTAATGCTTAAAGAATATTTTTCCCGTTTTGGCTTGCCCGGTGTCCTATAGTCAGAATATGGCCCACATTTCGTGGGTGCAGTGGTGTTACAGATATGTGCAGGTCTTCAGATTGATAAGAGATTCCATAGTTCAAGGCATCCGAGTTCGGCCGGTCTTGTGGAGAGGCACAATGGGATTCTCAAGTCAAAAATCAGCAAAATATGTGCAGAAAGCAAGTTGAGTTGGGTGGATGCATTACCAATAGCACCATTATGCATGCGTACGTCTGTACAGGCCGGCAAATGTTTGGTGCGCACATCAGCCAAAATGACTTTGAGAGGTAGATCATCCTGTGCTTAGTACTTATTGTGGCCTTTTAATGCAGAAATTGCGTTTGATTCATCAGCAGGTGCCGGAGGCATTACCAGTGAGATACACCGGTCCGGGGCACGCGCTGGAACCAGGAGACTGGGTGCTGCTTAAACATTTTGAAAGAAAGTCATCGTTAGCACCCAGGTGGCGTGGCCCCTATCAAGTACTCTTGGCAACGCAGATAGCGATATGGGTGGATGGACGGAAGTGTGGATCCATGCCACCCATGCCAAAAAGATTGCAACTTCACTGAAAGACTTGCCTGACCCAGACGACCGGAAAGAGACAGCAGTCCCAGAAACTGAAGAAACTGTTGCCAGTAAGCCGCCACCAAATCTGCCCAAGCGAGAAGTGAAACTTGAAACAAAGCCTGAGACGATTGCCAAAAAGGCGAAAGGGCAAAGAGTGCCCCAACATTGCCCAGCAGAATCTACATCACTGTTGGCCGACACAAAATCTGCCTTGCAAATACCAGCAGAAACTAAACATGTACCCCTTTGGCACCCACCAGCACTTGCCAGCAGGCCAAAGACCAAATCTGCATCACTGGCGCAGTGCACACCAGCACCAGCAGTAGTGCCACAGGCTGACTTTGAGTCTGAATCTGGAAGTGCACCGGCACTGTTCACGGATCACACAATACCAGGAGTGAGGCGATACAATTTGCGGCCTCGAAAGACAAAGTGATCGACAGTTCTTTGGTGTTTATGTCAAACTCTGGTTCTGCTCATGGACGGAGAAGGAACTAGAGGTGTAGAGGAGAGAAGCGTGAGAATTGTGCAAGTTGGACAATTCAAGACTCGCGGCTCCTCGGTGCGATGATAAAAAGTACATGTGTCTGGAACCAGAGTGGACAAGCTGGGCGCACATGGTACTAAGGCAATAAGATAACTGATCAAAAGTCCTCTGAGCAGTATGAGAAAGGACAAGTGATCGTGCCTAAAAACAAAATAAGCAAATCCAGGCTATAAAGGACTGGCAGAACTGAACTGTGACAAATTCCGTTGAACTTATTGACATCAGAGCAAGTGCAACGAAGAGAGATATCCACGGCGAACTGTAATAAGGAAGAAGAAGGACGATGAGAAACATGTCAGGAGCGGTTCCAGCCTCCTCATGCACCACTGCTGAGAATGAGTCAATTGTAAAGACTGTAAGCTTAAGAAAAATGCATGGTAAAAAGAATTGTATGCTGGCACTGACAATAATTATGTGCTTTATGAGCGTGGTAGCACCAATAACGACAGCCCTAGTATTATGGTATGTGGAATCGATACACCCGTTGGGAATGTTTTTACCAATAGTTAATATGTCCACTACTAAAAACCCGGTTCAGGTGATTACTTATACCATGTCCCCAATGGAAGAAAGACACATGGAAGGGTTTGGGAACAACACATTGTTATTAATTATGAATATGACACATGCAATTCTGAAGAAAACAAATTGCTGGGTATGTGCCCATTTACCGCAGCATGCTGGGAAAGGAATAGGTTGATATGTACAGCCATTACCATTAGGTTCTGCATGTGGTGCATCTTTAAGTGCAATGTTGTATGGGAAATTGAATAAGAGTAGTACGGGTCAATTAGACAGAACCAACATGAATGAGTTTGAGGAAATAATAATGAGGCCTGTGGGTTGTTCCATATTCCATAAAGCACAAGAAATGACCCCAGAGCCTATGAGGAAAAGTATGCAAAAGATAACACGACAAAATAGACAAGATAGATTGTCCCCACCAGTTAAAACATCTGTGATTACGTTTCGTGTAAGAACAGATGGGAACAAAGATGCAGTTTCCCCTTCTTACACAGTGAATTATAACCCAAGAACTGTCTCTTTTAGTCTAAAAAAGAAAGGCTCCTTTTCAGTCGGAACATTTACTGGATGCATGAATACAGTGGTATTGAAATGGGAAATAGAACCAGTATATCTGGGAGATCCAGTTTATTTTATATGTGGAGAGAAAGCATATCCTTGGTTGCCCAGAAACAGGGGAGGTACATGTTACCTAGGTCTACTCTTCCCAGGAGTGTTCCTCTTAGAAACAGCAGACATGGCCAGACTATCCAGATCTAGAGTCAAAAGGAGTAGTGAAGGTGTTTTGATAGCGAATGACGTAGCAAAATCATTCATTCCATTGTTGTCCCAGATAGTGAACTCCTATAATATAAGGCAGCTGTCCAGAATACTACAAAATACCATAAACACAACGACAAATATACTATTTAACATGACGTTGGAAGAAAAAGGAATCAGGTTAATGACGCTGCAAAATAGAATGGCTCTCGATGTGATCCTGGTTGATCGTGGAGGAATTTGCAAAATAGTGGGATCAGCGTGTTGTGTATTTGTAGATGACTATTCCCCAACAATCTTTGAAGCAATAAAAAAAATGCATGTCCTGAGTTCCAAACTCCCTACTGGAGAAGGAGGCTGGGGAATAGTGTCCTAGTTTTGGGGAACACTGCGTTGGGGATGGAAGTTGATTTCGATATTAGTAGTGGTGTTTGGAATATTCATAACGTGCTGTTGTTGCATACACTGCCTACCAATAGTTTGCACCGAGGTAACTGAGGGATGTGCTAAGGGATGTATGCATATGATTACAAAAAGAAAACAAACTCATGGTCGAGCTGACCAAGACACAAATGAGATGAAAACAGTAAAAGAATTGATGGCTATAGATATTAATGAAGATGATGATGCTTACAATAGCATGCAAAATTCAGACATATCGTCATTAGAGGAGGATACAATGAATGGATGAGACGTTTGGCACACGGCCAAAGGAGGGTTTGTCTGTCTAGAAAAATGGATACCTCTCATATGTGACGGCAAACATATTTTGATGGCCGTGGGCCAACCGTCTCATGCACGATAAGACAGACATATAGGTTTCCGAGTTTGCCAAATGGATGGCCATTTTGCTGTAACAAGGATCGCCATTTTGTTTTCTAACCATTGCTCATTGCCTTCTGTTCTTATTGCTTCTCAGTACATTTTCTGCTTACACTGCTCGACTGTAAAACATTGCTGTCTGCACGTGAAAGGACAAGGCCCCAGGGACTTGAGGATAACAAGAGTTTGTTGAAACACAACGTAGGCAGCGCCAGGAAAGAATGCCCTGCTCCCTCCCGAATGTAGCCTTGAAGCAGAGCTGCAGGGCATTTAATAATTTCACAGCTGCCAGCCAGTCTCGTTATATGGTAGAATATGTTTAGAATAAAGCAGCTAAAGGCTTGAATTATGCTCTTTTTACGGCCCCCCCTTGCTGAGCCCTGTTAGAGCGTGTCGGCTCCCAGGACACGAATAGCACCTCATAGATAGCAAGGTCTGGAATGCGACTCTTCTCCCGTATGTAGCTCGCTTCCAAGAACAGAAGCTCTGTGTTCTGTTCAACAACTGAAAGATGCCTCCGCACTTACAAATTGCATATTGTTACTAGAATAGATATTTGAAGGTGTCATAATTGTCGAAAGTGTCCATCATCACACCGAGTTCAAAGAAACCCAATAAAGGGGGGTGTTAAACATGTCATAGCTGATTGTATGATATGCATTTTGTATATATGTAACTGATGTACGTAATTCACTATCTTGCGTCCCTCGAGGTCTAGAGATACACGTCGCGGGGCATGAGACCGAGTTGGCCAACTGAGACTTTTTGCTTTGCAATAAACTCTAACTTTGGGAATACAACCTTGTGTCTGGCGTATCTATCGTGTGTGGTGACTCGCCTTGTTTCCATAGACGTAAGGGACCCCTAGGGGCCCCTTTCATGTTGATTACCCCTTTGTTTAGGTGTCACAGGTGTCACATTCTTGCCTGGACTTTGTGCAGACTCAAGTGACATTTTAGCTGACCTGATCTCCATCACTGTTGCTGGGGATTCTATAGACTTTGGTCTAGTATCTTTCATGTTATCACTCTCTCTACCCTGACTGTATAGCACTTCATATAGTTTTGTACTTTGGTGCACAATCCATTCAAGGGATTGTCACGGTCAAATTCACGGACTAACTGTGATATGATGTATTTCTGTAGCCCATAGAAGTAGGCAGTTTTAAATTAATTGGAATTGGGGTCAAAAGATACATCAAAGCGAGAAAAAACTCTTTTTAAGTCTTGCAAAAATTGGCGAGGGGACGTATTAGGCCCAGCTGTAATTCTATATGCCACTTTCTTTGCATCCTGTAAGGAATGGAAGGGAGAAAAATGACGTCTAATCTATTTTTCAAACTCTGTCCATGTCTGTTCTGCTGTTCATTTAACTCTCTAATGATACTGGCTGTGGGAGCATCCAGAGTTAAATGAAAGTATTGTCTGTATTGTCCTTTAGGTATCTGGAGGGCTTTAAGTTGTCCTCTATACAGCACTCCCCTCCTTTTTTGAATGGTTTGATTAGGGCCTTGATTGATTTCATTATTTTGATAGGGCTACGTGTTGCTATGCATGGTATTGCACTACTTTGTGATTCAACCCTTGTTTCAGGCGTATGGGATTGGTTGCAGCCCCCAAGAGGTGTGTCAAATCCCCCAGGGGCGCTGCAACCAAGTTCAGTCACCGACCCAGCCAACGGGCACTAGCTCTCTGTGTAGAAATAGAATTCACCTCGACTCCATTCAATGTGGTGCCCTGTCGTTTGTCCTGGGACCTTGAAATGCATATTTGCTGTTCCAAATCCTTGCACTTTTTAGGAGCCTATCTGCCTCCTTACACACATAATTGTTTTCATCACTCATTTTATTAATCACACTTTGCATATCGCTCATTTGCATTTGGCATTCAATGAACTCTTTGTCTCGTCTGTCCTTTTCTTGAAACATTTTAACTATCTCTTGTTCAGTATTTTGAAGATCATTTTCTTTTTTCAAAATGTTCTTTTTGTAAAATCTGCATTTCCAAAATAACCTTGTCTTTATCTTGTCTAATATGATCTACCAACCCTTTCAAGTGTTTTAATTATTGCTCACTATCCTCAAACTGTTTCTTTCTTTGGGACAATTGAATGTCGATATCTTTACATTTTGACTCCATGTCCTTTTGACATACCTCTAGTTCTGCTCTTAATTTTTCCTCTTGTTCACTAACTCCATCCAGTTCAATTTTTAATCTGCTAATCATCTTGACATCATTTTCTTGCAGTCGCAGAGACCTATTTAAAATGAACCATGTCTTGGCACATAACCATATCAGATAATCTTTCTCTGCATGTTTCAGCAGCATTTAATAATCTCAAAAGACAGACCTGGATTATGCTACCTTCTTCAAATATACTGTCCCATGATTCTTTCTGCACTTCACCATAGATACGGTCATGCCACTCCCATGTGCATGTAGCTTTGCCTCCAGATATATTCACTAACTCTGGGAATGTGGCCTCCATTTGAGACATTCTGAAATTCACTTCTAGTGTCACACTGCTCTCATAAAATGGGTTCCCTTTAATGCATGTATGGTAGTGTGAGACACACTTGCCACGATTGCCATGCCCAGTAGGTGCTCTACAGCCACTTTCCCAGACAACGCTCCATTATTTGTAAGATATTTAGTCTTATTGGGGTAAATTTGTGATTTTGCATTATCTTCTCACCGTAAAAATATTGGCAGTAATTTGGTGGTAAATTTTGTTTTGCAGTATTTAGTGGTGAGCATGGTTTTCTTCCTTATACTATAACCCCATCATAAAACAAACTTTCCTTTCTATAGAATACCTCCTAGTTGTCTGTAGAGAGCTCAAGACATATGCATTTGATAGAAACCCAATGATTTTATTTAGGGCGCCACCTGTAGGTTGTGACTGGCATCACTGGCTTATATACATGCAGTAATCTATGTAATAAAGTATCACTGGCTTATTTACACACAGTAATCTATGTCATAAATTATCACTGGCTTATTTACATCCAGTAATCTATGCCTTTCCCATCAGCTTGCAAGAAAAGGGCATTCATCACACTGCACAGAAACCTTCGCTTATATGTTACTTTATTTGCATCAGTAAATTGGTAGATGCACTACTGCACTAATATGAGTCTCCTCTTTAGATATCATCTATTGGAGATAATTCACAGATGCATGAATGACACAAACTCATATTTGTTTTCATAGGTACTTATTATATTGAATTACAGTTACATGTCATCAATTCTTACCATGGTTATTTACAGCAGCCGCTGGAATACAAAAGAAAGCAAAACAGAATAAGCAGGTCTATTTGAAACGTGGATTAATGTTCCCACATTCTGAAATTGACAAAAATAACATGCATATTTTCTAACCTTTCTACACTATATAAACTGTAGCCAAACATATGGCGTTCAAGTGACCCCACATGGCACAATCTTACCAAGATTAGCACTTCTTTGAAGTTCTCAGCACAACCTTGCTCCACACGCAAAGGCAGGCCAGGTCAGAGCGAAATGCTTCTGTAAATCTTGTGTGGGGAGCACGGCGAGATAATTCTCCCAGCCAGCGCTCTGACCCTTTTTGAACTCTGTCAACCTTCACAGCTCAGCCCCAACTAATTCCTCTCTGCATGTTTTACCATTAGCAAAACTCAGATCCTTCCCACTTTTTACGTGGCATGTCTGCCTGTAATTCTCCCCAGATCAGGTTACCAAGAATGCATACTGTATCAACCCTCATGTTCCAAACAATGAGAGCTTCAGAACAGAATTATTGTATCTCTTTGGTTTCCTTCTGCCTCTTTCTCTCTGTTCTCCACAAGCTAACACAGGAGAAAGAAGAAAAGAAATGCCAGTGTGCATTTAAAACATGAGACTACATTATAATGTTATAGAGGTTATGGAGGTCAGAATTAGTATTTATCATTGTTAATTGAGTTAGTCAGTTAGTCAGTTATATCATTAATGTATAGATGATTAATGTAGTCTCCATGAATAAGGCATCAAAAAATATTAGGTGCACTTCAATATTTGGCCTGGCAGAACTAAGCTTTTCTATTAGTGCATTTCATTCTCTACAGTTTCAAGTTGGGCCTGGCTGTGTTGTAAATCCTGTACTTTTCATACTACCACTAAGGCTATATTATACTGGCTAAATAGAAAAATTCTATACTACTGCTTGCAACAAAAATGCCACTTAATTTTCCAATAGTTCCAATAAAAATGCCATCACTTTTAGTGAAACACTATATATTCTTACAGTTGCTTTAGCATGGTAGTATTTCGCTGTTTTATCAGCTTGTCCCTAGAAGATTGAAGAGTGGGTCATGACAAGAGCAGCGGGCAGGAGACAAACAGGAGTCCAGGTAGCACAACAGCGCACTTCAAAGCACTTCGGATATTTGTCTTTTTGATGTCTTAGGATATGTTTGTGTTTTTTTTTTTGCATGTAAGATTCAAATGTATTTATTGTCCAGATGATCGTGCCCTTCATGAAAACCTTTCTTTTATATTGTTGTTAAAATGCATTATAGAAATTATAATGAAAGAAAATATTGGATTCAATATTCAGATTATATTTGTTTTAGTAACATTAACAATGAAGAATCAATTTTAATACTGAAAATATGCTGCAAAAATGTACTTCAAGATCCCTTAGGGGACTGACATTTGGAACCTTATATGCATTAGTGTTTATCTCCATGTTATTGTTTCCCTGTTGCATGGTTCCCTTTTGTGTTTAACTCATGGAGGTTGCTGAGAACAGTAAGTACCACTAAGGGACTGAGCCTAGTCCATTTATTTATGTTTACCTGTTGTTGACTGCTATGGTGGTGCTGACAGTCATACTGCTAGTAAACTTATGGGCCTGCCATGCTGTCTGGTGGTTTGACCCACAGGTCCCAGTCTGTAGGTGTAGCACACAATCCGTTATTTAGGGGAGAGCCTAAAGGGATTGTGAGACCCCTCCGCTCCTAATACAAATGATAGTGGGAGGTAGGGAAAGGGTGTAAAATTAATGACGAAACCACTGATATTCTGGAAATACTTGGAGCTGTTTGAGAGCCAATTCTATCGACCACAAAATGTTGAGTGTAGCTAGTGCTATCTAGAGGAACAGAGTTAAGATATGAACACATATATAACCATTTAAATGTTGCCACTGCACCCCCGAGTGGGGAATGAAGAACATCGGGTGGTAGAAGAGTGTATACATCTCAGAGGGCTGCAAAGTCTGTGTAGCATTTAGTTGGAAATGTTTAGTGACACTTAAGGACTTATTACAAGCAACTTGACTTGATGAGCTGGTGTTCAGGGTAACTCTAATACACAAGAGAGGGACCCAGATAGGAGAGAGAGGATATACCAGGTGTGAACACTACCTCAAAGACACACAAGATCCCCTCAACAGTTTTATGAATATTTCAACCCACGCCAATCAATGGAGCAAGCATTAGACAAATTAGTGAAGAAATATCTTGAAACACTTTTCTTCATCACTATTACAAAATTGAACAATTGGTAACAATCTTTAAAAAGAAAACATGATGACACCAGCATAATGTGTGCTGGGTGTGGATTGAATATTCCTATAGCTGTTGAGGGGATCTTTTTTGTCTTTGAGGTTCACAAAACTCACATTGACCAACTGAGTTAAGGTCTTTTTGCTGTCACTCTCAGTCATGGCAATTGCCTTCATAGTCTTATGAACAGACTTGGATTACAGAGCTTCCTGGCAAGGTTTGACCCATCAGTGGAGGTCTTCATGTACAACAGATGTGAAAGGAGGTTCGGGAAGACAGCGTGGGGATGGTGAGGCCCATCTACATTTGATAGAAATGGGAATCAAATCTAAATAACAAAATGGTGGTTGCCAAAGCTGTCGTATTGCATCTCCATGGAGGATGGTATCACAAAATGGCTGTGGCAACTGCAACCAGTGACAATGTTTTCTGGAATCTTCAGCTTTAAAATTCAAAAATATGCCATTAGTTCATAAATTCCATACCAAGATAATAGACAAGCATGGGTTCCAATTTCCATGGCCAGAATGAGAAGTTAGGCCAACCTCATCACCATAAAACACCAATTGCAGATCAGCCACCGGTTGCTTATCTGATCATGTTCGACAGTTAAACACATACCATATACTTGCATATTTTTCTGCACACGTGGAGGACACTCCAGCAACAGAGTAAGAACAGGATGGGATCCATCTGACCTTCAGAAGCCATCAAACAGGAACATGATTGGCATATGGGCCAAGCATAGTACACACTCAGCTAAACTGACAGTTTGTTAGCAAGTTTGCATTGCTGCCAAATGTACCTGCCAAAATAACGCTAATGCTAAAAAGCCAAGTGGGAACAGCACTAATACCAGGGGTGTCATTTGCATTTGTCAGGGGTAGCAGCTTCTACCCCTGGCTCCCCTTGTGATACCCCTAGATGTGTCATTGCGACCCCAGGGCCATTGGACAAAGCAGCAATGCCAAGAGCAGATATCTTTGTTGCACCTGAAAAAGCTGGTGGTTGTAAATGGAGCTAAATGTGCCACAGCCTTTTTCACCTGGAATCTAGAACTCGTTAGCTGGAGAAATAACAGGGGTACAGGAAAAACCATGAAGCCGGTATCACTAACAAGTTGGCAGTATATTAGTGAAGAATGGGTGGGTTGGGTTCAGAGGCAGGGCTGTATGTGCAGCTCCTACCCACTACTGTAACAACAGGTAGGGTATGGGGGCTAGGTCTAGCTAGCTGGGATTGGGTAAGAGCAGCCTGCACTACTCAGTGACAGCACAGCATGAACACACATCTCATCAGTGTTTCTTGCTGTCTGCTTTGCACTTCCATTGAGCCACGGGGTCTGTGATGAGAGGGGTGTGCCCCAGCGGCTTCTGCCACCACTCATGTCTGGGCACTGTGTGACCTGACCCAGATCTGCCAGACCTGCATCACAGGAACCATGTAGATATACGCAAGGTAAGATAATTAATTTACATGTGGTTGCCCTCCGCCTTTGAAGTAGATCATCTATTGCTTCCTCAAGCAAAAAGATATACATATTTGGAAGGATAGGTCAGGGGCACGTCACTTGCTTTGGGAACAAGATAATGCAGCGCAACATGGTTCAGTTCCTGTTACAGCGCTTAGAAGCTGGAGGAGGCTGGAATTAAGCAACATATAAAGGACCAAAGAAAATATAAAATTGCCGTTTTGTAGGGGTGATGTCATGGAGCTGCTGCTGCTGTTTATGTTTGTTTTAAAATAAAAAGAAAACTGCAATTACTTTGATCTGCAACACAACCGTCCTCTCCAACTCCCATCAAACATAAAAAGCAGTGGGTCACTTATTAAATAAGCAAAAGAGAAAGGTGATGGCTTTAACGTTTCAAATCATTCATAACCACTGGCACGGCTCTGGGTTTGAGGTGTGTGCTTTAGGCGCAATGTTCTGGAGGCTGGTACTGGTGATTTAAGATGTTGTACTAGTGATTTACAGATGTTGGGAGAGTATTGGTGACATAATGTGTTGTACCACAGTTGAAATGCATTGAATGCAGATATAAGATGTTTGAGGAAGGTAATTGAGACTCACACTGTTGGGGTGTTAAAGGAGGGCTACTGGAGACATACGTTGTTAGTTTGCTTGGGGTTGATGGCGTTGGAGAATGCTGGAGACTTAAGTGGCTGGTGGCACTGTGTAAATATGAAGGTGTTAGGGCAAGGCATTGGAGGTGCAAGGAGTTTGAGGGCGGGAGTGGGACCAGACATTTAAAGTTGTTGACAGAGGGCCCTTATTGACTCAGAGTGGATGGTGGGGTGCCATGGTGAAAATGGTTGGGGGACATTCAGGCTCTGAGTGACTGGCAGGAGTGGGTTGCTGTGCAATGGTTCAAAGTGCACTATTGACAAGAACATCCTTGCACATATTGCCCAAGTGTAAAAGTATGAAGTGGTACAGTCTCTGATTGTCTTCTGGTTGGACTTATATTGGTCAGTTGCTTTTTCCAGTCTGTGGCAAAACACTTGGCAGGCACGGGATGCCTGCACATTGGTTTTTAGGCTTCTTCAAGATGTTCTGTCTGTTTAAGGTTTATCCCAAGTGATGCAATAGTCCAGGTTGTTGTGTTGGACATCTGCTAACATTCACAGTAATTTGGTAATATGGCTCTATATTAACGCTACATGTGATGATCCATTCCTGTATGAAATGTATATCATATTACCGTGATAACATAACCATATTTTTCTTAGTGCACTGAGGAACACTGCTATGTGATGCCACCCCCTGTTTTGTTAACGGTTGAAAGGTTGTGTGTCATCACTTCCTGTGATGTCACTTGGGGCAGGGTCAAATGGCATCACTTCATTTGATATAATCAGAGGTCAAGGGCCGTTTTCTGTCACTTCTGCTACCCCTGGTATTTCAAAAAAATGACGTCCCTCACTAAAACTCCTGCATTCATCAACATTAATGCAGAATTACTTGAGAAACGTCTACCAAGATTGACTTTGCAGGAGATGTATTTGGTTCAGTAGAATGCAGCATCCAATCCAACAAGACACTCGCTGAGTATGAGAACTCATGGAGGTCTACATACAATAATACCAACACCACCTGAGAGATCTGTAGGCAGAGGGAGCAAGTTGCTAGTGCAGTTTAGGGAATTGGCTTTAGATGAATGAGAGGAAGAATATTAACATGATTTAGTTATAAGAATCTAATGAAAATAAAAGAGGCTTTAGCTGAAGGAGAGATACTACAATAAAATATATTTAAGTTGAGGGAGACATAGAACATTTAAAGAAGATTTAGATGACAGAAGGTCTGGCGAGTGACAAGGGAGTAAGGGAAATCCCTGAATTGTTTGGAGGCAGTCATGAGATTCGATTCCATAGTTGAAATTGAAAATGCCATCTTTACGTGATGTGACAAAATACTAGTTGGGAAAAATAAGTCTTAGAATTACTTGAATGCAGAAGAATAAATTCTGTATCTGCAACTGAGTTTACTATCTTTTTCTTAAATAAAACATATTACGTCATTACAAAAATAAAATTAGTTCATATGATATGATTGGTTATTTATAATGCGCTTAATACATAGAGGTTTCTAAGCACGGACCCGGGTATCAAACCTGTGTTGCTCCACATTGTCTTGCATCCAAGGTGAGCATGTTGCCCCTGAGCTATCCTCCCGAGAAATGTTTCCAAAACAAAACATTTGTAAAATACCAATCCTCAAAACAATTATCCTAAATTAGATTTATATTCTAAAAACAATTGAATCTACATTCGTTAGAACAACCTTTCAAACATACGATTACCATCAATTCATCAAAAGCTATATTAATTACATCAGTTGATTAATACTAATTTATGCAGATGATCTATATGTATTATCAGTTACATCAACATAACCATTATTTTCCAAATAAGATAGGCTCCCCCTGTTATCACTAATGAACTGGCAGAGTATTTTGAAGTCCAGAATTGATCTTGGGAGATAGATAATAAGTATCTTACCAGAGTTGTGTAACATTTTATATAGTATTGTTTCAACTTGGGCAGACTGTCACTATGTGTATTGTGGTTTCCAAGCTAGTTTTACAGAAACGGCATTTTCTATCTTCAACTGGAATACCTTCCCAGGACCCAGTGTATTCATAACAGGGTAGGATATTAAAACAAAGCATTATTATAAAGCGCTTGATATCATAACTGCTATATTTCAGGAGATATTGACCTGCACTACCTGTACTAAACCCTAGCATACCCCCCATATCACTTTTTAAAACCCAGTGAGTCCACACTCAGCGATATGTCCCAGTTTCAGGATTTTGTTCATAATTTAATATACAAATTACCCAGCAGCTCTAGGTTTTCATATGGAGGTTCCAAACAGAGGAACTGAAGCAGTTTTTCTGATGCTTTAGTTACATTTTTCATTAATGGGTTGTTATCTTTAATTTTTTTTATCTTTCTCTATCTGGCCTATAACTGTATCCTCTGTTGGATTATGCATTTTAAGCTGAATATATAATTTACACCGCTGGACCTGCCAGAGAACCCTTAATGATGTAAGTCCTAGCTCACATGTAATGGTCTCAATGGGTTCTGATCTCGGTAGAATCAGCCACCATAGCTTTCCCTCTAGTCTATTGAACCACTGAGTGTGATCTTCACTGAGCACCTTGAGCACATATAAAATGCTAGGAATTATGCCCGTCCTGAATATCTGTAGATAACCCTCTTTTGAGCGACCACCCCTACTTGCAAGAAACTGTTTGGCGATGTTCCATTTCCTTATTATATTTTTTGTGCATGCTTATTCATATTGTTTATTGTGGGGTGCTGCAAAAATGGTCAAGCCAAGGTACACATATGATGGGACAAACTCAAGTTCGTTCCCCATTAATTCCCACTTAAACTTTGGTTTACTGCCTAGCGGTGCTCTAAATACCATCACCTTTGTTTTTGCCAAGTTTATCTCCATATTATTTTCTGTGGCGTAGGAATGCAGTGCTTTAATTGATATTTGCAAACCAATCATGCTGTCCAGGACCACAATGTTGTCTACACAGGTAAGCCATTTTATTTCTTCCCTTCGTAACACAGGGAGGAAGCCACATATTTTGTTGAGGGCTTTAGCCATATCTGCCAAATATAAATTAAACAGAACTGGTGCTAATATGCAGCCCTGTCTGAGGCTTATGTTTGTCTTTATGGCTCTAGTTAGTCTCCTTTCTCTGTCCAGTTGGACTGTTAATGTGGTGCTGCTGTGCATTGCCATTACAAGATGCAGTAATAATGGGCACATTCCCCAGTTCCTTAGTTTCATCCATAACCGTAATCTACCTACTCTATCAAAAGTGGCTGAATAATCCACATAACATAGATATACCTTCTGCCCCTTGCTAGCTGTAACACCAGATAGTAGATAGTGCAGTACTATTGAGGTATCTAGGGACCACATCCGGTTCTAAAGCCTGTTTGTTGCCTCAACAGTAGTCTGTTTTGTGCAGCCCATTTTTTTATTTTTCTTAATAACAATGTCACACATTATTTCAAAAAGACGTCTGTCGTGGCCAACATTCGATATTTTGCTGGGTTGGTCCGTGATCCCTTTTAATGTACTAGAATGAAGATAGCTTAACGCCAGCTATCTGGAACACTGCCATCCTAAAATATTGTGGTAAACATTCTAAATAATATCGGGGCCCAACCGTTTGGGTCTTGTTTCATTATTGCATAGGAAAGGCTGTCAGGGCCGGGGGTTCGTGAGGCCTTTAGACTAGAAATGACATTCAGTATATCGTCTAGATCAAATGGAAATGTATGTTGATATTTGAGCCCAATTTGCTGTTAAGTCACATTTAACTTTGAATCACAACGTTATACTTTGCGGATGTAACTCTCACACACTGTCGCCATTATTGGGGTCACCATCTTACAATCCTTTTCTGACAAAAATTGGCGATATGGGAACCAAAAAGTCCTGCTGTCCTTAAATCTAAACATGCTAAACAGTAACTTCCAATTACCATTCTTAACATCTTGCTTATAGGATTTCAAACAGTTTTTACATTTTGTTTTTAGAGATGTGATCATCTGGATTTTATAAGTCACGTTCAGATGTCTAGTTCTTTTAGTTCTACGGAGCTCTCCTCTGTACAATTTCTTCTTGTTACCAATAGTTATATTGTATATGTTCTGGTTAGTTGTCATTACTATAGTTGATTTTGTGGCCTGTGCCAGGATTTCTCCCACTGCCGTCACTATTTCCAAGGTAACCCTTCGGTCTAGGTTGTTAATGAACTTAGAGCACATAGTCGGTAGTTGATTATATTTGGGACAGACCATCCTAGTCTATTCACCCCTGTTCTTACCTGGATATTCTGGGAGCTGTTTACTTTGTGAGTATGACTCCTGCATTTGAACTCTTGCTTTAATATTCTATGATCGCTTAGTGATGTCTGGATGTGAGTTAACTGTTGAATCTGTTTCATCACTATACCATTTGAGAAAATATAGTCCACTCTGGTGGAGGCCCTGCCATTAGACTGCTTGTCCCAACCGTTGTTACCTTCAGGGTTTATAGTGTTCAGGTAGTCAAGGCCCATCCCTCATAAACACTTCAACCAATTTATACCATTCTCCCTATGTATTTTTCTCTTTGTTGATTTGTTGTATGTTTTGTGCATATCAACCAAGTCGTCATAACTATCCACTGCGTCTATGACCACTTGATGACAATATGAATTCAGATCCCCTACTAGAAGCATTCCTGCCTTTGGAAAATCATAGGGCCATTGCTCAATTATGCATTCAACATACTTCACTATTCTTTTAGTATCGATCTTCCAGGGCGTCATAGACATTAATGACTAATAATCTACCCGCGGGCTCGAGACTGTTGATGCATGCACGTAAGATGTAAGGACAGTAACAAGATTTTACGTATTCTAGAATCTTATGCCTAGACCATACCCCATTACATAGCCCACCAGAGGGTCAACCTATGCCTTTGTTGCACACAAATCATTGTATTGTAGATTTCCCATCTATAACAATGGTATTTCATAAATTATTCTACTGTAGTACAAACAGGTCACATTTTGTTGACACAGTCCTTCCTTCAATGCTTGTGAATGATCTATTACCTCCAGTGTTCCATAATAACAAGGTCATTTGGCTATTTGTGTCAGTATTTCATTCGACATAGTGCTGCAGACTCTCTGATGTCCATCTTTCTGTGTTCCTATGTTTTGCACTAGACTCTGAAGTAGTAGTGTAAGCATTTAACACACTTAGGTCCTCATTACAAGTGAGACGGTAGGGATTTAACGGTGCGGTAAAGCTGCCTGGCACCGTTAAACCCCTACCACCTCATTACGAGGTCCCCTCACAGGACCCGCTCTGGACGCCTGTTTTTAGAAGACGTCCTTAGCGGGTCCCGCGAGCAGCCCAGGATGCTAACAACAGGCCCGTATGGGTGCTTAATGGGAATGGGGATGGTCCGGGTTTCCTGAATGGGGAAATACTGGGCCCTCCAAGGTCGGAATGGCTCAGTATTTCCCCATTTAGGCAACGTGGACCAGGACCAGAGTTTGGCGTTAGCCATGCACTTACTAAGGGCATGGCTACCTCCAAACTCATAATGAGGCCCTTAGTCTTTCACTTTGAAAGCCATAGTCTGCTCTCTCGTTTACGTTCAACAACCTCTGCTTTGTGAGTTTATTTTCTTCACCTGCACATTTCTTACTTATAATGATATCATAGCCTATATTCAATAGTGGTTCGGCCGAGACAGCTATTAATTCAGGAATTATTGGGGACACTAATTTGACTATGGCCCTGTTATAAGGACCATACATATCTGGCATTTCCAATGAAACAATGTCAGAGGTAGTAATCCCAGTCAAGCAGGGGACATAGTGTAGTAGGTTTAGTACTGTTTGCCTATTTAGAAAGGTACTTTCACTCGTTGGATATAATTCCATAATTGTTATCATTTTCCCCAGGTGAACACTTTTGATCGCTTTCCAGACTTCAACTTGGTAAAAGATCTCTTGGTTTTTATTGTTCTTTGTTAGCTTAGACTCCACAATTTCACCACTCCTCTTCTGATCGTTATTAGATATCTGTGTTTTTATGTAATGCTTGCTTTCTTCATCATCAGTGGCTCTCTTTGTTAGACTTCCGGTACCTTTATTAATGGTCGATTTTCCATTTTGTATTGCCCAGTCACTTCTTTGCGACTCACTGTTCTTATCCCAGTCTATTGTGTTTCCCTCCTTAGCCACATCTTCCTACCATTTAGGTAAGGTTTCCACCTTTTTTTGGGGATCTTTAGGTTTTGTTTTTTTCAGCCGTTGATCGGGGGGTCCATCGTTTTCAGAAGCAATGTTAGATCCTCTATTTTTGTTACCTTGTTTAGTTACTTTCAATTCAAATTTTGATTTATCACTGATGCAAGTTATATCACTGGTGTTCATTGTTTCCAGAGAACTCCTGTTTCTTTTTTACATTTTCTTAGGTCCCCAATTCTGCAAATTGCTATTTTTTAACCATTTACTATTATTTTGTGTATTCAAGATCTTTTACGTTTCCCATAGTTCTATGTATCTTCGTGGTCACACCTTGATTTACACCGTTGTTCACAGATATGCTGATTTCATTTGCCAATGAGAGTGTCGGAATTAGAGGAGTTTGGATTTATTTTGTCTAGGTTTTAAAAATAATGTTTGGGGGAACATTTTTAATAAAATATGTGGCAATGTCTTTACTGTTACAAAATGTACAAAATGTGTAAATTTGTGTTGTTCAAGGAGACTCGGATTAGTTTGAGTCTACAGCATAATCTAGCACCTCCCAGCCATTTGTACAATAAACTTGCTTTACCGACAAATGTGCACTTGCTTCTTAAGTGGTGGGTCTACTTTGGGTAAAGGTGATTAGAGGCCTTTCCACACATCGATGATGACAGATCAGGCTTCCAGGCTCTATAGGGACAGTCAGTGATGACCAACAATTGTGATGTCAATTTTACTGACTTGGATGAAAATGCCCTGCAGCCCTTCTCCTCCTAGTGATATCTGCACCCTAGGATATATTAGATCACAAAATCTTCTTCAACTGATGTCAGGGAGAATTCTCATTTATGGCTAATTTCCCTCACCTAGTGTGTCCCTCAGCAGCTTTGCTAGATTTCTGGAGTTGATTTGTTCCACCTGGTAAGAGTGTGAGCCTTTTTCCCACTCTTACATGTGTTTTGCCATGTGTATATCTACTTTTTGTGTGATCGGGGGCTCTGGAGCCACACCACTCCATGAGCCCCACTTTTTGTGTTTGTTACAAAGCACCTTCAGTGCAGTGACAAAGGGTTGTCTTTGAGACTTCCAACTGACTCCATTTTTCTGGGGCTGACTACTGTCCCCCAGAAACATGTAAAGTTGCCATTAACTTTATATAGTCACTTTAAACTACAGACCCAGCACACCCCATCTTACATGGAGTATTGGAAAGGGTTAATTCCTACCCCTTTTTGTCTGTGCCTCTTGGAGATTTGTTTTGCTCTCCTAACATTTAGACTTGGCTGGTGGCAGTGGTATCTACCCTAACTTTTCTACCGCGATTATACTATATAAATGTGGTACTGTTTTAGGCTATTGTATTAGCCTCAAACATAAACCCGCTTAACCAAATACTTTTTATTTTGGCTCTGGTCAGGTTTAGTCACCATTTCTTTTTGTTAAAGCCCTTCTTGTGTTTTACTTTTCGCGCCAAACCAGGTTTGCCTTCTTAGTTCGCTGACCTTTGGCGGGCTTTCTGTCCAGAAGCCCTCCTTTGGCGTCTGGGTGTCTAGGTGTGCTGAATGTGAGGGTGGGGTTTAGTCACCCCCTGCATAGGGTTTCCTTGGAGACCCAAGTCGCACTTTGTGTCGATTGGCTAAGGTGGTTGTCCGGGATGGACAACCCCCCCTGCTGAGTGATTGACAGCCAGGCTGTGTGAATGGGGGATTTTGGCATAAAAGGCAGGATTTGGGCTGGAAGTCAGAGTCGCCACTGGAACTGCAACAACCGAAGAGAAGCGTAGAAGAAGACGGCTGCTGCAACTCCCGAGTCCCGGTGAAGCCCTGCTGCAGTCCTGAGCTATCTACCCTTCAATGACAGAGAAGGTCCATTCCGGAGTCTTCTTCCCTTGAGCCTGGTGGGATCAACCAGCATACAGCTGTAGTGGTCCGGATAGCCATCTGAAGAGCTTCTCCTGTTTTAAAGGTGCACACCTTTTATTCACTGTTGCTTTGCTGCTGCTGGCCTCATCCCTGGGTTGTGCAGATCGCTCCAGAAATCCTACTTCTTGTCCCCACGACTGAAGCTCCAGGAACCGTGAGTCTGCAGGAACTACCAGGAACAACTGCCGTGGCACCAGCTTGCTTCAATCGAATAAGGTATTGTGTCCGACTTCGAGGAATTAGGGTGAACCCTTCTTCCTCACCAAAGGCTTGTCCTTTTCTTCCTTCCCTCTTATAACCTTTGCTTCTCTTTTGACAATATCTAAGTACTCCTGGCAATCTCGAATCGTGAACTGTTCTTACCATGTGATCCTCGACATCAGGACTCCTGTTCCATTTAACACTGGCGCAGGCCTATTGACTTTTATCTACTTTTTAGAAAGTGTCCTCTGATTCTATCTGCCTTGACGAAAGTATTGCCTATGATTTTTATCCCCTGTTCTCTTGTGTTAATTAATGTGCTAAGTGTGTTTGACTTTGGTTACATTTCTTCCCGCGGGTACGTTTTTCGTTTGTAAGATCGAACTGTCATTTCTGTCAAAAAGTGATCGCGTATTAACCCACGGTAACGTCTTTGTTTCACAACACCGGCCTGTCAAATCCAAATGTACTTACCTTGAATTGATCTGCACAAGTGGAATTGGTTGAGTGTAGTATATTTAGAGTGTGGTTTTATTTTAATAGAAGTGAAGTGTTTTGTGAACAGATGGTTTAAAAATAAATGTACTTATATTTTTTTAACCAGAAACCTTGAGTGAGTGTTTGCTTGAGTCACAGTAATTGTAGTCCTTTGTGTAATCTCTACTACTGCTCATTTGCTCTTGAGATAAGTCTGGCTGCTCAGCCATTGCTACCACTCTTTCTGTGAAATACTGGCTTGTACCAAAGGTGAAATTGTATTACCACGTGTATTCTGAATTGTGTGCAGTGCTCCCTAAGGGTACCTCATATGATTCTGCCTAACAACTAGGATGAAATTAAAAGGAAGGCCCTGGACAAGGTTGAATCCTTCTTGTCTAGCCAGAGCATGGCTTTGTGCATGGGCATTGCACACTCAAAATGTTTGAGACTCACTTGTGAGGGTCCACTGATATTTGACCTGTGAATGCACCCTCTGACCCAAATGATTGATTTCCATCACCTCAATTCAGATGTGTGCACGTGATTTGTAAATGCACCTTGGGAGAGGGGAGGGATCCAAAAACTAAAACATCATCTCTGAAAACCTGGAACAGAAACTGCATTGGATGAGAGAAAGCTCCATTTGCTTAACGGTTCAAAAACAGAGTTGTTCCTCATGTGTAACTATAAAACTAGCAACCTCCCATTCATTGGCCACAGAAGGTTGGCAACACACATGTTCTATTAATAAACAATCAGAATCGGGGTTATTTCATTCTTTATGAATGTATTATTTATTTTTGTTTAATTGTTTATTGCACAGGTCTAGCTCGAGAGCAACGGAGCGCTGTACAGAGTGTGGGTAGCCCGCATTTGTCTGGCATCTTTCAACATTAGTGCAGTACTGTGAGTTGTGGTCTGTGCATCAGTCTGTGCGCCCAAGGAAATTAGTCCTTGGTCAGATGTTGTTGAGAAAGCAATTTTTAGAGAGATTTGGTAAATGGGAGAATTATGGGGGCAGTCCGAGCAGACATCCCAATCGAATTCCAGAGGGTGGGAATGTACCCCTTGCTCCTCAATTCAAAGCGTGGTGAAGAATGAAAACCACCAACTGAACATGCTCAGGAAGGAATTCCCACTTTCTATATCTGGCCACCAGATTGAACTTGCCTGATCAGCAATAAGTATTGCACCATTATGTACCTAATCCCTCCGAAACATCAGATCTATAAACTTCAAAGTCTTCAAAATAACATAGTGAGATCTAGTCTGTTCATCAAAAAACCTGGGCATATAAGCCCAGCCTTGAAAGTGTTTCACTGATTATTAGAAGGTCTGGCTAAAGATTCAAGCATGCCTATTCCAAAACTCTCCTGCATATGCCTCAATAAGATGTAGCTCAGGTTTTTTAAAAGCAAAAGGGCAGTGTCAAAATTGTAAATATGTTTTTTGGGGGGAAATACAGTTTCAATTAGTGCAGTTGTGTATCCTTGGGGTTCTTTTCTGACCACAGAATTGATGTATTGAAAAGAATGGGAGCATTCTTGGAAGTCATGTTTTGCTTTTCTTATTTACAACATACTTTTAACATCTTCCTTGTTACATTGCAGGTCTCCCAGACTCACATTATGCAAAAAATGTGCCTTCGTACAGCCTCAGCTTGAGGTCTGATCTTGTTTCAGGAACCGATGGACAAGTGGGGCCATATTTGGAGCAAAATCCTAGATAAGTGATGAGGTGGGAGAAGTGCAGCATGCATATTATCAAGGGAAATGTGTGTTGTCCTCTGCACAGCAAAACAAAGAAAGGCAGGCAGCAGAGGAGTTGTAGCGCTAAATGTCTGTTTAGGAAAACAAATAAACTTTCTTTGTCAGGGTCACAAGGTGCGGGACCTCATTCGAGTAGAAATGGGTAAACTGCCTGGCGTCAGCAATGATCACCAGTGGAGGAAAGAATACAGTGCAACAAATCATACCGCAGCAGTGACCCAGTTTATCGGACCAACCGAGCAATCCATTACCCGTCCCACCCCACATAATTCCATTTCATGAGAAATAAACAAGGAGGAAGATCGGTAAGCCCCTGGTGGACGGTATATGGAACTAGTTAATTTATTATTAATGTGTTTTAGTATACAAAACGTTACATATTTGCACAGTAAAATCACTGTCAATAACAATTTCTCAACTTTCTTTCATAATTTCATAAATAAAAACATACATAAATCCAAGTATAATATCTATACATTAAAATTAAAATTCATATTCCAACTCATTTCATTGTGTTACTTTTCATCACCTCATGTTATGCAATTCATTCCAACTCAACCATCTGCTATTGCAATTTCTTTTGACCTAATAGACAAACCGTATATAGGTTCAATTGCATAGTTTTACTTTGAGTATTGTAGCAACATAACCAGAATGAATTAGTCTTAATAGTGTTCAGATGGTGTACACATTCTCCCAGATGTCACATGTAAATTGGACCCTGTATGGGACATTCAGTTAGGTCGTGTTTAGGGGTCTCCATCTCCATATGATTTTGGCAAATTCGGTAAAATCTCTCTGCCTTCGGTATCTTAATTGAGCTGCCTATCACAGAGAGTGTGGGGAGACGATTTAAACAAAGCAAAGTATAAAACGTTGAGGATTCTGAGATGGACAAATTATCAGATATGTCTGGAGTTTTTTGTAGGAATATAGTGTCTCGGATGCAAAGGGGTAGCTCCTTATTGTAGACATATGGGATGAATTTTCGCCCCAATCCCACAAGTCAATTTTCTTATTCAAATGTTTTTTTCAGATCATGAAACCCCTCAACCCAATGTGGAGATCAGCCTAATAGATCAAATAACTTCATGATGCTAGATTCATACTTTACTTTTCCTTCATTTCTGCATGATTCATGACCTAGATTACACAGGAAATGTGTTTCCGAGCAAGTCTTTGTCTGTTCATATATATATTAGTGCTTGTTTTTTCAGACTCATAGCTTGCAAAGAAAGCAGCCTAAGCTCCAGTTCAATGATGGCCATCAGAACACATGATAGTAAACCTAATACCTTTCTCCAGAACGTTCCCTCAATACTCTGTAACCAGTCAAGTTCTATGATCCTTAATATTTCCAGACCATATATAATGGCTGGAACAAAGCACTGCAAATAAAGTCTTCTGGCTGTTTACAAGGGAGAATCCCCCTGTTTGAATTATAAACTGATGGACCATAGCTGTCATCTGGAATGCTTTGATAAATCGAGCAGACATACATGCATAGTAACCCCGCTGAGACTCTAGATCCACAACAAGATATTCATATTCTGCAACATACTCAACCCCCCACCCCCTAACTATCAAGCGCAGTCGAGCAGGTTTTTTCTGCCGTAAATAACATCAATTTAATTGTATTTCCATTTATATTCAGCAAAAGTATGATATCATTCTAAATCATCAGCGCACGCTAATGTTTGACAAAGTACAATATGGATCTTAGAAGGGGGCAACACACAACTTTGGCTAAATTATCAGGCAGACCTACCAGATGTAAGTTGAAGAGCATGGGAGCCTGTTTCACCCCTCTCCTAATAGGCATGGGTGCAGGCAAGGCTCCCTCGCAGTCCCACTTCACCCTAAATGTGTTGTTAATATGGAGGAGTTTCGCAACATGTAAAATCCCAGATGGATAAACAAGTAATTCCAGGTTCTTCCATAGCTTCTTTCTTTCTACAGAATCAAAAGAAGATATGAAATCCACAAAGAGAGCATATAACCCCTGTCAATCTTTCTTACCTCCTCTCTCCGTGAGATAATCGATCAGCCATGTGACATCGAGTGCCCAGGACGAAAGCCACTCTGGAATTTATAAAGAAGACCTGCACTGCCCACCGATCTCTGCAGTCTCTTCAGCAAGAAAGTTGAGAATAACGTCCCTGTGCAATCAAGCATATATAGTAAACAATAATTGCACGGGGATACTGAAGACTCCTTCTTCAACACTGGAAAAATAATAGATGCACTCCAAGATAGGGGTATCCTGCCTTCAGATAAAATGTTGTCAAACATTATCTTCAGAAATACTGCCCAGAAATAGGGGTCCTGCTTCAGGTCGAAATTGGCTAGACCATCAGGTCCAGGGGCCCTACATGACATTAGTCTTCAATCTTAAACTTGTTCTCGTCCTCATCGATCTCAAGAAAATGGCTACATGATCTGGTGCATACTGCACCATCCCATGAAAGTCTTTCTGATGAGGTTCGTTCACTCGAGTGCTGCTTCTATGTCTCCTCATTAATAGGATTAAGAACCTTCCATATCCCACTACCTTTTGCTTCACCCAGTAGCAGCCATATACCTCTGGAATTTCCAGAGGCTAGTCTATCAATCATTCTTTGCCACTGGTTGCTAGAACGGAACGTGCCCCACAAGCAAATCCAGTTCCTGTAAGTATTTTTAGCAACCTTCATTTCTCGTTGTCTCTCTGGTATGTTAGCACAACTGCCTCTGAGTCTATGCAATTCCTGCCTAAATTGGCGCTTTCTGTCACAAATTGCTTTATCATAACATGCGTACTTGTCTTCCGTGTGAACATAAGTAATGTGATTAATTGTAGCATAGTGATCCGAACATGTAGTGTACTACGCCTCCATCTCATCCGTGCATTTTCCAAATAATACGGCATACAAGTAAGATCATAGGCGTTAGTAGCGTCTTTGGCCCACTGCACTTCATTTAATGACCGTCAAATACGGTTAACCTGGTGATGAACTCCAATTTCTCCTATTGCCTTTTCATGTTTAGTTGAAGCATTTTCCAGGTTGAGTACCAACGAAGCGTGGCCGCTCCAATCATTACATTGGGCACATAGGTTAATTACTCTTGAGAGCACACCTGTATTTGCAAAAAATAATCTAAGGTTGCATTCCTCGGTCCTTGCCCCCGGCTTATCTCTCTCAACCCGACCATTATGCATTTTAAACTCCCAATTGTGCAGGAACTGCTTTAAGCTTGCTCCAGAGGCATTGGGAATGGATTGCCTCATCAGGCTATGGCTACTTTTTTTTCTCCATCCAACCAGTTCCTCTCGACAGACACAGTGCGAGTTGAAATCGCCTCCCATGATTATGATGTCACCACCATCTCCCTCCACCCATGAAACAAATAGTTCCTGCAGTATTTTTTGTATATGATCACATGATCACTATGTACTGACCCAGGAGGATCATTAATATTGAGAATCAGCACAGGTTGTCTAAACATAGTTGACGTAAATTCCACTTCAACTACTAAGACATATTTTGTGTCTAAAGTTTGAATTCTTTCCGATTTGTACTAATCGGTGACTACCAATAGCAGTCCTCCAAATGGTCTGCCCTTTTCTCCTTTCTTCACCATGATCTGATAAATGGCATAACCATCAATGTACATATTCGACATGTCCCAAGACTCCTGTACTAAAAAGACTTGATTTTGTATTAGAAGATTTGCAGAAGCATTGGGGGCAAGGAAGCGAGTTAAACCGTGGCTTTTCCAAGTAATAATGGATATACCTCAGTTCTGATGGGACAAAACAGCCGGTAGAGATTCTGCCAGCCATTTTAGTGTAGTCTAAATGTCAGAAAGTTGAACATTTGTAGTATTTATATTGAAACAGGAATCGGTAGGCCGCCCCAAGCTCTTTCTGGTTACTCTACTCAGCGGGAGGGCTGTATCCTCATGATCCTTGTCTAGGTCCAGCCCAACACCACAGCTAAATAGGAGTTCTCTAAAACTGCGAAGCAGTAGCACAGTACCATGATTTTTACAATGGATCATGGATACATTTTTCATCAGTGCAGTTCAGTGGCTGAAAGATCTCAAAATCTTCTGATACCAAAACTCGCAAATGTGTATATTGCTCACATGAGTTGGAAAGACAGTGGGACACAGCCACACTAATCTATTTTATTGATTCAAATATTTTACTAACAGTTTCTTATCTGTTATGGAGAGTTCCACTTTGCTATTCTTGTCAGCAAACTTTTGTGACATTGTGCTCTGCTTCGCCGCCATTTTGTTTGCTAATGTTGGTTGTGGTGGCATCGGCTCAGTTGATCCCTCTGAGTTAGATATATCACACGAGTCCCGAGATAAATCGTTATCCTTAATAACTGCCACACAGTCCTCATCCGGTTTCGAGGTGATCAGCCATCTCGGTAAGTTATCTGTTTTCTTTATTTGCACTTTTGATATGAGCAACTTTCCTTTTTGCTCGTTTAGAGCCCTTTTCTGTTCGCTAATAATTGAACCCATTTTCTTCACCAGTTGTCTCATCTGTCTTGCCAAAGCACGCTTGTCTAGTCGTTTTTGTCTTTGGGACTAGAAAGGATCTGGTTCTTAACTGAGGCGCTGGTCGTATCTTGTTTAATAGAATCCTTATCTAAATTGCTGTTATCCGGGATCTCTATCGGCTCTGCTGGGCTGCTCTGTAATGTCGCAGCATTCTCTAATACATTTTGTGAGCCGAAATCCTCAGTTTCTGGTGCACTATTTGGCTGATGGGCTTGTGGTTGTACAAAAGATTCTGCCACAGAGTTTTAGTAGAATCTTCAGGGCAAACTGTAGTGATGCCAGCGAGGATTGTTTTTCAGTGTACACTGCTTAACATTGGACTGATTCCTCATTCAGTTTATGTGGTGAGGACTGCATTAGAAAGTTAGATGAGGTGGATAGACAATTTGTATCTTTAAGTGATTCAAAACTAGCATCAGCTCGAATGACTTGCGCTTTCCCCACTGTTACTAGGCCATTATCAAAATGTGCTATATCGGCAGGCACCACCATACTTTGCTGCAGAGCATAACACACATTTAATAGAGTTATTATCAATGTCATCAAATGACAGAAGAACGTTGCTGGATAGACCTTGGGCCCTGTTACTAGGCTGGCCTAGAGTTTCAGGAATCTTATTTACGCTAAGTTTGTCAGCAACTGGTGTCGTTTGATAAAATGATGTAATCTTTCCACTCTGCTTACTCAGGTTGGTTGCAGCAGTTTCAGAATGTTCAAGTGCCGATTTTACAAGTTTTGTTGGCAATTCAGGAATTAATGTGACCTTTGTAGGCTCCAGTCTGCCCCTAACCGGCCCTGAAATTGTATCTGATGGACTTAGTCCTTTGTTTGGATGCCATTTTCAGCTTGATTAATGTTAAAAATCACAAGTGGCACTTACTCTTAAAAACCGACCCGTCTCCGCTCTGACTCTCCAATGAGCAGACAGCCCCCAGCACTCACCATGCACTCAACCCAATGCATGTGCGCCAATGCGCTTGGGTGCTGGAGTTTTAGCACTTCCTGGTTGAGGGGTGGGACAAAGCAGAGTCTGGCCAATGAGTTGAATTAGTTCTGTTATTCTAGCCAATGAGAATTCAGTGTTAGTGTCCCAGCGCTATTCCAGCTCGTAGTTTGTAGAAAAAGCAGAAAATACTTGGAACTTTTTAAAGTTGCATTGAGTGTAGGTAGCAGGTAAGCAGGAGCAGACAGCCAACAGCACTCACTATGCCCTTGACCCAATGTGCGCTACATGGAACTACACTGTTCAGACCCTGACACCAGATATGAACTACAACTGATTCAGAACACCTCAAAACATTTCAATTCGAACAATACCGGGGTGGTCTAGTGGAGGAGTAGGACTTCCCTGCACTCAACTATGGGGTCGCCACTTCCTCATCACATGCTATCTATCCTTCCCTCCCCTAAAGAAGAGATTCCATTCTCAAAGTGGCCATGATACAACTTTAATCCGAGTAGTAAAGTCAAACCAAATTCACAGAGGCCCTCCACAAAGTCACGCACAGATCATCAAAGAATTGAGCACAATGAAGCAACTGCAAGGAAGCATGCTGCACTTCAATAACTGCCATCAATAATCAAATAAATCAATAAATAATTTCCATTCAGAGTTGGAGAACCATCTGCACAATGAAAATTAAATACATTTATGTTATGTTAGCGGTACTTGTATAACGCACCGTCACCAACGGAATTGGTCCCCAGGTGCTCTGGCGAATCTGTAAACAGGAAGGGTGGGGTAGGGTTAGTCGGGAGGATGGGAGAAGGAGAGGCGGAGAAGTGATATGCTGTTGGCAGCTTCAGCTCGGTATACATCGAGTGCTGGGCTTTGGTGCTAGTATCGGATCGGATGAAGGCCTTGAGTGCTGTGGGTGAAGTTTATGTGTTGTTGATGCGGTGTGGTAAAGTGTGTGCAGATTGCTGGGAGAGAGATGGTTGTGTGGATTTGTGTGGGTTTAAGTATGCAGAAGATTGAGGGTTGGGTTAGTGGGGTCTGTATCATTGTTCAGGTACTTATGATTCTGTTACAGTTGTATACCTGTGGGTTCGGATGTTGCTGGTTCCTCGTGGCCAACTCGATTTGGTGGTGTTGTGCTAATCCAACTGTAGCCTATTGAGTATAGTTTGGATTGGTGGGTGCGTCTGAACCTAATGTTCAGGTGTGGACTGGGTGGGTGATATCTATTCTCAGGTGATCTAGTGTGACCCTGGTCGGTTAAGGCTTTGAGTGGTTCAGGGTCGGGGTCATGTTGAAGTGTTGTCCTAATGGATCTGTCTTGGTGAGTGTGTGTATTCAGACGTTTGTATCCTTCTGTCCTGACTGGTTCTTTGATTTCCATGGGGTGAACATCCTTGGGACTGGAACTGTTGTTTAGTTGTAGTTTTGTGTGGTGGGGCATTGTGCTTCCTGCTTTGTATTGGTGGACCGTGTGTAGTGATGAAAGATTCTGTTTCTCACCCTTTGCATTGGGCCTGTGATGCAGTGCTTCCTTTCCCTCTCTGTTTTGTTCTTAGGGCTGTTGGGGAAGGTCATAGTTAGCTCCTGGTCCTCTTCATGATTTGTTCTAGTCTTTCTGTCTTAGTTTGCTATGTTTACTGTCTTAGGTCATATTGTGACTGTCTCCCGTTTGGCCCTTTAGTATGCCGTGGGATATTTACCTTAGTTTTTCCCATTGATTGATCGGTGTGTATCGCGGGCACTCTACGTTCATTGATGTTTTTAGTTATGTCGGTGCCCCTGTGGCCAGTCTTTCTAGTTATGACGTGAAAAGCCAGGTTTTGAGTAATTTCCTGAATAATAGGTGGTTTCATATGTTACGTATGTACTTTGGAAGGTCGTTCCAGGTTTTCGGGGCTTGGTGAGAGAAGGAGGATCCTCCAAGTTTTCTTTTGTTGTAGGGCTTCGGATCCAGGTGGATGTCCATGCTTGATCTGAGTGTTCTTGTTGGTTGATGTAGACGCAGTTTGCCTCTTAGGAACTCAGCTCCTTTGTTGTGTCCTGCTCTGTGCATAATGGACATTGTTTTGAATTGTATTAGTTGTTTTATTGGTAGCCAATGCAGTGTTTTCAGTGCTGATGCGCTGTGTTTTCTTCGTAGTAGTTTCAGAAGTAGTCTGGCTGCCGCGTTTTGAATGCGTTGTAGTTTTTTTAGGAGTCGTTCAGGCATGCCTAGGTATAGACTATTGGCGTAGTCTACTTTGGACATGACGAGGGCGATGATGGTGGTCGTTTTGTTGGCAAACGATGAGAACGGTAAGATTCTCTTTGCCACTCGCAGGAGGAAGAAGCATTTCTTGAGGAGAGCGTTTACGTGTGGATCTAGCGTGAGATTATTGTCCATCAGAACCCCCAGTTTTTTTACAATCGCCGAGGGTGCTGGGTAGTCCCGAGTTCCCTTGGCCAAGGGATGAATTGGTTCTCTCCTCCATTTTTTGTGACAATCATTATTTCAGTTTTGCGTGGGTTGATTTTGAGGGAATTGGAGTTCATCCAGAAGAATACATTGCAGAGGCAGTTTTCTAGCATTGAGTTTCTTTCCGAGTTGTCTTGTATTTTAAAGATTATTTGTGTATCATCAGCATAGTTGTAGCAAGTGAGGGCGTGGCTTTTGATGATTCTGATCAGTAGATACATGTAGATGTTGAATAGTAGCGGGGAGAAGGATGATCTGTGTGGTACTCCACAGGTGGAATCTCTCGGGCTGGATTTGAAGGGTTTCATCCATACAGTTTCTGTTTTGTTTGTTAGGAAAGATTTGATCCATAGTAGGGTGGTGTCTGTTATTCCAAGTGCTTCTAATCTCGTTATGAGGGTGTTGTGGTTGACTGTGTCAAAATGCTGCCGATAGGTCTAGGAGTATCAAGGCAGTGCTGATGTTCGAGTCTGCATTGATTTTTAGATCGTCCCATATTGAGAGTAGAGCTGATTCTGTTCCTCTCAGTGGTCTGAAGCGAACTTGTGCCTGGTCTAGTAAGCGGTGCTCTTCTATAAACTCTTGGGTCATTTTGTATATGTACGTTTCGAGCAGCTTGGCTGTATACGGGATGTTGGAGATAGGTCTGTAGTTGGAGAGGTCCTCTACGTTTCCTGCTGTATCTTTGAGTAGTGGCCTGATGTATGCAGTTTTGAAGTGTTGTGGCACTTTCCCAGTTGCGATGGAATGGTTGAGGACGGTCCTGTGATATTCCATGGGCATTCCTTGTTTAAGAATAGATTTGTATATGTCTGGTGGGCAGGGGTCTTCGGGGGACCCTGAGTTATTGCTTTCATTCACCAGTTTGCTGAATGTCTCCACTGATATTTCTGGAAAGCTTTGTAGTTTGTTTGGGTGCTCCTCCCGGGTGTAGGTTGAGGTTGTGGTCAGATCAGACGGTCTACTTTGAATGGTTTGTTGGATGTTGGTGATTTTGTTTTTGAAGTGGTCTGCAAGGTCGTTGCAGAGTTTCGCAGACGGAATTGGTTTGTTGTTACATCCTGGAGGGTTTTTGATTTCATTTATGATTTTGAAGAGCTCTTTTTGGTGCTTCGAAGATTCAGTTGTCATAGTGTTTCCTCTTTGCTTTTTGTATTTCCTTTTTGTAAGCCTGGTTGTGTTGTAGGAATTTCAGTTTGTTCGCCGCGTCGTTTTGATTTCTTCAATCAAGTTCTAGTCTTCCGTTTTTTCTTTTCATGGTGCAAAGTAGTGGGGTGAACCATTTTGCCATAGACCGTTTATTAGAAGAAGCAAAGGGTTTTTCTTTGGCGATGTTATAATCTACTATAGCGATGTCTATAGTAGTTATAATCCAGGAATGCAGCCGGGTTACCTTTTTGTCCAGGTCATCTTCTTCCGTGAATGTTGGGTGTGGTTTATATAGCTCCAGGAGTTCATGCAGGTTGGAGTTTTTGATAGTTCTCCAATTTCTTCTCATGGTTTTCGTTGTTTTGTCCGGTTGATTGTTTGTTAGCCTGGTAATTTTTATTACCAAGGGGATGATGAGGTGGTCGTTTCAGGGTATTTGAATTGGGGGCGCTGTGGTGAGGAGTAGTTTGTTAGCGAAGACTGCGTCAAGTGTATGCCCTGCCGAGTGGGTTGCTCCTTTGACTAATTGTTGTAGGTTCATTGCTGCTAGTTGACTGGTTGGCGATTTTTGTATGGTTGTGCTTTCTCCTTCAAACCAGATGTTGAAGTCTCCTAGGACTATCAGGTGATTGTGTTTGATGTCTAGGACGGTGATTGCTTCTGTGAAGGAGTCTACGAAGGTTGCATCGTAGGTTGGTGGTCTATATATTAGTACGAATTTCAAGTTTGTTTTGGATGTTACTGCTAGACGTATGATTAGGGATTCGCATTTATTGATGATTAGTGGGTCTTCCAGTTTGGTATCCAGGTGTTCCTTGTGAATGATTGCCAGCCCTCCCCCTCTTTTGGTTTTTCTGTTTGATTGGACGCATTTGAAGTATTCAGGTGATCTTGTAATTGTCGTCTAGCCATGTTTCTGTTAGAAATAGGATGTCGATCCCTCTGTTGCACAGCAGATCGTATATCTCGGTGTTTCGACATTGATCTTGCATTGATGAGGTTGCAGTGGATCTTATTGGTGTGGTTTTGCTTGTTGGTTGTACCTTGCTTTGGTTTGTGGTTGTTTGGTTGCGGTGCATCATTGTTGGCATTGATTGGGTGGGTGAGGATCAGCGAAGGATATATCTTCATTGTAGGAGGGCATATAAGGATCAGCGGAAGCGTTCTGCTAGATTGAAAGCTTGACTGTTCAGTGGTGTTGCTTCTCCGTTTGTGCTGGTTTGTTGAAGGTCTGTGAAGGCTTCTTCTTCGTTGAATTGGTCAGTTATCTTCATGTTTTGCGTTGTTGGTTATAAGATCTTCGTTGTCGTTATGTCCGGTATGGCACGGCTGTTGAGGGTATCCTTCTGTTCTTGTGATATATGGGGTGATGGGGTCGGACTTTGGCCACCTTCTTCTTGGGTGTTCCCGTCTTTTTTCTGGTTGTCTCGGGATTTTCTTTGTCTGTCTTGATGTCTCTGTGTCGTTGGCGTATCCTGGCTCTGGGGATGTTGCGAGGTATGGTGTGAGATATGAGGAATTTTCCCTTTGGAGTTTTGTTCTGGTTGTTTTGGTTTTTGGCATTGTGTTTCTTCTATTTGAGGTTGTTGCTTCGGTGGTAGGTTGGATTTGTGTGCCTCTGTCAGTGTGGCCTTGTCTTCCCTTTCTCGGCATCCCTTTCTGGTCCGGGGCATTTTGGTGCTGAGTGCAGAGGTGCCGGTTGAGTGGTTGGCTGCTGTGTCTTAAGATGGGAGTGCTGGTATTTCTTCTTGTGTTGGTAGGCTTGGGAGCTTTTGTCTGTTCTTCCGGTGGGTCGGTTTGTGTGTCCTCCGAGCACTGTCTGGTGGGATTTTGGTGTTGAACGTACTGTTGTCAGGGGTGCAGGTCAAAGTTCAGTGCTGTCTGTGTAGGTCTCTCGGAAAGGATGAGGGCGGTTAGAACTATTCTATCACGGTCCGGTTCTCTCTGGGAGTATGTTAAGGTGGTTAAGCTAAGTTTGTGCTTGAGGCTAGTTCTAACTATATTCTAGAGTCTCGTATGGTAGGAGGGACCCTAATGAGTATTGTAATCCTTATGATTAAAAAATAATTTGGAGCGGAGTCCCTGCTAAATTTGGGAGACATGTATAGTGGTAGAGAGGCCTATCAATGTAGTCTGAATGGCACAAGATGCAATTTTGGGGATAGAACCCCTGCTATATTTGGGAGAGAGGCCTATCAATGTAAACTGAATATCATACAATCCGGTTTGGGACTAGCGCCCCTGCTAAAATTGGGAGACCTGCACAGTGGGAGAGAGGTCCCCCAATGCAATCCGAATATCACAAAACAGTCTGGGAACAGAACCCCTGCCAAATTTGGGAGACCTGTGTAGTGGAACAGAGGCCTATCAATGCAATCTGAATGTCATACAATACAATTTTGGAATAGAACCCCTGATAGTTTTTGGAGATCTGTATAGTGGGAGAGAGGCCTATCAATGCAATCTGAATAATATACAATACAACTTATCAAAGCGATCTGACTGTCATGCAATGCAATTTTGGAATAGAACCCCTAATCATTTTGGGAGACCTGTATAGCGGGAGGGAGGCCCCACAATGCAATCCAAACATCATGTAATACAACTTGGGGACAGAACCCCTGATGGACTTGGGGGACCTGTATACTGGGAGAGAGTCCTAACTATGCAATCTGAATGTCACACAATGTAATTTTGGGGACAGAACCCCAGCTAAATTCGGGAGACCTGTACAGTGGGAGAGAAGCCCATCAATGCAGTCCGAACATCATACAATGCAATTTTGGGGTCAGAACCTCTGCCAAGTTTGGGAGACCTGTATAGTGGGAGAGAGGCATATCAGTGCAATCTGAATATGATACAATACACTTTGGGAACAGGCCTGTATAGTGGGTGAGAGGCCCATCAATGCAATCTGAATATCATACATTACACTTTGGGGTAGAACCCCTGATACATTTTGTAGACGTGTATAGTGAGAGAGAGGCCTATCAAATCAATCAGAACATCATACACTATAACTTGGGTACAGAACCCCTGATAAGTGTGGGAGACCTGTATAGTGGGGGAGAGGCCTATCAATGCAATCTGAGTGTCACATGATACCGTTTGGGAATGGAGCCCCGGGTAAGTTTGGGAGACCTGTATCGTGGGAGAGAGGCCTATCAATGCAAACAGAACATCACACTATGCAGTTTGGGGACAGAACCCCTGGTCAATTTGGGGGGCCTGTATAGAGAAGCCTATTAAAGCAATCAGAATATCATACAATACAACTTGGGGACAGAACCCTTGATAAGTTTGGGAGACCTGTATAGTGGGAGAGAGGCCTATCAATGCAATCTGAGTGTCATAAGATGCAGTTTGGGAATGGAGCCCCTGGTAAGTTTGGGAGACCTGTATAGTGGGAGAGAGACCTATCAATGCAAACAGAATATCATACTATGCAGTTTGGGGACAGAACTCTTGATCAATTTGGGGGACCTGTATAGTGGGGGAGAGACCTATCAGTGCAATCTGAATATCATACCATACAATTTGGGAACAGACACCATGCTAAATGTGGGAGACCTGTGTATTGGGAGAGAGGCCTATCAATGCAATCTGAATATCACACAATACAGTATGTGGACAGGACCTCTGATAGATTTGGGAGACCTGTACAGTGGGAGAAAGGCCTATAAATATAATCAGAGTATCATACAATTCAATTTTGGAACAGAAACGCTCCTAAATTTGGGAGACCTGTTTATTGGGGAAGATGCCTATCAATGCAATCTGAATATCTTACAATACATTTTTGGAACAGAAACTCTGATACCTTTTGGAACTGTTTCATATCGGTTTGTTAAGTGGCTAGGATTATAGCGTAGAGTGGTTGATCTACTCCTAACCCAGGCCACTCCTACCTTACTGGTCCTTGTAGTTGATGGTTGACAGCTGGCACCTGGCGTCTCCTGTGGACTCCTGCCGACACTTCCTGGAGCCTCCTCTGTTGGGGCCACCCTTGGCTTTGGGGCTACCGGGCAGAGGGCTGCACTGGGAAGACCAGTGAAAAAGGCTTCCCAGTGAAGGAAGCAGGGGGCGGGGGAGAGGGGCAGTGGTCAGCAACTGCGCTGGAATTGGCAGAGAAAGTAAAAGCTATGGGCCCAGGGGCTCTCTGGAAGCGGCCGCAGTTACCTGCCTCTGGGGTGGGGTGAGACGGTTGAATGAGGGCGCGACTCTCACCGTGCTTCTGGACCCAATCAAGATGTCACACATAGCTATGCTCCAATCAGGGCTCGGGGGCGAGATGGGAGGCGGGAGGGCTGGAGTCCAGGAAGGGGAGCTGTGAGCGTTGTGGCGAGCTGGGGAGGGAAGCGGGCCTGGTCGCGGGTGTTTTTTTCTTTTCTTAGTTATGGGGATGCTGGGGCTTCGGAGCTGTGGGCAGCCTTACCTGGATGGCAGCGGTGCGGGGAGCCGAGTGGGCTCACGCAGGTCGATGGACCTGGTATACACAGAGTTAAGCTCCAATCAGGGCTCGGGGGCGGGATGGGAGGCGGGAGGGCTGGAGTCCAGGAAGGGGAGCTGTGAGCGTTGTGGCGAGCTGGGGAGGTAAGCGGGCCTGGTCGCGGGTGTTTTTTTCTTTTCTTAGTTATGGGGATGCTGGGGCTTCGGAGCTGTGGGCAGCCTTACCTGGATGGCAGCGGTGCGGGGAGCCGAGTGGGCTCATGCAGGTCGATGGACCTGGTATACACGGAGTTAAGCTCCAATCAGGGCTCAGGGGCGGGATGGGAGGCGGGAGGGCTGGAGTCCAGGAAGGGGAGCTGGGAGGGTTGTGGCGAGCTGGCGAGGGAAGCGGGCCTGTTCGCAGGTGTTTTTTTTTTTTTTTCTTAATTATGGGGGTGCCGTGGCTTGGGAGCTGTGGGTAGCCTAACCTGGATGGCAGCAATGCAGGGAGCCGAGTATATATATATTTTGTAATCTTTATTGTGCATTTTGGTTATACAACCTTTACAGATAAACATATTACATCATGGCGCTATAAGACATATTTCATTAAAAGACAAGTCATCATTTCCTAAGATTTCAGTTGACAATCATTGTAAAACATTGACTGACACAAAGATTAAAAAAGAGATATTATCTATGATAAAATGTCGGATTTAAAGCCCAGCTGATACATTTACTGGTCAAATGAATATCTTAAAAAGTCTGATAACCAGGGACATAGGCATTTTTAAAAGCAATGTGGCCAGTTCATTGGTTCAGTTCAATCTATCCTTAATCAGGTTCCATATGTGGAACGCTGCCGCCGTGATCACCAGAGATTCAGGGCTGCATATGGAGCTCCGGAATTGATCTGCACCATAGTCCTGAAATTCTTCTCACCCTTTGTTGTAGAGGGGAACCGCAAGACTACAATTGTTGAGCACATGTCTGGTGGTTTTTATGTCCCTTTTACACAGTCTACATTGGCGATCCTCCCTTAGGACACCAGTCCAAGCCTCAATATTGGCAAATACTGGTAATAGCTCGAGTCTCAGATATGTAATGAATCGTATTAGAGGGGTAGAGTAACAGTTAGGGAGCTGCACAGGGAAGCCTGTTGGGCTTTAATAACTGCCATAAAAAATCCAATAATCAATAAATAATGTCCATTCAGAGGTGAACCTTCAGCATGTTGAAAGAAAATGATAATGCTGAAAGCAGTGCGTTTGAATTCAGCCTCCAGAAAGTTTGTAAACTCCTGTCCAAGTCTAAATTCCATAAATCATTGCATGAGACACGGGAGAGAGGGCGGTGCACAGCAATGTATCTAAATTGACCCAGACAACTCGGAAAATGGCGGGCCTTAATGAAATTGGGGGTCTGACAGACAGCATTTAGCAAAATCTCAGCCGATGATGGAGGGAGGGGTCACGCAACCCCTGCACTGCCATTCCTGCAGGTATTGCTCACAACTATATTGAATTACCTGTTTTGGGATTGTCTCAGTCTGGTTAAGAAAAGGTTGCCATTATTATCTGTGATGCTTAAAAGACTGCAAAGCACCAGGGCGGGGGAAAAGATGAGCTTTGTTGTGGCATTGTGTGAAAAATGAACTGCATCAGCTGTCCAAGCGTTTTGTTGAACTGAACAAATTGCGGTGCAGCCGATGCGCTGTATTTGCAAAACCCCTGATTTGTCTGTGTTTGAAGTGATTTAAATAAACTTGGAGTCTTAACTTGGAGCTGCTGCTGACACAAGTTCACCTAATCTGACTTTCAGTAATCAATTTAAAAGTAGTGCTATTAGAGATGAAAGGATTGTAAACTTGTTCAAACTGCTTAAATGATTAAATCACTTTTACTTGACTTGATACATTGAGTTAAAATGAATGAGAACACTCATGAACTGAGCGCCACTCAAAGTGCATTATGTGAAGTGGGCTACATATTTAATTGTTCATCATTGCCGTTGGCTCGTCAATCAGAATTCTGGAGCCCTTTGTCATTAATTAAGAAAGGACAACAGTTGCAGGGATGAGCTTGGTCCTCCATTGGCTCTCCAAATGGACGAGTCAACTTCTCTGGAGTGGGGCTATTAATGCTGCACAGATGACTGCATGTGGCAAGAGCTGGACTGTGGACTGAGACCTGATACACATTAGCTGCTTTCTGTTCAGGCCTCCTTCTAAGTCTGCATGTCTGGTAAGAAAGTTCCTGTTTTCATGGATACCAGCACTTTACTGGACCGGCCAACTACGGGTTTGCCGGTAGGGCACCTGAGTTACCACCAGAAAGAAGCTGCAGGTAAGGCAGATGCCCTACTGGCAAAAAAGCAGTCATTACTGGCACTGGTAATTTCGGTCCTGGTAAAGCCGACAAATCCCCTCATTGAATGGGGATTTACACCGTCACTCCGGCACCCGTAATCCGGTGGCAATGCCGCCGGAATGGGTGCCATAAAGGATAACAACATTTGCCGGTATCGTTGCAGCTCTACCGCCAGGATACCGGCAGTGTTGGAATGAGAGCCACTAGGAATCTACCTTTGTATTCCCTAAACACAGGAGATCGCTGATTGTATATGGTTTGTATGTAAAGAAGGATAGAAAAAAACTGTGCAGTCTTCTGTGAGGTCACCTGTGACCTATGCGAGCATCTTGTCTGTCCACATCAGTGCACCGACTCTATTGTTTGTTTTCTTCGTCTGCTTGGGGTAATGTCCAAAGCTGTGCATTGTCACCATCACCTATGACTGACCGCAACATAGGTCTGCAACATATGGCTGTCCAGATATTTTGGACTACAAATGCCAGGATCCCTTAACACTGGTGAAGCTGGCTAGAGGTGATGGAATTTGGAGTCCAAAACATCTGCAAAGCCAAAGGTTTCAGAATCCTGACATGAGACACACAAGAGGGGTAGCGCTCTGGGTTTGAGTACTTTTGTGTTGCTTTTTTTGCATTGCTACACAATACCGATGTTAGAGTTACTTGTCAAAGCATACACCCCTGTTTTTCATTTCTTAACATGTCATCTCAATCATAGCTTTGGCTTCTCGTACATCTGATCTAAAAGCCTTGCGAACGCCGTGCATTCAGAATTGCCTAAACTAGGACGACAATAAACAGTGACGTAAATGGGTTGCATACAACACACATTTCAGTACATGCAGGAGAACGCTCCTTTGCCTCGGTTCTTCTCTCAAATAAGTAGCACATCTTGTGTCTGTCGCAGATACTTGGATGGGCTGCCTAATTTTTTCAGCCAGCCTCTTCTCTCCCAACTGCCCGCGGTTCCAGAGTCCCTCTGCTTCAAATGAATAGACTCATCCTGCTCATCCCCCCGGGCATCCTTGCTCATATTATTTTCTGCTTGACCTTTGTCTCCACTGGGTAATGTCACCAGAATTGGAGAAAAGAGAATGATTGAAAGGAGCAGCTTTCAGGCTGTGGCCTGGAATCTTGAATTATGTATTTGTGGTACAGTGATTATAGAAAATAGAAAAGCGGCAGCCCATAGTATTCGTGTCTACGGGTCAGAGTGGCTCCTTAGTTTTGCAAAATGTCACAGGTTCCTTATGGGCTCATTACGACAACGGTGGTAAAAGTTAAAACATGTCCTATCCAATGTGGTATTTCAACTAACTTGGCTACAAATAATGTATCATTCTAATACTATTACCGCATGGGGTAATTTATTTATTGTTTGCTTGTTAGGCACTTATACAATAAGGATATACTGTTTCAAAGCACCCACAGGGCAAGGATGGAGGGTGGGATATACATTACAACACAATATTTGAGAGCAGAAGGGGGAGAGGGAGAGGGATGAACCTACTATGCCCTGAGAGTATTCAGAACGTGCAAGTGCAGAAAGGAAGAGCAAAGAGGGAGTAAGTGCTGGGGAGTCCGAGTTCGTGGGCAAGCCATGGACGAAGTGCTAGGAATGTTGAGTGCTACACAGCTTGGGCCACAGGAGGTGTTAGTGCTACGAGTCTCCAAAGTGAAGGGTGTGCAGGTGCTAAGTGCAGTGGATAGACAGGATCTGGGAAGAATTGGTGTGGGAGATCAAGGCCCCGAAGATTTATAAAGGCCAAGGAGACCAAATCAGCAACTGTGGGATTAGCAGAGGAGAGAAAGAGGGAAGTAGGAGGAAAAGAGGAAAGTCTTAAGAAGCTTGCAGAATTTGAGAAGATCCTGTTCAAGGTGCAGGGGGAGGGTCAGGCTAGTCCAAAGGAGAGAGCCCACAGAGGAAAATGAGTGATCCCCTGCCCTCTGTTAAGCAAAATCCTTTACACACAAGGAGTAAGTGCCAGAGGAGCGAAGTGGTCTAGAGGGAGAGTATTTAGTGAGATAAAGTTGAAGATAGTGTGGTCCCTGGGCCCAGATAGTCTTGTGGATGATGCAGAGAAATTTGAATTGAATCCGTGCAGCAACCGGGAGCCAGTGAAGACTTTTTAGTGCAGGAGAGATGCGGTCCCTGGGCTTAAGGGCAAGGATAAGTCTTGTTGCCCTATTCTGGATAAGCTGAAGGGGTTGCAGAGTGGAAGGAGGAAGATTCAGTAGGAGGCTGTTACAGTAGGTTAGTCTAGACTGAACTAGGGTTGAGTCACATTGAGCCTTGGAGGGAAGTGAGAAAAGGTAGAATTCCATTGAGAAGGAAGAGCTGATAGTTAGATTTCTTGGCAATGTCCTGAGTGTGAGGGAGGAAGGAGAGAGAGAAGTCGAAGATGACTCCAAGGTTTCTGGCTTCAGTTGAGGGTGCAGGGGGAGAACCCAAGGAGGAAGGCCAGAGTGAGAGGAAGAAGGAGGGAGCTGGGGTCACAATGGCAAGGATCTCAGTTTTACAGGCATTGAGGCAGAGATTATTGAAGGTGTTCCAGGACTGGATGGCAGATAGGCAGTTAGGGATGATGGAGGGTGCAAGAGGGTCAGCAGGGGGTCTAAAGAAGAGCTGTGGGCCATCTGTGTAATGCTGGAAGTTAGAGGAGAAAGAGGAGATGAGTGCAAGGAGAGCAAGGTATATGTTAAAGAGCCAGGGGGCGAGTATAGGCCCCTGGGGGACACCACAGGTGGAGATAGAAATAGGAGAGGAGAAGGGGCACAGGATGACTTGGGAAGAGCGGTTAGCGAGGATAGAGGACAGACAATCCAGTGCCCATTCCAAGATACCAAGTGTATCGTAGAACCTTTGTATGAGGATGGAATGTTGAACTGTGTCAAATGCTAAGGAGAGATCGAGAAGGATAAGGATAGCTGGGGAGTTGGAGTCCAGAGATGCGAGCAGTTCTTCACGGGTGTTCAGAAGAGCAGTTTCCGTGTCTCTGGATGCTCGGAATCCAGATTGATGGTCGTGAAGGACATCAACAAGTTGAGTGTGAGAGTTAAGTTGGGGCAAGTCCAGCTTTTCAAGTAGATTTCCCAGGAAGGGGGTGATGGAGATAGGGCGATAGCTGGCAAGTAGGGTCAGAGGAAGGTTTTTTCAGGAGCGGGCATAAAAGATAGTGCTTAAGGGGGAGGCTAAAGATCCATTGATAAAAGGGTGATTGCAGAAATCAGCAAGAGCAGGGGAAAGAGAGCCAATGTTTTCCTTGATGGTCCTGGATGAGCAAAGGGAGATCTGTTTAGAAGATACCTTCATAGAGCGGACAACTCTGGTAACTTCATCAGGTGTGACAGAAAAGAAGGAGGAACATGTGAAGGAAGGGAGGAGGGGGGCTATGGTGGGGAGTTGGCAAAGGTAGTCAGAATGTCCTGAGTTTTGGTGGCAAAGTGTGAGGCCAGAGCATTGCAAAGGGCCTGGGAAAGAGAAGGGGAGGAGGAGGCTGCGGAGGGGTTGGCTAGTTCTCCCTGCAGATTTTGAAAAGTTCAGCTGAGTAATTGATGCACTGAGATGACCCTTACCTGAATTTGGGCTCTTTTCTTTGCACAATGGTGACTCTGTATTGCCTTTGGAGCAGGCGACAGGCCAGTTTGTAACACGATGAGCTTGAAGTTAGCCACTTCCGTTCTGCTGCCCTGCACTTTCGTTTCAGGGATGCAAGTTTGGTGTCGTACTAAGTGTTACCCAATGAGGCAGGTTTCAGATGGATCCTCATGACTGGGGCAAGAATGTCAAGAGTGTTGGTGATGGAAAGATGGAGGTTGCTGAGGACAGAGTCAGAAGTAGAGTGAGATGTTGGGGCTCTGAGGGGTGAAGCTGGAGGCGAAGGCAGCTGCAGTCACTCGTTTAATCGGGCGGGTGTTAGTGAAAGGGGGTGGTGTGACTTTTGTGGTGGCGGTCAGCGGGTCAATGGGACCCAGATGGGAGGAGAGGAGAGTGTGATCTGACCAGGAGAGGACTAATGAGGGAGGTCAGTGTGTATGAGGGCATCGAGAGTGTGTCGAACTCTGTGGGTTGGCACAGAAGGGGGAATGGAGAGGGAAAGCAAGGAGCAGAGGTCATTGAATAGAGTGGATGCAGAGCAAGGGGAGTCCAGTTGAATGCTGAAATCAGCCAGGACAAGAAGGTTAGAGGTGGAAGAAAGCAAAGAAGAGCAGAAGTCAGCCCATTCAGAGAGTAATAGGGAGGATCATCTGGAGGCCTGTAGATGGTAGCAATGGTTGGGGTGGAGGTGGGAGAGGTGAACAAACTTGCAGACCAGGCTTTCAAAGGCAGAATAGGTCTGGCTAGGTAAGATGGAAGCAGAAACCCACTCAGGGAAGATTAAGGCAACCCCCCACCAGTGTGGTGAGGTTGAGGCTTGGAGATGAACTTGCAGCTGTCAGAGAGGAGGGAGTCAAAGGCAGTGACTGAGCTGGCATTGAAGCAAGTCTCTGTAAGAGCGTGAATGTCAAGGTAAATGTCTTCAAGAAGTAGACCGTCATCACAGGAGTGTTTATTGGCTGAGTGGAAGTTAAGAGTCCCCAGGTGGGGGTGGTCAGTTCTTTTGAAGGTTTTCTGAGGTGGGGTACAGGGCCGTGGTACACCATTCAGAGAAGGGTGAGAGAGAGTAGAAGGGAGAGAAGGGTGAGAGAGAGTAGAAGGGGGAGATGCAGGCAAAGGAAGGAAGTTAATGAGAGACAGCAAGATGCGTTCAAAGAGACAGAGGTTGGGTGGTGGACACTGAACGAGAATGGTGCCAGTGTGAAAGACATTTACGAGGAAACGAGACGATGCAATACCAGCCAAGAGGACTTCCCACTGGGTGCCACCATTAATAGAGGAGTGTGAGAAGGGAGAGAGAGTGGAGGTGAGATGGGGGTTCAAGAGATCAGGAGAGAAGAGACATAGAAAGGGATATCAGTGAAAACCTCTCGAGAGGATGCACTGTCGTAGGTGTCTGCAATGGGAAGTCCAGGGTTTGCCCTCAGGGTATCTTTTTTGTCCTTTTTTTTCTGCTGAACTTCGAGAGAGATGGGGGATAGGTGACAGTGTAGCAGTTAGAGTAGCATGCATGCTAGGTAAGCATGCAAATACTTTACAGGCCCGCGTGATTCCAAGTTATGTGAACCCTAAAGTTAGTCCCCGTTTTTGGAGACCCCCAGGACTCAATGGGGATTTTTCATTTCTGTGTGAGGTAATTACTGCAAACATTAATACTTTTAAGTGGCAGTAATTACCCCACACAAAAGCAGACAGAGTGAGAGTGTGTCATGCCGCCGGCGTCTAGTCGCCGGTGGAGGCTATGGAACGCCTGGCGTTGGCGGCGCCATTAGGTCATCCATTGCTTTTCCCTGTTCCTTTCCCAGGTTGCCGCTCTAGTCTTTCCTTTTCATTTTCCCGGCTTCACTATTTAAGCACCGCCCACTTCCGGGTTCGGTGCGTTGCAACTTGTTTTCTTTCCGAGTTGCTTGCTCTGTTGTGTTTTTTCCTCGTTCCATATTTGCTACCCTTTGATCTCCAGTCGGCGTCACTTCGCCGTTCGCCTTCCTTGTTTCTTTCCCTTCCGTGGCGCTCCGCCACATACTGGTTTTCTCTGTTCCCCTTCTCCTTCATTTTTCACTACTGGATTCTTCCAAGGACCTGCCTCGCTTTCCATCGCCTGCTCAAGACCCTCGATCCAGCCATTCTGCTTCTTACATCGGGTCTACTGAATTGCTGCACTTCGCTCTCTAAAAGCTACAGGATCGTGACTTTGTTCTCCGAGGGTTTTTTTAGGCAGTCGCCTTTTTCCCTCTTACCCGATCCCTGCGGGAAGGAAGCCTCTTGCTTCCCTGCTTGGCAGGGAATCAGGGTGGCTTCCCACCGCGGACGACCATACCTCTTCTCTAAAAAGAAGAAGACTGGAAAAAAGGTATTCCGCCACGACACTTCGCCAGAAGACTCAGGTGAGGAGGAAGCCAAGGAGGTAGTTAATATCATTGATAAACCTACCGAGGTCCCGGAGGCTGACAGTTTGCAACGCCCACAGTTAAGAACCATGGCCTCACCTGAGCAGGTGCAAGAACTGCTAACTGCTGTTCATAACCTCACTCAAGAGTTACAGGCAGTAAAGACGGAGAACACTACCCTTAGACAGAGGTTGGACCGCGTTGAGCAGTCACGCAGTGATCTCCCTCCTATGCCATTATCCTGAGGCAAATACGACGGAACACCTAACAAATTTAAGGAATTCATGGAGGCTTGCGTGATCTATTTCACATTTAGACCTCAGTCTTACGCCTCAGACCAAGCCCGCAAAGGGTTCCTCATTTCCAATTTGACCGGGAATGCCCTGGCTTGGGCAGCCCCTTTGGTAACCAGTGCCAGTCCTCTTCTTCAGGATTATGCTGGATTTACCGCCCAGTTCAAACTTGCGTTTGAACAACAAGAGACTACCTTAGTAGCCAGCGAACAGCTACTGGACATCCGTCAGGGAAGCATGGACCTTTTGTCTTATATTTCCCGATTTAAAAGGGTGGCGGCTGATGCGGGTTGGCAAGAGAATGCCCAATACACAATCTTTCGTCGAGGCCTCAGAGAAGACCTTAAGGATGAACTTGCTAGGGTTAGCCGCCCTTCTACTCTCACGGAGCTTTGGGCCACTGTACTCCAGCTCGACTTTCGGTTATCGGAAAGACGGTCTGAGCGGCGGAGACAACGTGGTTTTACCTCTAACCCGGCGACGTCCTGTTCCGTTCCCTCGGGTTCGGTAAGAGACGAGCCCATGCAGATCGGTACTACCAGGGGACCGCTTGCCCCCGAAGAACGGAAGCGTCGCAGAGACCTCAATCTGTGCATGTACTGCGGTTCCAACACCCATGTTCTGAGGGACTGTTCGGACGTACCTCCCCGCAGGTCGGGAAACGCCATACCTCGGAACTAGTAGGGACCAGTTACCGAGGGGGCTATCCTGGTCCCTATGTCTCTTTGTCCATAACACCTACCATCAACTCCTCCGAAGACAATCGGCTCATGGTCATTGCAGTCCAGTTGAACCACCTACATCAGACATTCGAGGTCCTAGCTCTATTAGACTGCGGAGCAGCTGGATGTTTTATGTACGTCGTCTGGGCTGACAAGACTGGTATCAGTCGTCTGGAGAAGGAGGAAGATCAAAAGGTTGAGGGCGTTGATGGTACACCGCTAAGCTCCGGTCTTATCACTCATGCCACCTCACCCATGATCATGAAGGTTCTCCATCACACTGAGACCATCCAATTCGACTTGATTCGAGCTGCTCACTTCCCTGTCATCCTGGGGGTTTCCTGGCTCCGGAAACATAACCCTACGATTGATTGGACCAAGAACCAACTGTCTTTTTCTTCTAGCTTTTGCAAGAAGTCTTGCTCAATACAATCCGTGGCTGCAACTATCCATACTCTTCCGGACCCTCTTACTCTGACTGATGTTCGATCCGTGAACAATATTCCTAAGGAGTGTCTTCGTTATCCGGAGGTCTTTGAGGGAGAAGGACCTCAAGAACTACCCCCACATCGACCTGAAGATTGCCATATCACCTTGGTTCCCAATGCAGTGGTTCCATTTGGCCGCATGTTTTCTCTTTCACTCAAGGAGAAGAGAGTTCTCAAGGACTACCTGGACTCTAATTTACAACACGGTCTCATTCAACATTCCCATTCGCCTGCGGGGGCATCTTTGTTTTTTGTTCCGAAAAAAGGTACAGATGAATTAAGACCGTGTATTGATTACCGGGGCCTAAATCAAGTTACAGTAAGAGACCGTTATCCCATGCCTCTCATGAAGGATATCCTAGAGGCGGTGCAGGGAGCACGGATCTTCACTAAGATCGACCTTCGAAGAGCCTACCATCTTTTACGCATCCATCCTGGGGACGAATGGAAGACTGCGTTCCGGACTCCGTTCGGTCATTACGAGTATCGAGTAATGCCGTTCGGTTTGGTTAATGCTCCATCTATCTTTCAGCGTTTTATGGACAGAACATTCTCTGATCTTCTTTTTCATAGTGTCATAATTTACCTGGATGATATCTTGATATTCTCAAAAACCGCACAGATCCATAGCACTCATCTCACGCAAGTTCTTAAAAGGCTACAGGACCACCATCTCAAGGCCAATGTAGAGAAGTGTGTCTTTGGAGTTTCTCAGGTGATCTACCTTGGGTTTATTCTTTCTGCGGAAGGCATCCGCATGGATCCAACTAAGACCGAAGCTATTTTACATTGGCCTACTCCGGAATCTGTTAAGGACATCCAAAGGTTCCTTGGGCTTGCGAATTTCTATCGCAAATTCATTCAGGGATTCTCGGAGACGGTTCTCCCTATTACTAGGCTACTCAAGAAGACGTCCAAACCTTTTTCCTGGACTCAAGACGCTGATCAAGCCTTCTTATTGTTAAAGGAGAAGTTTTGTTCTGCACCCATCCTTCGGCAACCCGACCAAGGATTAAGATTCATTGTTGAGACCGATGCCTCGTCAGCTGCCTTGGGTGCAGTCCTCTTACAGGAACATGCTGGTCTTGAATACCCAATAGCCTATCTTTCCAAAACTTTGAACGAAAGTCAATCACATTACTCTGTTATTGAGAAGGAACTTCTGGCCATGAAGACGGCTTGCGAAGAATGGCGTCATCTACTACAGGGAGGAACACACCCTTTTGAAATAAGGACGGATCACAAGAACCTCAAAGTCCTACAAAATATGGATTGCATCAATTCACGTTAGGCCCGTTGGGCCCATTTCTTCTCCCAGTACGACTTTCTGTTGACCTATCTCCCGGGATCTAAGAATATTCTAGCAGATGCACTCTCTCGGAGGCCATGTTCCGGTGTAACGAACAGGGAACTTCCCAGTTTACTGCTAACTGACGTAAGATTCATATATACCATAGATGCCTTTTTGGAGAAGGTACGTAAAGGCACACCATCTGAGGGAATTTCTCATACCATTCCTCACTCAGATGACATCTCCATACAGGATGGCCTGGGATTCAAGCAACATCGTCTCTACCTACCTGATTCCCAGACCCGACGCACCGCACTAGGATGGTGTCATGACGATCTTGTGGCTGGTCACCGAGGGGCGAGGAACACTCTGGAACTGCTTCGGCGGAGTTTTTGGTGGCCAGATATGTCGAAAGAGGTGGACTTGTATGTCCGCTCTTGCCCTGTATGCTGTAGATCCAAGCATTCTACCCAACGACCCATTGGTTACCTACAGCAGAGTGAGGTACCGAAGAGACCCTGGAGTATTATCTCCACAGATTTCATCGTAGAACTGCCCGCTTCAGAGGGATGTTCCTGTATCATGGTCACGGTCGATTGTTTCTCTAAAATGGCCCACTTTACACCCTTGGCTGGGTTACCCACGGCAGCAGAGATGGCAACCGTGTTTGCAAGAGAGATCTTCCGTTTACATGGAATCCCCAGTAAGATAATCTCAGACAGAGGATCCCAATATACGTCACACTTCTGGAGAGAACTTTGTAAGAGACTGGGGATTGAGCGTGCACTATCGTCTGGTTTCCATCCCCAGACTAATGGACAAACAGAAAGGACAAACGCTACTCTTGAGCAATATCTACGTTGCTTCACCAACAACCAGCAGGACAATTGGGTTAGTCTACTCTCGACTGCAGAGTTTGCCTACAATAACGCTGTTCACAGTGCCACTGGTCTTAGCCCTTTCTACTGTTCTTATGGGTATCATCCCGGTTTCACTCCTTTCTTTTCTCTTGTCCCTTCTACGGTCCCTTCTGTAGACTCCCTTCTCCTCTCTTTGCAAGAAGCCCATACGTCCGCCATCAATAGTCTTCGGGCAAGCAGTCAGCGCTATTGTAACCAGACTAACCCCAAGCGCTTGCCTTCCCCCACTTGGCAGAAGGGAACCAAAGTGTGGTTATCCACTAAATACCTCCCACGTTGGCTTCACCCCTCTAAGTTGTCTCCCAGATTCCTGGGCCCGTTTCCCATCCTGCGTAGGATCAACCCAGTTGCCTATCGGCTTTCTTTGCCCAAACACATGAACCGCTTACACCCTGTTTTTCATTCCTCTCTCTTGAGGGAGTTTAGGCCAGATCCCTATGACCGCTCCATTCCGGCTGTTCCGTCTCCGGTTACCCTACCCCCGGAAGAGTACGAGGTGGCCTCCATATTGGACTCCCGCTTTCGGGGTGGGCGCCTGGAATACCTTATCCATTGGAAAGGTTACCCCCATTCTGAGGATTCCTGGGAACCTGTCTCCCATGTCCATGCCCCGTCTTTAGTTCAGAGGTTTCACCGTCTCTTTCCAGGCAAGCCGGGGAGGTATCCCATTGGAAGGGGGCATACTGTCATGCCGCCGGCGTCTAGTCGCCGGTGGAGGCTATGGAACGCCTGGCGTTGGCGGCGCCATTAGGTCATCCATTGCTTTTCCCTGTTCCTTTCCCAGGTTGCCGCTCTAGTCTTTCCTTTTCATTTTCCCGGCTTCACTATTTAAGCACCGCCCACTTCCGGGTTCGGTGCGTTGCAACTTGTTTTCTTTCCGAGTTGCTTGCTCTGTTGTGTTTTTTCCTCGTTCCATATTTGCTACCCTTTGATCTCCAGTCGGCGTCACTTCGCCGTTCGCCTTCCTTGTTTCTTTCCCTTCCGTGGCGCTCCGCCACATACTGGTTTTCTCTGTTCCCCTTCTCCTTCATTTTTCACTACTGGATTCTTCCAAGGACCTGCCTCGCTTTCCATCGCCTGCTCAAGACCCTCGATCCAGCCATTCTGCTTCTTACATCGGGTCTACTGAATTGCTGCACTTCGCTCTCTAAAAGCTACAGGATCGTGACTTTGTTCTCCGAGGGTTTTTTTAGGCAGCCGCCTTTTTCCCTCTTACCCGGTCCCTGCGGGAAGGAAGCCTCTTGCTTCCCTGCTTGGCAGGGAATCAGGGTGGCTTCCCACCGCGGACGACCATACCTCTTCTCTAAAAAGAAGAAGACTGGAAAAAAGGTATTCCGCCACGACACTTCGCCAGAAGACTCAGGTGAGGAGGAAGCCAAGGAGGTAGTTAATATCATTGATAAACCTACCGAGGTCCCGGAGGCTGACAGAGTGTTTCATGTGTAAAACCCATAGTTTAGAGGAAAGGTGATACATCCAGTATTAAAAAATACAAGATTTTTTGCCACTGCTGCCAAACTCATAATGAGTTGGGATCGCATTGGCATATTCATTGGGCACACAAATGAGCTGCTTCTTTGTGCACTACTTCATCATGTGTACATTGGCTTTTCAAGCATTGCCATGTTTGAATCTGGACAGATATTCTCCAAGCTTCTCTGGTTGCTGCATGAGGCATCAGTTTTTAACAAAATGGTGGCTACTCTCTCTATAATTTCTTGCGTGGCCTGTGGCTGCCCTTATACTAGTCATACTTTTCCTGGTGAATGTCTCTGGGTATATTTTTGGCTAGGCTGGTGGCGGTATAATTCTTGGCTGTGCCATTGTTTGCAGCAGGCCAATGTCTTGCACTGGATGACATTTTCTGCAGGTAGAATTAAAGGCTAGATTGGTATAACTCTATTATGCAATCTGTGCATACTTGATAAGTTAATATGGCCACTTCTTTTATGCCTATTGTGGTCGCTTTCTGCAACTGAAGGATCCATTCAGCTCAACTTGAGGAGGATGTAAGGAGAGAGACTGATGAGCGTTGGTGAGTGGGTTAAGTAAGTTGGTCAGTAAGAAATAAAAACACACTAGAACTCCCAGGTTACACATTACGCTATCACTAATCATTAGCCAGTGTAAATCAGGCCACCCACAGTTCATGGTCCTCTTTTTGTGTAACGATCCGTAAGACTTGAGTGGGTTGACCTAAGGAAGGAACGGAGCAGCTCCATAATCCCTGACACAATTTGATAAACCCCAATTTAAAGGACCCATGCCCTCTACGCTCTGTTAATAATCATGCATTTTGTAAGCGTTTTATGCCAAAACTGTATTGCTTTCCGTGTGATTTTTATGAATAAATAAATGCTGGTAAAGTAAAATAAATAAATACATATAAATGCGAGGTGCAGTCCTCAGCTCATTGACGAGTGCTGTAAATATCACGTCCCCAAATCCCTGAAAGCTGAAAGAAAATAAATAATGGCCTTTACTACGAGTACGGCGGTAGCCATGTCGGTCAAAAACCGGCAGGCTGCCACCGCACTCCTGGGGATTTACGGGCGCCGGACTTCCCATAATTACCGGGGCATTACAGCCCCGGTGGTCCGGTAATTCCAGCGCTGGCATTCCGTTACTTCCCATTCCCGTGGAGTCCCATAGGACTCCACGGGAATGGGGACCGCGGAAACAATGGCACCATGCAGTAATGGTGCTAGTGTTTCTGCGCCCATCTGCTGCCGGTGGCGTTACGCCCGCCAGGTCAAACCTGGCCGGTTTAACACCACACGGACACAGAACTCAGAGTTAGCCGGTCCAGAAAACGGTGCTGGTATGGTTTTATCGGCACCGTTAAATCTGGACTGGCTAAATTGTAATGAGACCCAATGTTTAAGGAGATGGAAGGCAGGCAAGCTAATACTCACTGTCAGTAATACAATCAGAACCTTCCTTTGTGGGACTAGGCATAATTGCTATTTTAAGACATCAAACAGAGTCTTCCTTTTGTGTACATTCAAAGACATGAAAGAACTGCAGCCACAGAATGCACAAAAGGTGCAAGAAAGAATGTACAGAAGTTTGACTCATTCGACCAGTTGACCTGACACTGTCTTGCAGGCTGGCTTCAGAGAAAAGGACCTTAAATTACATTTAACCCCACGCTGAATGAGCAGCACAGAGCGAAGAACCCACCCACGCCAAAGCCATCACCAAGCTGATCCAGCTTGCCAGTATCAGAGTTGGAACTATGTGCCAGGGTTACAGGAAAAGAAATAGAAGCTGAGAGGAAGACACCCTCAGGTCCCTGAACCAAATTGTACATGGATGCAGTGTACCCATACAGTGTAGGAAATTCCTAGCACCATTGATACTCAAAAGTCCATTAACTCTGATTCCATAGAACAAGGCAACACAATGTAAGACGAGAGGTAGAAAGAATACAACCTATGGTGGGTAATACATGAAAACCTGACACATAAATACAACGAATTTAGCAGAAAGAACCTGTAGAGAAACGCTATAATCACCCCCATTGCATTAATCCAACCCCACAATCTGGGAAAAGAAACAGACTGTTTTAATCTAAATATTTTGTTGCATTGAAAATAAATAAAAAAACAAGAAATTAATGGTGATTCCCTAATTTATAATCACGCGGCACTCATCCACACTCTTTAAAAATAAAGGCAGCTTGTCTACTGAAAGGAAAATTGAACCCTGCCAGCTATTATCTCACGAATGATTTCATTCAAATTTGCAAAATGTGCCATTCATACATAGACACACGAACTAAGTGTGACCATTACAGGCAATAAGCACATACTTATGAATTGCTTTGTAGATACACATTAACATTGATGTTTTATAAACGTTGATTCACATAACCTACATTATAGATGTATAGCTGTCTAACTGAAACCAGTCTCCCCTCAAAATCAAACGTTAAAGCAGTTCTCTGAACATGTTTGGAAACAGAACAATTTACTTAGTTTTCCCTGGATCCGTTAACAAGTATTGGTGTTACATAAACTTGCTGCTCCAATATGGATCACTTATTCTTGAACTAAATAAAATATAACATGTTGATCAATACCTTAGACAAAAACTATGGGTTATTAGCTTTGGAATAGACATAATTGGATATTTTTTATTTTGAATTAGTTGCAAATAATTATGAAGGCTTAAATTCAGGAATTTCATTTCTTTTTTGAATGCCATAATAGCAGTGCCAAATTTGCTCATGCTCCTCTTAGATTCATGATCACCCTCACAACACCTGAGTTTGATGTGCTCATTCATGAACAGATTTCATTTGCTTTATTGATGATGGCCGAAACCAATCAAAGGACTTGCCATCATTCCATATTTCAGGTTGGATGTCTAAGGCCTGCAGAGATCTCACATTGTGAGAGAAATGCCCAAGGATGAAGAGAATACTTATGGTTTCAATTTTAATTGTGAATCACAAATCACATTTGTGTTGAACTATATTCCTCCTTCCAGCATGATATTCCCAACATGCTTTTAATTGCTATCTGGGATTAAATTTAATGTTGTGACATTTGTCTAAATACTCTGGAATCATTTTGCTTTTTTGGTTTGTCTTTCGCGAGTTTATGAAAGATAGATACATCAACAGGCTTCAGTTAGCACCGTTTTTCCTTTCAGTCTGTGCACATGCTCAGGGAATCTGGTTCTGTCATGGGAAACGTTTCTGCATTCAGTCCAATCTGAAAAAGGCCTTCTTAAGGAGATTGTCCATTAGCTGCTTCCAGTTAGAATACTAATATGCTTTTCTACCACCAATGGGGCCCCTGGCGCTCCTGTTTTCACAAAATGTTCTTTTCTTCCTATGTGCTTCAGTTTAAATACCCATCACACTGCACCAATGAAGCATCATTTGATGCAGCACTTTTGGTTAGGACGACAGTGCCTGTGATAGGTTCCCTCATTCACTCTGACATTCCTCCTGGCCTCGATTGACCCACTGTATTATGATATTATAAGTGGATTTGTTAGCTATAATCTGGCACTCCGCTCAGGAATGAAGAATCAAAATCGGTCTAGAATATTCATTTTTTTAATGATTCGATACATGGACATTTTCCATTAGTAAAACATGATATGTTCTTTTGGGGTAAACTGAACAAACATGACATTATCAAGCCAATTCAAAATACAAGGTGCTGGAATGATGATTTACTAAATTGATATACGGTGTGCAATCTGTAATAACTTCTTTAAAAGTGATGTAGTCCGCATCTGATACACATGAGGATAACTACAGCAGTGGCCTGGTCTTTTCTTCTGCCAATCACCTGAAAAATGTGGCAAAGCAGTTTCCATCAAAAACAGATTCTTTGAAATAAAAATCGAATGTCAAGCTCTCAGAAATCTTTCTTTCAAAGAGCAAGAACTAAAATTACACTGTTTTCAGTTCAGTAATGTATATCTCATTCAGGATAAGTGGTAGCTGATAGGTGAATGTAAATAATGTTTATTTTTCTAATAGCAATACATTTACCAAATGCCCTATTAGTTTATGCACAAAGCTAAGGAGAGAAAATTCTGTAATACAACTGTAAATGACAGCCCACTTATTTCAAGAGCAGCATACATGAATGAGTGCATTTAGCAGTTCAGTTACTATACACATCAGATTATGTGTATTACAAATAGTTTCAAACAAAAAATGGCTTTCCCTTATTTTGTTCTTCAGTAAGCCCCATGACAAGGGTAATGTAATTAACCTTGTGAGAACTGGTGCAGTCCAGAATGTCATGAGGCAGCCATCTGGCTGATTGGGGCGTGTGGTAATTGGGTTGAACCAACCCTGATGTGCTTATCTTAAGAACAATGACTAACAAATACATTAATGTAAATTCAGAGAGAATAAAATGTGTTGTCTGCCTAGTCGATTAATTCTGACATCGGGTAACATGATTGGATGGCCTGGTTTTAGAAACAATACATGTGAAGAAAATATGTCTTCCATTAGGCTTGTCATATTTGGCCTTATTCGGCCATAAAGCACATATGTGCCTGCCAAATAGAAGATTTGGGAGGCACTACAGAGTATGGGCACACATGCTCTGTCCGAGTGCTTACCGGGCTATATCCAGCTCAGATTGTGGCAAGCTTACCGGTTTATGTCCTGAATATCAAGACCCACCCAGCGAGGTCTCCTACAAACAAGCAGTACAGGACCCCAAAGAGCCGTGCCTAGATATCCGTGCATGACACACAAAGGAATTCCCATTTATTAAACATCTATCAATTTGTACCCATCCTGAGGAAGGCTGCCCCACTAATAGCATCTTCCAGCTGCTTCTTGTGGCTGAAACACAACTGTGTCGACATTCCTAAACGGTATTGAGTGCGCATACTATATATTAAGCAGTTTTTCAGCAAATGGAATGACCTGTTGCTCCCAACAAATGTAATGGGACCCTTCTTTATTTGCAATAATCTATGCTAATAGGTTTTCCTCTGCATGTTTAATTGTATTATGTTCACATTAAATCTTTGTTTTTATTATTAATTTTCTCTGTCCTGTCACACATTCGGTTAACACCATTGTTAGTATATATCTTACACTATTATGACATATGGAATTGTGATGTCTACAGTCTAACTAATCTACTATTAAAACTCATTCAAAATTCTTCTTCTGGAGTCTTAATGTAATCGAGTCCACCCTGATCAAGTTGTGTTGTTTAGATATTATACTACTACAAGAGTCTGTTGGGTGTTCTGACCCACGTTTGGACTATTATGCTACAACATTTGGTGCTGTGGGCTTAGGAAATCAAAGATGGCCGAAAAAGCCCACATGTGCGCCAGAATCTATGAAAACCGCGCAGTTTGTGCGCACACCAAAATGGTCGCCTGGCTTGCCACCCCCCGGTGCGGGTGTGCTGGGTCAGAAGAGCCATGAGTGAAATGGGGTGCCAAAGAGAAAAACAGCAGTGCCTGTTCGCTAGAAAGCACTTTAAAAATCACCCTTTGTTTCTCTGAAGGCAAGCTCAGAATGCCCATTTCAAACATTGCAGAATATGCAACAATCTCACTGAACACCAGCAGACATTTGACAGAATAAAGTCTTGTGGGCATACAAAATCTGGAAAGAGGATGAGCCTAAAATAATGTTCATAGCAAAACTGGCTGAGCTGTGGATTTCAGCAGTTTAAGTAAATTTGGACTGAAAGACACTAAAAATCTAAATGTTTAAAAGAAATGAGTGACCTACTTTTGAGTGTCACATAGGTTTCAATTGTTTAAATGTCATAGTTTTAAACTTAGAATCAGCATTCTAGCTGCATGTGTAAAAATTGTTAGTTTATTTGAATGCAGAAAACTGGGTAACTAGAAGTGACATTAGCTGGGGCCTGGCTTAAGGAACTGAATTCTGCCTGACATCTACCCCCACAGGAGTTAAAACCTGCTCAGCCACTCTTCCCCTTGCCAAAAGGAGTTGTCACCTCTCTGATTAGATTAGGGGTGGAGCAGCTACAGGGAGTTGAACAAAGGCCTGTCCTGGGCCCAGGCAGATGGTTTATTAGGGTAGTCGTAAATGGCTTCCTTTTGAACAATGGGCCTTCCAGGGCCCAGGCAGATGGTTTATTAGGGGGACCGTAAAATAGCTTCCTCTTGGCAGAAGCTGGGAGGGGCAGGGTCTCTGAGCTTGGCAGAAACTGGATAAACTGGTTTCTACACCATGTGACCTGGGAAACCACACCCCTTTGGGGCAAGAACATGAATCTAAAAAGATGGATCATTCATAGAGCGGACTTGTGAACATTTTATAAGTGATATCATTATTCTTGTGATTTTTCTGTGCACATTTGAAGACGTGTTAGGACCCGGTGGTATGTTCAGGGGGGTTTTTAGCGGAAAAGAGGATATTACTCTAAATGTATGTATGTTAAAAATCTGACACTCCACCACCTAATGCCCACATGCTTTGCGAACATTTGTGTAAATGCGGGGACAAATCCAATATTGGTAACCCGACCAAAAAGTGAAATATGTTGCCATTTTTGAACCCAAGCTCCTAGAAACGACAGAATTGGAACAGGGGCTACCATCAGTAAATGCATGATGTGTGTATGCAATGCCAAACAACTGTCTATCGGGGAAGTATGTATTTGGATCAGATATAGATTTGGGTGTAAGGTTGACAGGGGTGGGTTCTCTGTATCATAAACAGACCTCATCATGATGAAACTTCATTTCATTCCCCCAATCAAGGGGAAGAGGAGGAAGTGGCCAATGACAAGTGGAGAGGGGTAGGGCCTAGAAAGCTAGCCTCTTCACCCACTTTCAAAACACATAAAAGCAGACAGTCAGGACAGATAGAGACATTCTATTCCATCTGCTGCGGGACGCTCTGCCGGGAAAATCCATACTTTACCTCCATCAACCTCCAGAGAGCCAACACAGAGACTCCAATCTATCCACCTTCAGAGACCAAGACTTTACTTCAGAATTGGTAGCAGAGAGGTCAACTACAAGCTAAATCCCTCTTTAGCAGGCCTCAAATCATTGCCACTATTCACAGCCAGGCGAGCTGTTTGAATTCTTTGCAAGAACTCTTGCCATTTGCCAGAGAGCAGTGTTGTATCCAGAGAGAGACCAGCTGAACCGGAGACCGCTGTATCCGGACCCACAGACCTGATCAGAACCAGAGACCCAGACCAGACCAGCAGAGTAGAGCTGACCCAGACGCTGTGCGCAGAAACCGTCCGTGGCGAGTGAAGAAAACCTGTTGACCAGATCCGTGGCGAGGCCCATTCCTTTTAAAATTATATTGTGAGTACCTAGCAGAACTGTGCAGAACCAATCTCTTAGTTAAAATGATATAATTCAATCTATTTTAATCTAACCAGAACTGCCTCCTAACTGTCACCTGTCATTTGCAAAGCTGTCACTTGTCATTTTCTAGCTGCAAGCTGTAACCTGTCGCTTTGAACTTTTAAAATTTCAAATCCGAAAAACTACCTTTATTTAATCGTTCGTATCTCTGGAACCGTTTGGGCTAGGAACTTGGTTTAACTTTCCTCTGAAAGCTTAGAATCTCACCTTTTCAACAAGCCTACTGTTGCCGTAATCACGATTCTCGCACTCGCGAATTTTACCGCGATATGCGATTTGGTTAAAAATCCAGCCACGTGTGAAAACAGCAGCTTCCTTGCTTTCCTTGCTAAAAATTTGTTTGCCTCTTAAGTACCATCCCTGAATCATTGCTAGAGTGAGCCTGGACTAATATTAACTAGATACCACTCACCCTGAACCTCTAGAGGGAATTAAAAGCATTTTAGCATATTTTTCACTTCATTGCCAGCACATATAAAAGCATTTTGGGCCTGTGTTTCAAACTTCTGTAGTCTAAGCTTGCTGGGGTGAACTGAATTACATTTGATTGCATTTCTGAGAACTGTGTGCTTTCCTTCCATTTCCTTGCATTGCATAAAGGGGGGAGTGGATTGTCCAAGAAAGTGATTACATTGTCTTTTGCTGAAATCCTATCAAGTTATTTTCTGTACTGCATTTCATTCCACATTGCATCCATTTGAAACCATAAAAGTATTGTTGCTATCGTATCCATCCTATAACCACTCATCATTGATTATAAAGAAGTGTGCTAGTGCCGGACTATCCATTATTGATTACTGCTCAGATTAAGTGTGATATTCAATTATTAATTTATTATAAAGTGTGATATATATATATATATATATATTGTTTAAATTATCAAATAAACCGTTTAAACTTGCAAAACAGAACTACTTCGTGGCTCAGTGGGGTCAGGGGGATTCCAAGAGAGGGGTGTTATATAGGGGTAGTCATCCAGAACGCATGAACTGGACGTAAAGATATATCAATAAGGGTTTCCATTCAGTATCCCAGACTAGGCATTGACTTAGCTGTAGTGTTGAATTGAATCCTCTTACAAATTGGGGGCTCGAGCCGGACGTTTGGGTTAGATCTATCACTTGTGCAGATTAATACAGCGTGCCAGCTGACCAAATATACATATCCGGTCGGATCACCACGCTGTGTTACGCTGTAAAGCACTCCTCAAAGGAACGCTCTAAGGAAAAGGTCTGTTTTGCAAAAATAAAATACAAACTTCTGTAAGTCAGGACAGAGACCAATCTCTAGAATGACGACCTTGGTAGATATGAAAATAGCCAGAGAACACTTCTTACATAAGCTATTTGTGAGAGGTGAGTGGACTCATAAGGACCAAACGGTCTGGTTGCAGGCAATCGCGCAACAGGTCACTGAAACAGGGTCAGATATATGGGGAGATCAGGGTCCCCTACATGTGGCCCTGAGTGAACTATACATGGCCCCGAAGGCCAAGGATGAGCACCAAAAGATTGCCAGGGTAGCGGCATATTTATATTTACATATGGGAGCCATGCAGGACAAATGTGCTGAAGGCCAAGATCTGGCGAGTAGGCAACTGCTGGCATTACAGAAGGCCCAATCTGATCTGGACTCTTCTGAGCAGAGGCTGCTCAGGAGCCAGGAGTCAGAAAATGACAGCAGACGGTACATCACTAAAATAAAGGAGGATATGGATGTGCTGCTACAGGAAAAGGCGGACCAGGATACCAGATTTCTGGCCTTGCAGAAGGAGTACCAAGAAGGTTTGGACTCCCTACTGCAGAGCCAGAAAAAGCTGGAGCACCAGTTAGACTTCAATAGGGCATGTGCTGAGCAGTTAGTCACCCTGCAAAGCCACCTAGATAGGGAGAAGGCAGAGAGCAATAAACTGATCCTGAAAGACCTGGATACCCAGGCAGAGTTTGATCAGGAGCGCCAGAAAGCTGGTGCCTTCCAAAGGCAAAGGGATGACCTGGCGTCACAAATTCAAGCTCTTGGTCAGGAAAGGGACACCTTATGCCAGGAAGTCTGCCACTTAAGAAGAAAAATGGAAGAAAATCACCTGGCCCACCAGGGACTGGGTGACCTCCAAAAAGAACACCAGGACTTGCTAGAGCACACCAGGAGGGTGGAGGAGGCTCTGTCAAGACAGGAGCAGGCCAATAGGGACACAGCTCAGGAGGTAACCCTCCTGCAGCAAAGACTGGCCCAGTGCTCCAGGACCAATCAGGAAACGCAGAGAGAGAATGAGGCTCTCTGCCAGCACAACGATAGGCTCCAACAACAGGTAGCGATGCAGGAGAGACTGATAGAGTCTAGTAAGGCCTTAACTGAGGAACTGAAGGCGCAGGCTCTTGCATTGCAACAGGTAGCAGGGGCGGATAGAGACCAGGTGCGCTGGGAAAGGGAAACTCCTGAGCATAACCTCAGGAGCCCTAGTACCAGAGGCCTTTATCTCTCTCAGTCCCTGGATTCTGCCACCCCCCTGTCCCCTGGCGCACATGAGCACCGGGCCACAGGGATGGCAGATTACTATCCAGCCAGAAGCATGGGGCTCAAAGGCCAGTACCTCCCAGAAATGGATGGGCGGGCATCCGGGTATGGGCACCCAAGCACAGTGCAATTTAGTGGGGAACCCTAGGAAAGTAGGCCCATTAAGGGCATCCTGAAAACCTCTGCCCAGTTAGGTTAGTGGGGGGGGTACCCATCAAATCCTGGCAGCAAGGAGGAATCTGAAGACTCCTCTGAACGGCGCAGGACGCAGGAGACCAGGTCCCCACATTCTGCCAGCCATTCCCAGGCTCGCAGAATCCGGGAAAACCTGGAAGATCAGACAGGAACCTCTGGGAGCAGCGCTTCTGAGTCGGAGGATGAATGGACCAGGGTTACCCGAACCAAAAAGGCCAATAAGGCAAAAAGGGCCTTGCTTAAGGACCCATTGAAGCAAATAAAGGCAATAAGGAGTGTCATCACGCCTTATCACAAGAACGCCAAGTATTCTGTTTGGGAACACTTGGAGCTTTACGAGCAAATGATGGAGACTTTCCATTTGAAGGACAGCAGTAGCTGCATCCAGTACGTCAAATGGACATTCTCCCCAGAATACTCCAGTTTCTTTGCGGGGCTGGAGGACCAAAATCATTTAAGGTGGTCCACCTATAAGGCGGCCATCTTGAAACATTTTTCTGTTCACAGAAATCCTCAAGAGGCTCGCAAGACAGCCTACAATTTGCAATGTGGGGAGGATCAGGCCCCACAAGAATTTGTGCAGGAGTTAAAGTGTGCTTTTGCACAGACCACAAGAAGGGTGCGCACGGATAGCAGAGAATTTATTAATACATTTTTCCATGCCTTGCCCAAATATATAATGACCCAGCTTGTGAGAGATTTTCATGAGAAAAGATCTTTAGACGGGGTCATTGAACAGGCTACCCGGATCTATGAGGTACAGAAGCCCATCGAAAATAAAAATAACGCGCCGAAAAACCCCAAAACCAACAGCACCACTGCTGCTGCCAAGGTGGCAGAGGTAAAGGTCACCCCCGTTTTGGATTTGGAGATGGGGGGCCTAAAAACCTACCTGCACCTAATAATGCTAGGCCCAGAAGGTCCTTGGGCCAGTCACAGACAGGGAGTGAAAGAGGTAGTCCCACAAATGGGGTCCCTCGCTCTCCTGACTATGTAAGTCCCCGTTACAAGGGAAACAGACCAATCCTGGGTTATGTGTGGACTCCTCCAGCCCAAGGGGGGGAATCCAGCCAAGCACCTGACCCAGGGAACTTCCCTCCTAACTTCCCCCAGGAGGGCAGAAATTCTCCAAATCCTGGGCAGAACTTTTTCCCCAGGTATCCACCCAATTTCCAGCCCCAAAATCATCCATCCTTCTTTCCCCAATTCCCTGAGCCCAGACAACCTAATCCGGGAGAGGGGAGGCCAAGGGTGGAGGGGTACCAGAATCTTCCCAACCCGGGGTACTACCACAGAAGGGATAGCTACCCTTCCCGGGATCAGCCCAGGGGAGAAAATAGAGCCCCGTATCAGCCTGAGCGGGTTTCCCAGTTAGAGCGCCAGGTCCAAAATATGGCACGGGATCTGGGTCACATACTGAGGGCTCAACAGAACCCTCAGATGAGCGTGCCACCGCAGAATGCCCCAAACTCTGGACCTGGTACTCCAGAACAATGACGGGGGCAGCACCCCGATAACACACCGGTTCCTAGGGAGGAGGCACAAGGGGAAGGGGGGTGTAAAGCCTTGGAGGAAGCTTCCTTCCCAACTTGTAAACAGCCCCTGGAAAACCAGGAACCGGAAACAAAATCTCCTGCCCCTGAAAGCCTGCCTCCCAAGGAGCAGAGGGGGGGGTAGGAGAAACAAAGGACCCAAACAGACCCACTTTGTGGAGGAGGTACAGGTCTTCCAATTTGAGGGAGAGGGATCCTCAGAGGATCCTGGGGAAAGGACCTTCTCCTTCAGAGATGGGGGAACTCCTCCCAAGGAAAAATGGGTCCCAAGGGATGTCAATTCAGACTGGGGAGATATGGAGACTGAGCTACCGCTGCCCATCATCTCAACCCAGCACCCACAATACCAAAATCCCCTGGTTCAAACCCATCCTGATGACTGCCTCCAAAAGGGGGGGGGCGGCCCAGAACCGGAACCAGGGGAACCCACAATGGCTCTGATCTCCAGTTGCCAACTTTTTCTTTCATATTCCCAAGGCTCTCCACAGAATTCTGCCCAAATTTCTTCTCTTGCAATGTCCAAAACCAGAAAGTTAGCCCACCAGTTGTCCAGAAATGTGCATTATCTGTGCCCCCTTGAGGAGAAGGAGGGAAGATATTATGCCCCGGTACAAGTACAGGGGCAGGGTACGATTTCAGCGCTGGTGGACACGGGATCTCAAGCTACCCTTCTGTCCAGAAGGGCCTTTGATGAACTGAATACAGGAAGGGGAGGGAATTACCAAATTCCTCTCACCTCACTTCCTGGACAACTCCAGAACTTTGACGGGAAGGAAATTCCCGTCGAGGGGACGGCAGATTTGGACATTAAAATTGGGCGACACAAGTTGAAACACCCGGTCATAGTTGTGACTCCAGAGGGCACCCCTTGTTTACTAGGGAATGACCTCCTGAGAAGGTTGTCACCCCTAATAGATTGCGTAAACAAGGTCCTCTGGACCCAGACTAGCCGACCCATAAAATTAAAACAGAGTGTCAACCATGTTAGTTTAAACGGCACATGCCACATGGTTGAACAAAAATCTGACCAAGTAGAATTCCACTTCCAGAATAACCAAATTCCAGACGTGACAGTAATAGCAGTAGGACAACAGACTGGTGATGGGGGGTCCTCTCTATTTCTGAAAATCAACCTCCCTTCCAGTTTAAGGTGGTATTCCACACTGGAAGGAAACACCCTGAAATTCTTTACTAATCCACAATCAGAAACTCCCACTCCTATAGTCCAGAAAGATGTGAAATCAGCTCAGAACCTGGCTGATATTCAGCAAATTGGAGAGCGGTTGTTCATCCCTGTTCAGTTAAATGATGGAAAGGACTCTGTTCTTGCTCGAGTGTGTGTGAACAAGGTAAGAGCTTCATCAGCGAAGCCATGTTCCGCCAACTCCCAAAAGATCCAGCCATTCCCACATTCAAACTGATAGACAAATGGGAAATGGACCTGGAAGCACCCAATTCCAAACATCTCCTGCCAAGCAGGTGTATGCTCAAAATCTCCATTGCCAACAAGAGCATAGTCCACAATTGTTGGGTCGTGCGAGACGTCACTGCTGCTTTTTACTTAGGCAGTGACATTCTCAATCGCTTTGCCATTAGTTTGGACCTAATAAACTTCAAAGCTTGGTCCCGATTAGCGGATAATCCCATGGGCTTTGATGATCCAGAAAAAGCATTTAGGTCAGCTCAATTGCTATCTTATGCAGTTGAGATTCAGATCAAAGAGGAAGTTACCATCCCAGAAAGGACCCGACAATTCTCCCTGGAAGTGAAAGTTAAAAGAGGACAACATTTGAAAAACCCTGATGCTTATATACACCTAAATGCTTCTCTCCAACAGCAAGGGTTGGGGGTAAACCCAACTCCATTAGTCAACATAGAACATGACACCATTCTAATAGAGGTGGATAACAGCGACTTAAAGAGTATTACTCTAGCCGCAGGCACCATTATTGGAATGGCGGTTGATGCCCGACATTTTTCCATCGATTTAGGAAATTAACTGTTAGGACCAATCCCCAAGGACTGTTTTGACAGTGACAGTGAGGACAATACAACACCAGACAGGATTTTTACCCTCCATGGGGGGAATTTCCTGGTGTACACTTCTTGCCCTTATGGTAAGGAAGATGTGACTTGTGACTTCAGGAGGGATGAGGTGATTTTCCAGGTCCATGAGGGCTGCCTTTCCCACCTGAAGCCTCCAGTCCAAATCAGCACTCTGACCAGGGACTTCTCCACCCAGCTGGAGGAGGCCGCTAGGATAGCCAAACCAGAAGTCTTTCCAGGCTTCAGGCAGATGGTGGAAGAGAGAGTCAACCTAGCTGATGCCTGTGTGACTCTGGAACAGAAGCAAAAGTTGAAACAAGTCTTCTTGGATGTCCAAGAGCTCTTTGCGGTAGACTCATATGACTGTGGTCGCACCGACATCCACACAACAACAATCCCCACGGACCCTGGCATGACTCCAGTGTTTGTGAAGCAATATCGCTTGCCTCTCGCATCAATGGAGTCCTTTACTGAAATAATTAAGAACCTTGAGTCCAGGGGAATAATCCGTCCTGTCCACAGCACCTTCAATAATCCGGTGCTGGGAATATTAAAGCCAAACGGCCAGTGGAAACTCTGCGCTGACCTTAGGGAGCTCAACAAACGGGTCCATACTTCCCGATGGCCTCTTCCCTACATTGACCAAGGGCTGGCCCAGATTCAGGGGTCACAGGTATTCACTGCAATAGACCTGACCAATGGATACTGGACCGTGCCGGTCAGTAGGGAGGACCAATACAAGCTGGCTTTTACCTTTGGGGGCCAGCAGTATACATGGACCCGGACTCCCTTCGGATACCTCAACTCCGGCAATGAATTCAACATTTTCCTACATAAGGCCATGCCCGACCTGGGTGCGAGGGGTAACCTGGCTTATGTAGATGATGTCCTCATCAAAAGTTCATCTGTGGAGGAACACATAGCGGAGATCCGTTATGTTCTGACCCAGTTGAGGGCTGCCGGAGCAAAACTTTCCTTTCAGAAAGCACAGCGTGTAGAACCCGTGTTAATTTCTTAGGGCATGAGATTACTCCTCAGGGTCTCTGTCCCCAGGAAAAGAAAGTGGAAGCACTTCAGAAACTGAAAGACCCCGCAACTCTGCGGGAACTAAGGAGCCTCCTTGGACTGACTCATTACAGCAGAAAGTTCATTGAGGGCTACGCAGAGATCACCAGACCCCTGATTCATCTCCTGAAGGGGGGGGGTCAAGTGGGAATGGGGTCCAGAACAAGCCGAGGCAGTAAAACAACTCAAGAGAAGCCTCTCACAAGCGCCTTGCCTAGCTTACCCTGTCAGAAACAAGGAGTTCTTCCTGGAGACGGGGTTCTCTAATACGTGCTTGACGGCAGTATTATACCAAAAGCATGACAAGGTCAATAAAGTAATCTCCTATGCGAGCAAAACTTTATCCTCTGTGGAGGAAAAATTCAACGATTGTGAGAAGGCACTCCTGGCAACGGTGTGGGCATTGAAGAATTACCGCCCGTTTAGCCATAGGGAACACATCATAGTGGAGACTCCACACCAGCCTCTGCAATATCTCCAAAGTGACAGAATCCGGGCCGGAAATGTGAGTAATTCCCGAATTACTTCCTGGATTCTGTCAATGCAAGGCTTTCCTGTGGAGGTCAGATATGGCCAAAACAAGAAGAGTCCCCTCGCGCAAGGTCTGGCTGACTTGCATGATTGTGCCAGAGAAAACTGTCTCAAAGACGAAAGTCTAAAAATCAAGGACAACACGGAGGCATATCTTAATTCCCCACACAAAGTCTTTGAAGAGGACAAGTGTGAGGGAATGCCCACTGTCTATGTGGATGGATGCTCGTACCATGTTGACAACGACGGGGAGAAAGAACTGGTGGCTGGCGTAGGGAATGCATGGGTGAAGGAGTTCCCAGAACCCTCCGCTGGATACAAAATTGGTCCCCGAAGTAGTCAGGTGGCAGAATTGATGGCTGTGCATCAGGCCATCCTCACTGCTGTCCAGCATCAACTCCACGAACTGGTCATAATCACAGATTCGGATTATGAATGGAACGGGTTCGTGGAGCACCTGGTTAATTGGAAAACCAGAGGCATGTTATGTGCTAATAACAAACCCTTGAAACATGGGAAGTTGATCCAAAACATTGATGATCTGGTCACCTAGAGTGAGATGATCATCTATTGGAAAAAGATCAAGGGTCATTCAAAAGTAGTGGGACCAGACAAAACTGGAAATGACTTAGCTGATCAGCTGGCCAAAAACGGGGCCATCCAAGGGGATCTAATTGAGATTGAGTCCCTGTTGGGGGAAATCCAGGTCACTGCTATCACTAGGTCCCAGACAAATGCTCACAATGACCTTTCAATTGCACAATGGAGTAAGGAGACCCCTGATGCTGATTTGATTACCGCTCAGAAGGGGGATCCAATAATTGGTAAATTTTACCAACACATTGAGGACCCTGAGAACTTTCCCCTGACGGATACCGATTACAACGGGAAAGAGGACCTTAGAGTGTTGATGAAATGTCCAAAAATGTTCCGGATCCAAGACGGTTTGTTGGTAAGGAAATCCAAAGCTGGCCACGATCAGTGGGTGGTTCCTACCTCATTCCGAAGCCTGATGTTAAGTCACGCCCATGATGCGGCCACCGCCGGTCATAGGGGGTTTCACACAACACTGGAAATCTTAAGAGAGGTTGCATACTGGCCACACATGGGCCAGGACCTCAACCAATACTTGAAGGGTTGTCTTGTGTGTGCACAATTTCAGCCAACATCCCTCACACACCGGGCGCTTCTCCAAAAGAGGGGAATGACACTGCCATGGTCAGATTTACAAATCGACTTCGTAGGCCCTGTGATTCGCTCGTCTAGAGGAAATAAGTACATGTTGACTGTGACATGCTTGTTTACCAAGTGGGTGGAATGTCTCCCAGCCCCAAATTGCAAGACAGAAACAGCAGCTGCCCTGATGATTAACCACATCTTTTCCCGTTTTGGTCTACCTCAAAGGATTGAGTCAGACAGAGGTAGCCACTTCACCAGTGAAGTAATGACAAAGATGTGGGAGATACTGGGGGTCAAGAGAAAGCTACACATTGCTTACAGGCCAGCTTCTTCTGGAGCAGTAGAGAGATACAACCAAACCATTGTGAGCATATTAAAGAAGTTTGTGGCAGATTCTGGGCCAAGTTGGGATATCCGATTACCTCTGGTCCTAATGGCCATCAGATCTACCCCTTCATCTGCAAACAAAATGTCACCATTTGAGTTGATGACTGGACGCAAGATGGTGCTTCCTCAGCATTTGCTCTACAGAACCCAAGAGCAAACGTTGATAAATGCCTCCACAACTCATGAATATGTGGAGAATTTAAGGAAACACCTTCAGCATGCTTTTGCCTATGCTCAGCGGAATCTAGAAAGATCAGCTGAGAGTATGAAGACCCACTATGACCTGAAAACTACCAGGAAGGAATATCAGGTGGGGGACCGGGTCTATCTATACAATTTCCAAAGGAACCAGGCCAAGCAGCGAAAATTTTTGCCTACATGGAAGGGACCCTATGAGATTATAGACAAGATCTCCCCTGTGGCCTACAAGATCTGCATCCCCAAAGGCGGTTTGGCAGAGGGGGAAGACAAGTGGGTCCACATAAACCAGTTGAAGTGTTGCCATCCCAGGCACACTTTGCAACAACTGGAGGAGTCCTCGGTAATCCCAGAGGGTACCGCTCCAGAGTAATTCAATTCCAACCCTAAAAGATCCTACCTATAGCCTATCAAATTCTGTGTTTCTCAAGCTTATGTGTTCCTGTCTCTTAATTTAAAAAAAATGTGCATGTTCATATCTGTTGAGTTCTAAAATATATATGCCACCCCACTATATCAATGGTGGGGGAGAAATGTCCATGAATAGGTATTGCTGCTCTTCCTTTGTCATCCTAGGAGAAAGAAAACCTGGAGACTGGCCAAGGAGGACGATCCGGAGACCGGGTGCAGAGACGCAAGGGGCCCAGTGTACCGCCCAATACTCCCATCAGGACCGGCGAGGAGAACCTACTGATCCACCCCTGATGGAGGAAAGGATGCTGAACTTTGTCATCTGCGGAATTGGAAGAAGATGATGCGGACCTCCGAGCACGTGGGTCAACATCCTTAGCACCCGACATCCCCTCGACTCAATCCAAGTGCAGTCGGGCGGGGGGGTTTGTTGGGTGTTCTGACCCACGTTTGGACTATTATGCTACAACATTTGGTGCTGTGGGCTTAGGAAATCAAAGATGGCCGAAAAAGCCCACATGTGCGCCAGAATCTATGAAAACCGTGCAGTTTGTGCGCACACCAAAATGGTCGCCTGACTTGCCACCCCCCGGTGCGGGTGTGCTGGGTCAGAAGAGCCATGAGTGAAATGGGGTGCCAAAGAGAAAAACAGCAGTGCCTGTTCGCTAGAAAGCACTTTAAAAATCACCCTTTGTTTCTCTGAAGGCAAGCTCAGAATGCCCATTTCAAACATTGCAGAATATCCAACAATCTCACTGAACACCAGCAGACATTTGACGGAATAAAGTCTTGTGGGCATACAAAATCTGGAAAGAGGATGAGCCTAAAATAATGTTCATAGCAAAACTGGCTGAGCTGTGGATTTCAGCAGTTTAAGTAAATTTGGACTGAAAGACACTAAAAATCTAAACGTTTAATAGAAATGAGTGACCTACTTTTGAGTGTCACATAGGTTTCAATTGTTTAAATGTCATAGTTTTAAACTTAGAATCAGCATTCTAGCTGCATGTGTAAACATTGTTAGTTTATTTGAATGCAGAAAACTGGGTGACTAGAAGTGACATTAGCTGGGGCCTGGCTTAAGGAACTGAATTCTGCCTGACATCTACCCCCACAGGAGTTAAAACCTGCTCAGCCACTCTTCCCCTTGCCAAAAGGAGTTGTCACCTCTCTGATTAGATTAGGGGTGGAGCAGCTACAGGGAGTTGAACAAAGGCCTGTCCTGGGCCCAGGCAGATGGTTTATTAGGGTAGTCGTAAATGGCTTCCTTTTGAACAATGGGCCTTCCAGGGCCCAGGCAGATGGTTTATTAGGGGGACCGTAAAATAGCTTCCTCTTGGCAGAAGCTGGGAGGGGCAGGGTCTCTGAGCTTGGCAGAAACTGGATAAACTGGTTTCTACACCATGTGACCTGGGAAACCACACCCCTTTGGGGCAAGAACAAAAATCTAAAAAGATGGATCATTCATAGAGCGGACTTGTGAAAATTTTATAAGTGATATCATTATTCTTGTGATTTTTCTGTGCACATTTGAAGACGTGTTAGGACCCGGTGGTATGTTCAGGGGGGTTTTTATCGGAAAAGAGGATATTACTCTAAATGTATGTATGTTAAAAATCTGACACTCCACCACCTAATGCCCACATGCTTTGCGAACATTTGTGTAAATGCGGGGACAAATCCAATATTGGTAATCCGACCAAAAAGTGAAATATGTTGCCATTTTTTAACCCAAGCTCCTAGAAATGAAAGAATTGGAACAGGGGCTACCATCAGTAAATGCATGATGTGTGTATGCAATGCCAAACAACTGTCTATCGGGGAAGTATGTATTTGGATCAGATATAGATTTGGGTGTAAAGTTGACAGGGGTGGGTTCTCTGTATCATAAACAGACCTCATCATGATGAAACTTCATTTCATTCCCCCAATCAAGGGGAAGAGGAGGAAGTGGACAATGACAAGTGGAGAGGGGTAGGGCCTAGAAAGCTAGCCTCTCCACCCACTTTCAAAACACATAAAAGCAGACAGTCAGGACAGATAGAGACATTCTATTCCATCTGCTGCGGGACGCTCTGCCGGGAAAATCCATACTTTACCTCCATCAACGTCCAGAGAGCCAACACAGAGACTCCAATCTATCCACCTTCAGAGACCAAGACTTTACTTCAGAATTGGTAGCAGAGAGGTCAACTACAAGCTAAATCCCTCTTTAGCAGGCCTCAAATCATTGCCACTATTCACAGCCAGGCGAGCTGTTTGAATTCTTTGCAAGAACTCTTGCCATTTGCCAGAGAGCAGTGTTGTATCCAGAGAGAGACCAGCTGAACCGGAGACCGCTGTATCCGGACCCACAGACCTGATCAGAACCAGAGACCCAGACCAGACCAGCAGAGTAGAGCTGACCCAGACGCTGTGCGCAGAAACCGTCCGTGGCGAGTGAAGAAAACCTGTTGACCAGATCCGTGGCGAGGCCCATTCCTTTTAAAATTATATTGTGAGTACCTAGCAGAACTGTGCAGAACCAATCTCTTAGTTAAAATAATATAATTCAATCTATTTTAATCTAACCAGAACTGCCTCCTAACTGTCACCTGTCATTTGCAAAGCTGTCACTTGTCATTTTCTAGCTGCAAGCTGTAACCTGTCGCTTTGAACTTTTAAAATTTAAAATCCGAAAAACGATCTTTATTTAATCGTTCGTATCTCTGGAACCCTTTAGGCTAGGAACTTGGTTTAACTTTCCTCTGAAAGCTTGGAATCTCACCTTTTCAACAAGCCTAGAACCGACTTCCTACTCCTCATACTGTTGCCGTAATCACGATTCTCACACTCACGAATTTTACCGCGATTTGCGATTTGGTTAAAAATCCAGCCACGTGTGAAAACAGCAGCTTCCTTGCTTTCCTTGCTAAAAATTCGTTTGCCTCTTAAGAACCATCCCTGAATCATTGCTAGAGTGAGCCTGGACTAATATTAACTAGATACCACTCACCCTGAACCTCTAGAGGGAATTAAAAGCATTTTAGCATATTTTTCACTTCATTGCCAGCACATATAAAAGCATTTTGGGCCTGTGTTTCAAACTTCTGTAGTCTAAACTTGCTGGGGTTAACTGAATTACATTTGATTGCATTTCTGAGAACTGTGTGCTTTCCTTCCATTTCCTTGCATTGCATAAAGGGGGGAGTGGATTGTCCAAGAGTTATTTTCTGTACTGCATTTCATTCCACATTGCATCCATTTGAAACCATAAAAGTATTGTTGCTATCGTATCCATCCTATAACCACTCATCATTGATTATAAAGAAGTGTGCTAGTGCCGGACTATCCATTATTGATTACTGCTCAGATTAAGTGTGATATTCAATTATTAATTTATTATAAAGTGTGATATATATATATATATTGTTTAAATTATCAAATAAACCCTTTAAACTTGCGAAACAGAACTACTTCGTGGCTCAGTGGGGTCAGGGGGATTCCAAGAGAGGGGTGTTATATAGGGGTAGTCATCCAGAACGCATGAACTGGACGTAAAGATATATCAATAAGGGTTTCCATTCAGTATCCCAGACTAGGCATTGACTTAGCTGTAGTGTTGAATTGAATCCTCTTACAAGTCGGCCCTTATGGGCACTTAAAGCGGCTTCCTTTGTAGGTGACAATAAAAGTGGTGGAAAACGCAGACCACTCTAAGTGTTCGAGGGGAGTCGCCATCATGGTTAAGAACTCCAATCCCCCTAGCGATGCAGAGAGTACGGAGAGACTGTAAGCGATTTTGTCTTATTGGGGTAAATTCGGGATTTGGCAGAATCTCTTACTGTAATATTTTGGTGGTAAATTGGCAGTAAACTGGCCTTACATTTATAGGTAGTTTGGTATTACTCTATTTTAGTGATTATTTATTGTTAGCTTGTGTTGGTGGTAATTCTAGTGGTATCTTTGTCACAGATTTCCCCCTTTCTCACCTGACTTCGATGTTTGCTGGAATTCTTGGAAGGAGTCTTCTTGCGTACGGATCGGGTTTTGTACAAGACCGCGCAAGCCTCTTCTGGTTCCAGCGTGCGTTCAGCGTTCATCGTCCAGGGGTACTTGGAATCTCCGGGATGTCCAGGAAACGAAGGAGGTGTATTTGGAGGTGGTACACGAGATCCAGGAATCAAGGCAGAATAGGAGGAAGGAAAGGTAGAGCAGGGAAATCGAGGGTCCTGGAGCCAGAAAACAAGAGATAGTTACAGCATAATACGGAGCACACGTCTAGCCACTGCAAGCGGTAGCGTAGAGATGCGCAGGGCCCCGGGGCGTGGTCTCTTTATAGAATGTGCTACGTCTGAAGTGGAGGCTGGTGGAGAGCGTACCATGTTAGGCGGCCATGTTGGAAGTAACAAGGAGTGCAACTCCCATTGTGGCAGGGACCAGGAAGTCCAAAAGGGACGCGTTCTATGGATCATGACAATCTTACTTTGTGGTATTTTAAGAATTATCTTATTTTTGTAGTGTAGTGGTGAGCATGTTTTTTTATTATACTACAACCTCGTCATAAAACAAACCTTTCCTTTCTATTAGAATGTGTTTTAGTGGCCTGTAGAGAGCCCCCAGACTTATGACACTTGAGAGAACCCAAAGAGTTTATTCAGCGCGGCACCTATGGTGAGTTCTTACTGATTTCAGGATTCACTTTTCTCAGACCCTTCTCACTCTTGGCTAAGCACATCGGTAAATGAAAGGACATTTTTCCTCCTTTCTGTCCATCTTCATTTGAGCCTTACCCATCTCCCCATATTCAGTGGTCATTTGAAGTTTGGCCACTGTCCGCCAACATCACCTGATAAGTTGTCATTTTCTAATCCTGGGCATTTATTGGTATTTGGTATGATACCAGTCTTTTTAATTTCTTCCAAAATCTGTGGCTCAAAGAACTCTTCAGGTGATCGATCTGTTCCCTCCTTTTTAGTACTTATTCTTCCTGCCTGTATTTTATTAGCATATTGATTGTCTAGGGAGGGTGTTTTAACATTCACATCTACTCCCTCATCAATTATTTTATCCATGCGTTATCTTTCTTAAATCTGTCTCTTTGTTCCTTTGGAATTTCCAGTTTTTCTCATTTTCTTTTTTAATTTGTGCAAATTTCCAACGTTTGATTCAAATCCAGATTCAACCAAACCTCTTTGTTAGATGTATTTGCAATTTCTGCCTCATGTTCATTTGCAGGTATTTTCGTTTTTAAATCATTAAACAGCTCAGAGTCATTATGCAAAACCGGATCAGGGAAATCTGTCTTTTTATCATTGCAGTTGTCATGAATATTCAGTACTTATTATCAGAAGCCACCAGATCGCTTCTATGACCTTCTGCCCCTCCATTTGATGACTGTTTTTAAGCCGTACAGAATTTTCCTATTTGTTCAGCCAACATTTTTACTTGGGCCTTGAGACACTGGAATCTTTCCATCTCTCTAGAACCTTCTCTTTGTGACCTATGCCGATATTGGTTATTTTCCCCCTGGTTAAATCTATTCTGGTATCTCTCATGAGAGCGATTCCTATTTGAGCTGTTTCTGAACTCTTGAATCATTTGGGGCGGGGAGCGGGTTGTACCTGTTCTGGTGGCGGTGATTGATTGTATTGCCGTGGAGCATAATTCATATTCTGCCTCATGTCCTGTCTCTCATTTTGTGAATATTGTCCCCTATGCTGATTCTCATTTTCAGTAAACCGATCCACATAGCGGGGCTTGTCCTGGTTACCATATATCATGGTGTTGGGGTCAAATCTGCTCTGCGTCCCCAATGTCTGGTAGGGACTATTACTTCTTTGATCTTGATTTTGTCTCGATTATTGTTTACGCCTGACATATCGGATCGGTATCCTGCCCAAGGCTTGTCTCCTAAGTACCTAGGGCTAATGTAACTCTCCCTATTACTAGGTTCATGTGACTGAAACATCGGTGCAGATGGCGGCAACCTCTGTGGAGTACCCTTCTGTTCGGGTGTCACATTATTTTTGCCTGGACTTTGACTGACTCAAGTGACATTTTAGCTGATCTGATCTCCATTACTGTTGCTGAGGATTCTTTAGATTTTGATCCTGTATCTTTCATTTTATCACTCTTTCTACCCTGACATCATAGCACTTCATATAGTTTTGTACTTTGGTGCACAATCCATTCAGGGACTTCTCACGATCAAATTTGTGGACTAACTGTGATATAATGGGCCTCATTACGACCCTCGCGGAATGGGTTAACGGGCTCCGCCAATGGAGGCGGACCTGTTATACCCGTTCCGTGAAATTACGAGGTCCCTGCGAGGAGAAGAGGGAGCTAACAATGGGACGGTCGTAATCGGCTCGTTGTTAGCTCCCTCTCCCATTCCCATTGAACCCTATGGGGGCTCAGATGGGAATGGGGAAGGTCCGGGCCCGGGTTCCTAGAGGGAGGAATTACCGGGCCCTCCAAACTTGGAATGGCCCGGTAATTCCCCATTCTGGGAACCCAGTAAACGAGCCCGGTTTGGCATCAGCCATGGAGCTAGCTACCGCCAAACTCGTAATGAGGCCCAATTTCTGCAAACCATGTAAATAGGCAGTTTTAAACCCATTGGAATTGGGATCAAAAGATACATCAAAACGAGAAAAGGCTCTTTTTAAGTCTTGAAGAAATTGGCGAGGGGACGTATTTGGCCCAGCTGTAATTGTGTATGCAACTTTTTTCGCCTCCTGTAATGACTGTAATGGAGAAAAATGACTCCTAATCTCTTTTTCAAATTCTGCACATGTCGTTTTCTGCTGTTCATTTAATCCCCTGATGATGCTCGCTGTGGGTGCGTCCAGAGTTAAGTGAAAGTATTTTTTGTATTGTTCCTTAGGTATGTATATAGCTTTAAATATTATATTGTGCACTGTTTCTAAGTGGTCCTCTTTACAGCACTCCCCTTATTTTTTTAACGGTTTGATCAGGGCCTTGATTGATTTCATTATCTTGATAGGACTACTTGGCGCTATATTTGGGATTGCACTACTTTGTGGTTCAACCCTTGTCTCATGGGATTGGTGGCAACCCCCAATGGGAGTGTCAAACCCCCAAAGGCGCTGAAACCAAGCTCAGACACAGGCACAGCCACTGGGGCACTATCTCCCCATGTAGAAATGGAATACGCCTCAATCCCATTGAATGTGGTGCCCTGTCGCCTGTACTGGGACCTGAAAGTGCATATCTGTTGTTCCAAATCCTTCATTTTTTAAGGAGTCGATCTGCTGCCTTATGTAAGTAATTTTTTCATCACCCATCTTATTAATCACATTTTACATATCGCTCATTTGCGTTTGACATTCATTAAACTCTTTGTCTGACCTGTCTCTTTCTTAAAACAGTTTAGCTATCTCTTAATCAATAGTCTGAAGCTCACCTTCTTTCTCTAAATTCTCTTTTTGTTAACATTGTATTTCTAAAATAGCTTTGTCTTTATCTTGTCTAATGTGACCTACCAATCCTTTCAAGTGTTTTAATTCTTGCTCACTGTCCTCAAATAATGTTTTCCTTTCAGACAATTGAGTGTCAAACTCGTTACACTTTGATTGCATGTCCTTTTGACATACCTCCAGTTCTGCTCTCAACCTTTTCTCCTGTTCACTAGCTCCATCTAATTCGACTTTTAGTCTGCTAATTAGCTTGGCATCATTTTCTTGCATTCGCAGAGACCTATTTAAAATAAACCATGTTTTGGCACAAAGCCGTTTCAGACAATCCTTCTCTGCAGGTTTGTCAGCAGCATTTAATAATCTCAGAAGACAGACCTGAATTATGTTACCTTCTTCAGAAATGTTGTCCAAGGGTTCTTTATGAACTTCCCCATACATACGGTTATGCCACTCTGTGGCATTATTTGATGAACATGTTCCATGTGCATATAAATTTTCCTTCAGATATTTCACCAACTCTGGGAATGTGGCATCAATTTGAGACATTCTGAGATTCACTTTCAGTGTCACACTGCTCTCACAAAATGAGTTCTCTTAAATGCACATATAGTAGTGTGTAACTCACTTGCCACGCCCAGTAGATTCTTTACAGTCTGTTTCACGGCCAACACACCATTTCTGTAAGAGATTTTGTCTTATTGGGGTAAATTCAGTATTTGGCAGTATTTTCTTACTGTAATATTTTGGTATTAAATTGGTGGTAAACTGGCCTTACATTTAGAGGTAGTTTGGTATTACTCTACTGTGGTGATTATTTATTATTAGTGTCATGAGGGCAGGTCAATGGAAGGTTTGGTCCAGGTAGAAGTGCCATTGATTCACCCTTCACGGCACGCGTAGCAGCATTCTAGTTGTTACGTTTTGATTGCATTCATATTGAGGGAAGCCATACCACCTCAGTGCGTTGCAACTGTTTCTTTGTTCTACGCTACACTGGTGCCTGCGGTTCCAGTGCCTCCGTGTTCTACTCCTCCTCCTGGCAGTTCATTCTCTTGTAGTTTCACCTTTTGACTTCGGTACCTTTTTGTTTACCAGTTTGCCGTTTTCTCGTCTACCTCCTTTGTTGTGCTTTCTGTCCGCCCGCTCTCTGGCATTTCATTTCTGTGAACCACTCCTACTCCTCTCTCAGCATCTCTAGCTGCTCTCTGTCGGTGCCGCCCTCTCTCTGCCTTTCTGCCCTGCTTGCAGCTCTCAGGCTTGGGCTCACGCTGCGGTCGGTAGCATTTCTCTCATATTACAAACCCATCCCGTTTCTTATTTCCAACTCTTCAACATACAGTGAGTTCTTGTTGGTTTTGGTATTGTTTCTCTTTCAATACACACAGTTCCTTTTCCTTTACTGTTTATATCCTGCTTGAACTGCATTACGCTACCTTCCTTTCTTTTCCATGCAGTTCTCTGTATTTAGTAATCTCCCCTGGCCTTCTATAGTTGCCTATCTCATTACATCCACACTTTGGATTTACTTACCTGCCTTTTCCTCTGTTGGATTCCTGAAAGAAAAAGGGAACTTAACTATCTTGCCCCTGCTGGAGTCCTGCTTGAATTTCTTACTTGCTTTGTTATTTGCCTGATTCCTGCCTGGACTTACTTACCTGCCTTCTGCTGGATTCTTGCGCACATCTATTCAGGAAAGGAGTTCCGCCACTTCCAGAAACAACTATTGAGACTTTACTCAGCTCTGTCTACGTTAAAGAACTACAGGTTTTTTTTTTGTGCCACTGGCTTTTCCCCTTAACGGGCTGTGCAGGGGAATCACCACTTTGGTTGCTGTCTGTCCTCCAACGCAACCACTGTGGTGAGTTTCCGGAACAGACCCTATCTCTTCTCCAAAAAGGGATCTCCGGACAGGACTACAGAACCTACGGAATCTGATTTATCTTCTGTGAATTGGACACTGAAACACAGGTGAGCCCCATTGCTGACAGTTAGCTTGTATTAGTGGTAATTCTAGTGGTATCTTACTTTGTGGTATTTTCAGAATTATCTTATGTATGTGGTATAGTGTTAAGCATGTTTTTATTTTTTTTATACTGCATCCCCATCATAAAACAAACCTTTCCTTTCAATTAGAATGTCTTTTAGTCGCCTGTAGAGAGCCCCCAGACTTATGACACTTCAGAGAACCCAATGAGTTTATTAGAGCACCACCTATGGTTTGTTACTGGTCAAATGAATGACCTGTTGCTCCCAACAAATGTAATGGGACTCTTCTATATTTGAAATAATCTATGCTTCTAGGTTTTCCTTTACATGTTTAATTGTATTATGTTCACATTATATCTTTGTTTTTATTATCAATTTTCTCTGTCCTGTGACACATTTGGTTTACACCATTGTTAACATATGTCTTACACTATTATGACATGGAATTGTGATGTCTACAGTCTAACTAATCTACTAGTAAAACTCATTCAAAATTCTTCTTCTGGAGCCTTAATGTAATCGGGTCTGCCCTGATCAATTTTTGTTGTTTAGATATTATACTACTACAAGAGTCGGCCCTTATGGGCACTTCAAGCGGCTTCCTGTGTAGGTGACAATACAAAGTGGTTGAAAAACGCAGACCACTCTAAGTGTTGGAGGGGAGTCTCCATCATAGTTAAGAACTCCAATCCCCCTAGCGGTGCAGAGAGTACGGAGAGACCCTCAATGGAGATACATCTTTGTCATGGGGGAACTACGGGCAGAGACTATTTCAGTGCTTAATATATACACACACTGCCAAATCAGGATGTCTTGCAGAGATCCAGATACTATTGGGGGGTGTGGGGGAGATCTGACAATATTTGGAGGGGTTTTCAATTATATAATGCGTTGTGCATTAGACAGCATTACACAGGGGGGAGGAATACCTCAGCCTTCCAACCAGACCACGCTGGCCAACTTCGCTGAAGCGATAGGATTGAGAGCTGTATGGAGGGAATTACACCAAGGGGGAAAGGGGTTCCCATTCTATCCTGGGGCACATGCGTCACTCTCCTGCATAAAGTATACTTTTGCCCCCAGCACTGGATTGGGTGGGTTACAGAGGCAGCACATCTGTAGAGGGGTATCTCAGATCACATCCCACCTTTAATGAAGATAACTGGGAAAGAGATGACGGGCAACGGGAAATGGAGACTGAATGTGTATTACTGGGGTAATAGAGATATAACAGGGGGATTGAAGGAAGGGACTGCAGAGTATTTCGCTCTCAACGAGGGATCAGTGGGGAGTAAAAGTACCCTCTGGGAGACTTATAAGGTGGTCCTCAGTGGCAGGGCCATGATAGAGATCAGTCAGCACCAGAAAAAGAGGCAAGCACAACTGATGGACCTGGAGACAGAAATTAAAGAGAAGCAAGATATTTACGTAAGGGAGAATTTGTCGGGCATAAAGAGGGAATTACTACAGGCCACATTACATTTTAAAACAATGGTGATGGATGAAGCCAAACAAGTTTTCTGGGCATCCAAGGCCAGGGCATGTGAAAAAGTGGACAAAGCCGGGAAAATGATTACATGGTTAGAGAGAAGGGTGGAAGGTTCGCAGTGGATCGTAGAAATTGCGTCAGGTGGGGATGGAGGCTTTGTGCGAGGTAAGCTAATAGTCAAGGAGTATGCCCATTGCTACCAGAGGATATAACGGAAAGTGCAGGGACTGGATGTGAGGCCAATTAGGGACTATTTGGGAAGGGTGAACCTGCCAGAAATGGGCCAAGCAGGCGATCTCTGGAGAGGAAATTCATGAGGCCATCCATCACTTGCAAGCCGGGAAGACCCTGGGACTGAACGGGCTCCCACTATAGTGTTGGAAGAGCTTGGGTGAGAATGCAGTAAAACTGATGTTGCAGCGATAAATGAGAACTGCTGGGGAACTTGAGTTTGGCTACCATTGTGGTTATCCAACTCCCTGAGGGTCAGTCACTTCTCCAAGCAATGAGTTGGTGGTAGATCTCTTTCTTCGGCTGGGGCCTCCTTCTGGAACAGCCTCCCTGCTGCCCTTAAACTTGAGACAAACCATCTCCGGTTCCCGAAGCACCTCAAAACCTTTCGCTTTGCTTCTGCTTTTTCTCCTCCTCTCCACTGCTGACCTCCTGGCTGTAACTGGAACTGCACTTGCTACCTGGACACTCTCTGATCTCGGGCCCAGGTCCCCCCGCCAGTCTCACACACCTGCACTGTCTGCCTGGCAACCCCTGCACTTGGGGACTGTTTCTGTATCCCTACAGTCCCCTACCAGCGCTTGACACCTGATGTTTGCACTTACCCTTGCACTTGCCACTTGCTGGCCGTTACGTTACTTATTGTTATCAAACATTCCGATTACTGCACTGTCCCTTCCCCTATCCCATGTACTTGCACGATCTGCATGATACCTGGCCTAGTAGGATTGTTGTCTGTCCTTCCCTTTGCTCCCCCTCGCTTGCCTCGTCGCGCCTTGAAACACTTGTCTATAGGGCATAATAAATGCCATATCATATCATATCCACAAGAAAGGGAAGCGGAAGGAGCTATCCTCCTCATATCGGCCAATATCGTGTTGAACGGTGAAACAAACATTTTGCCCAAAATCCTGGTGAATAGACTGATTCGGGCAATAGACATCTCAATCCTTTCAGATCATTGCAGATTTGTCCCCGGGAAGGCCACAAGAAAGAATATAAGAAACCTGCATAATGTGTTAGCAAAGGAGAAGAAACTACAAGGTTTGCACGTCATTCTGCCACTGAACTCAGAAAAGGCCTTCCATTCAATAAGGTGGGAATTCCTGTGGGCCAGAATGAAAAAATCTGGATACGGGGCTAACTATATGGCATACTACTTTATACTACTATACACAAATCCCAGAGCAAGGGTTCAGTTGAACGTTTCACATCCAGCAGCTTCTCACTGCAGAGGGGAACCCGCCAGGGTTGCCCACTGTCTCTGCTTTGATTCTCCTAGCGATTGGACTATTGGTGGAGATAATCAGGTCAGTCCATCATCACAGGGGCATTCCATGGCCAGGCAGCTGGGAGGGCCGCATTTCAATATATGCGGACAACCTCTTAATACATCTTGGAGAACTGAAGTGCCCAGGACCCAGAGCTATAGAGATGATACAGAAATTCAGGGACCAAAGCACTCTGAGAATAAACTAGGCAAAATAAGTATTTGTACCAATGAAGGAGGGGGCCAATGAGGTCCCAGATAGGTGCCCTCAGAAGGTTACTGCAGAACCATTTACTTATCTGTGGATTAATATACATTCAGAGGAACAGTAGTTCCTACGGACTAATTTGGAACCAATCCTGACTAGTCATCAAAAGGATGCTAAGAAGTGGGCAACCTTGCCCTCGACTCTCATAGGGAGAGCTAATATTTTATGATCACACCCCACAAACTGCTGTATGTTTTGCAGGATACTCAGACGGCAGTTCCCAATTTAGTCTTTGCCAAGGTTAATTGAATGCTGCATGGGATACTGTGGTGAAACAGTAACCTGCAGCGAGCCTACACATTTTGACGCTAGTTTGGGAAGAGGGGTTTGGGTATCGGATGGTGTCGACTATTAGGTGGCTGTTGCAAATGAGTGGATCTTCAGCAGGGCAGACACAGACCACACAAAGTTGGAATTTACATTGTGGGGGACAGGCCTCTGCCACAAATACCGTCCGGCAGTCCGGGCTGAGCAGCATCCCAACTCTCGCCTCCACCCCAACGTCTGCTCTGGGGTATGTCAGCCAGTCACACACGCTCATTCTCGGTGCAGTTTCCGACAGAGTGCAATGCACGTCAAGCGATAAGCGAATCAGAACAGTTACCTACCTGATCATTGATTTTTCAACAATTTATGAGAGTACTGTCATGTCTGTCCAAAGAACCCATTCAGAGAATGGGTACTTTCTGCAAGTATTAAATAAGGTACAGGATACAAGGCCTGATTCATGGAAAGTTTTCCTATGGGATTGTGCCATTATAAAACACTTCCATGAATCAGGCCCATAGGCTCACAAAAGCCACTGCAACTGAAGTATCCATAAATGCACAAAAGTCATCCATCTGGGTCTCATTCTCCTTGACTGGCTTCCTTTTTTTATTTGGGGAAGCTCAGATGAAGACTGTTTTCCTATTGTGAGACTCAAAGTCCTTATCCTCATTGTGATGAATTTACCATTGTGAGATGGATACATAACCCACAAAAGATATTATTTTGAAATGTCAGGGTCATGGAAGCCTCTTGTCCCTGGCTGTGCTCTACTAATCTGGCCTATGACATCACAGGCCACATAAAAGCAGCCTGGATTGCAAGCAGAAGCAGGAGATAGGGCAGTGGGGGCTCTGGGCAGAGTAACAATGAGTAGAGGCATAGACCGACTAAGCCAATGCCATGGGCTGAATGACTTTTGGGACATCTGATGAGCCAGGTTCACCTTACAGTTCTTGCCAGATGTCTATTTTTGAATCAGTGAGCCCACAGGAAGATTAGAATATAACCCCAGCCAAACATGTACATACCCAAGGAATGCTGTCAACTATGAGGAAGAGGCAGACTCTGCGATAGCTAATCCAAGTATTCAAAAGTGACCGACTAGGGCTTATCAAGCAGGGTGAAAGATTTGTAGGAAAATGACAAATACAAGTGTCAACAATAATGCAAGAGGAAGACCCTATGGACTGGCACCCAAATCCTAGGTGAGGGAACATTGAAAACCGAAAACATGGGGCAGGATCAGATAGAAGCCAGTACACAAATGGAAAACAAACCAGTGCTGAAAGACACTCATCTGCCATATGCACAAATACCAAATACTCATACCCCAATCATACACCTTAAACTCAAATGCCAGGTGCTCAAATACAAAAAACTCATATGTTTACAGTCATATGGCATACACTCATATGACATGCACTCAAACACATTGCACACATACAAAATAAACATATAGAACATATAGTCATATGCCATAAACTCAATGATATACACCATATTCTCAAACAACCTATGCAATCATTCATACACCATAACTTGATTCATCACACACTCATGAACAATACACCCATACACTACACATCGATATGACATTCATATAGGTGTAAGGAAGGCATGGTATTAAAGTAAGACAGACACAAGTGATCACAGCTCAAGGGTGTTTATTAACATTTCTCAGGGCTGTGCAAAACACCCATCTAAACCTAAATCTAAGATGGGAACAAGCTACGACCATCAAATAATAATAATAGAGTCCTAGTGGAGTCTAGTCAAATAAAAAGAGCCTATGCTAAAATAAACTATTGACAATCCTTACCACTATGCTACAACATAGTGTGGGATAATGTTCACAAAAGAATGTTCACAAAAGAAGGAAGTGTTCACAAAATGAAAAGTCAGGATGTTTAGGCCGTTTGCCTAGCCTTCGCCACGTTTTTAGCATTGGACAAGGCAGGTAATTCAAGCACAACACACGCCTGGGCTCCTCTGACACAAGGTCACAGTTCCTTTCACTGACATCAGGGCCTTCAAGTTAGTTTTGTGCAAAGTCTCTTTCCTCAGAGGACCTGATGTACCATGAACAACAAAGAAACGTTCATTTTTCCAATATTCACATCCATCGATTTACTCTTCCCCCTCGATGCCCCTCAGCCGGGCTCCAATCCTTCTTTTACTGTAAGCCTTCCTTAGGCGGGTTCAGACCAACTTCAATTTGTAGGCATGCCTTAGTCGGTTCCCATTTGATACAACAATCTTCTCGGGTGTGTTACTGTTCATCCTAATTCACAGGCATCCCTCAGTCAGGGTCACACTTGCCAAAGCAATATCTTCTTGGGTGTGTTAGTCATCCCTCAGTCGGGTTCACATTTTACAATCATCTCGGGTTTGATACTGTCTACCCAGGAACCCCCTTGTCCGGGCTCAGACCTCTTTTCTACAATTAGTGCCCCTCAGCCGGGCTCAGACCAATTCCAGTTTACAGACAATCGAAGATTTTCGAGTGTGCACGGGATTCAACGTAACCGGCTGCAGGACCACTTCGATTTCACAGTACAATAATTCTTTCCCACTCAGAGGAGGGGGCATCAAACAGAGACCTTCGAGTGAGCACCCACTTGGCGCCGGACCACTCTGTATGTGGTACTGGTTTCATTTTTACAAAGTTCAGTTGTATACAAGCTCTCTTTCCTCATACAATGTTGCTGCTTGCAACCTTGAGCACAACACAGTCCGGTCTGCTATCAGTTTCTCAAATTCACCAGATGTGCTGAAATCATTGGTGTTGCTTTTCTGACAGAGTCAAGGACAGTACCACAGCGGCAATCGCTTCCCCCCACCTTGGCTATCAATGAGAGCCCTGTGTACCTTTGACACATGCTACACCGCTTGTCAGCTGCAATTCCCGGTCTTTTGTTTTGTCTCCTTGAGGCTTCTTGAAAGTCGTGGTTCTGTGTTGAAAAGGGCAAGGGTAATTCCCTCCTTGTCGTCCTCTCTGATCTCGCCACCTTTCTCCTCAGTTTAAACTGCCATCTCGGAATTGCTGCTTCCTCATGCATTTTGCCTTGCTCAGAGTATGCTTTCGTACTCCGCCTTTTAGCTGTGTGGGGAAGTGTGATGGAAGTCAGGCGTGAGTAATTATCAGTAATTGCCTGTCTGACCCTTGGGTTGGGACATGTCAGGTGTATGGCTCTGGTATTAGTCTGCTGTTGCTCACAGTGAATTGTCTGTGATAAAGTGTTTGTGTTGGAAAAGGGGGTTGGGGGATTTAGTTTCTAGGTATCCTACTCAGATGGATGGGAATAGCGCATCTCACACTTTGGTGTCCCACTCCCACTCCCAGAAGACACCCCATCCAGGTGTTCCTCCCGCACTGAATCCAATAGTGATGGCTGTGTCCGGGCCACCTGGATGACAGATCCCCAGGGACTAGCGGGGGAGAGACCTTCCCTTCATGTTTCTCACATAGGGCACAAGAAACGTTTGTGCTAATTTACTATAAGCTGTCTCATCTAACCTCTCGTGGGTGGCACTGACCCGAACCTTTGATCTCAGTGAAATCTACCACCAGGAGTAATAGAGTGACAACACCATCTCCCCCACTCTTCACCCCCCCATCCCTCAACTAACTCCTCACTACTAAAATCTTGCATCCTTACACCTCCCACACTCCTACAGACAACCTCCTAGGTCTAGAGTAGTTAATATATCGGGACCCTATCCATCTTCTATCAACAACTATGCTTTTCATTTTTGCACTCCACAATCTGGGGGATGCCCATATGGTTAACCTGCCCAGTTGGTACCAGCCACAAACAACTTAGGTTCTGATTCATGGAATTATTTGCATGTAAAACGGGATTTGTGTGACATTCTGCCCGCAAATCCCCATTCGTTATACAGGGACTGGCAGAAAGTCATGCAAATACTCGTTTTACGCACAAATAATTCCATGAATCAGGGCCCTAGAGATTTTCATATTGACAAACAGGTACCAGGTACTTCCGATGTGCATCTATCAACACCAAAGGTTTCTGAATCTGCCTTCCCGATATCCAACTAACACACACTGCCCTCCTATTTTACAGAGCCATGCACATCGAGGCAAACATTATTGGCCGAAGATCGCTGTATAAGACCACTCTACATTACATTACATGCTCATGCCTCACACTCCATGTGTTTATATTCTAATACACTCATAAACCATACATTTACATGACATATCCTTGTAGGCTATATGCTATACTTGCTACAAAAAACATTGAAATACCAGACAACAAAACAGAATGAATAAGAATGTTAAGGTATAAACAATCACTCTTCACCACTACAAATTCAGATATGAAACTCAAAGTAGAAACACATACTTTATATCACTACAAATCCAACCTTAACATTTGCTTCAAATAATAGGCAGGTTTCTTCAACACCATAGTTGAACTGAGCCTTAAAGTTGGATTTGTAGTGGTATGGAGTGTGTGTTTATACTTCGAGTTTCATTGCTTAACATTGTTATTTCCACTGTTTGTAGACTTGAGTTTTTGTTGGATGTCAAAGATGGCACAAGAATTACTCTAAATCTCATAGGCAGTTCAAGGTTTTTTATTGAAATATCAGTTGACCCAATGGCCCTTTCCCTCTCATCTCAGCACACCTCCTCACTAGCCCAGGCATCCTTAGCCTCATGGTAGTGTATAGGGATTGCTTCACCCTCACCCTCAGATTACTAAACTCTAAATGAACTGAGGGTGAAACAGTCACTATATAAACCTTAAATGAACTGAGATGTTGATCTAAAGGCTCTATGCCTTAACTCACTAAACTCCCTCAGGGACTTCCTAACTTTTCCTACTCTAGCCAGGTGTAAATGCTCTAAAGGGATATGTGATTTGTGCCTTGCAGACACCCTGCTTGATTAATTATTTTCTTTCACACTCACTTTCTCCTCTGCCTCTCCCCAGCTTCCTACTACACTCATTCTCCTAATCCTGCCTCCTCTTCTGCCCCTCCAAGGTTTCTTGTACCATATATGCCTTGCCTGTACACTACTACCACCTCCTCTCCTACCCACCCCACCACTGCATGACTCCCTCCTCCTCGCTACTAAAACCCCTCTGCACCTGACTACTCCCTCCAAACTACCACTCCTCCCTCCAAACAAACCATTCCTACATCCAAATCACCTCTGTTCCCTCCAAATACCCACTCCAATCCCTATACAATTCCCTCCTCCACACTACCACTACCACTCCAACCACCTCTAACCTAGATACCCTATTTCACTCACACATTAATGTCCTACTCACACCCTACTCTCCTTCTCCTATCCCCACATGCCACATTTTCAAACACTCACAACACTTTAAAGCATTCACTCACTAGCTTCTCCAGAAAACACATGCACACTCCACCACTCCTTCCTCCCTCTTGGTCTTAGATCTTCCATCCCTCCGCCTCCCACCTCACCCTAATAACCTGCAGGTTCTGCTTCATGTGTCTCTTTTTATTCCCCTCTCCCTCACTGGTTTCTTTCTCTATCCCTTGCCAATATGGCCTTAGTTTCCCCACTGGGGATGTTGGGATGATTGGCAAAGTTACTAGTAGCAGGTTAAGCCCCGCCCACCTTCTCTACATGGACATGCCCCAGTACAGCAATTATGGCCCATGAAGGTGAAAGCCCTTTACATGTTAGGGGGCGCTTCCTGGCACCTTAGAGGTAAGCCCTCAAATCATTCCCGGGTGGTCTAGGCTGTTGTTGTCTTTGGTGTGTGCTTGTCGCCGTGATCCAGCAGCTTAGTACAGCCTCTCTGATCACTGCATGAGGTTGCTGTCACTTGGCTTCTCTCTCTCCTCTGAACTGCCATTAGCTTGTTAGAGAAGCCTGGGGAGTTGCCTGCTGGTGGTCAGAATGTGGTGTCTCTGTGTTTGTAATGTGGTGCTCGACACAGTATCTTACTTTGCTGTCCTTGATGTTTCATTTTTCTGATGATGGTATACTATAAGAAACACAAACAGACTGGCAAACGTTTAGTTCAGGTGGTATGGTAAGGGTTAAAGGTGGACTGCTCAAATCTAGACTGGCGCGCTGTGGGAGGGAGAGGCAGGAATTGGGGCGCTCTCATCTGCCACCATCCACCTCAGGTGTAGAGTGGCTCTACATTTCTCACTGGCAGGCCTTCCAAACACAGCTGGGAGGGGTACCCATCCACTCTTGGTAAGGCCAGGGTAACATTCTTTTCACGCAGGGTAATTTTAACTCTCGTTTAAATGTTTTTTTTTTTCTATTCAACTGTGATATTCTTACAAATGTTTATCTCTCTCAGTAACCCTCTTCAAAATGGGTAATTTTTCTTAAAAATTCTTTGCTATCTCTATCCCACTCTCTCTCTCTCTCTCTCTCTCTCTCTCTGCTACCGCTCTCTCGCTGTAACCATCTATTAATTCAGGTTATTATGGTTTCTTTTCTGTGACATTCTCACTTACAGCAGTATCTCTCAATGTACCCTGCTCCCTCTCCACAGGCGACTTTGCTTAATTTTGAATTAATATTTGCAGTTTTGTCTTTCACTGTAACATGGGTCTGAAAGCATTCATTTTCAACTGCACTCATAGGGCCTCATAACGAGAATGGAGGTAGCCATGGAGCTGTTAGCTCCATGGCTGCCTCCGTTCCAGGCTCCATTACCGGGTTCCTGCAATGGGGACTTACCGTGTTAATCCGAGATAGGAGGACCCGGTAAATCCTCCTTGCAGGAATCCATCCCATTCCCATTTGAGCACCCATAGGGCGCAATGGGGATGGGGAGGGAGGTAATAACGGGTAGAGTACAACTTGCCCGTTATTGCCTCCCTCTTCCCCTCGCGGGACCCGAAAAGCACGTCTGGTTTTACCAGGCGTGCGATCCGGGTCCCACGACGGGAAGCTCGTAATCGGCGCTCCCGGATTGAAGGGGGCCGGTCCGTACCAGCCCCCTTCAATCCAGGAGTGCCAGGGTTATAATGAGGCCCATAGTCTCCTAAACTTTTCTGTCTCTCAGCATTCCCTATTCTCAGCATCCTTACAGTGTCCAATTGTCCATTTTGGTCCGTCCCTCACACCTCACTCCACTCTATATCCATATTGGTGTGGGTTCAGTTGCTCTGCCACACTGATTCTCTCTCCGTCAAGATCAGGTGTCTCTATGATGACTCCAGTGCTCTGAGGTGTGCTTTTCCTCTTCCTGGTGGTGCTACTGCATGAGTGCAGCTAATTCTTACACCTCCTTTGTTCTCTGCACTACTGAGTTCTCATTGCCAGCCTTTTCTACAGAGCTAACTCCTTGCCTCAGATTCTTCATTGGTGTTATGTACCGGTTCAATCATAAAACAATCACTGGACTGTCCCTCCAGAACAACGCGGGCCTCTGTATCCTGACGCCTTCTGTTCTCTAACAATCACGCATCATTTTCAGGATTCCTCCTCCATTCCACTTGCTCTTCCAGCTTCCCTTTTCTCTCTCAATGGCTTCATGGGCTTGGGCACGTGATTTAAAATATAAAGAAAACACTCAGAGCATCAATTCATTTTTTTCAATTCATCCCAGAGACTTTCTGTGGATGATTGTGTTTTTCTGACAGTGAGTTTTGTATGCAACAAAGATGTGGACAGGAAACTAGTGTTGGGCTTTTACAGTCAGGATGATTTAACTCCAAAGGAGTATAACCCATGCCTATCTGGACTACATGTTTGGGCATCATCAAAGTGAGAGATCTGATGTTTTACTTTGAAAGGGTGACATGGTGTGAGTTGGCGTTGGGTAGATGTTGGAAGATACAATTAAGTATCATCACTAGAGAACATGTATACTCTTAAAATGGCTTATTAGACAAAGCTTCTTATTAGACGAGCACTCTCTACATGCCCCATTTCGTCCTTGCAAGCATGGAACAAACTCCATGGGGCAGAACATCTCCTCAGGACTACTGGAGCAGCGTTTGCATCATCTCAGCTGCTAGGTAACATGGGCTCTTTTTCATGTGATTAGCACTCACATTTGAAAAAAGAGCGACATCCAATCTCTACATGTTTAAATTGCAAGTTAACCCTCTGCAACCTCCTACTGGCTGTCTTCTTCTGTGTTTCCACGATTTGAGCGGGCACTACCAGTTGGGCTGTGTGATTTAATCTCACTGTTTCTCTTCCAATATGGCCACCGTTCTCCTCAGTCAGTGGATTGCCTGATCTGCCCTCCCAGCTGTTGCATTGATTGGCTAGCATCACCACTAAAGAGCCAATGCATGAAGCCACAGGAAAAATCCAGCCCCTCACCCAGGGCCCTCCTCTAAGCCCCCTGTCTGAGCCTGTCTGGAGTTGAGGGGCACCTCTCCCTGCAACCACTCAGCAACACTCCCAAAGGACTCATACTGTTTTGATGACCCACACGCTCTGACCATGAACAAAATCTTGCTTTCAATTGCCCTGGTAAGTAATTATAGATCTCACTGGTCCGACCTGCTTCCATGGACACTATGCCTGCTCAAACTGCTGCCTGCTCCTGTTCCTACTGGCTAATCTGTGACCTCTATTTTGCTGCCACTACAGTACTCTGCATCTTAATGTGCACTATACTGACCAATTCTCTACTGCTCTCTTAATGCCCTGCTTCAAAAGAAAAAAGAAAAACACATGATTCATAACTCATCTATTCTCTGGTGTGCCTCCAACTAAGCATCTACCATTTTGCACTGCATTTGAGTGCTTCTGGTTAAAAGCAAATCTAGGTGTGCTACCAATTTGTAAATGATCTGTAAATCTGGGCATTTTCAGCATGCTCACTGATTTCTGCCTGCTTGGCTGACTGGTGTGATTCTGTTGTTGCATAGTGCCTCTGACCCTCCCCCCTACTATCCTCTGACTCCCCATCCCCCTCTTGTCTCTGCCCGCAAGGTGCTCTCTGTCTCCCCTATCTTCTCTAACCACTTCTGCATCTCCTATCCTCCATTTCTCACAAAGTCTGGAAGGAAGAAATTAAAAAAGGCACTCCTGAGATTCAACCCTGGTCTGCCCATTGCAGACACCTTCATCAACACTACCTCCAGAAAGACTATCACTGACATTCTCTTTGCTGTTCCTTCTTCTAATATATGAACCTCCCATATGGCCTCTGTCCTCTCCCCTTTCTCCTCCTCACCCATTTCTGTTGGCACCAGATGGGAAGTGCTCTTGGCTCACTTTGCATCTTCTAAATGCACCATTAATGTCTACCACAATGGCACAATCAGGGCCCAGGGCTCTCAGCCTAACCCCACCTTCTTGACAGGCATCTTCCTTCTCTCTTCAACTCCCCACCTCTTCTTCCACCCCTCCTTCTCTCATCCCCCCTCTACACTCCCCCAGTGGTGGCACCCCTATCCCCATTCCCCCACATATTTTAAAGGGGGCTGCTACCTTCACTTAGGTACATTAAATTCTCACTAAACACTCCTCTAACATCTGTCACCTCCTTGAAGTCCTTTTGAATTGAATTGAATTGATATTTTATTTATATTGTGCTTGTGCACAAGTTTTTCAGAGTGTGAGAAGACAAGAGAAGCGAACAGGGGAGAAAAAAAAACAACAACCTTACTAGGCCCAGTGACATTGAGAACGTGCAAGTGCATGGGAGAGGTGGAGGGGGAAGGGCATGGAAGGGGGGAGAAGTGGAACGTGCAGAGCAAAGGAGAAACAGAATAAATAATTATAATTAAATAAATAAATGAATACATAAATAATAGAGGCTGGGTTTAAGGCAGCAGACAGGGTAGGTCTGATAAGTGAAGGAAGAAAAAGGGGTGGCTGTATGGGTACAGATACAGACCCCAGTGCAAGGGGTGGCCTGGAGGCAGTGCGGGAGGATGGCAGGGTGAGCAGGTACCTGGGCCCAGAGGACGGAGGGTGGCCAGGTGCATGGTGCCAACAGAGAACAGATCAGAAGTGGAGAGGGGGAGCAAAGTCAGAAGCATAGTGGAAGGTCTTGATGTGCTTCCGGAACCAGAGAAGGTTCTCCTCGAGTTTTAGAGTTGTAGTGAGGCTGTTCCAGAGGGAGGCCTCAGCCACAGATAGAGATCTACCCCCGGTTTGTTTCTTTGAAAAACAGCTGACCCTGAGGGAGTTAGAGGTAGAGGAGTGAAGAGCTCGAGAGGTGAGGTATTTGAAGAGGGATAGCTGAAGGTATTTTGAACCCAGGCCCCAGAAAGTCTTGTGGACAATGCAGCATGTTTTGAATATAATCCTTGCGTCCACTGGCAGCCAATGGAGAGATTTCAGTGCTAGAGAGATACGATCCCTTGATCATGATGTCCTTGCTCTTGCTGAGACGCGGTTCAATGCCAGCTCTGTCACTGCTTTTGACACTCTTCTCCCTGAGGGTTACAAGATCCTGTCCAATCTCAGGAACTCTCAGCCTGGTGGTGGAGTGGCTCTGATATTTCCTGAGTGGGTTCCTACCTCAATCATCTCCACTCAAACCTACTCATCCTTTGAAAGCCTTGTATGATGCTGTCTCACCTACTTTATCTCTTACAATCGCTGCCAGAAACAGACCCCAGAACAGCCCTCCCTCTTCATCTCAGAATGGGCCAGCCAGTCCTCCTCTCTTTTTGCCTCCTGCCCCAAACTTACTTTCCTTGGGAACTTCAACATCCATCTCAACTGTCTTGTTCTGGCCACTGTTCTCTTTCACGGCAACTCTCTTTTCCCCTCTATCCTTACCTCTGACCCATCCCACTCTGCCGGACACACATTGGATGCTGTCAACTTAACAAGCATCCCTCTCTAACCCTCTCACTACACCTCTCTCCTGGTCTGACCATGCTCTCCTCTCCTCCCACATTGACCTACCCTGACCCCTGATGCCTCCACCTGAACAGCCAGTCTCACTCTCCATCTCTCGACTGATGAAGTACATGTCAGTCACTCCATTTGCCTCTTCCCTCCTCCCCCTTCAGTATACTCTCCTCTGACTCAGGTACTAGCTAACCTCCATCTCCCATGATTATGATTATGATTTGTCATTTATAACACGCTTAATACCTGGAGATTTCTAAGCAGAGACCCGGGAATCGAAACCGTGTTGCTCCATGTCGTCTTGCTTCGAAAGGCGAGCGTGTTGCCCCTGAGCTATTCACCCGAGACTCATCTCTAACACCCTGGACATCCTTGCCCCTGTCATGAGGATCAGCATGAAGACTGCCTCCAAATGCAACTCTTGGTATGACTCAGATTTGGCCGCTGTAAGTGCAAAGCTGCAGAGTGGAAGTTGCAGGTATCTAGCTCATCCTCTGATCAACTGGCCTGCTGCCTACTCCAAAGGCAATACCATCCCTCCATCTGCTCCAAGAAGAGGGATTGTGACCAGGCCCGCATCTCTGGGGCCACTAATAACACAGCTGAACACTTTAATATCTGCAAGGAACTTGCCAACCCTAACGCAATCTCCTCCTCCCTCCCAGGCCATCTGCTCTGCGCAGGCCACCAATTTTCCTCCAAAACTCTAGACATCCTGTCCTCTCTGTCATCTGCTCCCCCCACTAAACAGGTGCTCTCCTGTTCCATCAGAACCATCAAGGACAACATTGCCTCTCTCGCTCCAGCCTTGGCTGACCTCTGCAACCGTTCGTTCACCAATGGCTCATTCCCTCAACCCCTCAACCACACTTGTGTGCACACTCGCATAATAAAAGCTGTGTGCGGACCCTTCTTGCCAAGCTAACTATTGACCTATCTCTATACCCCCTTTCTTGGGCAAACACATGGAAAAGCTTGTCACCCCCCAACTGACCCACCACACCAAAGTGATTGGCTGCCTCCATGACCACCAGTCTGGTTTTACGGCTGCCAGAGGCACGCAAACTACTCTCCTGAACACCCACGAAGACCTACTCTCCAACCCAGATTTTTACACTCCCTTTGTTCTGATCCTCCTCAATCACTCATCTGCTTTTGACACAGTCAACCACTCCATCCTCATAAACTGTCTCTATGATACCCTAAGCATCATGGAGAGGGCACTGGCGTGGCTGTCCTCCTTCCTTTCAAACAGACTTTCCCAAGTGATAATGGGCCCTTTTCTGTCCTCTACCTTACTCTCTACCTGGGGCATCCCTCAGGGCTCTATCCTGTCACCATGGCTCTTCAACATCTACCTGCCCCCCCGGCCTACCCTATCTCCACTTTCTCATCTCATTTCCAGTGTTACGCAGATGACAAACAGCTATCTTTCAAGCTGCCTTCCTCTACCTCCTCCTCCTACTCCCTCATACCTGACTGCCTGGCTGCTATTCAGGCATGGTGTTCTGCCGATGATTTCTGCCTTAATGACAGTAAGAGAGAGATCATTCTCATTGGGACGCCTGCTCCTTGTTTCCCCCCGCCCCCCACTCTCTGGCCTGAATCCCTGGGGCCTCTCTCCTCACCCACTTGTGAGGCAAAAAACCTTTGGATCATCTTTGACTCCTCTCTCTCTTTCTCTCCACACAACATGGGACATTCTAACTTTCCTCAACTTCCCCCAGAGCCCATTGTTTCCAGAGCATTGGTTCTCTCTAGGCTAGACTACTGCAACAGCCTTTTCCTCAGCCTGCCTCTTTCCTCTCTTCACACCCTACAGCTAATCCAGAATAGGACTGCAAGACTTATCCTTGGCCTCAAGCCCAGGGACTGCATCTCTCCAACCCTAAAATCTCTCCACTGGCTCCCGGTGACTGCAAGGATCAAATTCAAAACCCTTTGCATCATCCACAAGGCTGTCTGGGACCTCTTGGCATCCAGCTTTCCCTCCCCAAATACCTCCCGGCCAGAGTCCTTCGGTCTCCTGGCTCTAACTCTCTGCAGGTCAAATGCTTCTCCAAGCACAGAGTCGAAGGTAGATCCCTTTCCTTGGTTGGATCCTCCCTTGGAATGCCCAACCCTCTTGGACTTGAGCCTGATATTCTTAAATTCTGGAACCTTCTCAAGACTTTCCTTTTCTCCTCTTCATTCCCTCTCCCCTTCCCTTGCTAACTCTTCATCTGCTGCTGCGACTGGGGCCTGTTCCCTTCAGAGTCATACAGGGGCCAGACCACCCAGTACCAGTCGCACAAGCATCCTTTACCAGCTCTTTCCCTCAGGCTCCCTTCCCCAGGATAGCCCAATTTAGTCCTCCCTATCCACCGTACTCATCCTCCCTCCCCCCTTCCCCTTAGCACTTGCCACCTTGGACCGCCCAGCACTTGCCCGCCCCCACCGTTGGGGGTAGGCCACTCCTGCACTTCTCCCTTTGCCCCTTTCACTTACCACCTTGTCACGCACTTACAAGGTAGGATTGTTGCAAGGAAAATGTAACTGTTTTTTTGTTTTTCTACTTTTTTGATTGCCATGCCCCACTCTCGCCCCCATCTTGTTTCTTGAGGTGCCTGGAAACACCTGCATATAGGTACCATACAAATGTTCAATGAAATAAAACAAAATAAATAGAGCCACACCTTTGGATACTGCAAACTTTACTTTGAAAATACTTTTATTTGTGATCCATGTTACCTTTTGGCCCCCTCAGAGTGCTTTGAGACATGTGGGGAAGATGCACATTAAGCATGTGGCATATACAGAGGATTGCATGAGGAACAAGGCCCACCCTTTTTGCTGCATCGCCTAAAATTCAGGTCACATCTCACCTCTGCTCAGAGCTGTTAGCAACAGCTGATGACGGTGAATATTTGCTTTCTTGATATGCAAAATATGTGCTCTACTCTTGTGGACCTGTTAATAATATGCATGTTATTCATAACAACTGCATGCCAATGTCAACTGAATGACTCTAAGCCTTGTGACTTTATCACACAAGTTGTTTTGGGGTGTATGCCTTGAAATAGGTATTGCTCATTGGGCACGGTCTAAGATTGACCCATGCCACATGAAAAACAATCAACTTATCAATGCTTTTGACCTCACCTCAAATTGCATTGTGTTGTTTGCAGGGATGCAAAATGTGACAAATCCAGGACGTACAAAACATGATTTGAGAACTCTATGCCTGTATAACCTTTGTGTGTGTATATACAGGATGTTCACTATACCTTACAGTGGGCCTCATTACACGGTAGGCGGTAGGGGATTACCGGCACCGGTAAATTCCCTTTGAGGGTCCTCCCTTAATGCCTCGTTTTTCCAGGCGTTAAGGACAGGACCCGCAAAGGGACTTTAGAGCTAATAACGGTACCGCAAATTGCGGTACCGTTATTAGCGCCTTCCCCATTCCCAATGAGCCCTATGGGGGCTCAAATGGGAATGGGGAAGGGCCCTGGTGAATGGGGAATTACCGGCCCCGCCTACCTTGGAATGGGGCGGTAATAGCTCCATTCACCAGAGCGGAGTCGGTAAGGTTTTGGAGGCAGCCATGGTGCTATTTGCGCCATGGTTACCTCCTACCGTGTAATGAGGCCCAGTGAAGTGTCTCACATTAGTTGACTATTTATAATCATGAATAAAAGCAATGTTAACATGCAATATAATAAACTATTTAAAATGCAAAGTTCACACAACCTTCACACGATGTAAAGTTCTACCCATCACCTTCAATTATTTGTATTAAAGAACGAATATTTATATATATATACACTGCCCAAGCCACCTTCTAGTGCAGCACCGCCATATTTGTTCACTAAGTCCCATGTCAAATTCAGTTCTCTTGCAAATAATCATATATTGAACGAAATAGCAAACCATACAGCACAAAGCAATCAACACATACAACTGCTAAAAAATATATTTTAAAAAATGGAGATGAGGCGCGCACTCTGGTTCCCAGTCAGATTTACCTGCTAAAGCAACAGTACGTCTTCTCCTCCAAACGTTTACTTGACTCTATCAATCATCAGGGAGGCTGTTTTCCTTTTCCTTTTCAGGTGTATCTGGTTAATTCTCATTAAAGTCTCTAAAGATTCAGGTACATGTAGTCGCACACTTTTATCAATGCAGGTGATTAGGAACCAAAGCAAAAAATAGATTTACTGCACTAGTAATCTTTGCAAATAAAATGTAATTTCCCTATGACCCTAAATGTACAGTAATAAGTAGTGTCCTTCTCCTGCAGTTCAATGTACTGTTTATCGTGGCTGTTCAGACTACAGTCTTCCGAAACTCCAGACAGCCGTAAGCACTTCCGGCCATAACAATGGCAGTTAGGAAGTTTCCAAATATCACATAATCGGTATGAATCAAAACTTACAAGTACCAGTTTTTTTCTGCATTGCAAGTTTTAGAATGCTCACAAACAGTACTTACTTTGCATTCAGATCAATGTAAATGCACCTATTTCTGGATGTATATATGGTATTTATGTACTGCAAACTCAGCAGCCAAGCAACACATCACTGTACAAAAAAGGGGTGAATGCAAGGTTCTGGAGAGAAAGAATGACTGGGAGAGATGGGTGAGGCTAATTAGGAGGGTTCATCCTATGGGGGCTAGTTTCACTGATATGGAGATCTCAACAGATGTGTTGAACGTGCATGCATATGTGTAAATTCTGGCAGGGTTCATTCTGTTTCTCATCCTCACATAGTCAATACAAAAGAGTACCATAATTGTATATAAACCTAGAGAGGGAACCTTAAGATCAGTCATGAGTGGCTTTGGGAGACACTAAACATATTTAAGTGGTCTCTGTTCCCATTGCAATCTAATTCCGAACCCTCTGTGTTGTTTTTTGTGGTCTTGGCAACTTAGGTCTATGATGAGTTGGATGGAGGGGGTTTGGAATCTTTGTTTTCAGTGGTAAACCTTTCAGGAACCTCGCATGTATGCATTGGCTGTGGTTGAAGAAGGAGGTGCTCACCCCACAACTGAGACATGCACTCCCGCACCAATTCTGCAAAGGCACAGACTTTTCTGTCTTCAATAATGATTTAGAAAATCGGTCTTCCACTAAGATCTATGGAATCTGCCAGAACCAGCAAGCCCTCACCCTGGGCTAGTCATCTTAGTTGTACCTTAAGTGGATTGCCCAGCTCCATGATCCATGTTGCCTTAGCTGCACAGTACCACTATGCCCTTGCCGCTCCTAACACTACTCCAAATTTACCAGGAAATTGGCATTACTCCTCCGCCCTCAATATCATTCTCAAACAACCAGGAGCCTAACCCTATCCAATCTGCCGCTTTTCCCTCTTTCCATCTCTGCCAACCTTTATTCTTATTCTCACAGCTCACTTAGACTTTCCCTCCCCGCCTGCACTTCCTATCCCCATGGCCAACATGCTACCATGCAGGATGTACTCCAACCCTGCAACTCTGTCTTTACAGCCTGTCTGACCCATCCAAAGATGTCATGCCATTGCAATCCTTGCCACTACTACAAAGGGTCTTGCAGCAGCACTGGATATATTTCTGAAGAATTATAATACCCTTGGTTTGGCGGTTAATGTCTCAAAGACAAAGGTAATGGTATTTAAACCGCCCTTTACCAAGTCACACAATCCAGGGGTATCGGTTAACAGGCACGCCCTAGAACAGCTCAAGCAATTTGACTACTTAGAGATAGGGTTTAATGAGGTATCAAGCCGTGGCAAACCTATCTAAATACGGGGGTGGAATTTCCTTTTTCTTTCGGAGTAGGGGAAGCGGGGTGATTTCTCCGGCTTTAGAATTGTATAGGAGCCAGGCTCTTCCTGCCACCAGTTTGTTGCAGAGATCTGGGGGTATGCTGTAACCAAGGGGCCGTCTGTGAGTGAGAACATGTTTTTCAAGAACGTGTTGTTGCCAAAGAATGTCCCTACATCGTTGCTTCTTCTGGATTTGCAAGCCTGGCCCGTGGCCAGTCAAATGTCTTTAAAACCAGCTCTATATTGGTTCTGGCTGTGGGCATCTCCAGATTTGTTTCCCTATATTGAGGCAGTAGTGGAATGTTTGAAATTAAATGGGACTGGGAACTGTGGTTCGGTGCAGCATGTTAGATCCATCTTGCCAAATTGAATGATAGCCAAATGTGATATTCCCCAAGGGATTGTTGTGCATCCTCGAAACATGGCTTGAAACTGTGGGCCAGGGTGTTAGGCAGAATTGCATGCAATACCCTCTGGGACCACCACATACAATTAGGACTAAAAGTGCAAGCCAATCCAACCTTTGGTATAAGTCTGTACCACACAGTTTTTGGTAGCGAGCTGAGCAGCCAGGCTTAGCTCAAGAGTGAATGTGAGCAGTACAAGAGGTTACAGAAAGGTCTTTCAGTCACAGTGGTTCAAGTAGACACTTATACTCAAGGTTGCGTGGTAAAACACTTATTAACGTATTACACAATCATTTAGAAAACATTTCACTAGAAGGAGGCAACTTAATATCATACACTAGTACACTTCAATACAAAACTCTAAGATGTGAGACAGTTTTAGCTCCGCTCCACTGAAGTAGGAGCAAAATACTAGTTCAATTACTTAGAAGTGAGCAAAAGGGACAAGGTAAGTAGAATAGACCCCATATACTTGTAGGACAGTGCAAATACTTTCAGTTCACCAGAAGAGTTCAATTCAAGTCAAAAGGCCTAGGCCAAAGTCAATGGGTTAGTGTTCTGGATAGGAAAGAGCAGTTCTGGTATCAAACGGTAAAGTCTTCGCAAAAGTTCTCAGGAGTAGTTTAGGCAAAAAAGAATCATATGTAGGGTCACAAGCTGATTAGGCCTGCAAGTTGGGAAAGTTTCACAAACTTTCACTGCGAGAGTGGCGTTCTCTCATTCGGGTTGGCACAGTACCTTAATTTGAAGAAACAAATGCTGCTGAAGTCGTTGGTTCCTGCCAGTTCCTGCAGATCTCGCTGTTCCTGAGCCCCAGTCGTGGGGACAAGAGGGAGGACATCAGAGGACTCCTGCACAGCATGGGATCGTTGAAGAAAGCAAACAAGATGCAGTCACTTCAATTCCAGTAGCTGTAGCTTCAAGAACCAAGCTGATGTCCCTCTCCCTGGTTAATCCTAACCAGCTTTGAGAATGGTATCCAGGTGTCTTACGAGTTGATTGGTCCCACCAACTCAAAGGAAGAAGCTGTCCTTGAATGAGCTTCTCTGTCGAATGGAGTTTGGCAATTCGGACCTGCAGCAGGGCTTCACAGATCAAACCAACGGAGTTGCAGCAGCCGTCCTCTTCCAGCTTTTCTTCGGTTCTTTCATTCCCCTGGTCGACTCTGCTTTCCAGTCCCAGAGACTCCCCTCTTAAACAGTCCTCTCCCTTTCATTCCATCCTAGCTGTCACTCACCCAGTAGGGTGTCTGTCCTTGCTGGACAGCCAGGCGGCCAATCATGCCAGAGTGCATTTGGGTCTCCTAGGAGACTAAGAACAGGGAGTTTCAGGCACCTCCCTCACTTCCTGCCCACTACAGACACTCAGACTCCAGAGGTGGTCTTCACTCCTAAAGCCTGCTAAAGGCACACAAATAAAGGGACCAAACCTGGTTTGGCGCAGAGTCAAACACTAGAAGGGCCTTTCCAAAAAGAAATGTCGAAAAAAGAAGATCGGGTCCCGTTTAAACAAAGGGGCTTAGGCACCATTTTGAAAAACATGTATCCTGTGATTTTTAGCTACTGGTGTTCGCGGTCGGGGAACATCATGGTAGTTCATTGTAAAACCACTGCCACCAGCCTTTTCAATAGGAAAGGGTAGCATTTGACTGCTACATGACTATTTAGACAGAGGGGATACAATGTAACCCCTCCAGCACTCCATTGTAATATGGTGTGTGCTGGGTCTTTGAATTTGGAAAGACTAGTAAAGTCAATTTCACTTTACATTCTCTGGGTATCAGTAGGTTATCCCAGAGAATGTATTTAAACCTTTGGGAAGTCTCAAAGACATCCCTGTGTCACTGCACTGAAGGTAACACACATGAACAGATGATGCCTATGGAGTTATCTAAAACCCCATATTCAAAGAACACAAGTGTAAAACACACATCAAAATACATGAAAGAGTGGGAAAAAAGGCTCAAATTCTTTCCAGGTAAAGAAATCAAGTCCTCAAAATCAAGCAAAGTTGTTGGGGGTCTCTAAGGTGAAGGGAATTAGCACATTTCTGAGAATTCTCCCCAACACAGGGTCGCTTCCAAAGAAAAGTTGGAGTCCTTGCCAATTGCATTAAAGAATGGACCGGACATTTTCCCCATCAATCTGCTGGATAATTGCCATAATGTCTTCAATATTTTCAACCCCCGGACAAACGGTTTATCTTCGTATGGTTTAGACTTGGGCCCTCATTACGACCCTGGCGGATTTTTTCCGCCATCGACGGACTTTCCGGCCATGGCGTAAAGTCCGTTTACGCCATGGCGGATGGTGGACTTACCGCCCCATTCCGAGGTCGGCGGGGCAGTAAGTCCCCATTGACCCATTTACCCTTCCCCATTCCCATTTCGGCCCCATAGGGTATAATGGGAGTGGGGAAGGAGTTAATTACGCCACCGTAAATTACGGTGGCGTAATTAACACCAAGGTCCCATAGCGCCATGGATTTTTACGCCCGCAAAAAGCGGGCGGAAAAATGACCATGGCGCTATGGGAACTCGTAGTTGGCGGTAAGGGGTCGGCGCAGCTAACGCTGGCGCAAACCCCTTACCGCCAGGGTCCTAATGAGGCCCTTGGTCTTTTGCAGGGACGTCATTTAGGCGTCACCAGAGGTCTCCCTTGTGACCTCTAAAAAAAACGCAAAAAAAGAACTTTTTTTTTTCTTTTTTTTTGTTGTAATGCAAGCTCCTGTGGTGTGTTCAGCACCATGTGTCTCTTTACTTCTGGAGTGGCTGGCTTTCTTGTTCAGGCCCCTTAAAAAAGAAGAACAATAAGAACAGCAGTGCCACAAGTCTAACACTTTCAGCACTAACCCTAAATAAGAAAGAATAGGAATACCAAATAATGTGTCTTTCTGGAATTCTATACAATCGTTGCTAGATTCATTAAAGGTTTATTTCAGGCACACTACAGGGGGTAAGTCACTGATCTAGTCTGTTGTAAACGCCTCAACTCAGCCTTTCATCCTTCTGAGGTTGATAAATGAGTACCAACACAGGTTGGGTGTTATTGGGTGTATATTTCTTCTATATAAAGCGCTTAAGCATAAGTGCTATATAATAACACATCCTTACCATTTGGTCATGGGTGTCTACTTGCAATATGAGCCTATACACACCGATCTTAACAATAAATATGGCGATCCATTCTTACATGAAATGTACATCACATTATAGTTATATCTTAACCATATTTTTCGTAGTGTACAATGCTATGAGATGCCACTTCCTGTTTTGTCAACAGGTGAAAGGTCGTGTTCCATCGCATCGCGCGATATCTCTTCAGGGTGAGGGCAAATGACACCAGTACCTGTGATGTCACCACGGGGTCAAGGGTTGTGTGATGTCACTTCAGCTACCCCAGGCATTTTGCTGAAATGACGTCCCTGGTCTTTTGCCTTTTGCCTTTTGCAAGCTATACACGTTCCTGGTCTCATCTTAACTCTGGGGTTTTTCCGCTTTGCAATTTAACTGACGAATCCCTGGTGCATTTTACCATAATATGGGCTGTTCTATTGCAGCTGCGGAAAAGTTATTTGCAACCTCTCCTGTTACAGATGCATATAAAGAACCACTGGTGAGGCAATGAAAAAAATGTTTCTGCTCGGTTGACTGGAAGGTGGCGCATTCCATAGCTAAGTATGTCCAATGGGTGTGGCACTGTGCTTGAGATTGCTGAGTAGTTGGAGTCCCAGTAATAGTGCTCCATGAGGAGCTGTGAGTATCCCCCCCTGCGTGCTCTATGACTGTGAAGCTATATTGAATAACTGTTGCTGCAAGTACACTCTCCCCCTGAATCTTCCATCATTCTTTTAAGTGATTCAGGATATCTGGGATTTTATTAATTTTATGGATTTTATTGCTTTTTCAAGGCCATCCACTGATCGTACCTTTTGCATTATGTTGGTTTTATGTTGGTGATTGTTTTCTGGTACTCTACTGTGATGTATTGATGATTTGTGTGTTAATGTTCTATCCAAATAAAGCACTTGAAATTGATTCATTCATTGTTTTTGTGCCACCCTTACTCCCCACACTCACCCATACCTTGTTCCCAGAAATAAACTCTCTTAACAGCATACTATTACCTGTCCTCTGAGCCTCCATTTGTGCCTAAGGCAATTCTCATCTTCCCACAACCTACCTTGACCTGGCCCACACTCTATGCCACTCCTACCTGCCCTGAATTGCCCATCCAATTGCTTCTTTGGTTATTACATCTCCAATTACCACTCCAGCCCCACTTCCTTTTTTGAGGATTCCCGAGAGACATCAACAAACTAATGAGCTCATCTCCACCATATACCCTATTGCTCCTTTTATAGGCACGATTACAGTATTATTACCCTATTTAATCAATCACACTACATAGTGATACACCCAGCCCTACCCCTCACATTCAACTGACCTGCATACCATGTGCCCCATACTCTTACCCCAATACCTAGTGCGCCTTCACCATTCTCACTGCCTCCTCCCATTCTGCACCCCATTGTTTCTCAACAGGTCCTTCCCAGCTTTAGACGCTCTGCTCTCTCTGCTTCATGTGCAACCCTTACTGTCCACACTACCCCATTTGGTATGACTGTCACAGCCAACTCCCTTCTTCTATACATCCCATTTGTTCCCCAGCATTCCTGTCCACAGATCTGACTCTGCATCCAAATTCCCTCTCCCCACAATCAACTCTACTTTCATTCCATGAAAATGACCACCCACACCCTAAATCATTCATTTTCACCCATCATTTTCTCCTCTAGTGACTCAAATAACTCACACCCAGGGGTGAACTGGGAACCAAAAGAACCTGTGAAAATAATGTTCAAAGTGGCCCCATATTACATATTTTCAGCAAGCCCAAGCCTTTTCCTATGAGAAAATTTGGAAACAAAATAGTTTGCCACACAAAAGAGGCCCAGGGTGCAGAGGCTTACCCGGTAATCTCCAGAGTCCCCTATTGGCCAGTACACCCCTGCTCCCCACCCCCCCTAGATATTTCTTCCACTATTTGCAACCCGTAGCTTCCCTTCTGGCCATCCTCCACCACTCGTCAATGGTAACTTGAGATTATGTCTATATCCACTCCTCTGTCTTCTCCCCCACTCACTTGCCATACTCTCCCACCTTGTTAGCACATTTCCAGCTACTGAACACTTAGCTATTTCATGCACCTCACAACACCTTCTACACAATTGTTTGTTTGCTCAACAAAGTAAACATTTAATCACACCAACTCGATAGACCTGACTACATCATCAATATTTTATATAATCTTGGAAAAGTGCCAACTGCATCTTACCTTGTATGCACTTTCAATTTTTTAAAATATGTTTAACCAAGTAAAGGCTAAGAATAGTCAGTAAATAAACTGCAGTTCTCAAAATTGCAATGATACTTATTTTGACAGTTTCTGGAATGGCAGTTGTGTTAGTTATGAGATGACATCGATATACAGGGCCACAATTTGCACCACATTGCAGTGGGAACATTTTATGAATTAAGCAACTGTACAATACACTGGGCCTCATTACGAGGAGGGTGGTAAGGGGTTAACGGTGCTGGTAAAGGTGCCGGAACCGTTAACCCCTTACCTCCCCATTCTGAGGTCCACTCACGGGACCCGCTCAGGATGCCTGGTTTTACCAGACGTCCTTTGCGGGTCCCGCGAGTGGCCCAGCATGCTAACAACAGGCCAGTCATTAACGGGCCCATTGTTGGTATGCTCTCCATTCCCATTGAGCCCTATAGGGGCTCCAATGGGAATGGGGATGGACTGGGTCCGGGTTCCCTGAATGGGGAAATACCAGGCCATCCAAGGTCGGAATGGCCCGGTATTTCCACTTTCAGGGAACCCGGACCCGGGCTACCATGAAACAGCACCAATCACAGACTCACAGTTATCTATGATCATAGCCATTAACACACAACACCAGAGAACCTAAGTGTTGCATGCTGCTAACACCACACAGTTACAGCTAAACAACACTCTAATATGAAGCTTCTGTTTGACCTATAACCAACAATGCACTGTCTGCTGGAATACTGTGCCATTTGGCACCTAATGCATGTTGTGCTATATTATGGATTTGTTTTGTAATGCCAGACTCCCGACTACCAGAAATGCAGAGCTGTGCAGCAACACACTCAGAGGCATCGTGGAGAGCCCACTTATGTACAAGTGGATAGATGTGACAGTGAGAATTCTATACATGCCAAGTAACAGGACAATCAGTCATCGGTGCTAAGAAATATCTCAAACTCCATATGAAGTCTCGTATGACAATATGCACCCTGATTTGCCAAGTATAGACTCATTTTTGGAGAGTTGGATTATTTTGCCTAGCCACAGCCCCATCTGCCCCAATATGGTCACTATAGCAACTCCTATATATGCATATGACCATGCTCTGACAATGTGTGCCAATAGTAGCTTGATATGGGCACATATACCCACCAAGACCCATCAAATTGTCTGTTATGCTCTGGAACAGGCTATTATGCCTAGTGACAGACTCATATGATGAGATGCACCTCATATGTTTAGGTAGAGTCACATCTGCCAAGGTACCGCATTGTAACGTCCTGTATAGCATAAACAGCACGTATTACCCTGTTCTTGATTCATTCAGTCTCTAATGTATGCCCCAACTCCTGAAACAATATAACCACACCAATCTATTTACAGAGTCTGCTAGCACCAAATTCATCTACTTTTAAAATATTGGTGGACCAATTTGCGAACCAGCATATTTTGTCTTTCACAGCTAACACGGACCGATTACTATGTATATTGGCCAAATACATTAAAGCCAGTTTCCCCTAACAATGGCTAACAGCCTCCATAACCTAGTACACAAACTCACACCAAGTGCTTACCTCGCTGCGGCAAAACGCCCTCCAAAAAAGTAACGATCTGCTAGAACCTGTCTTGTCTTATCGCGTTAGATTTATATTTGCAGCATCGAAAACAATGGACCCTGCCAAATTCGTAAATATGGGACTAAGGCTAAAACGCCAAAACAGGATGACACAAGCAACGGACATCGATTTATTGCAGTCTCAAACACTCTCTGATGGAAAAGTGGACTCATTTAAAATGAAATGTGACAAATGGACATACCATAGCAAACCTGTGTTTTGAACATGATTTTCCACATTTATTATTGTACAATGTACTTTAACATAAAAGAGCTGAGAGTCGTGTTGTGTGTATTGAATTGGAAGCATTATATATACTTTTGGGTTACATCTTGGTTTCATACAGTGTGCCCATTCTCGTACCCATCCATTGGGTTTTGATGAAATGATCCAATCTGAGAAACAAGGATTGCTTGGAATGTTAATCCCCCATTGAGTGGAACCGTGTATCGCTAATGTAAGCAGGTGCCGTATTTAATGATGGTTTTTCAATTGATGATTTGATTGATTTGATGGTTTTTCATTAGATTTCATTCGGTTTTTCTGTTGATGAAGGAGACAGATGGTTTATTTAATTAAGCATGTGCTGTAAATTGATGAAATGGATTGTTTTCCGGGTATGAGTGCATTTGAGGTGACTTAGCGATGTTTTGTCTGTTTTTTTTAATAGTGCTTGAAAATTGTAACCCTCTCCCAGGACACACGTGTTTGGACACAGAATAAAAGAACAGGATATCACCTGATGAATGTCTGACACAAAAAGATCTTCTTGACAGAAACATGTTGGGTTCGATGGTAAACACAACACATTATTTTATGTGAATGTTATATGTTGACACTGTTGTGTTTGTAAAAACAATTGTCCAAATGTTTTGTCTAATGTGCATTTGTGTATTGGATATATTCATAATCTGACCTGGAGATAGGGGGCACAAATAACAACAAAAAAATAAATAATAGTATTAAAAAATAAATGGTGTTACATTTTCTATGGTGTTTTGATTAAAATAAAAAAGTGTATTTTTTTATACAGAACCAAGTATTGTTATAGTGTGTTCTAAGAAACTGTATGTCACTTGAAATTTAAATGCATTAGGGTAGCATTGTTATGACTTCTTTGTTTGATGATATTGCAAAAGAAATGTCCCTAGACATTTGAGTCAGTATGGTTTCGCAATTGACCAGGCTTTTAGGAAAATAGGTTTCTTGGCCTGTATTGTATTGATGCAGTACATGGTAATGCAGACCAAGCCAACTTCTCATGTTCCGAACTCTGTGAGAAGACCACCCTTGTGCACTCTTTCGAGGAATACCTGTGGCTGTGTTGACTGCATGGCTGAAGCTTTTCGCATGCCACCAATGAGCATTGCAGTGTTGGTAAAACATGTAGTTGTCATTTTGCATTCAAGCTGCCACTAAGAGAAACTGCAACTTATACGGTAATCAGTATATTTTCCCACTTGCAGTGCTAATGTTCTATTAAAAGCCATGGAGTATTAGGTATAGCTTGCCTATGACAATGCACTGCTTTATCTGTGGAGGATGGTGCAGGGGAACCCCTGTGTACCTCCTCTGTGACCAGCATCGCATGGTGAGTGGTGACTCCCGGCCCCCATCACAAACACCTCCAAGTCCACCGGGGGCTTTGTCACATATCCCTCTTACTTCAGAACATCTTGAAAGGGTAACATAGGTAGGATGGACTACATAACAATATCTATGTCTTAAGACAAGGTAACAAACAGGCATCTGCTCAAGACAGAGAAATGTACTTGTAGTCCACTCTACCTTTGTGACAAGACAAAAGTATATTGCTGTGCTGCCTATCTAAAAGGGATAGACTAGCAGAAAAATGAGTCCTAGCACTTATTCCTTCCTAAGGTTATGGGCCTCATTACGGCTTTTGCAGTAGCCATGCCGCTATTGGCGGCATTGCTGCCACCAAAAATGGGTCTGGGTTCCCAGAATGAGGAATTACCGGGCCATTCCGAGTTTGGAGGGCCCGGTAATTCCTCCCTCTGGGAACCCGGGCCCGGACCTTCCCCATTCCCATCTGAGCCCCCATAGGGCTCAATGGGAATGGGAGCTGGAGCTAATAACGGGCCGATTACAACCGGCCCGTTGTTAGCTCCCTGGTCCCCTCGCGGGACCCGGTAAGAACACCTGGTTTTGCCAGTCGTCCTTACCGGGTCCCGCGAGGGGATCTCATAATTTTGCGTAATAGGTTTAACGGGTCTGCCTCCATTAGCGGAGCCTGTTAACCCATTAGGCAAAAGTCGTAATGAGGTCCTATGTCTAGAGGGCATACCGCCCTATTCTACCGCAATTAGACCCGCACATAGGGTGACATACTAAAAGCAACATCTATATGAAAATACACCAGGAGGGATTTTTGTTATTTGTTTTACCCACATCTGAGTGTGTGTTGGCAATAGACAATAGACTTGCTAAATACTAAAACAAAAATTGATTTCCCTCTAGACGTATTCTTAGGAAAGAATGCATTCTAGGACTTGTTTTGTATGCTACTCTATCCCTTTTCGATTGGCGGAACACCACTGCAATTTAGGTGCAGTATGTCCATTAAGAATAGACTCGTTTTCATTCCTGAGGGATAGTATTAGTGACACTTGGCAAAGTATAACAAGTTTTCCCTTTTCTGGTGGTACCATTTAATGGCTATGCATTCAAATTCATGCATCACATAGTCTCTTTCTCAGGAGAAGAGCTTCCTGTTTCTATCGAAATTGGACTGTTCAAACCCATTTCTATTTTATGAAAGAACAACCCCATGTCACACCCTAGAGCAGTGGTCTTCAAACTTTTTTGGCCTGGGCACACCCTGAGTAAAATGTGGGCAGACCGGACCCCCCCAAAATGCCAAATGGACAGTATGTATTGTGTGCTGTCACCGCACCCTACTCCCAGTATAGACCCTGGCTCCCCCATCTGCTCCCATCACAGTTTGCTGGACTACCTCATACCACTCCTACCCAGTCCCTGGGCTCTCCCCACCCCATCACACACCCTGGGCTCTGTCCACCCTGCTCCCACCACTATCCCATGGTTCTCGCCTATCCTGCTCCCACCACTGTCCCTGGGCTCCCCCCATCCCATTCCCAACACAATCCGAGGGCCAGTGGCGGCTGGTGAATTTTTTAAGTGAAGGGACATAACTATTTCCCCCAAAAATGCCATAGCGACGAGCGCAGTGAGGAAGCCCAAACCAATCAAGGGTGGTTTGGGGGGTTTACCCACTGTGAATTTATTTTTAAATAATGGGTGAAAATGTTGCATTGTAGAGCATTTTTTTTCTTCCAATGGGTAAATAGCCAAACAGTTTGCAATTGGTGCTGGATGGCCCAGGGGGCAGGCATGACATTTTTTTACTGGACATCTATGATGGATGTCCAGTAAAAAGATACCATCCCTGTCCCCTCTGCCCCACTGGGCATAACACAATCAACATCATTATGTGTGTATGCAAGGCGCTGGGGTGCCAAGGGGTAAAGCATGGTATTTTTGACTGGATTTCTATGATAGAAATCCAGTAAAAAAAAATCCATCCCTGTCTCCTGGGCTCCACAGCGCCTCAGAAGGAGAGCTGATGTTGGCAGGTGGGTAGGGGGACTGTGCAACAAAGGCATTTAGGAATTTTTTAAAATGCCTTTGTTTTACAACCCTCCTTCCCCCTCTATCCACAACTTGCCAAAATAAGCTCAACGGACCAAAACAAACTAACACACACACACAAATTCATACAGCAATCACTCTATCATTCACACGAGCCTCTATCACCATACACTCACTCATAACACAAGCATACACGCATTCATACACATGTTACATTTTAAAAAAATCAACATACACGTACCTTCTGTATTGGCCTGTGTATGGGTGCTGAAACGCCCTTCTCCAGGCTGCTCTGTCCATATGTGCGAGGAGGCACAGGAACTCCCCCTCGCACGTAAAGACATGCAGTGCCCCAGCCAGCATTTCCAATGAGCTATGCAATGCTGACGAAGAAAAACACCCCAGTCTTGCATGGCTCAGTGAGCATGTGTGGCTGGGGAACTGAACTGAAAAAGGGAAATAGTGTTTCCCTTTGACTGTTCAGCCATCCCAGGAGCACTCCCTCAGCTGGAAAAAGCAGCTGAGGGAGTGCTCATTGTTTCATAGGGTTGGCTCGTTAGCTCCTCCATAATGGGTGAGAGGGCCACTGGGCAGACGCCCCCTCGCCATTATGGATGAGCTGCCAGGCTCAGACTGGCGTATAGGGCAATAAGGCAATGCCTTTACCAAAAATGCAAAATACTAGTGTGGGCCAGTCAAAATGGAACACCTTGGCCACCTTGGGGAGGTGTGGCTTGGCGCCGATGAGAGCGGACACCTAATAGCAGCACTCTACTTCAATGGGATTTATGATATAAATATTCTAACTTAACACACCTCATTTATGCATTCCTGGTGCCCTGTCCTGTTGTTGGTGAGCAGCCTGTATTCCAAAGCACTTTGGTGAAGTTTGCGCTCTCCTCTAATCGCATGTGGAACGTCGGGAGGGCCAGGCCTAAAGCCGCATCATCCTGTGATCTTCAAGCCGACGTCTCCTGTCAGCTTGTCAGCAGCTGAAACGCCAGGAACACGGTATGCATCAGGAGAGCAGTTTTCACTCAAAACAAGGTTTTTTCTTTCTTTTTTTTTCCTTGCTGCATTATCCCTACATTTCTTGCCTTAATGCATAGATACATGAAAGAAGTAAATAATGTTTAAGTTTACTTCACAAAAAGAAGGAGAACAGGAATAAAACATATAGTTCTATAAATATTTGAATCCAGTTCAACCATATGGACATATTTGAATATTTATCCAGCAATTTACAGAGTAATTCATAGAATTTCGCACAAAAGTGGCGCACGCTGCTGGCGCACAGTGTGCGAGTGCGAATGTCTGCGCCAGCCGCGTGCACTAAAATCGATTTCCGTGCACAGCGTATTCATGGATTTTAGCCTCCAAAACCAGCCGTGGTGCAGAGTGGCGCAGCGACACTGCATCTGCGCCAGTTACGCCCGAAGAACGCCCTTGCGCAAGGAAAAGCCATCAAAATTCCTAATTCAGCGCAAAGGGCTGCGCTAACCCTGGACCAGTTTACAGGGCTGCCAAACAGCAAACACCAAACGGGGAACGTGTATTACTGGGGTGCACGTGAAGTTTCACACGCGAAAGGGCCTGTGCGTGTGGGGTACGTGTATTAATGGGGTTCGCGGAAAGTTTCACACACGATTTCAGCAGGGTACGTGTATTACGGGGTTCGCGGGAACTTTCACATGCGAAAGGGCCTGTGCGAGTGGGGTACGTGTATTACGGGGGTGCGTGGGAAGTTTCACACGCGATTGGGCTGGGTACGTGTATTTCAGGGGTGTGCGGGAAGTTTCACACGCGAATGGTATGTGTACGTGTATTTCAGGGGTGCGCGGGAAGTTTCACACGCGATTGGCCTGGGTACGTGTATTTCGGGGGTGCACGGGAAGTTTCACACACATTTGGGAGTGGGTACATGTATTTTGGGGGTGCGCTGGAAGTTTCACACGCGATTGGGCCTGGGTACGTATATTTCAGGGGTGCGCTTGAAGTTTCACACGCAATTGGGCTTGGTACGTGTATTTCAGGGGTGCACGGGAAGTTTCACACGCGAAAGGACCTGTGTGAGTGGGATACGTGTATTACGGGGGTGTGCAGGAAGTTTCACATGCAATTGAGCTGGGTACGTGTATTTCAGCGGTGCGCAGGAAGTTTCACATGTGAATGGCCTGGGTACGTGTATTTCAGGGGTGCGTGGGAAGTTTCACACGCGATTGGCCTGTGTACGTGTATTTCAGGGGTGCGCAGGAAGTTTCACACACGATTGGCCTGGGTACGTGTATTTCGGGGTGCGTGGGAAGTTTCACATGCGATTGGGCTTGGTACGTGTATTTCAGGGGTGCGCTGGAAGTTTCACACGCGATTGGCCTGGGTACGTGTATTTCAGGGGTGCGCGGGAAGTTTCACACGCAATTGGCCTGGGTACGTGTATTTCAGGGGTGCGTGGAAGTGTCACACGCGATTGGCCTGGGTACGTGTATTTCAGGGGTGCGCGGGAAGTTTCACACGCAATTGGAGTAGGGTACATGTATTACCGGGCTGCGCATGAAGTTTCACAGGCGATTTTGCTGTCAGAGCGGGGAACGTGTATTTCGGGGGTGCGCGGGGAGTCCCATATGTGAATTGGCAGTGTGGATCCTCCCATGTGTCCCCTCTACCCCCTCCACGGCCCCTGCAGGCAGCCCACACCACAGGGGACTACCCCTCACCCCTGGTCATGTCCCGCAGGCAGCACATCCACCATGGGAATGCCCCCCAGCCAAGCCACATGTCACGTTGCAATATGATCACTAACTCATGTCTCCCAGCACCCCCACCCCCCAGCAGTGCAGGGCACCTGCCAGCAGGCCCCCACACATGTCCCCCAGCACCCCCACCCCCCAGCAGTCAGGGGCACCTGCCAGCAGGCCCCCACACATGTCCCCCAGCACCCTCACCCTCCAGCAGTCAGGGGCACCTGCCAGCAAGCCCCCACACATGTCCCAGGCATGTCCCCCTGCACGCCCACCCCCCAGCAGTCAGGGGCACCTGCCAGCAGGCCCCCGCACATGTCCCCCTGCACCCGCACCCCCCAGCAGTCAGGGGCACCTGCCAGCAGGCCCCCACACATGTCCCCCAGCACCCCCAGCAGTCAGGGGCACCTGCCAGCAGGCCCCCACACATGTCCCACACATGTCCCCCTGCACCCCCACCCCCCAGCAGTCAGGGGCACCTGCCAGCAGGCCCCCACACATGTCCCCCTGCGCCCCCACCCCCCAGCAGTCAGGGGCACCTGCCAGCAGGCCCCCACTCATGTCACACACATGTCCCCTTGCACCCCCACCCCCCAGCAGTGCAGGGCACCTACCAGCAGGCCCCCACTCATGTCCCACTCATGTCCCCCTGCACCCTCACCCCCCATCATTGACAGGCACCTGCCAGCAGGCCTTGACACATGTCCCCCAGCCAACACGTCATCACAATCCAGATCCCTGGCTCTTATGGCCACACAAATCCCACCCCACAGCACCCCAGTCCAAACACCCAACCAAGCTTTACATCCACTCCTAATTGAAATCCCCATTACATGATAGATCGCAAATAAGCAGTATGCGCATGAGTACAAGTCTGTCCGACCCAAACAATGGCAACACATGACTGAGAAAACCCATATTGTGACATGCATGAAACCAATGAGAGAAGACCACACATTGAAGTAAGAATCAAAAATCTAATCAAGTCAAAATGAAGGGAATGAAATAAAAACATGCAATAATGCCAATAATAATGAAAATGCAGCATGTTCCAAAAAATGATTAAAAAAATGAGAATCCAAATTAATCCAAATGAAAATGTGTCCAAAGTCACCGTCCAACAAAGCAAATCCAAAGGGAAAGAAAAACGTAATATCCATTGCTCCATGGTGAAGAAAAATAAAGATAAAGGAGAAAAATCAAATGTAAAACTATGTAAAAATAGCAAATCCAGGGTCCATGAGCCCAACAACATAAATGAAACCTACAATGAAACCTACCTAATGACTAACTATATACACAAATGTGGGGCATAGTCCATGCTCCCCAAAGGAAAGAAAAAAGAAATGAAACTTAACACTAATGAACTATATACAATGGCGGCGGGCAAGTCCAACGGCTCACTTGTTGATGTCATGGGCCAGGGCATCATCGAACTCCTGTTCAATGTCTTGGAGGCGGGCCTGTTCTCTGGCCCGAGGTCTTGCAGGGATAATGCCATGTCCACCTCCAACTCCCTGCGAATTCCCTCGAGGCACTCAGCCCGCCTCAGCGCCCTGCGCATGGAGTTCTCCGCCCTGACCATCGTGAGCCATGCCTCCTCCGCCCGCCGCCGCTCCGCACCTATCTGCTGGCCCAACTGCTGCCACACGGAAGACACTCCCATTCCAGGGTCCTCCTGCCCTCCGGCCGATGCCTGCCCCTCTGATGTAGATTGCCCCGAGCCATGATGCCTCCCATGTTGAGCCTGCCGCTGCCTCCGACGCAACTGCCTCTGCCTGCACGACTGCATCTAGGCTGATGGAATACACCGACGCCGTCATGCACGTGCCCTGCTCGATGATGACGGCACATCCTCCATATGCTGGGGTCCAGTTGCTGTGGTGTCCACTCCTGCTGGACCTCTGACTCCCGACTGTGGCAGGGATGGGATCCCCACCGAGCTGGCTGTGTTGGTCAGGGCAGGTCCACAGGGGGCTCTGGTGGCATCTGGGCTGGAAGACGGCATGGAGAACGACTGGCGCATAGTCTCCACAGAGGAGGAGAGGGCCGCCAGAGTGGCCGACACATGTACAAAACCCCCGACTATGGACACTCCCAACTGGGCCACGTTGGCACGCTGCTCTTCGTGATGACGTGTGTGCTCCCCCCGGGAAGCACAAACGTCATAACGAATGTCACGCGTGCGCAACGCGACACCAATAAGGACCTTCTCCATATGGCCAGGGGTCCTCTCGTCCGTAGAGGAGTGTGAGATGACATGGACATCCCCCCTACCTGCGGACGGGCCTGGGATGGGGCATTCCTGCTGGTGCATGGTGGTGCAGTCACAGGGTGAGGGACAGCGACATGCACAGGCCCCTCCGCGGTGACCTGTGCTGCCTCCTGCCCCTGGCCCTGGACTGCACCACTTGCACCAGTGGTACCACCCCCATCAGGCCCCATGTGCGGCTCAGTAGCGACCTCCTCCTCCTCTGTGGAAACCACCAACCTGGATGGCTCCACAACATCTTCCGCTGTTGCAAGCCCCTGTGGGGGCTCACCCACCCCTTCCGCTGCAGCTGTAGTGGCAGACGCAGCACCAGTCGCCTCATACCCGGACAATGGTAAATTCTGGGAGGGTGACTGGGCCTTGCGTCGCCAGCCGGTGGGGGCATCCCCGCCGCTTAGCTCCACAGCGCCGCCTCCGCCCTCTTCATCACTTGCCGCTGTGTAGAGGGAGACATAGAACACAAGCATCAGGGTACTATACAATGGTCCCCTAGACAGGAAGCAATAGCAGATGAGTGGCACTGTCAAACATCACTTCCATCATGTCCCTCCAAAACACATGGGTCAGTGCAGGCAAAACACATGCAGTAACAGGCATGGCGCATGCTATGAACATTAGCATACATGTCCAATGGACTCTTCAAACATACAATGCTGGTGTGAAACTCACATGCATCATGGGTCATGCCCATCACATGTACACACTTCACCCTAGTTTCATCCATCTGGCCTCGTACACCACAGACACAGTGGATACAAGGATGAGTAAATGCATCCATGGCATTTCCAAGTCACAGACACACAAGTCAGACACACAGACATGGACACCATACATGTCCATGACAGCAGCACCCATCTCTCACACCCCATCCATGTCAAATAACAGAGACAGGCATGCATTAATGTGTGCATTCCCCATGCTGCTCCGCATGTTGCATTGTAACACATGCATCAACCATGTGGTTCACACATTACTGGTCTCACATGCATGACCATGATGTCCCTGCACACACACACATACGTACATGGCCTATGTCACACATACAGGCAAGTATCAGACAACCAGCACCCTGCAACATGCCCTGTCTCACACAGCAATGCTTGGCCACTTACCACTCAACTCCGGACGGGTCTGCCTCTGAAGGATCTGGGCGTGGAGCGCTGGGCCTACGCGTTCCAGGACCCTCATCTGTATGGTACTCATGCTGCCCCGGCCCCCTTCCATGAGGCGCCGGGCCTTTACGAGGGGCCTGGACCTCAAGTCCTCCCAGCGCTTCTTGACATGTTGGTAGTTGCGGGTTGCCACCCCCTCCGTGTTGATGGCAACCACTGCGTCATCCCAGATCCTCTCCCGGCCTTCCTTGTTGGAGCGTCTTGTTCTGAAGAGGGTATCATAATGCCCCTGGACATGCTCCACCAGGACACCAACTTCGGTGGCAGTGAAGCTGGTGGCCCTCTGCCTCTCTGGCTGGGGGTTGCCAGTGGTGCCAGATGGAGATGTGCCCGACATGGCAACCCCAGAGGCAGGAGTGGGTGGGCAACTGGGTCCTGGGGCTGGGCTGTGGAGCGATGGAATCCCAGTCAGGAGTCTTCTGTTCCAGCAGGGGTGGCCACAGCAACTGCATCCCTGCAGATGGCTGACGTGCAGGCACCAAATAGCAGGGCACGTGGGCAGCAGGCAATCAGGCAGCAGCAGATGGCAGGTGGGAGCGTGCTTGGGGCTCTGGGGGGCAGTAATTCGGCCTTCTGGGCAGGAGCGTGGTCTTCCGTGTGTGAGTGCATGGCCAGCTTGATACGGAGTGATTTGGCACGTGAAAATTTTGCACGTCAGCGTGTAATTCGAGGAAAAGCCCTTAGCGCATAAGCGCATCAGCGCACGTATGCGATTTCATTGGACCAAAGGCCCTTAGCGCGTCTGTGACGTAACACACGCGGGTGTTTCCCTCATAGCACGTGATGACAAAGCACACGTGCAAAACTGCACGTCCGAGTGTCAGCGCGTGTAATTAGAGGAAAGGGCGCGTACACGCGTAAGTGATGTGTACGTGTGGGCCGGTTTAAAAGATACATGTAGGACGCCATTTCCTTGTACGTGCTTTTTGTGGAGAGCGAGTGGGTGGATTCTGTACTTCTTGTTGGTTCACACGCGATTACTTCACAGCGTTTCAAGTTCGAACTCCCTGTTAGCTCTGACAGCTTTCATTTTTCTACTTTTTTTGGGCCTGTTTCCTCAAACAGTGTTCACTTCTCCTTTTGTCCTGTCTCCTCAGAAAGCGTACAATTCTTCTTTTGGCGGGGGTGTTGCCAACACGCACACGCGCATATTTTTCACGTTCTTTTTCCAGGCAGACGGTGAGTTCCGCACGTACTTAGCAACTGTGCTTGCCCCGTGTTTCAGGTACCACTTCAGAGGTCATTGTAGGCTGCGTGTGTCACACGTACGCTTATTTTTTTGTTTCTGGGTGCCACAGCGTAGTGCGGGTTCATTTTTCCACGCACGTGGTCTACAAGGGGTTGCGTGCATGTTTATTTTTGGTTTTGGGCTGCCTGTGCTTTGTGTGACCCGTCATCTTCCCCCAGGGGTCACAGACAGACTTGTTAGAGCACTAGGGTACGAATTCCATCTAGTACCCTACCACTTTGACTCCCAATTGCCCAGGACAATAGTTTACTGCTCCTCCCATACGCACAACAACATCAGTGCCATGGTTGGGAGGTGACCAAGCGGTAAGGGAGGCAAAGGTGGCTGACCTTCAAAAGGTGGACGTGGTGGGCACGGTAGGGGACGTGGCCGGGATTTGCAGGGTACCCCTATAGCCCCATGTGTGGTGGACCAATCTGGGACACCCATGACCCCCCCCCCCCCATGGTTGAGGGAAACGTGGCTGCGGCCATCCCAGCTCAGCCCTTGTTGGACCAGCCCATTGTGGCACCTGACCTGGCACAGGATGACTCCCTGGCTGACTTCCAGGTCAGCAAGTCTAAGCCATGTGTGGCGGTGCAAGTTGTCACCAAGCCACATGGATTCGGGGCAGCTATGTCATCTGCTGCCCCAAGTATGCAGGGTGGTGAGGCTGCAGGGGTAGCTGCAGTTCCATCCGCCCCAGCTCTGACTCTCCCAGCCAGGACAGTGTCGGTCCTGGTTCATCATACTGATGTTCCCCCTGCCAACATCACACTTCAGACAATGCCTGCACCAAGTCCTATGTTCAATGTGCATTTGCACACTCCAACAACCCAGTCCACCAGTGATTCTGCCCCTACTGATCAGAGCAGCGTTCGCCACTCTGGCTCTGCTCCACCTTCTAAAAAGAGGAAGAAGGGTGCTCTGGCACGACAGGCTGAGACCCCAGGCACGGCTACACACTCCGGTACCTCAAGGAAGCCTTGCTTCAATGATTCGGAACTTGATGCACTTGTGAGCTATCTGTTGCAACGTAGCCACGAAATGATGGTGACTGCAGGGTCCAAGACCACACCTGGTCAACGTAAGGCACACTGGCAGACCATCGCCAACCACCTAAGTGCCCTTGGATTTGTGAGGCGCTCAGCTGATGATTGCTACAAGCGGTGGAACGACCTGAAACGCAGAGCAAAGAACAAGCTGGCCTCAAGTCATGCCGCTACTCTGGTGACTGGCGGTGGGTCTCCACAAGAGGACAACGAACTCACTGAACATGAGTCTGTTGCTGGGACCTTCATCACAGAGGAACAGATCCGAGGTGTGGGAGAACTACCCGATTATGACACAATGTCCGGTGAGTGCCCATGCGTGTGTGTGTAATGCATGTGTATGTTGTTTGGGTGACGGGTTCTGATTGAGTGTCAGGTGAGGGTGTGTGTGACTGAGTAGTATGGGTCACTCATGTGCTTCATCCAAAACATTTTGCGGCTTTGAATTTGGGTGTGACACGATCCCTTCTGCCCACAGTAGTAATTTAGCGCAACATTACGGCAGTTGCCCTTGAGGTGGCATCATGCAACAATATTGTTTGTATTTTTCAGTGTTCTTTCAGGCTGATTGTTTCAATTCTCCCACTTTTGCAACACATTCCTCAGCCCTATTGTGACATATGTGACATGCTTCTGTCATTGAAGAACCCCACATTGGCCCACATGTGTCACCTTGGTAGTTGAATGATTTAACCATTCAGGCTGAATGAGTATTGTCCTGATCACATGATGATTTTGGGCCTGTTTGAATGTGGAACATGCTAGTTGTTTCCTGTCATGTTGAAGTGCACAACCATTGATGTGTACATGGCCCTGCAATCACTGTATTTTTGTACACTGGATGTGTTGCAGTGTGTGGCACTTGGTCTATCTTTTCACACTATGTGGCATTTTCATCTCTTCATGTCCATCTCACATGGATGGGTGACAGTACTCATTCACTGACATATAGATGTACTTGTGGAATGTACCATGGCTATGGTACATGCCATCTGTGTGATGGCATGTGTCATTTATGTGTATAGGACATGCCACTCACAGGCCAATGTGTGATGGCAGTGCTACCCAGCATGTAGCAAATGTGTTGCTCTTCCATCTTGGCGTCATCAGTGTCTGACCTTTGCCTCCCCTTCCAACTCTGTGACAGTGCATGCCTGGGAGGGTTATAGTCATGTGGGACATGTGTAAATCATGTACTGGTTTTGTAGCTTGTCAGGCCTATTTGTGTGCTATGGTGCTAATGCCTGTTTCCATTTTTTGTCTTTCATGTTTTTGCAGGGGATGACGCACTTGATGCTGTTGAGGTTGAGGAGATGGTGCAGACCCAGGAGGAACCTGAGGCACAACCGGCCACCAGTGGGGGACGTGGTGTGGTGGTGGGTGAGAACCCACTCTTGCTGCAGACGATTCTGTCGAGGGGTGTCTCTGGGTGCACCTCCCCAGACCTCTGTTCAGGTGTTGATTCGGATGATGAGACCTATGTGGCGTCGCAGGGGTTCTGTTCTGTCCAACTCACCTGCACCAGGGGTAGAACCCTCTATGGGGATGTCAGTGTTGGTTAGTCAGCCTTTGGCGGTTACGGGTGCAGGGTCACACTCCATAACATCTGATCCTGTTCCTGGGCCAGCAGATCAGAGGGGGAATGCAGTCCTGCAGCCTCAGGCAGTGCCGGCACAGCAAGGCGCAGATCGCCTTGCCCCAAACAGGTGTGGTGCCCGCCGACGTGGTGGCCGTATGCCACCAGGCAATACCGCATGGGAACAATCCATGTACGGTATGGCAACCCAACAGGCAGCATCAGTTGAGATGATGGCTCAAGCAATGGAGAGGGTGGCTACTTCCATTGTCCCCCCTGAAAGGCAGATGGAGCAACTACAGCAGGCAACAGACTCCATTTGCCAATCACACAGGGAGGACATGTTGCCGTCCAACAGGGACAGACGGGCGGCACTGGAGACCCAGGGCCACAGGGAAGCCCTGAGGGTAGAACTCCATCGCCTCAGGGAGACTCTTGTTGACCTTGAGACTTCCACTAACTTGAGGACAGAACAGCAGCTGGAGCGGCTCACACGTCCGCTCTCAGCTGAGATGCAGGCAACTAGGGAGGAGATCCGGGCATCACATCAGGTGCTGCATGGGGATCTCTGCACTATAATCCTCCAGAACGAGACCTTCCACACCCGCATGCTTGCTGCCATGGAGGACCATACCACGGCTTTGCATGGGCTGCCTCCCATAGCACCACCACCTCCTGTGGCAGCAGCAGAGGGTAATGAGAGCGACAGCAGCAGTTCTCCCACATTGGCATAGCCGTGCAGGCCCTGAGCACATGGAGGTGTTTTTTTCCCAACATCCACACAGGCGGCTGTTGGTGCGCACCCTGTCCTCGGACCTCCCCCCCTGGCCCCCACATGGCCATTTTTGATTTTTGATTTTTTATTTTTTTATTTTTTATTTTTGATTATTTTTTAACAGTGTGTTGCCTTGTGTGGCTCCCATGGGCATCCACTGTATTCCGGCTGGGCACATGCAGGCTTGTCCTGAGTTTGGGTTCGATGCTTGGGTTCGTGAGACACACACCCTCCTGCTTCCCGTTTCCATGGGTTTGCAAAGGGTGTGACCAAGTGACAGTGATGTACACAGTGATGTTGGGCTCCCATGAGCTGTGTGGGCAGTCTGTAGTCAATACTGTGTAGACATTCCTTGTGTATATTGTTGTTGTATTGTACACTGCATGTTGGAATTATGTATGCTTCTGCTTCCATGTCTCCCTCTGAATTTGCAGGTTCATTCCTCATGTCTCATGTCTTCACAAGGCCGTCTACTTTGGAGATGGAGTTCATGTTGTATGCAGTACACAGACAAGTTTTGAAGCCTGCAAGACTACAGTTGGAAGGGGGCGATGTGGTGGCATATTCAGGTTGTAAGACTACGACTACTTTAAATGAGTACTGTCATGTTTTAGTTATGTTTGAGCTTGTGTAGCTGCATTGTATTGTTGGTAAGTATTTGGTCATGTGTGTTGTTAGTTCAACATTACTGGGAGCATATTGTGTATGGCCAGTTTCCATTAGGGACGATGTACTTTGTGACACTTGTGTCAGGTTTGCTTTGTTTGCTCTCACATAGCATGACATGCCATGGTGTGTTGGGTGGTGGTGCTGGGGAGGGGTTGGGTTCTCATGTTGTAATTTGCAAGGGGGTAATGCACTTAGCAGCATATATGTCTTTTGATGACACAGCATTGGTGGTGTTTCTGTAGGTAGGGATGCACACATTGTGACACTTCCGGGTGACTAATCTCAGGCTGGTATGGTTGTGACAGTTGACTGTCCCTTGTGTCATCATCGATTGTCAGCTGGTATGTGGCAGGGCTGTGTGCACTCCACAGGGGTGTGATTCTAAGTGAAGTAATTAGCCACCAGCTGCTTTTGGGCTGCCTCAGTCCGTATCCCTTCCCCTCCCATGCGCAGCGGGCGTGCATGTGGTTGTGGATGTGGGGGCACCACCATGTCCACCGGCAGGCCCCGGCGTGTTGCAACATTGTGCAGGACACATGCTGCCACTATGATCCTGCAAACTACTGGGGGAGCGTATAACAGCTGCCCGCCAGAACGGTCAAGGGAGCGAAAGCGTGACTTGAGCACTCCGAATGTGCGCTCCACTATGCCCCGGGTTGCAATATGGGCTGTGTTGTATCTTACCTCGCGTTGCGTGGTGGGGTTCCGAATTGGCGTCATCATGTGGGTGCTCAGAGGGTAGGCACTGTCCCCTGGAGAGGTGGTGATGGGTATCATTAGTAGGGTTGTGACATTACTCAGCATCTGGCATGCATGCATGTGCTGTGGCATTTATACTCACCAAGCAGCCATGTATCGCCATGCCGCCCAACTTCTAGGTCCCGCTTTAGGGTTGAAATTCTGTAAATGAAACTGTCGTGGGTGGACCCTGGATAGTTGTCATATACTGAGGTGATGATTCCCTTGGCATCACATACTACCTGGACGTTGATGGAATGCCAGTGCTTGCGGTTTCTATAGATGTGCTCTGATGCCCTGGGGGGACGTAGAGCCACATGGGTGCAATCAATGGCACCTAGGACTTTGGGGAATTGTGCCACCCCGTAGAAATCCTGGACGGCAGCCTGCCTTTCTGCAGGTGTTCTGGGCAGGTATATGTGCCTGCGGACTGATGGGTGTGCAGTCATGATGGCCAAGACCTGGTGTAGGCAGCGTGACTGTGTGGCCTGTGACACCCCCCCACTATGGCACTTGTCCGCTGAAATGATCCGGTGGCCAAAAAGTGCAGTACATTGAGGACCTTCTCCAGGGGGCTGAGTGCTTGGGAGCAGAGGGTGGGTGATGTGAGGTCATACTCCCACTCACTGACCAGGTCTAGTATTATGTGAGGTGGAAACCTGTACCTCCCATATACCTGGTCATCAGGCATGCCAAAAAGGCTGGTTATGGGTGTGAAAATTCTGGGCCTGACTATCCTCCTCCTCCTCCTGCGGTATCCCACGACCACTGCTGCTAGGAATGGTATGTTCATTCTGGCGTCTGAGCTTGCTTGTTGTTTGTGCGCACTTTTATGCTACGCGGGTCCACGTACGCCTGCTTCCTGCTGGCGTATGTGTTTCCGGATTAGCGCGCCTTTTTTGGTGCGTGCATGAGGGCGCTCCGCGCATTTGCCTCCTGTACTTCCCTGCCCACCCCAGTAATACACGTACCCCGCTCGCCCAGGCCCAATCGGGTGTAAAACTTCCCGCGAGCCCCTGAAGTACACGTACTCCGCTCGCCCAGGCACAATCGCGTGTAAAACTTCCCGCGAGCCCCTGAAGTACACGTACCCCGCTCGCCCAGGCACAATCGCGTATGAAACTTCCCGCGCACCCCCTAAATACATGCTATTTTTGACACAGCGGGTGTCCGTTTTTGTCGTGTACCCCTTTGCACATCATTTGTCCTAGAGGGCCACAGTATGGGACATTCATCAGAGCTGTATATAGAGGCCTTTTGTTTGTTTTTTTTAATGCGCAGGGACGCTACCGTGTGGCGGACATGTGTTGATGTACATAGTTGACTTTTGGGGTTTGTGTCATGAGATTGCCATTTCACTGCTGGGGGGTGGGGGTGCAAGGGGACACGAGTGGGGGCATGCTGGCTCGTGCCCTGCACCTCTGGGGGGTGGGGGTGCAAGGGGACATGAGTGGGACATGAGTGGAGGCCTGCTGGCAGGTGCTCTGCACTGCTGGGGGTTGGGGGTGCAAGTGGACATGAGTGGGACATGAGTGGAGGCCTGCTGGCAGGTGCCCTGCACTGCTGAGGGGTGGGGGTGCAAGGGGACATGAGTGGGGGCCTGCTGGCAGGTGCCCTGCACTGCTGGGGGGTGAGTGTGCAAGGGGACATGAGTGGGGGCCTGCTGGCAGGTGCCCCTCAGTGCTGGGCTGTGGGTGTGCAAGGGGACATGAGTAGGGGCCTGCTGGCAGGTGCCCCTCAGTTCTGGGGGGTGGGTGTGCAAGGGGACATGAGTGGGGGCCTGCTGGCAGGTGCCCCTCACTGCTGGGGGGTGGGTGTGCAAGGGGACATGAGTGGGGGCCTGCTGGCAGGTGCCCCTCAGTGCTGGGCTGTGGGTGTGCAAGGGGACATGAGTGGGGGCCTGCTGGCAGGTGCCCCTCAGTTCTGGGGGGTGGGTGTGCAAGGGGACATGAGTGGGGGCCTGCTGGCAGGTACCCCTCAGTTCTGGGGGGTGGGTGTGCAAGGGGACACGAGTGGGGCCTGCTGGCACGTGCCCTGCACTGCTGGGGGTGGGGGTGCAAGGGGACATGAGTGGGACATGAGTGGGGGCCTGCTGGGAGGTGCCCCTCAGTGCTGGGGGGTGGGTGTGCAAGGGGACATGAGTGGGGGCCTGCTGGCAGGTGTCCTGTACTACTGGGGGGTGGGTGTGCAAGGGGACATGAGTGGGGGCCTGCTGGCAGGTGCCCCTCAGTGCTGGGGAGTGGGTGTGCAAGGGGACATGAGTGGGGGCCTGCTGGCAGGTGTCCTGTACTGCTGGGGGGTGGGGGTGCAAGGGGGCATGAGTGGGACATGAGTGGGGGCCTGCTGACAGGTGCCCCTCAGTGCTGGGGGGTGGGTGTGCAAGGGGACATGAGTGGGGGCCTGCTGGCAGGTGCCCCTCAGTGCTGGGGGGTGGGTGTGCAAGGGGACATGAGTGGGGGCCTGCTGGCAGGTGTCCTGCACTGCTGGGGGGTGGTGGTGCAAGGGGACATGGGTGGGGGCCTGCTGGCAGGTGCCCTGCACTGCTGGGGGGTGGGGGTGCAAGGGGACATGGGTGGGGGCCTGCTGGCAGGTGCCCTGCACTTCTGGGGGGTGGGGTGCAAGGGGACATGGGTGGGGGCCTGCTGGCAGGTGCCCTGCACTGCTGGGGGGTGGGGGTGCAAGGGGACATGTGTGGGGGCCTGCTGGCAGGTGCCCTGCACTGCAGGGGACTGGGGCTGCAAGGGGACATGAGTGGGGGCCTGCTGGCAGGGGCCCTGCACTGGTGGGGTGTGGGGGTGCAAGGGGGCATGAGTGGGGGCCTGCTGGCAGGTGCCCCTCAGTGCTGGGGGGTGGGGGTGCAAGGGGACATGAGTGGGGGCCTGCTGGCAGGTGCCCCTCAGTGCTGGGGGGTGGGTGTGCAAGGGGACATGAGTGGGGGCCTGCTGGCAGGTGCCCCTCAGTGCTGGGGGGTGGGTGTGCAAGGGGACATGAGTGGGGGCCTGCTGGCAGGTGCCCCTTCGTGCTGGGGGGTGGGATTGCAAGGGGACATGAGTGGGGGCCTGCTGGCAGGTGCCCCTCAGTGCTGGGGGTTGGGGGTGCTGGGGACATGAGTGGGGGCCTGCTGGCAAGTGCCCTGCACTGCTGGGGGGTTGGGTGGAGGGGGTCATGCGTTGGTGATCAGTAGTGCAAGCTGACATGTGGCTTGCCTGGGGGGCATGGCCATGGTGAATGAGCTGCCTGCGGGACATGATCAGGGGTGCAGGGAAGTCCCCTGTGGTGTGGGCTGCCTGCAGGGGCCGTAGAGGGTGTAGAGGGAACACCTGGGAGGACCCACACTGCCACTTCACGTGTAGGACTCCCCTGCACCCAAGATATACACGTACCCCACTCGCACAGGGCCTGTCGCGTGTGAAAGTTCCTGCGCACCCCCGAAATACACGTACCCCGCCCGCCCAAGGCCAATTGCATGTGAAACTTCCCGCGCACCCCAGATTTACATGTACCCAGGCCAATCGCGTGTGAAACTTCACGCGAACCCCAGGAATAAACGCACCCCACTCGCACAGGGCCTATCGTGTGTGAGACTTCCCGCGAACCCGAGATTTACACGTACCTAGGTCAATCGCGTGTGCAACTTTACGCGAACCCCAGGAATACATGCACAGGGCCTATCGCGTGTGAAACTTCCCGCGAACCCCAGATTTACACACACCCCGCTCGCCCAAGACCAATCGCGTGTGAAACTTCCCGTGCACCCCCAAAATACATGCACATGCTATTTTCCACACAGCGGGTGTTTGTGTTTGTCTCGTACCCCTTTGCAAGTCATTTGTCCTAGAGGGCCGCAGTATGGGACAATCATCAGAGCTGTATATACGTGCTTTTTGTCAGCGCACATTGTGGCGCCCATTTTTTTCATGCGCAGGGACGCTACCGCCTGCCTTCGTGTGGCGGACGTGTTTAGGCCTGTGCGCGTCTTCGCCCGTGCGCTGGTTTTCCCTATTCAATTCCATGCATACGTGCTGTAGGCGAGCGTGTGGGCGTTCCGCGCACTTGCCTCTTGTACTTCCCCCGTGATGCCCACATTTTCATGCGTTGTTCCTCATTCCGCGTGTCACACCCCGTGTTATGCCTACTTTTGTTATGTGCGCCGCACTATGTGCGCTTTCGCTGTGGCCCTAGCACACGCCGTTAGATGACCTGTGTGCTGGTGTGCACCACGCAGATTTTCAGCGCACATCCCAGATTTTACTCGCGCACAGACTTCCATGAATCGATGTGCGTGGGTTTTGCTGCGATTTTCGCACTTGCACTGCGATTCGCACGGTTTCGCATGCTTGCGCAGGAATTTTCAGCGCACATTAATTCCATGAATAGGCATATTAGACTGTTTCCTTGCTTATATTCATTTTCGTTTGAAAGTATATACTTGGATAAGGTACCTCTTATAAAATACAACATTCTTAAAGCAAGGTCTATCACAATCACCTCTCATGGATGACTTGTTCTGCATCTACAGAATTATATGAGCATCATCATATTATTTCATCTCACAAATTTGACATCACATTCTGCCTCATACTGTGTTTGCTCCTTCTTGCTGGAATTCAATCATTAATAATAGTACTCTAAGTTGTTGAGGTTATCTATCATTCCCATTCTATGGTCTTTTGAGTGCTATAATCTTCCTCTAATAATCTTGAGGCGGAGAAGGGAGAAGTTAAGAGATCTGTGACATTGCAAAGGAGAAATCTGATTGTGTTGAACTATTTTATCCTTACACTCCCATATTTATATGATATGGCTACTAAAAAAGGACAAACCAAAGAAACTTGTGGGTTGTCTCCCACTACCCTAAAGAGACAGAAGAGTTAATCTCTGGCACCCAAAGAAGATATAGCAGACCCAGTTATGCAGACGATTTTAGCAGAAATTAGAGCTTTGAAGCCCTTCATGGAGGATACAAATGCTAAACTGCAACTTCTTGATAATAAATGGTCTATTTTTGAATCTTGCATGAATGAAGTTGAAAAGTGAGTTAGCAATGCAAAATACATTTCTAATAAAGTCGCTAACTTAGAAGCACTGGTTGTCTCCCTACAGCAACAAACTTAAAACTTTGAAAATAGAAAGAGAAAAAACAACGTGTGCATTGTTGGCCTTCCAGAAGGAATTGAAAGAGATGGTCCTATTGCCTTTTTATACATATGTGTTCCTCAAATTCTTAGCCTACCGCCCTTGGTTCAACTCAACATCCAGAGAGCTCATCGAATTGACCTCAGTAACTCAGCCTCCAATTCTCGCAGTCCTTGCGGAACTCTGATTTTAGCCCTTCTTGACTTCACGCACATTACCCTCATCATGCAGAAAATCAAACCACTTAAACAGCTAACAAGGGAAGCTAAAGTTTTTATCACCTAAGATGTTTCCAAGATAATGGCTGCAAGAAGAAGAGAACTTCTAACTTTCCGACCTGCTTTAAGGCAATTAAATGCCAGGTATGGCATTATCCAAACTGCTATCCTGAAAGTCACTTTAAATGGGCACACCTCAACCCTTCAATACACAATGGATCTAAGACACTATAATCAATCTCACAAAAGGTTTGATATAGATACCTCTAACCACATCAAATGAATGAATTCTACAAAGATATGCATTTTCTTCATCTTAAAATTGAATTTGCCTCATCAGAGCAGAGACTGATGGGCCGTCATTTTTTCTTTTTTGGCTCTCCTTCCCCCATTTCTTCATTTCTGGACATGGATTGGTGTGGCGGGTTCCTGTTAGCCATCGTTCTTTGTGTCATTTTTGTATACAACTATTTTCTACCAATTTTCATGTCTTTTTTGTTTGTCTTACCCCCTTCCTGGTGTCTCACTCCTTTCATGTTATGCCTTATTTTGCTGGATATTAGTTTATATTTTCATGCTAACAGGTTTTTATGCTTGAAAGTTACTGTTTTATTCATACTTCGGTATATTTTTGCACATATTTACCCTTTTTCGTAAATTATGCCTCTTAATAATGTATCTTGGAATGTCAAAGGCTTACATAATCCCATTAAGAGACAACACATACTTTCACACCTCAACAGACCTAAGCCCTCTATTGCCTGTATACAAGAATCACATTTTTCAGTTGCTGAGGCAGCAAAACTTAAACAACATTGGGTAGGCCAGGTCTTTTCAAGCTCCGCCAACGGGAAAGAAAATAGGATGACCATACTCATTAATAAAACTCTCAAATACAAAGTTATATCTACGGAATATGATCAGTTGGGATGATGGGTTATTCTTAATATGCTAGTAGATTCCATAACATATACAATTCTTAATGTTTATGGACCTACCTCTGTAGATCCCTCCTTTTGGAAACAATTTAGAAATCATATACTTTTCAGTAACCCCCTCAACTTGATTGTATGTGGTGATTGTAATCAAGTTAGAGACCCATTTATGGATGGAAAATCTGATGTGTGGTACACTAACACTACCTCTCATTCACAATTTATTAACTTTATATTGGAACTTTATATTGGAATCTGGCCTTACTGACGCTTGGCGAATCCTACATCCCACTGACTCAGAATTGACCTTTTATTCTACATCCCATAACTCTTTCCAATGGCTTGATTATCTCTGTATCCCTAATTCTATGGTGAGTCTTCTACTCGATGCCCAGCTAGAATTCAGCACAATATCTGATCATGCTCCGGTGCACATTAAAATTGCTACTCCAATAACCTCTCATAACTCTCGTAGATGGAGATTCAACACTAGTCTATTAAATGATGCATCTTTTACACAATTCATCACAGAACAACACACTAACTATTTCCTTTAAAATAAAGATCAAGATACTTCCATCCCCAATAATTGGGATTGATATAACGCAGTTCACAGAGGTCATATTATATCTTATGTAGCGAATAAGAAGAAAAATCTTAAAGCTGAATCTGAGTTCATTCTCAGACGGCTTAAACCCTTAGAAATTCAATTTGCCCGCACTAATTCCTCTGCAGTCTTTAGGGACATTTTGAAATTAAGATTTCAATACAATAAACTTGTCACACAATGCTCTTGTTACAATCTACTTAAATATAAAGCCAAAATATACCAATTTTCCAATAAAACCAGTAAAACGTTGGCTTCATATCTTAAACTGAAGAGGGAGAAATCCAAAATTGTTGTTATTAAGGATCATTTGGGGAACAGAAAAATGTCTGATAAAGATATTGTGCATGTCCTTAAGACATTTTATTCCAAATTATACACTTCTGAAGCCCCTCCCAATAATCCTGCCATTAATAATGTTCTATACAACACACCTTGCGACTCCTACCCTAAAATTGATCTCTCTTCACTTAATGCTCCAATTACTGTACCTGAAATACATTTAGCTATTAAAAACCTTAATAAAGTTAAAGCCCCTGGTCCAGATGGCTCCCCTATTGATTTATTTGCCCATTTCTCATTAGTAAACTTTTCTCTCAATGTATTTCACATAACATAGCCCAAGGCTCTTTTTCAGAAGCTATGCCAATAGTATTCCCTAAACCTGATAAAGACCCGGAACTCCGCCAAAACTACCGCCCAATTTCCCTTATCAATGCTGACTGTAAGATTTATGCAAAAATCCTAGCCAATAGAATCCTCTATTTCCTACCTAATCTTCTTAAGCAAGATCAAGTAGGTTATGTAAAAGTTAGAGTATCATCATCCCATATTAGACTTTTTTTGGAATTCATAGATATTCTAAACAAATCAAATGATCCCTTAGCTGCGATAGCAATTGATGCTGAAAAATCTTTTGACAGAGTTGAATTGGACTTTATGTTCCAAGCACTGAAGTGGCATGGCTTTGGTCCCCTTTTTCTTTCCATAATTAAGGCTTTATAGTCCAATTCTAAAACTGCAATCTTTGTAAATGGACGATTATCCTCCTTCTTTCCCTTGTCTAGAAGAACACGTCAGGGCTGCCCACTATCTTGTATCCTGTTCATTCTAGCATTAGAACCCTTTCTCGAAGCCATTAGACAAAATTATTTTATTTCGGGAACTCCATTTGATAACTTACATATTATAACAGCGGCTTATGCCGATGATTTACTTATATTCTTAAAAAACCCTCAGCTGGGAGCCCAACATTTATTTAATATTATCTGCAGATTTTCAGAAGTGTCAGCATACCAACTTAACACTCACAAATGTGAGATTATTCCACTTAACATACATTGCACCCGGTCTCATACTAGCACTCTAGGTATGAAATGGTGTCCCCTAGGATTCAATTATTTAGGAATCCATATTTCTGCTTCCATCAATAGTATTTTTCAACACTACTCAGAGAGCATAGTAGCAAGAGTCAAAGAATTAGTATCTTCTTGGTCCCCCCTATATTTCTCCTGGTGGGGTCAATTGGAATCGATTAAGACGATGATCTCCCCCATAATACTTGATATCATCTATATCCTGCCTATTCCTCTTTCTCCCTCCTTCTTCAAATCTATAGATTAATGTCTCACAAAATTCTTATGGTAGAAAATGAAACATAGAATCTTGTTAAGTAAACTTAAAAGATCCAGATCCCAAGGAGGGGTTGGTTTCCCTGATTTCAAAAAATATCATATAGCCTTTACTATCAAGCAAACAGAATGATGGTTTGTTCAGGATATATCATTTCATGTGCCTAACTGGGTGCACCTGGAGAGCGTTATGGCTTCCCCAATGTCCGTAGGGCATCAGATTCTGTAAGCAGTTGTTTGAGTGTAGTGTTCCCATTGCATTTGATGAATTTATGGTTAAATTTGATAGGACTAGCTCTTCCCTGATGCGATTTCTGGCAATTATTGCAGCAATAGTAGTCAATTTTGAAACACTGATGATTAATTCTAATGATCCTGATGCGGTAAGACTGTTTCACATAATCAACCCTACTACAACAGCCTATATCTACTATGAAATATTATTAAATTTGTCACCTACTCCGAGGATTGAATGTCTCCACAATGACTGGAGAAGAGACAGCGTTCAGTTGGGTCATCAGTTATTATGGCCTCCCCAATGACAAAATATCTCTAAAATCACCACCTCTTCAAGTCTTATCCAAACCTTATTCTTTTCCATCATCGAGACTTTATCACCCTTGAATCTCTTTTCAAATGTGGTATATCACCTAATGATAATTGTTGGAGTTGCTTAAAAGCTCAAGGTTCTTTTAATCATATGTTCACAAACTGCCAATATGTTAGGTCATTCTGGAAATCAGCATGGAATACCATCAGAAGCATTTTTAACCTTAGTATGGATTTCTGTTTTGATCTCCTAATCTTGGGTAGCCCCATGCTAAATAACAACTCTGTCAACAAACATTTTAGATATCGGTTTGACTTATGCTTAATACTAGCAATCAAAAATATCACGACTAATGGGAAAAACCTAAGCAACATTCATTATACATTTTGGTGGAATTCCATATGTAAAATTCACAGATTGGAAGTATGTAATGCTTCTACCCCTGATTTACAAAATAGGTTTCAGTTGAAATGGCAATTATTCAATGACTTCGTATCTGTGTAACTCTGCATTAGTATCCTGTGGATCATTATCCTGTAAGAATGCATGATTTATTTGTACACACCCCTTAACCCCCTCCGTTCTCCCTCCTCTTGTGTGTGCTATGTCCAGTCAGTGTTTTGTCTTATTATCTGTTAGTGTGTGTTCTCCCCCAATACTCAAAAATCTGTAGTATGTTTATTATTATAAGATATAAGGATACTTGGTTTACTTTGCATTAATCCTCACTACATCTTGCTTACCTGGCACTATAGTCGATGTTATTTTTGTCCTATAATATGTCTATGTGCTACCTTTTATTCCTAATTTTATTGAATAAAAATCTTTAAACTTAAAAAAAAGAATCAAAGAGAAAAGAAAATGGCCCACCTTTTTGCCCATTGTGTTGAGTTACTTGACTATGCAGTTAGTACTTTTGACGATTGTTGCTGAATAAATATTCTTTAAATATCACAATATACTTACATTTTCACACAAAGCCTCCCTTGGGTACTATTCAAACAGTGTGTGACTAAAGGAATGAATATCCATTTACAAATGCGGCCTTAGGCACTTTTGGTGCCTAAGACAGTTTCATGCTTCATCCCGACCATGTGATCTGCCCCAGCCCATTTCTTCCAATCTAAAAAAAAAAGAAAAAAGAAAAAGTTTATTTTTTTTACATTTCATGCTGGGCTCTCACAGCACCCCGCGGAGGTGGGCGCTGCCCCCGAGGAGGCGCGTCCCACAGCTGAATACGGCATCTGTAGAAAAAATGTTTGGTTAAAGTCTGGCATGATGCAGGGAACTTGACGACACAAAAAGTTATTTAATCGACTGAAAGCCTCCTTTGAAAATGTCACATTACTGGATGATTTGACACATTTGAGGTAATCTCTGTGAAGGCGTTCACTATGCCAAGTGGACCACCCCTACACCTTCTCTGCCAGGCTACCGACAGAGACATTGGCTGGATGGCTGAAGCCTTTCGGGCTGGTAAGATTTGCAGGTTTCATTTTCTATCCAAGCTGCCACAACACGGAATAACAACTTTCAGAGAAATCAGTATAATATGCCCTGTACAATTCCTGTGGCTTCCTTAAAGGGAGATGAGCATTGGGTATAGGGTGAGCCCTGTGTTGAGATGCAGCAGTCTGGGGATCTCTGCTCTACCCCCTCTGGGCCCTACATCACACAGTAGGCGGCTGCCCCCATGGCAACTGCTTTCACCACCCTAAGGAACAGGCAGTAGACATTTTCACACCATTATCCCTCAATGGATGACTCAAAACTGTGTCTAAGGTATATGTGTTTTTATTACAACTAACAGAAAATAAGGGATTTAGTTTAACTGAGGAGAACTAATGGGGCTTCTGGAAAAACAAATGAGCCCAGCATCATTTTTAGGACCATAATCCTCAGTACTTGTCTCTCCCTCAAACTCGGTCTACTTGGCAGGCCAAAAGTCACTCATAGTATGGGTATTTTAAGTGCCCTATACTGCTTTGTAAGCTCAATGTGATGGTGTGCATGGCTTATATAGATGTTTTCAGGATGTCACACTCCATCTCCTCTGCTTCGACAAACCCTTTCACTAACCCCTAGAATCATCAGACAATGGGCAAGGTATCCAGATCTCTAAAATATTTTCAAACCTTCTTGGACTCTGTGTGTTTTAGGCTCAATGGCATCCAATGGTTTGGGGGTTTCAGGACCTCCCTGGGTGCTGCTCCTTCACCAATCTCGCAGTGCTTCCAGGAGATTGATGACAAAAATCCCCTCATCTGCTGTCCCTCTCTTCAGGCACCACCTCCTCAATATCATTTACCCTTCCTCCTTATTGACCACCTTTCTCTCTTTTTCTCTTCTTCTTGACATTCTACCACTGCTCCTCACACATCCACCCCTCTATCCATCCATCTGTCCATCCATCCATCCATCCATCCATCCATCCATCCATCCATCCATCCATCCATCCATCTATCCGTCCATCTGTCCATCCATCCATCCATCCATCCATCCATCCATTTCTGCCTCTTAGTCTTGCCTTTTTCTCCTTCCCCTACAAAGCATTTTTTTTCTTCTCCTCAGGCCTCACCATACCCAATTCCTCCTCCTTTCTCTTATTGATCAATAATTGCCTATGCCTTCTCCTCAGATATTATCTCTCTCTATTCTTCCCATCACAACTCTCTCCCCTTCTACTGACTCCTTGCTGTCGCCTCTCTCCTTGATCTTTTCAACTCCTCAATCTCAATTCTTCACCTCATGCTCCCAATTCCTGACTTGAATCGTCTATTTGGTCCAATTATGTATTTCAGGAGATTTCATAGCTTGCCACTAAACACGGGGCTAGACTCACACAGTGGTAACTTGCTGAAGCAAAAGCAGGACTTAGTGTGCACTATGGGCACCATTTCTCTATCTTATTTGTATTGCATTGGTGGTTCAGTGTAATTACTCAGAGTAAACTTACCAGCTCACCTGAAAAACAATGTGTTCATAATATGGGAAAAAGCATGATTGTGTTTACAGAAATAATGTGTCAAGCAGAAAATTGCCATGCACAACTTTCTTTATTTCATAGGATACATTATAGATTGTGTGCAGATCAGAATAAAAACACGCACAGGAATGCCATCCACATGAAATATTGTTAGTCCCCCAACTGTCACCACTGTATCCTTAGGAAAAGACTAGTTGAACGAGTTGTGCTGTAATGGTTTGACAAGGAACAAACCGTGATTGAGATGTGTGTTTGTGAAATTTGTCACTGACGTACTGAATAACCACATGTGCTTGATTAATTTGACATAGGCTAATTCTTCATGCTTTGCGTTACTTATAGACGCTTCACATCCTTCTGAGACACCATGATCTGCCCTCAAACCTGCTAAATTGTGCTCGCTGCATCAGGAACAAAGGGCTTCCAAGGACACATATAATTTTGTTCTTTAAATCTCACAAAGGTATCTGATTTCGGGATCAGATATAAGTGGGGTTCCCAGGTTTGAAAGGCCACCATTTCAGGAGTCACAATTTTGTTACATTTGTCCCCTTGCCAAAAACCTACATTATGTACTAATTTAGATTGATAAATCAATTCTCAAGTAATAAATGGAATACACAACAGATCCCCTATCTTCAACCTTTCTACAACAATGTGCAATGGGACTGCACTCCCATTTCAAATGCAATTTTCCCTTGGATCATTTCCACTTCTCTTTGTGTGATCCATGCCATCATTTGACTAATGATGTTGCATGACACAAAACACAGAGGTATAAATAAACCTTCAATCAAGCTGTGAAACCCCCACCTAGTTCTGGAGGAAATGACAGTTGCTGACAGAGAAAGAGAAAAAAAATGGTCCAGTGATAGACAAAGGACTGCCATTTGCTTCCAGAGACTATTTTTATAAATACACTTTTACATTTTATCTCTGCAGCAGGACTTTGTAAAAATGCGAACATGTTACAGTTTAAAAATGATTTTATGGGCTTTCATTTAAGACATTGTGGAATTCACTGACACCTTGGGGACAGAAATGGCACATCATTGAGGATTATAAGGAAAGTATTTATGCTGCCATTGCAAATTTTAATACTTACATTTCTTATGATAATCCACACACATGTATAAAGTTACAGAATGTTAGGCTGAATCTTTCATACTCAAAATTACCAGAGTATTAGAATGGTGAAACAATGTCTCACAGAGTTCAGAGTTGGTGTGGAATGGTCTGCATAACATATGTAACCTGTTTGTGTAAGTTGCTAAGAGACTTCAACTGTATACATGTACCATTTGTGTCAAAATTGGATTTTAGCTAAAGTAACTGTGGGAGGATTTTGAACATTGTAAACTCACATCATAAATCTGCCCTCCTGCCTTGAGTTCCTACCAGTTGCGAGCGAGGAAGAGACTAGTACCGCTGACTAATCCCAAGGGTTAGAGGTGTGCTTAGTTAAACCTGCCCAGCCATATACTTTGATGATGTCACTATGCATTATAAATAAGAGTCTCTGACAATACTCCAGACACACTCTTCCTGATTTTCCTGCACCGGTGTCCCTGTTCCATTCATCCTGCTGAATCCAGATTCCAACTACAAGACCTAAGCATTGCTGGCCCTTCCAGCAAGGCCTCAATTCTAAAATCCCAAATAACCAAAGGGAGAAAGCTGTGGTATTCTTTGGGAAGCATCCCGATACCACTAATTGCTGCCCACTAACTGCTGCCCACTAACCTCATCCAGCGGTACCTGTGCCATCCAGCGACCAGAATTACCATCCGGTGACCTGACCTTGTCCTGCTGTCTTTTGCCGAGTTGTCGTTTGCCCGGCAAACTGCCGTGTGGTGACCAGAACCTGTTGACGATCCAAAAATCCCAAACTAAAAGTTGACTGTAAGTATAATCCCTACCCCATAGAAATACATAGTCTATCTTATCTTGCATTTGTCCTTATCCCACACTCTAAGCCATCCTATCCTTATCCTGATAACTTGTTAAAACTGTCAGAATTATCTGTGCAACCCTGCCCTTGATTCTAGTGCTAGCTCCATCTCTCTTTGAATTTTTGTCTGGTTTAAACTGCAAACCCTTAGTTATATTTTGAGTAATCCAACTAATTTCCATATATTTTATTGTTGGGGTTGAGCACTGGAGTGGTAAGGTTGATCTCGCGAATCAACCTTGGTGCTTACTGTGTTCCTCTTCAACAATATAGTCTAGATAATTCATTTCAAGTAACATTTGCCTTTCTTTCAAAACTGACGTCTTCATTTTGACCGCTTTGTTTTCTGAAAACAAAGCCCTATTTCAACTCATTCAAAACTGCAGCTGCCCCCATTCTTTCACTTCTTTAATATCCCTATGATGTACCTCTGTTCCCCAGACTAAATACTGCATCATGATTTGCAATATTTAACCGTTTTTAAAAAAAAAAGTTTGAGTAAATTTACACAGAAATTGAAAGGAAATTTACACGTGTCATATGGCATCCGTTTTAAACTTTCCACTCGTTTTTCAAATTGTATGCTCTTGGTAATCCATTGTGTGTGATTGTTAGTATCTTTGTACTGTTGCTTTAGTGAGGAATTGTATATGTTTCAAGGTTTTCTACATACATTAATTATTTATTTGCCCATTTCCAAGAGTCATTTCATGACATTGCAAGGGGTTTATTTGGGGAGGAAAGGTTGCATTTTGATTACGTTTCCTGCCTCTTGTTCCTGATTACCTGCTGCTTCCTTATATCCACTCAGAATTTATTATTTGTTGGTTGAGGGGACATTGCAGTGGGAAATCCTAACTTGGGTGCTATCTTTCCTAAATCAAAAAGTGCTCCTATTCCCTGGTGTTTTGTATATGTTCTACTAGAAGGTTAAACCAAGTGCATTGCTTACGTTCTCATTGTAATTATCACCCCATTGGTGATTGCTGCCCCATATTACAAATTGTATGATTTCTTTTGAATTTTAAAATAAATAAATGAATATTGTATTTCACCAACCAGCCTGATTCATGGTCCATTGTGACCTGGTGTATTTGAAAAGGGGGTGTGGTAAGAGTTGTGTACCATCTCAAATTGAATCTGCATAAAATAAGGAGATAAGCATCTCAGTTGTGCGCTACATACTAGGCCAAAACCATCCTTTCCTCTCACTCTCTGGCCGGCCTCCATTGGCCCTCCTCCTACCCCCCACCACCTGAGTGGCTAAGAACCTTAGCGTTATCTTTGATTCCACACTTTTCTTCTCCTCACACATTGCTGACGTCTCCAAAAAGTCAAACTTTTTATTGCACCTCCTTAGAGGTACTCTGCCTTTCTTCTCCTTTCCTCAAAAGCTCGCTGTCTCCCAAGCTCTGTTCTCTCCAGACTGGATTACTGTAACAGCCTCTTTCTAAATCTACCTGCCTACAGGCTCTGACCTTTACAACTAATCCAGACCAGGACTGCAAGACTTGTCCTTGGTCTCAAGCCCTGGGATCATATCTCTCAAGCCCTGAACTCCCTTCATTGCCTCCCAGTGGATACATGGATCACATTTAAAACCCTCTTCATTGTGTGCAAGGCTTTCTGGGGCCTGGGTCCAAAATACCTTCAACTATCCCTCTGTAAATACCTCCCATCTCAAGTCCTTCGCTCCTCTACCTCTAACTCCCTAAGGTATAGTCGTTTTGCATTGAAACAAGCTGGGGGTAGATCTCTGTCTTCGGCTGGGGCCTACCTTTGGAACAGCCTCCCAGCCACCTTGAAACTTGAGGAAAACCATCTTCGGTTCTGGAAGCACCTCAAGACCTTCCTCTTTGCCTCTGCCTTTGCCCCCCTCCCCCCTATTGAGTTGTTTCTTCTCTTGGCATCATGCACCTGGCCACCCTCTGTCATTCGGGCGCATGGAACCTGCTCACCCTGTTACCCCCCTGCACTGCCTCCAGGCCACACCCTGCACTAGGGTTCTGTGTCTGTACCCATACAGTCCCCCTCCAACTTATTTTCTGCACCTATCAGATATACCATATCTGACCAACCTTCACCTGCCACCTGCTGGCTGCACTACCGTGGTTTATCACACATATTTATTTATTTCTATTTAGTATTTATTCTTAGTATTTATTCTGCTCTCTCCTCTGTTCCGCATTTCCACTCGCCACTTCTATGCACTTTCCCCCTTTTCCCTTTTCCATTCACTTGCGCTTTCTTAAATGTCACTGGGCCTAGTAAGATCGCTGTTTTCTTTTTTGTTCTCCCTTGTTTCCCCTCCCTTTTGCCTGGTTGCGCTCTAAAACACTTGTGTACGAGCGCAATATAAATAAAATATCATTTCATTTCATTCTTTCACTTGAACAGATTTGATCTCTGAAAACTTAAGAAATATGTCAATCACCAGTTCTGGATTCAAACTGGTATAGATATTTGAACACAAAAGTCTACTGTTCCCAAGTATGAAGCCCGGAACCTCCCCTACTGCAATCCCTGATGCTGGTCTCGGTTCTACCAGAATTTGCCCTTCAACTGAAATGTTATAGGATAATGTCATCATAACCCCAGATACTAAGTTTAATCAAAAAATGTGCTGTCCCTTTCCACAATGTGTGGATCTCAGCCACTTCATATTTCTTTGTCTCTTCCCGTGAGTCTCCTCTCGAGAAAATCCTGTGGGTTCTCCTTCACCGATATTCCCCTTTCTTTGGTCTATGGGTCCTTTCAGGGGCTCCCGTTCATCCAGTGGCCTCCTCAGGGTCCTAGGATCCGGGTGCCAGCTACAGAAGGACTGGAGGGGTAATTAAGTTAGTATCTAGATCAAAAGAGAAATAGACATATTAAGAATCCAGTACACTAAACATATTTATTTACTTTCTTCTGAAATGTCCCTGAAATAAAAATGGATTAAGCAGCACAATATATATATTATATACAATAATGGCACTTGAACTAATCACACAGTTTCTATGACCACCTGTAAATAGATACATGGATTAAACATAAAATGTACAGCAATGGCATTTCCTTTTATGATGGGCTGAAATAAACACGTGGGCTAAACATAAGAGAATAAAACATGCCACTTCTTTTTATAATTGTGTAATAACAATGCAAGTTCTGCATTGTGATCACTTATCAATTGTGAGAGTAGCACTGTAAAAGGGGAGGGGGCTCCTTTTAATCCTTATACAAATCAAGCCCAAAATATGAGTAACTCACATATTAAAGAAACACAGGTGCACAGGTAGGTATAACCAAACTTAGTGGTAGTTTGAAATGTGGTAAATAGACCTTACAGCATGCGTTTGCAGCAAACATGTCTTAGCTTTTTATTAATCTGCAGCAAAGCCACAGCGGCTGATAACACATCGCAGGTCCCACTATCCCAGGCTTGCATGGTAAGAAACAAACAATAGTTGTTATTTTTTTGTGGTCGAAAATCAAATCCAATGGGTCCCGCCAACAGACAAGGAGGGCATAACCATTTTATAATTCAAAATGATTTGTAAAATGTGATTTTAGATGGAGTCAAAAGAACCACAGTGGTTTCAAATTGCCTATTGATATGTTTATCCTGGAAAGAAGGTCAAAGAGTACTTAATATGCAACATTTGTATAGCAGTATGCCTGCGGTTCAAGGCTCTGATAGTGCCATGGTAGAGAGCACTTCTCACGGGAACTTAGATGAGATAACCGGGACAGTTGGATGAAGTTCTGCTCATCATCTCAAATGTTTCAATGAATTGTCATTATAATGTGAGAAGTGGGGGTTGGATTGTGACGTCACACATTGTAATTAAGGGTGGTGTGGGGAGGTCTGTGGACCCAATTACAGAACATAATGTATGTGTTTCTATAAGGGTACACTGAACAAGCACCAATCAGCTTGGTGTGATTTGTTCATGTTGCAAAGTTACAAATGATAATTTGCTCGAGTGTTAGAAAACTTTTAGATTTAGGGGCATTTCTTTGACAGTGCCTTTTCACACAGTTCTTTTCCACAATCTGTTTGAATATAGCTGTCCCAGCTGCGTCTGGACCCTGAATAAACCTGCATTGCTTCTTGTGTGCATTCATTCCTTTTTTGGCTACTTTTTGTAATTTCCATTGGTGAGCCCGGAGGCGACCCCCGACACAACTGGATGGAAGTAAGAATGTCGGTTAAACATATAGGAAACATTACATGCAACCTCTTTTTTATATTTGGAATGATTACAGGAATAGTACTTATCAGCCTTGGAGCCAGGTCCTTCGTCTTCTCTTTTTTTTTTACTTTGCCTCTCATGATTTCTTGCACATACCCACCTGTTTTGCTACAGTGAACTGTCCAGATCAAATGCCATCTGTTTTCCTGCTTTGATTTAAAGGGAACAAATACACCTTTCATCCCCTATTGGTTTTTCTTTAGTCTTTTCCAGCCTTTTCACATCATGATTTGGGTGCAATGGCTTGATTTGGTTGACATGGACTAATTGTTCCAAAGCCAAATCTCCTTCTTCTATCACTATTCTCTGTACCACAGGTGAGACTTTGTCAGCAATTTTGTATGGACCATGCCAGTATGTGAGAAAGTTTGCATTTTTATGTTTACCTTTCCCAAAATTAAATGTATGCATCTGATCACCTACTTCATACTCTCTCACAGATGTCTTCCTATCATAGTTTGATATTTCACTGACAGCTGTTTTTTTCCAGATTCTGCTGTGAAAATACAAATGCATGCTGCAAGTGCTTTCTCAGCTCTTCCACATATTCATTAATTGTGGCTGAATTCACCAGAAACTATTCATTGGTCCGGGAAAGCAAATGTTGGGTGCAAAACCATGTTCCTGCCTTTTAGAATCTTATGTGGACTGAGGTTTGTGGATCTGGACTAAGTTGACCTAATTGCAATTAACACCAAAGGGAGTCGCAAATTCCAACTGGACCCTGCCTCAGCTACAAACGTTTTCAAGATGTCAATAATTGATCTGGCGCAACGTTCCACACCTCCAGAATAAGAGGGCTAATAAGAAATGTGCGATTTCCTCTTTACTCCTAAAATGTGCCACATCTTTGTTATCACTACACTAGTGAAATGTCTTCCACAGTCTGATTCTATCCTTTAGGGCAAACCAAACCTAGAGAAAATATGATTGAGTAAAATGGGGCTCTGTGTTTTGGGGTAGCAGGTTGAACTGTGCACACACCAAACACCCTCTTGGATATAATTCTACATCTTGGGACATGTGTGGCCAATAAGCATATTCCTTTAGTATTTCCAATGTTTTCTGGGAACCCCTGTGACCCATAGTTATGTCATCTTGGGCATGATGAAGCATCAGTCCCCGAAAGGATAATGGTACCAACCATTGAATTTGGCCTGGCACGGATTCAGGAATCATCAGTCCAACCTGTAATCAAATTCTCTTTTTTTTCTTTAACATCACCCTCAGTTCTTCTGTCCCTTTGCAGCCCTCCACATTCAGAGAATGTTGCTCTGCATCTAGCAAATGGTTATATCACAGGCCTAAAATTGGGACTTCGTTTTGTGCCTTGACCAAGTCCTGATCACGGGTATCAAAACCCCACTGTGACACAGGTTGATCCACTATTCTGTGAGGTTTGGAGAGGGTTATTGCATCCACCTGGATTCCAACAAGTAGGTGCTCAATTGGAAACAACTCCCCCCATCACAGCCCTAATCTTGGCTAACTGATCTGCCTTGTCATTCCCTTCCTTGTCTTCCCCATGTGTTTTCAGATAACTTTGTATTTTCCTACAGTGAATGATCATGTCATTTTATGAAACAAGTTTATCTATGGCTTTTTCCAAGTTAGAGAGGTTAGAGAGGTTTCTTGTTATAAGTGATCATTCCTCGCAATTTCACCCTGGTAAATATGCCACTAAACCATTTCGGGCATAATCAGAATCAATTGCTTTGAATTTATTTTCTACTGCTGTGAATATTGCTTTATAAATGACAGCCAGTTCTGCAACTTGACTGCGTTCGAGGTCTAACCTTATGCTCACGCTTGGGATGCCATTACACTTGACCCACACATTTCCTTTTCCTGCCACTAATTCCTTTCCAGAATCACCTCCCACATGGTATGCACATCCATCTACATACACAGTTGGGAGATCCATGAATGTTTCTTCATCTACTGCCTTGTGTGGAGATTGCTCAAATTCAGTTAAAGTTGTTTCTAGTCCTGTGCCATCAGATGCACAGGCAGCTGCACAATCATGTAAGTCTGGCAGCCCAAGGGCAAGTGTGCTCTTTTTATTCAGTGTCCATATCTCACTTCAACTGGGAATCCCTGCAATCCCAATGTCCATGATGTGATTCTTGATTGTGCCAAATTTCCTGATCTGATCTTTTTACTCTGTAAAAAGTGTAGAGGCTGATCACTTATTTCAACAATCACACGCTCCCCTTGAATAATGGGGCAGAAATGTAATGCTCAGACAGTGGTCAAAAGTGCGTTTTCACATTTGCAAAATGTGGTTTCTACCTGTGACAACATCTTACTGGCATATGCATTGGTTTTGTTATTTGCATCATGTTTTTGGTACAGGACCATTGACATACATTGATCTGTGAACCCTATCTCTATTAAGAAGTCTTGATTCTTTATTGGATGAGCTAAACATGGGGCTTTCATCAAACAGTCCTTTAATTTGGCCTCTGCCTCACTTGTTTGATTTCCCCATCTCCAGGGATCCACCTGCTTCAGTAACATAGTGAAAGGTAGTGTAATTTCTGCATAGTCTTCAATGAATTTCCTGTTGTAACTTGTCATTCGTAACAAACTCTTCAGGCCTTTTAGGTTGGTGGGATCTTTTTGTTTCTGAATACCTTACACCTTTTTCTTTTGTGGATTTAACCCATGCTCTGTTACTTCATGCCCTAGATATTTTATCATTTTTCTACACCACTGCGTTTTCTGTAAAGATACTTTTGCACCAGTGTCTTGCAACTGACCGAGCACATGTCTAATTTCATTGAAGTGACTTTTTAAATATTCATTGTTTATAAGCACATCATTCACATAAATCACAGTTCATCTCTCTACTGCACTTGGGAGTGCTTTACTCAGGAATATCCCAAACTCATGTCCACTATTGATATAGCCAAAGGGGGTCCGAACCCATGCATACTGTAATCGGTTAAAGGATATCTTCAGCTAGTGGGACACACCAATACCCAGCTGTAAGACCCAGATTGGTGAATATCTTTGAATTTGTGCAGGGCCTTACTTAATACATGGAAGAGGCCACCTTGAAACAGGTACCCTCTTGTTTAATTCTCTTAAGTCTGCACACAAGCACCACTGGCCATTGGGCTTTAGCACAACTAATATGGGAGTATTTGACGTACTGTGGATAGGCCTAATGATGCCTCTAGATTCCAAAGTTTGAATTATTTCTGCTAGGGACTCTAGACAGGCCAAAGGTAACCTATGTTGTCGCACAAATACTGGCTCCCGAAAATACCGTCTGGTAATGTGGCAACATGCAAATTGGTAAGCCTGTGTCTTTAGCAAATACCTCTTTGAACTCCATAAAACAAATTCTTAATTGGTCTTTTTCCTCTGCATTTGTGCAAGCATCTTCAGCTTGAATTTGCTCCTCTACCATTTTAGAAAATTCTGGGAAGTCCTCCAAAGGAGGGACATCAGTACTTTCTTATAATTAATTGTGTGGAAGTGTCTCTTTGGAGAGCCGCCACCCTCAAGTATCTTGGCACATTAGCCTCCATTTCAACTTGCTGTATTTCACCTTGCAGTTCTTCTTTTTCAGATTCACCCACTTGAAATAGGATGCAATTATCCTGATAACAGTATATCACATATTTCGGTTTGTAGGGGTAAACAGACTGTATCCTTAAAATCCCCTTTAGAATCCAATAACTCAGACAATTCACCCTGCAAAGTTATATAGATTTCAGAGATATTCCCGATCACTGTGTTATTTAAGTCAGCAGTGTAGTGGGATTCCTGCACTGCCATTCCTAATGCTGTATTTTCTTCCAAATGAATGTCCTGGCATACCTTGTTATTTAACAATATTTGAATGGGGCCATCCCCAATTTCTACCAATGGTGTATATTCACATTCTAACCCTTGCAGTCTCATGGATTCATTGAGGCACACAAATACATTAGCTCATTACATCTGTTCTCTTTCTGTACTTCAATGCTATTGCAAATTGCATGGTGAACGCAGGAATAGTGACATCCTTCTTTATCTGAAGCTCAACAACATACAGCATCATTTGGGCACAATGATAAGCTTGCCATTTGTTCTCAAATTCAGGTGCCACCCACCCAGAGTAGACCAAACCTTTTGATTCAAGAAATCTAAAACCATACACATTCTGTGCATGATGTAATTTCCCAAAAATAATTTATTTTTGGTTCCATTTACAATCCAAACATTGAATTGAATGCTTTTGGATCCAACTGTGATTCTCAAAATACACCTTCCCACAATTCTTTGCCCAATTCAAGGTCCTCCAGACCAAAACTTTGTTGATTTTCTTATTTTAAAACTTGGTATTTCCTCTCTGTTAAGCATTTGTTGAACCCCTTAAGTGCCAAGGAGGAACATGCTTGTCCTTAGCATAGACTTGCATAATAGCCTGGCCCTAACATATTTTCATTAATGAAGCACTTTTCCTGCTCTAGAGCCAACACTGCCACATTCATTTCCTGATGGCCATTTGCACGCACCGGGAACCAAACCTGCCCTTCTTCCATATGTTTCTCTGCAATTGTTGAAATATATTTTTCCTGGTCTGACTCTGCCGCTACATTTGGCTTGCAATTGTTCGCATTTAGATAAAACACAATGGGCCTCATTACAAGTTGTGCGGAATGGGTTTAACGGCGCCGGTAATGGTTCCGGTGCTGTTAAACCCATTCCACACAATTACGAGGTCCCCTCGCGGGACCCGCTGTGGACATCTGGTTTTTCCAGATGTCCATAGCGGGTCCCACAAGGGGACCAGGGAGCTAACAACGGGCCCGTTCGTAATGGGCCCGTTGTTAGCACCCTCCCCATTCCCATTGAACCCTATGAGGACTCCAATGGGAATGGGGAAGGACCTGGCCCGGGTTCCCTGAAGGAGGAAATACCGGGCCCTCCATACTCGGAATGGCCTGGTATTTCCCCATTCTGGGAACCCGGACCCGATTTTGGAGGCAACCATGCCCTTATTAAGGGCATGGCTACCTCCAAAGTCGTAATGAGGCCCAATGTGTTTTCATCTAATTGTGTTTGCCAGTTTTTCCTGGCGTCCAGAAAAATCTCTACAGATTGCTTTTCCTTTTCTCCTTGATTTTCACATATCCATTTTAAAGATACACCTCCACTGCACTTTCTGATCTAGCAATGGTATGACATTCTTTTGCACTGTTGCCCTGGCTCATTAACATTTTAGGTTTCACAGTTTTTTTGGCCAAATACCACAGCACCCCATTTACCCCATCAACAAGAGGTGACAGTCTCCTGAAGCAATTTGTTCTTATAAGGAATGGTATCTCATCAATGGGTGTGACCACCACTTCCTGTCTCATTCTATGTGTCCCTATCTTGAGGTCAATTTCAGTGACACCCTCCACTGGTATTTCTTCCCCATTAAAATTATGCACCAGGCCCTGACTCAGAGATGATATGATATGTTATTAATAGTGCACCTACACACAAGTGTTTCAAGGCATGACACGGCAGGGAGGGATCAAAGGGGGGACAAGGCAACCATCTTACTAGGCCCAGTGACATTGAGATTGTGCAGGTGCAGAGGAGAGTGAAGGGGAAAAGTGCCAGGGGATGGGGAGGAGGAGCAAGTGCAAGACATAGGATCAAACATCAAAAACAAGAAGTACGGCCAGCAGGTGTCAGTGCAGGGTTAAGTGCAGAAAACAAGTGATAGATAAGTGTGTTGTAGGGTTGCAGATACAGCCCCAAGTGCAGGGTTGATGGGAGGCAGTGCAGGTGTGCATCTGGGAGGGCAGGGATCTGGGCCCATGGTTCAGAGGGTATCCAGTGTTGTATCAGACAGGAGATCAGCAAGGTAGTGGAAGAGAGGAGGCAGAAGCATTGGGGAAGGTCTTGAGCTGCTTCCAAAACCTGCTCAAGTTCTGCTCAAGTTTCAGAGAGGCAGGGAGGCTGTCCCAGAGGTAAGCGCCAGCCGAAGACAGAGATCTGCCCCAACCCGTTGCATGGAAAAGCAACTGACCCTCAGAGAGTTGTAGGTGGAGCATGTCTTAATATCAGCATGGCCCGTGGGGATCTTCCCTCATTCATGCTCTTCATTAATTTCTTTGACATCACTGTTGCCTGGACACCAGTGTCAATCATTGCCAATGCATTGCACCTCTCTTCAATAGTAAAAGGGGCATAATATCTGTCTTCACATTCTTCAAGCATACATAGGAAGTGGGAATTGTTACTGTCAGGGCTTACTCTCCTCAGGCCTGCCTGGCTTCTTGCGAGGCAAAGAGGCATTTGAGATGACATTTTAGCCCCTTTTCTGCCCATCTCCCTTTGAATGTCTTTGTTTATTTTTTGGGACTCAGAACCCATTTGCAGTGTAGCCACTGACTACCCCTCTGTGTCGGGACCACCCTATTGCCTGGGTCCTTTCCACTGACTTATTCTGGAACCTAGTGATTCTGTAGTTTCACCAGTGTCATGTGGCAGCATGACAGTTTCTGGTGTGTGAAACTTACTTAAATTTTGTATGGTACCTATAGTTTCTGGTTTTCTTAAACATCTGTGGCTCAAAATATTCTTCAGGGGGCTGGCCTGCACCTATTTCCTGGGGCATTTTCATTTCTGTAGAGGTGTGAACAGTATTTTGGTTATCAATTAATGATAAATTGTCACTTGTTTCTTTCTTTTAATTTCCCATTGTTGAGACATTCAGTGTACCATTAACCCTGCAGTGATCCACTCTGTCACAGACCATTATTTCTTTAAAGGCATGCATCTCATCATTTTCATGCTGCACAGTATTTTTAAATTGCCTTCTGACCGATATTAGCATAATTGATCTAAAACTTTTAACCCAAAACATTTGATCACATTTTTGTTCCTTTCTTCTGTCAAATTTAATTAAATATATATATGGGTTGGGTAAGGGTATAGATTAGGTTGAGGGGAAGTGGGGGAGAGTATTGCGGGGGGTCTCCCCATGCATTTTAGACCAAAAAAAGGTCAAATAAAAGTGCTAAAATGTGATTAGGTCAAATGTTTTAGGTCAAATAGACTCAAAACCTCTGACCCTTTGCTCATTTGTTTTTTCTTGTTCATGTGTTCTTTCCTGTTCCTCATGTTCACACACATTTAATGGTCTGGTTCAATTCTATGTTAAACCACACTCCCTTTTTGTGTGTGTTACTTTTCCCTACTTCACTTTCATTAGTTTATTTTCTTGGTTTTAAATCTCTAAGCAAGTCAGTGCTTTTATTCAAAGATAATTCATGGTCATCAATGTTCTCATCATGGCAAGGGTGACCAACTAGTCACGTATTGTAACCCTGTGCAAGATCACTCCTCTGTCATTCTGCACTTTCATTTGGCTGTTTATGTACTGCACACAATTTCCATATTTGCTCAGACACCATTTTAACCTGAGCCTCTAAGCATTGGAACCTGTCCATGTCCCTAAACACATCCTTCTGTGTTCTAGGCCGGTTGTGGTTGACTTCACCCTGATCAGGCTTGTTCTGGTACCTTTCAGGAGATTGATTTATGTCTGTGTTTCCCCTGAATTCCTGTGACACAGAAGGAGGGGATTGTGGGATGATCATCCTTTAACCATGGTCAACCTTTGGTGGGGATTGATTATATTGGCGAGGTGCATTGTTCACATTCTGTCTTTCATGTGACGGGCATTGTTGCCTCTACTGACTTCCATTTTCAATTAACCTATCTACATATCTTGGTCTCACTTGATTGCCATATACCATGGTGGCAGGGTCAAACCTACTCCTGGTCCCTAATGCCTGAAATGGCCCATTGTACATCTGATGGTTCTGGGTGTTATTTAGCCCTGGCATATCATACTGAAATCACACCTTTGGAGAAATACCAAGGTTCCGGGGACTAATGTATGTATTTCAGTCACTGGGTCTATGGATTGGAACACTGGGGTTTGGGATGATGGCCTTTGTGCGCCTCACATCTCTGATTGTGTGATGTGTCATTTTTTATTTGAGCTTGAGCTATCTCTAATGGCATCTTTCCAGATTTCACCACTAGAACTGCAGTGTAGATTCTTTGGGTTTTTGCCAAGATTCCTTACCTTTAGTCTTTTCCTTCTCATGGGAGATTTTTTCATAAATCTCGGTAGCCTGTTCAATGATCTATTCTAAGGGTTTCTCTTTGTCAAATGTACACACTAACTGAGACACAATATCTCTCTGGAGTCCATAGAAATACGCAGTCTTAAATTCTATTGAGTAGGGGTCATAGGCCACATCAAAACGTGAGAATTCCCTCTTTACATTTTGTAGAAACAGGCAGGGACACTCATTTGGCTGGTTAACATGCTGTAAGCAGCCTTTTTTTGACTGTTGGATAGAATGATATGACATGAATTGCTGTCTAATCTCTTTCTCAAAATCATCCCAAAACAGATGTGTAGCTCATTTAGGCCTTGAATAAGACTGGTAGATGCAGGGTTGACGGTAAAATGAAGATAACAGCCATATTTTGCCCTAGAAATTTCAAGGATTTGGAAATTTCAGTTACAACCTCAAGATGATCTTCAATACAACTATCTAACGCTTTTTTGAATAGTTTGACCAAAGCCTTGATAGACTTCATTAACCTCTGTGCATGTGCAGTGTACTGCCAAGTGTAGTGCTTTGTATACTGCTTTGTGTTGTGATGGCAGTTTCAGCCTCCAGCATTAGCGAGAAGCCAGTTCTTGCTGGCTGAATAACAGCTGACCTATCTCCCAAATTGTGACTTCATCCAGTCTCAATGAAAACACTCACCTTTTGACAGAATTCCCTTCTTACCGCTCTGCAGTGGGTCTGGAGATCCTGTCATGAATAGTGCCAAGTGCTGTAAGTTGTGGAACTGATGGAGACTGAAACCCTTCCATCTATGCCAGAAAGTACACCCAAGATGGCTGCTCATATTGGACATTGTTAGGAACAATGAATGCAGTCTAGTGTAACATGCAAACTTTCCTATTTAAATACAGAGAAACAGCTGATCACTGCGTTGCTACATACTTGTAGCATTTGTTGCAAGCAGCTGTCTTTTCCTGCACTTCCTACAGCAAGAAGCCTACTGCCAGCTGATACACCGTTCTGATCCATGTTGCGGTAATTCTCTGCCTTCTCCCCTTTTTCCGCCTCTTCCTTAGATGGCACTCTTTGGCTCTCTGTATCTTGCATTCCTTGTGCTTTCTTCTTCCTTTCCCACCTGACATTGCCTCCACCATCCCCATCTTCGAAGCTCACTCCTAAGTTCCACTCCTTTACATGCTGCACCTTTGTTGTATTTGCAATCCCTTATTGCTACTGCTGCTTTGCCCAGTTCTCAGCACGCTCCGTATACCAGCAGTAAGTCCATTGCTCACAGCTCGCTCAGCATAATGGTAGCAAGCCTGACTTTTCCAGCTAAGCCTTCTGGGTTCCCTGACATTAATGCTCCTCGTAAAACCTGCAGTCTCTGCCTAACACTCTCCAAAAACAACCAGAAGCCTCTACTTTTCACGTTCCTTGCTACACCAAAAGCCTCCTGCCATTGCGTATTTCGCTCTACAACAGACTGTTTCACGTTAACTCTCCGCGAATTGCCAGCAGCTGCCACCCAGTCATCTCTGAATCCATGCACTTGCTTCCTTTATTCTGTTCCTTGCAGATAATACATCTACTGTACTTTCCACTTCCTATTATCCTGCTTCCCTCTAACTGCACTCTCCAACAACTCTCTTATACACATTCCTTCTGTAACTTTCTCCAAGAACCTACAAGCAAGACTTCCATCTTATCCTATCCTGCTACTACCTCCTTTGAATTGGCTCCCCATGGATTACTAGACTACTCCCAACAGTATTTACTGTATCTGGAGACCTTAGGATCCACTCATCTCTTCTCACTTGGAACCCACCTCTATCAAGAGCATAGAAGAAAGAACTATCTACAGGTTTTCTTTCTATGGGTTTCTCCCAGATTCTGCAGGACCCTCTGTCTCCATTGAGAGATCTGATAGAGTCCGGGATTACCCTGTATTCTTCAACTACTTGAAGACAACTGCAGGTCAGTGAGTTTCCTATTATAACCATGACACATCCTTAATTTGTCTGTAAAGAGCAGAATTCTCCCTTCTCAAATGAACAACCTCTCCCTGAATGTCTGTGACCTGCGTTTTGTAATTATCAACTGCTTGGACTTTTCTATTATTGTCGAGATTAAGTCTAAAAATATAATCTTCCAACACTTGCATTTCCTTGGCCTTCTCACTGCCACCCTTTATGAGTGTCTGAATTTCTGTGATTCCTATGTCCCTATCTTTTTGAACAACATCTACAATGTTTTATAAATGCAGGAATTCTTCCTCATTTTCTGAAAACTGTTTCTCTGTCTGACTCAATTGGGCACTAACATCATCAAATGTAGCTTGTAGTTACATATTGAGTATATTTCAATTCAGCTTCCACTTGTAACATTTTTTCCCGCACTGGGGTCAAGTGACACTGTAATCCATCAACCAAATCAGAATATTTTTCTTTCAAGTTAATAAGTTTGTGTAATGTGAACCTCAGTTTGGCGCACAAACGGATCAGACAGTTGACGTCTAGTTTCTGGCCTCCTACCTGGAAGAGATGAGGGAGACAGGTTTGTAAATTGCAAAAATCTCACTTAAAGCTTCCTTTTCAATGTCAGTATTAATTATTTCGCTCTAATTTGATATTTTATTGGATGACAATATTGCTAACATGAATAATTTATTTTCCAGATAACTGGACAGATAAGTAAATTCAGCTTCTAATTCTATAATTTTGGAACCCAATGCCAGTAGATCAATACAGAGAAACTCAACATGCACCCAGCACAATAACCAGAGCTTCTTACACAATGCACTCATTGCAAGGGAAGAACCAAGTGAACAAAACTGAAAATGCACCTAGCGTAATACACTAGGCTATGCAAAAGCCATGCCCAGCAATTTGCCTTACAGCCTTCCCGGCCAAAGCACCATAAATTAGTTGGGTATTTCACAAGATTTCCTAGCTTTCCACAAAACCCGGAGCTAGGGGTCACTTGCTGAAAAGAAAGCTGGATTTATTGCGCAATAGGGCCACCATTTCTCTACCTTATTTGTACTGTATTGGTGGTTCAGTGTAATTACTCAGAATTGACTTACCAGGTCACCTAAACAACAATGTGTTTATAATATGTGAAAAAGCAAGATTGTGCTTACAGAAATAATGCGTCATGCAGACAATAGTCATGCAAAGCCTTTGTCATTTCATAGGATACTTTATAGATTGTCTGCGGATAAGAATAAAAAACACACACATGAATGCATTATATGCAATTATTGTACATTGAAATCGACTGAGAACAAAGAAATGAACTCTCATCTATCGGCACATTCTGGTTTCACAATCTGTCAAAAATGATGCCATGCATCTATGCCAGTAGCAGTTTTTGAATATTTCGGCTTCTCTGACCCCAGGCGAAATTTCCCTCTGTCTGCCCAGAGAATTATTGCAGCTCTCTACCCCTCTTCTCAACTTGGCAGAAGCCACTGTGCAAACAACATTGAGGAATAACTGATTGCTCTTAGCTCTGACAGTGGTAACTTTTTTTTTTTTTTAGCAACTAATCTTGCATAGAAAAATGCACTTCACTTCAGCAAATGCAGAACAAATTGACTTCCCCGATGCCTGATAGGATTTGATTTTCCCACACGCACAACTCACCCCATCTATATTCTATCGCACACAGACACAGTAATGTCCTCACTTGATACTGATATACTTACCCAAATATATCCAAAAGGACCTTGCTTTCAATGCCAGCAAGAGATGCCTCTCCATGCTCTGGCTGCTTGACAGTCTCTCTGCGAGCACACCCTCTTTCTCCCTCCTTCTCTCTTTTGAAGGAAAGGCCTCTTTACAACGGCCAGCCCTGGTCTGTATGGATCCACTTTCTGCAGCCCAAAAGCAAAATGCCAGCCAGCTCATTTATCTCTCTGTGTCTTCTTTTTAAAGCCTCCTCTTTCACCTGCCCACTTCATGTATATTCTCCCACACAAAGTATAAAATCTGCATGCCCATGACTGTGATGTCATCTGCCAATGAGCCACCTCCCTCCTGCATGGTTAATCCTGCTGGAAGGTTCCAGAATGCTACCATGTGTTTCAACCCTGCTCTATTCTACTGTCACCTTTGATCAGAGTTTTAGCTCAGTGAATGCTGGAATTAATGAGTTACATTATTCTAGCTGCCTGCGCTAGACAATGAGCCTACTGTGAACAAGATGACCTATCACATTCCTCGGCTCACGTCTCCATCACAAAAGCAGCTTTATGTCTTGCATTCCCTCTCTAAGCAGCCTTTCAGAGTTTGTCGCTGCAGATCCATTTCTACACCCCAGTTTTCACCCTATGTTTGCACCCTTGCTTTGCGCACAGTGCTATGGACCCAGCTGTCCCATTCTAAACAATAATTGAATTAGTAGGTTAGATGTTAAAATTAGTAATTCGTAGGGGTTAGTGGATTAGAGGATAATGAGTTGTTAATTCCTACACTACCTACACATTTGTACTTCCATTGTGGGGCAAATGCCTAGCTACTACTCCATTGGTGCATACCATTAACCTTCATAGCGCTAAAGCACACCTATGCTACACACCATTCTGAACATTTGATGTGTACACTGTCATACACCCGAACAGTCTAAGCTGTGTCAACCTTTCTGCATGGTTGAAATTGTGGAACACTCCTTCCAGTACCCCCTCCATTACCCTGACCCGATAGGAGGGACGATAAGAGTGACAAGGCAAGTTCTGATAATGCTACGTAAATTAAACTGAGCCTGATAAAAGTAAGACATTGCGTTTCCTTCCTAGATCTCTGGATCTGCCTTCAGATCTCTTTAATATCTCTCCCTTGGATAAGGTCACAGCTATTGGGGCTGTTCTGGGCGGAACCACTGGGGCCTTGTGTACCTGGAATGTTATGATAAGATCCGAAAAACATGCGGAAAAGTGTTAGAGTGGACTTTGGATAAGAGACACCTTTCCAGCACACCCTACCGGCTTATCCCATTGACCTGTCTGCTGCCAGGACTATGTGCTAAAGTGAGTCTTGGGGTATTGGTATGGCTAGTCATCAGAAGTTTTTGGGAAACACTAAACACTACAAATCCTGGAGAAACAAAGAGGCATGATAAACTTCTTCAAAACCGTGAGGGCTAGGAAGGACTGGGAAGAGTAAAAACCCGGGGTGACTAGGAAGTACAGTGGGAGCCTTCCAAAGGTGGCGAGCCCTAGTTAGGCCCAGGGATGAGAAGCATCCTGAAACTTTGCTTTAGGAAGATACTGTTTATATTTTAAGTTTGCTCTTCTGGTATGCATTGCTCAAAATAAAGGTGCTGAACTCAACATATGGTGTTGAAGTAGTTGCCTCCAGGAAAGCATCTAACAATGCCCAGGCATAGAGAGAAATAATCCAAGTTGGAGGACTGGCCTATTTAAAGCTCAGTCTATGGGTGGGGCAAACTGGGAGAAACAGAGGTGCAAAACCCGATGCCTCACTGGCTCACCAATCCGGGGTCTACAGTAAGCATGAGCTACAGCAACAACTCATTGTTCAGAGCACAGCCCAGAGGGAGGGTTTCAAGGCTTTATGTAAACACAGGAATTTTAAAGGCAAGTGTAGAACTTTGGATAAGTGGAGAAGCAAGGAGGAGAGAGGGGAAGGTGCAAGAGGAAGAGACATGGAGAGAGGTGCATGTGCCGAAGGAGGTGAAGATGGATCAGAAGGTGCAGAAGATAGAGGAGGAAAATGGATAAAGGAGGAAAACTAGAGTAGTAAGGGTGTAGGAGGAGGTGTGGAAACACGTGATGGTGCACAGGGTGATGGGGTGAAGAGAGAGCTAAGAAAGCCAGAGTAGATGGAGGAGTGGAAAAAGCAGAGGGGACAGAAGGAGCTGATCCATGGGATGTGAGAGTTAAGATGCTAAGGAAGGGGGAGGAGATATCAGGAGTGAAAGCGGGCAACAGAAATTACAGAGAATGAAACTTGAGAAAATGTGAACATCAGAAAGATGGGTACAGGTTGAATAGGATCAAAAAAGCTGAAGCCACCCAGCTAAAAGTTATCACAGAGGAGTGAGAGGAACAATACACCTATGGTCGAATGGCATTGATATTAGCCCAGAGACATCTTGAGTGAAATAACTTTGAGGTATGTCCCTAGGTAAAATTGAGCAGTGGTTTGGTGAGGGGAAATGTGAGATGGGATTTGTGGAAATATATCAAGCTCCTGGGGCAGACAAGCACTAGAGCACATATCCCAGTACCTGGAAATACCTATGGTCAATATCACTTCTGGCAGACTTTGTGGTCGCAACTGATATAAAACTGGGAACTTCAACAACGGTGTCAGTGTCACCTTAAGAATGAGTCGAAGCCTTTGTTGCCATGAAAACAATCAACCAGGTACTATAAACTGTTTCCAAACAAACAGAGGGGTATTTTATAGACTCTAGCTTATGGGCTTGAGAGCCACAGAAAGACTTTCCTTTGCAACATGTAATCTGAAGCAAGAACAGTATTATTGTTTGCCATCTGGATCCCAAATTTAAATTGCCCACCCTTTGTGTACAGAAGCCTTGTTGAACGTAACTTATGAGTTGTATCTTATGTGCACTCCTCTCAGCTTTGTGACACAGCAGAACACTCTAAGCATTGCATATCTTTGTACTTTTGGCTACAAACACACTGGCAATTGATTAAGAAACAAATATCTACCTATTCCCTTTCTGGATTTTATAACATGGCAAAGATTACAGATGTTTTTGTACATGTAAACAAAATGATTGCCTTTTAAGTTAGAGCAAAGCGTGTGCTCAACACCCTACTCAATCCTTAATGCTATACATAAATATATTTACACAAACACACGGGTCTTTAATATTTCAATGGCATATATATCTGTGTTTGTTACATGTTTTAAAATGTACTCAATCAATGTATCTCTTCGAAACAATAACGATCACAATAAAATACATTATACTAAAGCCATACATACAATCAGTTTACCTGTCAACCACAGGGATATTTAGCTGAAAATCCACAGTACCTTTCAGCTGTCACTAATCACTATCTCAGCGCATTATTTGAAGACTGATGCTGCTCTTAAGCTCAAAGCATAATTCTTCTTATCTTTTTGTTCCCGATTTCAATGCTAAACCCCTGACAAATGACAGCTCTGATCCAAAATAATGGTTCATATGGAACTCGCTCTTTCTACTTTCTTTCCTTTCCCCCATGTTCACATTATAAATGGCTCAAGGTTTGGGGAAAGAAGCATGTTTTCTCTCTTTTGATTAAACATGAAACAACTTACATACATATTTGAAAAGTGTGGAATAAGGTTATGTGCCTCAATGCAATGTAATATGTTTGCAACAGGCTGGTGCTGAATTCATGTTTCAGTGTTGAATGGTTAGTGTTCATTGCTTCGTTTTGAGATGCAGAGTTTTAAGTTGATTAATTGCATCCATGTTTTTGTCCTAAATCCTAGGTCCTTGCTCTGTTTACAGCCTGGCCAGAATTGCCTATCTTGTGTACTATGATGAATCAAAGGTATGTCACCCTTCTCCGCCAGGCGGAGCCACCACATTGAGACTAGAAAGGTGTCACCACTACGTAAGACCTGCCCTTGGGGTGTGGGCAAGCGGGATCACCGTGGGAATGACTCTCCTTCAGGGGAAAGTACTCCCATTCTTTTATCAAGATCATCCCCAAATCCAGTGTTTTCTGCCTATATAGGCGCTGAAGAGGTTGTCAAGTGATAAAGCCTTTTTTCTAACAGTAATGCTGACCCCAATTCAACTTTGAAATCCTGTAATCAACAGAACTTCATTTCTCAGTACAGAGACCAATATAAAGACCTTTCAATCCTCACATGCAGAGAGAGACCATCTGACATAGAGTCAACCAGTTGGAGAGTAAACGCTCAGAGTGGGTGCTGCCACTATCGTGCAGAACCAGTGCTGCTTGAAGATGGGACCACAGAGTAAATGTGTTGGGCAAGCAGCCCGCAGAACTGCGCAGAGTACAGAAATGTTGACCAACCAAAGTTTGTTACTCACATCCCGGGAGACACTGAGAGAGTAAGGAGATGAGACATCGGAGAGCTTGCGAGAAGGTCGGCGCTGGAGGGGGTCAGAGGAAGAAGTATCAGCAAGCCTATGAAAAGGCTGTCACTGGAGGAAGCCTGGAAAAGAGACACCCACCAACCAACAAGAACATGCCATCAGAGAAAATCAGAGGAAAGAGACCGGTGAGCCCACAAGAAGGCTGCCACCTGAGAAAGCCAAAGAAAGAGACGTAGACACGCCCTTAACATAGCCACCACTGGATAAAGTCCAAACAAGAGGTTCCGTGAACCACAGAGAGGGCTGCCACCAGAGAATGCCAGAAATCGGACCGAAGCGAGGGAGACTGCTGCTAATCGACCCTCCCTGGAGAGAGTACCATAGAGAATCAGGTACAGGATTTGGGCACAAGAAAGTGAGGTAGATGGTCCAGCGCTGCAATGAACACAGGAAAATACAAAAACCCTACAATATCTGAGGGAGGCAAAGACTGAGACTGCTAATTGCTGACCCGTTAAAGAAGGACAAATAGTCCACAAGAAACCAGAGACCCAAAGACAGCTTAAGTGAGATGGATGAAGCCAAGGAGAAAAACAGTACTCATTATGTGGACGAATATTAAGAGCAAGGTAATATCCAAACACAGTGTAAACGCAGGGGGCTAGAGGAGCCAATAATGGTCCAAAGTGACCAAGCAAAGACCCTAGAGTGGAAGATAATGAACAGTGCCAGGAGGTCCATGAGAGAGAGTTGACCAAAGCACGCATACTGATTTCAAGTCTGAGAATAGGTGCAATTGGTCTGGAAAGGGAACTGACATGTTATATCCTAAGTATTTTGAAGAGGATGAGAAAAGTAACCCTTTCTTGCTTCAGTGAAACCTCCCACTTTGTGGAGGACGTGTCCAGTTTATTTGGAAAGGGTTGAGAAGTGAATCAAACTTTTGTGAGTGACTTTGGTACAATACTCTGCTGCCAAAGGGCAAATACAGAGAACTGTGGTGACATTTTTGTGCAAGAACTGTTAAGCAAGGAGGGGCTCAGCTGCAAGATCTTAACCCATTCCCACCGAACACTTAAGTTAAAAAATATATTTTGTGTATAGTGGTAGGGTCAGTTAGTTAGATTAGGTTTCAGACAAAGGATAGACTTTTTTTTGTTGACTAAACTTCCTGATGAGCACCTCAGATTTGTAGTTGAAGATAGGGAGCTTCATTGTAGAAGTAGGACCAGTTGAGTGAGTTTTAATTTAAGTGAATAAAGATTTTCTGATAAACCAGGCCCAGTGGTCTGACTCCTAGTTCTGGCACACAACAGTACCCATGCTATTTCTACATGTGGGCAGATTTTTCGTGGGCATGCTTATTTCTCGGATATCCACAGCGGGTACGATCCAAAATCAGTTATACAGTGTTACCAATGTCCCTATGGGAGTTCGACAGTCAGACATCTAGTGTTAGTAGATGTTGGAAAATTCAGCTTAAATGAGTTTTGTATGGAATATCCCCCCACAAATCATTGAATAAGTGCGTAACTGGGCATTTGCAGATACAGTGAATAAGAAGCTTCAAAGTGAGGACTACAATGGGAAATGGATTAGTAGCTAAACGAGCTTCCACTGAGCTTCCACTCATCGTATTTATGGATTTTTAGAAAAGGGCAGTTGTGATGAATTCCCATCTCCTGGGAATCCTCCAGCCATTTCGGCATTTTTTTTAGCTCTAGTAAATGGATTCAGCGATGAAAGTCAGATATGCTAAATCATTTCACTTCAGATAGTGCTCTGTTTTAGAAACTGGTATTGGTGGGTTTGTATCTAGATGAGCCTTCCAGTCATTGGGTGTATAATTAAATGTACCACCATCCATATATAAGACCCCTTATGTATACCTTATGCTGGGCATTTGTAATAAAGACACCCTTTCACTTCATGCGGGTGTCTATTGACACATCTCACCTCATTAATCCAGTATTTTAGGGTGAGGGAAAGTATGGTGTGGATCGACTAACAAGACGCTGAAACTAAATTCATGTTACCAGTAATGGGGCTGCACATTTAGAAAGTGCCCCTACTGATTAGTTCACTTACAAAGTGTAAAACGACTTGTGGTTGGCAAACCTGCTATACATTTGCAAGCAGTCTACAAATTGGATGGTACATTTCTGGCTGGTCATATTTTGAAGGTCTCAGTCTCCTCAGGATTTCTTCCTGGCATGTACAGAACCCAAGTTATTTTAAAGTCCTCACTGGCCTTTTTGGGGAATATAAATATAGATACCTTTGAAGATTAATGAAAAGTGTACAACAGTTAATTGTGAATCAAATTAACAAATGTTTGGGAGCCCTTCTACTGAGAAGTAACATGACCAAATAACCTGTTCTATGCGTTGGTTACAATTCAGGAGGTTCTACAACCATGTGTTATCTCTGTAGGACACATGCTGGTTAATGTATGGCTTCTTTTCTAAGCTGGCAACTGAGATATAATACCCCCTAGTATATAGTCCCACCCCACAATAAACAAGCAGTTTCATCAAAACTGAAATTGCATTAAATAAATGAATCAAATGTGTTCCCCACACCTTATGTAGCTGAAACATACACTATTACACAATCACAGATAGCTTGTCCACAAAAAAATAACCTGCCTGCTTGAATCTTACTATTTCTCACACACACAAAAATTGATTTACATAATCAAACCTCTATATGGTTAATTCTGAATATCTATTGGCATTCTAATCATAACTCTGCCACTTATCAGCCAGTATGTTCAAATAATTTACATGCAAAACTTTTCCAAATTACAAATAAAGTTAAAATTACAAATGATGCAAAGAACTTGCTTTCCCCAATAACTTCAATTATTCATGGAATCAGAGAACTGTTTAATTTCTCCTATTTCCTAGGCAAATATGGTGCTGTAGGTTATTTTTATGTATGTGCAGGTGATGTTCCTTGCTGTAGCTTTTTCCATAGTCTAAACACTACCCTTCCGTGCTCCACTTTTCATAGTGTAAAATATTCCCATGCTTATGTCATGATGATATCACTGTATCTGATTGGCCAAGCTTTCCATTGGCCTGCCTTATAGGCAGACACTACCATAGCATACCCACCCACAATCTCCATCGGTTGGTTATCATTTCTATATTCATAACCAGAAAAAAGGTGGGTCCCAATCTGCTCTTAATACTTGTTATTCTAAATAATTGTTATTACATATTTCATGTTAGCAACCTGCCACCTCAGTGAGACATGGCTTTATATAATCTGTCATCACAGGTGCACATCTGGGCATGTGGCACAATGCATTGCAAATGTATTCATAATGGTATCAATATTAATAATTTTAACATTTTGGGGAAATGCATGTAATTCGACTTTGTTGTCAGGTTAAAGAAGAGAGTCTCAGCTTTAAAGCACACTCTTTGTTTTTTCTTGAACCAAAATGGTTCCAAAGTTATGAACCAGATTCTGATATACAAATGTATATGTAATATTTTCATCATTCCCTGCATGTGTCCTATGTACAACATCTCACGGTTCAGCACATGACTAATGTAAACAAGCCTATGTAATGGTTCCAGTGAATGATTGATTCAAAATGAGATTACAGGCATCATGTATTTACCTGCATTAGCTTAACAGGTGTCTGGTTTTATTTCTAGGCAGAGTTCAAAGGTGCCACATTAGCTGGAAGAATTTCCTGTTGCAGCTCAATAATAAAACAAACAGGTTCAAACTAGCATATATGATAATTTCCTGGATGACCATAGGTTTTATTTTAGTTTTTAAATATTCTGAGTTTTTCTCCAACATTCTAACAGTGGGGGCCGCTCTGAAGCAAAACTCTGGTCAACTTGAAAGTCATCACAATAGTGGACTAAATTAAACACGGGTGCTATTCTAACCAATACAAAAGAACCACCGCTTTTCTACATATTTACATTATGATATATTATCTAATATCCATCATGTTTTTATAAAATTTGTAAAATAATTGGACAGCTGTCAGAGAAATTAATACACTGATACATTAGAGAACACAAGATATTTAGATACTGGGAGAAGCCTAAAGCTCTCAGTCATACTATCAAACCTACAAAGGATGACTGTACCCAGTTCCGAAAATCTTTTTCAGACAAACTTCAGTGTGCCCAACGAAAGATCAAGGAAGAGTTGGACCGACAGAAAGGTATTCCTACAGAGGATGACTGTAATGGGAAACGAGACAACCCAATGGACGATAGTGTGGAAAACAACTTAAGATATCCTAGTCACAGACCACTCAATGGCAACTTTGGCTTTTCCATGATGACCGTCGCAGAAATTTTAAATATATTAAAAATAATGCACCCAACAAGCTGCCCAGGAGACCTTCTTCCATCTAAGTTGATCTTAGAGCATAAAGACATTTTTGCCCCGTTTTTATGTAGATTTGTTTATGCCACTTTTAAAACTGGTAGTATACCACACGTTATTAAAGATGTGGCAGTGACTCCACTTCTAAAAGTTTAGATCCTAAAGATACAGCAAATCTACGCTCTATTACAAACACGTTATTTTTGTATTAAAACTAGTTGACAAAGTCGCAACCATGCACATTCAATTCTATATAGAAGCGACTGGTATTCCACATAAGAAACAGTCAGGCTTCCGACATTGTCATGGCACTGAAAGTGCCTTACTGGAACTCCAGATGCAGATGCTGTCCATGTTGGAAAAGGGTAGATCAGGTCTGCTGGTTTTATTGGACTTATCGGCAGCGTTCGATCTGCTTGATCATGGAATCTTGTTGGAAAAACTGGTTTCAGTGGGTGGCCTCTCTGAGAACGCAGTCATATGGTTAAAGACCTTCTTGGAAGGCCGCAAATCAAGGGTTCATTGGGGGGACTCATCATCTGAACCAGAGACCATATTTTGTGGAATCCCATCAGGGGCATGTTTGTCCCCCCTGCTTTTTAACATATACATTGTCCCACTGTGCTTGAAGTTGGAAGAACTTTGTTACTTATTTACTAATTATGGCGATGACTTCCAGCTGCTGGCAGAGATGAGCGGAAATCACGCAGTAGACCAGGAAAAGATGAACCACGTTTATCAGAGCATAAAATGCTGGATGTCAAATAACTGGTTATGTCTGAATGCTACAAAGACAGAGCTGATGATATGTAGTTCACAGCATGATATGGACAGCCTGGACCAAGCATTTGACAACTTTGAGGTTGAAGGTAGTCAGATAAAAGTGGCACCTAAAGTAAAAACCTTTGACATCTATATGAAGGCTAGCTTGAACTCAGGGGCCCCTGTGGAAGCCCTTGTCAAGAGCACCAACTACCGCTGAAAGGTATTAAGGCAGGTAGCTTCCTTAGTTTCAAAAGACAACCAGTCTAAACTAGTTAGGACAGTAATACTTCCCACGCTTGGACTACTGCAATGCTTTATTGAGTGGTGCGAGTAAAGAACACATTAAAAAATTGCAGAAAGTTCAAAATGCTGTAGTCCGTGTTGTCCACCAAATGAGTCAGAATGAACAGACATCTGCGGTCCGAAGAGAGCTGCATTGGCTTCCAATCTCTGCAAGGATTTCATTCAAACTATTGACAGTATGTCATAAACGCATTTTTGGACTCGCCCCCAAATACCTTAAAGAAAAGGTGGTTAACTATCACCCAAATACAAATACAAAACTTTGATCTGCACAAGCTGGCTACCTTAGGGTTGACCGTATAAAAAGTGCTTGGAGAAATAGTTGCTCTTCTCCAATCTTGGCAGCAAGGAGCTGGAACAAGCAATTTTCAGGTACAACAGGGAAACTTCGCTTCAAAATGATGATTTCAGTAACAGGTGCCCTGTTCCATTTTTGATATGTCGTTCCATGAATACAGAGAGTGTTTTTACCTTGGAGTTTTTCAGCATTTCCTTCTGTCAATTTAAAGTTATTCAAACTCAGTCTTTTATTCCGAATGCATGCAAGACCCAATATTGTTTTTGAGAAGGTTAGTTTGTGGCACAATCCACACTATGTTTGGAGTGCGGGCTCTCAGGAGCGCAGATGACTTACCTGCTTCCCACAGGTGCACCATATTCATTGCAATTGAAACATATCTCATCAGTGAAGCAGGAAAGGCACTTTTCTGGCACCACTCACAATTGAGACAGTATTCATTTGTCTTTTTTATTTGTTCTACAGTAAATCAACTTCCTCACACTTAAAAGGAAACAGCACAGGTTTTCGGCATCAGTTTGTTTTAGAGAAACCGTTTTAGATTCCATTTATTTTCACCGCTTGGTGCAACTTTCAGATGTGAAATAATAATTTGCATATCAGTCCAATCTACCTGGTCAGTACATCACCAAAATGCTAGGCAATACTCTTCTGAACAACAGTGCCAATAATAACCCCAGACATGTCTGTCAGCCTTTTTGGGCCTCACCTTTGAGTTGAAGCGGTGCCTCTCTAAGCACAGTGAGAATGGAGTCCATGGGCCTCATTACGAGTCCGGCGGTAACCTGCCGGTTTTTCCGGCTCGGCTACCGCCGGACTCGTATTACCATTCCGCCTCCGTGATTCCGGGAATTACCGAGGGCATTACAACCCCGGTGACCCAGGAATTCCGGAGGCGGAATTCTGTAAATCATCATTCCCATTGAGTACCATAGGACTCAATGGGAATGGGGACCATGAAAACACCGGCACCATCTCGTGATGGTGCCGGTGTTTCCACGTCCTCCTGCAGGCGGACGGTGTTAAACCCGCCAAGTCAGAGCTGGCGGGAATGACACCTCCGCCTGCAGGACTCCGAATCACCCGGTATGGAAACAACGGTGGCGGCAGGTTTAACGCCACCGTTATTTCCATACCGGGTGACTCGTAACGAGGCCCCATGTCTGGATTACCTCGGGTAACCTAGGGTTAACCCCCTTCTGTTAAAAAATTAACAAAGGTGTAGGAGCACCTCTGCTGAGAATGAACGTGGCCAAATAAACTGTTCTATCGGTCGCTTCACGCTCAGTAGGGTCTTCAACTACGTTTTAGCTCACTGTACCTTTCACTGTACCTTTCAAAGAGGAGAAATACTACTTTGCATATCAGTCTAGTTTTCATTACATCAAACATATTCCTGACACAGGGTACACAATGTATTTAACAAACTCAAGGGAAACATTGGCTTAAGTGATATTCTGTCTGCAACACGTCTTTCATATATGCAAAAGAAGTAAAATAAATAGACAGCAATACAGTTATTTCTCTCTTTCTTAAACTCTTTTTGACTCTTATTTCATTCTTTCTCGCTCTTTCACTCTCTTTCTTTCTTGCTCTTGCCATCTTTCTTTTGTGCTTTCCTTCTATCATTGATTCTTTCTTTTGCGCGCTATTTTGATCTCCCATTAGCTGTCATTTTACAGTCTTTCACTTATATCCTTTATCTTGCTATTTCTTTCATTCTATGTTTTCTTTGCTCTATTTCCTTCTGTTATCCCTTTGCTCGTCCTCTCACTCTTTCTCTTACATTTGTATTGCTCTCTTTGCTTTGCTCTTTGTTTTACTTTCTTCTGCTCTATATTTTTCTCTTTATTCCACTCTTACTTTCAATCTCACTTTCTTTTGCTCTTTCTTGTCCATCTTTTATGTTTGATTTTTTTTGGCCTTTCTTTTGCCTTCTCCCTCTTTTTGTTCTTTCTTTATCTATTGTGCACACTATTTTCCTGTTTTAGTTTTACTCTTTCTTTTTCTCTTTCCTCTTTTTTGCTCTTTCATTCTCTTTTTCACTCCTTCTTTAACCTTTGTCCCAACTCCTTCCTTCTGCACTTTCATTCTTTTACTCATTTTTCTTTTGCACTTTATTTCACTTTTTTCCATGCACATAGTTGTTTTTTTTCCCTGAATTACTTTATCAATGTCTCCCCTTTTCATCAAAGAAAGGTTTGATTACATATTGTGCTTGATACGTAAGTACATCAGCTAGTGAGCATGATTTTTTGGTTTGTTCTTTTGGAAAGCTTTCAATGATGATGATTCTTTAAATAAATCAGTCCTGCAATTAAATACCCTTTTTAGAATCAAACAGGTGCATAGAAAACAACCCTCAGAGATGCGTTTGGAGTTTAGTTTTTCTCAAACTTCCCACAGTGATGTTTCTGAGTTTGGCTTGCATAGACACTGGGCAGTGCAACATATTGGTGTAGTAGAGAAACTACCCATCCAGAAGAAAAAAAAAACTAGTAGAAGACTAGGCAATCCACAGGCGCTGCAAGTAAATAGACATAATAACTAATGGGAACACACGTTGTTATAGTGTTAACTATTGATCCTCTTAATGGGCTTCCTGCTTTCTTTTCCTTTTTGAACTAGTAAACAGAATAAGTCCCACCTCGTCCAACTTTCTAATATGTATAATCTGTTCAAGGCTCAATTGGATCGTGCATTTGGAAATATGACCACTTGTACTGAAATAATTCCTAATCTTACCTTAAGAAAGGTAAGAACCATACTCTTATCCTTAAATATCATGACCAGAGCACTCATGTACCAACTGTTCCTATTTCTTGCCTTCAAAGATTGGGTTTGTCCCCACTGACTAAAACATTCTGCTAAAAAATGAGTGAGAGTGAATCCAGCAAATTCATGAGCCATGGCTTATAGAACTCCAATTTAACAAAAAGCCACTACTGGAATTTTGGGAAAACAAACTCAATTTTTGTCACTGTGGATTACTATGTCTGCATGTGTATAAGGCGCTCCGGTAGTAATTTCTTAAAATAGCAGTTTATTCAAAGCTCCAAACCAATTCAACACTGAGGGCTCATCAAAACTCTAATAACAAACATCGCCATCAGCCTCGCAAACTGATTCAATAGAGCTAATTTACGTAACCCAAAACACAATTTAAACCATCTTCGATGTGAAAGAGAGCACAATACAAAGTTAAAAAGGGCAACATAATGAAAACGCAAAAGTAAAAGGAATAAAGCACAAGCAAAAGAGTGAAACAAAATGCAAAAAAGCAAAAGAAAGAGTGAATGATAGTAAAATAAAATGTGAGAGAAGCAAAAGTGTGAAAGTGAAAGAGGCAAAAAGGTGAAGGAATAAGAGAAAGAAGGAAAGAGTGAAAGAAGTAAGAAAGAGAACATAAATGGTCAAATAAATAGAGGAACATCATACAGCATTAAGAAAGAAAGAAAGAAAGAAAGAAAGAAAGAAAGAAAGAAAGAAAGAAAGAAAGAAAGAAAGAAAGAAAGAAGATAAAAAGAGTGCAAGAAGATGGAACATTAGAAAGAAAGTTAAACGCTCAGCGCATTCAAGAAAAAGTAACAGCGGTCAAAGAAAGTTATCGATAGAAAGAGAGAGTGAAAAAGCAAACATAAGCGTACAAGTGAGGGCAAAGAGGGAAGGAGCAAGGACTGAATTAAATAGAGTGGAAGAAGGAAAGAGTTAAAGAGTGAAGACGCAGGTGAAAGAGCAAAAGAAAGAGTAAGCACAAGAGAATGCAAATTAGAAAATAAAAGAGTGAAAAAAGCAAAGGTTTAAAGAAAAAATAAAAACATGAATACACATTGAAGGAGCAAACAAAAAGAATGAGAAAAAAAGAGTGAACGAAAAGAAGAAAGAACGAGCAAGAAGACAAAACGATCATGAAACGTGAAATGAGCAAAGTAAACATCACAAGAGGTATGAAAGAGACAGCGAAAGAGTAAGAGACCAAAACAAAGAGTGACATTAAGCAAAATGAAAAGCAATGATGTCAAATAGCAAACAAAATACTGACAAAAGAGTTCAAGAATAAAAGACAGTGAAAGACGGGAAAACAAATGTAAGAAGGATTGAGAAAACGAGAGAACTAAGTAAAGGGCCATACAAAGATCACACAAACAAAAGAAAAAGCAAAAGAGTGAACACAAAGTGCAATTCCAAGAGGAAGAATGAAAGAAAAAAGCAAATGAAAGAGCAATGAGCACAAAAGACAACAAAGAAGCAAACTAAAAAGTGAATTATCAAAAGAAGGAGCGAAGGAAACAGCAAAGGACTGAATCAATGAGAAAGAGAAACAGTAAGAGAGGGAAAATGGAGAACACAGAAAAATAAACAATGATGGCAAAAGAGTGACAGATTCACAGAAAAAGCTAAAGAAGGGCAGCACTACCTTCTGCTCCCTGTGATCTCCTTGTAGTACCAAACCCCTTTTCAAAGTTGCAGTGGGCCACCCAGCCCCAGCAGTCCTACTGCCTGAATGCTTTTCCCCTACAGCTTAGACTTCCCTACCATTGACAACCTCAGTCTCCTGGAACCAAAAAGGTTCTGCAGACAATCATGTATTCTGCACCAATGTGTCCCACCTATTACCTTCACACAGCTAGTGTGTCGTTGAGCAGAGCATTCAACTTAGCAGACAAAAGGCAGGTTCAGCCTCAGCACCAAGAGGATGACTAAAAGCAAAAACATTGTGTAGGAAAGGGTTTGACCTAACCATAACACTTGCCATGCTGGTGGCAGACTTCCATACTGTTGTCAGCTAGCCCATCTCTGCAATTACAGCGAGGGTCCAGCCATATGAAGACATTGTTGATTCTGACACCAATAGGTGCATTCCAACCCGAACTACCAGGTCATGTGCCATGTGCACAGCAACACAAGTAACCGGGAGTGTTTGAACAACAGTGTATCACGGATCTGCTTGCGTAAAGCAGTTGCCATCAAGGGTATTGGCAAGTGCCCTGATAAATGTAGCAGTGCAATTTACGGCCACATACAGGTCTTGAGTTAACTTTTTGGTGAGGAAGTCAAAAATAACCATACGGAAGTTCGTCAATTTTGTGGAAGTCACCTCACTTCCAAACCTAAAATACGGTAAGTCAATCACTGGCAATAAAGGGGTTAAGCAAGGCTACTCTCTAGGTCCCCTAAGGCTACTCTCTAGCTACCTTAAGGCTACTCTCTAACTCCCTTAAGGCTACGCTCTAGCTCCCCTAAGACTACTCTCTAGCTCCCCTAAGGCTACTCTCTAGCTTCCCTCAGGCTACTCTCTAGCTACCTTAAGGTTACTCTCTAACTCCCTTAATGCTACTCTCTAGCTCCCCTAAGACTACTCTCTAGCTCCCCTAAGGCTACTGTCTAGCTTCCCTCAGGCTACTCTCTAGCTCCCTTAAGGCTTCTCTCTAGCTCCCCTAAGGCTACTCTCTAGCTCCCCTAAGGCTACTCTCTAGCTTCCCTCAGGCTACTCTCTAGCTCCCTTAAGGCTACTCTCTAGCTCCCTCAAGGCTACTCTCTAGCTCCCTTAAAGCTACTCTCTAACTTCCATAAGGATACTCTCAAGCTCCCTTATTGTTGATATTCTTTCTTTCCCGTGTTGACCCCAGTATCTCTATGCATAATGCTAATCCCTCGTTGTTAAAGGGTACTCTCTTTACACTGCAATTTTATATGCAGGTGATACAGCTTTGCTGGAACAGTCCCAAGAGGGCTCCAGCAGAGTCCTGTCTATGCTGATCAGTATTTTAGTAGACATGGCTTAAAATTAAATATGTGAAAAACTAAAAATAAGGTTTTTGGAAAAGATAGCACACATGCTACTTGAACAATGTCAGAATGGAAGTGATGGACTCACATCAATATTTTGGATTGCTTTTCTCTAAAAAATGCAGTTTCGTGAAACAAATACAATACTCGAATGTGCCTCTCTGGATTAGGGACGTTGTTAAAATGTTATTATAAGTCTGGAGCTTGCAGACTAGATAAGTGGCTTAGTGTGTTCCGGGTCAAGGAGTGTTCCATGACTCTGTAGGGAAGTGAGATATTGGGCTGTACAAACTGACTGCCAAATGTTCTGATTCAAAGCGAATGCTTAAGCAAAGTAGCAGGGCCCGCTCCAGTGGCGCTTTAAGACTGGGGATTACCAATGTTGAGGTACAGGTGCAACTGAGGTTTATTTAAAAAAAAAAAAAAAGACTCACAGTTGGACAATCTCACAGATTCTTTGTAAAGACACCTAGTGAAGGTTATGCAAGTGACGTTTAATTATGCAAAACCCCAATGATGCATCACATGCAACAACACAGAGCCAATTAAGTAGCCATACATATGTGTCAATATGTGTGACACTCTATATTGTGACTAAATAGTCACTAGATTTTGAAACCCTAAATGCGATTTGACATCATAATAGCTCAGTGGAACAAATATGAATACCTACCCTCTAGACCCTAAATACCGCCACTGTGTCTTTGCAGGAGATGCCAGCAACGGCATTTGACCCCTACAATGCCTGCCCATTTTTTAATGTTCAGACCCGTGAGTGGACCCACATTAGTTGGATCCAGTTGTCAAGCCACTTAGTGATTTATTTCAATGATTGGTGGGTCACACCCTCCCACGTCTTCATCAGGGCTTGAATGTCAATTTAAATGTGTTGATGTCATCAAAGCAGAAAACAGAACCAGACAGGAGTTCAGGTAGTTGTGGGTCCACGGCGCCTGACCAGAATTTCCAGCGATTACAGTTCGACATAGTTTCTTACAGGATTGGGGCTTCTCGAGGAAACCATATCAATGGAGTCTGATGAGTCAATGTCCAACTGAGGTTTACACCATATTTTCTGAAGGATCATCTCAGTGATAGTGAGACTCCTAATATACATCACGTGGTAGGGGACATTTCAGATTCTTGGCATTATAAGGCGGGCAAATTGCTAACAAGTTGGGGCTTTCAGGATTCAGTTTGAATCTTGGTCATCTCAGGGTAATACTCAAGCTAAGAGCTCTTCAGTGGGAGAGGGAGGTGGTTGGTCAAAATGTATTCAGTTTACTATTATTGGATTGTTATGCCGGATGGATTGCAAGCATAGGTGGTACGGGCGATTATGAAATAAGATCAACTGAATTCAAGAGGTTGATTATGAGGCTCCATCTAAATATCCTCCAGCTTAACACCCAGACGAAGCGGATAGGAGGAAGCAAGAAAAGTTTTTTGGTGAAATGCGAGGAGATGAAGATCTTGCACTTTTTTTTCATTTGTTGAAGTGTTGTGTTGTGCAAAAAATGGTCAATACCACTCTTATTGATTAATAATGTTAGGACTTGTGCAGAAGCAGCGTTTTCAGAGTATTTATATTGAATTCTAATGACTTTGCTTCTATTTATAGTACGTACACATGTGATAAAGCAGTGTTTACATTATGATTTAGTCTCACATGTGTTTTATGAAATATTGTATTTACATTTTTTGAATTTTAATGTTATTTAGTTAATGGAGAAATCTGATCGATTAAATGAACTTGAAGTTGAACTCTGTGACAAAGCAAATGGAAGTCAACAGTTTGGTAACAAGTAGACATCCCCTGCCTTTTATGTTTCAGGCCTGAGACCAAAGCGGGCGACAGCAATTGATTTTGACTAATGCTCCAATCTGGCCTCACGGGATGGAGGGAGGGAATATCCCCCCTGTCACGTTTTTTTTTGTTGCTTCCAATTGCATGCTGGAACTTGTAGTTTTGTTTTCCCTTTGCAAGGGTGGGCCTATAAGTCCCAGCATTCAGTGCAGTGGGGAAAAAAACACGACTGGTTCAAAGATTGATCATGGAACTGGGAAACTTGGCAGCTATTAATTCTGGGAGATGTTCAATGAAGAAGTAAATCCATGAGCATACTTAGGAATAATTATGAAACTCTGCAACTCAAATTCATATTTTAAACATAATGTAGTATATGGATGTCTTTGACTTCCTGGTTCTGATTTGGTGGAAGTGTTGTATCTTTTTCTGAATATCCAACATATCAGAAGCACCTGCCACATTGTTGATGTCTTGCCTGGCAGTGTGCACATCATGCCAGCAAAAGGCCATAAGAACAACCGTGCACCTTATGTCTACCTTGCGCCACCTTCACCCACACCTCTAAATCCGCTATATTGCCCCTTTCTTCTGCGCTGACAGAAATGACGCATTTGGGGATTTGGAGGAGCCGTGCATCATTTGCTGTAAAAAGATGTGTGAGTAGGAATTCGGGTAAAAGGCTTTCGTGATAACTACGCCGGAGAGATGATGAACAGAAATGACAATATAGCTGGCCCACTTTGGAAGAATATGCTTTGGAATGAAAGATAATATCTAATCCTAAGTGAGAGCATAAATATTGGATGGCAAAACGAAAAGAAATGTCACTTTTAATTATCTCAGAGGACTGCAGACTGAAGTGTAATGGGAAAGTGCTAACTTGAAGTGGCTTTCGAAGGGCGCAATTAGCTGCAATCTTGAAAGAGCGCGCTCCTCTGCTTCAACATGGCATGACTCGCCGGCTGGGGGTTCGCCTAACTTTTGAGACACACCAGGAATCCATTTAACAAAAGCGGCCCGAGCTCGATTCAAGGGCTCACATCCAGAACACAAGCGTCATTTTTTGATGAAGTCCACAGCGGTTTGAAGTCCACTCCTATGTGCAATCAGGGTCGGACTGGCCGTATCGGTCCATCGGCCCGTGGCCGATGGACTTTGAGGACAGTGGGGGCCGGTTTTCCTTCAAGCCACCCAGGGCCGTTTTTTTTGTTGTAACGTGCAGCGCCGCGCGGCGCCGGCGTGGCTCTGCTGCAGGCAGCTGAGCCACAGAGCAAGTGCTGTGGCAGGCAGACCGGGCCGCCATCACCCGCCCAAGCTGGGCCAATGCCATTTTTTCTTTTTAATGTAACTGTCAGTGGCGCGGCCCGGGCCTGGTCAAACACAAACTGGGCAATTTTTTGTAATGTAACAACTTGTTCGTCGCTGCCAACAGCCAAGGCTGTGTGGGTGCCGCTCGCGCAGCCACGAGCCACGCTGCCTGCCTGCCTCCGGCGTTGCGGGCGGGGCGGGCCGCGCTACTGAGTGTGTCTGTGCAGCATAAAATTATTCATCAAAGCAAGGTAACAACACATACACGTTCTTGTTACCTTGCTTTGATGATTTCATTTGCATGCAGCATGCATGCATCAATAATAACTAATTTGAATGCATATATGGGGCCGCCGTGGCGGCGGCCGCTTGTGCACTGTCTGCAGCCACTTTGTAGTGTGCCCGCCCCCCGTGCCTGGTGCTCCGTGCTCGCCGCCGGGCCGCCCGCCGGGCTTGGTAAGTGGCGAGGGAGGGGGGCGTGCTTCGTTCCTTCGTTCCTTGTGTGTCATAACTTGCTAAGCCTATGAATAATAATAACCAGAAGGGCTGGTGGCGGGCTCGACGACCCCCCGGCAGTTGTTGCTTTCAACTTTAGGAAGTAACAACAACACATTTGTTGCACTTTCCAAAGTTCAAACGCAACTTGTGCCTGGGGCTGGGCCGCTCACAGACTCTGTGTCGCCAGGACTGGCGTCTGGTCCACGTGACTGAGTGTGCTCTAGGATATAGTTGGGCCGTTTGACCCATCCTGGGCATGATGATTTTGGAGTCGAACTCGGGAGTCGGACACACACACCCACGGCAGCGGCAGACAGCACGACACGACACCACAGAGTCTGCACTGCAGTCTGTAGCAGGCAGGCGGCCAGCAAGGACCCCGGTCCCCACCGTGCACACCACACCGCAGACAGTGCAGCAGGCGGCCCCAGCCCGAAGAAGTCCGGTCCGGCCGGACCAAGACGAAGAGACAGCTGAGCCTGGATATTGGACAACAAACAGGTAAGAAGAATCATACAACAAAAGAGCATAGTTGACGGCTCGCGCTGTAATGGAACCCCCCCCAGGAAGGAACTTGGCATCATGATTCACATCCAGCTCTCAGGCTCAGCCCTGAGGCTGGCCTGGAACTAAATTCTGAATCTGAGCCCGGGTGGGCAGGGCGCTGGGCCGCTGGCGCTGCCCATCCGGACGTGGCATGATGGGCCGCATGGGCGTGTATGTTTGTATGTTAAGAAAATATTTGAGCCCCGGCAGAGCTGCACATGTGTCTGAGCCCCACTCTTTTTGGAGGGAGCCCCTTTAGGCATTGTACAGGGTTCTGGTGTGTTCCACATTATCTCGCAGGTTTGTGATCCCTTCTCAAGTACTTTTTGCTGGTGGCTTTGTTTATTCTGCGTGATCTGTAATCAGGGTAAGCGTAGTCTGCGTGGTATCTTATGTACTGGATGCAGTCCTGTATTGGGAGTCCTTGTAGTCCTCTCTATGATTCTTGGCAGCAGGGCAGCCAGCTGTTTCCCAGCTTGTCCTGCTAGCTGTATTATGCGGACCATATGTTCAGTGAGTCTGTAGTATTGCGTTTCATCTTGTGGCTTGCCTTTAAAATGTAACTAAAATGCAGTTTCCTATAGGGTAGTCTTGTTGAGGTGCAGATGTGTCCCCCCCTATGTACCCACTTTGTTGCAGGGTTAGAGTACTTGCCACTTATGCTCACCATGGAGCGTCCTCCGGATTGAAGATCTTACGGTGCTTCCACAGGGAAGATCTGTAGTTTTTGCGGTCGCCAAGAATACTCCTGGAGGGGCGGAGAGGGCCGTAATTGCTCTTGTGTCCGAGGGAAGTTGCAGTGTATTTCTGCCCGGCGTGCAATCTGCCGTGCGTCCGGCGGTGCTACACTGTGTGCATGCTGTCGTGGACCCAGGCGTTAAGGGGGGCACGTCTGCATAGCATTGGGCACCATGTGCTTCCTCTGTGCGAGCAACGTTCGGGCCCTGCACCCCTCGTATGTTCTTTTGCTTGCCATGCGCCCTTATGTGCTGAGAGATCCTGCATCCGCTTTGGGTTCTTTGCGAGCCGGGAAGCCTATTGTTCACCCCGGGTGCTTTGCAGCCTGCAGTGTTATGTAGATAGAGTTCTTGCAGCTGTGTTTCCTCGTGTGGCCTGTCTTTATAATGAACTTATACGCGCTGCTTCGCAGTGTGCAGGTTTGTTAAAGCACAGCGTCTCTTGCTATATGTGCTCGCTCCTCTCCCCCTGCTTAAGAGCATGTCACCTGTCTTTATGGTAGGGTGTCCCCCTCCGCTAAAGGTCTTACTCTGCTTCCATAAGGGCAGGCTAGCGGTCGTGCTCTGTGAATTTATTCTCGGGGGAGCACCGGGGGATGGCGGCATTATTCATTGCGTCCAGGAGTCTGTGCAGACTGTGCGTTATTTGTCAGCTCAGCGTGCAGGGTGCTATGTACTCAGTGTTGCCCCCGTGTTGCTCACGCGGGCATGTGCATTATCGTTCCCTGCTATGCAGCACGCCGAATGTGTGATGCGCTGTCGATGCCCCTGCTTCAGTAATGGTGGACCCAAAGTCTCTTCCCAGGTATGGGGTTAGGGGGGGTGGTTGTGTCTGCTCAGCCCACCGAGGCCCGAGGGGATGGATCAATGGTAGTATGGGTGCGGGCCTTCTCTTCCCTCCCCCTCTGCAGCATTCATCCGACCCGTTATCTGTTTCCTCTTTGCTGCTAGGGCCCCTGTGTGCAGAGCTGCACATGTGTGTGGGACCCCTTTGCTGCTAGGGCCCCTGTGTACAGTGCTGCTCATGTCCACGGGACCTCTTTGCTGCTAGGGCCCCTGTGTGCAGAGCTGCACATGTGTCTGGGACCCCTTTGCTGCTAGGGCCCCTGTGTGCAGAGCTGCACATGATGTGTGTGGGACCCCTTTGCTGCTAGGGCCCCTGTGTACAGAGCTGCTCATGTCCATGGAACCCCTTTCCTGAAGGTGCACCCGTGTGTATGCTCTCTGCCCTCCCTACTGTGACAGCCTAGGCAGGTTAGGTTAGGTTAGGTTCGCGCCTCGGGCTGCACGTTAAGAATGCACATACTTGATTGGATGGAAAACACACAGACCTGCACACCTAAAGCTGGGTCGACTACATAATGTAATCCCCAGAATTGGCAAAGTCTTTATGCTCATGTCTGTGGAGCGGAATGTGCTTGTCCAATTGCAAAATCCGGACATAATCGACCTGGTTGCACATAAAAGTGCATTGTTGCAGGAACTCTTGATTGAGTGATTTCCAGGATTTTCATGAAGCTGGAAGCAGGATTTCCAGGAGCGGTGGACCCTGTCACAGAACTGTATGCAAAGTTTTTATGAGTTGTGTTGTTATTGTGTCATCATTATTAAATACAACTATTTTCATTACTGGTGGCAACGAGTAGACATGATTTGAGTCTGGTTCTGCAACATAAGTATTTTACTATGTGATGATGTTTTTTTTTTTAAACAAAAACAAAAGGAATGTTATCACTTTCTCAAGCATTTACACAAAACATAACAACATGCAACAGACACATGAACCCTCCATAAGTAGCATTTTCTGTAAAGTCGCGAATTTACGTGATTCACGGATGATGGTTTGAGGGCCACTTTTTTTGAAGTGAGGGGTGGGCCACTTTTCTGAGGCGAAGGGTGGGCCACTTTTTTTTGGGTGTCCGGGCCTATTTCTTGTCCCAGTCCGACCCTGTGTGCAATGGGCCCCACTCACTGTGCACGGTTACATTAGAATAATCAGGTGGCATCAGGTGGAATAGGCAGCGTGCACACTTGCCTCAACTAATAACAAGAAGTTACTGTGTGCAACTGTGACCTGCTTCAGACTAATAGTAAGGCAGTACTAAGTCAATAGTATGTCAGAGTTACTCATAGTAACTTCTTGGGGGAACAGCTCCTTAAAGGGGCATTTTCATACATTTTTCTTAAAACATGAAAGTAATTACCAGTGGCATCTTGGAGACCACTAACAATACAATGAACACCGAAAATAAGCCCCCCCCCACCCCTTTGGCTCCTGGGGCTGGCATTTTTCCCACTGCATCGGGTGGTGTCATGGCTCCTGTTACTATATCAGTAATAGATGACTGATCACTGCAGGACACTTTCTACAACAATTAAAGGCAAGGCCTGTTTTTACAGATCAATAAAAGACTTGACAGTAGGAACGCATTTTCAACTTTAATGATACACTTCTGAAATGAACTAATTTACAAGCAGTACATCTATACAGCAATTATATGTTGATATTATTCCCATCTGCCTTTCCTTCTAACCTTTCCTTTTCTTTCTCTATCTTTTTCATTTCCATTTCCTTCTTTATTTTTCATGGTTCTTTGCTTCACGTTTTATTTCCTCCCTCCCTCCCTCCCTCCCTCCCTCCCTCCCTCCCTCCCTCCCTCCCTCCCTCCCTCCCTCCCTCCCTCCCTCCCTCCCTCCCTCCCTCCCTCCCTCCCTCCCTCCCTTCCTTCCTTCCTTCCTTCCTTCCTTCCTTCCTTCCTTCCTTCCTTCCTTCCTTCCTTCCTTCCTTCCTTCCTTCCTTCCTTCCTTCCTTCCTTCCTTCCTTCCCCATCGTTCTTTACTTCTGCATTTCCTTAATTCCATCTTGCTCTATTGCTTTGCATGTGTCAATCATTCATTCGTAATTCTTCCCTCCATTCCCAATGTTCATGTTTACTTCATTTGTCATCTTGTTCTTTCATTCATTACATGTATCCCTCTGTCTTTTTTCTTTCTTACCCCCTTTCCGGCATTCAATCGTTCTTTCCACCTGTACCTTTTTGCTTTTATCCTTTATTTTGTCTTTCTTTGATTCTTTGTCTTCTCTTGCCTTTGCTCCTTCTCCCCCTCCTTCTTTCTTGTGTTTCTTTCTTCATTCTTATAGACAGAACAGGGGAATTCTGGAATGAAGAAGGAAGGGGAGAATACAAGATGCAAAGGAGAAAGTCCGCCCACTAGACGCCACCTAGAGATGACTGCTCCAACAGACACAGCTTGCATCGGCCTGGAAGAGTGAAGTCGCTGGCACCCGCGCAGTAGCAGCTGAGTGTGTGGAGGGGTCGGGCGGCGGGGTTTAGGGGGTGTGACAGGTTGGGGTGTTGGGGGATTCTTTCTTTGGGCGCAGTGGGTGGTGAGTGGGGTCATGATATCCAAGACATGGCAGGAAGGGGGATTTGAGGGAGCGGCACAAAGGAGGGTTTACGGGGTGAAACCCACCGATGGAAAAAAAGATCTGCCCTCTGGAGGCTGCTCTAGGACTGCCAAAAAAGACCGTCTTTTGGAGGAGCGGCCTATGTTGGGCTTGATTTTTACATTGAACCTAATGGAATTCTTCTTTTTTTTTTTTTTTGCATTCGACAATAAGCCTATTCCCATTCTTCAAAGATGTGTATCTTGATTTTAATATTTTTATATCTCTGGTACCTGAAACAATATGATCGAGGAATGCCTCCAACAGCCTAGAATGGTTAATTCTTTGGTCACATAATGCAACTATAGACTGTGCTGACACCCAACGTCTGAGGCCAGCATGTCCTGAATAATCCAATGGGTAAGATGGCGACTCATTTTGGGTTCTTTGATTGGCCTTATTGATTATGACCTAATAATGTACACCAACTAGATTTTTCTAGTGAAGGAGTTATTGGCCCTCATTACAACACCGGCGGTAACCAATGGCGCTATTAGCACCATGGTTGCTGCCGGTATTGTAACGAGTCCGCCATGGTGCAATGGGGAATTACCACCCCATTCCAAGGTTGGCGGGGCCGTAATTCCCCATGCACCATTGGCCCTTCCCCATTCCCATTTTTGCCCGTAGGGCTCAATGGGAATGGGGAAGGCAGTAATTACGGTACTGCAAATTGCGGTACCGTAATTAACTTCAAGGTCCCTTTGCGGGTCCCTACTGTAACGGCTGGTCCAGACCAGCCGTTAAGGTCGGGAGCCGCAAAGGGACATCGTAATTAGGTGCTAAGGGGTTAACGGCGCCGCAGAATTTTACGGCGCCGTTAACCCCTTAGTGCCAGGGTCGTAATGAGGCCCATTGTATTTAACTGTGTTTCACTTTTTTTCAAACGCTATATTGAGTTTCTATTATTGGTTTATGGTAATAAGTGACCTTGGTTATGAACACTTATGTTTGATTGATTTTTTTCATTTGTGATGTATTCTGTTTAGTGGTGTTTAGGTTATCAATGTGTATGGATATGCCGTTTAAGTGATGGTTGTGTGAGTGCTTGTGAGGTTCATGCAATATTTTGAGTTGTGCTCACTTATATTAAGTATTTGATGTTTGTAACAGATGTTTTCATAAATATCAGATGACATATTGCATTTATATCATGAATGTTTAGTAGTCTGTAAATGGATATTTTTAATGTAATAAAATTACATTTTAAAATTGATGAACAGGATATGAATTGAATTTTGTAATGTCCTTATGTGGTTTACAGTCTGGTTTCTATTTTGACACGTGACCATGTGTAAGTAGTGGAGAGCCTTGCTACCTTGTATTTCCTGATTTAGATGCATTAAGATTCAGGGCCCTTTTGTGTACCTCTATATATACCAGTGCTTACCAGGTATGACCAGAGTTTGAAATACCTTGTGTCCCTGGTCTTGTGTTTTTTGACTAATTTTGAAAAGCTTTTTCCAGAATTGTAAATTAGATTGGTTAGATCACATACGTAGCCCGCGAAAGCTTCAAGGTGCATCATTGCAAAGGGGCATCTTGAGAAACATCCAACAAAGAGGGCAAAAACTGATTTGCTGATTTCCTATTGATTGAATCGAGGACATGGGGCCACCACCCCAAGCTTCTGTGCCAGAACTGGCAACTTCGAGTGATTTAACCTGACTGATCGATACCATTGCAAGCAGGACATAGCTATGCTGACCCATAGCACATACATACATCTGACACCCACTTCACACATAAAAAATACACATCATATTTTTTTTAAACCTTCTTACCTGTTTTCACAGCTTCGGTCAGTCACCCCAGGCCGCCCTCGGCTCCTCCATGCTGCTCACAAACAGGAACAAGGAAACTGGCAGAGCTTCCTCTTTCCTGTATATGAGCCATGAGGAAGTCAGGGGAGAAGGGGTTGGAGCTGGACGTGGCATGTGACACAAGCTACTTGTCATAGTCAGCTCCAGCCCCTACTGAGCGCTTCCTTCTTTTGGTGCAAGCCCTGACCCAGCCTTCAACCTGATGGGTGAGGACTCGGCTGGGCCCCTCAAAAACCGGGTGTGTCAGGGCTCCCCGCACCGCAGGGACTGCGGGAGCGCCTACTACTGCAGTGCCTAGTAGGTGCAGTTTTTAAAAACAAAATGTTAAAAAAAATAAAGGGGTAGTAAGGGAGAATGCAGGGTAGCAAGGGAAATCCCAGGGACCCCCACATGACATACCTGGAAGTATGTACTTTCATTGACTTATTGCCGGACAAAGTTGATTGACTGACAGTTGGTGTTTTTCTTTCTTTTCCTTTTGGAGAGTGTTCCGTGATTGACCTTTTTGGTAGATTTTAAAAGTAGTCTTTGCTGGATGAGTTGATGCATTATGACTGGATTATTTGCCGATTACAACATGGAAAGAGGACACTTTGTGTTTGGGGCTAGTCATTAAGACGTTTATGGATTACTCTGTGTAATTGGGAATATGATACTTTGTGATGCATTTGAAAGAGACATTTTGAAGTTTGCAGGAAATGATGATTGCAGCCAAGGCTTTAATGTGAAAACAGCACATTTGGATTTATTTAAATATGTTTTTTGAAGATTTCCCAAGTTGATGTGTGCTGTTGTACTGAAAATATATAGAAGAGAAACAGTGTTACGTTTAGAAAAACTCATCCCCAGCCAGCTCTGTATCTGTGTTATATGCAAGCCAACATTATCTATTACATTTGTGAGGCACTAGTACAGTCCTGGGTTTCATTCTTGGACTTTTAGTCCTGGTTTTCTGTGGTATCCTGGTATGACTGATGAATGGCTGAGTGTGTGCAAGGGCCTCCTAGAATGTTAAGTGGAGCTTGGAGTGTGGGGGGCCTGAGGATTCCGAAGAGTGACGGTTGGGACTGGGAGATGTACTAGGAACCAGGGCAGAGGCTTATCACCTACTCTCCTACCTATTATACTATGCTATGTAACTAAGAAGAATAAAGCCTGTTCCTTTTACACTAACCTGAGTCAGCCTGGTTCCTGCTCCCTGTCATCACTGGCTCAGGGATACATCATTTGGCGACGAGGATTTTAAGAACCTGATGGACGGTGGGGAAGTTGTAAAAATCTGGAGAAGGAGATCCAGAGAGACGGAGAAGTGAGGCCTCGGAGGTGATGTCGCTCCAGATGGAGTACAGAATTCTGGAAAATGAAGCGGAGGCTACAGCATGTATAACTGGAGAAGTCTATGCTGTTGGGGTCTGGAATGGCCCAGGAGAAGCGTAAGTCCTGCGTGGTACTTGATGGTATGCAGAACATCCTTGCAGGCAGCCACAAGAAGCTGCGATGTTGGAGAGTAGACTGGAGGATGGGCAGTGGAAAAGCCACAGAGCACGATGCCGCAGTGGAGAAAATGTTGCGGGTGTTTGAAGTAGCCAGCATGGGCCAGGTGCAGGGAGCCATGAGACTGTGGTGAGGAGATGGAGGAAGTGTTTCGGGTGATTGAGGTGGCCCAGATCAGCTCTTCCTGGAGGTATGCAGCACATGAGGCACTGTGGGGAGAAGAGCGCGGCGCCAGAAGTGTATGGGCCATGAGAGGGTCCATGGGGGCCGTTGGGTGGTGCGCGCGCCCAGCAGGCCCTCCCGTAGTTGCGTTCCAGCATGTCCGTTGGGCTGAAACGCAGGGAGTTCTATGTCTCCGGAGAAAATATTAGAAGAAAGGCCCTTTTGAACGTGCGCACGTCTGATGTCATCCCGCACGTCTTGGAGGTTTTGTTTCCTTTATGAATAAAAGCCTTTTGAAAGTGTGCATGTCGGCATGTCCGACAATATCCGCACATCTAGGAAGTTTCGTTTTCTGTGGGGAACCCTGCAAACTGTAAGGCCATGCTGAGGAGTTCTGATTAACGGCCCTGTTATGGAGTTTTAGTAACAGCCGGTTACCTATGTTGGAAGTACAACTTATGCGATGGAAACAGAACGTTTATTTACAGTATGAACATGAATGCGATGCCGGATGACATACCAGCCGAGAGGGGGGCATTCATGGAGGTTTGGAATCCTCAGGCCCCCCACACTCCAAGCTCCACTTGAACATTCAAGAGGCCCTTGCACACACTCTGCCATTCAATACAGTCATACCAGGAACCAGCCATTCATCAGTCATACCAGGATACCACACATCCCCCTCCTTAACAACAAACACAATCAGAATACTCTCACCATCATGTTAGGATCACAATCAAAAGAAACCAAACACCTTCTACCCCAGCCTGCCACACGGGGGTCTCAGGGCTGCCACCCCCGAGCGCATACCTTGCCACATGGACAATCAAAACTAAACTACCATCATAAACCTTCCTAACCTACCACCTTCTGCCAGAACTGCCACTCCTGGCCTCAAGCCTGCCACACTTGAGCACTAACCCTGTCTCAACGAGACCAACATACCTTCCAACATATAGTGTAGCCAAAACGTACACAATTGGCCTGAACAAAAATCCTAACATGATAGCAACAACAAAACCAACAGTATCCAAAACAAACACACCTCAACACCCATCCCTTCTCCCCTAAAGAAAACACAGAAAAGGATGAATATGAAAGCAAGAGACTAACTGGACAAAGACCACATAAACCACAACACAACCACAAAAAGCGTGGTGCGTAAAAAGTGCACAGACACTACCGTGCAAAACAAACCTTCAGCTAAAACACCAACAAATTGTAATTATGTGGCACCTGCTAAAAGTTTCAACTACTGAAAAAAAAATTCAGTGCAAGCACAACAAGATGGAAAAATGTAGTGCTTCTCCGATGAAGAATAAAAATATTTTATGATAGTAATAATTTATCAACACCTTGTGTCCCCAGTGACACTCAAAAACCTAAATTCTACTGTCTGTGTGCCCAACTCGCAGTAACTTCAACCTCTAGGCATAAGCAGGAACAAAAATTTCTCACATTTGCTGCACTACTTGACACCACAGACATTAGGAGTCCAAAAAATCACTCCTAACCCCGACACTATAACATTCTATAGGAGACATGAAAACAGAAACACTAACTAAAGTAGTGTAGGGCCTACTCCATGACTTCATGCGTACTACTTACGCCTCAATGTCTACTACCATAGTGTCCTACTATAGGATGTTTATATATAAAGATCCTCCCCGAATAGGATGCTTCTATCTAAAGATCCTCCCCGAACACAAATCACCTATTTGTGTTTAACCTCCAAACACCCGTCTCCCTAGGGTCTCCATAAGGCATCACACCTGGCCAGCATGTGATCCTCACCCTCAACTACATGCGTTCTACCTCTCACACGCCTACTTCTCCCAACGTACGTACTCACGACTGCACACACCCATTGCAGTCACATTCACTTCAAACGTGCTACTTCACACACGCACCCAACATACACATGTATGTCACACATACCTACATATTGCATGCTTCAAATGCACCATCTTCAAATGCATTATACCAATGCCACGTTATACGCAAGTAAATTCAATAAAATTGCACTAGACATTTCATATGCACTCTACATTTGCCCACTAAACCTCCTCAAAAGGGATGATGGACACTAACAGACATGGTGTTGATCAGGCACCATTCTGGAAGTGTGTCATCTCAGAGACAGAATTTTCGTTTTCTAACAATCCCTTATTTTGTAATCATATGTAAAAATTAAGTTTCACTTCTCCTGTAATTGCATCAGAAACTTCTGTGGACATTAACATCTTTAAAGCAAATTCATGCATAATTGTTTTGCTAAAACTTCACATAAAACTTCATTTTAGAAATATTCTTCCAACCCACTTCAACCTGAGCATTTTCAACAACATATCCCTTATGTATGCCGTACAGGATGAATAGAAAAAAAAACGTTGTCTATGCTGTTGGGGTCTGGAATGGCCCAGGAGAAGCGTAAGTGCTGCGTGGTACTTGATGGTATGCAGAACATCCTTGCAGGCAGCCACAAGAAGCTGCGATGTTAGAGAGTAGACTGGAGGATGGGCAGTGGAAAAGACACAGAGCACGATGCCACAGTGGAGAAAATGTTGCGGGTGTTTGAAGTAGCCAGCATGGGCCAGGTGCAGGGAGCCATGAGATTGTGGTGAGGAGATGGAGGAAGTGTTTCGGGTGATTGAGGTGGCCCAGATCGGCTCTTCCTGGAGGTATGCAGCACATGAGGCACTGTGGGGAGAAGAGCGCGGCGCCAGAAGTGTATGGGCCATGAGAGGGTCCATGGGGGCCGTTGGGTGGTGCGCGCGCCCAGCAGGCCCTCCCGTAGTTGCGTTCCAGCATGTCCGTTGGGCTGAAACGCAGGGAGAGAGGCCCGGCGCCAGTGTTCTACGTCTCCGTGTTCGGAGAAAATATTAGAAGAAAGGCCCTTTTGAACGTGCGCACGTCTGATGTCATCCCGCACGTCTTGGAGGTTTTGTTTCCTTTATGAATAAAAGCCTTTTGAAAGTGTGCATGTCGGCATGTCCGACAATATCCGCACATCTAGGAAGTTTCGTTTTCTGTGGGGAACCCTGCAAACTGTAAGGCCATGCTGAGGAGTTCTGATTAACGGCCCTGTTATGGAGTTTTAGTAACAGCCGGTTACCTATGTTGGAAGTACAACTTATGCGATGGAAACAGAACGTTTATTTACAGTATGAACATGAATGCGATGCCGGATGACATACCAGCCGAGAGGGGGGCATTCATGGAGGTTTGGAATCCTCAGGCCCCCCACACTCCAAGCTCCACTTGAACATTCTAGGAGGCCCTTGCACACACTCTGCCATTCAATACAGTCATACCAGGAACCAGCCATTCATCAGTCATACCAGGATACCACACATCCCCCTCCTTAACAACAAACACAATCAGAATACTCTCACCATCATGTTAGGATCACAATCAAAAGAAACCAAACACCTTCTACCCCAGCCTGCCACACGGGGGTCTCAGGGCTGCCACCCCCGAGCGCATACCTTGCCACATGGACAATCAAAACTAAACTACCATCATAAACCTTCCTAACCTACCACCTTCTGCCAGAACTGCCACTCCTGGCCTCAAGCCTGCCACACTTGAGCACTAACCCTGTCTCAACGAGATCAACATACCTTCCAACATATAGTGTAGCCAAAACATACACAATTGGCCTGAACAAAAATCCTAACATGATAGCAACAACAAAACCAACAGTATCCAAAACAAACACACCTCAACACCCATCCCTTCTCCCCTAAAGAAAACACTGAAAAGGATGAATATGAAAGCAAGAGACTAACTGGACAAAGACCACATAAACCACAACACAACCACAAAAAGCGTGGTGCGTAAAAAGTGCACAGACACTACCGTGCAAAACAAACCTTCAGCTAAAACACCAACAAATTGTAATTATGTGGCACCTGCTAAAAGTTTCAACTACTGAAAAAAAAATTCAGTGCAAGCACAACAAGATGGAAAAATGTAGTGCTTCTCCGATGAAGAATAAAAATATTTTATGATAGTAATAATTTATCAACACCTTGTGTCCCCAGTGACACTCAAAAACCTAAATTCTACTGTCTGTGTGCCCAACTTGCAGTAACTTCAACCTAACTAGGCATAAGCAGGAACAAAAATTTCTAACATTTGCTGCACTACCTGACACCACAGACATTAGGAGTCCAAAAAAATCACTCCTAAAAAAATCACTCCTAACCCCGACACTAACATTCTACAGGAGACAAAACCCAAAACACTAAGAAAATAATTTAGTGTAGCCTACTTCTACAACTTCACGCGTACTACCTACGCCTCATAGTCTCCTACTATAGTGTCCTGCTATAGGATGCTTATATATTAAGATCCTCCACGAATAGGATGCTTCTATCTAAAGATCCTCCCCGAACACAAATCACATTTGTGTTTAACTTCCAAACACCGGTCTCCCTAGGGTCTCCATAAGGCATCACACCTGGCCAGCATATGATCCTCACCCTCAACTACATGCGTGCTACCTCTCACACGCCTACTTCTCCCAACGTACGTACTCACGACTGCACACACCCATTGCAGTCACATTCACTTCAAACGTGCTACTTCACACACGCACCCAACATACACATGTATGTCACACATACCTACATATTGCATGCTTCAAATGCACCATCTTCAAATGCATTATACCAATGCCACGTTATACGCATGTAAATTCACTAAAATTGCATTAGACATTTCATATGCACTCTACATTTGCCCACTAAACCTCCTCAAAAGGGATGATGGACACTAACAGACATGGGGCCTCATTACGACCCTGGCGGAGTGGGTTTACGCCAGCGGTATTCGTGGCGGACCCTTCCGCCCTACTACGAGTTCCCGTAGCGCCATGGAGCCTTTTTCCGCCTGGTTTTTCCGGGCGGAGAAATCCATGGCGCTACGGGACCTTGTTGTTAATTACGCCACCGTAATTTACGGTGGCGTAATTAACGCCTTCCCCACTCCCATTATACCCTATGGGGCAAAAATGTGAATGGGGAAGGGTAAAATGGGGATTGGGGATTTACCGCCCCGCCAAGGTCGGAATGGGGCGGAAAATCCGCCAACCCCCATGGCGGTATTGGCAGCTTTCCGCCGTGCTCCATGGTGCATATTGCACCACGATCTCCGCCAGGGTCGTAATGAGGGCCATGGTGTTGATCAGGCACCATTCTGGAAGTGTGTCATCTCAGAGACAGAATTTTCGTTTTCTAACAATCCCTTATTTTGTAATCATATGTAAAAATTAAGTTTCACTTCTCCAGTAATTGCATCAGAAACTTCTGTGGACATTAACATCTTTAAAGCAAATTCATCCATAATTGTTTTGCTAAAACTTCACATAAAACTTCATTTTAGAAATATTGTTCCAACCCACTTCAACCTGAGCATTTTCAACAACATATCCCTTATGTATGCCGTACAGGATGAATAGAAAAAAAAAACGTTGTGCATGTATTTTCAAACTTATACTATTTTTTCTTTCGACACCCTTCCCCTTCAGTAACATCGTATACCTCAAAAGCTCTCCATGCTCAATCCCAAGCTTTCACGCGACAACGCAGCCTCGACATACATTGAATCCTTTCTATTTTTGACCTCTATCGTCCCCATAATCCAGACATCGTCTTATTCTAAAATAAAACACTTTACTTGAAGTAATGTAGCCCAAACCTATTACTTTAAAAGCTACCAAAAATGTCAATTCAGAAAAGTGATGGCCTCTATAAAACTTCCAATATTTTTTTTTTATTTTTTAAAAGCGCCTCTTCTCTGCGCTGCCAAGTCCCACCTTGTCAGATCGTTCACTTAAGTCATTAATGAATGCCATAAGAAAAAAGTACTTCAAACCTCCATGAATGCCCCCCTCTCGGCTGGTATGTCATCCGGCATCGCATTCATGTTCATACTGTAAATAAACGTTCTGTTTCCATCGCATAAGTTGCACTTCCAACATAGGTAACCGGCTGTTACTAAAACTCCATAACAGGGCCGTTAATCAGAACTCCTCAGCATGGCCTTACAGTTTGCAGGGTTCCCCACAGAAAACGAAACTTCCTAGATGTGCGGATATTTTCGGACATGCCGACATGCACACTTTCAAAAGGCTTTTATTCATAAAGGAAACAAAACCTCCAAGACGTGCGGGATGACATCAGACGTGCGCACGTTCAAAAGGGCCTTTCTTCTAATATTTTCTCCGAACACGGAGACGTAGAACACTGGCGCCGGGCCTCTCTCCCTGCGTTTCAGCCCAACGGACATGCTGGAACGCAACTACGGGAGGGCCTGCTGGGCGCGCGCACCACCCAACGGCCCCCATGGACCCTCTCATGGCCCATACACTTCTGGCGCCGCGCTCTTCTCCCCACAGTGCCTCATGTGCTGCATACCTCCAGGAAGAGCCGATCTGGGCCACCTCAATCACCCGAAACACTTCCTCCATCTCCTCACCACAATCTCATGGCTCCCTGCACCTGGCCCATGCTGGCTACTTCAAACACCCGCAACATTTTCTCCACTGTGGCATCGTGCTCTGTGTCTTTTCCACTGCCCATCCTCCAGTCTACTCTCTAACATCGCAGCTTCTTGTGGCTGCCTGCAAGGATGTTCTGCATACCATCAAGTACCACGCAGCACTTACGCTTCTCCTGGGCCATTCCAGACCCCAACAGCATAGACAACGTTTTTTTTTTCTATTCATCCTGTACGGCATACATAAGGGATATGTTGTTGAAAATGCTCAGGTTGAAGTGGGTTGGAAGAATATTTCTAAAATGAAGTTTTATGTGAAGTTTTAGCAAAACAATTATGCATGAATTTGCTTTAAAGATGTTAATGTCCACAGAAGTTTCTGATGCAATTACAGGAGAAGTGAAACTTAATTTTTACATATGATTACAAAATAAGGGATTGTTAGAAAACGAAAATTCTGTCTCTGAGATGACACACTTCCAGAATGGTGCCTGATCAACACCATGTCTGTTAGTGTCCATCATCCCTTTTGAGGAGGTTTAGTGGGCAAATGTAGAGTGCATATGAAATGTCTAGTGCAATTTTAGTGAATTTACATGCGTATAACGTGGCATTGGTATAATGCATTTGAAGATGGTGCATTTGAAGCATGCAATATGTAGGTATGTGTGACATACATGTGTATGTTGGGTGCGTATGTGAAGTAGCACGTTTGAAGTGAATGTGACTGCAATGGGTGTGTGCAGTCGTGAGTACGTACGTTGGGAGAAGTAGGCGTGTGAGAGGTAGCACGCATGTAGTTGAGGGTGAGGATCACATGCTGGCCAGGTGTGATGCCTTATGGAGACCCTAGGGAGACCGGTGTTTGGAGGTTAAACACAAATAGGTGATTTGTGTTCGGGGAGGATCTTTAGATAGAAGCATCCTATTCGGGGAGGATCTTTATATATAAACATCCTATAGTAGGACACTATGGTAGGAGACATTGAGGCGTAAGTAGTACGCATGAAGTCATGGAGTAGGCCCTACACTACTTTAGTTAGTGTTTCTGTTTTCATGTCTCCTATAGAATGTTATAGTGTCGGGGTTAGGAGTGATTTTTTGGACTCCTAATGTCTGTGGTGTCAGGTAGTGCAGCAAATGTGAGAAATTTTTGTTCCTGCTTATGCCTAGAGGTTGAAGTTACTGCGAGTTGGGCACACAGACAGTAGAATTTAGGTTTTTGAGTGTCACTGGGGACACAAGGTGTTGATAAATTATTACTATCATAAAATATTTTTATTCTTCATCGGAGAAGCACTACATTTTTCCATCTTGTTGTGCTTGCACTGAATTTTTTTTTCAGTAGTTGAAACTTTTAGCAGGTGCCACATAATTACAATTTGTTGGTGTTTTAGCTGAAGGTTTGTTTTGCACGGTAGTGTCTGTGCACTTTTTACGCACCACGCCTTTTGTGGTTGTGTTGTGGTTTATGTGGTCTTTGTCCAGTTAGTCTCTTGCTTTCATATTCATCCTTTTCTGTGTTTTCTTTAGGGGAGAAGGGATGGGTGCTGAGGTGTGTGTTTTAGATTCTGTTGGTTTTGTTGTTGATAGCATGTTAGGAATTTGTTCAGGCCAATTGTGTACGTTTTGGATGCACTATATGTTGGAAGGTATGTTGGTCTCGTTGAGACAGGGTTAGTGCTCAAGTGTGGCAGGCTTGAGGCCAGGAGTGGCAGTTCTGGCAGAAGGTGGTAGGTTAGGAAGGTTTATGATGGTAGTTTAGTTTTGATTGTCCATGTGGCAAGGTATGCGCTCGGTGGTGGCAGCACTGAGACCCCCGTGTGGCAGGCCGGGGTAGAAGGTGTTTGGTTTCTTTTGATTGTGATCCTAACATGATGGTGAGAGTATTCTGATTTGTGTTTGTTTGTTAAGGAGGGGGATGTGTGGTATCCTGGTATGACTGATGAATGGCTGAGTGTGTGCAAGGGCCTCCTAGAATGTTAAGTGGAGCTTGGAGTGTGGGGGGCCTGAGGATTCCGAAGAGTGACGGTTGGGACTGGGAGATGTACTAGGAACCAGGGCAGAGGCTTATCACCTACTCTCCTACCTATTATACTATGCTATGTAACTAAGAAGAATAAAGCCTGTTCCTTTTACACTAACCTGAGTCAGCCTGGTTCCTGCTCCCTGTCATCACTGGCTCAGGGATACATCATTTTCCCTGTTAGAAACCCAGGACTATAAGTCCCAGAATGAACAGTTAAAACCGAAGACTGGACTACTATCTCGCGAATCGAATGGATAATGGTGGAACGTATGATGTTACATTAATTTGGTATATATGTTTCTTTTGTGGTTTGTAATGTGCTAACTGCACATACTAACGCTTTGGCGCTTTGTATTACTCTAACATTACCAATGAAAAGTTCATAAACAGGATACATTTTTGGTGTTGTGACGTGATGGTGATGTGCTGTTGTCATCTGAGAATAATTGGATATGATTTGATTTGAAATATTTGTTTTGCACACACAACAAACTGAATCGTATCCTGGCACGGTTGGAATAAAAAACTGGGAACAAAGTCAGCAGTAGGAATAGGTGTAAATGCTGATGAAGAAGCATAAAAGCCAACAAATTTAACCAAATCTACATGAACAGGAATGTTTTTACACCTGCTTTGAAGATTTGAAGGGAATTTGCCCTTCTTAGGTCAAGTGGGAGGCTATTCCATAGTCTTGGCCCAGTGACTGAAAGCTACAATATCCTCGAGAAACACAGTTGGTCCTAGGAATAATAAGTAGGTATTGGTCTTCCGACCTTAAGGGCTGAATCAGGCGATATTGCTTTAATTTATTTATCAAATAAATTGTCGGCAGTCCATTTAGACATTTATACACCAGACACCCGATTAAAAATTGTATGCAGTGTTCCACTGCTAACCAGTGCAATGACCGGCGAAGACCTGAAGTTGGCGTGTTCTGAGTGACACCAAGGACCAATCTTACCCCAGCCTTTTTGGCTTTTTGCAGATGATAGATCTGCTTAGCCACGGCGTTGGCCAGAAGTCTGTTACCATAATCAAATTTAGAGTTAACCAAGGCTCCCACAACTATTGTACGGTCGGGATCAGGTACATAGGGTAGTGCTTGGCGAAGAAGATGGATATTATAAAACATTGACTGTATTTTTTGCTGAGACCTGGGCGCTACAACCGAGGTCACTCTGCCAAACACAGCCAAGGTTTTTAACCTGGGCAGCATATTTAAGGCTGGTCCCCAAAAGGTGGGATGGTGGGGGCAGCTTTTTCCCTCCAGCAGATGTTTAGAACAAAATTAGATCGCTTCTGTTTTTTCGGTATTTAGTTGTAACCAATTTGCTTCCATCCATACTCCTATTTCTTCCAGACACTTAATCACCACAGTGATGGCATCTTCCATATAATCGATTCTAATGTATAACTGAGTATCATCAGCATAGGAATGAACTTGAAGATGATATATCTCCAGAATGTACATTAGAACCAGAAGATATATATTAAAAAGAAGTGAGGAAAGTGCTGAGCCATGTGGGAGGCCACAGCTCTGCAAAAATAATTCAGAAAAATAAACCACCCATTTGGACACATTGCTTATGTCCAGTTAAAAATGAAGTAAACAAGTCATTAGCTCAAGAATCAACCTTCATGTGATTTTTCAAGCGGTCCAATAGAATGCCATGGTCCACCGTAATGAATGCGGCAGACAGGGCGAGCATCACAAGCATAGATAATTTGCCTGAGTCCCCGGCCTGGAGTAGGTCATCCCATACCGCCAACAAAGCCGGCTCGGTCCTATGCTTGGGACAAAAAACGGAATGTAGAGGATGGAGAAAACCACTGTCTTCGATATGATTTTGTAGCTGACAAGTGACCACCTTTTCCAGGACTTTTCCTGGCCATGGAAGGCCCGAAATTGGACGATAGTCATTATAGTCCTATGGGTCAAGGCTGGATTTTTTCAATAGCAGGGAGACAACTGATAATTTCAAGCAGTCAAGAAATACCTTCTGGGTTAATGACAGATTTACACATTTAGTCATAAATGGAGTAATTTCAGAAGAAAGCCGCTTAGTGATCAGAGCAGGAATTGGGAAAAGTAGGTCATTTGTGGCCTTCAGTTGGGACATAAGAGCACAAATATCCCCTTTGGACACTTGCTTAAAGCTAATTTGAGCTGTCCCAGTCACTGTAGTCGTTGTTATACTAACAGTATCTTTATCTGTAATATCAGCGTCTGATTGAGATATAGACACTGGCTCTCTATGAAGCCGAATATTGTTTTGAATATTTACAATTTTGTCTCGAAAAAATGTATTCAGCCCATTGGCATGATTAACAGACGAGACTTTTACTGGGGTGTTAGTCTTAGGGTTCACAAAGATTGGTGGTGGTTGGATGTGGTTAATTTTGATAAAATTACATGTGCTGGCTGATGGGCACACAGGTGAAAAGGGCTGTCTGTGGCCAGCATCTTCTTTCCCACAGCCAACCCTGTGAGCAGTGCCAGTGGTTTCCAAGGACCAGGCTTCGCGTTTGCAGTCCCTGCTGCTAAAATGAAAGAAATATTAGCAACACGTGTTGCAAATACCCAATTACAATTACAAACAGAGCTGCACCTCTTTTCAAAATGGCTGTCGAGTAAAACACACTTTGTGATGATATCTATTGGCAGTGTCCTTGGCTGGCACCATGTCGTTGTCCCAAGATATGTATGATGTAAAGGCCAGCCATGATGCCTTCATCTGCAGTTTTGATGTTATGAAACATTTCTATAGATGGCGGATCTTAATTGAGTTGTTTTGTTTAATGGGTGTTTCTCTCAGTGCAACCAGAAAAGATATTTCCTAACTGGGTGGTATTCATTTCATTATTTTGTTGTGCTCCATTCACTTCGTAAAATTCGAAGGTTAGTTCTCCCTCCCCCAGTATAAAGCTGAGAACTATCCATTGGACACCTATGTCTGCAGTAGGCCTTTTAACACACTAAACTATCATACTGGTGCTCTGAGACCTGCGCACTGCCTTAAACTTCCATTTCAGCACAACGAAGCACATTAAGTGCCAGATTCACAGAACGTTTTCCCATGGGATTGCACCATTGTAAAACGCTTCTGTGAATCAGGCCCTAAGTCTTGCAACTGCCTCAAAGGATCATAAGGTTGAAGGAATAGGGGTCGATTTGCTGCAGAGATTTGAAGGCACTTTTCAACGTTCTTGAACCGTAGGCTAGGCCATCTTTCAAAAAGTCTCAGGGTCCTACGAGCGTCTCTTTAGAAGGTTCGAGCAAGCCTAACCATGGCAACACATAAAAAATGGTGGCACTACTTGGCACTGAAATGGCCACAGCTGGCAGATGGTGCGAGGATCAGGACATAGGATGCAGTAATTGTTCAGTGTTTGCACAAACGCCAAACGGTTGGCTTTGTGGTTTCCCTTTGCCTGTTTTTTTTAATTAGCGTTGATGGACTTTTTTAAAAATGCAGTTACTGTATGAAGTAATACATGTTCAGCAATGAATAGATAAAAAAATTATTCTCTGCAAGATTCAATGTCATGATGAATGGCACTCATGTTTTTAATTCTGAAGTACAAAAAAACACATCTGCTCGAAAGGCATTGAATTTGGGAAGACAATTTATCCCACTTTTTTTCAGGAGCCTCTGGGTTATAACGTGTAAAGAACCAGATAATGTATCGCAAAGCATAATAATCGGGGTCATTCTAAAAGGCGTACGAAAGGAGCACCAGCTTCATGCGGAAACATGGAAATCGCATTTCTTTAGTTACTACGCCATTTGAATAAGCTTATCACTTGCAGGCAGGAAAAGTCAGGATTTGCATGAAAGACGGATATCCGCGTCAGGCGGCATTCATTGCTCTCCTCAAAGAGCTGATCTCCCGAAGAGGAGTGCGTCTCCGAGACCAGGACACCGTTCCATTTATTCCCAGTTCCCTACAAGCTGAATGGCTGGCAAGGAAAGGGCTTGAAAGTGCATGCTGTGAGGTGATGCTAGGCTCATCTATTTTCTAAACCACCTGGGATGTTAGTTTCATGTTCAGCGCGCACACTGCTCAATACAAAAATGCAGGGCCAATACTAAATGAATCAAATGTTTGTACCGACAAAACAACCTAAATTTGGCACTCTTTTTTTTCTTTTCAGTCGTGTATAATAATATTTCCCAAAATAATCGTGTCGCGTTCAGCGTGCCAGGGCGGAACTCGGATCTCTCTATCCAAATTAAGCCCACTTCTCAAGAAGTTAGTGCATGTTTGTCAGTAAAGCACGTTTATTGCATACAAACGGCTGGGAGGGGCTAGACGACTCCTTAGAGACTAAATGAACCTGAATCTCCTCGAACCACACCTATGTTACAATTAATATACAATGTTGCAACTTTTAGTGCACTCCCCCATATTTCGTTACATAGTCATTGGGCCTCATTACAAGTTTGCCGGTCTGGAAACAAGGGTGCCGGTAAGCTCAGCGGCATCCTTGATTCCAGATTGGCAAACTATGAGTTTGCCTGCCGGGGCTGCTGCATCCGACAGGTGTGACCCTGCCGGGCGTAGCGGTCACAGTAGGCAGACTCTTCATGGAAGCGCCGGCACTGTAAGCAACGGTGCCAGCATTTCCGAGTCCTATGTGACTCTATGGGAATGGGGACTAACATTTTACCGGCGCCTACTTCCCAGGTCGCCAGACTCAATCTTCCGGTGGCACCGGGGAGTCAGGCGCTGGTAAAATGTTACGAGTCCGGCAGCAACCCGCCGGTAGTACCATCAGGGTTCCCGCCAGACTCGTAATGAGGCCCATTGTTGGAAAAGATTTCTCTAGAAGCAACTTTTCCTCCATAGTCCATGGATCCCCACACTTTTTGCATTTATTTCTGTATCTTTTGCTGACTTTTTATAGTGGAGCCCTCCACTGGGCTTTAATTCATTTTTATGGGGAAATTCCAGCTGTCACTACTGAGAAACTTTTCTCTTATTCTTTCGACTTTGTCTGGCACTTATTGGTAACTTTTGCAGGTAACTTTTAATTGTTGCGCAAAGTACCTTACAGTACCGCATGGCTGCCGCCGGATTCATTTTTTTCCGGCAATGGATACTTACCGTGGCATTACAGCCCCGGCGGTCCTGGTAATTCCCCATTGCCGGGCGCCGGAAAAAATTACTCCCCATTCCCATTCGAGTCCCATTGGACTCAATGGGAATGGGGAGGACGATAGCACTGGCACAATTCATGATTGGTGCCAGTGCTAATGTCAAGGTCTGCGAGTGGGTCAAGGCACCTGCTCGCAGAACTCGGAGTATGCCAGTCCGGTAACAACAGTGCCAGTAGCTTACGGCACCTTTTTTACCGGACCAGCATACTTATAATGAGACCCATTGTGTTTTATGGCCCTAGACATACTCTAAGGAATTTTTGGTTATTGTACAATGTAAGTTGAAACAGAATGGTGGCAGCACTAACTTTTTCATGTATTTGGTAGCTTTTTACTGAGCCTACCGCATTTACCAGGTTTGGCTCATTAATGTGGCTAGTCTCTAGAATGGCCGTGCCACGAAGTCTTTTGTTTGTTACATTGGCCATTTTGTCCCTTGGCCTTCCTCCTGCCCTTCCAGGGCTGGGACATTCTTTTTGGGCATGCAGTTAGACACATAAGCTGCTTCTTTCGCAGATCCCTGCGGGTCACGTGTGTAGGTATCCAGGAAGTGGGCTGGGATTGTCTGCTCTCAATCCACACTAGTGGTGCTAGGATGCCTGGTTTGCAAAAGAGCATTAGAACCTCAGTGGTCGCTGATTGGACAACTGGTGGTGTGCATGCATGGAACAGATCTTGCTATTGGTGGGCTGTGTGTGAGCACTCTCCTGACTGTGCAGAAGAAGAGGGGTCCTGCATTAATTTTGGCAGATCAGCAACAGATCAGAATTGATCTGATGAAGGAGCCAAGTATCCTCAGTAGCCGAGCAGAACAAAAGATGATCCTGAAATGCACTTGAAGAGGGCTGGCACCCAAATCCTGCCATTGTCCCAGTCGAGCCCTTAACTGCGCCTGATCTCAGAAGACCTGTGAATTTGCTTCAAACCCTTGGAGTGGTGGGACCAATCACACTCAACGTCTCCTAGTAACCCTGGAAGTGTGCCTTTTTGGAAGTGTCCTAGTGGGCTGTCCAACTTAATCCTTAGTTGTAGTGAAAGACCGTTGCTGTTTCGAGTTGGATCCGAGACTTTGGGGAATCCCAGCTCATCCAACACCTTTGGGTCACGAGATAGGAGGCCATGAAAGTTGGGTTCCCCTGTGTCACTGTGCAACAGTGACGGTCACTGAAGGCAGTTTTCCCATGTTCCTTCCAGTGCTCTGAGGCCTGCTGAATTAGTGCTTTCTTCGTTCTTCATACATAATCAAAAGTTACAGCTCCTGCCCCATACCGGACCTGCACTGCCCATGCATTTGTGAACCTAACTGAGGGCGGGAAGTCGTACCTCTGATGGCCACCTCAAGACCTTACCAATCTCTGCCAAAACTGAGCTAAGTGCGGTGAGCAATTAAGTAACTTAACAGTGGCCGTTTGTTCATCCAAACACATTTTTACATTGGAGGTTCTTTTGGCCTTCCTGTAGCCTTCCAAACATCAAGAACAAAGGATGCAAGAGGCACTGGGGGACAAAATGGGTTTGGGCTGGCAAGTATCACATGTTTTTCAGGCACAATGAAAACAGACATGTGCAATGTAGTAAGACTCCACACACCTCGACAGGCTGGAGCAAATTGACGGTAGGATAACTGTCCACAAGACCGGGACACATCAAGTAATGCAGATGTTCCTGCAGCCAAATGAGCAATGCAAAGTATATGACAGCAGTTCCCATTTCTGCCAACAGGCACCATGCCATCGCCCTTAAAACACAGAGAAAAATGTGTAAGTAACTGGATCTTAACAAGTTTCTCTGGCTACTTGAGCCACCTCAAACATTTCAGATATGAATTCCAGATATTTCCCCAATCCTTATTAATCTGTGACCCTCTTTCCTTCAGCTCTGAAACTCTTCACCCCTTTCTCCCATCGGTTGTTAGTAGCAATAGACCTTTCCAAATTCAACTGGCCTCTCTGCTCAAAGCATACATTCTTATGCTCTCCATGATTGTTTTTTGAAAACCCCTAATCAATAGATATGACAGAAGCTGTAACTGGGGGGTGGAGAGAGCACTTGTAACTTCTGGTTACTGTGCCTAATTATGTAGGTTTTTGTTGTGTTCCTGCATAGATGGCGCTTGCAAACATAGCGATGAATGTTTGTTTCATTTACTATTCAACACAGCACCATGTATAGTCCACATGTTTATTTTTGATAACATTGTAGGATTTGTATTATTATTTTATTTTGTTGATTTCATCACCATACGTGCCAACGCGTGTTTCGAACAGCTGAGGGTCTTTATAAAGGCTACAACCATTTACAAGTGATTTGTTTAGATATTAGGCATCATATCAAACCATCATTGTGAAGGGTGCAGTGTGACAGGTGATTAAGTGCAACAAGTGAGGCTGTTACAATTACATACATAGCAAGATAATCACAGTGTTATTATCCAGTGACAATGAGTATACATTAAGTAGATGTCAAATTGCGTAATAAGCATAAATGCAAAGGAGAGAAGATATGAGGATACAGATTGAAATATTTGCATAAGGGGAAGAAGAAGAAGGAGAGAATTGTTAGCAGTGTTATTGTTTGTGTTACCAGATTGTCAGGTTCAAGATGGTGGTAATGGGAATATTTTGTTAGACTTACCTTGGGATAAGGTGTTTCTAACGTCGTGATTCAGGAGGGCAAGCTGCCCGGGATAGGTTAATTCACCAATTTGGGTGTATCTAAGAGAGAATAAAGTCAAAAGGGGCATTTTTGGACATATGGAAATTCAGTAGTTCTCAATGTATGCCATCAGTGAATGGTGGCATGATACAGTTTCTCCCAGGTACGTTGGCTCATAGCTGATTGCCCTTGAAACTGCCTTCAAACCCTGCACAAGGCTAGGTGCACTAAACACAGTGCTATTTTTCATTCTATTCCATCAGGAATTAACAGTATAGGGACACCAAAAGCATAGGGGTAAGAGAGCAGATGAAACAATACTCTGCAGATCTCTCTCTCCCCAACCTCCTCATACGTCGGTACTAGACATTATCTGCTACAAAGCCATGCGCATCCACTAATTAATCTGAATCTACTTATTCGTAGTCTCTCATAAGTTCGGAATCAATACTTCTTTGTGATCTAGACAACACTGTGTCAAATTCTACATCACTAGAAGAATTAAAAATATTCACATTTACATTGCTTGTTGCACCTAAACAGGACAACAAGAAAAAAGAAACATCTATAGAATCAAACATCCTAACATTCAGATCCAAATTTCTTCTTAATATTTACAAAACGCAGTCCATGTTTTTATTTGTCCAACCTTTGCAACTGGAACAAACTGTGAATCCTAGGGAATGCTTAACGTTTAGACCTACTCTTGCTCTTTTGCTGGTGGAGTGTTGCCAGTATTGCTCTGCATGTCACTGATGTGGATCTCCAGCTCGACCTTCGCAGAATTTGTGGTTCAGAAGATTACTCAATAAGGACCATGTAAAAGCCTTTCGTGTTCCCTCCAAATGAACTAGCGAACAAAGACCAGGTCACTGGTTAGCAGTTGAAGCCGATGTTGATCTTCAGGCCCTTGAACATTTATTTCCATTGACTGCTGATATAAAAATACAACCTGTGAAGATACAAGTTTGACACTTTTGGTGAAACCCCGAAGGTATTCCATAAACACATCACAAAAAGTTTCTGCTGAATTGTGGGCATCTGTTACTGTGTGTGCAGGTGAAAGTGGTGAGTGCATTCTATAACCTGTTACTATTTCATGTGTACTGAGATGGTGCTTCTTCCTTAGATGATTCCTTAAACAAAATAAGGCCAGCTGAAGGCAGTGCACACCATTTATTTTTCAACGTGTGGATAATAGAACCTTAAGAATTCCATTCATATGCTCTACAATTCCTGAGGGTGGTACACCAAACACAACCTGTGCTTGATCCTCAAGAGCAGCGTGATCTCTGCAAACAAAGCATTAAAGAAGTTGGTCCCATTATTAGACATCAGGACCTCACAAATTCCCCACCATGGGAACACCTCCTGAACCGAAGAAATAGCATCAGAGAGACACAAGCTACTCCTCACTGAAGATGCCCAATGAAGCCAAAACATGTATGGGGATGCTAGTGGTCTCATGCAGAAGAGATGTGGCTGAGCAGTTTGGGCTGGAGTGCAACCTTTGGGGTTGAGACAAGCCTGATTTGCATATGGTCTTTCTCCTTTCTGTAATGGCTTGGTAGGCAAAGAGCTATGGTCTGCAGGGTTGCCTAGAGCCACTGCCAGAGGTTTAAGATTACTTCTAAACCTTCCAGCCATCCCCTCTTTGTTTTGTTATTGATGATGTGTGACATGAGACACATTGGGCCTCATTACGAGTTTGGCGGCAGCCATGGAGCTATTAGCTCCATGGCTGCCACCAAACCGGGCTCCTTTACCGGGTTCCCAGAATGAGGAATTACTGGGACATTCCGAGTTCAGAAGGCCCGGTAATTCCTCCCTCTGGGAACCTGGGCCCGGACCTTCCCCATTCCCATCTGAGCCCCCATAGAGCTCAATGGGAATGAGAGAGGGACCTAACAACGGGCCGATTATGACCGGCCTGTTGTTAGCTCCCTCTTCCTCTCGTGGGACCCAGTAACAATGCCTGATTTTACCAGGCATCCTTACCAGGCCCCGCGAGGGGATCTCGTAATTTTACGGGATGGGTTTAACGGGTCCACCTCCATTAGCGGAGCCAGTTAACCCATTCCACAAAACTTATAATGAGGCCCATAGTGTTGTCAATGAGAACCCCTAAGTTACGGATCAGTTTAGTGTTGGGGAAATAGTGTCGAGAAAGGCTGTTATGTTATGCTACTTTGCATTTATATAGCGCCTTATGTACCATTGGTATGGTCTCAAGGTGCTGATAGGTTAAACGCCCTCGGGAACCGAAGTTCAAGTCAGTAGAGAGAATAGAGAGAGTCATAAAGGTGCGTGTGAGCACCGGATATGTGTGCAACTGGTGTGGCATTCGTGTGATAGCTGCTTCTTAGCGGTAGGTGTGGTGGTTGAGAGATCAAGAGTATGGGCCTCATTAGGACCCTTACGCTCCCAGAATGAAGAGGGCCGGTACAGGACCAGCCCCCTTCATTCCTGGTGCACATATTACGAGGTTCCCTTCACGGGACCCGGATCAGACGTCTGGTAAAACCAGACGTCTTTTCCGGTTCACGAGAAGAGAAGAGGGAGGTTACCTCCCTCCCCATTCCCATTGAGCCGAATGGGGAATGGTTCCTGCAAGGACGACTTACCGGGTCCTCCTATGTCAGAATGACCCGGTAAGTCCCCATTGCAGGAACCCAGTAAAGGAGCCCGGTTTGGAGGCAGCCATGCCGTTATTAAGGGCATGGCTACCTCCAAACTCGTAATGAGGACCATGTTTTCGTTCTGGCAGGTTGTTAGCCAGACCGATTCTGGCTGCGTTAGGCCTGAAGAGAACGCCTAGGTTGGAGGGTGTGTAACCAGCAGTGTTTAGTTACGGTGATGGGGAGTATGAGGCAAATGATGGTATGGGAACAGCTATATCGAATGGTGTCGTAGTATCACTGTGTTCTAGTTGAGTGGTGGTGTAAAGAAGAGAGTAAGGGTGGAGATGTGATATGGTGGTTTACCTTAGGTGTTTGAGATCGAGCCCACTCCAATCCGTTCCATGCACTCCAACCCGTTCCATGCACTGCAACCCGTTCCATGCACTCCAACCCGTTCATCCACTCCAACCAGTTCCATGCGCTCCAATCAGTTCCATGCACTCCAACCATTTTATGCACTATCATTTTTGTACAGTGTCCATTCCGTGCCCTCTATCTGTTCCGTGCATTCCATCCGTTGCATGAACTTGCTCAGTTCTATGCGCACTATTAGTTTGATCAGTTCTATGTATTCCTTCTGATCAGTGCACTTTGTCCGATCTATGCATGTCATCCCTTCATCATCCGGTCTGCTCCTTTCATTCATTCTACCTGTGTTATCCTTTCTCCATGCATCATCCATCCACATACTTCACCTTCACACATTCCATCCACTTCACCCGTTCCACCCACTTCACCGGTTCCAACCACATTACCCATTCATCCACCTACTTCCTCCGTTCTACCATTTCACCCATTTCGTCCACACACTTTTCATTTTGCCTACTTCACCCGTTCCATCCACATACTTCAACCTTTCCGTTCCACCCAGTTGATCCGTTCCACCCAGTCCACCCGTTCCACCCAGTGCATCCGTTCCACCCAGTCCATCCGTTTCACCCACTCCATCCGTTCCACCCAGAGATCAGAGGAGACGAGAGTGGTTGATGATACTCTTGGACTAACGCCTCAAATGGGGGATATGATTTGATTAAGTTGTAGCCTGACATTGTCCTTTATTTGGATGTGTCTAGGCGGAGACCCAGATTAAAGAATTATTCCAGTCAAATAGAGAGGTGAATAGATGTTAAAATGTTGGATGACCCTAAAGAGATGTAGGGATGTAAATGTTGTACACAAATGGAGTAATAGTAAACCCTGGGAAATTCAACAGGTAAAAGGATTGATGAAAGAGCAGGCTAGGCTTGACAGAACATGATGTGTATAAGAAAAGAATGAAGCCATTGCTGAGCATTAGGGAGAGCTGTAATTCTCAATATAATTGAAAGGTTGCTATGATGGACATTGAACAAGTCAGCCAAGAGATCTACCAGGCAGGTTACAGTTGGCCTCTCAGAGTCTGCTGCTTTCATGACATTATCCCATTTGTTGAGGAGGGCTCTTTCAGCTCTGTCTATGAGTCCAAAATGTTGGTGTTGGAGATGAGGGCTTGCATTTGAGTGGTTGCAGTGCATTCAAACTGTTTGCTGACCTCTTGTAGAATGATGTTGTAATTTATTTTATTTTTGTTTATTTTGTTGTACATTTGCAGGCACTTATACATCAAGTAAATTGTGTTTCAAAGCGCCCACAGGGCAAAGGGGAGGGTACATGGGAATGTAAACAAATATAACAATGAAAGATAGGCCTTGTTAGCATTCAGAATGTGCAAGCGCAGAGAGAGAGGATGGGCAAGTGTTAGATATATAAAGAGGGAAGTGCTAGGGAGTGAGCAGCTTTACTTGCCTTTGTGGAGCGGTCAGCCACCAATAAATGCAGGCCTGTGGTGAAATAGGCCAGTGGGTTCCAAGTCAAAGTGCTGGGAGGGGTGGAGGCTGTAGACGATTGGGTGTGGAAGGCCAAGACCCGGGAGGACACATAAACATCCTGGTCACCAATCTCAGCAACTGAGGGATTTAGCAGAGGAGGGAGGAAAGGAAGGAGGAGGTGAAAGGGAGAGTCTTGAGGAGCTTCCAAAATTTGACGAAGAGCGAGTGGGAGGCTAATCCATTGGAGGGATCCTGCTGAGGAAAGAGATCATCCACCAGCTCGTTTTTTGGGAAAGTACTTAACACACATACAGGCCGATTCATGTAATTCCTCACAAAAGTGTCACACGCGGCTGGGGCACAGCGTGCCCGTGCGAATGTCTGCGCCAGCCGCGTGCGATAAAATCAATTTCCGCACACAGCATATTCATGGATTCTCGCCTCCAAAAGCAGTCTTGGCGCAGAGTGGCGCAGCAACCCTGCAGCAGCTCAAGTTATGCCCCCAAGACGCCCTTGCGCAAGGAAAAGCCATCAAGATCGCAAAACCATCGCAAAGGGCTGCGCCAACCCTGTACCAGTTTACCGGACTGGCAAACAGCAAACGCAAAGCGGGGAACGCGTATTACGGGTGTCAGGAACACGCGTGCGTGAGAAGTTTCACACGCGATGTGGCCTGGGGGAGCGTGTGCGTGTATTTCAGGGGTGTGTGAGAAGTATTACACACGAATGGCCTGGGTGCGTGTATTTCAGGGGTGCGCGAGAAGTTCCACACGCGAACGGCCTGGGCGCGTGTATTTCAGGGGTGCGCGAGAAGTTCTACACGCGAATGGCCTGGGCGCATGTATTTCAGGGGTGCACGAGAAGTTCTACATGCGAATGGCCTGGGTGTGTGTATTTCAGGGGTGCGCGAGAAGTTCCACACGCGATTGGCCTGGGTGTGTGTATTTCAGGGGTGCGCGAGAAGTTCCACATGCGCTTGGCCTGGGCGCGTGTATTTCAGAGGTGCGCGAGAAGTTCCACACGCGATTGGCCTGGGCGCCTGTATTTCAGGGGTGCGCGAAAAGTTCCACACGCGATTGGCCTGGGCGCGTGTATTTCAGAGGTGCGCGAGAAGTTCCACACGCGATTGCACTGGATGCGTGTATTTCAGGGGTGCGCGAGAAGTACCACACGCGATTGGCCTGGGCGCGTGTATTTCAGGGGTGCGCGGGAAGTTTCACACGCGATTGGGCTGCGTGCGGGTATTTCAGGGGTGCGCGGGAAGTTCCACACGCGATTGCCCTGGGCGCGTGTATCTCAGGGGTGCGCGAGAAGTTCCACACGCGATTGGCCTGGGGGAGCGTGTGCGTGTATTTCAGAGATGCGCGAGAAGTTCCACACGCGATTGCCCTGGGTGCGTGTATTCCAGAGGTGCGCGAGAAGTTCCACACGCGATTGGCCTGTGCGCGTGTATTTCAGGGGTGCGCGAGAAGTACCACACGCGATTGGCATGGGCGCGTGTATTTCAGGGGTGCGCGGGAAGTTTCACATGCGATTGGGCTGCTTGCGGGTATTTCATGGGTGCGCGGGAAGTTCCACATGCGATTGCCGTGGGCGCGTGTATCTCAGGGGTGCGCGAGAAGTTCCACATGCGATTGCCGTGGGCGCGTGTATCTCAGGGGTGCGCGAGAAGTTCCACACGCGATTGGCCTGGGGGAGCGTGTGCGTGTATTTCAGAGGTGCGCGAGAAGTTCCACACGCGATTGCCCTGGGCGCGTGTATTCCAGAGGTGCGCGAGAAGTTCCACATGCGATTGGCCTGGGCGCGTGTATTTCAGAGGCGCGCGGGAAGTTTCACATGCGATTGGGCTGCGTGCGGGTATTTCAGGGGTGCGCGGGAAGTTCCACACGCGATTGCCCTGGGCGCGTGTATCTCAGGGGTGCGCGAGAAGTTCCACACGTGATTGCCCTGGGCGCGTGTATTTCAGGGGTGCGCGAGAAGTTCCACACGCGATTGCCCTGGGCGCGTGTATTTCAGGGGTGCGTGGGAAGTTTCACACGCGATTGGGCTGCGTGCGGGTATTTCAGGGGTGCGTGGGAAGTTTTACATGCGATTTCAGCAGGGTACATGTATTTCAGGGGTGCCGGGGAGTCCTACATGTGATTTGGCAGTGTGGGTCCTCCCAGATGTTCCCTGTACACCCTCCACGGCCCCTGCAGGCAGCCCACACCACAGGGGACTACCCTGCATCCCTGGTCATGTCCCGCAGGCAGCCCACCCAACATGGGCATGCCCCTCAGCAAAGGCACATGTCTCCTTGCACTAATGATCACCAACTCATGTCCCCTTGCACCCCCACCCCCAGAATTGCGGGGCACCTGCCAGCAGGCCCCCACCCATGTCCAACTCATGTTCCCCACCACCCCCACCCCCCAGCACTGTGGGGCACCTCCCAGCTGGCCCCCACCCATGTCCAACTCATGTTCCCCACCACCCCCACCCCCAGCACTGTGGGGCACCTGCCAGCAGGCCCCCACCCATGTCCAATTCATGTTCCCCACCACCCCCACCCCCAGCAGTGCAGGGGCACCCCCCACCAGGCCCCCACCCATGTCTCCCACCACCCCCACCCCCCAGCACTGTGGGGCACCTGCCAGCAGGCCCCCACCCATGTCCAACTCATGTTCCCCACCACCCCCACCCCCCAGCACTGTGGGGCACCTGCCAGCAGGCCCCCACCCATGTCCAACTCATGTTCCCCACTGCCCCCACCCCCAGCACTGTGGGGCACCTGCCAGCAGGCCCCAACTCATGTTCCCCAGCCAACGTGTCATCACAATCTAGATCCCTGGTCCCTATGGTCAGCCTCCAAATGCAAAACACCCACCCGAGTATTGCATCCACCCACTCAGAAATGGCAATTACATGACAGAACACCAATTGCAAGTTTCGAAACAAACACATGTCCCTCACATACACCCAATGGGTGTCAGTGAATCTCAAAACCCATATCATGATATGCATGAAACCAATGCGATGATACTACACATTGAAGTTCGATAAAAAAATATATATTAAAGGAAACATAAATAGATTCAAAAATAAAGAAACAGAAATGGGAATGTACAAAAATGAAAAGAAGCATGTCTGTGAAAAAAAGCAAAACCAAAAATCATAATCCAATGTAATGGTGACCAAAGTCACTGTCCACAAAAGCAAATCCAATGGGAAATAATAATTGAAAGCCATTGCTCCATGGGTAAATTGTGAAAGAAAATTTAAATCCAACAGTGAACTATGTACAGACGAACAAGCCAGGGTCCATTATCCCAACAAAAGAAATGAAACCTGTGTAACAACACTAACTAATAAAATAAACTATATACAAAAATGTGGCCAATGTCCAAAAGGTCCAAAATAAAACAAAAAACAAAGGAAACCTAACACTACCTACATAACTATGTACAAGGGCAGCGGGCTAGTCTGACGGCTCACTTTTGGATGTTCTGGCCCAGGGCATCATCGAACTCCTGCTCAATGTCCCGGAGGCGGTCCTCCTCCATGGCCCCGAGGGTACGCAGGGCCATCGACGTGTCCACCTCCAACCCCCTGCGGATTGCCTCGAGGCACTCGGCCCGCCTCAGGGCCCTCCTCATGGAGTTCTCCACCCTGACCATTGTGAGCCGTGCCTCTCTGCCCGCTGCTGCTCCGCATCTATGGCGTGGCCCAACCGCTGCCACACGGAAGACACTCTCTGTCCTGGGTCCTCCTGCCCTCCGGCCGATGCCTGCCCCTCCGATGTTGAAGGCCCCAAGCCTTCATGGCTCCCACCACGTTGCTGCTGCTGCTGTGCCTCTGCCCGTGCACTGCCTACTGCTGCCTGCACATCCTCCTCCGGCTGGGGTGCAGTCGTTGATGTGGCCACCCCTGCTGGACGTCCGACTCCTGACTGTGGCAGGGAAGCCTCCTCCTCCAGCCTGGCCGCACCGTCAGAGGCAGCTCCACAGGGCACCCAGGTGACTGATGGGTGGGAAGATGGCACAGAGGACGACTGGCGCGTAGGGGGTTCAGTTGAGGAGGGGGTTGTAGCAAGCCCCATCAAACGGAGGAATCCGGCCTGGGTGACCTGTCCCAGCAGGCTGACGTGGTCAACGAGCCATTCGAGATGACGTGCAGTCTCCTCATGAAAAGACTGCAGGTCACCTCGCATGGCCCGTTGACGCAACGCCACACCAGTCAGGACAGGCTCAACCCGGACCCGGATAGCCACGTCCGCAGGCAGAGGAAGGCTAGTTGTCGTTTGCTCATCTTTTGCCTGAAAACGGGTCTGGACGTAGGCATCCCTGCTGGTGCAAGATGATGCAGGGACAGGATCAGGGACAGGATTGCACACAGGCACCTCCGCGGCGGCCTGTGCTGCCTCCTGTCCCTGGTCCTGCACTGCACCACTAGCACCAGTGGGATTCCCACCTCCAGACCCCGTCTCTGTTGCTTGCACGGCCTCCTCCTCCACCAAACCCCCCACCAACCTGGATGACTCCGTGCCATCTTCCCCGTTGGGCCCTGTGGGGTCCCAGCTGCCCCTTCTGCTGCCGAGGAGTCCAACTCCAACCTCCGCCTCTTGGACCTCCCCCCGGCAGCTGCGGCCTGGGACGCGGCACCATCTCCTCACTCCCCGACGAGATGGCAACATGGGAGGGGAGCCGGGCCTTGCATCTCCGGCTGGCGGTGGGATCCCCGCCGCTGTGCTCCACTGCACCTTCTCCGCCCTCTTCATCAGTTGACGCTGCAGACAGGGAGAAATAAAACACAGGCATCAGGGCACTGTACAATGGACACATACACACATGACAGTTGTACATGAGTGGCATTGGCAAACCTCAGACATGCCATCACAATCCCCAACACACATGTCATTTCAACTCGCACACATGAGCCATACCACAGCCATATCGCAACTGCCAGCACCATCCATACCCATACAACAGCATGAGCAGGCAAAGCTGAGCCAGACATCACATGCAACACAGGAAGTCCACCACACATGTACACACACCACCACACTTGCATGCATGTGTACACCTCTGCCAAGTGTCGCAGTGTTCAGATGGGCATCCATGTCACATCTGCCATTCAGGCTTCTACATCCCGCTGTCACATGCATCCATGTTGCATCACTGTTGCACCCTTGTCAAATACACACAAATGCACACGTACACAGTGCTGATACATGCATCTGAAAACAACATACATGCGTGACATCACAGACATGTCTACTTACACATTCATCCAAACATGTGTCCCCACACAACTGCATTTGGCATGCAAGCCTACACACACAAGCACCATCCATGTCTCACACATTACAGCCCTCGCATGCGTTAGCCCCACGGCCCTGTACACCCCCACCCATACTCGAGCCCATACAAACAGATGTGCAACCTGCACACTACTGAAACATCACCACACGCACAGCTCACAATCAGGATGCATGTACACTTACCGCTCGACTCCAGACGGGTCTGCCTCTCAAGGACCTGGACGTGGAGCGCTGGGGATATGCGTTCCAGGACCCTCATCTGAACTTCTGACAAGTGGCCCCGGCGCCCCTTGGCATCCGCTGCCTTCAAGAGGCGCCAGGCCTTGTTCAGGGTCCTCGACCAGAAGTCCTCCCAGTGCTTCTTGACATGTTGGAAGTCGCGGACTGCCACCCCCTCCGCGTTGATGGCAGTCACAATGTCAGTCCAGATCCGAGCCTGTCCTTCCTTGTTGGCGCGGGAACTTCCGAAGAGGGCATCATACTGCCCCAGGACTTGCTCCACCAGGACACCAACTTCGGTGGCACTGAAGCTGGTGCCCCTCTGCCTCTCTGGCCGGGGGTTGTCAGTGGTGCCAGATGTTGCAGTGCCCGACATGACAACCATAGAGGCAGGAGTGGGTGGGCAACTGGGTCCTGGGGCTGGGCTGTGGAGCGATGGAATCCCAGTCGGGGGTCTTCGGTTCCAGCAGGGGTGGTCACAGCAACAGCACCCCTGGCTGATGTGCAGGCAGCAAATGGCAGGGCACGTGGGCAGCAGGCAGTCAGGCATCAGCAGATGGCAGGTGGGAGCGTGCTCGGGGCTCTGGGGGGCAGTAGTTCGGCCTTCTGGGCAGGAACATGGTCTTCCGTGTGCTTACGCGTGGCCTGCTTGATACGGAGTGATTTGGCATGTGAAAATTCTGCACGTCAGCGTGTGAATCGAGGAAAGGCCCTTAGCGCGTAAGCGCGTCAGCACACATACGCGATTCCATTGGACCAAAGGCCCTTAGCGCGTATGCGTGTCTGTGATGTATCGCGCACAGGCGTTGCTTTTCGTGGGGTGCGGTGCGTGTGTCTTGCAGGCGTTGGGGTTCACACGCTATTACTTCACAGCGGGTGGGTGTTGGCTACGCGTTCTTCTACACAAAAGGCAGACGGTGAGTGGTACCCTGCTCCCCCAAGCCCGATTGCGTGTAAAACCACCCGCGAGCCCCTGAAATACACGTACCCTGCTCCCCCAGGCCCGATCGCGTGTAAAACCACCTGCGAGCCCCTGAAATACACGTACCCCACTCCCCCATGCCCGATCGCGTGTAAAACCACCCGCGATCCCCTGAAATACACGTACCCCGCTCCCCCAGGCCCGATCGCATGTAAAACCACCCGCAAGCCCCTGAAATACACGTACCCCGCTCCCAAAGGCCCGATCGTGTGAGAAAACACCCACGAGCCCCTGAAATACACACGCCCAGGCCAATCGCGTGTGGAACTTCACGCGCACCTCTGAAATACAAGCACACGCTCCCCCAGGCCAATCGCGTGTGGTACTTCTCGCGCACCTCTGAAATACACGCACACGCTCCCCCAGGCCCATTCGCGTGTGGAACTTCTCGCGCACCTCTGAAATACACACGCCCAGGCCAATCGCGTGTGGAACTTCTCGCGCACCTCTGAGATACACGCGCCCAGGCCAATCGCGTGTGGAACTTCTCACGCACCTCTGAAATACACACGCCCAGGCCAATCGCGTGTGGAACTTCTCGCACACCCCTGAGATACACGCGCCAAGGCCAATCGCGTGTGGAACTTCTCGTGCACCCCTGGAATACACGCGCCCAGGCCATTCACGTGTGGAACGTCTCGCGCACCTCTGTAATACCCGCACAAGCTCCCCCAGGCCCGATCGCATGTGGACCTTCTCGCGCATGTAGAACTTTGGCGCACATTTTTTTCCTGCGCAGGGACGCTACCGCCTGCTTTCGTGTGGCGGACATGTATGGGCCCGTGCGCGTCTCTGACCGTGCGCTGTTTTTCCCTATTCAATTCCATGAATACGTGTTGTTGGCGAGCGTGTGGACGTTCTGCGCACTTGCCTCCTGTACTTCCCCCGTGACGCCCACATTTTCACGAGTTGTTCCCCATTCTGCGTGTGACGCCCCGTGTTACGCCTATTTTTGTTATGTGTGCCGCGCTATGTGCGAATTCGCTGTGGCCTTATCGCACGGCGTTTGATGACCTGGGCGCCAGCGTGCGCCAGCATGCGCAGCGCACTTTTTCAGTGCACATCCCACATTTTGCGCGTGCACGGAATTCCATGAATAGATGTGCAATGTTTTCTGTGCGATAATCGCACTTTCACTGCGATTTTCGCTATTTCACTGCGAAACGCACGTTTTCGCACGCGTGCGCCGTTTTTTCCGCGCACATTAATTCCATGAATCGGCCTGATAGAGTTGTCGCCAGAGGAATATAACGATCTGGAGAGAGAGTATTTAGTGAGGGGAAGTTGCAGATAGCTTGGTCCCCAACCCCAAACAGCCTTGTGGATGATGCCGTGGCATTCAAATTTGATCCTTGCAGCAACTGGGAGCCAGTGGAGAGCTTTTAGGGCTGGAGAGATGTGATCCCTGGGCTTGAGGCCAAGGATAAATCTTGCTGCCCTATTCTGGATTAGCTCAAGGGGTCACATAGTTGAACACAGTAGATTCCGGAGGAGGCTGTTGCAATAGTAGAGCCTAGAGAGAACGCGGTCTCGAATAACATTGAGCTTCTGGGGGAAAGTCAGAAATGAAAGAATTCCTTTGAGGAGGTGGAGTTGAAAGTGGGACTTCTTGGCTAGGTCCTGAATGTGAGGGATGCAAAGAGGAGTTGAAGATGGCTCCAAGTTTTCTGCTGGCTTCAGATGAAGGAGAAGGAGGGAGCCCATAGGAGATATCCAGAGTGAGGGACAGAAGGGGGTAGCTGGAGTCCAAAAGCTTCTGGGAGAACGTGAGAAGTGGTGTTGAAGTTAAGATCCAAGGTGTTGATGTTAGGATCCAAGCCAGGCTCCATTAGCATAGGTATTATTGAAGTGGGTTTATGGCTGGTAGGAAGCAGTCACTCAGAGAAGGATAAGAAGAAGATACAATTGAGTGCTGGTAAAAAAAAAAAACACCAGATAGTGGGTGAATAATAGTGGATTGTATAGGGTCTGCAGTGGAGCTGGTGGCTGTAATGGAGGAGAGTAGCCGTTCTAAGTATTATGTGGACACTGGAGGAAATAGTTTAATGTTTGAAGAGTAGTATATGGGTAGTGCGGGACAAAACAACAGCTGTGGGCACCGTGCCCTGGGCATCAGTTGCAGCAAGGGAGGAACTTATATCAGCAGTGATTATTTAATTGTACCACACCATAGCCCGCAGGCATCAGGGCACAAAACAGCCAACATGAACTAAAAGTGAAGTGACTGATTTATTCAAACAGGGTAGTTTTCAGATTTTTACAGGAAAGAGTGTAACTTTCCTTTGACGGCATGGATACGTGCAGTTTATTCCAGTTGCTTGCCAGTTTAAGGCGGAAGGCTCATTCTGATTCTCAATCTCTTTTGGCATGAGGAATGTTAAAGTCAGTGGGGGTCATTACAAAACCAGGTGTTAAGGAAGGACCCGCAAAGGGAACTCGTAGTAGGGCGGTAAGGGATTACCGGTACCAGTGCCCTTACCGGTGCCGGTTATCCCTTACCGCCCGGGTCGTAATGAGGCCCAGTGAGTTTTTTATTGTTACGTTTGATGGAGAAGTTGAATGGGAATGTTATGGGTTGACGGTTGACAAGATTTTGTACTGTTATATATAAACAGTTGTCTGCATCTATTAGCATGTGACTTGATATGAAAAGAGACCAAGGGGTCATTCCGAGATTGGAGGTAGCCATGGTGCTATTAGCACCATGGCTTCCTCCAATACCAGGTCCGGGTCCGGGTCCGGTCTGGTTGAATGGGGACTTACCGGGACATTCCGATCTGTGCGGACCCTGTAAGTCTCCATTCAACCAACCATTCCCCATTCCTATTTGAGCCCCCCATAGGGCTCAATGGGAATGGGGAAGGCGCTAATTACGGGCCTGCAAATAGCGGGCCTATAATTAGCGCCCTGGTCCTTTAGTGGGACCCGCTAAGGACGTATGTTCTGACCACATGTACTTTGCGGTTCCCGCTAAGGGACCTCGGAATTGGGCGTTAAGGGTTTACCGGCACCGGTCTCCTTACCAGTGCCTAGTAACCGTTACCGCCCAACTGGAATGAGGGTCCAGTCTTTATTGTTGCAATGATGGGTTTATTACAGTAAGCAAGGCTAGTTGTGTGTGCCTTCCTATCTAAGGAGAGAACAATCATTCTCTATTTTGTTTCTAGATCTCTTGTGGAACATTTGAGTTAAATGATAAGTTTCTTTTCTTGGTTTGTGCAGATGTAATCAGGTACCAAACTATAAAAGGCATCTGTAGTGAAGAAGATGTCATTTTTGGTACATCCTTCACTGGTATGTTAGGCGTTTTGGGTATTTAAGAGGGAAAAGCACACAAGGGTTGATTCTATCTGGGAACGCGGTAGGAGTGGGTCGTAGAGACATTGGGTGGGGCGGAGTGCAGAAGGGGCAGTTGATAAATTAATGAGGTGATTAGATTAGATAACTGTCAGGGATCAGTGGAGCCAACTAAAAAGCCTGTGAAGGTAACTAGAGCTGCAGGGTGTTCCCCAGAATGAGCAGGAGATTGCTCACAATAAGGTAGAACTGTTTTATGTTGAGGAGGCAAATGCATATGCCGAAAAACATGTGTACACACAGGGGTCGGATGTTGAGCACTGTTTTTCTTGTGTAGCATTTCATGACAGGCATGGATGAGCACAAGCACTTTTTCTATTACAACAAATTCCCTGTCTGGAATATGGTGATGATTTTGACAGTCCTGGAATGAAAAGATAACAGTCAGAGAAGCTCCTCTCTTTATCGCTTTCTCTATCACTGAATGCGAGTCAGACCTCTAAAGTGCAAAGCCAAATGATGCTTCCACACAATGCGGCAATGCATTGACCTACCAGGCACAGGAACAGTCTCTCATTTACGGAAAATATGGCATAAAGTTTGTTGTAGAATTATGATTTTATGAATGCCTGAGGGTTTGTTCGTGAAATAAATAAATCAAAACAAATAAATAAATAAATGATCCTATTTATAAACACATATTTTCTCATTTCTTCGAGGCATGGTTTTTGCGTCTGTATTTTTAAACTCCATGACCTACACCGTCCTCTGCAGCTATCTCTTATCTTGTTCTTCTCTCTCGATCCCTGACCACCACCACCTGCTGATCACACTGCTGCAGCCAATTAAGTTGCAGATCACAGATCAGTACCATGTTCGGAGTTAGGCTTGCAGCTTAATTCTCAAAATAGCCTGCTCCAGGTATCCAGAGGCAGCACACCATCACACAATTAGAAACAGTGCTGTCCGGGCACTCCTTTGCAACAGCTCATGCATCAACAGACACTGAATAAAACAACTCTTTGTTCACAGGGACACTGTATCAGGGAGACAACCATTGTTTTTGGCTGTAAACTATGAAGCTGTAAATTAGCTATGGACGCTCTAGCAGTCTCTTATCAGATGCCAAAAAAATATGATGTCGGCTGCATCAAAACCCAAACACCATATTCAAAAACATATTCATGTTGTCAGGCTAATTAAAAGTAAAGATACTATAATTCAATGATTAAGATGCATTGTGCATGGCTTTTCAACCCGATAATGTCAAATGGTCTCATTAAAATTTGGTGGTATCCTGCTGGTAAATCCGGTGGGATACCACCAAATGGTATTACCTTTACCGGCACAAGTGCCAGTAAGGGTGTGTATTCCCCATTCCATGGAGGAATTGCTGGTATTACCGTCACCAGTAATACTGGTGCTGCTAATAACTGCCATTTTTTGGTAGTGGGGTGCCGGAATTACCGGCAGCTGGGAGCGGCAGGTAAATCCAGGCACCCTTCCACCAAACTTGCAGTATGCCAGTGTGGAAATGTGCCGCTAAATACTTTTACCAGAATGATATTTCTGCACTGGCATGCTTGTAATGAGGTCCAAAATGTAACAAATGTAAGTATTTCTCAGCAAATGTTTTTGCAAACAGTGAAGTTTTGTGCAGACATGTTACACAAATGGGCCACAATGTGTTTTCTAATTGAAAGGGTGCAGAAGGATGGGAATGACGCATAGGTGGCATAGTTATTGCTGTAGACTTGTATTGTTCTTAAAATAAAAGGGAAAAGAAATATACCTGTCCTAGTGGTTCCCCTGCCTCAACTAAATTACTAAGGGTCCTGTAGGAATGTCCCTTTAGTGTAATAGTCCACTGTCCTGTGTAATAGTCCTCAACCTGTCCCTTTCACTTCTAACTAAACCAAAATAACATACAGTCTTCTTGGTCCAGAAGAATTACTCCCTTCTTCTAGACAGCAGATCACAAATCAGGTACAAAACACAGTTCCAGGGTATACATTTCCAATGTAATAGATAGTTCCCAGTTCCAACTCAAAAAGGTGAAGTTCCAATTCCACATCAAAATTCCTTAAGGCCCATAGTTGTTTTTTTCACTATAGAGTTCCAGGAGAATGCCTCCCTTCTCCAGGTATCTTGCTTCTTGGTTCTTCCATCATCAGTGGGAATGATTCTCTTCCCCTGGCCTAGATGTACCAGGAGCATGCCTTGCTTCTCCTGTTACTTCAGCAATACATTTTCACAACATCAGGGTAAATGTCTCCCTTCCCCTGACTTCCATGTAAACAACACTAGGGGGAATGACTCTCAGTCTTGATGGTGCGGGTCCCAGATCCCTGAGAGTCTCTTCATGCAGTGGGACAGACCTGGTTCACTAACCTGACAGGTACTGCGACTATGAGGATTACTGATACATTTTCTTTCTTGTAATTGTGGGACACAGACCAGTATTTAATTCGTAACTGCTTTCTCAGTCTTTCTCCCGGGCTATTCATTCAGTCCTTATTCCTAGGGTCTCTCCACTCTTCTTCAATGGCCCATTAGCCTTTCTTCTGTCCCCCCCAGCCAGCCCGGATGAGCCCCTAATTTCAGGGAGATTTTCGTTTCAGTCATTGTGCAACCTCTGCGTGGTTCTTTCTAGTAATTGTGCCTCTGCAGCTGCTGTTTCCCTGTCGTCTGCCTTTCTGACATGGGCAGCGTGGTCCATTCTCTTCCATCGGGGTGTGCAACCTGCTTTCAGTTGGGAGAACTCTGCACGGACGCTTCGCCTTCTTGCCTCGCGTATTGGTTCACCTAGTTTCTCTTCACCATAACGCCATCCTGCTTATGGATCCTTGAGGAAGGGTTGAACACTGTCTTCAAGTCCTTATGTTCCATTTGCTCGCACATTGTCCCCAATAACTAGAATGCTCACTTTGGTTCTACAGGGTGCACGTATTACGAGGTTCCCTTCACGGGACCCGGATCAGACGTCTGGTAAAACCAGGCATCTTTTCCGGTTCACGCGAAGAGAAGAGGGACGTTACCTCCCTCCCCATTCCCATTGAGCCGAATGGTGAATGGTTCCTGCAAGGACGACTTACCGGGTCCTCCTATGTCAGAATGACCTGGTAAATCCCCATTGCAGGAACCCAGTAAAGCAGCCCGGTTTAGAGGCAGCCATGCCGTTATTAAGGGCATGGCTACCTCCAAACTCATAATGAGGACCCATGTGTTCGTTCTGGCAGGTTGTTGTCCAGACCGATTCTGGCTGTGGTAGGTCTGAGGAGAACGCCTAGGCTGGAGGGTGTGTAACCAGCAGTGTTTAGTTACGGTGATGGGGGGTATGAGGCAAATGATGGTATGAGAACAGCTATATCGAATGGTGTCATAGTATCGCTGTGTTCTAGTTGAGTGGTGGTGTAAAGAAGAAAGTAAGCGTGGAGATGTGATATGGTGGTTTACCTTAGGTGTTTGAGATCGAGCCCACTCCAATCCGTTCCATGCACTCCAACCCATTCCATGCACTCCAACCCGTTCCCTGCACTCCAACCCGTTCCATGCACTCCAACCCGTTCATCCACTCCAACCAGTTCCATGCACTCCAACCAGTTCCATGCACTCCAACCATTTTATGCACTATCATTTTTGTACAGTGTCCATTCCGTGCCCTCTATCTGTTCCGTGCATTCCATCCATTGCATGAACTTTCTCAGTTCCATGCATCATCCATCCACATACGTCACCTTCACACGTTCCATCCACTTCACCCGTTCCACCCACTTCTCCGATTCCAACCACATCACCCATTCATCCACCTACTTCGTCCGTTCTACAATTTCACCCGTTTCGTCCACACACTTTTCATTTTGCCTACTTCACCCGTTCCATCCACATACTTCAACATTTCCGTTCCACCCAGTTCATCCGTTCCACCCAGTCCATCCATTCCACCCAGTACATCCGTTCCACCCAGTCCATACGTTTCACCCAGTCCATACATTCCACCCAGAGATCAGAGGAGACGAGAGTGGTTGATGATACTCTTGGACCAACGCCTGGAATGGGGGATATGATTTGATTAAGTTGTATGTCCTCTATTTGGATGTGTCTAGGCGGATGTGTCTAGGCGGAGACCCAGATTAAAAAATGATTCCAGTCAAATAGAGAGGTGAATAGATGTTAAAATGTTGGATGACCCTAAAGAGATGTAGGGATGTAAATGTTGTACACAAATGGAGTAATAGTAAACCCTGGGAAATTCAACAGGTAAAAGGATTGATGAAAGAGCAGGCTAGGCTTGATAGAACATGATGTGTATAAGAAAAGAATGAAGCCATTGCTGAGCATTAGGGAGAGCTGTAATTCTCAATATAATTGAAAGGTTGCTATGATGGACATTGAACAAGTCATCCAAGAGATCTACCAGGCATGTTACAGTTGGCCTCTCAGAGTCTGCTGCTTTCATGACATCATCCCATTTGTTGAGGAGGGCTCTTTCAGCTCTGTCTATGAGACAAAAGAGAGTTTGGCAGGAGTACAAAATGTTGGTGTTGGAGATGAGGGCTTGCATTTGAGTGGTTGCAGTGCATTCAAACTGTTTGCTGACCTCTTGTAGAATGATGTTGTAATTTATTTTATTTTTGTTTATTTTGTTGTACAATTGCAAGGCACTTATACATCAAGTAAATTGTGTTTCAAAGCGCCCACAGGGCAAAAGGGAGGGTACATGGCAATGTAAACAAATATAACAATGAAAGATAGGCCTTGTGAGCATTCAGGATGTGCAAGAGCAGAGAGAGAGGATGGGCAAGTGTTAGATATATAAAGAGGGAAGTGCTAGGGAGTGTGCAGCTGTACTTGCCTTTGTGGAGCGGTCAGCCACCAATAAATGCAGGCCTGTGTTGATATAGGCCAGTGGGTTCCAAGTCGAAGTACTGGGAGGGGAGGAGGCTGTATGCGATTGGGTGTGGAGGGCCAAGACCCAGGAGGACACATAAGCACTCTAGTCACCAATCTCAGCAACTGAGGGATTTAGCAGAGAAGGGAGGAAAGGAAGGAGGAGGTGAGAGGGAGAGTCTTGAGGAGCTTCCGGAATTTGATGAAGAGAGAGTGGGAGGCTGTTCAATGGGAGGGATCCTGCTGAGGAAAGAGATCATCCACCAGCTCGTTGTTTGGCAAAGTACTTAACACACATAGAGTTGTCGCCAGAGGAATATAATGATCTGGAGAGAGAGTATTTAGTGAGGGGAAGTTGCAGATAGCTTGGTCCCCAACCCCAAACAGCCTTGTGGATGATGCCGTGGCATTCAAATTTGATCCTTGCAGCAACTGGGAGCCAGTGGAGAGCTTTTAGGGCTGGAGAGATGTGATCCCTGGGCTTGAGGCCAAGGATAAATCTTGCTGCCCTATTCTGGATTAGCTCAAGGGGTCACATAGTTGAACACAGTAGATTCCGGAGGAGGCTGTTGCAATAGTAGAGCCTAGAGAGAACGCAGTCTCGAATAACATTGAGCTTCTGGGGGAAAGTCAGAAATGAAAGAATTCCTTTGAGGAGGTGGAGTTGAAAGTGGGACTTCTTGGCTAGGTCCTGAATGTGAGGGATGCAAAGAGGAGTTGAAGATGGCTCCAAGTTTTCTGCTGGCTTCATATGAAGGAGAAGGAGGGAGCCCATAGGAGATATCCAGAGTGAGGGACAGAAGGAGGTAGCTGGAGTCCAAAAGCTTCTGGGAGAACGTGAGAAGTGGTGTTGAAGTTAGGATCCAAGGTGTTGATGTTAGGATCCAAGCCAGGCTCCATTAGCATAGGTATTATTGAAGTGGGTTTATGGCTGGTAGGAAACAGTCACTCAGAGAAGGAGCATCCTGGCTTCAGATGAAGGAGAAGGAGGGAGCCCATAGGAGATATCCAGAGTGAGGGACAGAAGGGGGTAGCTGGAGTCCAAAAGCTTCTGGGAGAACGTGAGAAGTGGTGTTGAAGTTAAGATCCAAGGTGTTGATGTTAGGATCCAAGCCAGGCTCCATTAGCATAGGTATTATTGAAGTGGGTTTATGGCTGGTAGGAAGCAGTCACTCAGAGAAGGATAAGAAGAAGATACAATTGAGTGCAGGTAAAAAAAAAACACCAGATAGTGGGTGAATAATAGTGGATTGTATAGGGTCTGCAGTGGAGCTGGTGGCTGTAATGGAGGAGAGTAGCCGTTCTAAGTATTATGTGGACACTGGAGGAAATAGTTTAATGTTTGAAGAGTACTATATGGGTAGTGCGGGACAAAACAACAGCTGTGGGCACCGTGCCCTGGGCATCAGTTGCAGCAAGGGAGGAACTTATATCAGCAGTGATTATTTAATTGTACCACACCATAGCCCGCAGGCATCAGGGCACAAAACAGCCAACATGAACTAAAAGTGAAGTGACTGATTTATTCAAACAGGGTAGTTTTCAGATTTTTACAGGAAAGAGTGTAACTTTCCTTTGACGGCATGGATACGTGCAGTTTATTCCAGTTGCTTGCCAGTTTAAGGCGGAAGGCTCATTCTGATTCTCAATCTCTTTTGGCATGAGGAATGTTAAAGTCAGTGGGGGTCATTACAAAACCAGGCGTTAAGGAAGGACCCGCAAAGGGAACTCGTAGTAGGGCGGTAAGGGATTACCGGTACCGGTGCCCTTACCGGTGCCGGTTATCCCTTACCGCCCGGGTCGTAATGAGGCCCAGTGAGTTTTTTATTGTTACGTTTGATGGAGGAGTTGAATGGGAATGTTATGGGTTGACGGTTGACAAGATTTTGTACTGTTATATATAAACAGTTGTCTGCATCTATTAGCATGTGACTTGATATGAAAAGAGACCAAGGGGTCATTCCGAGATTGGAGGTAGCCATGGTGCTATTAGCACCATGGCTTCCTCCAATACCAGGTCCGGGTCCGGTCTGGTTGAATGGGGACTTACCGGGACATTCCGATCTGTGCGGACCCTGTAAGTCTCCATTCAACCAACCATTCCCCATTCCTATTTGAGCCCCCCATAGGGCTCAATGGGAATGGGGAAGGCGCTAATTACGGGCCTGCAAATAGCGGGCCTGTAATTAGCGCCCTGGTCCTTTAGTGGGACCCGCTAAGGACGTATGTTCTGACCATATGTACTTTGCGGTTCCCGCTAAGGGACCTCGGAATTGGGCGTTAAGGGTTTACCGGCACCGGTCTCCTTACCAGTGCCTAGTAACCCTTACCGCCCAACTGGAATGAGGGTCCAGTCTTTATTGTTGCAATGATGGGTTTATTACAGTAAGCAAGGCTAGTTGTGTGTGCCTTCCTATCTAAGGAGAGAACAATCATTCTCTATTTTGTTTCTAGATCTCTTGTGGAACATTTGAGTTAAATGATAAGTTTCTTTTCTTGGTTTGTGCAGATTTAATCAGGTACCAAACTATAAAAGGCATCTGTAGTGAAGAAGATGTCATTTTTGGTACATCATTCACTGGTATGTTAGGCGTTTTGGGTATTTAAGTGGGAATAGCACACAAGGGTTGATTCTATCTGGGGACGCGGTAGGAGTGGGTCCTAGAGACATTGGGTGGGGCGGAGTGCAGAAGGGGAAGTTGATAAATTAATGAGGTGATTAGATTAGATAACTGTCAGGGATCAGTGGAGCCAACTAAAAAGCCTGTGAAGGTAACTAGAGCTGCAGGGTGTTCCCCAGAATGAGCAGGAGATTGCTCACAATAAGGTAGAACTGTTTTATGTTGAGGAGGCAAATGCATATGCCGAAAAACATGTGTACACACAGGGGTCGGATGTTGAGCACTGTTTTTCTTGTGTAGCATTTCATGACAGGCATTGATGAGCACAAGCACTTTTTCTATTACAACAAATTTCCTGTCTGGAATATGGTGATGATTTTGACAGTCCTGGAATGAAAAGATAACAGTCAGAGAAGCTCCTCTCTTTATCGCTTTCTCTATCACTGAATGCGAGTCAGACCTCTAAAGTGCAAAGCCAAATGATGCTTCCACACAATGCGGCTATGCATTGACCTACCAGGCACAGGAACAGTCTCTCATTTACGGAAAATATGGCATAAAGTTTGTTGTAGAATTATGATTTTATGAATGCCTGAGGGTTTGTTCCTGAAATAAATAAATCAAAACAAATAAATAAATAAATGATCCTATTTATGAACACATATTTTCTCATTTCTTCGAGGCATGGTTTTTGCGTCTGTATTTTTAAACTCCATGACCTACACCGTCCTCTGCAGCTATCCCTAATCTTGTTCTTCTCTCTCGATCCCTGACCACCACCACCTGCTGATCACACTGCTGCAGCCAATTAAGTTGCAGATCACAGATCAGTACCATGTTCGGAGTTAGGCCTGCAGCTTAATTCTCAAAATAGCCTGCTCCAGGTATCCAGAGGCAGCACACCATCACACAATTAGAAACAGTGCTGTCCGGGCACTCCTTTGCAACAGCTCATGCATCAACAGACACTGAATAAAACAACTCTTTGTTCACAGGGACACTGTATCAGGGAGACAACCATTGTTGCTGGCTGTAAACTACGAAGCTGTAAATTAGCTATGGACGCTCTAGCAGTCTATTATCAGATGCCAAAAAAATATGATGTCGGCTGCATCAAAACCCCAACACCATATTCAAAAACATCTTCATGTTGTCAGGCTAATTAAAAGTAAAGATACTATAATTCAATGATTAAGATGCATTGTGCATGGCTTTTCAACCCGATAATGTCAAATGGTCTCATTAAAATTTGGTGGTATCCTGCTGGTAAATCCGGTGGGATACCACCAAATGGTATTACCTTTACCGGCACAAGTGCCAGTAAGGGTGTGTATTCCCCATTCCATGGAGTCCCATGGGACTCCATAGGAGGAATTGCTGGTATTACCGTCACCAGTAATACTGGTGCTGCTAATAACTGCCATTTTTTGGTAGTGGGGTGCCGGAATTACCGGCAGCTGGGAGCGGCAGGTAAATCCAGGCACCCTTCCACCAAACTTGCAGTATGCCAGTGTGGAAATGTGCCGCTAAATACTTTTACCAGAATGATATTGCTGCACTGGCATGCTTGTAATGAGGTCCAAAATGTAACAAATGTAAGTATTTCTCAGCAAATGTTTTTGCAAACAGTGAAGTTTTGTGCAGACATGTTACACAAATGGGCCACAATGTGTTTTCTAATTGAAAGGGTGCAGAAGGATGGGAATGACGCATAGGTGGCATAGTTATTGCTGTACACTTGTATTGTTCTTAAAATAAACGGGAAAAAAAAATATACCTGTCCTAGTGGTTCCCCTGCCTCAACTAAATTACTAAGGGTCCTGTAGGAATGTCCTTTTAGTGTAGTAGTCCACTGTCCTGTGTAATAGTCCTCAACCCGTCCCTTTCACTTCTAACTAAACCAAAATAACATACAGTCTTCTTGGTCCAGAAGAATTACTCCCTTCTTCTAGACAGCAGATCACAAATCAGGTACAAAACACAGTTCCAGGGTATACATTTCCAATGTAATAGATAGTTCCCAGTTCCAACTCAAAAAGGTGAAGTTCCAATTCCACATCAAAATTCCTTAAGGCCCATAGTTGTTTTTTTCACTATAGAGTTCCAGGAGAATGCCTCCCTTCTCCAGGTATCTTGCTTCTTGGTTCTTCCATCATCAGTGGGAATGATTCTCTTCCCCTGGCCTAGATGTACCAGGAGCATGCCTTGCTTCTCCTGTTACTTCAGCAATACATTTTCACAACATCAGGGTAAATGTCTCCCTTCCCCTGACTTCCATGTAAACAACACTAGGGGGAATGACTCTCAGTCTTGATGGTGCGGGTCCCAGACCCCTGAGAGTCTCTTCATGCAGTGGGACAGACCTGGTTCACTAACCTGACAGGTACTGCGACTATGAGGATTACTGATACATTTTCTTTCTTGTAGTTGTGGGACACAGACCAGTATTTAATTCGTAACTGCTTTCTCAGTCTTTCTCCCGGGCTATTCATTCAGCCCTTATTCCTAGGGTTTCTCCACTCTTCTGCAATGGCCCATTAGCCTTTCTTCTGTCCCCCCCAGCCAGCCCGGATGAGCCCCTAATTTCAGGGAGATTTTCGTTTCAGTCATTGTGCAACCTCTGCGTGGTTCTTTCTAGTAATTGTGCCTCTGCAGCTGCTGTTTCCCTGTCGTCTGCCTTTCTGACACGGGCAGCGTGGTCCATTCTCTTCCATCGGGGTGTGCAACCTGCTTTCAGTTGGGAGAACTCTGCACGGACGCTTCGCCTTCTTGCCTCGCGTATTGGTTCACCTAGTTTCTCTTCACCATAACGCCATCCTGCTTATGGATCCTTGAGGAAGGGTTGAACACTGTCTTCAAGTCCTTATGTTTCATTTGCTCGCACATTGTCCCCAATAACTAGAATGCTCACTTTGGTTCTACAGGGTGCACGTATTACGAGGTTCCCTTCACGGGACCCGGATCAGACGTCTGGTAAAACCAGGCATCTTTTCCGGTTCACGCGAAGAGAAGAGGGACGTTACCTCCCTCCCCATTCCCATTGAGCCGAATGGTGAATGGTTCCTGCAAGGACGACTTACCGGGTCCTCCTATGTCAGAATGACCTGGTAAATCCCCATTGCAGGAACCCAGTAAAGCAGCCCGGTTTAGAGGCAGCCATGCCGTTATTAAGGGCATGGCTACCTCCAAACTCATAATGAGGACCCATGTGTTCGTTCTGGCAGGTTGTTGTCCAGACCGATTCTGGCTGTGTTAGGCCTGAGGAGAACGCCTAGGCTGGAGGGTGTGTAACCAGCAGTGTTTAGTTACGGTGATGGGGAGTATGAGGCAAATGATGGTATGAGAACAGCTATATCGAATGGTGTCATAGTATCGCTGTGTTCTAGTTGAGTGGTGGTGTAAAGAAGTAAGTAAGCGTGGAGATGTGATATGGTGGTTTACCTTAGGTGTTTGAGATCGAGCCCACTCCAATCCGTTCCATGCACTCCAACCCATTCCATGCACTCCAACCCGTTCCCTCCACTCCAACCCGTTCCAGGCACTCCAACCCGTTCATCCACTCCAACCTGTTCCATGCACTCCAACCAGTTCCATGCACTCCAACCATTTTATGCACTATCATTTTTGTACAGTGTCCATTCCGTGCCCTCTATCTGTTCCGTGCATTCCATCCATTGCATGAACTTGCTCAGTTCCATGCATCATCCATCCACATACGTCACCTTCACACGTTCCATCCACTTCACCCATTCCACCCACTTCTCCGATTCCAACCACATCACCCATTCATCCACCTACTTCGTCCGTTCTACAATTTCACCCGTTTCGTCCACACACTTTTCATTTTGCCTACTTCACCCGTTCCATCCACATACTTCAACATTTCCGTTCCACCCAGTTCATCCGTTCCACCCAGTCCATCCATTCCACCCAGTACATCCGTTCCACCCAGTCCATACGTTTCACCCAGTCCATACGTTCCACCCAGAGATCAGAGGAGACGAGAGTGGTTGATGATACTCTTGGACCAACGCCTGGAATGGGGGACATGATTTGATTAAGTTGTAGCCTGACAATGTCCTCTATTTGGATGTGTCTAGGCGGATGTGTCTAGGCGGAGACCCAGATTAAAAAATGATTCCAGTCAAATAGAGAGGTGAATAGATGTTAAAATGTTGGATGACCCTAAAGAGATGTAGGGATGTAAATGTTGTACACAAATGGAGTAATAGTAAACCCTGGGAAATTCAACAGGTAAAAGGATTGATGAAAGAGCAGGCTAGGCTTGATAGAACATGATGTGTATAAGAAAAGAATGAAGCCATTGCTGAGCATTAGGGAGAGCTGTAATTCTCAATATAATTGAAAGGTTGCTATGATGGACATTGAACAAGTCATCCAAGAGATCTACCAGGCATGTTACAGTTGGCCTCTCAGAGTCTGCTGCTTTCATGACATTATCCCATTTGTTGAGGAGGGCTCTTTCAGCTCTGTCTATGAGTCCAAAATGTTGGTGTTGGAGATGAGGGCTTGCATTTGAGTGGTTGCAGTGCATTCAAACTGTTTGCTGACCTCTTGTAGAATGATGTTGTAATTTATTTTATTTTTGTTTATTTTGTTGTACAATTGCAAGGCACTTATACATCAAGTAAATTGTGTTTCAAAGCGCCCACAGGGCAAAAGGGAGGGTACATGGGAATGTGAACAAATATAACAATGAAAGATAGGCCTTGTGAGCATTCAGGATGTGCAAGAGCAGAGAGAGAGGATGGGCAAGTGTTAGATATATAAAGAGGGAAGTGATAGGGAGTGTGCAGCTGTACTTGCCTTTGTGGAGCGGTCAGCCACCAATAAATGCAGGCCTGTGTTGATATAGGCCAGTGGGTTCCAAGTCGAAGTACTGGGAGGGGAGGAGGCTGTATGCGATTGGGTGTGGAGGGCCAAGACCCAGGAGGACACATAAGCACTCTAGTCACCAATCTCAGCAACTGAGGGATTTAGCAGAGAAGGGAGGAAAGGAAGGAGGAGGTGAGAGGGAGAGTCTTGAGGAGCTTCCGGAATTTGATGAAGAGAGAGTGGGAGGCTGTTCAATGGGAGGGATCCTGCTGAGGAAAGAGATCATCCACCAGCTCGTTGTTTGGCAAAGTACTTAACACACATAGAGTTGTCGCCAGAGGAATATAATGATCTGGAGAGAGAGTATTTAGTGAGGGGAAGTTGCAGATAGCTTGGTCCCCAGCCCCAAACAGCCTAGTGGATGATGCCGTGGCATTCAAATTTGATCCTTGCAGCAACTGGGAGCCAGTGGAGAGCTTTTAGGGCTGGAGAGATGTGATCCATGGGCTTGAGGGCAAGGATAAATCTTGCTACCCTATTCTGGATTAGCTCAAGGGTTCGCATAGTTGAACACAGTAGATTCCGCAGGAGGCTGTTGCAATAGTAGATCCTAGAGAGAATGCGGTCTCGGATAACATTAAGCTTCTGGGGGAAAGTCAGAAATGAAAGAATTCCTTTGAGGAGGTGGAGTTGAAAGTGGGATTTCCTGGCAAGGTCCTGAATGTGAGTGATGCAAAGAGGAGTTGAAGATGTCTCCAAGTTTTCTGCTGGCTTCAGATGAAGGAGAAGGAGGGAGCCCATAGGAGATATCCAGAGTGAGGGACAGAAGGAGGTAGCTGGAGTCCAAAAGCTTCTGGGAGAACGTGAGAAGTGGTGTTGAAGTTAGGATCCAAGATGTTGATGTTAGGATCCAAGCCAGGCTCCATTAGCATAGGTATTATTGAAGTGGGTTTATGGCTGGTAGGAAACAGTCACTTAGAGAAGGATAAGAAGAAGATACAATTGAGTGCTGGTAAAAAAAAAACACCAGATAGTGGGTGAATAATAGTGGGTTGTATAGGGTCTGCAGTGGAGCTGGTGGCTGTAATGGAGGAGAGTAGCCGTTCTAAGTGTGATGTGGACACTGGAGGAAATAGTTTAATGTTTGAAGAGTAGTATATGGGTAGTGCGGGACAAAACAACAGCTGTGGGCACCGTGCCCTGGGCATCAGTTGCAGCAAGGGAGGAACTTATATCAGCAGTGATCATTTAATTATACCACACCATAGCCCGCAGGCATAAGGGCACAAAACAGCCAACATGAACTAAAAGTGAAGTGACTGATTTATTCAAACAGGGTAGTTTTCAGATTTTTTCAGGAAAGAGTGTAACTTTCCTTTGATGTCATGGATACGGGCAGTTTATTCCAGTTGCTTGCCAGTTTAAGGTGGAAGGCTCATTCTGATTCTCAATCTCTTTTGGCATGAGGAATGTTAAAGTCAGTGGGGGTCATTACAAAACCAGGCATTAAGGGAGGACCTGCAAAGGGAACTCGTAGTAGGGCGATAAGGGATTACCGGTACCAGTGCCCTTACCGGTGCCGGTAATCCCTTACCGCCCGGGTCGTAATGAGGCTCAGTGAGTTTTTTATTGTTACGTTTGATGGAGAAGATGAATGGGAATTTTATGGGTTGACGGTTGACAAGATTTTGTACTGTTATATATAAACAGTTGTCTGCATCTATTAGCATGTGACTTGATATGAAAAGAGACCAAGGGGTCATTCAGAGATTGGAGGTAGCCATGGTGCTATTAGCACCATGGCTTCCTTCAATACCAGGTCCGGGTCCGGTCTGGTTGAATGGGGACTTACCGGGACATTCCGACCTGTGCGGACCCTGTAAGTCTCCATTCAACCAACCATTCCCCATTCCCATTTGAGCCCCCATAGGGCTCAATGGGAATGGGCAAGGCGCTAATTACGGGCCTGCAAATAGCGGGCCTGTAATTAGCGCCCTGGTCCTTTAGTGGGACCCGCTAAGGACGTGTGGTCTGACCACATGTACTTTGCGCTTCCCGCTAAGGGACCTAGGAATTGGGCGGTAAGGGTTTACCGGCACCGGTCTCCTTACCAGTGCCTAGTTACCCTTACCACCCAACTGGAATGAGGGCCCAGTCTTTATTGTTGCAATCGATGGGTTTATTATAGTAAGCAAGGCTAGTTTTGTGTGCCTTCCTGCCTAAGGAGGGATCAATCATTCTCTATTTTGTTTCTAGATCTCTTGTGGAACATTTGAGTTAAATGATGATAAGTTTCTTTTCTTGGTTTGGGCAGATTTCATCAGGTACCAAACTATAAAAGGCATCTGTAGTGAAGAAGATGTTATTTTTTGGTACATCCTTCACAGGTATGTTAGGCGTTTTGGGTATTTAAGAGGGAATAGCACACAAGGGTTGATTCTATCTGGGGACGCGGTAGGAGTGGGTCCTAGAGACATTGGGTGGGGCGGAGTGCAGAAGGGGCAGTTGATAAATTAATGAGGTGATTAGATTAGATAACTGTCAGGGATCAGTGGAGCCAACTAAAAAGCCTGTGAAGGTAACTAGAGCTGCAGGGTGTTCCCCAGAATGAGCAGGAGATTGCTCACAATAAGGTAGAACTGTATTATGTTGAGGAGGCAAATGCATATGCCGATAAACATGTGTACACACAGGGGTCGGATGTTGAGCACTGTTTTTCTTGTGTAGCATTTCATGACAGGCATTGATGAGCACAAGCACTTTTTCTACTACAACAAATTCCCTGTGTGGAATATGGTGATGATTTTGACAGTCCTGGAATGAAAAGATAACAGTCAGAGAAGCTCCCCTCTTTATCGCTTTCTCTATCACTGAATGCAAGTCAGACCTCTAAAGTGCAAAGCCAAATGATGCTTCCACACAATGCGGCTATGCATTGACCTACCAGGCACAGGAACAGTCTCTCATTTACGGAAAATATGGCATAAAGTTTGTTGTAGATTTATGATGTCATGAATGCCCGAGGGTTTTTTCGCGAAATAAATAAATGAAAATAAATAAATAAATAAATGATCCTATTTATGAACACATATTTTCTCATTTCTTCGCGGCATGGTTTTTGCGTCTGTATTTTTAAACTCCATGACCTACACGTCCTCTGCAGCTATCCCTTATCTTGTTCTTCTCTCTGGATCCCTGACCACCACCACCTGCTGATCACACTGCTGCAGCCAATTAAGTTGCAGATCACAGATCAGTACCATGTTCGGAGTTAAGCCTGCAGCTTAATTCCCAAAATAGCCTACTCCAGGTATCCAGAGGCAGCACACCATCACACAATTAGAAACAGTGCTGTCCGGGCACTCCTTTGCAACAGCTCATGCATCAACAGACACTGAATAAAACAACTCTTTGTTCACAGGGACACTGTATCAGGGAGACAACCATTGTTTTTGGCTGTAAACTATGAAGCTGTAAATTAGCTATGGACGCTCTAGCAGTCTCTTATCAGATGCCAAAAAAATATGATGTCGGCTGCATCAAAACCCCAACACCATATTCAAAAACATCTTCATGTTGTCAGGCTAATTAAAAGTAAAGATACTATAATTCAATGATTAAGATGCATTGTGCATGGCTTTTCAACCCGATAATGTCAAATGGCCTCATTAAAATTTTGGTGGTATCCTGCTGGTAAATCCGGTGGGATACCACCAAATGGTACCTTTACCGGCACAAGTGCCAGTAAGGGTGTGTATTCCTCATTCCATGGACTCCATAGGAGGAATTGCTGGTATTACCGTCACCAGTAATACTGGTGCTGCTAATAACTGCCATTTTTTGGTAGTGGGGTGCCGGAATTACCGGCAGCTGGGAGCGGCAGCTAAATCCAGGCACACTTCCACCAAACCTGCAGTATGCCAGTGTGGAAATGTGCCGCTAAATACTTGTACCAGAATGATATTTCTGCACTGGCATGCTTGTAATGAGGTCCAAAATTTAACAAATGTAAGTATTTCTCAGCAAATGTTTTTGCAAACAGTGATGTTTTGTGCAGACATGTTACACAAATGGGCCACAATGTGTTTTCTAATTGAAAGGGTGCAGAAGGATGGGAATGACGCATAGGTGGCATAGTTATTGCTGTAGACTTGTATTGTTCTTAAAATAAAAGGGAAAAAAAACATACCTGTCCTAGTGGTTCCCCTGCCTCAACTAAATTACTAAGGGTCCTGTAGGAATGTCTTTTCAGTGTAATAGTCCACTGTCCTGTGTAATAGTCCTCAACCTGTCCCTTACACTTCTAACTAAACCAAAATAACATACAGTCTTCTTGGTCCAGAAGAATTACTCCCTTCTTCTAGACAGCAGATCACAAATCAGGTACAAAACACAGTTCCAGGGTATACATTTCCAATGTAATAGATAGTTCCCAGTTCCAACTCAAAAAGGTGAAGTTCCAATTCCACATCAAAATTCCTTAAGGCCCATAGTTGTTTTTTTCACTATAGAGTTCCAGGAGAATGCCTCCCTTCTCCAGGTATCTTGCTTCTTGGTTCTTCCATCATCAGTGGGAATGATTCTCTTCCCCTGGCCTAGATGTACCAGGAGCATGCCTTGCTTCTCCTGTTACTTCAGCAATACATTTTCACAACATCAGGGTAAATGTCTCCCTTCCCCTGACTTCCATGTAAACAACACTAGGGGGAATGACTCTCAGTCTTGATGGTGCGGGTCCCAGACCCCTGAGAGTCTCTTCATGCAGTGGGACAGACCTGGTTCACTAACCTGACAGGTACTGCGACTATGAGGATTACTGATACATTTTCTTTCTTGTAGTTGTGGGACACAGACCAGTATTTAATTCGTAACTGCTTTCTCAGTCTTTCTCCCGGGCTATTCATTCAGCCCTTATTCCTAGGGTTTCTCCACTCTTCTGCAATGGCCCATTAGCCTTTCTTCTGTCCCCCCCAGCCAGCCCGGATGAGCCCCTAATTTCAGGGAGATTTTCGTTTCAGTCATTGTGCAACCTCTGCGTGGTTCTTTCTAGTAATTTTGCCTCTGCAGCTGCTGTTTCCCTGTCGTCTGCCTTTCTGACACGGGCAGCGTGGTCCATTCTCTTCCATCGGGGTGTGCAACCTGCTTTCAGTTGGGAGAACTCTGCACGGACGCTTCGCCTTCTTGCCTCGCGTATTGGTTCACCTAGTTTCTCTTCACCATAACGCCATCCTGCTTATGGATCCTTGAGGAAGGGTTGAACACTGTCTTCAAGTCCTTATGTTTCATTTGCTCGCACATTGTCCCCAATAACTAGAATGCTCACTTTGGTTCTACAGGGTGCATGTATTACGAGGTTCCCTTCACGGGACCCGGATCAGACGTCTGGTAAAACCAGGCATCTTTTCCGGTTCACGCGAAGAGAAGAGGGACGTTACCTCCCTCCCCATTCCCATTGAGCCGAATGGTGAATGGTTCCTGCAAGGACGATTTACCGGGTCCTCCTATGTCAGAATGACCTGGTAAATCCCCATTGCAGGAACCCAGTAAAGCAGCCCGGTTTAGAGGCAGCCATGCCGTTATTAAGGGCATGGCTACCTCCAAACTCATAATGAGGACCCATGTGTTCGTTCTGGCAGGTTATTGTCCAGACCGATTCTGGCTGTGTTAGGCCTGAGGAGAACGCCTAGGCTGGAGGGTGTGTAACCAGCAGTGTTTAGTTACGGTGATGGGGAGTATGAGGCAAATGATGGTATGAGAACAGCTATATCGAATGGTGTCATAGTATCGCTGTGTTCTAGTTGAGTGGTGGTGTAAAGAAGTAAGTAAGCGTGGAGATGTGATATGGTGGTTTACCTTAGGTGTTTGAGATCGAGCCCACTCCAATCCGTTCCATGCACTCCAACCCATTCCATGCACTCCAACCCGTTCCCTCCACTCCAACCCGTTCCATGCACTCCAACCCGTTCATCCACTCCAACCTGTTCCATGCACTCCAACCAGTTCCATGCACTCCAACCATTTTATGCACTATCATTTTTGTACAGTGTCCATTCCGTGCCCTCTATCTGTTCCGTGCATTCGATCCATTGCATGAACTTGCTCAGTTCCATGCATCATCCATCCACATACGTCACCTTCACACGTTCCATCCACTTCACCCATTCCACCCACTTCTCCGATTCCAACCACATCACCCATTCATCCACCTACTTCGTCCGTTCTACAATTTCACCCGTTTCGTCCACACACTTTTCATTTTGCCTACTTCACCCGTTCCATCCACATACTTCAACATTTCCGTTCCACCCAGTTCATCCGTTCCACCCAGTCCATCCATTCCACCCAGTACATCCGTTCCACCCAGTCCATACGTTTCACCCAGTCCATACGTTCCACCCAGAGATCAGAGGAGACGAGAGTGGTTGATGATACTCTTGGACCAACGCCTGGAATGGGGGATATGATTTGATTAAGTTGTAGCCTGACAATGTCCTCTATTTGGATGTGTCTAGGCGGATGTGTCTAGGCGGAGACCCAGATTAAAAAATGATTCCAGTCAAATAGAGAGGTGAATAGATGTTAAAATGTTGGATGACCCTAAAGAGATGTAGGGATGTAAATGTTGTACACAAATGGAGTAATAGTAAACCCTGGGAAATTCAACAGGTAAAAGGATTGATGAAAGAGCAGGCTAGGCTTGATAGAACATGATGTGTATAAGAAAAGAATGAAGCCATTGCTGAGCATTAGGGAGAGCTGTAATTCTCAATATAATTGAAAGGTTGCTATGATGGACATTGAACAAGTCATCCAAGAGATCTACCAGGCATGTTACAGTTGGCCTCTCAGAGTCTGCTGCTTTCATGACATTATCCCATTTGTTGAGGAGGGCTCTTTCAGCTCTGTCTATGAGTCCAAAATGTTGGTGTTGGAGATGAGGGCTTGCATTTGAGTGGTTGCAGTGCATTCAAACTGTTTGCTGACCTCTTGTAGAATGATGTTGTAATTTATTTTATTTTTGTTTATTTTGTTGTACAATTGCAAGGCACTTATACATCAAGTAAATTGTGTTTCAAAGCGCCCACAGGGCAAAAGGGAGGGTACATGGGAATGTAAACAAATATAACAATGAAAGATAGGCCTTGTGAGCATTCAGGATGTGCAAGAGCAGAGAGAGAGGATGGGCAAGTGTTAGATATATAAAGAGGGAAGTGCTAGGGAGTGTGCAGCTGTACTTGCCTTTGTGGAGCGGTCAGCCACCAATAAATGCAGGCCTGTGTTGATATAGGCCAGTGGGTTCCAAGTCGAAGTACTGGGAGGGGAGGAGGCTGTATGCGATTGGGTGTGGAGGGCCAAGACCCAGGAGGACACATAAGCACTCTAGTCACCAATCTCAGCAACTGAGGGATTTAGCAGAGAAGGGAGGAAAGGAAGGAGGTGAGAGGGAGAGTCTTGAGGAGCTTCCGGAATTTGATGAAGAGAGAGTGGGAGGCTGTTCAATGGGAGGGATCCTGCTGAGGAAAGAGATCATCCACCAGCTCGTTGTTTGGCAAAGTACTTAACACACATAGAGTTGTCGCCAGAGGAATATAATGATCTGGAGAGAGAGTATTTAGTGAGGGGAAGTTGCAGATAGCTTGGTCCCCAGCCCCAAACAGCCTAGTGGATGATGCCGTGGCATTCAAATTTGATCCTTGCAGCAACTGGGAGCCAGTGGAGAGCTTTTAGGGCTGGAGAGATGTGATCCATGGGCTTGAGGGCAAGGATAAATCTTGCTACCCTATTCTGGATTAGCTCAAGGGTTCGCATAGTTGAACACAGTAGATTCCGCAGGAGGCTGTTGCAATAGTAGATCCTAGAGAGAATGCGGTCTCGGATAACATTGAGCTTCTGGGGGAAAGTCAGAAATGAAAGAATTCCTTTGAGGAGGTGGAGTTGAAAGTGGGATTTCCTGGCAAGGTCCTGAATGTGAGTGATGCAAAGAGGAGTTGAAGATGGCTCCAAGTTTTCTGCTGGCTTCAGATGAAGGAGAAGGAGGGAGCCCATAGGAGATATCCAGAGTGAGGGACAGAAGGAGGTAGCTGGAGTCCAAAAGCTTCTGGGAGAACGTGAGAAGTGGTGTTGAAGTTAGGATCCAAGATGTTGATGTTAGGATCCAAGCCAGGCTCCATTAGCATAGGTATTATTGAAGTGGGTTTATGGCTGGTAGGAAACAGTCACTTAGAGAAGGATAAGAAGAAGATACAATTGAGTGCTGGTAAAAAAAAAACACCAGATAGTGGGTGAATAATAGTGGGTTGTATAGGGTCTGCAGTGGAGCTGGTGGCTGTAATGGAGGAGAGTAGCCGTTCTAAGTGTGATGTGGACACTGGAGGAAATAGTTTAATGTTTGAAGAGTAGTATATGGGTAGTGCGGGACAAAACAACAGCTGTGGGCACCGTGCCCTGGGCATCAGTTGCAGCAAGGGAGGAACTTATATCAGCAGTGATCATTTAATTATACCACACCATAGCCCGCAGGCATAAGGGCACAAAACAGCCAACATGAACTAAAAGTGAAGTGACTGATTTATTCAAACAGGGTAGTTTTCAGATTTTTTCAGGAAAGAGTGTAACTTTCCTTTGATGTCATGGATACGGGCAGTTTATTCCAGTTGCTTGCCAGTTTAAGGTGGAAGGCTCATTCTGATTCTCAATCTCTTTTGGCATGAGGAATGTTAAAGTCAGTGGGGGTCATTACAAAACCAGGCGTTAAGGGAGGACCTGCAAAGGGAACTCGTAGTAGGGCGATAAGGGATTACCGGTACCAGTGCCCTTACCGGTGCCGGTAATCCCTTACCGCCCGGGTCGTAATGAGGCTCAGTGAGTTTTTTATTGTTACGTTTGATGGAGAAGATGAATGGGAATTTTATGGGTTGACGGTTGACAAGATTTTGCACTGTTATATATAAACAGTTGTCTGCATCTATTAGCATGTGACTTGATATGAAAAGAGACCAAGGGGTCATTCAGAGATTGGAGGTAGCCATGGTGCTATTAGCACCATGGCTTCCTTCAATACCAGGTCCGGGTCCGGTCTGGTTGAATGGGGACTTACCGGGACATTCCGACCTGTGCGGACCCTGTAAGTCTCCATTCAACCAACCATTCCCCATTCCCATTTGAGCCCCCATAGGGCTCAATGGGAATGGGCAAGGCGCTAATTACGGGCCTGCAAATAGCGGGCCTGTAATTAGCGCCCTGGTCCTTTAGTGGGACCCGCTAAGGACGTGTGGTCTGACCACATGTACTTTGCGCTTCCCGCTAAGGGACCTCGGAATTGGGCGGTAAGGGTTTACCGGCACCGGTCTCCTTACCAGTGCCTAGTTACCCTTACCACCCAACTGGAATGAGGGCCCAGTCTTTATTGTTGCAATCGATGGGTTTATTATAGTAAGCAAGGCTAGTTTTGTGTGCCTTCCTGCCTAAGGAGGGATCAATCATTCTCTATTTTGTTTCTAGATCTCTTGTGGAACATTTGAGTTAAATGATGATAAGTTTCTTTTCTTGGTTTGGGCAGATTTCATCAGGTACCAAACTATAAAAGGCATCTGTAGTGAAGAAGATGTTATTTTTTGGTACATCCTTCACAGGTATGTTAGGCGTTTTGGGTATTTAAGAGGGAATAGCACACAAGGGTTGATTCTATCTGGGGACGCGGTAGGAGTGGGTCCTAGAGACATTGGGTGGGGCGGAGTGCAGAAGGGGCAGTTGATAAATTAATGAGGTGATTAGATTAGATAACTGTCAGGGATCAGTGGAGCCAACTAAAAAGCCTGTGAAGGTAACTAGAGCTGCAGGGTGTTCCCCAGAATGAGCAGGAGATTGCTCACAATAAGGTAGAACTGTATTATGTTGAGGAGGCAAATGCATATGCCGATAAACATGTGTACACACAGGGGTCGGATGTTGAGCACTGTTTTTCTTGTGTAGCATTTCATGACAGGCATTGATGAGCACAAGCACTTTTTCTACTACAACAAATTCCCTGTGTGGAATATGGTGATGATTTTGACAGTCCTGGAATGAAAAGATAACAGTCAGAGAAGCTCCCCTCTTTATCGCTTTCTCTATCACTGAATGCAAGTCAGACCTCTAAAGTGCAAAGCCAAATGATGCTTCCACACAATGCGGCTATGCATTGACCTACCAGGCACAGGAACAGTCTCTCATTTACGGAAAATATGGCATAAAGTTTGTTGTAGATTTATGATGTCATGAATGCCCGAGGGTTTTTTCGCGAAATAAATAAATGAAAATAAATAAATAAATAAATGATCCTATTTATGAACACATATTTTCTCATTTCTTCGCGGCATGGTTTTTGCGTCTGTATTTTTAAACTCCATGACCTACACCGTCCTCTGCAGCTATCCCTTATCTTGTTCTTCTCTCTGGATCCCTGACCACCACCACCTGCTGATCACACTGCTGCAGCCAATTAAGTTGCAGATCACAGATCAGTACCATGTTCGGAGTTAAGCCTGCAGCTTAATTCCCAAAATAGCCTACTCCAGGTATCCAGAGGCAGCACACCATCACACAATTAGAAACAGTGCTGTCCGGGCACTCCTTTGCAACAGCTCATGCATCAACAGACACTGAATAAAACAACTCTTTGTTCACAGGGACACTGTATCAGGGAGACAACCATTGTTTTTGGCTGTAAACTATGAAGCTGTAAATTAGCTATGGACGCTCTAGCAGTCTCTTATCAGATGCCAAAAAAATATGATGTCGGCTGCATCAAAACCCCAACACCATATTCAAAAACATCTTCATGTTGTCAGGCTAATTAAAAGTAAAGATACTATAATTCAATGATTAAGATGCATTGTGCATGGCTTTTCAACCCGATAATGTCAAATGGCCTCATTAAAATTTTGGTGGTATCCTGCTGGTAAATCCGGTGGGATACCACCAAATGGTACCTTTACCGGCACAAGTGCCAGTAAGGGTGTGTATTCCTCATTCCATGGACTCCATAGGAGGAATTGCTGGTATTACCGTCACCAGTAATACTGGTGCTGCTAATAACTGCCATTTTTTGGTAGTGGGGTGCCGGAATTACCGGCAGCTGGGAGCGGCAGCTAAATCCAGGCACACTTCCACCAAACTTGCAGTATGCCAGTGTGGAAATGTGCCGCTAAATACTTGTACCAGAATGATATTTCTGCACTTGCATGCTTGTAATGAGGTCCAAAATTTAACAAATGTAAGTATTTCTCAGCAAATGTTTTTGCAAACAGTGATGTTTTGTGCAGACATGTTACACAAATGGGCCACAATGTGTTTTCTAATTGAAAGGGTGCAGAAGGATGGGAATGACGCATAGGTGGCATAGTTATTGCTGTAGACTTGTATTGTTCTTAAAATAAAAGGGAAAAAAAACATACCTGTCCTAGTGGTTCCCCTGCCTCAACTAAATTACTAAGGGTCCTGTAGGAATGTCTTTTCAGTGTAATAGTCCACTGTCCTGTGTAATAGTCCTCAACCTGTCCCTTACACTTCTAACTAAACCAAAATAACATACAGTCTTCTTGGTCCAGAAGAATTACTCCCTTCTTCTAGACAGCAGATCACAAATCAGGTACAAAACACAGTTCCAGGGTATACATGTCCAATGTAATAGATAGTTCCCAGTTCCAACTCAAAAAGGTGAAGTTCCAATTCCACATCAAAATTCCTTAAGGCCCATAGTTGTTTTTTTCACTATAGAGTTCCAGGTGAATGCCTCCCTTCTCCAGGTATCTTGCCTCTTGGTTCTTCCACCATCAGTGGGGATGATTCTCTTCCCCTGACCTAGATGTACCAGGAGCATGCCTTGCTTCTCCTGTTACTTCAGCAATACATTTTCACAACATCAGGGTAAATGTCTCCCTTCCCCTGACTTCCATGTACACAACACTAGGGGGAATGACTCCCAGTCTTGATGGTGTGGGTCCCAGACCCCTGGGAGTCTCTTCATGCAGTGGGACAGACCTGGTTCATTAACCTGACAGGTAGTGCGACTATGAGGATTACTGATACATTTTCTTTCTTGTAGTTGTGGGACACAGACCAGTATTTAATTCATAACTGCTTTCTCAGTCTTTCTCCCGGGCTATTCATTCAGCCCTTATTCCCAGGGTCTCTCCACTCTTCTTCAATGGCCCATTAGCCTTTCTTCTGTCCCCACCAGCCAGCCCGGATGAGCCCCTAACTTCAGGGAGATTTTCGTTTCAGTCCTTGTGCAACCTCTGCGTGGTTCTTTCTAGTTATTGTGGCTCTGCAGCTGCTGTTTCCCTCTCGTCTGCCTTTCTGACATGGACAGCGTGGTCCGTTCTCTTCCATCGGGGTGTGCAACCTGCTTTCGGTTGGGAGAACTCTGCATGGACGCTTCGCCTTCTTGCCTCGCGTATTGGTTCACCTAGTTTCGCTTCACCGTAACACCATCCTGCTTATGGCTCCTTGAGGAAGGGTTGAACACTGTCTTCAAGTCCTTATGTTCCATTTGCTCGCACATTGTCCCCAATAACTAGAACGCTCACTTTGGTTCTACAGGGTGTTCTTCATTGATCTGCACCTCTTCTATATCTTGGTACTGATATTGCTATTTCCACTGGGTCATTTAGATTATTCTTCATCTCTGCCCTTAGATATATTTCAAGTGGGTATGCCCTACTCTTTCTTGTCTCAGTATTTCTCATGGAGGTTGAGTTTTCAATCCTACACCCATACATGGAAGTGTGGTGTGCTGAGGTAACATGTATAGGATAGGAGGGTGACGGAGGGTGTGGTGGAGTGTGGGAATACTGTGTTCTCCCTGTATAGTTATCCCTAGTCCTATAGGGGGATCCCTCCCCATGAAGAGGATCTTTCAAATTGCATTTTCCAGCTTCTCGGACACTCAGGAAGGAAGCCTCCTCTATCAGCCCCTTGCCCTGACTACCACACACTGCTGGATCAGTGTACCTTCTCCCAACAACAAGGTAACCCCTGAAGCATCCACAATACCATTTCCTGAAGAAAATAATTAATAAAATCAGAAATTGTAAAAAAGAGCTCTTGGCTCCAACGAAAAATACTGAAGCAGATTTTATGTTTCTGTGGTGTGTTAGCGCTGTGTGAGGTAGCACTGAGGATCCATTTGTACTGGAAGCAACCTGCTTGGACACTTGAATTCATTTCAGGCACAATCATTCTAAGATGGCTGCTGCCTCCTTGTTCAGTGCAGTTGACGAAGCACCAGGCAGGCCCCCTCTGTGATTGGGCTACTGCATCCTTGAATCGGCCAATCACATTCGCCAACAGGCATAAGCCGGTCCCACTTCAAGGCCCTGCAGTAAGGCTCATGTCCGAGCCTGTCAGGGCTGAGGAGGGCCAGCCCCCCTTACACCCTCTGTCATCGAACCATGAGGCTGCTGCCCGATGTTGGCCCTATTTTTGCTGGCTCCCCTATGAACTTGGATCTCTGCACCATCCACGTTCCCCCATGATCCACCCTGGGATTGAGTACAATGCTTTCTCTATTATTGCCATGAATCCAACAGAAGAGGAGCTTTCTGACTTGTTGAATATTGGTCATGGTGTATTTCACCTGATCCCTACTACTTCTAAGTGGAAATGTCCAAACGGTAAATGCATCTCAGCACCAGTCACACCAGTCAAACAGTCGCTGCAGATCCCCTCCTCTTCAAACAATAGGGGCATCTTGTAAATATTCTGCCATTAGCTTGGGCCCCAGTACCCCTAAGCTTTGCTGAACCACTGTGAGTGATGGCTGATGTATTCATACAGCCTCATGTACTAACACCTTGAAACATTTTTGTGCCAATCTCACTCGACCCTCTCTTGCCTCACCTACTCTACTTCTCTCATTGCATTTTTGTGTTCTTGGTACTGTGTTTTGTGTTCTTCTGAGTGTATTTTGGCCTTTTTTTAACTCTCAAATCTTGATGCTGTCCTTTAACATCCAGCACTCCTGATTGCATTGCAATTTGCGATGTTTTTTGACCTTCAAATCTTGGTGCTGTGCTTTAACATCCTGCACTTGTGATTGCATGTAATTTGCACAATTATTTTAATTTCAAATCTTTGTGCTGTGCTTTAACACCCTGCACTCCTGATTGTATTGTAATGTGCACTGTTCTTTGACCTTCAAATCTTGGTGCTGTGCTTTAACATCCTGCACTCCTCATTGCATGTCATTTGCACTGTTCTATGACTTTCAAATCTATCGATATAAATGAGGGGGGAGGGAATGGAACGAGTATAATAGAACAAGGGACCCACCTTATATGGGATACCCATCATGATGACACAAGGAAACCAAATGGCACAAGTAATAAAGAGGTCACCCGTCCAACGAGTCTGGGTACAATGTTTACGAATTAAATGACCCAAACCCGTCTGCATTTTCTTGGCTTTATGACACCACCCCCGCAGCAACACCAACATTTGAGACACCCATAGATTATGGAACACCCACAAGCGTGAAAGAAGAAAAAATAGAAACAGCTAGGAGATTCATGGCCATGTGTAATGAATGGGAAAAGGGGGGAGAGGGGGAGACACCTCGAATATCACGGAGTGAATATAAGTAGAAAGAGAGTAGCAGAGTAACTAGGAGGAAAAGGGAGGCTGGGAAGAGGAAATACGATGAATATTCTGGGTTAGGGTTAGACACAATAGAAGATCCAAGGCACCCCCACCAGTACAATAAATGGTATGCAGACATGAGCTCCACTGCCAAACAAACCACAAATGAGAGCTGCTATGTGTGCTCTCTAATACCCCATGCCTCAGGCACCCCCAAGGTGCTCTTACCACAAGAATTACCTCTTGCCGATGCCCAGTGTCTCCTTCATCTAACCTATGTAGAATAAAGAACACCTCCCAGGCACACAAGGTTGCTTTTGAAATTTTGGAAAATGACAAAACATGTTACTCGAGAACCCAAGGTGTGGTATGCTTAAAGGAACCATTTCTAGTAATTAAGGGGACATTGTGTGCAGACAACAAATGGAAAGAAGAACAAGTCTTTTGTAAAGCAGAAGCGTTACGAGGGTTGGCTGCAGAGAAATTGCAATGGGTTCAGAAAAAGTGTGCTCCAGTATCGGCCGAACACATTACAAAGCTCATGTTGGTCAAAGTCGGTCACAGCACTGGAGAAGCCTATCAAACTACAAAAAGAAATCACTTATGAACTATTTTTCCTTGGCGAAGGGAAAATGCACATGGGCACAAACAAGAACAAACAAGAACTGCAACAAAACGCTCATCATCCCGGACATGAAGAAAGGGCCAGCAGCCCTCATGGACAATTACTGGGTTTGTGGTAAACAGGCATACTTGCACCTCCCACAGTCTTGGAGGGGCACATGTTCTCTGGCAACGCTGCACTCAGCTCTGATGGTGGTTCCAGAGAGACATATCGAAGGAGGAAGGGGACTGCATGCTGTCCAAGATCCTGGGGACGAATAACCAACAGATGGGACACCCGTGTATACCTTGTCCAGAGATGACATGCAAAATTCACTGCCTATTTCAAGGAGATCATCAAATTAAATATCGAAAGCATCCACTGAACTTTTGACGCAAATCCCAGACAGGTTCCGGTTGTTTAATTCTGCTGAAATATTCTTCGCCTCCCTCCTTCCCAGCATCCAAGCACGAGCCAATGCAAAATGGCTGCAGATTACCTGCTGGGTGCTGATCCAACTGGCCAATGACACAGAAGAGCAATTCAACGTAATAAAGGTGGAGCTAAGGGCCCTGAGGCTAATGACAATGCAGAACAGGTATTTCCTAGACCTGTTGACGGCTATAGATGGAGGTGTTTGCCGAAAAATCGGGAGCGCATGCTGCAATTTCGTACCTTCTGCAGATGCAGACAATCGAACGCTGTCCCACGTTATCGCAGCCGTACACAACCTGGGTGAACGTATGAAGAAAGAAGGTGGAGTGGTTCCCAGCTTGTGGTTCGATGACATTTTTTCCTAGGTACCTTCCTGGCTAGGAATGACTGTCAAATTATTGATACCCATCATCTCCTTTTTACTTTTGATTTTTTGTGTGTGCCAGTTGGGTCTTCTACGCTGCACAAATACAGTTCCTAATGGTGCAATGATGATGGTGACAATGGGCAACGTTAGAGGAGCATCACAACTGACACAAGAGGCACAAGTACAAAACAGGTGAGGGCCCTGGCCCTAAATATAGAATGGTAGCATTAAACTATGATGGGGATATAGAGGACAGATTATAACACACCATGATAAAGGAGCCCCGCACACTAGAATGGTATAAGGAAGTATGGGTGGACTTGGAAGGAGATGGAGGATGTATATACATGACCTGAACACCTGATGAGTATGCTAGAGCAGGGCAGAGTCCGGGCAGTATGTAGGGCCTGGATGCCAATTAAAGGGACACCAGCCTGGGATGAAGCAGTAGCTGATGAAAAGGAACGAAGTAGGTTGGGTGAGTTACAATATTTGTTACTTAAGTAATGAAAGGGGGGAATGTATCAGAGGAAAGGTCTTTAGGACCCCCCTCCCCTCCATTTCCCTCCAATGTGCGGCCTATGACTCACTCAGCAGCCATCAATTCACTTGGACCCGGGATGCGGGGTGGCTGAGGATCGACACATGGGACTGCACGGCTCACCCTATAGTCAGATCCTGATTCCATTTTGTGTTACTCATAGATTCCATTTTGGAAAAAGCAGCTTAGGCCTCACTGAGATATGCATCCCCAGAGCTGCAACTCTCCCCACTTGCTGACCGTGCAGAGCAAGCCCAGCGCCTCCCTCACCCTCCTCCCCTTGGCAGCTCCACTGAAGATCCGTTCTCACGGGAGACTAGACACAAAGAAGCCACATTACAAACATTGTATCTTTCACCTTCTGCAGTACATCATTGACTTACCCATGACCAGATCAAGAGCTGGGGTCTGAGAAAAACAGCTCTGTCTTCATGAAGTATGTCCTGTCCTATATATAATTTATGTTGTGCGGAACCCCTAACCATGTAACCCGCTTTGAAGTGCCAGATAAGAATGCCAAACCTGTGTGCCACCCCAGTTCACCCATGTAGCTCAGCCACCTGAAAGGTTGATGAATTCATTTTAAACTTATGAGATTGATTGAACAAACCCAACCAAGATGACGTGCACTTGGATCCACACCGTGTATGTTTAAATCCTTTTTATTTAGTGGTTACTGTTGCTGCGGAACACGAGAAACAATGTATGAAACTGATGTATATTTAGCAAAAGCTCTCTAGAAACATATGATTCAAAATGCACCCGCCCTGAATGCACCAAGTACTGACTTTTTAATAGACCCTATAAGTAGCCACTTGATCCCTGAGCATTAAAATTATGCACTGTACGTTGTAAGCAAAACCCTGTCCACTACCAATCAACACGCATTAACCAGCTCCTACCTCATTTGTATAATGTAAGTTCTTTATCCGCTGTGCCCCATGTTTCAATGTGAAGCCTCAGTTATATGATGTTAAGCAAGACCTCTTGTTTATAGATGTTATACTAAAAACATGGTACCTATGATAAACGAAAAACGTGAATTACATATAAGTGTTAAAACGTCTACATAATCTCTGATGTATGTGTACCTGTGCTGGCTCGTTCCTACCCCTTGTTCACATGATATGCATGTAACCCCATAATGCAGACGAAGAAGAAGCACCAGGGCCCTCTTTCCCCCTTCCCTGATGGATTGCACGATCAGCCCCCACCCTCTCCCCTTCACAGGCTGGGCTGACAACTGAAGGCTTCTGCTTATGAACGTTGGAACAAGGAAGACAAAACTCCTTGTCATCTTGCCATGCCTACACTGAAGTGTTTACCTTTCCCCTCCCCACCTTCTGTTATATGATGCCCCATAAAACTGCTCTGGATAGAGAATTACGGGTATTGAGCCCCTCACATCCCGTCTCCTTTTTGATCTACCAGCTATGTGCACCAATGACCTAGTCCACCCCAGCCCCGACTGGCCATGCTGGTCATATATTTACTCTTGTATTAACAAGCTATAAATATGCCTCTTTTAGATCTAACAGAGCTGATCGTTGGAGATATCCCACACCTGTGCCCCCTGACCGAGCACCTGATCTCCTAAGCAGCCTCCTTTTCATGTAGTGTTTTTATAATGATGTATTGCGAGTATTTAGAGTTATATGCTATTCTTTGTGTGATGTTAGATTAATGACTTCTTATCCTCTACAAGGTGGTATAACTTAGAATGATTAGTGAATGAGTATGAGTGGCTACATGGGCAAAAGTGCAGAAGGTAGCATAGTTCACAATGTATCAACCTGGATGGCTCATGACCGGACTCTCTACCCCGATGAGCCCAATCAGCAAGCACCAACATTATAGTTTCTATAATGTACTATCATCTCTGCCCAATCCTCTCTATTCATGTAATCCCTAGCTCCCACGTCATAGGTGACGTGTTTTTTTTAATATAAGGTGAATGTGTTCTAATTGCAGTTAGAGCGCCTTCGGAGCTATGCAGAGTTCTTTGCTTGCTCTAAATTGGTTTAGATAAAAGACTTTAAATTTCACCCGCACTTGGTCTTGGTCTCATTTCTTCCAGGGGTGTATCTATTATTGACTCTCATTGGGAAGTGTTAAATGCCTTTTTTGGGGATGCCCGCTTTCTCTGTGAAAAAAGGAAACACTCCTCTGATCCACCACTCACTCACCAAGTGTGCCACTCCCCATAGCAAAGTCCCCCCAATCCCACAAACTCCCATTGGCGCTACCAGCCTTCTCCCATGACCCCTCAAACATTCGTTGTACCATGTGATGCATTTTAATTTCCGGATCTCGACTTTTTTGCTGGTAGCAGCGGGTATCACACAGAATACCCTTAGCTACGGAAAAACGTTTGTGCTGCAAACTCGGTCCCTAGCTCACCTCCATCTCCCAAATTTTACATGGTGCTCTCTCCCTCCGCCCCCTACCTCCATGCTGATGCCATTTCAATTTTTTTGCCTCCAAACGCAGTTTTTCTGCTTTTGGTTTTCGTCTACCCTCAGGGATAGCCGTGTTTATCGCTCGCATTGGCGGAAAAAATAAGAGGACAGCTTTTCATTTCTAAAAAGCCTCTATGCCGCAATGTATCATGGGGTTATAGGTATAATTTTGGGAGAAGGGGCACCCCCTTCTCCATCAAATATTTCAGAAACTACTTGACAGACTAACTGCACACCAGAAAAGGATTGTGAGTCAATGCTTTGTGCCCAAGTTGTTGTTTACCTTGTCCAAATCAGTTCAGTCGTTTGGGCTGTGAGGTGGAGCACATGACATGTTTTATCTAAGAAAAAATTAATGGTGACTTGTCCGAAAGTACTTTATTGTGTTTTCTTAATAACTTCTTTATTTGTTAACAAATCCTTCCCAAACTCTCCAGTCCGCAGGGGAGGGGGTGTGGGGTGAAGGGGGATAGGCATGCAAAAGATTTCAGCCAAATAATCACACGTATCAAAATGTATTAGCAATAATTTTTTTTAAATTTCCTATGGATCTCACTACTCCTTAACTGGTGACTGCCACCCTAAAATATATATAGATACATCTGCACATATTCCTGGCTAATATTTTCCGGCAGCAGCCTGTGCATGCAAAATGTCCAGTTTGGGGGCTCTGTGACAAACTTTTAGTTTGGAAAATGTCATCCAAATCCAGCGAGCTACTGAAAAGTTACTAACAACAGAATTTTTGGAAAAGTCAATGTACACCCATGTATACATATTATAGTGTGGAGGTCATCAGACTATAGTTAAGTTGATTATTGAGTTCCATAGGAAACCTGAAAAATGAATTGCAAATATCTTTTGACTCATATGATATGATATGATAAGTAATTTATATGTATAACGTGCCTGTACATAAGTGTTTCTAGGTGTGACAAGACAAGGAAGGGGAAGACAGAGGGGAACAAACCAAATGATCTTACTAGGCCTTGCGTCATTCAGATCGTGCAATTGCAAGGGGAAGGGAGAGAAAAAAGTGCCAGTGGGAGGCTAAAGGAGAGTGCAAAGCAAAGCTTAAGGAAGTGCTGGAGGGGTGGCAGCTTCTAAGTAAGTGCAGGAGGCAAGGGACTGTAGGGTTGCAGACACCATCCCTAGTCTGCAATAGGCAGTGCATGGGGCTACTGGTCATGGTGGAGACAGGAACAGCAGCATGGGAGAGAGAGGGTGAAAGCAGAAGCGAAATGGAAGGTCTTGAGTTTCTTCTGGAACCTCAAGTTTGAGAGAGGCAGGGAGGCTGTTCCAAAGGGAGGCACCAGCAGAGGAGAGCGCTCTACCCCCCACTCTCTGCTTGGAGAAGTGTCTGACCCTCAGAGAGTTGGAGGTGGATGAGTGGAGGGCTTGATAAGGAAAGTGCTTAGGAAGAGAGGGTTTGATGTGGTGCCCAGCACCAGAAAACCTTGTGGCCAATGCAGATGGTCTTGAATTTGATCCTTGTAGCCACCAGGAGCCAGTGGAGAAATGTCAGGGCTGGAGAGATACGATCCATGGGATTGAAGCCAAGGACAAGTTTCCCAGTCATGTTCTGGATTAGTTGCAGAGAGCGAAGAGTAGAGACAGCCAGATTTAGAACGAGGCTGTTGCAGTGTTCCAGCCTAGAGACAGTGAGCTTCTGGGGGAAGATGGATATGGTTGAAATTCTGCAAACACAATTGTAGTCTTGCCCCCTCCCCAGACTGGAAATTTTGGAAAAGATCCATTAAAACACAAAAAAAGTTATCAAGGAAGTAAAAAATGCCATTTTGCGTAGTCCCCATTCATTTTTTCATAGAGAAAAGTTGTCATTTTGCTCCAGCGCACAGCCGAAACCATTGGACGGAACTGGATCAGGTGCAAAAAAACTTGGCACGAAACATTCACTCAATTTTTAGGAGGGGGCATGAGGTTATTCTGTCCAGTAGTTTTTAAAACATTTGATGGAGAAGGGGGTACCCCATTGCCCCAAATGTATAGCTATATCTTCTGTGCTATATTGCACCAGAGAAGCTGAGTGGCTTTTCAGAAGTAAAAAAGCAGCAATGTTTTCCCAAAGTTCTATTGATGATAACATTTTACTTGCTTAATGGATTTTGATACTAATTTCAAAATGTAACGTTTCTCAAGGCCCCCCTAAACTGCAAATTCTGGGAACAATATGTTATGAAATGACAAAGGTATTAAGAAATCAAAACACAGCAGTTTCACAGTTTTCAGCCCAGTCATGTTAAGAAACAACCTGTGCACAATGCATTGACTTACATTTCTTGACTGCTTGGGGGTAAACCCATCCATTATTTCTTCAAATATTTGGCAGAGAAGAGGGTGCCCATTGCTCCTTAACACCGTTATATGGACCTCAGTGATTTTTATAGCAAAGAGACTGAGCAAGGCTATTAACTTTCGACTTGCTGGATGGATTTGGACATTTTCCAAGCAAAATGTTTTTCAAGAGCTCCACCAAACTGGAAATGTTGGAAGAGGTTTGCTAAAAAATAAAAACGTTATTAAGAAAACATAGAAAACACTGTTTTCAGCCTACTCACATTCATTTTTCCATAGACAACATTTTTATTTTTTTTTTTTTTTTTTTTAAAACCTTTATTTTTGGTCTTTCGACACAACAAACAACTTCTCACCCACATTAGGGTGGCTTTAACTTTACGCCTTCAACCAGTGCCCCGACCTCCCCGCCTCCCTCTGCGACTCCCCCCTCCGCCCCCGCTGCATCCCCATATTTTCGTCCCTCTGGTGAACCAGTGGAAGATCTCAAGAGTCTGAGTTAAAACAGTATCAGGGTGTGTTCCCGGTGACCAACGGGTCCACTGAGGAGGTGGTGTCGGCCTCACTTATTAGAAAGGATATTAGCGGGCCCCATATGTCGGGCGGGCGAGCGTGAAGTGGTAAGCATTTTATGAAATCAGTTTCTGTGTCCTGGCAATAAAGCACATCTTTCCGCCATGCAGTGTACGATGGTGGCGGGCCGCGGCCCCACGCCATGGCGACTCTTCTGCGAGCTAGTGTTAGTAGGAGTCCGGTCAGCTTCCTTGACGGCATGGGCAGCAATCTCGTCATCCCCAACAACGCTGCTGTGCATCGGGGTTGTATCGTTTCACCGACAATTGCGGCTGTCGTGTCCAACACACGGTTCCAGAATGGGGCTACCTCCGGGCATTCCCATGCGAGGTGTATAAAGTTCGCTGATAGAGTCCCGCATCTCCTGCACTCTGCCTGGGCTTCGGGATGGTGCTTGTTAGCTTTTTCCGGCGTATAGTAGGTTTGGTGGAGGAAATGAAAATGAATAAGCTTGAGCCGGGTGTTAAGTGAAATTTTTTGAGTTTGCTTCAGAATGTGACACCAGTCGGCCTCCGATATACTTGTGGATAGTGCCCGTTCCCATCTCGTTTTCGCTCTTGCATTCACGTTGGGTGATCCGGTGGTCAGCGCTTTGTAGATTAGCGACACCAGCCTGCCCTCTCCCTGAGCTTGAATGACATCATGTAGTAGTTGCCAAGTCGGTGGTTGCCTCGGGAAACCAGGCAGGTGGGTCTGCAGAGTGTATCGGGTCCGGAAGTAGAGGAACACGTCTAGGGCCGAATTACCCCCTTTCTGTTTGGCCTGTTCAGGGGTCAGAAAGCCCTCCTCTGTGAATAGGTCTCCGAGGGATCGTATCTGCAGTTTGTCGACCCACTGGTGAAACACACTCTCCGATGTCAAGGGGATTCCAGGAATATACTTGACTGGCAAGAGGGGGGAGTATCTTGTCTGTATCCCCAGTTTGTTAGCTAGCGACCTCCAAACCTTGTATGTTGTGAGCATTACGTTCATTGTGCGATTGGGGACGGGAAGCCGACCAAACACCACAGCGGTCAAGAAGTTGGGCGTTGCCAAGGCCCTCTCGACCTGTACATGGGGGCGAATCATTTGCTTTGCGTACCAGTGGCTAAGGTACTGAGCCTGGGCTGCCCAGAAGTATTTTTCCATGTCTGGTAGTGCCAGACCACCGCTAGACACGGGGAGTGTCAGCGTCGTGTATGCCACTCTGGCCGGCCTCCCAGCCCACAGTAGATCCAGAACCAGGGTTTTCAGCTTTTTCAGGAAGGATTGTGGCAGTAACAGCGGGATATTGTTGAAGAGATACAGCAGTTTTGGCAGCATTACCATTTTGACTAGAGAGGTCCTACCCCAAAGTGTCAGTGGGAGTGTCTTCCAGCGTGCGATCTTGTCTTGGAGAGACCTTAACACCTCTTCATAGTTGTCTCGGAATACCTCCAGTGGGTCCAGTGACAGTTGGATGCCAAGATATCGTACCCTCGAGGATTTCCACTCAAGTCCGAAGTCGTCAGCGAATTGCCTCGTGTCCCTGGTCAGTGGGAAGACGACTGATTTTGAGTGATTGATTTTCAGTCCGGAGGAGGCCCCGAATTTGATGACTTCCCTCATGACCGGGTTCAGGTTAGCCTCAGGATCTCTTATAAATAGTGCAACGTCGTCGGCATATAGGGATACAATGAGTTTGTGTGGGCCGATAGTGAGCCCCATTTGTTGGCGCCGTTCCCGCAGGTTGGAAGCTAGTGGCTCCATTACCAGAGCGAAGATTAGCGCCGACAGGGGGCATCCTTGCCTCGTGCCGCGCTGTAGGTTTATTGCTGCTGATTTTGCTTTGCCCACTATGATGGTGGCCTGTGGGTTGGTGTACAGGAGAGAAACCAGTTTGATAAAGCGGGCTCCCAGCCCCATTCTGGTGAGGACCATGAACATGAACGGCCACTCCACGGAGTCAAATGCTTTTTCTGCATCAAGTAGGACCGCTATTGCCTGGTCCGAGGGGTCTAGTGCCTCTATGATTCCAATCATTCTCCGGATGCCGAAGGTCGTATTGCGGCCGGGTATGAAACCAGCTTGGTCAGCTAGCACTAGGGCGGGCATCAGGGGCAACAGTCTATTCGCCAGAATCTTAGCAAGGATTTTATTGTCCAAGTTGAGCAGGGAAATCGGGCGATAAGATGCACAATTGTCTGGGGGCTTTCCTGATTTGTGCAAAAGGACGACGTTGGCCAGGCGGGAAGTTGGAGGTAGGGTTCCAAGCTCAAGCGCTTCCTCGTACACTGCTGCCAGCAATGGAGCCAGGGGTTCTGCAAAGGCCTTATAGAATTCTCCCGTTAGACCATCCGGGCCTGGAGCTTTGGAGGGCGGTAGTGCCTTTATGGTTTCTTTGATCTCTTCTTGTGAGATTAGCTCGTTCAGAGGTTCCCGTAGGTGATGTTCGACCCAGTAGAGCTCAGTGCCTTCCAGGTATTCCAGGGGGAGGTGCGAGTCTTTCGGCAGCTTGGCACTGTAAAGGTCTTGGTAGAATGTGCCGAATTCCTCCGCTATCTCTTCGTCAGTGTGGACCACTACCCCTTGGCTGGTTCTGATCTCTTCGATTTGGGACTGTTTGTTGTCAGCTTTGATTAGATTTGCCAGTAAGGCACCTGGTTTCTGGCCCTCGCCATATTGGCGGATTTGGTTGGGGCGTTGGAGAAATTTCGCCTCGCGCTCCGCCGTGTCGTTGAATTTCTGCAATTCTGTCCTCAGTGTCGCTGCAGCTACAGGGTCATCGTTGTTCACGTTCTGGGTTTCGAGCTGTTTTAGTTTTTTTTCACAGCTTGCGAGCTCGCCCCTGATGAGTTTGAGAATGCCGTTTTCTTTGGCGAGGCAGACACCTCTGATAAAACATTTAAAGGATTCCCAAATCATGCTTGCTGAAGGGACTGAGCCCAGGTTAGCTTGTAGAAACACGTCTATCTCTTCTCTTAATTCTGAGGCAAAAACCTCGTCCTGTAGTGATCCCTGCTTGAAGCGCCAGCGTTGTAGCGGCGGGGTGGGGCTGGTTGGCTGAAGCTTGAGGAAAATTGGTGAGTGGTCTGAGAGTGTTCTCGGGTGGATGAGGCACTGGCCACATATCAGAGTGCTATTGGTTGAGGTGAAAAAGTAGTCGATTCGGGAGCTTGTGTTATGGACTGTAGAGTGAAAGGTGTATTCACGCCTTTCGCCATTGGAGATTCGCCATGTGTCGTGTAGGTCAAATGCCTTGCAGATTTCCATTATTTGATTAGCAGCTTTCGAAGTTGGTTGATGTTTAGCTGAAGATCTGTCCCTCGCAGGGTCCATAACTGTGTTCATGTCTCCGCCCCACACGACCGTGGTGGGGCCGAGCGCGGAGAGCTGTGTCATCACCCAGCTGAAGTTGTTATGGCCATCCACATTCGGGGCATATGAGTTGACAAAGGTCACTTTCTGACCGGCGATGATGCCATTCACCAGAAGTGCTCTGCCTTCTTCGTCCTTTGCAGTGTGTAGTAGCCGGAAGTTGAGCCGCCTGTGTATGAGGATTGCAACGCCCCTCGAGTATGTGGAGTAAGACGAGAAGTATCTGTGACAGCCCCAGCTTTTGGCCCACAGGCGGCCACTCGTCGGCGTGAAATGTGTCTCTTGAATCATTGCCACGTCTACCTCATGTCGTCTGAGATAGTGTAGGATTTTCCTAGATTTAGCTGGGATGTTACCCCCTCTGATGTTCCATGTTAGGACGTTGAACGGGGCGGCTTTGCATTTATTTCAGGTCCCGTGACCAGGTCAACGGGCAGCTGCGTTCTGGTTGAGCGGGAGCCGCTAACCGGGTCTGTGTGTAGCGGCTGGGGGTCACAGTGCAACGGAGAGGATGGCGTCTGGTAGGGGGCAGGCAGCGTGCGGGACGAACAGGAATTGTCGGCGCTGGATTCCTCTATCAACTTTGTAATACTCGAACTTCGGGCAATCCCCAACTGGCCCGTAACGTAGTTCTCCCAGGGGTGGGCAACCACGAACATGCCCACCGGGAGGTTCCAACTTACCCCACCCAGAACAAACTCGGCCTTAGGGGTCGCCATGCCGGTACGCGGGAATCACTCCTCGGCAGGCCGACCCCACTCAGGCTAACGATAACTTAACGGTAGCTGCGCTGGGGGTGCCTGGGGCCTCCCAAGTGTCCCAGCCCCGACTTGTGCCGCTGTATTTGATCCGGCCCACTCAATTCAGCTGTGTCGGGTCTTATGCTCCACCGCATCCACCCGTTTAAGGAGGGTTCCTGGGGATTCTATCCCTTTGTGGTCTGGGGCGAGCCTGATTCTGATCCGGGAGCCCCAGGCGGTCGAGGAACAGAATTGCCTCCTCTGGGGTTTGGAAAAAGTGGACCTTTCCCTCGTGCTGGACTCTTAAGCGTGCTGGGTAGAGCATAGAATATGGCAGTTGGCTGTTGCGGAGCCTCTGTTTAACGCTTGTAAATGTTCTCCTTTGTGTTTGGACTGCCGGGGAGAAATCGGGGTAAAAATGGATTTTGTCTCCATCATGACTCAGATCGCCTTTCTCCCTGGCGAGCCGGAGAAGGGAGTCACGGTCTCTGTAGTTTAGCAGCTTCGCTATTATGGGTCTCGGAGGGGCCCCTGGTGCTGGTCTTGTTGCAGGAATCCTGTGGGCTCTCTCGATTATGAATAAGCGAGAAAGGGCCTCGCGGCCGAACAACGTAATGCATAAGGTTTCCACGAAGTCTTCCATTTTCCCCTGCATTTGATGTTCTCTCACCCCGACTATCCGGAGGTCATTCCTCCTCGACCGACCTTCGAGGTCCTCGCACTTGGCGGCTGTTAGTTTCATTTGTGATTCCAGCTGTAGTACTCTGTTTGTAAGGGTTTCCGAGCTGTCGTCGAGATTTGACACCCTCTGCTCCACCTCGGTTAGGCGTTCGGCTTGGGAGTCCATGCGGTGTTGCATCAGATCGACTTTGGACGCGAGGCCGTCCATTTTGTTACTCAGGCTGCCGATCCCTGCTTTTAGGTCGAGGAGGATTTCTTTAATTTCAAAGGGGTTTTCTGTCGTTCCTTCCTGGTGGGGGCATTCCGACGGCGCCGCCTGCTCCTCGGGTTGGTGGGGGGCTCTGGGGGTCAGACCGCTCTCGAAGTTTAGCTTCCTCTGCGATTTGTCGCTTTTCCCCATCTTGGCTGCCGGTGGTGAGGTCGAGGCAGCCGCCGGGTTGCACTGCTAGCGCGGCCCTCCTGGAGGCTGATATAGGATGTTCGCTGTGAGCCGGGGGGTTGGCTGTTTCGATGCTGCGCTGGCCCTTGACGAGAGATGTTTACAGTGGTTTTCTGCCGGCTCCTCTTGGTTCCGGGGGCTCGGAGTATAGGGCAGTGTGATGGTTGCGATAGAGGGGATCAGGTCGTCCGTGAGTTGGGAGGTGCCGCTTGGTCAGCTCTGCCGCTGCTGGTACGGCGGTCACCCGGTCCCAGAGGCGGAAGAAGGGGGGGGGACAACGCTGTTACCCCACCGCTTCCTACCCGCCAGGGCCCCGGGCCGACCCCTCCGGCCGACGCCGCCTGGTCTCCGCCCGGTGGGTGTGGGCGGTTCTTGTTGTGCGGCTGGGTGCCGGATCTGCAGGAGCCCGTCTCACGTCCGACTCCTCCGCTCCGGCGATGGCTTCCGGCGGGGGGATGACGGCGAACAGGGACCCACGCCGGTTCTCCCCGGCCGCCGTCGACTCCTCGCCAGGATATTGGCCCCCCGTCTCGTGGGCTGCCCGGGGGGGGTGCGTCAGAGTCTACAGTGGGGAGGCTCAGCCTGTGGAGCACGGGGCCAAGTGGTCGACCCCGCTAGTCACGGCAGCCGGGCCTCTCGGGCCGCGTCTCGGGTCGAGAGCTCCGATTTCGCTCGAGACTTCGAGGCGGCGCCGCCGGGGACTTCAGGAGTTCATGTACCGGGAAACAGGGGGGGCTGTGGTGCTCGGATCCGTAGGATTAGCCAGGATTGATGCGGGGCTGCGAGGGAGCTCTGACCTAAGCGGCCATCTTGGATGGCCCTCTAGCGCCCTCTCAACATTTTTATTTTTTGAACAGCTGTCCAGTGAAAAACGTTTGACAGATTTGGACCAAATAAGTAACAAGTTGGGCACAAAGCATTGAATTAATTTCATTGACTGGTTTGGGGTAAATCCATCCATTCATTTTTAAAATATTCAACATAGTACATGGTGCCTGCCCCCTGGTCCGTAAAACCTTTATATTGGTCTTGGTGCTTTTTGTTTGAGAGGCTGAGAGAGGCAAATAACTTTTGACTTGCTGGGTGGATTGGAAAACAGTTTGTCAAGGACCCCCCCAAACTGAAAATGTTGGAACAATTGATACAAAAATTAACAATTGATTATGAAATCATAAAAACTCTGTTTACAGCCTACTTCCTCTCAATATCCTGTAGACAAAACGTGCAGTGCTTAACCGCCGTAGCTCAAACACTGCATGGCAAATTAGGACCACATTTAGAAATTGATTTCCCCACAACGTTAGAGAGTCTAATAAAGTTCTCGACATCAGAAAGAGACTCAAAACTCTTCTGTTTATTCAGTCACTTCTAGGGGAACACTGATTGTTTTGGATGACAGCGCATAGATCACCTGGCCGTAGGCGCTATATAAATACCAGTAAGGGTCTGTGGTTATTGTGTCCAGTAGTTTTTTTTAAATATGTGGCAGTAAAGGGTGGGGCCCTCTTCTCCCAAATGTATAGCCATATCTCCCATGGTGCTTTGCAGGAGAGAGACTTTTCGGAAATGAAAAGGTGCCATTTCTTTTTGTTATTCAATGCGAGAGATAGCTGTGGTTATTATGGGAATAACCGTGGCTATCCAAAAACAAAAAGTGGAAAAAATGCTATTTGGAGAGGAATAACGAATCAATGGCATCAGAATAGACATGGGGAGGGGAAAGGGGACACTATGTGAAACATTGGGGCGTTGTGGAGGCTTTAACATTTTCATATTGCCGCGGTTATTTGGCAGGATAACCATGGCTATTAAAGAAAACCTGATTGGGTATTTAAGTGCGTCAAATAAAACCATGAGTATTGAGGCAAATGGGAGAGGGCTAAGGAGGAAAAGAGGAGTTGAGGTGGCTAGAGGTGCATTCGAAAGGTAGGGGGTCACTTGGTGAGTGCCTGGGAGGGCAGGGAAGAATGTTCTTATTTTCATCATGTGTATGGATACCCATGGGTTTTTTGTTGTGCATTGCCAAGATGACAGCAGTTATAGGAAAGATGTTTTCAAAAAGAGACTAAAAAAATGATTAATACAAAAAAATGATTTTTACAGCTTCAGTGAGGTGGGGGTAGAAAGTGGACATGGCTAGAAGCTTTGGCTAGAGGCACAGAAGTATTTTAAAATATACAGAGGGCACGGTCAAAGGCCAAAGGCCATGCTCACTGGCAAGAGCGGAAGGGCCGGGCTAGTGGGCCCAAAAGACATGTATTGTGGCCACAGTGGGTCAAAAAGAAACATATTAGGGGAACATGTACAGTGAATATGACCAATGGCTGACATCACTTGCCAGTACAGAACACCCTGGCTAGTGGGCTCAAGAGACATGTATAGTGGGCACGGCCTAAGGCCATGGCCACCTAGTGAGTCCAAAAGAAACATATTGGGGAACATGTACAGTGGGCACAGCCAAGGTTGTGGCCATGGCTAGTGGCCATTTAGTGTTTTAAAATATATAGTGGGCACAACCGAAGGCCGTGCTCACTGGCCAGGGCCAAAGGCCCTTGTTTGTAGGCCCAAAAAGACATGTCGGCCACGGCCATCTAGTGGGTCTAAAAGGAACATAGTGGGGGAACATGTACAGTGGTCACTGCCAAAGGCCATGTCTAGTGTCCCGTAAAAAAACTTTGTTATAACTAAACCCTTTTCACTGAAATACCTGTAAGTGCAGTTAAGTTGAGCAGAATGAACACTTGAAATTCAGCAGATATGGGAAGGCATGACCATTTTAACTCAGTGCATTTGCATTGATGTCACCCATAATGCTATGTCCTCATAATGCCATTGTGTATGTTATTGTGAATCCCTTCTCTTATAATATATATCTTCTCATGGGCTTTGCAATGAGAACGTGCAGAGTTAAGCTGGTCATGGCTTCGCACATCCACTGAATTTCAAGGGTTTTGTTGGAATAAAACTGCTCAACTTAACTGCACATTAATGTTTTTTCAGTGAATATATTACAGGGCCTGCGGTAGTGTACCTGTAGTTATGGTTAAGTTGCTCAACCCATAGGAAGCACACTTTTTGGGCAGCTTATAACTTTGCCGCCCCACCTGGACAAATCCTCACAAAGCCATGCAAAATACATGTATGGCCCAGTCAGATAGATCCATACGAAGTTTGGCGATGTTTCTTCAAGGGGGGAAAAGTTATAGGGGGCAGTCCCAAAATGTGTGGTTTTTCCCATGGAAACAATGACAAAGAAATATTGCTCATGCCTACAGCCCAAAAAAGCTGGATGGATTATCAACAAATTTGTTGCAGGAGAGGTGGCTTGGTTCAGAAAGTGTGCCTTTGTAAATTTGGTGTAAATCCGTCCAGCAGTTTTTTTTAAACTACCAAAAAGTAGGTCAACAAAAATGTGTGATATCTGGGTTTGGCCCAAGGGCTTACTTCCCTTTTCGGTCCATAGACAGGCAGTTGATTGGGCTAGAGGGTGACGTGAGGCCTGCAGACATCGGACACGCCCGCTGATTGTGAAAGCGTGAGGTGGGTCATCTTTTTGGAAACCCCTGCCATGTTGGATCCGGGAACAGGCACAACTGGCCACAGACAGCGCGTTGGAGGAAAAGTCTAGAAAACACATTTTGGGTCCTTTGGTGGTGGACAGAGGGGCTGGGAGGGTGGGCCAGTGGAAACAAGATAATATGAGGCTGTTTTTGTAGTTTAAAAAGGCCAGGCAGGTGCCGTAGCTGTTCGCAGACAGCACCGTGGATGGATGGCTTGGAAAAGACATTTGGGGTCATTTGTTGGTTGGATGAGGGTGCAGAGATGGTAGGGAAGTGGAATGAACGCAATGTGGAGCTGTTTTTATAGGTGGAAAGGGGGTTTGGAAATTCTGCCCAGTCTGCCGTCTATTTCGATGTCCACAAACATCGCAGGAGAGTCAGGGTGAGTTTTATTAGTTGACGATGTACGGTACAGTCCCTACGTGATGTGAAGTGGGCAGGAGCCCCCACTAGCCCCTCTGCAGCAGCAGCTGATCTGCTGTCATTGAGTGTGCAATGCCAACTACTGCACATGACCCGCAGCAACACGTGCAGCACCTCTCCCTCTGATACCTAGTAAGGCTGTCCTGATCCTTGCTAAGTCAGCCCATTTGCTTTTGTGCATCCCTAAGCTCTCTTTCCAAGCTTTAGCCCCTCTGGCATCTGACCTGCGACCGGAGCCGCTCTTTCTCTTTGTTCAATTTCCTACAAAATGCCAGGTGCATTGCGGCGCCAAAGCGAGGCTTGGAGCCTCGAGCGTTGTTAAGCAATGCCTCCGCATTTATATCCACAACATCTGCCGGCAGGTGGAAGGCGCCGGCAGAAGGTCACGATGAAGACCAGATAAAGGCCACCCTGTTTGCCCCAACTCTGATCCCTACGTGATGTGTAGCATGCAGGAGCCCTCACTAGCCACTCTGCAGCAGCAGCTGATATGCTGCTGTTGAGTGTGCAACACCAACTACAGCACATGACCTGCAAAAACACATGCAACACCTCTCCCCCTCATACCTGGTGAGGCCGTCCTGGTCCTTGCTAAGGCAGCCCATTTGCTTGTGTGCCTCCCTAAGCACACTTTCCAAGCTTTAGACCTTCTGGCGTCTGACCTGCAACCGCAGCCGCTCTTTCTCTTTGTTCGATTTCCTACAAAATGACAGGCTTGCAGCCTTGAGCGTTGCTAAGCAATGCATCCCCATTTATATCCACAACATCCGCCGGCAGGTGGAAGGAGGCGGTAGAAGGCCACGAGGAAGGCCAGATAAAGGACACCCTGTTTGCCCCTGTTCGCCACAGGGCGTCACGGGCAAATTATACAGTACAGTGACCTCATTGTCATCCCCTCTAACTGCCCTCCACTCCTTACCTGGACTACCAGCATCATCTAAGGGCACGTAAGTACCACAGTCATTGCACTGGTACACTCTGCTAATTCCTGCCTTCTTGTGTATATGCGATCCGCCCGAACTATCCTGATTTGAACTTACAACTCATCTGTGAACTTACTAAGAACACGGTCTAGCATGAACATTCACATCCTGTCATTTCAGGTTTAATGTTGTCGCCTATTCTGATAGCACAGTGAAATACGTAATGACACACGCTGATTCCTTGGTGTCCACTCCGCTCTAGTAATAACTACTATTCACCATGCGCTAGATGCCTCACAATACTCATAAATCTGTGTCTGGCAATCGGCGCACATGCATGATATGATATGATATGGCATTTGTAACGCGCCTATACACAAGTGTTTCAAGGCGCGACGAGGCGGAGGGGACAAGGGGAGACAAACAACGATCCTACTAGGCCAGGTGTCAATTCAGATTGCGCAAGTGCAAGGGTAAGGGGACTGGGAAAAGTGCAGGGGGAAGGGGAGATGGGGGAAAGGTGCTGTACATGGTTAGTAGAATACAAGATAAATAATAGGGCCAGGTGGTGGCAAGTGCAAGGAAAGTGCAGTACATGGTTAGTAGAATACAAGATAAATAATAGGGCCAGCTGGTGGCAAGTGCAAGGTAAATGCCGGGAGAAGGGGCTGAAGGATACAGAGACAGTCCCGTAGTGTAGGTAGGCAGTACAGGGAAGAGTGGCTGGGCAAAGGACTGGATCGGTAAGTGGCCCAGTAGCAGATTCAGTGCAGGTTCAGTGAATTTAGCTGGGGAGAGAGGGAGAGAAAGCGGAGGCAAAGAGGAAGGTTTTGAGGTGCTTCCGGAACTGGAGATGGTTCTCCTCAAGTTTCAGGGAGGTAGGAAGGCTGTTCCAGAGGGAGGCCCCTGCTGCGGAGAGAGATCTACCCCCAGCTCGTTGCTTGGAGAAGGTAGTTGGAGGTAGATGAGCGAAGAGCTCGAGAAGGAAGATATTTCGGAAGAGAGAGTTGAAGGTACTTTGGCCCAAGGCCCCAGAAGGCCTTGTGGACAATGCAGAGGGTTTTGAACTTAATCCTCGCAGCCACTGGGTGCCAGTGTAGTGATTTCAGTCCTGGAGAGATACGGTCCCTGGGCTTGAGGCCAAGGACAAGTCTCGCAGTCCTGTTCTGGATGAGTTGCAAAGGGCGGAGAGTAGAGGCAGGAAGATTTAGATAGAGGCTGTTACAGTAGTCCAGCTTGGAGAGAACCAGGGCTCTGGAGACAATCAGCTTCTGGTCGAAGGAGAGGAAAGGAAGGATACCCCTGAGGAGGTGTAGCTGGGAGTGTGCCTTCTTGGAGACGTCAGATATGTGAGGAGAGAAAGAGAGTGTGGAGTCGAAGATGATCCCAAGGTTCATCTGCCAGGTTCCATCTGCCTGGTTCTTACTTGAGCTATATTTCTGTGTATATTTCTGTGATCTACATAAAGGGCTTCAGCCGTATTATTTTTACCTGTTGCCACTAGCCTCTGTATATGATATGCCACTTACTGCCATTAACCTGTTGTACTATATGACACCTGGTGCCCACAACCTTAGGCCATTATGCACCATCGGTCGCAACCGGCCTGGGGTATCATATGGTCCCTGTTGCCACTAGCCTTTGTGTTTTATATGCTACCTGTTGCCATTAACCTTTGTGTCTTATATGCTACCTATTGCCACTAGTCATAGTGTACTATATGCTACCCATTGCCACCAGCATTTGTGTGTTATATGCTACCTATTGCCACTAGTCATAGTGTATTATATGCTACCCATTGCCATCAGTCTTTGGGCCTCATTACACAGTAGGCGGTAAGGGTTAACGGTCACCGGTAATGGTACCGGTGACCGTTAACCCTTACCGCCTGATTACGAGGTCCCTTTGCGGGTTGGTACTTTAACGCCTGCTTTTCAGCAGGCGTTAAAAACCAACCCGCAAAGGGACCAGGGTGCTAATTATGGTACCAGAATTATCAGTACCGTAATTAGCACCTTCCCCATTCCCATTATGCCCTATGGGGCAAAAATGGGAATGGGGAAGGGCAATGGGGGAAGGGGGAATTACCGCCCCGCCAACCTTGGAATAGGGCGGTAATTCCCCTTTCCTCCAAGGCGGTGCCAGTATTTTACCAGCATCGACCAAGGTGCTGATAGCACCTTGGTCCACCACCTACCGTGTAATGAGGCCCTTTGTGTTTTATAAGCTCCCTGTTGCTTACCTTAGTGTCGTATATACTACCTCCTGGCATTCCTTCGAATCTGATTACTATGGAAACACTATATGTCTACCTAGCTCATTGCTGCTAGACTATTGCTCATGATGCATTAGTCCCTTTTGACACTCTGTATCCTATTCCTACAATTCACTACAACCTCGAGCATTATACAGCATTCTGCTTCATACCCCTCTCACACTCACAATTCTTCCCTTCCCCACCGGAGACACCATGCCTTAACCTTACCCACCACCACACTGTACTCACACATCATCAACCTTTCTTGCACTATGCCCTGCTCCAACCCGTATCCGAACTCACCAACCTTATGGCTATATTCCTATTGGAATATTGGGGTGGACTGGCAAATAGGTTTGGGGGGAATGGCATCAAGTTCTTTTATGATGACATTTCTGTGTCTGCTCTTAATACATGTGGGTTTAGCGTCCATGTTGGAATTTTAAACAAAATGGCCCTCATTCCGAGTAGGGCAGTAAGGGATGCAAGGTCCCTTAGCGGGTCCCTTCCTTAATGCTTGGTCTGACCAAGTGTTGAGGGTGGGACCCGTCAAGGGACCTGGGTGCAAATAACAGGCTTGGCATACACCGGCCCGTTATTTGCGCCCTCCCCATTCCCATTGAGCCCTATGTGGAACTCAAATTTGAATGGGGAATGGTTTGGTGAATGGGGATTTACCGGTCCCGCCAAGGTCGGACTGGACCGGTAAGTCCCCATTTCACCAATCCGGACACGGTACCGTTATTGGTGGTAGTCATGGCACAAATAGCGCCATGACTACCACCAACCTCGGAATGAGGGCCAATGTCTTTCCTTCTTAGAAGGCTCTAGCTGTCAAGACCCATAGATCTTGCCCCTTCTGGACCTCCTGGTCCTTATCGCGCCGGGGCTTGTATTCCTTGTTACTCCCAACATGGCCGCAACAAGCGACTTGCCTCACACCAGCTTTCACGTCGCACACGGTACGTCCTATAAATTGGCCACGCCCCAGCGGCCCCACGCGTCTCAATGCTATCATTCGGTAGTGACTTGACGTGTGTGTGCTGTTCGGCGAATCTTCTATCCAAGATCCTGGTTTCCTTCCTCCTTCCTTCTCCCTTTTCCCTCTATTCGACTCCTGGAATCCCCATTCTTAGCGACCGCTACTTACTTTCCTGGACATCCTGGAACAGCGGCCTTCCTGGAACTCTGAACGCGCTCTGCAGCCGGACGAGACTCAAGCGAGTCTATACAAGACCCGATCCGTCCACAAGAGGAATCCTCCCGCGGAACAGAGCAAGAAACGATCCCAGGTGAGACGGGGGGAGATTTACGACAGTTTGAGATGCCCAACGACCGACACTGATACTGCTATGGAGAAAGCAGTCCAGGACCTTATGCGTGGCATGCAAGAGCTCACAACTGAAGTACAGAACTTAAAGGCTTAGAATGCTGCGCTAAAGCAGCTAGTTTTGTCTCGCGACCCTGCTAACAAGGACAGTGTGTTACTTGGTGGAGTGGTGGACAAATATGATGGATCAGCAAAATCCTTACGTGGATTCCTGGATTCCTGCTTGGTGCATTTCACCTTTAAGCCCTATTATTTTTCAACTTCTAGGGCGAAGATGGGCTTCATTATCTAGCACCTCACAGGGAACGCGTTGACCTGGGCTACGCCCTTAGTCAACTCAGGGGATGCCCTCCAGGATGATTATGATGGATTCATTCAGGCACTCAAGACTATGTTCGACCGCCCCGAACAGGTTTTTAATGCTCAAGAACGCTTACTTGATTTCCGACAGGGTACCCAGGATATGCTAACATACGTCACTAGATTCAAACAACTGGTCAAGGAAGCAGATTGGTCCTCTGAAGCAAGTTTCACTCTATTTCGCAGGGGTCTAAACAAGGACATTAAGGATTAATTAGCCCGGGTGGCTCGTCCTAGTTCCTTCCAGGCTCTTATGGATCTAGCCCTGCAGATAGACTTTTGAATCCAGGAAAGAAAGGCTGAAAGGAGAAAGATCAAGACACCTTTTCAAAAGAATTCCCTTGAGACCTCTGTTAAAACCAATTCTGACCCAACCCCTGACACAGATCCGGAACCCATGCAAATCGGAGCCTTCCGTGGGCCTATTTCCCTCAGGAAAGGATGAGAAGGATCCACACAGGCCTGTGCATGTATTGTGCCTCAGATAAACATCTTGTTAGAGAATGCCCTATAGCCCCTCCATGGCATTCGGGAAACGCCAGCTCCCGATCCTAGATGGAGCGAGGTGTCGGGAGAGAGATGTTTGCTCCACATCAATTCCATCCTTAAACTCTCCTGGACAAAATAGTTTGGTGATACTACAGGCCTTCCTCTCGCCCTCCAAAGTCAAGACCTATCCCATTCTGGCCTTGGTGGACTGCGGAGCTATGGGAATTTTCATTGATCAAGACTGGGTTGTTAGTCATCATATTCCGTCTGAGACATGAAACACCATGCAGCCGGTGGAAGCAATTGACGGAAGACCCCTCTCTTTGGACCCATAAGCCTGCAGACTAAAGAGATCCAACTGTCCATAAATCATCATCAAGAGCGGATTACATTTGACATCATTAAGTCAGCCCATTACCCCATGGTTTTGGGTATGCCCTGGTTACAAAAGCACAATCCGTATATCAATTGGACAGCAGGATCATTATTCCTGGGCTCAGAGTTCTGTATGTCCCACTGTCTATCCCTGGGCCCTTCCTCGATAACGGCTGAAGAACCTCCAAGAGACCAAGAAACACATACAGATCCCTCAGCTGTAATTCCCTTCGGCCGAATGTTCATCCTTTCCGAACCTGAGAAAAAGGCCCTTCGGGAATACCTCGACACCAATCTTGAAAACGGCACCATAAGACCCTCGAAATCTCCAGCGGGTGCTTTGTTGTTCTTCGTTCCCAAGAAAGACACCAAGGAACTCAGACCTTGCCTCGACTATCGAGGCTTAAACCAATGCACCCTCAAAGATCGATACCCACTGCCCCTGATTTCGGATATCCTGGAAGCTGTGAGAGGAGCCGTAATTTTCACGAAGCTGGATCTCCGGGGTGCCTACCATTTAATTCAAATCCGGGAAGGGGACGAATGGAAGACAGCCTTTAGAACACCCTTTGGTCACTTTGAATACCTAGTCATGCCTTTTGGACTAGCCAATGCTCCCGCAGTCTTTCAGCGTTTTATGGACAGGGTGTTCTCTGATATGTTGTTCCTCTTCGTCATTGTCTATCTGGATGACATACTGATTTTTTCCAAAGATCCTCTAAAGCATGAAGAACACATAAAGGCAGTACTTCAATGACTTCGTGAAAACAAACTGTTAGCCAAACCCGAAAAATGCTTGTTCCACGTTACTTCTGTTCACTACCTAGGATTCATCCTTAGCCCAGAAGGAATTGGCATGGACCCTTCGAAGGTAAAGGCCATACTGGCTTGGCCCGCTCCCACTTCTGTGAAACAGGTGTAATTCTTTCTGGGGCTCGCCAACTTCTACCGGAAGTTTATTTCTACCTTTTCCGAGATTGTTCAGCCGATCGTAGCTCTATTGAAGAAGGACACACCCTTTATCTGGTCTACATCGCAAGATAAAGCATTCCAATGATTGAAGACAGAGTTCACACAAGCCCCCATCCTGACCCAGCCCAACACATCGATTTCTAGTGGAAACAAATGCCTCTAACTATGCCATAGGGGCGGTCTTGAAACAGGAACTTGAGGATGGACTGGAACACCCCATTGCTTACCTTTCACGAACCCTGACCCCCAGTGAGACTCACTATTCCATCCCGGAAAAGGAACTCTTGGCCATCCGCCAAGCCTTCACTGAATGGCGACACCTACTTCTGGGTGCTAGATATCCAGTTCAGATCCGCACAGATCATCGGAATCTCCAAATCCTACAGTCTTTGGAGTGCAGGAACAGTCGTCAGGCCCGTTGGCCCTACTTCTTTGCCCAATACCAGTTCCAAATCACTCATGTTCCCAGATCACAAAACATGATTGCTGACGCCTTATCTCGACGTCCAGACTATGCAGCCACTGAGGACAAGGCCTATCCTAAGATGTTTCCCCAAACTATCTTTGTAGCTCAAGCAATCAACTTCCTGGAAGAAATCCGAGTGCAAACCCAGTCCTCTGACATATGGAAGGAACTTTCAAGGAAGAATCCATGGAATCTAAGAGTCATGGAAGAATATCTATTCAAGGACAATGCACTGGTCATTCCTATGCAGAAATTACAACACAAGATAATAAACCTCTGCCATGATACCCCTCACTCCGGTCATCGTGGTATAACTAACACCCTCCGTCTTATACAAAGACAGTTTTGGTGGCCTCAAATGAAGACCGACGTACAACAGTACGTCAAGGCTTGTACTGTCTGCAGTCAAAACAAACATGATAACAAGAGACCGGCGGGTCTTCTACTGCAACCATCGCTGCCAACAAGACCATGGGAGTTTATTGCTACAGATTTCATTGTGGAGTTACCACCTTCCCGAGGGTACACGACCATCATGGTAACAATAGACTTGTTCACCCATATGGCTCATTTCACACCTTTGTATAAACTACCATCCTCATCATAACTTGCTGGAATCTTCCTGGAACATATTTTCCGTCTCCATGGACTTCCTTCCAAGATCATATCTGTAACGCTCACCTGATTCCCGTAGAGGCGCCGGTCTTGACTGGGCGTATACCGTATCTTCAAAGGTGATGTGTGTCACACTGCTGGCTCTTTGGGCTGGACCTCTGTGCACTGTATGTCTGACTTGAAGGGTAAGATGTCTGCAGATAGAAAATATGGGATACAGGAACTGGGTTATTGAATGTCTCTCTCTTCTTCCCTTTCTCTTCTCCTGTAGAACCCCAAAGGTTAACGCTCTCACCTTAGGTAAGTGAACGCCGTGCTCTCCATCTGCCTCGGGGCAGGGTGCTGTAACCAGTTTCTTCACTGGATAAGGGGAGCAGGCCTCTTGACTTCAGAGGACTGCTGTCCGTTGTTTACTGCACGAACGGTAAGTTTCGAGTAATTCTAATGTCTTTAAAGTCTTTAGTAATGATGTTTCTTGTTTTGCAGGGTTCCGGCGATGGCGGATGACGGGCTGAAGTGAGTTGAAGATGGAGCCCGTGTGATGAATAGAAGCGCCTGGAAGCACGTAAGTAAGCGCTTGTTGCCTGCTTCACGATGCGCTCTAACTGTCTTTTTATTTTGCAGGTACAAGTTCGGAGCGGCTGCAGGGTGCCGGGATACCCACTGGGTTAGATGTGGAAAGAAGTAATGACACGTGAGTATTAAAGTTCCCCAATGTCTTTAAACGCACCTTGTTTTGTCTTTCAGATGCGGGATGCAGCGCCGAAGGCCTCCGGAGCGTGCGAAGAGTTGGTAAGCTTTTGTCTTTCAGATGCCGGAATGCAGTGTGAAGACCTCCGGAGCGCACGAAGAGTAGGTAAGCCTTTGTCTTTCAGATGCCGGAATGCAGCGCGAGGCGTTGGTGACAGCCGATGGACCAGGTAAGTGAAGAGCTGTCACTGAAGACCGTAATGCTTACCTGTTCTTTCTTGTCTTTATAGGTGTTGCTGAAGACTGGATTCAGGATGGTAAGCCTTTTTCCTTAGGCCCAGGATCAGATGCAGAAGACACGATGAGCGTTCTGCTGCAGAGGATGCAGAATAACGCAAAGCAAGATTCATCCATCGGGTGTGGTTTAAATAGCCTCCTGTAGTGCTTAGGTGTCTCCTTCCACAGCCACGCCTAGGTAAGAAAAGAGTTCCTGCTTTCCAGAAGAGTTCCAGTGTTCTGAATCTAGGGAGTGGCTCCTGCCCCACCCAACAGGAAAAGTAGTTCCAAACAGAAGAGGATCAGAGGCTCAACTGGCAGGCAAGTAAGCAGCATGGTCTGCTGCAGGTAAGTCCACCCAAGCATTATGAGCCCGGCGCTTCCAGCGCTGGGACTGGGCATATTTATGAGCCTGGTGCCACTGGCGCCAGGACTGGGTCCAAAAGGTCCCAATTGGGACTGGTTGGCACTCGGAACCTGGGTTATGGATCTGCTTCCAAGGGAGTTGGGAAAACCCTGACCTTTTGGAAGCAGAGATCATGACAATATCGGACCGAGGACCTCAATATGTCTCACAATTCTGGAAACATCTCTGTCGTATTCTAGGGATCCAACCCGCTCTCTCATCAGGTTATCACCCACAAACCAACGGAGCCACGGAACATGTAAATCAAACTCTGGAGCAATACCTTTGTTGTTTCGCCACCAAGGTTCAGGATGACTGGTCTCTCCTCATACCCCTGGCCGAGTTTGCCTACAACAATTCCGACCATTCAGCACTCAAGGTCAGCTCTTTCTATTGCAGTCAAGGTTTTCACCCGTCCATTTTACCTTCTGTTCTTCCACATCCCACTCCAGTACCTACTCTCGACTCTTGGATACAGACTCTCATCAACATTCACAAGGAAGAACAATTGAAAGAGGCCCAAACACGCACTAAGCTCTATGCGGATTCCAAGAGAAGACCAGCACCCTCTTATTCTGTTGGTGATCAAGTCTGGTTGTCCTCGAAACTATTACCCCAACATCTACGGCCAAACAAATTGGCTCCTCGGTACTATGGACCATTTTCCATAAAGGAAGTTGTCAATCCTGTCTCATTCCGACTCAAGCTACCCGATTCTTGGAAGAGAATACACCCAGTCTTTCACACCTCCCTATTGAAACCTTACTTCCAATCCTCCCGAAAAATCCTGCAGACCCAGTCCTGTTGTTGTGAATGATCAGCTAGATTATGAAGTGTCCCAAATATGCGATTCCAGGTATAAACGGGGTCGACTTCAAAACCTGGTTGAATGGAAAGGATACCCTCCTAGCGAGAGAACCTGGGAACCAGTTTCTAACTTAAATACCCCTCGACTGCTTAGAAGATTCCATCTCATACACCCGGGCAAACCTGGTGGAACGTCATGACCCATAGATCTTGCCCCTTCTGGACCTCCTGGTCCTTATCGCGCCGGGGCTTGTATTCCTTGTTACTCCCAACATGGCCGCAATAACCGACTTGCCTCACACCAGCTTTCACATCGCACACGGCACGTCCTATAAATTGGCCATGCCCCCGCAGCCCCGCACATCTCAACGCTATCATTGGGTAGTGACTTGACGTGTGTGTGTGCTGTTCGGCGAATCTTCTATCCAAGATCCTGGTTTCCTTCCTCCTTCCTTCTCCCTTTTCCCTCTATTCAACTACTGGAATCCCCATTCTTAGCGACCGCTACTAACTTTCCTGGACATCCTGGAACAGCGGCCTTCCCGGAACTCTGAACGCGCTCTGCAGCCGGACGAGACTCAAGCGAGTCTATACAAGACTCAATCCGTCCACAAGAGGAATCCTCCCGCGGAACAGAGCAAGAAGCGATCCCAGGTGAGACGGGGGGAGATTTACGACACTAGCCTCTTATCCTTGATACAATCCAGGGCATTGTTATCACCTAGTGGTGAGAACCTGTTGGTCATAGGGATGGATGGATCAGCCATAACCGACTCCTTGAACGGGGCCCAAGCCTCTCCACCCTCTTCTACCTCTCCAATCTCCAGAATTCTCATGCTTTCGTTAATAATCTGTGTATGGTCAACAAGATGAGCTATCCCATGCTGCAGGTATGGTTCAACAATATCATGCCCTGTAGAATTAGTAGCCCCTGTTGGAGATATTTGGGGTTATATATATTACTTTGTGGTATTCTTTTATTATGGTGGTATTAAGTGATATTTTATAATCCTTGGCAATATATTGTGGTAACCTATTAAGGTATTCTTATAGTGGTGAGACTTATTTCAGAATACTGCCTAATAATTATTTTTACCAGGGTGACTAACCACAAACAGAATACTTGAGTCGGTACACTCTGGTTAGATAGCTTATGTCCTCCTGTAGTACCTTATGTAAAACACCACACTACAACCTTTTGGCTGAGTTTCAACAATTGTAAATCATGCAATTGAAATACTGCACATTTCTTCACTCTAGGTAAACGGATCACGGTGGCTAGTTTACTTTGAGATATTTCTTACCGTACATCTGTCTACCTAAACATGTCAACGGAAATGGACTGAATGCGGAATACATGTAATAAGACTAAGTTGTTTTTTATCTATTTTTTTGATTGTGAAACAGTAATATGTAAGTTACACAGAATGACACTTATGCCCACATTGTATTTCATATTTTCTTGCGATAGCTTTCAGTGCTTTATCTGAGCAGAGTCCTTGGCCTCGTGAAATTTAGCCAGAGACTACACTTTAAAAAACACGGTACGACTTTGAGAAATATAAACACAGGATTACATGCACGTTAAGAATAGACAATTCCTAAAATGAAGTGAACAAGTTATCCTACACTACTTGATCTCATTCACAACAGCAGCCCCTCAGGTAACTTCATATTTACCTAGATTTGTTGGCGGATTTTCTGATTCATTTTGGCATGGAAATCTTCCCCAATCTTTCCGCCTGCCTCGCACAGGGTCAGCCCAGATAAGGACATCTTCAGCATTAGACAACTTGCAAACACTGGATTCCGTCTGCCTAGCCAGCCCTCTGCTCCATTGTCTCCCAGTGCCTGAAGATGAATGAATCCTAATCTGTCTCAAACCCCTTTTTGTCAAACCCCTTTCTCAAGCAAGGAAAACAAGTCCCCTTGAGCAGATCATTCCACTGAAATGGCATGTGATTTCATTGCTGAAGAGCAAAAGATACATCTTTCTTGCTCTTCCTGCCCTAGTACAATGCCCTGTTTTCAGTAGAATGGATCTTTACATTGTTATTTATTTAATCACTCAGGGCAGAATAAGCCTGCAAGTTTAAATTCCAGAGCATAATGCATTTTCCCAATCTGCATTCAGTTTATTTCATCATGGACTAATGTTCATTAAATGTTTTTTTTTTTTTATTGAAACTTCAGCTATAAGATCACAACTTTAAAAAAGTCGGTCAAGCATAACTTGTGTTACATAGAAGAAAACCTAAACATCTGAAAAAAAACTTCTTACACCCAGCCATCAAAAAAACAGTAACAGAATTACATTGTGTCATGTTTCCACGCAATATCTAGGTTGTTTTAGACTGAAAGAATGCATCAACCTGCAAGGATCAGGTCCAGTTATCAAATAAAGACTTAATTAGCAGTTCGAGTGCTAATAAAATTAAACAACTGGATTCAAATTCTATAAGTGCCAATCCAAGTAAAAAAAGAGGAAGGGTTAGCTAAGCCTCAAAACGCAAGCAGAGAGAGTCCAAAAAGTTGACAACAGCACATGTTAATTGTATATCATGTCCGGCAATCACACAGCCCCACCAGTTTGCCATGTCACCGTCAAGTGGGGCAAATTTCCCAAGATGGCATTGTTGTTGAATATTTAGCCCTGAGCATGCCGTCACCAGATGTTGTGATGATTCTATGGCGTCAAAGCAAAATTGACAGATGTTATCTATGGTATCCTTGTTCCTGCGTTGCCACAGCATTTCTTTGGTCTGAATAGCATTTAGCCGGAACTTCAAAAAATGTTCACGGTAATGTGAATCAGGACATTTTACCAAATATCTACAATGTTTGTTCAACTTGTGAACACTAGTTTCTGATTTCAGTGTAGATTTCAATGTGCTTCGATGATCTAAGTTGCAAATCCAAGACCAATTTTCAAATTTCTTTTTTGCCAACTGTGGCAAGTTAATTAGATTGTCGATTGATATGTCCGCATTGGTTAGCTGGTTGGCCAGGGCTTGTTTCCAGGCATCCAGCAGTTGATTATTGGCGGCTTCATGTTTCCCAACTAGAATTTGGTAAGCAGGTCTTGGCGCAGCAACGCACATTTTTCTCCATGCGCACAGTGATTTCCAAATTACCACTGAGTATAGAGAATTCAGAGATAATTCATAACGGATAGCAATAATGGATACGTAGTTTGGGAGTCTTAGAGCGCGCGTCCAGAATATTGGTTCAAGTTTGTGCCATGTCTGTTCATCCAAATTCCAGATGGCTTCAGCACCAAAGGCAATTGCTGGAATTACTTTTTGGGCATTCGCTGTTAATCTTGGCTCCTTGAATTGCAAACTGGTTCATCCGTGCAATTAGATCTTGCCTCCAATAATGTTCGTTTACGGAGTTATTAAACATGATGCCAAGATAGCGAATAGACTTCACTGTTGACAAGATTTTATTCTCGATAGTCCATTTAAAGGCTTTGTCTTTGCGGGATGTTATTGAACCAATAGCCATTATTTTGGTTTTGTCGACATTCAGTTTCAGATCGTTTTGTAGTAGATAGTCGCTGAGGTTGGTCAGCAGCCGTTGAAGGCCAATCTGGGTGTGGTCAATTAAAACAAGGTCATCTGCATATGCTATGCATTTTATTGGAGTGTTGTTGATTTTAGGAGAAAAACACTGGACCTGGTTCAAGCTGGCTGGAACATCTGCAATAAAGAGCTTAAAAAGGGATACAGTTATGTGTTAACTGGGGTTGGGTTACATTAGTATGTTAATTTATGATATTATTATTTTAAGTGCAGCTCAGTTCATTGGAATATCATCCTGAAGCAAAGTGCAATTTCATTCATGTGCTCTGTGCATTTGCCCATATTTAATTCTGTCTGAGATTCACACTCTTGAGTCCAGTAATGAGTTTCACACCCTGTGACCCAGTTGCAGTTCAAACCCACGCTAGCATGTGCCTGCTGAAATGATAAACCTAACTGTTAAAATTCAGACCCCCTACTCCAACACCCCCCAGGTGATAACCTGCAGGGTAAAATCTCTCTCCTCCTTGGCCCAGCCATTTCTCTGCTTCAAAGGCCAGAAGGGGGGTCCTTAACTAAGCTTGATCATATAGGCTGCGTAGCTTTATTATTGGAATTCAGAGGTCGACTTTTCCAGGGGTTCTTGCTAAGCTCAATATCCCAATCCTCTATCACACAGTTTGATCCTGCACTTTTACCAGTAACATTATTTATCTCCACAAACTCCCTTCCCCCCCCTTACAGTCAATATCTTGTAGTAAACCTTTGATCTCAGAAATTAAGACATTGACTTCCTTTTGTATAATATCTTTGGGCGAAATGGAGTTTATAGCCTTTCTTTAAGACATTCTGAAATAGAAAGCTGCAGAAGTGAATTCAAACAACCTTTAAGATGCCATGGGAATGAAACAAAAGATCAGCATGCATCAGAGGCGTTGGGAACAAAGCATGACGAAGGGGCTTCAGAGGCTGACATAGTCTGACTCCCCTTCCTTTGCTCCAGTCCTTCAGTCAGGCCAATCAGATCAGAGTCAAAGAGTAGCAGGCACTGAGCTAGATTGCAAACCAAGGGAAAATCTTACTTCGTGGGAGTCGGCATTCTTCACAGTTTTCAATGTCCCAAGTCCTGTGTGTTGCGCATTCCAATAAATATACAAATCCTCTGGTTCAAGAGCACTGTAAATCATATTGCCGGGTTACAGCTTGTAATGGCTTTGCACAACCTCAGGTCCGAGCCACAAAAGATTTTCACGAATATTGACACTGGCCAGCTCACAGTGCCAAACACTTGCAGCGCTTAATACTGACGCTCAGCCCCACTCAGGGCTTTGCTACTCTGGGTTTCTTGCAGGCCTCATCAACTGGAAAGAGGAGGGAGGAAAGAGCATGCACAGGGTACACCTTCAGCACTCAACACCGCCACTCTGACGTTGACCACTCAGGGCTTCACCGCTCTGGGTTTCTGGCAGGCATTATCAACTGGAAAGAGGAGGGAGCATGCACAGGGCACACCTGTGGCACTAAACTCCGCCACCCAGGGCTTCAACCTCACCCTGCTCTGGTCTTAAAATATCATGGCCTTGAAAATGAAATGTCACAGATCTGTGATTTATCCTACCATCAACCTTGCTGGAATGGGATGGTATAATCCATGTGATTGCACTTGGGAGCCCGTGTGGCACATGTTGCCATGTCCCTCCCTCACAAAGTACCAACTTTGTGGTTCCTTGCGGCAACTCTGGGAATATCATTTTCCTGTTATTCCGCTGGGCTGCAGAAGAGGAGTCGCAGTTCGGAATGCTTGGAGCTCACATCAAGATGGCAGCCACATCTTGACTTATGTTTCCTCAGTCACAGGGCTTGCTGGCACAATCTTTTAGTTGAGCCACCACTGACGGGTCAGCTCAAAGCAACAGTACTTGCTAATCCAGATGCTGACAGGTGCTTTCCTGGATCTTGTATTTTGCTCTGCCCTAATTCCTATAGTTGTTCCTTTCTCCCAGGTTACCATCTACATTCTTCCTCTATTTTCTCCTTTTCTTGGAATTGTGGTTTGTTCCTTCAAGTGATGGCTCTGAGTTTTTAATGCTACTGCCGGTCTTCTAATTGCTTGCTTCTGAATTCCCTTTTGATCACCCATTCTGCTCTGTTTGCGGTCGAGGGATGCTCCCTCATACAATGCCCCCCTTTCCTGAAAATGTTCTCAAGCCAACTCCTACCTTGTGGCTAATTCTGGCAGCTATCAGAACTTCTCCTCTGGATCTACTCTTTACCCAAGTGGCGTTTGCCCTCTGAGAGCTTCCCTTACAAAAATGTCTATGAGGGGTACTTGTTTCTAAGATATTCCCTGCATGGCAACACTGCAGTTTCCAGCAGACCATCCATTTCTCTACAAGCAAATATAAAGCTTCTGCAATCATTGACACAATGGCCCTCATTAGGACTCTGGCGGTATGGGTTTAACATCACTGGTAGAGCTGACGGTGCCATTAAACCCATACCGCCGCATTACAAGGTACCCTCGCGGAACCCGCTAAGGAAGTTTGCTTTTACCAGATGTCCTTAGCGGGTCCCGCAAGGGGCCCAGCATGCTAACAACGGGTCCATCATTAACGGGCCCATTGTTAGCATGCTCCCCATTCCCATTGAGCCCTATGGGGGCTCAAATGGGAATGGGGATGGACCGGGTATGGGTTTCTTGGATAGGGAAATACCGGGCCCTCCAAGGTCGGAATGGACCGGTATTTCCCCATTCACGGAACCTGGACCCGGACCCGAGTTTGGAGGCAGCCATGCGTCCAGTATTTCAATTGCATGCTTCACAATTGTTGAAACTTATTAAGGGCAAGGCTGCCTCCAAACTCGTAATGAGGCCCCATGTCTTGTGGAAAATGTATTTTCCACCTGAAAGCCTTATGGGGTATTTTAGTACTGATGGAATGGGTTTTATGGGAAAACACCAAGCATATTTAAAATTGCACAATGTTTAAAATGAAAAGTTATTTTTATTCTCACATACAGCTTTGCCAACATATTCTAAGACTGATATAATTATATGAACACACTCTAGACCTACAATCAGTGGGGAGAGTGCTAGGTAGTGGGGGAAAAAGAACGTTTACTGTTTAAGTTAAAGGATACTCCTGTCCGCCGTGATTTGAATTCGTTGGAGTTGCAGAATTTGAAGTTTACTTTGCCCAAGGAATAGACTGTTACACTAATCTAGACATAAAAGGACCCTGGTCGCATCAATTTTGTGATTTATTTCTCTTGTTGGAAGGATTTTCCTTAGGAAATAGTGTTGGAAGTGGCATTTGTGAACAAGTGTTTTGATTTGAGTTTGGAAGGCGAATTTATTTTTGAGAATAACCCCCAAATCCTTTCCTTGTTCTGATGGGTTTGAAATGTTGGTCATATAATCTTTAATGTCTTCTAGGTGGGGAAACCAATGCAATTATTTCTGTCTTGGCTGCATTTAGGAAGAGATTATCATCTATGATCCACTCCTGGATGTTTTGGCTGAGGCCAGTAACATAGGTTGTTGTCTCTGTGAGACTCCAGTTTTAATGGGACGCCTGCATCATCTGAATATAGTTAAATGGATCAGGTGAAAGTATCACTAGGTCTGCTAGGGATTTTAAGTGAACATTAATAGCCAGGGGTAGTAAATGGTTGTTTGAGAACCATGCATGTCGTAATCAAGTTGTAGGATTTTAAATAATGCATGTTTACCTGTGATGTGCAGTCCTTTATGTAATTGCTAATTTGGATTCAATCCTATTGAAGGCCAAACTAGACACACACGTAAGGATCAAGAAGTCTACCCCTTCTATCCTTGAAGACATGGTTCTTTTGGCATGAACTGTTAGACCGGTCTATTCACCTATCTATGTATCTGGTTAGCTGTGAATGCTATGAGATTTTGCAATGAGTGTGTGCACTGCTGGGGAAAAATAGGACCAATGTTTTTTTTTTTTTTTTTTTAATCGATGGTTCCTCTTTGTCACAGGTAAGACATTGTAAATACCTTGGAATGCTTTCCACAGGTGCTCTAGCTGGACAACACAAGTTCAGGTTTAGAGGCAGGGAGTACGAGCAAACTGATTGAAGGCATGCTCATGGGATGTTGTGCACTGGAAGAATCAGGGGAAGATCACAATAAATGAACCTATAGGCAATAGGCAAGGGCACCATTCCATGATGGCTGATGAAAAAACAATGGAGGAGCAGGAAGCGTGTAGAGGTACTTCTGGGTTCAAGGGATTGAGTGAGGGATAAACAGTTAGACAAAGATTATCCAGAGCTTGGCAGTGTGTTTATCTGCAGAAGCTGCTTAGTTTTAATATGTATCCTGTGCCCAATCATTGCTTCTGTTCTGTGCTCTAACGATAAGGGGGGGGGAGCTTTGCTCTCCACTGTATCCCGCCCTTATACTTCCCCCTCACCATCATTCAGCCTTTTCTTAGTTTCTTCACTTTAGGCTCTTGTGGAGTTCCCTGTTCTCTCTGTACTTTCTAGGATTCCTTGTGCAGCTCAGTGGCCTTTCACTAGCATCCTGTGACACCTCACCTACTCTGCACTGTGCGACTGGCTCCTCTGCTTTGTCTGTCCTTTCAGTTCAGTCTTTCAAGGCCTGCTTACCCCAACCCTGATACTGTCACCATACTCTGCAGACGGCGCTTTTAGTCCATTGATGGCAGCATATCACTCTTCTCTGCAACAGGCTCCGTACCTCTGGGTGGGCATTCTACACAGAGCATTCCTGTGTCTCTCCCTCATAGGCCAACTAGATGACTCCAGCTTCTGCTCAGAGCTTCTGGTCTATCTTCACTGATTTGGGATTCATGCTCCCTGGTTTTCCCCCCAAAGAACCAGGGAACGCTTGTTTTCATAAGGCCTGGGGCTAAGCAAACATCGTAGAAAGAATGTAACCTTTGAGTTAAAAGTTTTATTTCGAATTGCTTACATCCCTTTGACGCATCCAGAAGCATTGCAAACTGGGACATTGTGGAACCAATAGCCATATGCCATGTGATGAAGTGGAAGTCAACGTAATGTTCTCAGTGCCTCAAGGATATATTACATGGAATCTTTGGTATCCCTTAGATGTTCCTGCAGGAATCGGTCGCCTGCTCTCAAGTGTTTTTCTTATCTCCTGCAGGAGCCTTACATGAAGTTATCATCACTTACTGTTGGAAACCGTGAGGAGAGGAGGAGGTTGTACTTCATGAACCATTCAAGTGTCATGTGACAGATTGCTAAGACTCACCCCATTCTACTCTTCAGTATTTTACCAGCAATTCAAATGATTTAAATGTAACAAAGGCCGCCCAAATGTGACAAATCACCATATTGCAGTAGAAACAAGCTTCAGGCCGAGTAAGGGCGGACCAAGAACATCCAAAATAACAATCCGAGCAGTATGAGTCAAACACAAGCATCTATTCAGAGGGGATGTCAACAACCCTGTAACCTATCTGCCGGCAAAATAAAATTCAGGAGACTGCTTTTACTTTACTTTAATGTATTTAAAATGGGCAACCATGAAACCTTTGGCGTGAGAGTGCGGACAAGGAACAATAAAACACAGAAGAACAGGACAGTACAGTGATAAAATGATGTGGATCAGGCCCCATAGCCTGTTCAATGAAACAGCAGGTTCTTAAGCTCTTTCTTAAAGCTAGGTAAGGATGTAGCAGAGCTGCAAGATCTATCTGAGTTTTCCAACACAATTTAAACATGCAGCCGGTCAAGTGGCACAGCGAGTAGAGCCTCGCTTTGACATCCGTGCAGAGCCTGCTAACGCAGGTTCGAATCCCGGCAGGGGCCAAACTCAGCCTTTCGTACTTCCGAGATCGATAAATGAACACCTCACCCCGTAATAATAAGCAGCGCTCAGATACCTGATGGTTCGTAGCGCTATATAAAAGCCAAATTATTATTATGTTTTATTATTAACATATAGGCAGACAACACATTTCAACAGAGAGGAAGCTTAAGTCACATTTATGTTGTACTTGTTGAGTAAAGATGCACTCATTCAGGCCACATCACTCATCTTGAACAACGAGCGATGGCTACACAACTAAGACATATTCATAGCAACATCTATCTTCAAACGTGCACTGATTAGACAAGGAGCACACATGAAGCTGTTACATTTAAAAGAAGGGTCTGGAGAATTGATTTGAAATGAGGCTACATTTCAGAAACTATTGGCTCCTGCACACGGGTCAGAGGTTTCACCAGCTGCAGCATTCTATGCAGGGTTACCCCAGGAAATCAAAGATTCCTCAGCATTAGTTGTTAACATGCCTACCAGTCCCTCCGGACTGATTGCAGTGACATTACACATCGAGCAAGGTTGCAGTCACGAAAGAATGATGAGAGAAGGAAGCCATGGATATGGAGAAGAACCACTAAACAAAATGCTATTCATAATTTCTGGGGTATACAGTGATTATATCAAATTAAAAATAAGAAATGAAATTATAACGAAATTACAATGATGACAAAATGCCGAATTGTAAATATATATATATATGTGGGGATGGGAAAGGAGATAATATGGTTGGGGAGGTGGTCGTGGTAGGATTTACAACAAAAAGGAATGGGGGACTTGGGGGGAATCCCCCAAATGAAAATAAAAAAGAAATTCAGTATTTTTGGTTATTATTTTGTCGTTATAATATCATTCGTTATTTATTCATTAGTTATAAAGGCATGGATGAAAGTGCGCCAATGCAAGTAGCTGATATAGAAGGTACTCTAAGGGTCAGTGAAAGGGAAACACGGTATAAAGCAAATCTGATGGTATATTGTTGGCAGAATGGGCATTGTGTGAAAAGGTGTCCACGGTTGGCAAAATAATCCACAGCGTGGATTATAATCCAAAGAGTTGTCACGCGTTGACTCAAAAAGAGCAAGTGAGTTAACTTGCTCAAAATAAAAGGTATTTTTTGCAAGTATGTATATAATTATTTTTTTGGGGTCGTTGGCAATAACAGATTTATTGAATTGTGAAGCATCTGGAGAATTGATGGATCAAACAATTGCTCAGAAACATGAACTATCTCTTACACAGAAATGGGAACCAGAAGCCATGATGTCACTGGATGGCACACCATTAACATAAAGAGAGGCGAACAGGGAAACTAAAGCAGTAATTATGTTTACAGTAAATGGATACATAGAGACACTTAATATGGTTGCATGATTGCTCAAACAAGCAGTAAAATACCACCACCGTATGCAGAGGATGTGTACTCAGAAAGAGAGGCATGCAAGTTGCCACCTGTGGAGAGTTGGAGCCACTCACCATCCTATATTTTAATGGGACTAAGCTACAGGTAGCAAGTGCAGTGTGGGCGGTACCCAATATACCCCCCCAGAGGGCTTTTGTGTGTGGTTGCAGTAGTTTTCTAACCCCACCGAGACACAAGTCCATGTAAACAGCAATGTCTGGTCAGGGACCGAGGACATCTCAGTGGAGCTACAATTCCCAACAGCACTGCTGAGCAGAGCTTAATAGTCTGAATGCCTTTTCTGAAATGCGACACATCTGCATGAATATGCAGAATGTGGAACTCAGACTGAATGCTAACCTCAGGGTCAGAGGAAGCCACCGTTACTTCTTGCCCATCGGTTGCAGGAATCTGTGGAATGCTGTAGAACCACAGCAACATGTGTCCTGAATTCCAAAATGGTGCTGACGATGTCAGACCTACACAAAGCCTCATCCACTGCCATGGATCAGGTGATAATCATAAATGAAGACAATTCGGTCAGTAACCAATACTGGAGAGAGACTAATAATAGAATAATGAGCAAATTAAGGCGTTCTTTAGAAATTGACCAATCTCATCTTGAGCTAAAAACAGAGAAAAGAACAATCCTGCAAAAGTTCACAGATTTAATTGGAAAATTGGGGTATTCATGAGTTTGGGGGAAAGCAAACACAGTGACATCCCTAGATAAAGTAGATGTGCTGACCATCATTGGAAAGAGAAGCAGTTGCAATGAGGGGTAGACCACCTGCTGAAGGTGGCGAGGAGGGAGGGCTGCCAGATTTGCATTAGAGACAACACCAAGGGGAAGAGTGGACCATTGGAAGCAGAAACTGCATGCGGTCTATACTTGAGAGACTGTGGTGGGAATTGGACATCTTGAATGATGGGTTTTCCAACAGTGACTCGGAGGTAAGAGATTGAGAGGGAACCAGACCACTGGATGTAGTGTGACAATATACTTCATAGGCATAACCCCAATGGGGAGAAGAAGGTCTCAGATAGAGAAAACGAGAACCAGAATCTAGTGAATAGGATGCCAGACCAGTCATAGTATGTAAGGCTATATAACCTTTAATGAATCCTTAAGTGAGACAGAAAAAAATAAAAGTCTGTCTGCACAGACTCTGTGAAATCCTGGACGTAGTGAGTACACCTTGAATACATGGCTGCAAAGAAGCCTTTCATATTGTGTTTCGAATACAACAAACATTCTTAAAATAGGACATGTAGACAATTTCTTTTGGCTGTATTATTGACAATTTGTTTTAAATTAGGTTTAGCCAGGAGGCTAAGGAAGTCAATAGGACTAGGTTGAACTCTTCTGTTTACCGCGTTTATTAAACTCTTCTGTTGGATAGACTATGGAATCCTAGAGGGACAAAGAATATTTTAAACATTTTGTGTTTGGCAATACATTTGAAGGTGGAGAACACCCACCAAATCATTGCTCGAATCCCATACACCCCTCCCTGGTTGTATGACTGCTCCATATAATTAATCCCAGATCTTGTCATAGCTTATGGAATAATTATGCATCAACCATTAAGTAAGAGCCACAATTGGATGCATATCTGGCTGAAAATGTATAAAAAGGTGTTTGTTAAGCATCCCACCTCACCGGCAGGGACACAAATATGTTTCTTGCCATGGAAGATGGACAGCTGAGGCCTTGGGTGCACTTTGATAATTGAATGTCATTTAAATGAAGAACAGCTATCCCTTAATACTGATATTGTTTTGATGGCTCAAGTTCATTTTGCAGAAGGGTTTACTAAATTGAATTCATGAAGAGCCTATCATTTGCTAAGAATAAGGGAAAGAAATGAGTGGAAGACCACATTTGATACTAGGTATGGACCTGTAGAGAACATGGCAAAGCCCGTTGCCATGGGTAACGCTCCAACTACACTCCAGCATCTCATCAATAATATATTCCACATAATTATTGGACAGATTTGTAATTACCAATCCTGGTGACATCTTGGTATTTTAAATTGAGATAGAGTCTCATGGACAACAATTATCCAAAGTATTGGGAAGATTGAGAGGAAATTATTTATTTGCAGAACTACAGAATTGTTTCATTGAAAGGGAGGGAGTAGTCTTTTTGGGGTTCTCACGTTTTGACTGCTGAAATTATAATGAACAGTACTAAGGTGGAGGCAGTACTGTAGTGACCCACGCCTAATACTGTAAACAAAGTACAACAGATTTTTGGCATTTTTCAAATTTTCTAGGGGATTCATTAATAGTTTATTAGAATAAATGTGTCCTTTCAACTATTTACTGAAGCCGAAAGGGAACTTTCATTGGATGTTTGGCAGGGAAAAGCTCTTGGTATGTTTAAAAAGGTCTTCACGCCTTTACCGGTTTTAGGATATCGAGATTTGATTTCATTTATATTAGAAACAAATAATTCAGCATCAGGAATTAGGGCTAAACTATCACAAAGAGATAACATTACAGATGAGTTGAATCCAGTAGCATTGCTTGCTGGAATATTGAATGCTAATTAACTGAATTTTACTAATTACGAAAGAGAACTGCTAGCTAATAAGGCTGCCTTCGACAAATTGCTGCATTACCTTGAAGGATCAGCAGGACTGGTACACGTGTGGATGGATCACACACATTTCAGATTTTGAAAGACCATGAAATGTGCCAATAATAGACTTGCACAGTGAATGCCTCTTTCCTAGATTTCAATTTGAGGTTCTAGACAGGTCTGGAAATAAACACAGCAAACCTTCTCCATTTCCAGCCACATATGCATTACACACACATATGTTCCCAGATATTGTAAAGGTGTCAGCTGTACTTATGGGCAACATGCTTAATCTCAAATTCTAGGACCTGGAGAACTAGCTAAAGAAATGGATCATAGTATGTTACCCAATGCCCCTGCAAGTTTGGTTCTTAGATTAATGGTGACAGCATCTGACTGAACATTGTCTGTACATGTCTGGATTTTTGTTCGACAAGAAGGCAATATTTTTTTCCAAGAACTGCATCCAAACATCATCCAAAGCTCTCCTCTTATAATCCGGTCATGACAACCCCATCCAAGAATAAAAATAAGAATAAGAATAAGAATAAGAATAAGAATAAGAATAAGAATAAGAATAAGAATAAGAATCAAATTGATGAATAGGATATTTTAGTGGCAGGCAATGTATAGCAAAGAGCCAATTATGTGAATTCCTGTGTGGCATACACTACAGTAAAGAATAAAAAACAGCATCAGCAGAGGCATTGTGCCTATGACCTGCACCAGACACACAATGGGATAGGCTATCTCTGGACTTCGTAGTAGAGCTAAGACCTACCAGAATCTGATGGTTTTAAAACCATCTTGGTAGTTTAGGATTATCTCATTAAATTGACTCATTTTGTCCAGTCAACCCCCATGCTAGCTTGGACCTTTATACTGGAGATAGTCAGGCAACCTGGTTTGCAAAACTCAGAGCAGCCAGATGAACTTCCTAATTATAGTCAGCAATGGCGGGAAGGATTACACAATTCATGTGACAAACCCACCAGCAGCCATTATCAGTTACTCAATCTTTCCTGGCATCTTTGAAGCCTGCACATTGTTTTACTGACCAATGTCCATCTTTTGTTGTGAAGGACTGTGCTGAATCCTTCAGTCCTTCAATCAACACGTTATTAATGCCTCGCTCGACTGTGCTGCCCTTAAGCAGGGATGGGTTAAACCTCTTTTGAAAAAGCCCACTCTGGATACTGAAGATTGTGCTAGTTATTGGCCCATGGCGAATGGACCATTTCTTCTAAAGATTCTAGACTAGGTTCCCACTTCTCAGCTTCAAAGCCATCTCAAGGAGATTGCCAATCTGGCTTTCTTCCTGATAGACGTACAGAGCTGGCATTGGAGGATGTGAACGACACCCTTGCATAAGTTATAGATACGGTCCAAGTTGGGGTGCTTATGCTCATTGACTTATCTTTGGCCTTTGATACCATTGACCACTCTCTTCTGGTACACATGGTAGAGGATGTCACTCACGTTTCTAAAATGTCTGTTGGTTGTATTCTTTCCTTTTAGCAGAAAATCTCACATTCAAATGAATGACAATTGGGCCTCCACATTACTGCACCACCAAACTATGGGTTTGGAAATAAGGTGGCAGAAAAACCTCTTACAAAATGCTGGAGGTAATTCCACCACTTTACCACCCTAAAATTGCAATTACGGTGGAATTACTGCTGGCAGAATTACTGCAGGTGGTAATTCCACCAAAATCCCAATTGAGTCATTTGTTCTCCATAAATGGTGAATAACAGCACTATACTGCCGCTTGTAATATGTCGGTAATTCTGCCGGACTGAGTAACCGCAACAGTAAACCCGTTTGGTGGTATCTCAGCGCATTTACCACTGATATACCACCAAACTCATAATGTGGTCTACATATGTCTCGGATATGGAGATAGTAAAGGGAATAGTGCCCTTTTAACATTTATTTGGAACAACTTACGTTTAGATCAAGGTGCAGTGTTCCAGAATTAAGCGGATGAGGCTCAGCTTGTGTTTTAGCTGAACAATGATTTAGAGTCTAACTTAGCCCAATAACAGCACATTTTCATCTTATTGAATCCTGGATGTCTGCGAATTGGCTTGGGCTTAACCAGGAAACAGAGATTATGAGTGTTGCCTCCTTTGAAAAAAAAATAAAAACTCTGGCTATTGCCCTCACTTTGCTTTAACAAGACATACTATACAACTCAAACTAACGCTAAACCTTTTGGGGTTATTATAGATTGTTCTTTGACTCTAAATCTGTAATAAAATTAAGTTATAAGCATGGCATCTTTCCAATTGATGACTTAAAGTCAGAACATTACTCTCAGAGACACAATGTACGATTATTACTCGGACCATTGATGGCACCTGCTTGGATTATTGCAATGCCTTGTATCCTGGGGTTGCTGCTTTCGCCTCCCAGAGAATGAAGGCTATTCAGAACTCGGGTGCACATATTGGTATTAACACTCCTCCAATGCATGCAGATATCTCTCCCATCTTGAGTAGACTACACTTCCTTCCTGTGAAAGCACAGATTGATTTTAAGGACCTAACTGTAGCTCTGTACCTCTAAGGCTCATCTCCACGTTTCATTCAAAATGGTTGGAAATGGCACTTTTCGGTGAGGTCTTTGACCTTAGCATCAAGATTAGCTATAATTGTAAATTGTTTCAGGTTCTCTAAGGGCCCCCCCGATCACTTGTGGGGGCCAAACGTTTGAAGGGGTCTGGTCCCAACACAATATAAAACTAAACCAAATAAAGAATGCATCCCTGTAGGGAAAGATACCAGGAGATTTATTGCAAGTTGAACAAGGTGTATATCAATAAAGTTTATGCACGCAGAGAACTCTGCTTCCCGGGAGAGCGCTCTGCCAAACATTACACGGTCAGCACATTATAAGAGCAAAAATCGTCATTGATGACATCATATTACTAATACACAATTCTACATTACGATTGGGTTGGGTTATCAGCACTATATAGAAGTGTAGGCGCTTACCGGGTAGGATTGGCTGTCTCTTGGGCATCACTCCCGCAGTACGTGGGTCAGCTGGGCTCGTCTTCACTGGGTGAAGGTCAAGCTCTGTTCACAAGATGCCATACTGCTAACTAATCTAAACTACAAAATGTCCATTGGCATGCAAAGAGTAATGTTCGACAAGGAGCTATTATTTAGATGGCGGGGGCTATAAAATGTGGGTCGATATATGTACATTCTAACCCATGCTTTTACGGGGGCAAGGGTACCTTTGGCCCTTGCCTCAGATGTCTTATCTTCAAGACCTTTATTTGTGATTTGCTCTCCCTGGTGCATCAAGATTCAAATGATTGAATATATGGGTGTTGGTTTTGTAGAAGGATATTTGGTCACACAGGATTGGGTATATGGTGGGCAGTTGAGAGAGGTCCGGAGGGGAAGGGTCATCCAGCAGTTACCTCAAATTGGCAGAGAGGAATGTGGGCAAAGGGTGTGTAAGCTATAACTTACAAAGGTGGGGCCCAGGGTGGCACAGGCAGGTTTGTGGAGACGAATGGGCACGCAGGCCAGAGCTTGCTCCGATCACACAAAGGGCAATGAGCTCAGAGGAAGAAAGAAGGAAACTGAGTATTTGCAACAATACATGGCCAAGCACTTCCATGAGAAATGGGTCTGAACAGATCTGCCAGGGGGAAGAGGAGAGGGTTGGCTGGGCTCATTGTGCATGGCGCTGGGCAGAGGGAGAGGTGGCTTTTGTGAAATCATGACACAGCCTAGAAAAAGATGGCGTTTTAGGGTAGCACAAAATGGAGTCTGAATGTCTCCCCGAATGGCTCTGTTTACCATCTTTTTGTAAAATGTTCTTAAATGCCAAATTATTAGAATGAAATAAACAAACGTGGGGGCGCCTGCCTCCATTTGGGTGACCACGAGATGCATATCACGTGGGAATGCCAGGGGGGTCTGAAAAGACCTTTCCTTCCTTACTCCTTTGAATTTGCACCCTGAAGACATCTGCTGCAGGAGAAATCTGGTGGCGCTTAGGAAGAAAATCAAATCCCTCTTACTTTAGTCATCCTGTAGCCTTTGTTTTGTATCTACATTGTTCTTCTACAATGTGCTTAGGGCCACATCACCTACCTATTTGCATCACCCCCCTGCATGTGTGTGTAATAACATAACGGAGTGATTCATCTTGAATTGTGCATTTCCTTGTTAACACTGACAAGCTTGTTGGTTAAGGACTCCTTACAGAGGAGGGTGACCCAGAATTGGAAGTGTGGAACATACTGAGCACCAGAATTGCAAGGAGTTATTTGCAGGATAGGCAGATATACATGGAAACTGCCCACATTTATACATGCACCCGGTTTACTTTAAATCATTGAATTTCATTAAGCTTTTATTCGACTTTCGTCATTTGCCAATAAATACATGATGCTCATCATAAAAACATTTGACAATACGAAATGTGGTATGATTTGCACACAAAAAAACAATACTATCAGTACAGCAGCAATTTTAGAAGACAAAGTATTAAAAAGACCTGGTCTTGCATATATTCCAAAACGAGTTAAGCAAATGTCACAATTCAGCTGTGGCCTATACAAGGCCTACTATAGCATTATATAATCAAGTGTTAGTCAGACCCCAATAGTTAGCCCCCGGCATGTAGGAGATGTGCAAATAACAGCTACAGTTTTATACTAAGTTATGGAAACATACAAATGTGCAATCTAGCATGCAATCCACACATGCAAGCATTTGCAAATGTACGCAATGTGGAAAGAAAAGGGGAGCCACCTTAGGCTAGACTTGTACATGGGCTCCCGAAGCTCCCATTAATCGCCCTCGGTAATTTATACAGTATGCAAGGCGATCTAGGCCGCAAAACCTTCATTAGTACGAAAGTAAAAAAAAAAATCACATTGGTAATACAAATCATACTGAACAGGAAGACCCTTGGCAGGTTTCTGTCTACCCTTTCAATGACGGAAAGACGGTGCTAACAATAGTTGATAAGATTAGTTCCCTGTTTCCATTCTCATCAGCAACCTATATCTTATACACCATGCCTGATGAATGTAGCTAGTTACACAATATACGATGTCCCAGTCATTAGATCGCCTAAACAGCGAAATTGCTTGGTTTACACATTGTACACTGTGTGCATTACACACCATTTTCAAATACCTAGATCTGGCCACTTGGTAGCCCTGACAAGAGAACAGAAAGTGGCCTATTGACTCCCTGGTTGAGTCGCACACTCAGCATAAGTCACTTCCAGTTGTCAAGCATTTACTTGAGCAACACATCAAGTTCAATACATTTATCTTAAATGTCATATTCGGCCAACGTGCCAAGGGCAGATTTACTGCATCTATGTATTTTTTTGGTCCCAGAGAGTACTTGCCAGTCAGGTATGACTCGCCCATTACTAGCCCACTATAGCCATTAAGAGGTTCGCATTCAGCTTCCTTGCGAGAGGACCTCTTTGCCAATTCTGCGCTTCCTTTTGTGATACCTAAAGGGTTATATAATATGTCACCTACGTTCTGATCAATCAGATGTGTTTAAACATGCACACACTCAGGTAAAGACATACCACCCTCATGGCTCAGAATATGTGCAACTACCTTGCGATAAGTCGCGAGTTCAGGAACTGTCCATATTCTGAGCCAGTACCAAACTGTCCGCAGGCTTGCAACCCCGTTGATCAGCCTCAGGCCCAGCTCTAAATGAAGAGGGGAAGTCAGGCATGCAGAAGGCATACCGAACAGGCAATTGAGGAAGGCGTTTTCATCTAACCGGAAATGACTACGAGCAGCACGCTCCCAAGTTTCCGCCCCATAAGAGTTGCAGATTTCACCTGTGCAGCGTAAATGTTAATCGCGGGGGTGATAGCTCTTTGCCCATGGCTAACAAAACGTTTCCAAATAGCCCCACCATATTTCCCAAGAGCAGAACAAGAGTTAACCCTTTGCAATGTCCATTAGCCCTGGTCATGAAATCTGACGCCCGGGTAACCATAAGAGCGAACCTGTTCTAAGGCAGTGCCACTCATTTTCAACGTGAGTTTAGTAAACTATTTAAACTTGGGCCGAAAGACTAGGGATTTGTTTTTACAGTATTACAAAAACTGGTGGGCGGGGCAAGCAGGTGGCAGGTGTTCGCGGCTCGTCTTGTCCCCTGATGGATTCAACACCTGCACCCTTACTCCCCCATGGGCTTTTTTATCTACAGGAAGGGGTACTGTCAGGTTTGGAGGCGGGGAGCACAAGGTCAAAATCCACACTAACTGTGTAATTGGATGATGCTGTACACTGAAATAAGAGCGGAAGATCAGAAGAAAAAGGAGCAAAGATGCAATAGCAAGAAACAACATTGCAAGTTGGTGGAAGGAGAAATATGAAGAGACAGGAAATGTGGAGAAGTATTTTCCTGGGTCCATAGGTTCAGCGAGGGATATAACATGTGGAATGGAGAGGCCACTAGGGGGCGCACGGATGACCTCATCCTCCATGTGAGCTCTGCTTACATAGGTCCCAAAAGTGGCTTGAGCCACCCACTTGTGGACCCCCTACTTCTGAAAACTGGCACGCGATTGTGGTATGAATATATCCCCCCCCCTCGGTGAAAAACAGTGAAGGATTTGCCGAGCTACAGGCTGTAGAAACGGCGACTGCTGGTGGCGGCCTGCTGTGACGGGCAGCGTGGAAAGCAAAAGTACTGTAACAATCGTAGCTGCGGAAGAGGGCTATGCTGTGAACTCAGAAGGGTAAGGGAGACATTGAAGCCATCGGAGGAGGCACAGAGCGGAGGCAGCAGTCTCTAATTGAACCCTGGTTGCAATATTCGGCATTGCAACTCCCGCGACGAGGAGAAACGCCAACACATCCCTGAAACAGTACCCCAGTGGAGCACCGACAGCGAGAAGGTAGGACCCATTGGCCCCGACGGGCTCCTGCTCTGACCTCTCCCACCTGTTTGGGCCGCTGGTCCTCCTGTACCCGCCGAATAAGCCGGTGACAACCAGGCCGAATTTTTTCACCTCGCGGCCACATATGTTACACCTCTTGATTGGAAGAGGAAGACGTTTAAGAAATAAATCAATCCGTGCAATGAGGCACATTTTACAGCACACAACATTGGGAGATAGCCTGAGATTACTGCCTGGGGCAGCCCGTACATGGAAAACGACCTGCCCACGTAATCCATGGCCCCATGAACACCTTTAGAGCCCGGACGAATTACCACAAATGGTCCTTACGGTGAGGGGAATTCAACCTGTGATCCCTCTTGACCTCCCTCTGCCTTTCCAGTCACACCAGAAGATGCAGACACCTACAAAACTTACCAGCCTCTTGGGGGCTCAAAGTTAATCAGGCACCCAACACTCCCATAACGGACTACAAGTATAAAGGGTGCCCTGCACTCAAAGCTAGGCACTGCCGGCGTGCGCCATTAAAGGGCATTAAACGACCCATAGGAGAGCCTGAAGGCCCAAATTAACTTAAGACACTAATGGCACTAACGAATAAAGGACACATTTATGGAAGCAGTCCTGGAATCACTTTGAAGCCCTCAGATTTCTAGCCCTCAGTGCATTTGAGACCACGCTGACACAGAATCCTTGCAGCACTCTTCATACCGTAAGGTGATTAAGGCACCAAGGTGATTTCTGCAGTGTATTGTTGAGATATAGCGGATAGAAGCGCACAGCAAGGCCATTTCAACATCTCAAAGAACAGTGAGGACACCCATCCCCATATAGACATCCAAAGCATATGGGCTCACAGACTTGTGTTACATGAAAATAGGACCACGGAGTCCAGTACCCAAGAAAATTAGGCCCCTTACACAACAGGGGACCTGGGCCAACGAGAATAAGATATAAGAAAGCGGTGCCTGTGTACACCACGGAATCCACCGAATGACGTACACCAAGTAGGTGCCATGCTGGGTGCTTAGTAGATATCACTACGAGAATTACCCAGAGGGTTGGGCCTCCAAAACCAGAGCCCTCCTCTGAGATCATTGATACTTTTTGCCTCCGGTAAACTGCTTCTAGTGTACAATGCTGGCCCTCGGTAGGGCCACAATTGAGGAGTACCCACCTACCCATTGCCGTGAACTGATTTGAAACCCCCAGAGACTATGTCCATCTTTCCCTCATGCTCGTAACAAATCCCCCCTCAATCAGACCACCGCTGAGTGACCCATTCCAGCATCAAGTTCAGTGTTTTGAAGGATTGGGCCCTCACAACATGAGGCGTGTTCCCTCCTAAAAACCCCGCTCCTGACTAGGGCTCACCGCAGGATGAAGGTTTATCTTGAGTTTAAAGACAACAGTGAACTCTACAAGCTGCTAGTAAACCAGAGAGCTCAGGCTGGTGTAAAAACGCCATGGAGGGATCTGACAACCTATCACGCACCGAGCCCTACACGACCAACACATGGACACTCGCCAAAAGTTGGCTAGATACTGTTAAACCCCGCACCACCCTGAAAGTCTCTGGCTCAAAATCAATGATGGCGCCATCAGAAGCGGAAGCAGCCGCAACCAAAGCTGATGTGGCAGCACTTCTCAGTGAGATGAAAATCACGAGGGCAGATATTGGGGGAAAAATTGACAAGATAACGCATAGAATTGACAAACTTGAAGAACGGCTTGATGGAGTAGAATACAATCAAACCTCCCTCGATACTCTGGAATCCCAAATGGACCAAAGGCTTGCAGAAATAGAAGCTAGCGAAGAGGAGTTACGCCTGAAGATGGACGATTTGGAAAATCGTGAAAGGCAAAACAACCTGCGGATCTTCGGCATACCGAGCCGAGAAGCAGAGACCAAACAGGACTTGAACAAGACTCTCCACACAATTCTGAAAACCCTATTCGATGATGACACGGTGGATGAACCAAAGATTAACCACATACACAGGGCAGGGGGAGCACCAAGTGGACCGAAGACAGTCCTGGGGCAGTTCCATAATTACGCTGATAGAGCAAGAATTCTTGACAAGGCCAAGCACACCTCGCAACTACTTCTTGACACAGCAAGAGTGACAATTTTTCAAGATCTATCCTCGCTCACCCTTGCCATGCGGAGAATATGCATGCCCCTAACCAAATGGCTTAAAGAAAACGGTACCGGGTACCATTTCTCCCTCACGTTTGAATGGGAGGGAAATACTGTTCGATTGAAAACTGAGAACGACATAAGGACCTGCAAATCGAACTTATTGGGCAATCAGGCCAATGAACAGAACATGGAAGAATGACGTGAAGAGGACCGACAATGGAGTATGCAAGGACTGAGACAAAAGAAAATCCCGGGATCCAGGAAATATAGGAGGTTGAATGCCTCATCGGGTGCGGAACTCGAATGGATATAGACACCAGACAGCACTGAACAGTGGATACGTAAGTTCTAAGGGTGACTGGTGTCATGAGAAGGGTCGCCATCAAGAGATGTAATAGACCTAAAATGGCGCTGATAACTCAACATACACCAATGGATGATCTCCACAGAGGTTGCCTGACTCTGCAGGGGGGACCCCAAAGGTAAAGGAGAAGGGCTAATAACAGACTTGACACAGACGCCCCTGGTTAAATGTTTGGGTGCAGGGGAGGACCACTTTGAAACAATGAAAAGGTTTAATTTGTCCTGTGATCAGGGGGGAGGAGGGACAGGGGGGCTCATTGTTTGATGGGAAACTCTAAGATGGGACCGTGGGTTGCACGATCCTCACTGGTGGTCCGGGACTGGCTAGGTGAAAATAACCCAGCTAGGTTGGACGACGCAGGGGGGAGAGGGGTTGAGGGGAAGGGATTGGACAGAGTCAAGGTTATTCCAAATTATGTTTAAGGAAGCAGAGAATCTATTAGGCGAGGGCTGTATTTGGCCACCACACAAACAGAATAGACGGAGAAGTGGAATCTTCATCTACTAGACCCGGGTTGCTCAGGGCTGGCACACTCAATGTGAAAGGATTGAATTCACCCAATAAAAGATCCTTAGTATGTAGGGAATTTAAGAGAGCCCACCTGGATGTGCTTTTCCTTCAAGAGACGAAGTATATACAGGGGGAAGAATGTAAAGTCTTGTACTCCAGGGTGGGTTCTGAATATTGGAGCTCTGGTCCCCTGCGGAAGGCAGGAGTAGGCATACTTGTGAGGAAGGGACTCAATTTTGATATCACTAAGGTATGGGCTGACATGGAAGGGAGGGCTATAGTACTGGTTGGCAGGATATACAATATCACCCTCACCCTTGCTACACTCTACTCCCCCAACGTGGGTCAATCCCACTTCCGACAACGCACAGTCCCAAAAATAATGCTTGAGGCCGTGGGGCATGTCATCCTAGGGGGGAATTTTAATTTGTGGACAGATCCTATCCTGGACAGACGGGCTGGCAACCCAGAAGCAGGAGCGCCGACGGATGGGGGTCATGCAGATGTGGTTGAAATGACGCAAGTGTATGTTTTACAAGACCTCTGGCAAAATTCCCACCCCAACGAAACAGGGTTCACGTTTTACTCGGCTCCGCATTCGACTGTTACTAGGATAGACTACCTGTATCTTTCAAAGGATATGAGCGAGGTCGTAAATAGCTTTGAAATTGTACCAATTTCATGGTCAAATCATGACCTGGTCATGGTTTATAAGAGCCTAAACCCTACCACATAAGAATCCAAAGTGGCGTTGTAATGAATCACTGCGGAAGGACCCAATGTTCCGAACTGAGATGGCACATGAGATTGAGGAATACTTTAAAACAAACGACACAGGAGAGGCATCCAAGAGAATGGTGTGGGAGGTGGGGAAGGTAACATGGAGAGGTATCTTGATTAAAGAAAGGGCTGAGAAAAAGAGAGAGAGGATCATAATAGAGAATAGACTGAGGAAGGAGATTACCCAGTTATATACAGCAGCACAGAACTCCAACGACGGAAGGCCAGAAAGAGTTGCTGAAACAGTGCAGAAAAGGGAGGAACTCCGACGCCTAGAAGAGAGACTGGTGATACGTAAACTACACTTTCTCAAACAGAAGCATTATGAAAAGGGCGATGATGCAGTCGCATTGTTGGCGGCAGGCTGCGGGGACAGCGAGCAGAGAGGTGGGTTGCCGCCATTGAAGGAGGGGGTGATGCTCAGACAACGGATCTGGTAGGGATCCCCAAAGCTTTTGCAACATTCTATGAACGCCTATATACATCAGAAATGGTGCTGGAGGGAACAGTGCTAGACCAATATATGCAGGGAGTCGAAATGCCGAAACTCCGTCAGGACAAGGTGGAAAAGATGGAGTCACCAATTACTGAACTGGAGGAGGCACTGGGGATCTGCCCACTACCGGTCTTCCCTTTCTTAAAACTTAAGGGCACTCTCACAAGAAAAGAATGACGTGATAAAATACAGAGGGACCTCACCCCATTTGAGAAGTTACTTGATAAAATGTCTGAGACCAGAGGTACGATTTCGAACGTGTACAGGGTACTCTTAGATGCTGAAAAGAGTTCAACTCCTAACTTAAAACATAGGTGGGAGCGAGATATCGGCACAGAGTTGGACGCAGAAGTATGGGCAAACATATGAAAAGGAGCCTCACAAGTATCTATTGCGGCAAAATATATATTACATGACATCAAACTGCTTCATAGATGGCAGTATGATCCTTATAGACTGTCAAAAATGTTTCAAACAGTGAGCCTGTTGTGCTGGTGTCAATGTGGGGAGAGGGCCAACTACTGATACATGTGGTGGGGATGTCCCTGTGTTCAGATGTATTGGAATTAGGTCCTTGGTTGAATCAAACAGTTGGATGGGATCCCCCTTGAGGCTACACCCCTCGTAATACTGTTTAGCCTGGATGAATGCAAAGGTGAAGTGAACAAAAAAATTGAATTGCAGCCCCTCTGCTTCTTGCTGCAAGGGCGTGAGAGAGTGAATTGGTGTTGCGGCAAACATTTACACAATGGAGAAAATCACTACAGCCCTCCACGGGAGAGCAACCGAAAATGAGTTGATGTGGAACGATTTTGTAAATGAATATGTGCCTAATCCCTCGTGTGGCACAATACAGTAGAAATGACGGTTGATCTAACAATAAATGCTGCAATACATGCTCTACAAATTGTGTGTGCCTGGGTAAACTAGGGATAGATGGTTATCTGTCCCACTGCCGCTCAACCTGGACTCTGGACTAAGATAACACAGAAGATGTACCTTATACAACGTACATATGCATCTAAAACATATGTGGACTTAAGAGAAGACACTCTGTTCTGGGGTGTGGGGGGAGGGACTAAAAGAAATACAAGTTAATGGTTAAGGGTACGGTTCACTTGGGGGAAGGAGGGACAAACACAATGTAATATGTTCTAATATGTTCCAATTTATACCTTTATCTTATTTACCTTGTTTGATAAAACTTAATAAAACCAGAATTTGATAAATAAAAAATTAACGCTGGAAGGAGATTATCCTCTGCTAAAAAAGGTTTTGATCTGTGGAAGCTGCTTAGTTTTTGTCTGCATCCAAAGCTCAGCTCTTGCTTCTCCCCTTCGCTATAATGGTAATGGCACCCCATGTTCTACTCTATATCTCTACTTCTCCTCCACCCCCCTTTCATGTAACCTTGTCATATTTCCTTTTCTTTGTCTCTTCTGGGGCATCTCTGTTATTTCAATCCATTGTAGGTATCCAGTGCAGACCAGCAGCCTCTCAAAAGCACCCTGCACCACCTAATCTATCACATGCCGCATGTCGTGGTCCTGCACTGGGTCTCCTCTTTTGGTTTAGATTTCAGTGGCCAAGCACTTGCTTGTCACGGCCTGTGACACTGAACATGCTCTGTATAGGTACTCTTTCAGTCCACTGGTTACAGCAGATCACTTTTCTCTACCTCACCCTCTGTGCTTCTGGAATGGCATTCCCCACAGAGCTTGTCTCATTTCCCTTTCCCTCATGAACCCACCAGACACCAACGCCTTCTGCTGAGGGTCTTAGGGCTATTCTTACTCTTTTGGATATGGCACTCTATGGATTCCTCTTTTCCGTAAGCTTTTTCTACTTCTGCTAGAGGGTCTTTTAAAGATTGTCCACAATACCTTAACCTGTGCTGAGGCACTGAAGACCGAACATCATGGGCCTACTGGGGTCAAGTGGCCAAAAGAATCATAGAATCAAGCAAATATGACTTAGCTCTTGAAGCACTGTATGGATACATTACAACAAACTATTAGTGGATAGATGTTTTTTGGTATCCTTTGTCTTGGTTTGGTCCAACCCTAATTCCCCCCAAACAAACATAATTTGAGAGATATAATGTAAATTTGTTTTGTCATCCACATTCTGTGGCTGGACTTTGTAAAAGACAAATTGTCAAAACTAGCATGTGAATTTGTTTGATATGTACAACATTCCTCATTCCCATTGAGCCCCCATAGGGCTCAATGGGAATGGGGAAGGAGCTAATAACGGGCCAGTTATTAGCTCCATGATCCCTTAACGGGTCCCGCTAAGGCTGGCTGGTAAAACCAGCCGGTCCTGGTGGGACCTGCTAAGGGACCTCGGAATGCAGCGGTAGGGGTTAACGGCACCGACATCCTTATCGGTGCCGTTAACCCCTTACTGCCGCACTCAGAATGAGGCCCCGGTTGGACGGTCTCCATGACAACGTCTTTTACAGACCGCATTGGACGGTCTCCATGACAGAGTCTTCTGTGCCGCTTGCGGTGTGCTCTCTTCCCACTAGCAGTTATTAATCTGCAGGTAAGCCTGTCCATAATGGCATCTTGACCTCTTTGGAATTTTGTTTGTCTAGAGAGCTAAATATAGATCCTTCTTTTAAGTGATTTTGCCCTTTCTCCTTTTTTCAAACAGCACGTGTAAACCATGTACCACGCGTTACACAAATCTAAGAGTGAAATATAGATCCAGATGCATTACACGCATCTGGCACAAGTTATTGTGCATGGCATTTCAGTTGATTTCTTAGAAGTTACCTTAGATGTGGTTCAATAAAATTTGCGGAGTTGACCTGTAGTTACTTGAAGGTACATTTGATGTAATATTTAGCAATACTTGATATGATTTGGACATTAGGCTTTTCTCCTTACATCCCCTTTATTCCCCGACAGGGACTCGTACTTGAGACATCCTTCGAGACTCTCAATTTGTGAGACGCTTTGTGCCAACACTTATTTCTGCCTGGAGTGACCAGCGTTTGACTGACAAGTCCAGTAATTTTTTGAATCAGGGTGAGTCCCCTTATATCCATCTATCACATGCTGGGTCTTGCTTATCGTCTATTCTTACCTAGATTGAGTGTTTTAAATGTAATTTCTTTCCCGCTAGGTCCTGATTTTTATCATATCTGCCTCAAATATTAGGCCATTGGTTAAGGAACAGTGCTAACTCTTGAGCCTACTTGATACTCTGGGACATCATCCCGGATTTTGCTCTTTACAATTATACGCGTGTTTTTCATACATAGGTGAGTAACTATTAGATGCATTAGTCTGCTCCCTTATTCGTTCCATGGGGGACCTTTGACACTTGTGGTTGCACTGTCATGTGAACTACTCTTACACATTAGAATGATTAGACCCTACCATAGATGCAGCATTTTAATCACTTGATAATATGCTCACTGCACGATGGTTTCAAACTTATCAAATTGAGATCACATAAAACTATCCATAATCTAATGTATGCTTTTTGGCTTACCTTTCAACCGGACCATTAAGATTTATTTATGAATCCAATTGAACAATGAGGGCTTTGGCATGTTAAAACAATTTTCAAAAACGATATAATGATCACGGTTTGGCTCTATTTATATGTCATTGATGAATGTACCGCAATGATACTCACGGTTAATTAAAATGAATTACCCACCATGTATTCTCGCCATGTAAACCCTTTGCTGCAATGGATAAATCCTTTATTGGAATGAGGTTGCTGTTGGCCCTTGTATATGAACCATTATCCAACACATCTAATTGACATGTAATAATCTGTATATGAGCCAGATTATTAGACCTCTTTTGATAACATAAAACCTCTTGTTCCCTTTTCTTTTCAACAGTATCTACCATCAACTATCAAAAGTTCAATCTAGGCTTCTGATGAAGAGGGATCTCCCTTGAAACGGGTAAAGTCACTTTTTATTGAACTGGAGGAATGTGTTTTTGCTTGTTGTCACAGTTTCTTTATATGTGATTAAAAATACTTGTGTATTTTATACAGTCTGTGTTCTTAGAATATTCTTTCGATTTCCATATTTGTAACATTTCGTAGTGAATTCAGATGTATACCTTTGTGAATTCTTAGCTATGATTAATTACCACCTTTCAGGTGGATTATAGACAGTGTGCAAGGGACGGGAGGGTTCCTACTTTTGGATCCTCTTCTTTATCTCTAGTAAATGTACCCGGCCTACCCCAATGGCACGAGGACGCCTAGGCACTATCAGCAAGCGTCTCTAGTCCTGGTGCGCAGTAATATAAAGAATGCTGGCAGATGAATTATAAATGAATTGGTAAATTTCTTTAGAGACAAAGCAGTTGCAGGTAATCAAGTTCAAGGGAAATGTCAATATCAAACCATGTAATGAAATGGGTATGGCAACGTGCAGGCCACAACGAGTTTCAGGGAGCAGGTCTGTGAACATGCGTGCAACGAAAAGGTCCAGGGAGCAGGCAGTAGCAATCCGTATCACAAAGCAAAGTCTGTCAACATGTGGGCACAATCAGTTATAGCGAGGTGGCAACTCAATCCGTTTGGAAAACAGGGTCGGGCGTCGGGTGGACAATGCAGAGCAGAATATGAGAGAAAGGAGAAGCCAGCTGCGGTCCAAAACAAGAGCCGGGAAGGACGCAGCAAGTTCTTAGTGAGAGGGGCAGAGGAGCTGGGTCACGGAACAGGGCATCAAGGAAACGACAGGATGTAGCAAGGCAAGGACTAAGAGGGCTAAATGTATGCAAGGAACAAGCATCTTGCAACTTCAATCAGAAGCGCCCATTCGTAGTGGGCACGGCTTTACATAACGTGAAAAGCGTCTGTGTGTGACATGACCCACAGCCGGTATTCCACTTCTGGGTGCATGACTAGCTCACCTCCGCGTTCCCTGTCTCCATGGCAACAGGTAACGAGACAGAAACGGAGCGTGCCGCCGGAGAGTGGATGCCTTATGTGAAACAGACAGTTTTGCTTTAGAGAGTGAACCTTGTGCCCGATTCCTGACACCCCTGGCAAGACCAGCAAAGCTTCCCCAGACCTACAAATCCTTCAGTATCGATAGCTACACCATCCCTGTTGCCTCCCTTTCAAAACCCTTTGCGTCTATCTTGATTCCACCCTCAACATGACACGCCAAACCAACCACATTGCTTCTACCTCAGGCTACTCCACCAAGCTCATCACTGCCAGTAGACCCTTCCTGTCACCAAAAAACTGGCTTGCAGTTGCTCGAGCACTCATCTGCTCAAAACTTGACTGCTGCAATGCTCTTTTTTGTGGCGCATCCTCCAGAAATCTGTGCAAACTTAAATTGGTCCAAAATAACGCTCTGGGAGCTGCGCTTTACATTGGAAAGAGGGGCCACATATCTGAAGCCAGGAGATCTGTTTGTTGGCTTTCAGTCAAGGATAGAATCAACTTCAAGATCTTACCCATCATGGACTACTGTCTCCCCAACAACGCCCCTTCCTACCTGGGAACAAAAATCACCAGACGCACAATAATAAGACCACAATGCATTGCCTACAAATACTGCCTCGTCATTCCCAGATTCAATCAGAAAAGGGGGGGGCAGCTTCCCAGTGAGTGCCCCTGCACTCTGGAGTAAGCTCCCTGTCCACCTGCGTAATGAACCATCCTATGACATTCTCAGAAAGATGCTCAAAACCTACCTCTTCAACTAAGACTGCCCTCCCTCACCCTGTGACCATTCCATGTTCTCCTCTTCTTCCTCTGCTATGATGTCTGATTGGTTCCATGTAATAATGTCACTGTGAAAAAGTCATCATATTTTGGAAACTTTTTCCTGGCTACCAAAAATCTTTCCCCAAACATACTAGGAGTATAATTACATATTATTGCCTCCAATCCTAGAATATTTGGGGAAAGCGTTTGATAGCCTGGAGGGTGCATGATTATTGCATTTTTTTAAAAAGTCACCAACCTGATGACTTTTTTTCACAGCAACATTATTACCTGATACTGTATGATTGTAACCAGTGCCTATATGCCTTTGAGCTTGGTGCGCCTATATACATGTCAAAATAAAATAAAGAAAGAAAATAAATACCTTCAATGTCCTTCTTAGAGACCTCAATCTGCTAGCACCCCATGTGATTGCAAAAATAAAAGACTTAAATATTTACCATCGACAGCCTCAACATCACACTGCATATCTGTGGGTCAACCAACAAGAGAGGCATCACTCTTGACCAGGAATTCAACACTCCAACCTATATAACTAGAAAGGACTGGTCAGATGGCCATAAGAATCAAGCTTCTGCACTCTCAGCCTGCGATCATGACATCTCGATGCATCTTTAAAAACATCATCTTGGATTCTATGAACACATCCTGTATCAACTCTTGCCCCCATCATTCAATGTCAAAAACGGTTTATAGTGAAAAAACCGAATCACAAAATCTCGAAAACAAAAATATCGAATCCAAAATCTCGAAAACAAAAATCTCTAATTTTTTTTTTAATACGTTTTTATTTTGAAATGGGGGGGTTCCCCCCGACCCCCCTTTTTTCTTTTTTTTTTTTATTTTACCCTTTTTTTATACTTACCTGAACCCACAAATACATATAAATAAATAAATAAATAATTCAAGATTTTTTTTTCTTCGAGATTTTGGTTTCGATATTTTTGTTATTCGAGATTTTGTTTTCAGTTTTTTGACCGACTACCGTCAAAAACCTGTTGAAGAAGCGCAACTGCCGGCTGGCTGACACCGCAAACGTTCCCGCACCAATGACAGAAACTCCAACGGAAATGAGCTGCATTCCTTGGTTACATGTGATCTCACAAACATCTAATGTACCAAATGCAAGCAATAAAACACCTTAAAAACGTCAAGATAGGAACACCTCAGGAGACAGAAATAATTATTTGCAACCAAACAATCCTCAGCAACTATCACAGAAGCCTCCATTAAGAGCACAGCTATTTAACGAGTAAACTACTGCACCATCCGTATAGCAGTTCGCACAATACCTGAGACAAAGGTCAATGCAATACAATCAGGAACATAATCACAGAAAACATCTAAAAGATTGTACACCCTGTCAGTGACATCCAATGCACCAGATACATCCCCAGCATCCTACCACGTTGTGTCCTAAGATCACCAAAACTCAGGACCATCAGTTTGCGGGAATCATAAACATCGTTGAAACCTTCAAGTCCACCTGCCACGAGGCAACACCTTGCTAGCCCTCATCATGTAAAATATCCCAGTAATCAAATACATTCTCATTTTACATTATTAAAGCTTCATTCACTTCGGTCATCTTCCCAGATGCATTGGAAAATGTCTAGCTCACCCTGTTGATAAAGATTCCTACGCTCTATGCTTGCAAACCAGTGAATGACCACCCCATCAACTACCTTTCCTTAAATGGAAACATCATTGAGAATATTACTATCCTCCAACTGCAGGAAAACCAATAGATTCCTATGGAATATGCCTGATAATAACACCTGGCAAAAACAGTCAGATTCCACAGGATTCCTTGGTAAAGGTCTCCCGGAATCCTTCATTGTTGGAGGCGTTTCCACATTTCCACAAACATAGTGGACAGCATTCAAATAAAGTAAACTTTGACTAGTTCAGTTAACAGTTTGAGGAACGTGCGCCCCAAGCAGGTGGAAAGCCAAATGCATTATACAGGTGGACCTGGAAGAGCAGGCAGACACGCTAAGTCATCTCTGCTCTCCAATTCCGCCTGTGAAATCAAAGAAAATCCTTCATATTGGTAAAAACGGTGGTAACGTTGGTATTGCCACATTTACTATAATGTTTACTGATCGCAGGACCTTCGGGGGTGCATCACTGCAATTAGGCCAGTCAGACTCCAGGCAACTCGTAGAAATGTTCACAGCAAACAATCCCTCCGCTCTACCACTGGAAAATCAATGGTCCTCCAAAACAACGAGTGGATGAAAAACTATGAGGACCAATGATATCGCCGCCTCTTGTGCTCTGATTCCAACATATAAATCCACATTTAAACAGCATGCTCATACACAGAGCAGATTTCAAATACTTTTAACACGAAAGGGCCTTCGGCTAGATTGCTGGTCAGCTGGGTAGTCCATGATATTCAAGAAGAGGCCCTAAACCAAACCAATTGTGTCCTTCCTCTCCAGGCCGCAGTCTGTCGTTCAGTTTTCAGTGCTACATCCTGGTTCATTCTTCATCCTTTGGCTAACTGATGTTGGGCCAAAAGCAGTCTCATCTGTGAAGATGTAGTGCTTCATTTCTCTTCTGTGCAGTCCAGCAGGCACATATTAACTTACACTGTTCAAGGCAGACCCTGAGACCTCTGACAGACATTTGGGAGTTTCCCCCGGTAAGATGCCACCACCAGACCCTTTCACTGCATGTGTTTCAATGTTGCTACTACAGCCTTACTTTGGGGACAATTCCTGCTAATCCAATTACTAATGATATATCTCATTTGAGGAGCAATACAGGTCAGCTGAAGAAATGGCAATTGTATCAATTTAAAACAAGCATCCCTGGATAATACATATTTCACAGCTTCAACCTTTTTTTTAAGAATCTCAAGCTGGGCACCATAATCAGATTCCCCCTTATTTCTAATCTCAAGCACCCTGGTTTCAGTGTTATGTGTACTGGGGTCACTCCCTGTAGGAGTCCTGCGTCATGTGGGTTAGTCGTCCACATGGAGGCGCAAATGCTGTATAGTGTTGAAATGTGACTACCGGTGTATGCATGCCCCCGGAAAACAATGGCAATATTCGGTACTGTGATTAAGTCCTCTGCTTGTGCCTTGGAGAGGGCGGAGTGGCCATCGGGCCAGGTGCTGTCCCCTACTACATGATGCTGTTCTGGGGCAAGTGTGCTGAGCATCCCATGGTCGAGCCCACCAGGTCCCAGTCTTGTAACATGGAATAATAATATGCCTCTGTCCCTTTAAACGATGGCCCAGAATAATTCTAACATAAGCCACAACATTGGGAGCTCTTCTTCCTCCCAGTGTGCACAGCAACATGTGCAGTGAGTACCCCGTGCCTGCTGCACTAATAGTTCAGTAGATACGTTGCAACAATGTTTTAAGAATTTTGAAATCGACTTTAGGAATATCATAGGTGCACTCTGCAACATAGACAGTACTGTCACTGTCTCATGGATTCGTTACCAGGTGATCAAGTAGCAGGAAAAGTCTGGAGAGATGAGCATGGGATAACGTCTGCCTGGCCTTCCTTATTTACACTAGATCAAACGTACAGATAGGTTGAAGCATAGTTGTAGAGCCAATGCCCAGAGTACAACCACTCTCCTGTCATCTATCCAATTGCCGGACCATAATGCAAAGGCAATTCATGTATCCATACCCGGTACAGGGACTACGGCGTTGGAGTACTACTGACGCACCAGTAAATGAAGCGAGATCACCAAACGGCCGCCATACCCACTTCTTACTGAATATTTATCTATCATTTAATACCACCTTTCATTCCCTTTATATTTTAGGAAATGAAAATATGTATAACAGTATTGGAAACAAAGGTATTTTTTCCTCATGTTACATACGTAACTCACACTCTACAGTTACAGGAGGCTCTCAGCTGAACATAGCTATATGAAACATCAGCAGTGACCACCGAATCCATCCATACTGGCACATGTATCCCAACCGAGATCACAGGGTGACGCATTGAGGAACATTAATGTATTTCTTACACAACGGTACACACCGTAGGTCTCAGAGAGCTGAAACAGCAGAAGACATTATTGACTCTCCTTGATCCCAACTACAGGGGAAGGTGACCCAAGGCACTGCTACAACCTGCCAATGTTACAGCCATGTAATCAGCGATGTGCCTGTGCGTCCACTTGTCCGTAGTGAAGTGAACATTCACACTATATGTGTTCTTCAAGGCCTGTCTCACTGCAAGCACTACTGCACTACTGCATAATACAGATTAAGTTTAACTGTGAATCTGACAGTGGGCATCACCATTTACCATTAGTTCTCTGAAACCTTTGTTTTAACAAAGTAGTATTGCAGAAGATGTATTGCCAACATGATCACCAGTTTAGCATTGAGCATCTGTACTCACGAATGGTTACAATTCATTTTCTGACTGCACTCAAAAGACCCACTGCTGCTGGGCTGGGTCGGAGACATTGTTCCCCTGCTGCTGCTTCGTGTTTGGGTACTGGTGATGGACCTGGCAGGCAGACTACTTTGCTGCAGGTTTAACACAGGCCAAGGGGATTGCTCAGGGGCAATGTGCTTGTCTTGGAAGCAATACAAACGAGAGCAACACAGGGTTGAATCTTGGTCCTGCCATTATAGTCTGCTCCCTAGTATTAAGCGCTTTATGAAAGATGTATTAATTGACACACCTTCAAGAGCTGGGTTCACCATGAGAGGCAGCGCCAGGATGTTTCTCAGTCTTTCTTCTACTCTTGGGGGTATTAAATGTAATATGCTGGTCCCACTCTTGTGTATGATGTCACTTCATATGCCCCCAGCATTGATGATTTGCCCGGATGTGTCTATGCCTTCTCACGTGACATACATATTCTGCACCGTGTGCAGGGGGCAACATGCTGCTCTTTTTCATGTGCAAAGAAATGTGACACCATGGATATACACTGTGGACTCACAGTAAGTGTCATTGGCTGTTGAGCAAAATCAGAAGAAGAGGAAACATGGCAGTCCTCAAGGCACAAACGTGCAAGAGTTGGTAGTAGTTACTGTGATGGAATGGTAGGTGCTGTCATTCATTGATATACACCACCCTCAACACAGGATTTTTTAGGTGTTGCAAAGCGAGTGTGGGTAGGACAAGTGCTTTGTGCTGTTATTTCTACACTATAAGCTTGTACCTGGGTTACAGCCATAGTAGGTAACCTTGCAGGCTGTGTTTGTTCCTCCAAATCCCACTCTGTGCAAATAATGGGTTTGGACAGAGTATTAGTTCTTGTAGACATAAACACTTCTCACAGTGTTCACTAATGATACAGGGGTGCAGTCAATGTCCTGGTCATCATCATCAACTTCATCAGTATCACCATTGTCATCATCAAAATCATAAGTGAAACGACTGGAAGGGGCGGTAGATGCAGTGGGTTGCTAGGATGAGAAACATACTGCTCTGGGATAGTTGGGCATGGCTCTGCTACCCCTGACCTACTGCAGAGAGTTGAAAATCCAAAGACCCAACAAGAATATCTGCTCCATCAACCACATAGTCAGTGGTTTTCTGTTCAGCTCGCACCTGAACAGACCCCTGCAGAACTTGGATGCATTCGCTCACCTAATACAACAGAGGATCATGGGATTAATCCCCACTTGTGCAAAACTCTGATCTTATTGAACCTGGGTTTCAACTGACTGCACCGTGGTAGAAATAGCTGATCCATAGATGACATTGGAAGGACTAGGTGCCACCACCACAAACAGAGTTTGAATGCTTTCCATGCTTGTTGGAGCAGTGTTGGATGAACAACTTGTGGTAAGTGATTGATGTTGTACTACCCACCTACCCAAGATACGTGCATCCTCAGCAACTGCAGCAGCTACTGTTTCGGCAGGGAAACATGCAACATTAACACTGCACCTCCTCCCACCATGGCATGTATGGCCTTTGTCTCTGGGGAGATATTGATTGAAGTGCTTTTGAGGTAAAACACCATAGACACTGACATTCCATTTATCAGAATTAGGTAGTGTTGTATGCACACACCTGTGATCACAACCACCAGCACAACAACCTCAAACAATGTTTCCAGCACTTCCAAAATGTTATCTACACCCAAAACAATTAATTTGCTTGTTTTCTGTGTGGGTGCACCATCCATTCAAACAATTCCTCCTCTGGCCTACTTCTCAGCATGCCCAAGCCAGGAGTGTATTGTGTCACACAGCCAAACAACCTACCACTAATTGCCGCCTGCCTCCAACAATTTTGTTGATCCCCAAGAATGTTCTCTTCCTCCAAAACAATTCAACTGATTGGATTATGTGTGAGTGTGCTGCTGGTTCAAACAAGCCAGCAGAGCGCAAATTCATCTTCTGGTCCACTGCTGTGTGCTAAAGCAGGTGGATTGTTGTGTCCAACAGCTAATCAACCTGCTGCTAATTTCTAACCACCTCCATCAGTTTTTCCAGCACCCCAAATTGTTCTCTTCTCCCAAAACAATTCAATTGCTTGCTTTGTGTGTGAGTGTGTCCCTTCAAACAAGTTGTCCTATTGCAAAGTCCTCACCCAGCCAACTTCTCACAGGGCGCTCAGACAGATGGTGTGTTACATCACAGAACCAATCAATCTGACAGTAATTGCCCACCACCTTCAAAAGATTTTCCAACACCCTCAAAATGTTCACTTCCCCAAAACAATGTTACTGCTTGATTTGTGCGTTATTTGTGTCTGTTCAAACAATTTGGCTCAGTGTGACTTCTTACGGTTTATGTTGATTATTGCAGATCCATTTGCCTGCAGGAGAATTGGTCGACTTTATTTTTTTGACTGCTTCATTTTGCTGCCTATTTAAGCAGGGGAGGACCCCCCGCATCTCTCCCTTAGTGCCCCTACATTAATTACTTCCCTAAACCCACCCTCACATATATATGCAGTATAAATCCGAGAACAACTATCTTACAACCAAATTGGTCATGTAGTAATCTAAAATTCCCCTTACTATTTCTACTGCTCACACTGTGCTCAAGTATGTTGTGTGTTGCGCCAGAATCGCCAAGCAACCTGTTACTAATTTCCCGCTGCCTCAAACAAATTTTCTGCTGCTGCCAAAATGTTCTCTTCTGCCAAAACAATTCAACTGCTTCTTTTGTGCGTGTTTGCACTCATTCCAAGAATCTGTTCCAGCAAAAATTCCTTCTGCAGCCTGGTGATCAATGTGCTCAAGCAGGCTGTGTGTTGCATCACATAGAAAATCTACCTGCCACCAAAGCCCACCACCTACGATCACCACCGCAATAATTTTTAAAGCACCTCCAAATGTTATTCTATCACCCCATAGATGTTGCAAGTACATTCAATTCAACTGCTTCTATGTGAGTGTTTTTGATCAAGCTGCCCTGTAGTATATATGAAAAGTAAATTGCTGAGGTGCCAGTCATTGAAATCTTTCCACAAACATCTCAAAGGTTAGCCTACCTTTCTGTGGAATACACATTGTGTTACATCCCACTACCAGCGATGGTCGCTGTGGCACCGTGGTGGGCATTGTAATTCATTACTTTTTGCCTCCCCAAAGATGGCGGTGGAATTCCCCTGTCGTGCTGTGGTAGGAAGTGCAGCCTTTGCAAGCACGTTTCCGACGCCGGAGAGAAGTCACGTGACACAATATAGCAGTCGCATAATAGCAACTCAACGCGTCGCTACTCTTCAGAAAGACGCTCCGTGAGTGTGCGAATTCTAAGGAATTCTTCCTCTGCTTATTTCTGCCTTCTAACCTCTTATTTCTTGATTTATAACAAACAAATCATTATCAGCACTCCCCATTTACTGCCCAGAACCTGTCATCAGGAATTTCACTATCTCTCATCAAGATTCTTTCCTCTCTTCCCGGGGACGAGTCTTTCCCTGACTGCCTCAGAAACGCTCCTGCCCTAAACCGGTCGATTTTGCTAGGTAGTAGATTTATGTCTATTCTGTTGCTTGCCTTGACTTCCAGAATCTTTACTAACCCATCTTACCTTTCGGCAGCACCAGGTCCGTTTCCTGGCCAGCCCGCAGTCAAGGCTACGCATATCCTTGCTGTATGCTCATTCAAGTCCCTCTAGTAGGTGGCAATTTGGTTCCTCCTCCTCTAATCTCTTACAGTCTTAGCTCTCATCTTACCGGTTTCTCTCTCCGCTCAACAGTTCAAGGATTCCTTCAAATTCCCTGAAGCTGATCCTGTTACAAACATTGATAAACCAGCTTCCATCCTTTAGGTAAGAGGTTCCTATTCTCGATTCAGACTTTCTATCTCTTGCTTACTTTGAATATAACCTTTCTTTTTCTTATCACTTACCTTGTAGTGGGCGGTTCCGTCCATCAACGATCTTCCAATCCATCTGGATACCGCTTTCAAACTGCCATTCGAGTCCAGCTCTAGAACCCGAAGACCCTCAAAACCTTTGATGAGCGACATCCTTTCCGGAGCAGAGTTTTCTTCCCCAGAATGTTTCCTTGGGAGTCCTTCCCCCTCCTTTTTACTAAGGAGGGAGGGTGGAAGAATTTTCAGGGGAAGTCTCATTGTCTTCACTCAGGGTCATCAAGGCAGGTTAGTGAATATCTGCCTTTGTTTTTGGTATCACTGTCTAATTACCTGTTTACTTACAGAATTGTAATACATTGCTTTTAAGTGGTGTTTGCAATATGTATATATCTTTATACATATTCAGTAAAAAAAAACTTTGTTAAAGGGACGTTATGGTTAAGTTGCGCTACTGAAAACCTATGAAATTCAGTAAAAAAAACTTTGTTAAAGGGACATTATGGTTCCAAGTAAAACCGGAAAAAACCCTTGAAATTCCCCAGTTATGGTAAGCTAAGCAACCATAGCTCGCACCACCACCGTGCATTGCTAAGACTAACACCCAGGACATCAAAGATGACATCACAAATGTCATTGATGACACCACTGATGATATCACATGTCTGACTCACTGTTTTTTCCTTTAGTGATATATCTTAGACAGTAATAGTTAGGAACAAAGAAATCAAAAAGTAGTATATTTGTAGATGTATACTTCAAATATGTTCTTACAATAATTCACTTAGGGTACACTCACAGCATATGAAACATATACATTGGAAAAATACACACTTAAAAGATAGCAATGTTTTCTGCGTATGAAGACAATAAGTAAGGTTATCAACACATTCTTATTGTTCTGCTGTTTATTTATTACTGTACTTTCTCTCGATGTGCTCATATTTGTATTTGCATTACTTTCTTTAGGGTGCAGTCACATCATGTGATTTTTGTACACAGGGAAGTAGTTGGTTTGAAGCAGAGCAATCCTTTCTATGCATTAAGATAATCTGTTAGGTTGTGAACACTTTCTGCTTCTACTGCTGCCTTTTTGCGTACTTCACTTTCTCTATATATATACATATATATTTGTATGTGTTGTGTCTTTATGTTTTGTATATAATAATGAAATTATGTAGTAAGTGTTTTTTTTTAGCTACGTATTACATGTTGCACAGTACATAAAACTGTAATAATAAAGCATTTATCATTTCACTATTCAACATGGGAAGATCATGAATATTGCACCTCTATCATGTATGCTGCACACAATGCTTATATTTATACATGAGTAGCTTAGTATACTGTAAAGAACTTCATAGTAGAATGCTATTTATATCAATGCATTGCCTAATGCACTACATAGCTCAAGACATCTATTCCAATGATCCTTGACACTTGTTTGTCAACATTGTAATAAGAATCTCTTGTACAGAGTTTTAATGAAAAGTAAATGGACATGTGATGTCATCAGTGATGTCATCAATGGCATTTGTGATGTCATATTTGATGTCCTGGGTGTTCATCTTAGTAATGCACGGTGGTGGATCGAGTTATGCTTATGGAAAATGTCAATCTTTTGAAACATTTTGTAGAGGACCACATAAAAGAAAAAATATAATTGTCCCCCAAACCCTCACCACCAAGAAAAACATTGTGATGAGACTTCCATCCCTTCATCCCCTCACATCGATCCTCTCCAAACCCCTAACACCCATGTATTTTTGTCAGTTTCTGCTTCCCCCTCTCTTTCATAAATGTTATTTTGGTATATAATAATAAAATATTATATGTGTTGTTACTTCATTCCTTTGTGTCTTATTTTTTTCTAAAAGGCAAATAGGGTGTCCGCGGACAGTGCGGTGTCCGGAATGTGCACAATTAACCAAAATGGGGTTGTCCTGAGGACACTATACCTGTCTGTAATGTCCGCAGGCAAGATGAAACTGTTCTTAGAACACACCAGGTGTCTGGAGTGTCTGCAATTAACCAAAATGGAGGTGTCCTAAGGACACTATACCTGTCCGTACTGTCCGCAAGAAAGATGGAACTGTTCTAGAACACATTTGGTGTCTGGAAAATCCATAATTAACCAACATGGAGGTGTTCTAAGGACACCATGCCTGTCCGTACTGTCCGCAAGCAAGATGGAACTGTTCTTAGAACACATTTGGTGTCTGGAATGTCCACAATTAATCAAAAACGCGGTGTCCTAAGGACACTATACCTGTCCGCACTGTTTGCAAGCAAGATGGGAATTGTTCTTAGAACACACTCAGTGTCCAGAATATCCACAATTAACAATAATGGAGGTGTCCTAAGGACACCATACCTGTCCGTACTGTCCGTAGAACATCTACGCACATGTGCACCACACCCATAAGTCCTACGAACATCATGCCTGTCCGTAACTGTCCGTCTCACGTGTGTCACACTTTTAATTAGTTTGAGGACATGAACACTGTCCGTAGAACACCCGCGCGCATGCGCAGGACCGTTCCTATGCATTTGGTATCCTGAGGACACCCGTCCTATTCGCGGACGTGTTCACAACGTCATGATGTTATCGCATCCACGCTGAGCGCGTGTCCTGATTTGCGGACACTGTCTGGGTCCCTGAACATTTAAAAAGTACTTTTTTAGACAATCCAAAGTATTTTACAGTAGAAATCCACCAATGCACATGTCCCAGACAATTTCTACATACTTTTGGAACTTTTTCTGCCTTTTTGGGGTGTTCTATCTGTCCACGGACAACACGGCTGTCCGCCGAGCACACACTTGCACCCCTATAAAAGGCCACACCCCAGAGCTCATCCTCATTGTGCTTCTGGCTACCAGACAGAGCATTGTCTTTATTAGCTTTTGCTAATCTTCCTGATTTTGCTGCTCTTGCTGCTTCCCATCAGACCTGATGGCATCTATGCTTGCTGCTGCTCCAGCTGGTGCTACTAGTGTCTCAGCACCGCCTCCCCCCTCTACCACCAACACCTCCCCAAGGGCCTGCAGAGGGGAACAGGCGTCAGGATGTAGAGGAAGAGGATGAAGAGGATGTGGAATGTGGTAGTGGAAGTCCCTACTACCAGCACTCGCTGTGAGTCTTGGGTGTGGCGGTTGTTTAACATTCATGGTGACGTACCAAAATCATGTGCAAACAAGGTCACCTGCAACCAGTGCAAAATAGTGCTGAGTCATGGGTGGCCTGGTTCGTACAGCTTTGGTATGACATCCATGAAGTGACACCTAAGGTCGTTCCACAGTGGGGCCATTCGCAAGGTTGTACCTTGTGATAAACGTAGTAGGTTAAGTTCCTCTACAACATCCTCTGTTTCCGCTCCTGTCACCACAAGAGACACTCCTGTGGGACAGTGCATCCCTCCAGCTGCCTCACAGGCCATCCATGATGCTGTTGACCCTTATCTTTCGAGGGTCACAATATTGTGTATGTACTGCGATGCAGTACTTTGCAAGGGGGAGAGTCTTCGGAGTGCTTTCGAGACTGTGGTCACGGAGCATGAGAAGGTCTGCTACCTACCTAAATAAGGCCCACCCTACATCTTCCTCTCTCCACCTGCCCTTTCTTATCCCATGGTTGGTGTCCCTTCCTTACCCTCCTTTCCCCTCCTCTGCTAGTGTGTCATGTGTAAAATAAAACAAAAGAAATATAAAAATCAAAGTGGCAAATAAATGGAGCAGGGCCCTGTGCATTTTTTAGAAGTTCGCAGACAGATCGCGGACATCTTAAAATTTGGGGTGCTGTCCTATCAAAACCATTGCACTTTTCTCTGGGAGGAAGTGGTGGCTCTGAAAAGAGCCTTTTGGTGGTGTTTGTTTGTGCTTGAAAAACTTCAAATGGTCAACACCTACTGCAAAATGGATGGCTGTAATTCCAAAAAAGGTTGCAATGCATTTTGTACATTTCTCAGAAAAATCTGATTTCCAGCATAAGTAAGATGGACTCCATCTCTGCGAAAAATATATGTGCTACGAAACATAATATTTTCATTGTGAAAGGAGGACATGCCAACATGTCTTAAAAATGCACAAACAGCCTTATTGACATTGCCCCTCGCTTTCTCCATTTGTGGACCAAATGAAGAAGAACGCAGCCACATTAATCTCTGCGCAATATGAGAAAAAATTACTTGAGAATTTGGAAACATGTCCATGACCTTCCCAAGTCCTTCTTTCATTGCAAATTGCAAAGAAATTCCAGACACATTTCCTGAACTGTTCCCTCCACAATGAATTATAATTATGTCTGGATGATGCTGTGTCTCCAATGTAGCACAGAGAGGTACCAAGTCAGCCACTTCATTCCATGCACTCCATTCCAATGCACTTCCACATAAGGGAATCCAAGACCTGCAGCTACTCCACAGTGTTCTGCATGCACCTCCAACCAATGTATCCATGAGTCTCCCAAAATCCAGGCAATCTTTTTTCTGAAAGTAACAGCCATAGCTATCTGTTTTTCTCTGAGAAAAAATACTTTCTAACAAACTCTCTCCTTACACAACACACCCAGTAAACTTTATTGACCAATCCCTTGCTCTACTCATTCTCATTTGCATGCCTCTCCACCCCAAAATCCCCGTATGTAATAAGCGGTGTCTGCGGACAACCGCCATGTCCACGGAGATATCGAAAATCTGAGCGTGGTGAATGTAAATTTAAATAGTGTGCCCCATTTCCCCTTTGAGGTTGGCTCTGAAAAGAGCCGGTTTTTTTGCAGATGCTTGACAGACACCTGTTATTTTGTATTTTTTTTTCTTTTTTTTTTTTACTTTACTCCTAAAATCTTCACATAACCTTCTCCAAAGCAACCCTTACATTCCAGAACAGCATGGCATTTCCCACAAAAGATAAAGAAATGCCATCTTCTTTAAAATAAACAGCATTGCTGGAATCAATATTCTCATTATTACAGAAGAACATACCAGCTCTAAGCATGAAAGCACATATGCGTTGGTTGATTGCACACCTAACAGAACTATTGTCCCATGTTGCCCTAGGTACTAATCGAGAAAAAATAAGTTTGGCATTTGGAAGGATGTTCATTACTGCTTGAACCAAGTGTTCCAAATCTGCCAACAAAGCAGAGGCACTGGCATAGCCCAAATGGAAAGCACCACAATACAAAACTTCCACATGGGGACTGTTCATCCTGCCCATATCTTCACAAACTTGTACAATTCCCTGTGCATTGCAATCAGGCACAGTGCTCCACACCACCTCCACTCCTTTAACATCCAAATTGTTTGCCACATGCCTGGATTGAGCATACTGCTGTAAACCATGCACAAACATATCTCCAAGCACCAATACACTGATTTTCTCCACCTCTGCCATCTTCATTACACACAGCCTCTTTCAACACATATCCACAACCTCAACACCTGATTGGCTAATCCCTACAGTCCCCTTTCCATGCTGGATTTGCTAGAAAACCCCAGATGTGGCACGCCCTGTCCGCCTACATTCGCGGTGTCCGTGGACTGTGTAACTCTTGGACAGCCCTTCTACCCTTTCCACTTCACTCTCTGTGCCATTTCCTCATTGGATACAGCTAAGCAGTCACTCAGCCATCCACCAATCACATCCAAGACCTCTACATCTAACTCCGTTATCAGAGTTCAGCACTTCAAATGTACTGTTGATCACTCTGAGTACAAGTCTGATACCATTGGAAAGCACCTACTACAAAAACTACTGTACAAGTCTCCAACATTTCTACTTGCAGCTGCATGCATATCCACATGCATGAATACAAACCACAGGTATGTATATTTTATGCAGAGTACATGTACAACTCTTATAAATACATATAAACAGAGTAACTGCCACTTAACCTGTATAACCTATACAATGAACTTACTATCATTTTCCCATCTGCTATAATCAGCTGTCACTTCCAAACCTGTCTGCTATCTAAATTCTTTTTTTACACACACAACTATCCAAGAAATTGTAATATTAAAAGATGGGAGAAATAACAGTATAATTGTAGAAAAACACTTAGTAGTGTATTATAGAATTACACACAGCCAGGATAAGTTCATGCATCTTTATACACTCACACAGATAGACAGTATCATTGAAAAGCTCACAGCTGAAATAACACCACTCCCTGTACATCACATCCTTCTGATTTATTACCCACACCTTCACAAATGCATACATTCTATGCTTTTCTATACAGTTTCTGCCATTTACTTTACAAAAATTGCAAAACAAGTACATCATTATATATCTCCTAACATGCAATAACACAGCCCTAAGAAACCAAGTGAGTTTGATATACTTACTATTCTACTCATTTGCAAAGCATGTTAAACTAACATATTGGGCCTCATTACGACCCAGGCGGTAAGGGGTTTACGGCGGCGTAAACAGCGCCGACCCTTACCGCCTGATTCCGAGGTCCCTTAGTGCCATGGAGGTTTTAACACCTGCTTTTAGCAGGTGTTAAAATCCATGGCGCGAAGGGACCTTGTAGTTAATTACACCACCATAATTTACGGTGGCGTAATTAACGCCTTCCCCACTCCCATTATGCCCTATGGGGCAAAAATGGGAATGGGGAAGGGTACATGGGTTAATGGGGACTTACCGCCCCACTCACCTCGGAATGGGGCGGTAAGTCTGCCAACCACCATGGCGTAAACGTAGTTTACGCCATGGTGGTAAAGGTATGACCCAGGCGGTAAGTTACCGCCTGGGTCGTAATGAGGCCCATTGTAAGTAAAATATAAAGGCTGCACATAGTCAAAGCAAACTGCATGCACACCTATGTTCAGTTATCAAACAAGAATGCTACTACAAAAACATAAAAATCAATGTCTAAATTAACATCAGTGCTATAAACACACATAATTACTAACTTATTTCTCTTACAATTGCAGTGAAGACCACTCACCTGAAAAGCAGCAGCATCTGAAGTACAAACAACAACTCGGAAGAAACCTGCTCATTCCAAACAAAAAAAGTAAGTACAATACTCCCATAATATTCTTCATGTTACTGAAACACACTGTGGGGTTGATTCATGGAATTTGTGCACCAAAAAACAGAGATTTGTGCACCATTCCGCCCACAAATCCCCATTTGTTAAACATGGATTTGCAGGCACAATGGCGCACAAATCCCCGTTTCTCAGCACACAAATGACATAACTCAGCCCCTAGAATGTTAGTATTGCAGAACAAAGAACTGTTTTGATTCTATACCATTAGATGTACTATTAGTGCTTCTCTTCACCACTAGCTTACTTCCTACTGTCATCTGAACCCCAGGATACTAAACAAAAATACAAGAATAGCCTTCCCAACTAGTTGTAGCTGTCGAATGCACAATGACACACCACCACATAAATCCTTAACATCATACTCAGACACTCGTGCACACATACATTGCAGAACAGCCCAGCCCATACCTTCTTTTTTTTTCAACAGACCCCAAAGAATGCCTATCAAAAAGCAAGTCCGTAGAAAGCAACGAAGAAGTAGAGGAAATGAAAATAAAAGTGTCCAAAATAAGCATCCATCTCTAGCAGAATTTGTACAAAAAGTTCAAACAAAAGATCTAATAGAGTCATTACACGAAACAAAACAAGCTTCCAGTACAAAAATGTCCCTCCTCTTTCAAAATGTAAAACGAAACAGAAAGTGATTAACAAGAATTCAGCTACCACTACTGCTAACACTGCTGCTGTAAATCTTGATGTAGTGGCAAGTAACCATACGAAACAAGAAGCATTTTAGAAAAAGAAATCTGCCAAAGGGTCTGTCAGAATCTTATAAAAACAGGAGAGAAATCATGCACAACCCTTAAAACCTACCGTAGAAAATTAATCTTAGAAGCTCTCATAGACAGTGCAATCCTTCTCAAAAGGAAGTTATTTATTTTAGTGTTAAACAGAATGAAACCACTAACAAAACTAACTACTAAATTACAAAAAAGACTTCTCAATAAATGGAATGTCAACAAAAATAACTTCTTAAATATCTGTGAAGGTGAATGGAGTCACACCACGAGCACAGAACCATATTTCAATGAAGAAGCATACAAACAAAAGCAAACAAACACAATTGCCATACATAGCAGTGGACGAGAGTATGAAAAACCTAATAATACCATAATGCAACAAGAAATACTGCTTACAAATATTTCCCCAGAAAACTCAGTATCTCCTCTCCATTCGACTGAACCAGAACGTCCAGCCTACAAACGGCCGTGCACGTCAATGTGTAACATTGCCAAAAAATCTTTTAAATTTTTACACCAGTTCCTCAATCAGTATGTGAAAGGTAAAGACAAAATTAAAATGAAAGTACTGCAAAATATGGATATCTGTCCAGTGTGCAAATGCACAGGACTACAAGGATATTCATTAGTCTGCATTTCAGAACCTATTTCCAAAAGCACCTTCCATCATATCAAAATGATATCAACACATCATTCATCTATAAGAAATCTAGTCTATAAACTGTACTATGCTAACAGTCCTTCTTTAGCACTAGCCAATTTAAATAACAATCTTCTACATGGTACAGCCAAAAACCTACTCGAAGAAATAGAACATATCCAGAGAAAATATTTTGGAAGTGAAAGCCACTTACAAAATGCAATAGCTTTACAACAGACTAGCAACACTTGTACAGATGGCAACCTTCTACTACACACATACAAACAAGAAATACTAAAAAAGTACATCAGCTGAAGTACCAAACCATGTGTGTGTGTGTTGCCACAGAACCTTTTTTTAAAGTAACACAAAAACTGTAGACCTAACATACAAAATAGAAGACAATGAAGATTACAAATGGTTTGAATTAGCTCTCTACCTTATAGCAGAAAAAATATGAAATAACCGACCACTTAATACTTTGCACTTACTGCACTACAAAACTTTACAACAACCAAACTCCTTCACGTGCTATCACAAATAAAAATAACTTGGAATTATTCCCACTATCAAAACCCCTACAACAACTAAATTTCTATGAGATCATCATAAATCAAACAGTGCACCCATTTCAAGCAAAAATACGCCTTCAACAAAAAACAGCAAAATTACCTCCCTCTGAATTAGTGAAAGGCATTTGTGGCAAAGTAGTTTATTTACAATTAGACCTGAAAGAAAATGTGCACACTCAGGGAGTGCAATGTCCAATAGAGCAATCTGTAATTGTCTTAGTAAATGGTGTACCTACAAAAGACAAAAAAGTTTGGCAACAACTTGTAGACTTATATACATTTAGACAAGCCTTGCAATATTTAAAAGACAATAATGAGTACTACAAAGAAATGAAAATTGAAGAAAACTTAAGGAAACCACTGAAATAATTCAAGAGTCACCAGAAACTGGTCAATTTGAACTTCTAGATCCTGCTACAGTATCCACTATTTTAGACCATTATACAATTCATCCATTACACCAATCAGCATATGGGAAAAAAGTACAGACGCATGTGCTTTTCCTCTACTCTTTCCTACTGGGAAAGGCGGAAGGTATGATGATAGACCCATTCAGATAACAGCATCAGAACACCGCTTGTTAGGAAAGTATTTGCGAGATCCCAGTTTCAGACAACATGTGGAATACATATTCCACCTACTCCTTGAAAGTGAACTAGCAACTCTATGCTACGGAGTTGCACACACATTGAATTCAGGTACCCACTTTCAAAATATGTCAGCTACGCAATTACTACAAAAAGTGCAAGAAAGATATGAGGTTTTACAATCAAGCATTACAAATCTGTTAGCAAACATGTGTGGTACTAAAGAGTACTGGTTCTGACATCACGGAGATGTACGTTGTATTATAAGAAACCTTGGCCTGCCCACTTGGTTTGTTACATTAAATTGTGAAGAATAGGCATGGGAAGATTTACATGATTTCCTACGCATAGCAAACAAAAACAAACATAGATATACTAACACTTGGAGAACATTGCTATCTAGATCCTGTTAATGTTTCAAGATATTTCCATCATCGCTTCATTGCTATGCTACACTTTATTTGTAATAAAACTGTTCCTCCCCTCAGAGAAGTGCAACACTTCTTTTTGAGAAAAGAATACCAAGCCAGAGGAGCACCACATATCCACATGCTTTTATGGATTAAAGATGCTCCTAAATTTGGTCAACACAGTTATGCCACTGTTTTACAGTTTATCGAAAAATATGTCACTTGTGAAATTCCATCAGAAGCAACAAACGGTGATCTTCATGCACAAATTGTACAATTTCAAGGACACAAACAAAGGGACATACTAGACCAAATGCTGCTTTGGGTTCCCTAGACCAGTTACAGAAACAGGTCAAGTGAACAACGTCATGTCTTCAGTTAGACATCAACTCACCTAAGAACACATATTACATAAAAAGAACAGAAGAAGCAAAATATATCAATGATTACAATGCAATCATTGCCCTCTTATGGAATGCAAACATAGATTTGCAGTACATTGCAGACAATTCCACTGCAGTTGCACAATATGTTACAGCCTACTTAACCAAAGCATAAAAAACAGAGCTTCAAGACTTCTGGGATGACCTATCATCGGACAAAACACTGTCTCAGAAATTGTACAGCTGAGGCATAAAAATGCTCTCTCATAGAGAATGTGGATGCTATGAAGCTGCAGATCATTTAACCGGTTCTGCTTTGTATGGAAAATCTGAAAATATAGTATGGCTAAGTCTTGGTCTGGTAAATCTAGAAAAAGAGTACTCAAATCATACGACAACTTTGAAACAATAGCTAAAAATTATCCTAACAACCAAGACATTTTGAAAAATAATTCACCAGACACATACTACCCAAACAGGAGTACCACTTTGGAACCCATGTGTCTACACCACATAGCCCAAAACTTCACATACAAAAATAATATAAAACCCAATGAAAATAAAGGTAGATACAGAGTGACAAATTGTGAAGGCAGCTTAGTGAAACTTACCAAACATAGCTTAATTAATCATATCAAATTGTCATTAAAAACTCCTCAACATAACGAACTATATTACATGTCCCTGCTACAACCTTTTAAACAATGGAGAAATGAAGAAGAAGTTACTAGATATCTATGACTCCTATGAGATGATTTCAAAGCAAATGAAAGCACTACAACCGATGTAAACTTTACACAGTAAAAAAAATTTTTTGCACAATGAACAGCAACACAAAGAAAATCTCCAGGCCCAACTAGATAAGGACACTCCCGACAGTAGTCAACCTTCTGTAACAGGAAGCCAAGAAGCACTGGGACAGCCACTAATAGCAAATGAGGCAGAATTATATAGGACAGAAATAGAAAACACCATGTCTCACTATGAAGAAGATACAGAAGACTTAACTGTACTGCAATCAAAACTGAACAATGAGCAGCATAGCATTTTTCAAGAAGTAACAAAGGAAATTGCACATGGTGTACAACATGAAAATAAAAAATGTACCTGCCAAAATTACCAACCTATACTACTATACGTCATTGGTCAAGCTGGTTCAGGCAAAACATTCTTAATCAAAATCATGAGCAAGTTCCTTCAACAATTGAAAAACAACAAACTGTCATCTGTTGTAACTGCCCCCACAGGTTTAACTGCCTACAACATAGGCGGTGTCACTTTCCACCAATTACTACTCCTTCCAGTAGAACACCAAAACAAATTAGAATATTACAAACTTTCTACATAAGCTGCAATGGAACTATGCAGAGTGTTAAAACAAATGAAAATGCTACTAATAGATGAAGTGAGCATGGTCTCCAACCTAATGTTGGCTTTGATTCACCTCAGATTACAAGAAGTACTCAAAACAAACTACAAAGAGCTCTTTGGAGGAAAAGACATTATTGTTTTCGGAGATCTTCTTCAATTGGCACCAGTGAAAGGTGAACCTATTTTTAAAACCTAAGGGCACAAACTCTGCCGTAAAAATGTTGTCATAATAGGAAATGTTAACATTTGGCAACATTTCCAATACAGAGAATTAACAGAAAACATGTGCCACTCTGCAGACCTCACCTATGCCAACATTTATAAAAGTATTAGAGTTGGTGTACTATCTCAAGAAGCACAAGCAATATTAAAAACCCAGCACATCCATGCACTTTATGGCCATAACTCATGTGCTACTGATGTCATGGAACAATTAGCACACACAAATGTCAATTGTATGTCCTTGATGCCAACTCTTGAAAGCTGTTCCAAATTCAATGAAACAATGTTGAAAAAAGAAATGCAACCAATAATTAAAATTTGCTCCCTAGACAAACTGGACGTACATGGTATGACACTACCCATGTGTCAACAAGCCACAAAAAGACAAACGGGGTAATTCATAGAATTTTGCGCACAAGTAGCGCACGCGGCTGGCGCACAGTGTGCGCGTGTGAATGTCTGCGCCAGCTGCGTGCGCTAAAATCGATTTCCGCGCACAGCGTATTCATGGATTTTAGCCTCCAAAACAAGCCATGGCACAGAGTGGCGCAGCGACCCTGCAACAGCGCCAGTAACGCCCCCAAGAACGCCCTCGCGCAAGGAAAAGCCATCGAAATCCCCAATCCAGTGCAAAGGGCTGCGCTAACCCTGGACCAGTTTACAGGGCTGCCAAACAGCAAACGCCAAGCGGGGAACGTGTATTACTGGGGTTTGCGTGAAGTTTCACACACGAAAGGGCCTGTGCGAGTGGGGTACGTGTATAACTGGGGTTCGCGTGAAGTTTCACATGCGATTGGAGCAGGGTACGTGTATTACGGGGGTTCGCGGGAAGTCTCACAAGTGATTGGAGCAGGGTACATGTATTACGGGGGTTCGCGGGAAGTCTCACAAGCGATTGGATCCGGGTACGTGTGTCTCGGGGGTGCGGCGGGAAGTTTCACACGTGAAAGGGCCTCTGCGAGTGGGGTATGTGTATACCTGGTGTTCGCAGGAAGTTTTACACGCAATAGGCCCTGTGCGAGCGGGGTACGTGTATTACTGGGGTTTCCTGGGAAGTTTCACACGCGATTGGAGCAGGGTACGTGTATTACGGGGTTCGCGGGAAGTTTCAGACGCGAAAGGGCCTGTGCGAGTGGGGTACGTGTATAACTGGGGTTCGCGGGAAGTCTCACACGCGATTTCAGCAGGGTACATGTACTCCTGGGTTCGCGTGAAGTTTTGCATGCGAAAGGGGCCTGTGCGAGTGGGGTACGTGTATTCCTGGGTTCGCATGAAGTTTTGCATGCGAAAGGGCCCTGTGCGAGTGGGGTACGTGTATTCCTCGGGTTCACGTGAAGTTTTACACGCGAAAGGGCAACACCCGTGCGCGATACGTCACAGACTCGCTTACGCGCCTAGGGCCTTTGATCCAATGAAATCGCATATGTGTGCTGACCCGCTTACACGCTAAGGGCCTTTCCTCGAATTACACGCTGACGTGCAATTTTTTCACGTGCCAAATCACTCCGTATCAAGCTGGCCACGCATACACACACGGAGGACCACACTCCTGCCCTGAAGGCCATTTTCCTGCCCCCCAGAGCCCCAAGCACACTCCCACCTGCCATCTGCTGCTGCCTGACTGTCTGCTGCCGACGTGCCATGCTATTTGGTGCCTGCACATCAGCCATCTGCAGGGGTCCAGTTGCTGTGTCCACCCCTCCTGGAACAGAAGACTCCCAACTGTGATACCATCGCTCCGCAGCCCAGCCCCAGGACCCAGTTGCCCACCCACTCCTGCCTCTGGGGTTGCCATGTCGGGCACATCTCCATCTGGCACCACTGGCGCCCCCCAGAAAGAGAGGCAGAGGGACACCAGCTTCACTGCCACCGAAGTTGGTATCCTGGTGGAGCATGTCCTGGGCATTATGATGCCCTCTTCGGAACATCACGTGCCAACAAGGAAGGACGGGAGAGGATCTGGGACGACGTAGTGGTTGCCATCAACGCGGAGGGGGTGGCAACCCGCGACATCAAGCACGTCAAGAAGCGCTGGGAGGACTTCAGGTCCAGGACCCTCCACAAGGCCCGGCACCTTGCGGAGGGGGGCCGGGCACACATGAGTAACATCCAGATGAGGGTCCTGGAACGCGTAGGCCCAGCGCTCCATGCCCAGATCCTTCGGAGGCAGACCCGTCTGGAGTTGAGCGGTAAGTGGACAAGCATTGCTGTGTGAGACAGGGCATGTTGCAGTGTGCTGGTAGTCTGATGCTTGCCTGTATGTGTGACATAGGCCATGTATGGATGTGCGTGTGCAGGGACATCATGGTCATGCATGTGAGACCAGTTATGTGTGAACCACATGGTTGGTACATGTGTTTTAATGCAACATGGGGAGCTCTATGCAGAATGCACACATGAAAACATGGCTGTCTCTGTTCCTGGACATGAAAAGGGGGTGAGGAATGGGTGCTTGCTGATGTCATGTACATGTATGGTGCACATGTGTGTGTGTGTGCTTGAAAAGTGTGTGTGTGACTTTGAAATGCCATGGATGCATGTGACTTTGAAGGCAACATCTTGGTTTACAGGGGCCCTTCTACATGGATGTTGCTGTTGATTGCAGGAGCCAGGACTGTTTCTGCATGTGTGTTGTGTGCATTCACCCATGTGTTGTGGAATGACAGGATGGGAGTGACATTTGACAGTGCCACTCATGTGTTATTGCTTCCTGTCTAGGGTATTTTGTACTGTACCCTGATGCTTGTGTTCTATGTCTCCCTCTACGCAGCGTCAAGTGAAGAAGAGGGCGGAGATGGCGCTGTGGAGCCAAACGGTGGGGATGCCTCAACTGGGCGGCGACGCAAGGCCCAGCCATCCTCCCAGGAATTACCATCATCCGGGAGCAAGGGGGCTGGTGCTACGTCTGCCACAACGGCTGTGGCGGAAGGGCCGGGTAAGCCCCCACAGGGCCTTCCAATGGCTGCAGACGGTGTGGAGACATCCAGGTTGGTGGTTTCCACAGAGGAGGAGGAGCCCGCTACTGAGCCGCACATGGGGCCTGGTGGGGGTAGTACCACTGGTGCAAGTGGTGCAGTCCAGGGCGAGGGTCAGGAGGCAGCAGAGGTCACCGTGGAGGGGCCTGTGCATGTCGCTGTCCCTGTGACTGCACCACCATGCACCAGCAGGGAGGCCCCATCCCAGGCCCGTCCGCAGGTAGGGGAGAGTGCCATGTCATCTGCCTCTCCACTACCTGTGGACGAGGAGTCCCACAAACATATGGGCTCCGTCCTGGTTGGTGGGTTCCTACATGTGTCGCGCACTCTGGCAGACCGCTCCTCCTCTGTGGAGACTATGCACCTGTCGTTCTCCACACCGTCTTCCGGCCCAGATTCCACCAGGGCCCCCTGTGGACCTGGCCCGACCAACACAGCCAGCTTGGTGGAGCTCACATCCCTGCCACAGTCAGGAGTCGGCAGCCCAGCAGGGGTGGACACCACAACTGGAGACCAGCTGATGGAGGATGTGCAGGCACCATCAGACACGGCACATGGACAGCAGCAGCAGCAGCAGGCTCTAGGTGGCTCGGGGCCATCAACATCAGAGCGGCAGGCATCGGCCAGAGGGGAGGAGGACCCAGGAATGAGAGTGTCTTCCGTGTTGCACCGGTTGGGCCAGCAGATAGGTGCGGAGTGGCAACAGGCAGAAGAGGCGCAGCTCACCATGGTCAGGGTGGAGTTCTCCATGCGTCAGGCTTTGAGGCGGGCAGAGTGCCTCTAGGCAACTCGCAGGCAGTTGGAACAGGCCATGAGGGCCTCCCTGCGAGACCTCGGGGCCAGAACAGAGGCCCACCTCCGGCAAATAGACATGGAGTTCGATGATGCCCTGGCCCGGGACACCACAGAGTGAGCCGCTGGACTTGCCCGCCGCCATTGTATATAGTTAGATAGTGTTAGGTTTCCTTTAGTTTTTTCTTTATTTTGGTTGCACTTGGACAATGCACCACGTTTTTGTATATAGTTTTTTATTAGGTAGTATTTTTGATAGGTTTCATTTCATCAGTTGGGATAATGGACCCTGGATTGTTCATCTGTACATAGTTCACCATTGGATTGTTCTCTTTTTTTTATTTTCACTATGGAGCAATGGTTTTCACTTTCTTTTTTTCCTTGGATTTGCTTTGTTGGACTGTGACTTTGGACACCATTTCTTTTGGATTTCTTTGGATTATGATTTCTTGTTTTTTATTCTTTTACGGACATGCAGCTTTTCTTTTGTTATTCCCATTGTTGTGTGTTGGATTTAGATTACATTCATGTTGTGTTTAATACATTTTTTTCTTCATACTTTGATCTGTGGTATTATCTCATTGGTTTCATGCATGTCATGATATGGGTTTTCACATTCACTTGCACCCATTGTGTGTGTGTGACGGACATGTGTTCATTTACATACTTGTCATTGGGGTTGTATCATGTAATTGCCTTTTCTATGTGGGTGGATACAATACTTGGTTGGGTCTTTGGGCTGGGGAGGCTGGCCATAAGGGCCATGATTGAGGATCGTCATGACCTGGGGGCAGGGGGACATGAGTGGGACATGAATGGGGGCCTGCTGGCAGGTGCCCTGCACTGCTGGGGGTGGGGGTGCAAGGGGACATGAGTGGGGGCCTGCTGGCAGGTGCCCTGCACTGCTGGGGGTGGGGGTGCAGGGGGACATGAGTGGGGGCCTGCTGGCAGGTGCCCTGCACTGCTGGGGGGTGTGGGTGCAGGGGGACATGAGTGGGACATGAGTGGGAGCCTGCTGGCAGGTGCCCTGCACTGCTGGGGGGTGGGGGTGCAGGGGGACATGAGTGGGGGCCTGCTGGCAGGTACCCTGCACTGCTGGGGGGTGGGGGTGCAGGGGGAAATGAGTGGGACATGAGTGGGGGCGTGGTGGCAGGTGCCCTGCACTGCTGGGGGTGGGGGTGCAAGGGGACATGAGTGGGACATGAGTGGGGGTCTGCTGGCAGGTGCCCCACAGTGCTGGGGGTGGGGGTGCAGGGGAACATGAGTGGGACATGAGTGGGAGCCTGCTGGCAGGTGCCCTGAACTGCTGGGGGGTGGGGGTGCAGGGGGACATGAGTGGGGGCCTGCTGGCAGGTGCCCCTCAGTGCTGGGGGGTGGGGGTGCAGGGGGACATGAGTGGGACATGAGTGGGGGCCTGCTGGCAGGTGCCCCACAGTGCTGGGGGGTGGGTGTTAGGGAGAATTCTCTGTTTAGGCTGAATTTCCTAACCTAGTGAGTCCCCCAGCAGCTTTGCTGGATTTCTGGAGTTTGTTTTTTTCATCCTGCCAAGAGTGAGACTCTTTTCCTCCCACTCTTGGACATGATTTGTGGTATTTCTTTGAATGTTAATGTGTTCTATGGGCTGTGGGTCTTTTACTCCATAGGGCCTCATGTGTTTTGATGGTTTATAGTCATAATGTAGAAAAAAAAATGTCGACTTACAAAAATGTAGAAAAAAAAATGTAGAAAGCAATAATGTCGAAAACCTATACATATAATGAAAAGAGTCAATTTTTAGAAAAAAAAATGTCGAAAAAAATGTCAATTAGCACTATCAATAAATAAATAAACAAGAAGAGTATCATTTACTAGGGGGGGTGCCCCCCCAACCCCCCTCACCCAACACCCCCAGGCCACCCCCCCACAGCCCCACCACCCTCTCACCCCTCATACTCAACACATTTTAATTATATATATATAATGAAAAGAGTCAATTTTTAGAAAAAAAAATGTCGAAAAAAATGTCAATTAGCACTATCAATAAATAAATAAACAAGAAGAGTATAATTTATTAGGGGGGTGCCCCCCCAACCCCCCTCACCCAACACCCCCAGGCCACCCCCCCACACCCCCACCACCCTCTCACCCCTCATACTCAACACATTTTAATTATATATATATTTATTTATTTTTTTTTCGAAAAAATTCTAAAAAATGTAGAAAAAATTTGACATTATTGTTTTTCGACATTATTGTTTTCTAAAAAAAAAATTCGACATTTTGACTTTCTACATTATTGCATTCTACATTATGACTGACCACCGTTTTGATATGTGTGTTACACAGCACCCTCCGTGCCGTAACACTGGGGTGTCCTAGGTGACCCCCACCATAGACTCCATACCCTAGGACTGACTACTGTCTCCCAGGACATGTAAAGTCACCATTGGCTTTTCTAGACCTAAATTTACTAACAGAACCAGTACAAACCATCCTATTGTGGACGTACCGGTAGGAGTAATACGATTACCCCTGGGTCTGTTGTTCGAGGGGGCACTGTCCTGTCCCCCCTCGTCAAGTTTTGGCTGGTGGCAGTGGATACTACTTTTTATATTCGATCGCGAATATATTCCTATGGGATTCTTCCCATTGTTCGAGGCTAATACTTTTCACATTAGTCTCTAACATACCGCCGGTTTATTTATCTCAAATAAATTCACCAGTTGGTATTTTTTGCCAGAACTCGGTTTTTAAAATGGCTTCTGTGTTCGCCTCTGTAACTTCAAACCAAAGGTTGAGCCCTTTGTTCCACTTTTGGCGGGCTTCTGCACAGAAGCCCTCCCGAGTGGTGCCATTCTGTCTGGGTACCACAGGGGGTGTAGGAGGGGGTTTAGGCACCCTGGACTGAGTTGCCTTGCCAACTCAAGTCGCACTCTGGTTTTATTGGCCCAAGTTGTGAGCCGCCCCACTCACCACTTAGCATGTTTGATTGACAGCTAGGCTGAATGAATGGGGGTTTTCTGCATAAAAGCAGGGCTTTTGGGACTGGAACTTCAGAAGTCGCCACAGGACCTAAAGAATCCGACGAGGGTAAAGCTGAGCCGACCTGCAATGACGACACCTCTGGTGGAGCCCTGCTGAACCGACTCACCACTTCCCAACGACAGAGGAGAACTCCCTGCCAGAGAGTCTCCTTCCCCTGACTGGTGGGAACACCGAGTCCCTTGCTTTTTCTTCACTTCCAGGACGTTTAGTGGTCGAATTGCCCGTGCTGAGCACACCGGCAACCGGATAGGCGCTAACCACTGTACCGTGACCAAAAGGTGGTGCCTTGTGACTGAGCACTCCGCGGCTGGTCTCTTCCCTGGTGGTGCAACGATCTTCAACTTTCCTCGACGACGAGATCCTCTCATCTTCTGGCAAAGCCCCGACTTGCATGAACCACCAGGAACAACTGCCCTCGCCGGAGCTGTCTCTTCACTTTCAAGGTACTGTGTCCGCCTGGCTTCCCTTGTGATGGTTAGTGTGGGGTGTCCTAAATCCTTACCTTTCCTCTGGGTCGCCTCCAGACCTTCTTAAAGTGCATTTCCACTGTGGTATCTTTTGGGACATATCGCCTCGCCTCTCTCCGAGTGGGCCTGGCCTCTGAACTTTGATCTACAGCAGACCCTGCCTTGCTTGCCTTGAGTGGGACATGAGTGGGGGCCTGCTGGCAGGTGCCTGCTGGCAGGTGCCCCTCAGTGCTGGGGGTTGGGGGTGCAGGGGGACATGAGTGGGACATGAGTGGGAGCCTGCTGGAAGTTGCCTTGCACTGCTGGGGGGTGGGGGTGCAGGGGGACATGAGTCGGACAAGAGTGGGGGGGCTGCTGGCAGGTGCCCCTAAGTGCTGGGGGATGGGGGTGCAGGGGGACATGAGTGGGGGCCTGCTGGCAGGTGCTCCTCAGTGCTGGGGGGTGGGGGTGCAGGGGGACATTAGTGGGACATGCGTGGGAGCCTGCTGGCAGGTGCCCTGCACTGCTGGGGGGTGGGGGTGCAGGGGAACATGAGTGGAACATGAGTAGGGGACTGCTGGCAGGTGCCCCTCAGTTCTGGGGGGTAGGGGTACAGGGGGACATGAGTGGGACATGAGTGGGGGCCTGCTGGCAGGTGCCCCACAGTGCTGGGGGGTGGGGGTCTAGAGGGACATGAGTGGGGGCCTGCTGGCAGGTGCGCCTCAGTGCTGGGGGTGGGGGTGCAGGGGGACATGAGTGGGGGCCTGCTGGCAGGTGCCCTGCACTGCTGGGGGGTGGGGGTGCAAGGGGACGTGAGTGGGGGCCTGCTGGCAGGTGCCCTGCACTGCTGGGGTGTGGGGGTGCAGGGGGACATGAGTGGGGGCCTGCTGGCAGGTGCCCCTCAGTGCTGGGGTGTGGGGGTGCAGGGGGACATGAGTGGGGGCCTGCTGGCAGGTGCCCCACAGTGCTGGGGGGTGGGGGTGCAGGGGTCATGAGTGGGCGCCTGCTGGCAGGTACCCCACAGTGCTGGGGGGTGGGGGTGCAAGGGGACATGAGTTGGTGATCAGTAGTGCAAGGTGACATGTGGCTTGGCGGGGGGGCATGCCCATGGTGGATGGGCTGCCTGCGGGACATGACCAGGGATGCAGGGTAGTCCCCTGTGGTGTGGGCTGCCTGCAGGGGCCGTGGAGGGTGTAGAGGGTACACCTGGGAGGACCCACACTGCCAATTCACGTGTAGGACTCCCTGCGCAACCCCCAAAATGCACGTACCCTGCTCTGACAGCAAAATCACGTGTGAAACTTCCTGCGCACCCCAGGCATATATGTACCCGGCTCCAATCGCGTGTGAGACTTCCGGCGAACCCCAGTTATACATGTACCCCACTCGCACAGGGCCAATCGCGTGTGAAACTTCCCGCGCACCCCAGGAATATATGTACCCGGCTCCAATCGTGTGTAAAACTTCACGCGAACTCCAGTAATACACGTACCCCGCTCACAAAGGGCCCTTTCGCGTGTAAAACTTCACGCGAACCCCAGGAATACACGTACCGCACTCGCACAGGGCCAATATTCCTGGGGTTCGCGTGAAGTTTTACACGCGAAAGGGCCCTGTGCGAACGTGGTACATGTATTACTGGGGTTCACTGGAAGTCTCACACGCGATTTCAGCAGGGTACTTGTATTTCGGGGGTGTCGGGGAGTCCTACACCCTCCACGGCCCCTGCAGGCAGCCCACACCACAGGGGACTACCCTGCTCCCCTGGTCATGTCCCGCAGGCAGCCCATCCACCATGGGCATGCCCCCCAGCCAAGCCACATGTCAGCTTGCATACTGATCACCAACACATGACCCCTTGCACCCCCACCCCCCAGCAGTGCAGGGCACCTGCCAGCAGGCCCCCACTCATGTCCCACTCATGTCCCCCTGTACCCCCACCCCCCAGCAGTGCAGGGCACCTGCCAGCAGGCCCCCACACATGTCCCACTCATGTCCCACTGCACCCCCACCCCCAGCCGTGCAGGGCACCTGCCAGCAGGCCCACACTCATGTCCCACTCATGTCCCCCTGCACCCCCACCCCCAGCAGTGCAGGGCACCTGCTAGCAGGCCCCCAATCATGTCCCACTCATGTCCCCCTGCACCCCCACCCCCCAGCAGTGCAAGGCACCTGCCAGCAGGCCCCCACTCATGTCCCCCTGCACCCCCAGCACTGTGGGGCACCTGCCAACAGGCCCCCACTCATGTCCCCCTGCACCCCCACCCCCAGCAGTGAAATGCCGATCTCATGACACAAACCAAAAGTCAACTATGTACATCAACACATGTCCGTCACACACATACACTGGTTGGCATTGCTTGTGTAAACCCACATTTTCACATGTATCAACCCAATGAGCGAATCCCACACATGGAACTAAAACATGAAAATGTATTATGTACATAAAATCAAAAATGAAATGAAAGCATACCAAAATATGAAACATGAAATGAAAAGCATGTGAAAAAGATGATTGAATGAAAATGATAAGCAATCCAAAAAAATTAGAAAGAAAAACAGTCCAAAGTCACCCTCCAACAACGCAAATCCAAAGGATATGTAAACAAAAATCTCCATTGCTTCATGTTCATAATAACAAAAAAAGAGAAATCAATCCATAGTCCAACTATTTACAATCTATTGTCCGGAAAAAAGAAATCCATTGCTCCATGTCCATAATGCAAAAAAAAAAATGAATACATGATGAAACTATATACAATCCATTGTCCAAGGATGTAAAGTGTCCATGATCTCAACCAAACAAATGAAACCTACCTAACAAACTACCTAAAAATATAACTATATACAAATTTGTGTGGCGTTGTCCATTGACCACAAATAAAAGGAAAACGAAAAGGAAACCTAACTCTAAAAACTATTTACAAGGGAAGCGGGCTAGTCCGACTGCTCACTTTTGGATGTCCCGGGCCAGGGCATCAACAAACTCCTGCTCAATGTCCTGGAGGCGGTCCTCTTCCATGGCCCCGAGGGTTAGCAGGGACGACGACATGTTCTCCAACGCCCTGCGAATTGCCTCGAGGCACTCGGCCCGCCTCAGGGCCCTCCGCATGGAGTTCTCCGCCCTGACCATCGTGAGCCGTGCCTCTTCTGCCCGCTGCCGCTCCGCATCTATAGCATGGCCTAACCGCTGCCACATGGAAGACACTTCCAGTCCTGGGTCCTCCTGCCCTCTGGCCGATGCCTGCCCCTCCGATGTCGAAGGCCCCGAGCCATGATGGCTCCCACCTTGTTGCTGCTGCTGCTGTGCCTCTGCCTGTGCCCTGGCTCTTGCTGCCTGCACATCCTCCTCCGGCTGGGGTGCAGTTGTTGAGGTGGCCACCCCTGCTGGACGTCCGACTCCCGACTGTGTCAGGGAGGTGTCCTCCACAAGCCTGGCCGCAGGGTCAGAGGCAGCTCCACAGGGTACCCAGGTGATACATGGGTGTGAAGATGGCATGGAGGACGACTGGCACGTAGGGGGTTCAGGTGAGCAGGGGTTTGCAAGGAGGTCCAGCACACAGAGGAATCCAGCACTGGAGACCCGTCCCAGCAGGTCAACGTGGTCAAAGAGGCACCCGAGATGACGTGCAGTCTCTTCACGAAAAAACTGCACGTCACCTCGCATGCCCCGTTGACGCAACGCTATCCTGGCCAGGACAGGCTCAACACAGTCCCGGATAGCCACGTCTGCAGGGAGAGGAAGGCCAGCTGTTGTGTGCTCATCCCCTCCCTGAAAACGGGTCTGGACGTAGGCATCCCTGCTGGTGCCAGATGATGCAGTGACAGGATCAGGGACAGGATTGCACACAGGCACCTCCGTGGCGGCCTGTGCTGCCTCCTGTCCCTGGTCCTGCACTGCACCACTAGCACTAGTGGAATCCCCACCTCCAGACCCTGTGTGTGTCCCTTCCACAGCCTCCTCCTCTACCAAACCCCCCATCAACCTGGATGACTCCATGCCATCTTCCTCCGTCGGACCCTGTGGGTTCTCAGGTGCCCCTTCTGCTGCTGAGGAGTCCACTTCCAACCTCCGCCTCTTGGACCTACCCTCGACAGCTGTGGCCTGGGACGCGGCACCAGACTCCTCACTCCCCGATGAGATGGCAATCTGGGAGGGGAGCTGGGCCTTGCGTCTCCGGCTGGTGGGACGATCCCTGCCGCTGTGCTCCACAGCACCCTCTCCGCCCTCTTCTTCAGTTGACGCTGCAGAGAGGGAGAGATAAAACACAGGCATCAGGGCACTGTACAATGGACTGATACACACATGACAGTTGCACATGAGTGGCAATGTTTAACTTCAGACACGGCATCACACTCCATGAGACACATGCCATTTTAACTCACACACGTGAACATTTCAACAGCAATATTGCACCAGGCAGCACCATCCATACACATACAACAGCATGAACAGCCAAAGGTGAACCTGACATCACATGAAACACAAGGAGTGCACTAGACATGCACACACATCACCACACTTACATGCATGTCTACATCTCCTACAACTGTTGCAGTGATGAGATCGCCATACATGTCACATCTGCCATTCATCCTTCTACATATCAGTGTCACGTGCATCCATGTTGCATCACAGTTGCACACTTGTCAGATACACATACATGCACATGTACACAGTGCAGGTACATGCATTATGAACCACCATCCATGCCACAACCATGCCAATGTACATACACAGAAATTAAAACATGTGTGCTTCCACACCTGCATTTGCCCATCATGCTTACCAACACATACACCATCAATGTGTCTCACAACTGAGAGGACTCACATGTGGCAGCCGCACGCCCATGTTCATACACATCCCTACATGGCCCTACTTAAACACATGTGCAACCTGCACACTACTGGCACACCACGACACGCACAGCGTACTATCAACATGCATGTACACTTACCGCTTGACACCAGACGGGTCTGCCTCTCAAGGATCTGGACGTATAGTGCTCGGCATATGCATTCCAGGACCCTCATTTGATGGTTCGACAGCTGGCCCTGGCAACCCTTTGCATCCGTTGCCTTAGCGATGCGCCGGGCCTTGTGAGGGTCCTGGACCTGAAGTCCACCCAGCGCTTCTTGACATGATGTAAGTCGTGGACTGCCACCCCCTCCGCGTTGATGGCAGTCACGATGTTCATCCAGATCCTGGTCCATCCTTCATTGTCGGCGCGCAAACTTCCAAGAGGGCATTATACTGCCCCAGGACCTGCTCCACCAGGACACCAACTTCGGTGGCAGTGAAGCTGGTGGCCCTCTGCCTCTCTGGCTGGGGGTTGCCAGTGCTGCCAGATGGTGTTGTTCCGGACATGGCAACCCCAGAGGCAGGAGTGGGTGGGCAAGGGGGTCCTGGGGCTGGGCTGTTGAGCGATAGAATCCCAGTCGGGAGTCTTCGGTTCCAGCAGGGGTGGTCACAGCAACTACACCCCTGGCTGACGTGCAGGCAGCAAATGGCAGGGCACGTGGGCAGCAGGCAGTCAGGCAGCAGCAGATGGCAAGTGGGAGCGTGCTTGGGGCTCTGGGGGGCAGTAATTCAGCCTTCTGGGCAGGAGCGTGGTCTTCCGTGTGTTTTCGCATGTCCAGCTTGATACGGAGTGATTTGGCACGTGAAAAAATTGCACGTCAGCGTGTAATTCGAGGAAAGGGCCTTAGCGCGTAAGCGCATCAGCACATGCACGTGATTTCATTGGACCAAAGGCCCTTAGCGCGTAAGCGCGTAAGTTACATTACGCGCGCAGGCATTTCTCTCATAGCACGTGATGGCAGAACACACGTGGAAAAACTGCACGTCCAAGTGTCATCGCGTCTAATTGGAGGAAAGCGCCCGCGTACACGCATTGTGTCTGATGTGTACGTGAGGGCCGGTTTAAAAGCTACGTGTAGGACGCCATTTCCTTGTACATGCTTTTCGTGGAGAGCGAGTGGGTGAAATCTGTACTTCTTGTCGGTTCACACGCAATTACTTCACAGCGTTTCTAGTTCGTACTCCCTGTTACATCTGACAGCTCTTTTCTGAATTTTTGTTGGGCCTATTTCCTCAAACAGAGTTCACTTCTCCTTTTGTCCTGTCTCCTCAGACAGCGTACAATTCTTCTTTTGGCGGGGGTGTTGCCAACGCGCACACACGCATATTTTTCACGTTCTTTTTCCAGGGAGACGGTGAGTTCCGCACGTACTTAGCAACTGTGCTTGCACCGTGTGTCGCGTTCCCCTTCAGAGGTCATTGTAGGCTGCGTGTATTACGCGTATGCTTAGTTTTGTGTTTCTGGGTGCCACAGCGTAGTGCAGGTTCATTTTTTCATGCACGTGGTCTACGAGGGGTTGCGTGCACGTTAATTTTTTTATTTTGGGTTACCTGTGCATTGGGTGACTCGTCATCTTCACCCAGTGGTCACAGACATCCTTGTTAGAGCACTAGGGTATGAATTCCATCTGGTATCCCACCCCTTTCACCCCCAATTGCCCAGGACAATAGTTTACTGCAACTCCCATACGCACAACAACATCAGTGCCATGGTTGGGAGGCGACCAAGCGGTAAGGTAGGCAAAGGTGGCCGACCTTCAAAAGGTGGGCATGGTGGGCGCGGTAGGGGACGTGGCTAGGATTTTCAGGGTGCCCCTATACCCCCATGTGTGGAGGAACAATCAGGGACACCCACGCCCCCCCATGGTTGAGGGAAACGTGGCTGACACCATCCCAGCTCAGCCCCTGTTGGACCAGCATATTGTGGCACCTGACCTGGCACAGGATGACTCCCTGGCTGACTTCCAGGTCAGCAAATCTAGGCCACGTGTGGCAGTGGAAGTTGTTGTCACCAAGCCACATGGATCTGGGGCAGCTATGTCATCTGCTGCCCCAAGTATGCAGGGTGGGGAGGCTGCAGGGGCAGATGCAGCTCCATCCGCCCCAGCTCTGACTCTCACAGCCAGGACAATGTCAGTCCAGGTCCATCAAACTGACGTTCCTCCTGCCAACTTTACCCTGCAACCAATGCCTACATCAAGACCTATGGTCATTGTGCATTCCCATACTCCTACTACCAAGTCCACCAGTGATTCTGTCCCTACTGACCAGAGCGGCGTAAGCCACTATGGCTCTGCTCCACCTTTAAAGTAGAGGAAGAAGGGTGCTCTGGCATGACAGGTTGAGACCGCAGACACGGCTACACACTCCGGTACCTCAAGGAAGCCTTGCTTTAATGATCCGGAATTTGATGCACTTGTGGCCTATGTGTCAGCACATAGCCGCGGAATCGTGGTGACTTCAGGGTGCAAGACCACACCTAGTCAACGTAGGGCACACTGGCAGACCATCGCAGACTGCATAAGTGCCCTTGGATTTGTGAGGCGCACAGCTGATGATTGCTACAAGCGGTGGATTGACCTGAAACGCAGAGCAAAGAACAAGCTGGCCTCAAATCATGCCGCTACTCTGGTGACTGGCGGTGGGTCTCCACAAGAGGACAACAAACTCACTGAACATGAGTGTTGCTGGGGCCTTCGTCACAGAGGAACAGATCCAAGGTGTGGGAGAACTACCTGATTATGATGCAGTGTCCGGTGAGTGCCCATGCATGTGTGTGTAATGCATGTGTATTTTGTTTGGGTGACGGGTTCTGATTGAGTGCCAGGTGAGGGTGTGTTGCCTGAGTGGTATGGGTCACCCATGTGCTTCATCCAAAACATTCAGCGGCCTTGGATTTGGGTGTGACAGTGTCCCTTCTGCCAACAGTAGTAATTTAGTGCAACATTACGGCAGTTGCCCTTGAAGTGGCATCTTGCAACAACATTGTTTGTATTTTTCAGTGTTCATTCAGGCTGATTGTTTCAATTCTCCCACTTTTGCTACTCATTCCTCAGCCCTATTGTCACATTTGTGACATGCTTCTGTCATTGATGAACCCCACATTGGCCCACATGTGTTACCTTGTTATGTGAATGATTTGACCATTCAGGCTGATTGAGTATTGGCCTGATCACATACATTTTTGGGGCCTGTTTGAATGTGGAACATGATAGTTGTTTCCTGTCATGTTGAAGTACACAACCATTGATGTGTACATCGGCCTTCAATCACTGTATTTTTGTACACTGGATGTGTTGCAGTGTGTGGCACATGCCTATTTTGTCACACTATGTAGCATTTTTCATCTCATCATGTCCATCTCACATGGATGGCTGACAGTATTCATTCACTGACATATGGATGTACTTGTGGAATGTACCATGGCTATGGTACATGCCATCCGTGTGATGGCATGTGTCATGTATGTCTATTGGACATGCCACTCACAGGCCAATGTGTGATGGCAGTGCTATCCAGCATGCAGCAAATGTGTTGCTCTTCCATCTTGGTGTCATCAGTGTCTGCCTTTTGCCTCCCCTTCCAACTCATTGACAGTGCATGCATGGGAGGGTTATAGTCATGTGGGACATTTGTAAATCATGTACTGGTTCTGTAGCTTGTCATGCCTATTTGTGTGCTATGGTGCTAATGCCTGTTTCCATTTTTTGTCTTTCATGTTTTTGCAGGGGATGACGCACTCGATGCTGTTGAGGTTGAGGAGATGGTGCAGACCCAGGAGGGATCTCAGGCACGACTGGGCACCAGTGGGGGACGTGGTGTGGTGGTGGGTGAGAACCCAATCTTGCTGCAGACCATTCTGTCCAGGGGTATCTCTGGGTGCACCACCCCAGACCTCCATTCAGGTGCTGATTCGGATGATGAGACCTATGTGGCATCGCATGTAAGTGTTTCTGGCAGGGATTCTGTTCTGTCCAACCCACCTGCACCAGGGGTAGAACCCTCTATGGGGATGTCACTGTTGGTAAGTCCGCCTTTGGCGGTTATGGATGCAGGGTCACACTCCACAACATCTGATCCTGTTCCTGGGCCAGCAGATCAGAGGGGGAATGCAGTCCTGCAGCCTCAGGCAGTGCCGTCAAAGCAAGGCGCAGATCACCTTGCCCCAAACAGGTGTGGTGCCCGTCGATGCAGTGGCCGTACGCCACCAGACAATACCGCATGGGAACAATCCATGTACGGTATGGCAACCCAACAGGCAGCATCAGTTGAGATGATGGCTCAAGCAATGGAGAGGGTGGCCACTTCCATTGTCCCCCCTGAAAGGCAGATGGAGCAACTACAGCAGGCAACAGACTCCATTTGCCAATCACACAAGGAGGACATGTTGGCGTCCAACAGGGACATTCAGGTGGCACTGGAGACTCTACCCCAATCGATATCAATAGAGTCCCAGGGCCACAGGGAAGCCGTGAGGGTAGAATCCAATCACCTCAGGGAGACTCTTGTTGACCTTGAGGCTTCCACTAACTTGAGGACAGAACAGCAGCTGGAGCGGCACACACATTCGCTCTCAGCTGAGATGCAGGCAACTCAGGAGGAGATCCGGGCATCACGTCAGGTGATGCATGGGGATCTCCACACTATAATCCTCCAGAACGAGACCTTCCACAACGGCATGCTTGCTGCCATGGAGGACCATACCAGAGCTTTGGGTGGGCTGCCTCCCATAGCACCACCACCTCCTGTGGCAGCTGCAGAGGGTGATGAGAGTGACAGCAATAGTTCTCCCACATTGGCATAGCCGTGAAGGCCATGACCCCATGGAGGTGTTTTTTTTCCCAACATCCACACAGGTGGCTGTTGGTGCGCACCATGTCCTCGGACCTCCTGGGTGCCCCCCCTGACCCCACATGGCCATTTTAGATTTTTGATTTTTGATTTGTGTTTTTTTTACAGTGTGTTGCCTGGTGTGGCTCCCATGGACATCCACTGTATTCCGGCTGGGCACATGCAGGCTTGTCGTGAGTTTGGGTTAGATGCTTTTGTTCGTGAGACACACACCCCTCCTGCTTCCTGTTTCCATGGGCTTGCAAAGGGTGTGCCCAGGTGATAGTGACTTACACAGTGACGTTGGACTCCCATGAGCTGTGTCGGCAGTCTGTAGTCAATACTGTGTATACATTCCTAGTGGATATTGTTGTTGTATTGTACACTGCATGGTGTATTGATATGTGCTTGTGTATCAATGTCTTCCTACTAATTAGCAGGTTCATTCCTCATGTCTTCACAAGGCCATCTACTTTGGAGATGGAGTTCATGTTGTAAGCAGTTCACTTATACATTTGCGTGGCAGCGGCACTGTACAGTTGGAAGTGGTCGATGTGCTGGCATAATCAGGTTGTAAGACTACCACTACTTTAACTTAGTTCTGTCATGTTTATGCTATGTTTGAGGTTGTGTAGCTGCATTGTATTGTTGGTAAGTATTTGGTCATGTGTGTTGTTAGTTCTACATTACTGGGAGCATATTGTGTGTGGCCAGTTTCCATTAGGGACACTGTACTTTGCGACACTTGTGTCATGTTTTGGGGAATGCTTTGTTTGCTCTCACATAGCATGACATGCCATGGTGTGTTGGGTGGCGGTGCTGGGGAGGGGTTGGGTGACATGGCACTGTTGTCATGTTGTATTTTGCAAGGGGGTAATGAATTTAGCAGCATAGAAGTGTGTCTTTTGATGACACAGCATTGGTGTTGTTTGTGTAGGTAGGGATGCACACAATGTAACACTTCCAGGTGACCAATCTCAGGCTGGTATGGTTGTGACAGTTGACTGTCCCTTATGTCATCATCATTGATTGTCAGATGGTATGTGAAAGGGCTGTGTGCACTCCACAGGGGTGTGATTTTAGGTGAAGTAATTAGCCACCAGCTGCGTACGGGCTACCTCACCCCGTCCCCTTTCCCCTCCCATGCGTAGCAGGCGTGCATGTGGTTGGGGATGTGGGTGCACCACCATGTCCACGGGCAGGCCCCGGTGTGTTGCAACGTTGTGCAGGACACATGCTGCCACTATGATCCTGCACACTACTGGGGGAGCGTATAACAGCTGCCCGCCAGAACGGTCAAGGGAGCGAAAGCGTGACTTGAGGACTCCGAATGTGCGCTCCACTATGCCCCGGGTTGAAATGTGGGCTGTGTTGTATCTTACCTCGGGTGGCGTGGTGGGGTTCCGAATTGGCGTCATCATGTGGGTGCTCAGAGGGTAGGCACTGTCCCCTTGGGAGGTGGTGATGGGTATCATGAGTGGGGTTGTGACATTACTCATTATCTGACATGCATGCATGTGCTGTGGCACTTATACTCACCAAGCAGCCATGTATCGCCATGCCGCCCAGCTTCTAGGTCCCGGTTTAGGGTTGACATTCTGTAAATAAAACTGTCGTGGGTGGACCCTGGATAGTTGGCGTATACTGAGGTGATGATTCCCTTGGCATCACATACTACCTGGACGTTGATGGAATGCCAGTGCTTGCGGTTTCTATAGATGTGCTCTGATGCCCTGGGGGGGACGTAGAGCCACATGGGTGCAATCAATGGCACCTAGGACTTTGGGGAATTGTGCCACCCTGTAGAAATCCTGGACGGCAGCCTGCCTTTCTGCAGGTGTTCTGGGCAGGTATATGTGCCTGCGGATTGATGGGTGTGCAGTCATGATGGCCAAGACCTGGTGTAGGCAGCGTGACTGCGTGGCCTGTGGCACCCCCCCACTATAGCACTTGTCCGCTGAAATGATCCAGTGGCCAAGAAGTGCAGTACATTGAGGACCTTCTCCAGGAGGCTGAGTGCTTGGGAGCACAGGGTGGGTGATGTGAGGTCGTCCGCCCACTCACTCACCAGGTCAAGTATTATGAGAGGTGGAAACCTGTACCTCCCATACACCTCGTCATCAGGCATCCCAAAAAGGCTGGTTCTGGGTGTGAAAATTCTGGGCCTGACTATCCTCCTCCTCCTCCTGCTGTATCCCACGACCACTGCTGCTAGGAACGGTATATTCATCCTGGCGTCTCAGCTTGTTTGTTGTTTGCGCGCACTTTTATGCTGTGTGGGTCCACGTACGCCTGCTTCCTGCTGGCGTTTGTGTTTCAGGATTAGTGTGTCTTTTTTGGCGCACGCGTTAGCCCCGTTCGAATCCATGAATACGTGTTTTGAATGTGCGTGTGGGCGTTCCGCACATTTGCCTCCTGTACTTCCCCCGTGACGCCCACATTTTCACGCGTTGTTCCCCATTCCGCATGTCAGGCCCTCTGTTCCTCCTACTTTTGTTGCGTGCGCCGCGCTATATGCGATTTCGCTGTGCGCATTGCGCACACTGTTTGGAGACGTGTGCACCAGCGTGCGCCACGCAGAATTTTGGCGCACATCCTGGGATTTACACGTGCACGGACTTCCATGAATCGCTGTGTGCTGGTTTCGCTGCGATTTTCGCACTGGCACTGCGATTCGTACGCTTTTGCACACTTTTGCACGCTTGCGCTGAAAATTTCAGCGCACATTAATTCCATGTATCGGCCTGTCTATCTCCAACACAATTGGTTTGGAGAACATATTAAAATTATCTTTAAACTGTAGAGTAATGCTTAAACATAACCTTGGCGTGGAGCAAGGACTAGTTAATGGAGCACTTGGTACAGTTGTTGGCTTTCAAACATAACCACATGACAACATTCAGTTTGTCAATATTCTCTTTACAAACTTTCAGAAGTAAAAAGTATAGGACGCTCAACAGCTCAATTCCTTCTTTTGAAAGACATGTATGTACAAAGAGAACAATTTTCTCTAACTCTAGCATATGCAGTCACTATTCACATATCACAAGGTCTTACCCTAGATAAAGCATTGATAGATATTGGGAACACAGTATTTAAAGAAGGCATGAGCTACGTAGCACTATCAAGCTTATGCACACTTGATGGTCTATTTCTAATCAACTTTGATGCAAGTAAAGTAAAGGCTGATATTCCTTGTATTTTAGAATACAATAGACTACGTTCACTATACACCCCCATCTAAAAACCTATCCTGTTCCACAAAAAGCAAAATGTTGTAAAAGAAAACTACTTCAAACAGAAATGCAACAGGATCTCACTGCAAATCCTCCAAAGAGTAAAAAAAGCTAATACTTCATCAATTAATAGAACCAAAGAAGAATCTACTACTCAAACTAACTCAGGTACTTCTTCAAAGAAGCAACACACACTCCGAAGAAATGACTTGGACACAGATCTATCTGGTCCATTCAAATTTTCAAATATAACTGGTGTAAATTGGTACGCACATGTTGCAATAAATATTCTGTTTCAATTGCCACCAATTGTTGATAACATTTACTTACACAATACAGACAAATTGTGTTTGCAAATGTTAGTCCTTCATAGAAATGCAAGTAACAATCCTGACAACACATACAGTGTTCATGGACTAAGACAAGAATTGGACTACTGTGCTGGAATGGTGAAATTCACTATAAACTCACAAGAAGATCACAATAATTTCTAATGTACAAGTACTGGAAAACAAAAACATACCTATAAATGAAACCTTCCCGATTTCACACATGTGGAAACATACATGCACCCTGTGCAACAATATGGCACAGGAACAAATCCCTAATGAATGCTTTGTGTATGTATCCATACCCAACTGTGAATCCGTTCCATTTCAGCAACTTGTACAAATTACAAAATGCAAACCATGGCAGATTATGAACTACCTGCAATTCAGATAATCGCTCCACCTTACAAATATAAACACATAGTAAATACATAATATTAATGCTTCTACGTTACAACACAGATGGTACCAAAAACAACTGCAAGCTGACTGGATTCACACATGGTCAAGTATCACTTGGTAAGAAAACCTTCACAAAAATAGGTATAATCTACCACGCAGGAGCCACAACCAATGCAAGTCACTACACTGCATATATAAAAAAGAATTGTGGATGGTTCGAATGTAATGATAGTACCATTACTCTAAAGCAGAGATTGCCAGCAAATCTTATAAACGCTTATTTAATCTTCTTAAAACCAACAGTGAATAACTAATCTGGACATAAAAATTAACAACACGTCAATTAGAAAACTATAAACAGTTAGAATATGCCAACATGTATCTAACTGCCCCAAATATCTGCAAAAAACCAACAGATAGATTAGCAGCTTGAGAATATAAATAAAAAAACTATAACCAGTTCGACAACAGGTATCTAACAACAATCTGCAACAATCCAATAGATACAACGTTAGCCAAAAACAACAAGTAAACACTGAAAACAAAGAAATAAATGTACTGTGCCATAAACATGGATTTTCTTTTTTTCCCACAGATGCAATGATTTAAGCAAGAAACACACAAACTGAGCAAATTGCACAGTACACTGGTTTGTAAACTACTAAATATGAGGGTCGAAATAAAGCAGAAATGTCTATTGTGCAATGTAATAAGTCTTTATAAACTACCTACACTAACATGATCTTTTCATTTATCACAGACATTGAAAAAGAATATCTGCTCCAGTTACCTAAGTCATGAAAAAAATATATCCAATCCAAAAAATCAAACAGTAAGTATATTATAATACAACTCATAAATACTGCTCCATAACACAACCACTGAAGCAAACATCTAACCATACACCACAATACAAAATGTTTACGTCCATGTATATGTTATACTGCAGTGCTTGTTATCAAACTCTACAATCTTAATAGCATGACATAGACAAAACTTCACATACAAACGATACAAATCAAACAGTACACAAACTGTACATTTACAATTATTTAATAGATGTTTGATTCTATGGGTGTGATCTATGAGTGTGATATGCTGCGGTGGTTGTGGCCAGGGCCTAGAGTCTTGGGTGCATGGCCTACGGCCTACGGCCTTCAGCCATGCACCCAAGACTCTAGGCCCTGGCCACAACCACCGAAGCATATCATACCCATAGATCACACCCATAGAATCAAACATTTTAACTGGTTATATGGGCTACTGCATTGCATTATTTGTGTCCGCGGACAGCCACGGTGACCGTGGACATGATGAACACATCAGGGGTGCCTGCCACCTAAACAAATACAGCATTTGACCCATCTATTACTCCCCCACCCTCCCCAAGCACTCTTACACACCAACACACTTGCCAAATTTGTATTTCTTCCCCATTCGTCGCAGCGCTGTCCGCGGATCCAAGGTGGCGGGCGCATCAAAACAATGGAACGCACCTCATGCTTCATTCCAACCAATCAGCGAACACATTGCATGTCCACGGACATGACACAAACCGATTAGCCAATAGGTGTCCTGTCTGCGGAGCGAACAGGGAAGTCTGTCCGCAGAGCGGACATAGATATCACTAATTTATTGTGACCTACTTTTTGGTCATTTTAAAAAACTACTGGACAGATTTTCACCAAATTTACAAAAGCACGCTTTCGGGACCAAGCCGCTGCTCCTGCCACAAATTGGTGAACATCTGTCCAGCGGTTTGGGCTGTAGGCGTGAGCAAAGTTTTTTCCCTATTTAGTCTATGGTAACAAAATTCATTTTGGGACCACCCCTATAACTTTGCCCCCCCGGACCAAACCTCGCTAAACTTTGTAAAGAAATTCAGAGTGGGTCATATACTTTTTTTGGTCCCAGGAGAGCGAAGTTATAAGCCGCCCAAAAAGTGCTCTTCCTATGGGATTAGAAACTTAACCATAACTACACAGCCACTACCGTGGCAGCTTAATTCTGTTGAGTACTGCCTAAAATCACCATGTGCAATTCTCTCTTATATTAAATGCACAATATGGAATTATGTTTTGCCCAAAAAGCTGCATCAAATAATGAAAGTACAATTTTCCAGCTCTCAAACAGCAACAGACACCTAAACAGGCCTTTCCTTTCAAATGTTCCTTGTTTCTCCGAAACTCGCAACTGTGACTCCTGGAGATGGGCACGAATGAGACAGATTCAGCGGTGAACGGCGGCCCTCGGCCTGAAGAAGGATCAGCGCGAGGTAAGAGGGGCCATCTAGATCCACACGTAGCTCAAGCAGCTCAAACCCCTGTACACCCACTTGAACCGCTCGACAGGAAGGATAGGCAGGAGTGCCCAGCCCAACTTGCCCAGTTTGCTACTGAAGCAACAACAGACTTAAGCACCGCAACTCCTGCTGCTTCTACAACGCTTCGAACTCCAAGGGTTCTGAAACCTTCGAACAGCCTGAAGTTAGAGACATGCTTCAGAGGGGGGTGAGGAAGGTGGCAAACCACTCGACAATGGATCCACAAACATATGTGGAAGACAATGAGAGATTGTCGGCGAGCGAAACAAAGGTGGAGCGGGAGACGCCAAAACTTTTTCCACAAGTTAGTCCTCAGGATAGTCTGCTCTTGCCTCAAAATCTTGCCCAGATACCAAATCCAATGGAAGCTAATGTTGAATTGGACTGCAGACAAGCTCCAATGAATAAAAAGGATTCCATAAGCCCAGGGAAGCAGATACCTAGGGCAAACAACACATCTGGAACAATTTCTCAGCCCACAATACATATTGACATTCACCCGGCAATAGAAAGAGAAGACCTAGTCAGTCCACTCTCTGACCAATAAGAGTCAATATTCGTCAGGCTAGAAGATGCTTTGACCCGTTACGGAATGGTGATATGGCTGAGGATGAAGCCACAGGAATTCCCTGGTGGACAAGACTTCAGAAACTCCAGTTTTGGAACCACTGCATTTGAACGATCAATCGGGCCCAAAGAACTTCAAATCCATGTTAACGGATTGGGAGAGAGTTATCGAATAGCACCCAATTTTGGAAGAGCAAAGGTCTTGCTAAAACAGGAAAGAAACAAGCAAGCCCCAGTAGCATAATAACAGCTTACCTGCAACCCCGTCCGGCATTGAAAAAGCTGAGGAAAAAAGCTTGCACCCTTCCACAAGTAAAGCGCAGACACAGAATACCTGTATTTACACTTCAGCAACCTCTGCCCTTAACATCTAACTCTTTGGTGGATTTCTTCAAGAAAAAGTTAATAGTGACTTATGACGCTGTGGGCGAACTCTCTGATGCCGAGATCTTAGAGAGAGTGGATCTCCCATTTGCTCTGCCAAAGCTGAAGGATCAAGACCCGCATCCCAAATCGCCCTAGGTAATTGAACATGTGGTAATGCAGATAGAGGAAATCTCCATGCCTCAAAGATTGCATTTTGCGAAGCCAGCAACCAGCAACTGGAATAAGACGCCAGTGTTTGCAGGGGTTCCTTTGGCTTCCGCGGCACACACTGGACCCCCTGGAAATGAAAGAAGACGACTCTTTTGCCCAAGTACTCAAAGGAAATTCCTAACAATTTATGTCTGGACAAACCTTGGCCTGATGCGCTAGTGCCAGAAATTAGGGCAGAGGGTCGGCTACAGAACATTCGCCCTCCCTTGATAACCGATGATTTGAGGGAACGAAGAGAGGAACTTCTACTGGCTCCACAGAGACTGTCGAAGGAGATTGGGGTCGCCCTAGTCAGGGAAAAACCAGTTCAGAGTCTAAGTCAAAGCGAAGTTAGCTCCTGATTACTCCGCCTCACAATCGATGTTTGAGCATAATTTCACACTCAATGTCTAAAGAATCTCCTCACAAAAAGCCAGACCTGCTAGCAATAACATAGTTTGTCACAATAGTTCTGGCTCCTTGCAGTAAGCTTTACGTAGCTTTGAATGAAACCCTAAAAGACCATACCACCATGATGGCCTTAATGCACAATAAGCTGTCTTATCTAGAAGGCTACGTAATGGCAAACTGAAAAATCTCAAATGAAGGACCAAGTGACGGATACTCCATTATGGACAGCTAACGCTCAGGAAATAGCTTCAAACAATTCTGTTCTAAAAAGCAGAAACCAAAACTTAATCAACTCTCAGACAACTGAGGCAGAACTTATCAAGGATGTCACACCTATGGCGAGGGGTGAAACCTGTGTGAATCTAACACCCGGCCACCCTATGGTCAAACAACAGGCTGCCAACTCAACGTTTGAATCAAGACAAATGATCAAACCAGCCATGAATCTGAAAAAAACTAGTATTGATCAGCAAGACACTTCAGGCAGTTTGATGAGCAGCGGATGTATTGCCTCAGCTGCTCTGGATCAGATCCTAAAAGTAACTTCCCGAAGCCAAGAAGAAGACCAAATGAACTGATTCAAGACATGGGGCTCTCAACCAGCCACATTTGGAATCTTCTCGCAGAAATCGATTGTGATCATAGAGAAGGATACCTCAAAGGACGTAAATAGAGATCCTCATCCTAGACAAATCGTAGATGCAACAGGACAATAACCAAAAGAAAAGCGGGCGGTGGTCCTCAAAATTCCAAAAAGGATGGTTAAAACCATTCAACAATCAAAAACAGAGACTATAGCATCAACGCCTATAGATAAAGAAAAAGACCTTTCCCCCTCAATGGATGAAGAGGTCAAGGAATAATCTATCAATTTAATGGACATGAGTCTATATACAGTGGAAGACTCTGAATCTGAACTGGTGCATCTGCCCTACCAAAAGAGAAAATCGGATGACTTGCAAGAGCCGGCCCTACCTTATGAGCCAAGGAAGAAAATCATGATATTGGAATTGCCCTCTCCCATTTTCTTAACCTTGGATGAAAAACGTAAATAGATTCTTAATGAAAAAGCAAGACCTAATCATATGAACCTTTACATCGACACAGGTAAAAGAAGCCCAGTTAGCAAGCACAATGACTTATCTGAAAGCAGGTTTAGGTCAAAAAGTGATAAAGCTCTATCAACACCAAATCACGAGAAAGATTGCTCACCATTCCAACATAATTCGACCAGAAAACGACATGATCCGCAAGATCAAAGTGATAAAGAGCAGCATAAGTCTCGAGAGCGCAAAAAACCTGATCTGGGAATGCAAGATCATAAAGCCAGGTCAAATAGAAGGTCCCAACACATAAGAGAAAGTAAAACTCATACTAGTCGAACTTTCATGTTGGAACGTGTTCTGGACCTAGAAGATAACTTGATCTTAAACAGGAGAACTATAATGAAGCTATTTAAGCATGTCCCGAGCTTGAGACAACTTTGCTCGGACGATATAAAGATCGTCAAACCCAGTCAAAATGGTTGCCAAGACTGTTCTTTCCTCCACCTTCACTCATCGGTAGTGAAACGGATGCTACTGATGCCACGGAGAACTTACTGATCTTGGGACATGATATACACAATCTCAACTCAGACAGAACAGTCCGAAAGTTCCGATCTGACCAAGAGCCTAATTATAACTTGAGAAACCCATGATCGGCTCATAGAACAGTCGCAGAGAAGGAGTGCATAAAGTCAAGTGGGCGTGATCATCTCCCATCCAAGTCAGGGCAAGAAGACTCGCCAAAAAGTTACCATCGCCAAAGAAAGCGATTCGAACTGAAGCAGTTAATAAATAGGGGCATGACTGAAGTCAGACATGAAAATCTATCACCTCAACCTCCGGAGACAAAGGGGAGACAAGAGACAGTAGGGACATGGATAGAATGCCCAAGGGACCACTGCCCCAAATAAAAATAACTGTCGAACAAGATTTAACTGACTTAAAATCTGTAAGGCTAAACAAGAGAGTGGTTACATCTTAAAATAAACAAGAAGAAAGAAAGTGGGCCTGGATGTAGACGCTCCTTGCCTTCCAGCCATCTAATTAGCCACTACAAAACAGCAAGCCAAGCCACTTGGCTTTAAGGAAGGAACCGGAAACACATAATTTACGAACTGAAATTTTGAATATGGGTTCTTGGAACACCAGAAGTGTAACGCTCACCTGGTATCCATGGGGACGTCACTCAGCCTGTTCTGACCTCTTACGACCTCGAACCCTTCCCTGGAGTCTACTCGACTGTAGACTGGGCATTAAACACAGGATTGGTAGAGTTTAACTCCCTATTGTCTCTGTGTGCTTGAACCCCTCATTCCCCGGGGTCACACCCTTCTCTTTGATCCACAGATCACTTTGATTTCTTGGAAAGTGTGCTCTCCGTCCTGCTTTCAGCGCAGGGACGCGTTGATTGATGCGGGCTCGTTGCTGCCTAGTTACTTCACTGGCAAGAGTCCAACAGGTAAGTATAATGAGTCTTTTGAACAGTTCTCTAACTTCGTTCCTTTCCTTCCTTAGATGATGGCCGGTGCCCGCGGATGGCGACGTGCTGCTGAGATGAGTAGCGCTGAAGGTGAGTGAGAGCGCGATGCGTGATGCGACCCTTTCGTATTTGTATTGAACTTAGTTCTTTTTCTGTTTCTTTTAGGTGCCGCAACGTTTTCAGCGTGGATGCCGGTTATGAAGAAGAAATGCGGTGAGTAAGCGCGGTATGCGGTGCCTCTAGATGTTTCCATGCTAACCTGGAGTGTCTTTTCACTCTTGCAGATGGATGAGAAGTCCCGGAGACAGAGTTTCCCGAGAGCGGCTGGGATTCAGGTAAGCGTTTGAAGCTCGTACAGTCTTTAAAAATAAGCAAAGATTTACTGAATGCTTACTAATGCCTTTTTTCTGTTCTTTTCCCTTTTCCTTAGGAAGCGGCATGCCGGGATGGGAGTGACACCGCCGAAGATGCCCGCAGAACAGAAGAAGCGATGAATGATGGGCAGAAGCGCCGCAAGGTAAAAAGGCTGTTCCTAACGGTGTTCTTGTTCTTGCAGGAGCTGAGCGCAGAAGAAAGATGCCGGCCTACTGGAGACCGATCTGAACACGGTGAGTGTCACGCTGCAGGTGCAGAAAACACAAGCATGTTTCTCAGCCTGGGCAAGGCTTAAAAAGTCTCTGGGTATCCCAGGTGTCTCTGGGCTGAACCACACCCAAAAGACTAGACTGCACATGCAGTTCTGGGAACCGAAAGATGTGGGGGCATCCATCTTGTCCCCATCAATGCACTACAAGTCCAATCCCCAATATTATCCTATGGGAGTGAGTGAGTCTGGTGCCACAAGCATCAAGTCTGACTCCAAGTGGGTCTTTGGAGGGATGGAGAGGCCCTTGAGGGCCATGTAGGTGATTGTGGCCTGGCTCCAGCCTGACATCTTGGAGGGCTGGGGACATGAGGGGCAGGAATCATGACAAGAGGTTTCGGCCATTTGACTTCACAAAGCGATGTCAATCTGGAGAACTATGATGTGCTGTGCTTACAGGAGACCTGGCTGCGAAAGAAACCATGTCTGGATGGTTATGATATAGCCTTCACTCCAGCCTCAAAGGGCCCTAAAGGTCACCCAACATCGGGGCTCCTAACAGCCATTTGGTCAGGTAGTGGTCTGCAGTTGAAAAGACTAATATTCTCGACAGAATTCATTCAGGCCTCTTTGGCCACCTGGCAACGTCCAAATTCATTGGTCATCAAAGATAAGGTTGACAATATACTACTATTTGTGAACAAGTACTGGAACCCAAGTGCTATAAACAGCCAGCTTTTTCTAAGCACCACGGGAAACATTATAGAAGAGGCGAACAACCTTTTCCAAAAAAAGCACTTAATAATTACTGGTGATCTTCACGCTGTTTGTCCAGAAATTGGGGACCCGAAGCACCCACAACTAAGATCTGCATCTTCACTGGAGAGAGGGTGTCAATGGGCAGTTTTAATGGATTCTAACGACCTACATAATTTGCATTGGACAAAAGACAAGACTCAACCAATTGTGCCTACATAGGAGCATGAAGAGCTGGGTGCCATTATAGACCACACCTATGTCTCTCGAGAATTTCTCACTCTTATTGAGAGCTTCGAAGTGTAAAGAACAAAACACAGTGATCACAATATGTCGATCACAACATGGAAAACTTCACAGGCTCCTCCAGTGCAAATGTCTACATTACATAGCAGTGCAATATCCACCTCAGGTTAACGGAAGAAGCCATCAACTGACAAATATCTGGGCCACAACCTGACAGATAAGCAAGCGGGTAGGCTAGCAGTTGACAATCAACCATTGTTGACAGTAGACAGATTAAAAAAGGGGAATTCTGAACTCACCCCTAAACCAACAATCCATATGTATAACCAACAATTGGCTGACAAAAGAAGGACCTTGAAGCAAATAAAGCGAACTGCGAAAAAATCACACTCTACTGAAATGAAGGAAAAGGTCACGAATGCTGAAAAAAAACTATCAAAATTGGTTGAGGAACTACAGACTCTGATTGTATCAAAAGGACTCGGAAACAATGTTACACGCCATTTGTGGAAGGAAACCCAGAGAATTCTGGTCCTTAATTAAGTCTTGTGCAAAAGATGTAAATATCACCTTACAAAACAACGTGGGGGAGCAGAAATGGGTAGACCACTTCATAGCTCTATATAAAAAAACGGATGGGGAACAACTGAATTTACAACTACATCCAGATAATCCCTACATGACAAGGAGACGATATTAACAAAGATCATGAAGCTAAACCGTTCAAGAGCCCCGGGACCAGACGGGGTTACTAATCTTGACCTAAAAAAATATCCTCAGGCATGAGCTTCCATCATTAGTGAGGTGTTTCAGAACTGCATAAGGGAAAAAACAATACCAGTCTCTTGGAAGACCGCAAATGTGGTGCCAATGTTTAAGAAAGGAGCCAAAGATCATCCACAGCATTACCGTCCAATTGCAAACTTTCAGGAATGGATCAAACAAGCTGGATGTTCGGATCCCCCCCAGTCTGGGTTTTTCAAGGGCATGGGAACTACCACAAACATTTTATTGTTGAGCACCCTGAAGACAAAAGTCATGGAGGGTAGACCCTGTGTCTTCGTGGGTTTCGTTGACATGGTCCAAGCCTTTTACCAGGTCAACCAAGAGACTCTGTCAAGGAAACTGGATAACCTGAAATGCCCCAGCTCAATTCCGGAACCAATAAAGGGCCTCTATTCTGGCACCTCAATGTGTGTTAGATAGAGAAAAACTGGGCACCTATTGAAACCCATAATCACGGCATGTGGCGGCAAACAGGGATGCCCCTTGACTCCAGCTCTGTATAATTCTAATACTGCAGACTTTAAGAATTGTGAGAAAATGATTAGAGCCTTCCCTCCAACACTCGGTGACTCAAAACTGTCAAGACTCCTCTATGCTGACGATATCATCCTAATGGACCAGACGGCGGTCGGCCTTCAGAAACAATTGAATAATCTGTTAACCTATATTAAGGAAAACCACCTGGAACTTAACAAGGCCAAAACAAAAAAAATGATGTCCTTTGAAAAAACAACAAAAAATAACGAACAACAGAAATGGTACATTGATGGAGTCCACCTGGAAAAGGTCAAGAGCTTCAAATACTTGGGAATGACTTTGAGCAACAGCCCTGCAGAACTCCGGATGCAGAAAAGTTTATACGTGAAGATCAAAGTATTTATAGCGCAGACCAAAGTTGTCGATAGGAAATATGGTTGTTTCTCGTTCATCCCAGTCCTGAACTTTTACAAGGCTAAGGTGGTCCCAGGGTTAATTTACGGTGCGGACGCAATGCCTAACATTCCAGCGGATTTGTGGCAAAAACTGGAGGGCCTTTTTTTGGCATAAAGTCCTGGTCTTGCCTCAGTCAACACCTGCAGCGCAAATCCGCCGGGAACTGAGTCTAATGTCAATGAGTGTGATTATTGCCCGTAATACCTTAATGATGTATAGAAAGATTATCCTACCCTCACGCCTTCTGATTTTCGATATCATCAAAAGAGAAATAGATGGAGGTGATATCAGAATGCTAACAAAGTGGACATCTGAGAACAAGCTCCTTTTGGATAAAATCGGAAGCTCAGAAGAAGAGCTGATAAACTATCCAACTAAAGTCAAAAGAAGACTGTTAGAGTAGCAGGGATATACAAGTTAACTAGTAGCCTCCCGATCAACACCAAGAAGGTAAACCAAGTAACGCCTTACCTGATAAAACTCCCTGCTAAAGGAGTACGATATGGTTTTCTACGGACTCGCCGAAATCTGCTAAACACAAATGAAATTCTAGCCAAAAGAGGCAAATCCAGTTCCAATAAATGTCGGTTTTGTAAACATCAGATCAAGTGGTAACAATAAGACATCTTCTTTTATCATGCGTGGAGAAACAAGAAGACCGCTCTATCTATCTTGGTCATATCTTTACGAACTTACACTCTTATGAAGAGGAGGAATGGTGGGCTTGCCTAATGAGTGGAGAAAAGACTCCATGGGTGATTGCAGTAGCACGACTCTTCCATAAACTCGGTCTGGATCAGACCCCTGGGTCCTTTAGTAAAGTAGGGGAAGCCCCACCAAACAAGGGACATTTGTGAGTCTAACCTAGCTCCTATTTGTTCTGACTGGAGTATCTACACTACACTTTGGGCCTCAAAGGACGAGCATACACTTACTTAAATACCCTTAGACTTAAGTAAAGGAACCCATATTTATTTCTCCTGCTTCACAGATGAAGGCATGCTAATGGATTGCTGATGCAAACCCAGGCTTTAAGAGTGAGTAAGGAAATTCAGATCAGACTGATGCGCATGCCTTTCTCTTCTTATGCAGAATCCCCTGTGTTTACCCCTCTTTACCCCTTGAAGACAAATCCTCATCACAATACCCATCATGGTGTATCATTCGAAATGCATCCAGGGGATTCTAGTCTATTACTGTATCCTCTCGGTGTACGACGTCTCGTTCATTCGCAGCAGTTTTTACTGAATACAACTCAAAACATTGATAGATCCATACAATATTGCTGCACAGCTCTATGCAATAGTACTGCACATGTACTTACAGACGTCAACAATACCAAACATCCCCATGCACGGCTAAAGAATACCACCATATTGGTTTCAATATTAGTGCCAGGATCATATAGATTTCAACCACAGGCAGTACCATGCAGGAACCAACAAAACTGCACAATGCCAATAGAACTACATAGAATTATGTTAACTTTAGTGATACACCACAGTATTATATAGGCTACAATAGAATTGGATAGCAGCAGATAGATATCAATAGTAGTGGTCAACAGCAAATAGGTGTCAGTAGTATTCTGCTGGAATGCACAAGGCTGAAAGATAGCTCAGTGGGTTGGGCAATCACTGCTTTGATTTGTATGTGATCTGCAGGTGGCAGGTTCGAATCCCAGCAAGACCAGCTCAGCCTCCCAAGGTCGATAAATGATTCAAAATTCAGATGGGTGATATATTATGGAAATATGTCCTATGTATAGTGCTTTGGCTGAAGCGTTACATACATAACACATCATTATCAAAGGTTTGAACGGTACTGTGTACAGAACTACATAGCTCATCGGAGGACTGAACAGCACTGTATATGTTTCAGTGAGTACCACACAGTATCAGGTTGGTTTCAACAGTGCTATCCAATGAGACCTGGTTTTCACCAGTACAGTGAAGCACCACATAGGCCTTCATTACAGGGTTGCCTGAAAACTCACCGCTAGGCGGCGGGTTTTCCAGCAACCCCGTAACACTGTACTGCCGCCACAAGGGCGGCGGTAACGTTTACTCCCCATTTCCGTGGAGTCCCATAGGACACTGTTGCTAATGGTGTCCGTGCTTCTGTGACAACCATGCCGGTAGGGGCCTGACCTATCGGGGGATCCATGGCGCCTACTGGCATCGTTGGAAAGGGATACCGGTATGTTGCTACCAGCACCCTTATTTCCAGACCGCCATACTCGGAATGAGGCCCATAGTTTTCAACAGCACGATTTAGGTTTCAACAGTACAGTATGGTGCAATAGTTGGGCTGGTATTATCCCAGGACATCACATAGATTTAAATAGTATCACACAGCACCATAACAGAATAAGCTACATGCACGTTTAAATAGCACAACTCAGCGCCATAAAGGAATCAGTTGTGCTGCACATTCCCACATAGTTTGCATTCATATTGAACTATATTGGTGCACGCAACCATATAGGTTTCAATATCAGAACACAGAACAGGAAACATACATGACAACCCTTAGCACCCGTGAAATGACCTCTATATGTATCTACACTCTGTCCCGTTACTCTGCATCTATATGTCCCGTCTCTTTGTAATGCGCTCCGATGCCTGCGGGCTTTAGCGCTATATAAAATAAATAAATAAATAAATGAAAAACAAACTAACCGCCCCAGAACTCGATGATGTGGAGCATGAATACACATGGTTGCATGCAGGCCATTTTCATGCAGTATAACACATAAGGCCCTAGTGAGGAGCCTGCTACTGTATATGAAATATGGAGCAAGCCTTTCGCTGAAGCCCGCGTGGGTGTATTGACCACTTACAGTGCTCATCCAGTCATTCGCATTAGTGATGCAGATCGATGCCTTACGCCAAGTTGGCTAATTGCTTTAAATTGCTTTGATAATATGCATTATCATATTATCTATTAAGAATCACCATCACTGGGAATTATCACATTTGCCAGTGTGAGGTCAAAAACGGAACCTTCTATTTTTGCAACAGTTTTAATTAACTGTAATTTATGAAGGTGGTGCTGCCGCGCAGTGAAGGCGAGCCTGGGGATTGCCTGGAAGCATAACATGCTCCATTCATTGAAACAGAGTCAATTCTTTTTTTTTTTTAAATCAAAATCTTATTGGATTTTAATGATCAACAAATTGTTTAGAGATACATAAAATAAACATAATGTATGAAAAAGGCAAAGATCACAAACAGGTTGGGGCATCAGGAAAGTCTGAGTATGGCCTTAAATAACGATTAAAAATATGTGAACCCCGCCATGCCAAATGCATGTTATAATAGATATAAGCACCATCCGATGGTGATTACATATGAAAGCCAGACATGACAATCTAGACCACAAAAAATAGGTGGGGCGCCAAACAAGTTGTTAATAGGTCATCACAATTGGGATCCTGGGGCCAGATTCACAAAGATTTGCACTAGAGCAATTCCAGCCCAGTCATGACCAGAGCATCTGAAATGTGCTCTTGCTAAGTTACTGTAACCACTGCCAATACAATTCAGAAGCACTTTGCAGGCAACAATGGAAAAGTCTTACCTTGTCTTCGGTATCTCCGAAGGAGTGAAAGTTTACCAGAGACCCCTTCCCCAACCTTCCAACACAGGTGCCAGAAAGGGGTTCTCCAGGAAACCCTCTTAGAGGGAAAAAACCCGGTTGTGGATGTTGTTCTGTAGGTGGTTCGCTTAGATCCCTCACGACTGGAGTAGGAAGTTTAACCGGATGGAGTCGCGATGAATCGGCTTGGGTGAGACTCTTCTGTGGGAATAGAATAGGTAGAATTAACTATTTGTAGCACCCTTCGTCTTATGGTTACCCAAGGTTGAATGAGTGAGATGTACCTGTGGGAGAATCCCAAGGAGTGTTATGGAGAGTCTCTGTTGGCTGGGGATGTGGTCCGATCTGATATAAGTTAAAGAAAAACAGAAGGGAAGTGTTTGAATCAGGTTTTGTGAGAAGAGAAGTAAAGGGGGGCAGAAGCCTGAATGCTTAGATCCCTACCTGCTGGATAGGCAAGGATGCAGAGATCACGTGTTGAGTCTTGGGAGTTCGAGGGTAGTGTCCAGACGGGATCGACCAAAGGTAAATAAGACCGCTGAGAATTTCGCCCGTAAGACTGAGCCAGGTGGGGCTGCTGGGTCGGACTGAATAGGGGTAAATGGAGGAAAGTCCTGCAGGAAATGTAAGCAGAGTAAAGTAAAGAAAGAAAGGCTTCCCTAAATCTAAATCACAGTTTCAGTAACTCACGGAGCGGAGCTGTGATGAATCGTAGCAACGCGTAGTACTCCTGGCAACTCTCGTTCATATCGTACTTCCGGAGTGGAAGGAGGAGTCTCGCTCTCGTCCTTCTCACGAACCACTAGACTGCTCCTCTGAGTTTGAGGCTCCCTGTTGGTGGTATGAACTCGCATCCGCGGCTGTAACCGCCAACGGAGCCAGAGAGTGGTATGCCGAAATCTAGGTGTAACAGTTACACCTTATTTACAAAGAATAAAAAATTGAATTGAATCAGGAGGTGCCTTGAACATTTTTAAAAGCCACAAGTATGTACTCAAGGGCATCACTGAGATGCTTCAAGCAGGACAGGATTTGCTCTAGTTTTAGACTTTGTGAGTCTGGTGTGATGTAGCAGGAGCACATCTGGAATGCTCAGGGTGTCCTCTGTTTTGCTCCAGTGAAGGTCTTTGTGTAACACCCCATCTGTTTCTTTATGAGAAACTCTGCTGTATATTGTTTTTTTCAAACTTGGAGAGGGATACAAGGTTCTAAATCCAGGCGGTCAACCTCACATTCTTCATCATCCTCTTAAGTCAATGGTGAGGCCCTTGTTCATGCTTCACCTTAAGGCTCTGTTACCCCTTCTGAAGAGGCGTCTGCTGCTGAAACCGGGGAGTATGGGAAGGAGAGAGACATGTTCATTAAGCAACAGCAGAAAATGAAATGTGTCTTTTTCCATTCTTGACTGAAACAGTGATTAAATTTCAATTTCTTTCAAGGCCTTTAGCTGCTAGTAGGAGAAGGGCACTTGGCATGATATCAAAAACAACCTGTGCTGCGATCTGAGCTTGTAATTCCAGGCTCAGGTGTAAAATCGAGCAAATCTCCGCAGCATGATTGTAGTATTACCATACAGTAGTTGCCTGTAGAAATATGACTATGAATGTACTTTAATAACACCCTTGTATGCCCCAGCAAATATGTTGGACGTCGTAGGTGGGACAGGTTATATGGTGCTGTAATGAAAACAACTCTGTTTCAACGATAGAAATAAGAAAGAATGAATGCTGTTAAAGCTGTGCAGTAGCCTGATTAAGACCCATATTATGGCATTTGGGCACTTTTGATGAATCAAGGCCGGGGGACGCAGCTTCCCAGTTGTGGCAGCCAAGGGCTGGAACGCCCTGCCTCTAGCCATTAGAGCTGACCCGGCCCCCGCCTCATTTCGCAGAAAACTTAAGGCCTGGTTCTTCTCATACAACCTGTAGCCCTCTTTCAGTGAGAGTGCTCGTCAAACTTTGCCTCAATGTCTACAGCATCATCACTATACAATAATACTGCATCTGTAAATGCATCTGATTACTGCATTTGTAAATACGTATGTGAATAGGATTGTATCTGTAAAAATTGATGGTTACTGTATCCGTAAATACCTATGGGATAACTGCATCTGTAAATACATCCTGACTGCCAATGCGCTTAATCTGCTATTTGTCAAGTCTATGTCTTCCATTGCTGCCTCTGGTAACTCTTATAATCTGTATTACCTGCTCTCCAGTGCCCAGGTACTCACGGGTTTGGCACGCTCTTCAAATGCTAAATAAATATATGATGTAATACATCACTACACATTTCTCTTGAATTGTTATTATGGTTACAAAGAGAAATGTAAAACAATACTGACATGAGCCTTTCATATTGAGGAATGCAAACATAACCCGCCTCCCACCATGCACTGTTCATGATGTCGATCTGTTTTTGCCCCAATGATATTGGGATTGTAGACACTGTGTTTTGCCATGGTTGAAGAGCAAGCCCTGTGTAGAGTACATATAGCCTGTAACAATTTTGATGAATTGACGATGTCATCAATGAAATGTCATGGATGCTATATGAATGTTATCTCTTATGTTATGTAGGGCATCATACCCACGGCAGAGGATACTTCGAAAGAACTAATGGTAGCAAATAGTCACATTTCTTAGTGTTAACAGGTTGCTTCACCTGGACAGATTATTGGTTATCTAGGTAGACTAAAAGCTGTAAATACATCTGCAGGAAACATATGTGGGCTTGAGAGACATACATAGAGTAAAGACATGTTTTAATGAAAAAGTACTGGGCTCATTGACAATGCATAGGAAACATTGTAACACAGCAATATTTGACTACTCAATGGGCCTCATTACAAGTATGCCTATCCGGAAATAGCATTGCCGGTCTCTCCGGACTGGCATAGTCTGAGTTGCGATGCCAGTAACACCGGCACCGCAAGTGACCCACCGCATCCAGCAACACTGTTGCCAGAATCTTCGAAGAGACGCGCCAGCCGTGCCTGAAATACCGGCATGGCGTTAGTATGTGCACATTCCGAGCTCCACCTACATGCAAATACTGGCATGGACATGCCGGTAGCACTGTGAAAACCGTGCTAGAAACACCGGGATCACGAACCAGGTGTTTAATAGACTCAGGTGTGTAGAAACATGCCACAAGTGTCCAAAATCAGCACACGTGGTCCCAATGAGCACTGCTACAGCACAAAAAGACTACTCCCACCCCACCCACCCCTTCCAAGCTAGCAGTAGCAGTACTGGAGCTGGAGGCCCAGCCTGCAGACATACTACTTGAAGAGGCAGGGAAGCAGGGGATGCAGTGGAGGCGCTTGAGGAGAAGGAAGGCCATCATTGCCTAGCAAAACCCCAATGCCCAGCAGGTTGTAGACTGCAGGCAGCCACCAATTCAACGCATAGGGCCACACCCTGGAACCTGAGTGCAGCACAGTTTCACACCCTGTACCGGCTAGACAAGGACACCATCACTTCAATAGTGGGCTTGAGCCATGACAACCTGGTCAGCCTGATACATATCCGCAAGGCCATACCCCTCTCCTGAAGGTAATATCTGTGATACACTTCCTAGCCACGGGCACGTACCAGCACACTGTGGGTGAATTGCATGTGATATCACAACCCTGTTTTTCGAGTGTCCTGTTCTAGGTCATTGATGCACTCCTGCGTGACATTAGAGATCACATCAGCCTACCCAGTACTGCTGACCAGGTCAATGGCACAACAATTGCCTTCCATCCCCTTGCAGGAATGACAAATGTGATTGGTAAGTTGGACTGCACACATGTGGAGCTGATGGCCAGGCATGCTGTGGAGGCAGTCTACCGGAACAGAAAACTGTATCACTCACTGAACATGCAGATGGTGTGTGATGCCTGCCACCTCATCACCAACTTCTGTGCCAGATTTCCGGGTTAAACCCACGAATCCATGGTGCTGTGCAACTCCACGCTACCTTGTTACATGGCATGTCACAGTGGACAGTGTACCTGGCTGCTGGGTAAGTCTAACTACAAGCGCATGTGCACTGTTGAATTGGGGGGGGAGAAAACACCATAGTCTGCCTGGCTGCTGAGTGATTCTAACAACAAGGGCATGTGCACTGTTGGATAATGGGCATGTATAACACCGATCAGCAGTAGCTGTGCGTAGTGTAGGCATTCATTTATTTGTTTTTCAACTAGTATGCGCTCATACAATAAGCAAAACACCCTGAGAACGCACAGAAGGCAGACAGGGTGGGTAAAGAGGAAGGTAGATCATGAATAAGATGTAGGATCAATCATTGCTACAATAGTAAAAGAAATTATAAAAAAAGGTAAGGGGAGACAAACCTACTTTGGGTTGTGAGTGCATTCAGCGTGCAAGTGTACAGGGGGGAATCAAGGGGCAACACAGTAACACTAGGCCTTGACAGGTGTATCTCAATTGAAGAAAATGAGCCAGTGCAGACATAACAACATCGATTCCGTACACCAATATGAAAAGCACTACATGTAACCGAAGAACAAAAAGAAGCACAAACACAGTCAACAAAACCCACACCACCTGATGCACAGAGAATACTTATACTCCCACCCACATACCACCATTGGCCTGCACACCAAGTAGCAAGCTCCCCTGCCTGTTAGAAGTGCACAATCACATATGCATCGGATTGGAATTAGAAATGATTTGCAGTACATATCTATGATTTGATGTCATGAACATAATAGTATTATTGCATTGTAACACAATAATAACACATTCCCCCATTTCCATTTGTGTGAGTTGTATTAAAAGGTTCAGAGGTCATGTTGGCTGTGAATGGGCCATGTCAAACACTCCCACCACACATTGTAACAATGTGCATTCCTAGCACCCGAAATAGGACATATGCTAGCCAACCTGCATTTTGCTTGTGCATTATTGTATTTTTAAGTGAACACTGTACAGCCTGTACCAACATGATATGGGCAGAAGTATGACATTGTACGCCTTCCGTTGCTCCCGTGCAGGTGATGTTGGTTATCCCCTGATGCCATGGCTGATGAACCCTGTGAGGCAACCATACAACCATCATGAGCAGGCATACAACCGTGCCCATGTCAGTGGTTGGTGCACAATTGGACAGACATTTGGCGTGTTAAAGGCGAGGTTCCACTGCCTGAGCAGATCGGGGGGAGCACTAATGTACATCCCCGTAAAAGTGGCAAAGATAGTACTTGCCTGTGCCATGTTGCACAACATGTGTATCAGGCGCAGCATCCCACTGCCTCCAGACATGGACTTGCACCAACCAGAGGCAGAGGAGGATATGAGTGATGAGGAGCTGCCAATTCACAAGACGAAACACATTTGTTTGACGTTTCTTCCGACTGTCCTATGTAAGTAGTTTTAGGCACATAAATACATCTTGGTTGTAAAATTGAATTGTCTTCAATCTAGATAGCAACTGGTACCCATTGTATTTTCATTTTATATCTCCAGGTTGGCCCATGTCAAAGTATCTAAGACTTGTACAGGACCAGAGATTAAATCCATATATATGATCTACCTTCGCCAAATATAAAGTGAAGGGCAGACAGACTATGACTAGTGAAAAGTCAGTGTATAATACATGTATTGCCATCCAAAATCATTGGGAGGGTTCATATAGAAATTTAGAAATGTTTTTTAATTGTTTGTATAGGTATCACGGCTCCCCATACCTATGAGACAGGCCACATACAGTTTCCTGCACGTTTTTATGTCCTGAAGAAGGTTGCTGTGTTGAAGGACTGAAATTAATGTCCAGAGACAACTGAAACATATGTAGACGTGTTAAACCTGCGTGATCAAATCTTCCACAGATGTTTTGAAGAGACAAAAGGTCTAAATATAAAATTTGTGTAACAGCAATATCTAACCCAAGATGGTTAGAATGAAAGTAGTTATTTAGTATGTATGCGAACCATTATGAAAGTAAGTGAATGATAGAGAAATAGTGAAGGGAGCTGTGGTTTATCCTTTATACGTAGTCCTGGTACGATTTACAGGGAAACATTTAAAAATCTATGTTTTATGTACTTTTATGTATTTTACATGTTTGTGTTTTTCTATTAAATTAAATTGATTTGCCATTCAGAAAAGTAGTTGTCAGTATTTGTAAAAAGACAACGTCTATTGATATGAATAATCCCTCCCTTCCACTGGTCCACCTTGTTTTGTTGACTTAACCCTACCCTGAAGGACTAGGTTGGGAATCAGACTCCTCTAACCCTTAGTTTACTGCTGTTCCATCCCGGTCAGTCTTCCAATAATATCCCTCACACAGGGGGACGGGAACGTTGTGGGCTAATTGGGCCCATGGGGCTCAATAGCAAGGGCTCATCAATGGTGTTGTTGGTGGTATCTTCTGTTTCCACAGCACCATCTTCAGATGTGTCCTTTACAATGCATGCATGTGCAGGCTGAGGCGGTGGCGGCAGCACTGCTGCTTCTGGGGCTGCAGGGGTGGGTGCAGCTTGTGGGGCCTTAGGTGGCTGTGCTTGTTGCACCACTAGGGCCTGAGATGGCTGTTGTTGCACCACTCAGGTCTGAGGTAGCTGTGATTGTTGCACCACCTGGTCCTGAGGAGGCTGGGCTTGTTGCATCACTGGGGCCTGAGGTTGCTCAACGGATGCAGCTGGGGTCACAGTTGCAGTTGTGCCTGTTGAGGCTGTGGAGTCTTGGTTTGAGGTGGTGGTGGTGGTCTGTTGGGTTCCTCAGTGTCGAAGCCTGGTGCCCCTTAAGGTGATGGGATGGGCATCCTCATTGCCAGAAGATGTGCCTGAGGGAGTCAGAAAGGCAGGTCATCAGTGATGAGTGGAGATTGATGAGCCGGAGAATCATACTTTAGGTTTTTTATGACAGTGCTGTTTCAGGGACATGGCAGGGGTCATGGCATGGTGCACACATGCTTGTGCCATACATACTGTGCTGGTGGATGTGTGATGTACGTGCATGGTGTGTGGTGTGCCTGATATACTGTTGTGGTGTACTGGCAATTGTTGGGTAGGGTGTTAGCGGTGTGACACACACACACAGTGTGGTGTTGTGTTGGGGAGGGTAGTGCCATGGATGGGGTCACCATGTGCCTGCTGCCTGTAGCACTTACAGGAATAGGTATCAATTTGTGGTCATGGGTCGGGTTGGCTGGGAGGAGGAAGTTACATGTTTCCTTGGTGTGTGAATCTGCTCATTTGGGGGTGGTAAAGGTGCTTGGTACTGACGTGACTTTGTGCCAGGACTAGCACAGCGGACACACACAAATTCTGCTGTGGATGTGTGTCTGAGTGACAGCAGGAGCATATTCAGTCGGCGATACAAGTTGCCTGTGCTATGGTCTATGTGTATTTGTGGTATGAGTGAGGTTTTGGGGGAAGGTGTATGTCGTTGCCTGCACCCAATTCGCAGGTCTCGGCGGTGGGGGGTCCGGCAGGGCTATTTTGGTATTGTGCACAATGCACTTGACATATTTTGCTACTGTAGAGGGTGCAGGGTGGACTGGGCGCATGATGTAACATTGGGGTTACATGTACTCACCAGCCTCCTCAGATGTCATGGCTCCGGCCTCTGCAGCACTGACCCCTTCTATTGCTTTGAGATGCAGCACACTGCTGCACATCTCCTCCCAGGGCAGCAGGTGGATAGGGAATGCGCTGCCACCACCTGTGGCCATACCGTGTCTATGCTGGCCCGACAGGAAGATGCGCACCCTCAAGTGCAGGTCATCTCACCTCTTGTGGCAGTCACACACAGTGCGGGGGGTCCGTGGTAAAAGTTCATCAGCATGTTGGACATTGGTGTCCGCCAACATGCTGAGCTGCGCCTCAATGAAGTGTTGCACAGAACCTTGATGCTTTGTTGATGTTTTTGATTCTGTGCTCAGGATTCTTGTCTGTAGCCTGTGCTGTCAGCATTGCAATGGATTGTATTTTACTAATGGCCGGACAATTTTCTGTTCTGGCAGACACTGTATTTCCAATCACGGTAACTGTGGCACTGTTGTTACTGGTGCCCGTGGCTCCGGGAGCGTGTTGCTGGAATTGGCGTCACCGGCACTGAGCACGCCGGTATTGGCATTTTGGGGGGTTTGTTGGTACTAACGGCATCCTGTTTTTGGCATGCCGGAATGCGCGTGCACACCAACACGGAATAATCCAGTGTTTCCGACATCACAGGTTGATGGACACGGTGGCACTGGCATGCCAGTAATTAGGATTAATTACCTGCAAACTTGTAATGATGCCCAATATCATCATTCTGCAACATATTTTATATTGTTATTATAGTATAATAGTCATAATAAAATGATCTTTCATACATAGTCAAGTTCTACTTTCATGCCCTCCACAGCAACATACAATTAATTTAGACTCAGTCACAATGTTAAATCCAAATAAAAATATGAATCTGTACAATGAATACAGTTATCATTTTCATTATACAGTTAGTAACAATCACTTATTTAAGTCATAATTATACAATCTTACTGATCTTACTGTAGCATTAGTCAATCCATTATTCGCTGTTACCTAGGTCAAGGACTCAGTTTATAATAAACACATCAGTTCCTTGTCCTATCTAGTTGTTAGGATTTAGATGCTGACTTAATTCACTACACAAGCAGGTCAGATGGTACACAATAGAAATATCGTATGGTCAAGGTTTGTTGCTACCCCACCCCTACATGCAAACAGATATTTTCTGTGAAGCTCTATCAAGGAGGAACATTCTGTCATCAAATGCCTTGTGCTTTAAACAAGCATAGTCTGCATAGTCGACAGGCTCTGGAAGTCCTGCCTATTTTCATTCTAGCTACAGAGACTTCACCCGATAGTGCCATATGGAACTTTATCCTCTGATAATCTCTTCTAAGACTCGGGTTTGGAAATGTGTTCATTTATTGAGGGAGTTCCCCAGGCTTAAGTATTAATGGAAGATATTCATTGGCTAGTGTTTTCGTAGGTAACTAACCGGTTCTGTTTGTGATCAATGTACTTAAAGTTGCTTTTAACCAAAACATTGGTTCTACTATTAAACAGGTTACCCATTATATCGAGTGGGTAAACAAACTGTGTTCAGTACAGTAGTAAACTGTGCTTGTCATATGTCCCATGGTGGTATTCTTTTTGGAAAAAAAAATAAAATAATGTTTATTTATAAAAAAAAAACGTATGGTGGTATTCTTTAGCCACTGTGCCTGACTGGATCCCACACTGTAAATATTGTGGGCCAAAGTGTTGGTTTTGGCCTTTAACAGCTTTCTAACCAGCAGACATTGACGTTGTGTGACTTGAGAAGTAACAAGGGGTTGGGATAATTTGGCTCTTAAATATTCGACAGGCAGACTTTTAACTAATCAGATAAGAGTGTGCAAACAGTATCCTTTCATTTTTGTATACGTTCTTTGATTTTACAAGGGGACCACATTTCAGAACAAGACAGGGCTGCTGATGATGGGACCAAGATCATGGTTAGCCACTCACCCCATGGTGGGGGGCCCCTGAGCGGCCTGTCCCTGACTATTGCTGGACCCCATCTGTGTGCGTCCACAGCGAGATCTAATGATCATGAAAACAACACAAGCATAGCCACCATTGTGTCTCCCTCAGCCCCATTGTTTCAACCTTGAGCCAGTGCCAGCAGGATGGCCACCAACCCTCAGACACCCCTGAGACTGAACCTGAGACTGTTCTATCAAGTCGGGGGGGGGGGCATAATTACACCTAAAATGGTCAGCACTGATGAGACTCTCCCGTCTACCAATCAAACCATTTTCTCACAGGGCCTCACGGGGTGAGAGGGGTTGATGGGTGGAGAAAATTGCCAGATTGAAAATAGGGAAACTCAGCAGAGTGGATACAGGTCTTAGAAACAGGGGAAATTAGTGGCATCAAGCTGGGCAGCAGTCCGTACTGTCCACCATTCTCCCCCGACCAAGCCGGAAAGTGGACGTCCGATCAGATTGGCGAAGTTGGTCCAGTGACTAAAGAGTGCAAATGTAGCACTGTTCTATTTGAACAGTTGATATTAAAGAAATTCGTTTAATCACTTCAAGCAGACAACACCCTGCCCCTCCCCCACCTCTGCAGATCCTTTGTTTGAAGGCAGATGGTGCACCCAGGGCAAATGATATAGTTTACGAGATAGCATGAAGGACTGGCCATGTTCCGACTGCCACCACTGCCAAACTTAGCAAGGCATCAGTAGCCCGCTCAGAGATGGCAATATTTTCAGACAAGGTCCCCAAATTGGTCCCAAACCACCACAAACCTAGTGATGCACTTTTAAATAAATGTACACATTGGATTCAAGTGCTAAGGGGCTGCTTATTTGAGACCCATGAGCAAATTGCAAGCTGTACTAGGATCAGCCAACAAGGGGGAAATGACGTTGACTCTGTCAGAATTGTCTTTAGGGAGGCAGGTGTGGCCAAACATAGAGTAATCTTTTGGCAGGAGATGCCACTCCCCAGTGAATAGCACAATAGAGCTCAGTGCCTATCTCCTGGGCAAGACTGTCATCCCCCACGAAAACATGTCGCAGTCGCTCATGCTCTCGGGAGCAAATGCTGTCCCTTTGAGGAAAAGGGCACTGGGTGATTCCCTTTGGCCCAAATGTCTGCAGCAAATGGTGCGTTGACGCCTTAGTGATATCTCCCAACCCATGCCGAGAAACCCATGCTATCAATTGAGCCCCTTTTGGGATAAGAGTGGGCCGTAGGGCTACTGCTTTTAACTTGATTGAATCTCAACATGGATGCAATGTTTTATGTGTTATTTATCTGTGATGTTTTATATCTGGTGTGAAGGACTTTCATGGCTTAACACCGGAATAAAGAAGTTGATGATGATGATGATAGAAAGGTAGGCAGCATTTTGATCAGATACATTTTGCTTATGGCTCTCACTGTATAGCAAGAGGGTGAAATTGCTGCTGTGATGTGTTTAAGGGCTCTCCATGCATTATGAAAATGTGGAAGTCAGGTCAATTTCTAATTTAACATTATCCCCAGATATTTGTACTGGTGAACAGTTACGACTGTACTGCCTTTAAGTGTCCTCTTGTATCTCACATTCTTAGTATACCTTTCCCTAGAACATAGGATCTTTGTTTTTGCTGCATGCACACGATGACCTGATTCATATCAGCGTAGGCAGCTGGTGTATCCAACTGTGATTGTAAGGAGTGGTGTCAAGAAGGGTAAACTCAGCAGCGTAATGAAGCCATGTTAGTCTCTCTGTTTCGAGTCTAGGTGGTTAAGTGCTAGAGTTATCAAATTCCTCAGTGAGGTCTGACAAGTATAAGTTAAAAAGGGTGAGGGCAAGGACACATCCCTGTTTGTGTCCTTGATGTTTAAATAATATCACTGAGCTTACCCCTCAGGGAGCATCTACTCCTTACAGTGGTGTTGTCATGTCGTGCAACAATCATTTTCAACAGACACAATAAAATGCCCCATCTGTGTAATGTGGACCACAGTCTATGTCGATTCACTATATCAAATGCAGCACTGAAGTCCACAAATGATGTATAGACTGTCTGTTTATAGTTCATTCTTGCATGTTCAATGATTGCCACTAGTGCCAGGATATTAACACGGGTTAGTTGTTCCTTCCTAAATCCTGTTTGATTAACAGGCACTATACTATTAAATTCTGACCAATCCTGAAGTTCAGTCAATAGAAATATAATCTTCCCAAATGTATTAGCTGGGGCATCCAACATTGCTAACAGCTGATAGGTTTTAGGTTCAGCTCTGGGTCCCTTCTTATGGACCAGTATTTGGACGGTACTCTTCCAGCTATTTGGTATCTCGCACGTCTGGCTTATGTTCTGAAATATTGTGTATAGAACATCACCCCATATTTTGGTGTTGAGTTTCAGCAGTTTATTGCATACTCCATCAGGACCTGGTGCTCAGGAATTACTGATGGGATTTGGTATCTTCCATGCATCCTCAATGGTCCCATTAAAGTTCCATCTAGTGTCTCTCAGATCTGCAAGCTTGGCAGCCACACACCTTTTACTTATCTTTTCATTATTGTAGAGCACCCAACTTGTAAATGACGCACCCTACCACTATTTTCCTGGGACCAGAAGCATCTCTCTCAATTTGTTGCTAATACTCCTACAAGCTGTTGCCATCATTCAGTCCTACGTGTTAACCAGTGAGCCTTGATACCTTTTTTTTTATATAGTGCCTTTCTGTGATTAAGCCGCTAACAAATAATCTGTCATTGCCCTTCAAGATCTTTCTTAGGTGTTTCCTAAGTGTCTCTTTAACAATTGGCACTTTAGGATCTCTGGAACCATTAAGCTGATCCATTTTGGCTTTGCATTGTCTTGCTAATCTAATCATTGAATCCTTGTAGCAGAATTTCATATTGGTTAATTATATAAATATCATCATGATGAATACTGATGGAAGCACACTTTCTCAGGGATCTTTCTCTTTCAGTGCTCTGGTAATTCCCTGGAGCCAAGTGACTCCCTGCCTTTTTACATAGTCATTTGCCAGGTACAAATGTGGTGTGTTCCATGTAATGTGATTTTCCTGATTAGTGAGACTTACAAGACCAGTATGATCATATTTAATCTGTCTTCCCTTAGTTCCACTGTTCCATTTAGATACAATGGGGAAGTGATCACTATCATTTCCCCGGTGAAGGATGCTCAGGCCAGTGATGTAGCAGTAGTTGCTAATATAAACAAATATGCAATCTAGCATAGATGCAGAGTTATTAAATACCCTGGTGCACGCACTAGGAATATCTCCATTTACTCTGCCGTTGAACAAAACTAATCCATGGTTTTCGAAGGATCAATCCATGCATTACCTTTATATTGGTATTTATCTGCCTGAGTGATGCAGCAGGAATGTTAAAAGTCTTACTCAGCAGAGTCTTAGAGCCTCACAACGTGTAACGTGCTGTGCTGTGAAGTGGCTGATTCATTTTCATTGTTGGAGGTGGAGCCTGTACTCCTCATAACTCTAGACTCTCCGCGCAGCAGACGCGGAGTCAGCAGAGTCTTAGAGTCTTGGAGGAGTGGAGGAGGTGGAGGCTAACTCTTTGACGACAATGCAAGTACAGCAGACCTTAACACGATCAAGAGGAAGAGCCCTGCTGCAACCCATGGCTTGAGTGCAGCTGCTGAGAGGAGTGTCTGATGCTGCAGTTGTTGACACTGCAGCTGCGGATTCGGATGCAATGCGCCCTCCCATATTTCAAGCTCTACAAGTAAGTTTGCACCCCTCGGGAGACGGCGGCTCCAATTGTGACCTTGTGGGGGCGGGCATGGTGGGAAATGACCTTGTGGGGGCGGGCATGGTGGGAAATGAAATCCTGCGCGTAGAAGTTAGCGTGACGGAGAGCACTTCACCGCTCAGAGAGAGACTATGTTTGGACACCTTCATGTTAAGTGAAACATCTGAACAGCAGTTCACCCGCCCAGAGAATTCAGACCAGGTGTTTCCCAGTGTATCATCACTGGGACTAAGTGCATGGCTGGAGCTTTCTACTTAGTCTCACAAAAAGATGAATTCTCCGCTCCCACACGAAACCCCCTTCTTTTCTGCCTCTGATATGCTTGAAGAGAGGTGGGAGGAGCCAGTACAACCAACAGGCTGTGTGGGGGATCTGGCGACTAGGTCTGTTAAGAAGGCGCAAAGCGCTGCCATAAAGTTCACCTACCCCGCACAAAGAGGGTCATTAGTCTTGGTTCCTAAAAACGGCTCCTCTTCCAGAAATATGGATCACTTAGCAGATCTAAGCTCAAATCAAGACCCACTTCAGGTCCCATTACAGGATGAAGTGTTCGAATATAAGAAAGTCCAATCACCATTACATGAGATCGGATCAAATCCTGGCTCGTGCATTGCGAGAACGAAAGGCGAACACTGTGAAAGTGCTGCAGCAAAAAAAACAAGCAGTTCACCGAGGTAATAATAAGATGGCTGCTTGAATAACATGAACATTGCACGGGAGCACGCAGTTCAAGTTCTGCTGTTACAATCAGCAGTATCATGCTCAAGTCCTGCTGTTTCAGAGGCCCACGATTTGCAGGCCCCTGACAAAATAACTAAAATGAAACATTTTCTTGAAGTGGTCACCAAACTATTACAAGATTTAACCAAGATGCACAAAGCTCGTAATGAAAATAAAATGGACGAGACGCTTGGTGTGTTAACAGTATCCAAATCATTAGACACAGATCAGGATTTTGCGAAGCATGCAAAAGGTGTCTCGCCTAAGACATGACGTAGTGGCCCCTTAAAATGCAGACGGCTGGAAGACAGTGACTCAACGGGCATTAATTGTTCACAAATAATTCCTCGCAAGAAACAGAACTATATAACTCCTGACTCTAGACAGAGCATACCTCACGTTAAACAAACCATAGACAGAGCCTACCTCACGTTAAACAAACCGTTCTTGAGGACTCCATATTGTCAAATGTGCGTTGTGTGCCTCGGCACAAGTTAGATAGCACTTCAGACGGCTCATCAACGGAATCCTCATTGATGGAAAGAGAGTATCCAAAGATCCGAAGGAGCCAACACAAGGTGCCATCAAGAAGACAGGAGACTTGAATCAAGATGTAGTCATAAAAAAAATAATTCAAGATCTGCAACCCATCCTAATGTCATCTATATCTTTGACGTTAAGCTCGTTCATCAAAATGCATGAGCAAATCAAAGACAGCTTGCAGGATCTAACTACAATAGCTGCCTTGATGAATTTCAAACTAGTGAATGTTGAATGTGACAATAATTTATTCAAACAAACTCTTCATGAATCCATCAATAACAGCAACTTTACGTTATCAGCCCTGCAGATCCAAAAAAGAATCACAGTGAGGACAAAAAAACTCTTGGCAGAGGTCGCTAAAGAAGCACTTGTCCTATTAAGACCGCAAAAGTACAATGAAGCTGCAGACGAACATGGACCTGACTCTCTAGAAGAGTCGAGAGCAGACCGAAAGAAGCCAAACAAGAAAATCTCCTCGAAGGAAACCAACACAGAGCCATTAATATCGGAAATGATTGACGTAGAATATATAAATCCACTGTCAGCTAATGTAGAAAGTTCTGATGGCATTGATAAAAGGCCTCCAATTGTGGATCCAGTTGGGTCCCTTGCCGAAGCATTCAAGAGTGTAGAATCCTCTAGTAATAATGCGACAAACAAGTTCCATCGACGTCGGACGGACAAATTAATCCGAGCCGAAACTTCCCAGAACTGGTGGTGGGCGACACCAGGCCTGAAGAGGTTAACATTGGACATTTCCCGATATTTGACTCCAGGACTAAAGAGAGTGATAAGAAGATGGGACGTAAACCACTACAAACAAAAAAAATAGAAAAGATAAAGACAAAGAAAGTCCGACTGTCAAATAATTCGACAAAATTCCTACGAAACATCAAAATGGTTAGCTTCACCGTGAATCCAGATACCACTGTGGTCCAGAAAAAAGGGCAGGAGAAGTTCCTAGGTCCGAACTTAGTCTTGGAGGCAAGTCAGCCACTGTTAGGGAGGATTCTCATATATGGCTAATTTCCCTTACCTAGTGAGTCCCTCAGCAGCTTTGCTGGGTTTCTAGGATTTATTTTCTTCACCTGGTAAGACTGTGAGTGCTTTTTCCCACTCTCACATGTGTTTTGCAGTGTGTGTTTAACATTTTTTTGTTCATAGACTGTGGAGCCTCACCTACTCCACAGGCATCATCTTTTTACTGTGTGTTACACAGCTCCCTCAGTTCAGTGACACAGGGTTGTCTTTTTGACTTCCCAACTCAGACTCCATTTTCTGGGGCTGACTGCTGTTCCCCAGAAAATGTAAAGTTGCCATTAACTTACTAGTCTCTTTCAAATCCAGAGACCCAGTGCAAACCATCTTACATGGAGTACTGGAGAGGGTTACTACTTATCCCTTTTTTTCTGTCTCTCTTAGAGCATTGTTTTGCTCTCTTTCATTAAGACTTGGCTGGTGGCAGTGGTAACTACCCTATGTTTCCGACCGCGGTTATCTTAAATAACCAATGTATTGTTTTAGGCTATCTTGGTAGCCTCGAACTTCAACCCAATTCACCATATTGTTCTTAATATTGTTCTGGCTGGGTTTAGTCGCCATTTCTTTTTGGAAAAGTCTTTCTCGTGTTCTTCTCTATGCGCCAAATCAGGTTTGGTTCCATTGTTCACTGTCTTTTCGCGGGCTTCTGCACAGAAGCCCTCCTTTAGGCGCCTGAAAGTCTGGGTAGGCAGGATGTGAGGGAGGGGTTTGATTGGCTGGGTGACTGTCCCCCAAAAATAAGAAAACGTGATGGGAAGAGGGGAGGAGGTTTTGGGGCCCTGGCCACCAGGGATTTTTTCGGGAAATGGTGTCCTTGGAAAGGACACCCTGTGTGACAGCCTTGCGAGGGAATGCACAGAGGTCTGACTTGCACAAAGCGGCCCAGGATTTATTACCCAGAACCCCAGACAAAGTGAACATTGTGTTTTTTCCCCACCAAATATCACACTTTGTCAGGGATTGTGGCTAATAAACACTGGGGCAATTTGCGCAAGGCAGACCTCTGTGGATTCCCACAGGTGTCCTCTTTTGGGAAATGCATGGGGTTCCCTGTTTTCCTTGCTGGCTTCGACACCCTAGGCCCAAATCTGTAGGTTTCCCACATGAATAAAATGGGATTTGCCGAAAGGCTTGGGGTCACCAGTGGATTACCCTTTTCCTTTTGCACCCCGGTAGGTGCACCCACACATGTGAGGTACCGTTTTCATCGGGACACATGTGGGGACGTGGGAAGTTAGGCCATGTGTTGTTGGCGGTGTGTGTCGGTGGGTGGCCAGAGCAAAATGTCTGAGAATTGTCTTCACTTCCAGCCAATTTCAAAGACATTTCCCTCTGTTCACTCACCGAAACAGGTCGCCAACAACAGATATCATACCTTCTCGCGTTCCCACACGTGTCCCAACAAAAAAGATACCACACATGTGTGGGTGCACCTATCGGGGGCGCAAAAGGAAAAGGTTAACCCGCTGGTAACCCCAAGCCTTTCGCCACAGCACAATTTGTTCATGTGGGCAACGTACAGATTTAGGCCTAGGGTGTCGAATCCAGCAAGGAAAACAGGGAACCCCATGCATTTCCCAAAAGAGGACACCTGTGGGAATCCACAGAGGTCTGCCTTGCGCAAATTTCCCCAGTTTTTATTAGCCACGACAAAGTGTACTATTTGGTGGGGAAAAAACACAATGTTCACTTTGTCTGGGGTTCTGGGTAATAAATCCTGTGCCGCTTCGTGCAAATTATACCTCTGCGGATTTCCACGGGTGTCCTCTTTTTGGAAATGCATGGGGCTCCCTGTTTTCCTTGGTGGCTTGGACACCCGAGGCCCATATCTGTATGGTGTGCGGAGAAAGTGTGAAATTCAGGTGTCAAAACAGACTTGGGGTTACCTGTGTTTTAGGCTTTCCCCTTGGTGCGTGCCCAGGTAGGTGCACCCACACATGTGAGGTACTGTTTTCATCTGGACACCTGTGGGAACGCGGGACGGTAGGCCATGTGTTGTTGGCGGCGTGTTTCGATGGGTGTGCCGAGCGAAATGTCTGGAAAATGCATTTATTTTCCCACATTTCAGACTTTGCGGGGGTGTCTGGGTAATAAATTCAGGGCCGATTTGCACAAATCATACCTCTGCAGATTCCCATGGATGTCCTCTTTTCGGAAATGCATGGGGTTCCCTGTTTTCCTTGGTGGCTTGGACACCCGAGGCCCATATCTGTATGTTGCGCTTGTCTGGAGAAAGTGTCAAATTCAGGTGTGGAAACAGACTTGGGGTTACCTGTGTTTTAGGCTTTCCCCTTGGCACCCAGGTAGGTGCACCCTCACATGTGAGGTACAGTTTTGATTGGGACACCTGTGGGAACGCGGGACGGTAGGCCATGTGTTGTTGGCGGCGTGTTTCGATGGGTGAGCTGAGTGAAATGTGCGGAAAATGCGTTTTTTCCCCACATTTCGGACTTTGCAGGGGTGTCTGGGTAATAAATACTGGGCCGATTTGCGCAAATCATACCTCTGCGGATTCCCACGGGTGTCCTCTTTTCGGAAATGCATGGGGTTCCCTGTTTTCCTTGGTGGCTTGGACACCCGAGGCCCATATCTGTATGTTGCGCTTGTCTGGAGAAAGTGTCAAATTCAGGTGTCGAAACAGACTTGGGGTTATATGTGTTTTAGGCTTTCCCCTTGGCGCCCAGGTAGGTGCATCCACACATGTGAGGTACCGTTTTGATCGGGACACCTGTGGGAACATGCGATGATAGGCCATGTGTTGTTGTCGGCCTGTTTCGATGGGTGAGCCGAGTGAAATGTGCGCTAAATGTGTTTTTTTCCCCAAATTTCGGACTTTGCGGGGGTGTCTGGGTAATACATTCTGGACCGATTTGCGCAAATCATACCTCTGCGGATTCCCACGGGTGTCCTCTTTGCGGAAATGCATGAGGTTCCCTGTTTTCCTTGGTAGCTTGGACACCCGAGGTCCATATCTGTATGTTGGGCTTGTCTGGAGAAAATGTGACATTCAGGTGTGAAAACAGACTTGGGGTTACTTGTGTTTTAGGCTTTCCCCTTGGCGCCCAGGTAGGTGCACCCACACATGTGAGGTACCGTTTTCATCGGCACACCTGTGGGAATGCGGGAAGGTATAACATTTTTTGTGTTTGTGTGGTTTTCATAACGATTTGATCCATTTGCTGGTGCCCTTTGGCACACAACCCTTTCATTTCTCAAATGTGACCTACATTTAGTCGCTGCTTTAGGCACCATACACATTTGTAACCTGCACACGTCACCTACCCTTGAAAAGGTCTGCCTGTGCTCTTTCAAAAAATGTGTGCTTGCCGTTCCTCACCACATTGGTTTTCCCGATTTACACATTCAAAGTGCGTCTGTTCAGGCCGCGAGCGTAAAACCCATGTGTACCATGGCTCAGAGTTTGGCTTGTGGTATTGCTTGTTTTGTAAAACACTACAAAAAATGTGTGCTTTCCTAACTGCAAGAGTCGGGGGAATGTAGCGGAGCATTGCTTTTCTCAAAATTCATAGAAGCCATTGCCGTACCAAGCCAAGCATACCCAACACATACCTTTTTTTCGGTCATTTTCCCGCTTTTCCCCCAATCTATGGCATTTTCCCCAACCTAGTGTTTGTCTGACCTACGCAAATCACCCCTTCCTAAACTTGGAATTTTGTCTACTTTTCAGAAATATATGCCTTTCTGTCCTCCAATTCCGCTTTCCTACCCTTTTCTCCCATTCCGTCCATGCATGTCCAATTGGCAAAAATGGCCAAAATCGCTTACCTGTCACAAAACAGTTGATAACCACATCAAAATATTTTTTTTCCGTTTCCACTCAACCTGTTCTTGAAAGCCAGGAAATTGGGGAATTCAGCACAGCAAACCATTTGTTCCTAGCTCTCACAAGGAAAACACCACAGGCTTCTTTGCACATCATTTTATTGCCATTTGTTTAAAAAAAACCACATTTTTGGCCTTTTTGCTTATTTTCTCTCATCCCCCCACCAGCAAGATAGGATTCCAAATTGGCCGAGATATCTCATGTAACAAAAAAGTTACAAGGCTTTGAATGGCCACATACCGACATCACCAAAAAAGGCCCTGGCACTGGGGGGAAATACCCATGGCACTTAAATGGTTAATTTGTCTGGAAACTATTTGGAGTGGTGTGGTGTATTAAGAGTGTGATTTTTAAACTGCTTTACTTTAGTGAAATATTATACAACTGAAGAGTAAATAAATGTATATTCTTTTACTTGAAAACCTTGAGTCAGTGTTTGTTTGAATCATAGTGATTGCTGTCCTTTGTGTAACTATTGATACTACTCACTTTACTCTTGAGATATGTCTGGCTGCTCAGCCATTGCTACCACTTTACTGTGTAGTACAGGCTTGTACCAAAGGTGAATGTGTGCTGCCACTTGTAGTCCTAATTGTGTTTAGTGTTCCCAAAGGGAACTGCATATAATTCTGCCTTACAGCCGCAAGAGACAAATGCAGACAAGACACAAAATATTGAAAATTCAATCCACTTATTAGATCTCTCTACATATGAAGACGAGGACATAGCTGAAATAAGACGCATACAAGGTCCTCTGTGTGTCATGAATGAGGGATCAGCTAAGGAATCTGAGGAGACTATGAGATTAGAGTCTCTTGTAAAATCAACCCAAATGTGCACACTGGGGAGCCCGAATCTTAATGTGGAAACCTAGAATTGGAAACCTCAGAGCCTCTTAGATGGTTCACCCAAGGAGCCTGAGAAGACTGCAGCATCACAGCCTCTATTAAAACCAACCCGAGTGTGCACACTGGGTATACCGAGTCTCAGGGTGTGAGCGACGAATGGGAAGCCTCTCAGCCCTCTGTTCATGACGCTGGGGCAAAAATTGGAAAAACTGGCTGAAGAAAACCCGGCTCTAACATCACAGGAGGAAAACCAGAGGGCTGAGAGGGTTGTAACTAAATCGAATATAAGTGCTTTATAGTAGCAAAACCCCCGTCCTGCCTCAGGTGTGGGCCTCAACAAGTCCAATAGAGCCCACGAAGATCTCCTGGTCAGTCTGGAGCGAGTACAAGAGGTCAAGAAATGCAGTCCCACTACAAATAATGGCAAGGTGATACCCAATAAACAACTCTGTTCCAATTACTGCTTGGTCGTGGAGAGTTTGGATGATCGCAGTGAAGACTTGATACTTAACCGGAGCAATGTGCTACGCCTTTTACACTATGTCCCAAGTTTGCCAACGATTGAATCCAAGGATATAAAAATTGAGGAATTTTCCAAACACAAAACGGATATCAACATCATAGAAGTGCACAATTGGTGAGGAAACGGAAAACCATGCAAGTATTCATAGAGAAGTGTCTGACAAGAAACAAAAATCCGACGATTATAACAGAGTTGACAAGATTGTTTGTGCAAACATGGCAGTGGAACAAACATGTTGTACGGATACAAACATGCTGACTGAGAGGAAAATCACAAATGACACACAGGAAAGACCAATTGAAAGACAAGAGTTTGAACCCATCAAAATAACTATTGCACAGGATATACATTTGATCAATAGTAAACACACCACCGTAACGGACGGGCCAACTGACGACTGTGTGCAGGACTGGAGCTGGATTCCGAATGCCTTTGGTGGAAAAGAACTCAAGCTAATGCCGCAACGAGGTGTTTAAGAACACCTTTACACTTGGGTGTTGGAATACCTAAGGATTTGCACATTTGGCCTCAGGGAGCTGGCTAGAAGGCCTCGATATAGTATGTGCACAAGAAACTTGGTTAGAAAGTTGTCCAACGTTGGATGGTTTTGAAATTGTTTTTAATCCCACAATTAAAAAAGCAAAAGGCATACAGATGGCTGGCTTGATGACCATGGTACAAAAAAACTCTGGATATAAAATACAAGAATCCATGATCATTAGGCCCTACATTCAATCAACAGGGCTGGAGTCGGTAAGTCCTGAAACACACAAAAAGGAGCTTCTCCACATTATTAATGTTTATTGGCAACATAAAGCCACTGGTATTCTCCCCTTTATCGATCAAATTATAGTAATCCTAGACCACAGCAACAAAAGGGAAGTTGCCTCAAAAATTCTATTATGTGGAGACCTAAACACAAATTTCCTGAAAGTGAAAACAAAAGCTGCAGAGCAATGGAGTGTTGAAATGGAAACCCGAAACATGCACATGCTGAATGGAAAAACCACGTGTGACATACAGGCAAAGGAAACTTGGAAGAGATTCCAACAATATTCTACATTGGACTACATACATATTTCAGAGGCACTCCACTTAAGACCGAACACACTACAAGTTCTTCACAAATCTGAAAGTGATCACAATCTGGTCAAGCTAACCATGACTGGCCCATTGAATAAAACGAGTGATCATTGGAACCATGAAACAACAGTGGAATCAAGTCGAATCAGACTAAGGCTGACTCAGAAAGAGGCAGAATTGATTAATACTGCCTATAAAAAAGAGCACTGTCCTCTTGAATACACGCATCTCTTTGAACATTTCAAGGTAAAGAAACAAGGCTTGAAAAACTGTGCGTTCAAAAATATCCACGCATTTGACCTTGAAATTCTGAAAAGAAAACGCAAAATTCTTAGCGAGATTCGAGCGTTTGGCAAAATTACTGCAAGTACAGATATGGGAAAAATCAAAGCCATAAAACAGTCCTCCAAAAAATTGGATTAAAGTACATAGGAATATGATGATGCAAAAAGATGCGGAATCAATGATGGCTAAGACGAAAAACAACAATGCCTGTGAGTTTTGGAGCCTGGCACTCAAGCGGCTCTTCAAACAAATATGGTCACAGAGTCTGACTGGTTAGCTCATTACAACCAGCTATTGTAAAGTTAGTTAGACCATCTGGGCCCGGCGCCCGGGATGTGCTTACTCTGTTGATTATGTCAAGGATATCCCCTCAATCAAATGTCAATTCCCAATGGACTGGGGAAGGAACAGCTGGATTCCTTCCCCAGTCCATTGGGAATTGACATTTGATTGAGGGGATATCCTTGACATAATCAACAGAGTAAGCACATCCCGGGCGCCGGGCCCAGATGGCCTAACTAACTTTACAATCAAAGAAAATCCCCAAGCTTGGGCAGATTTCTGTTATTCATTGTTCAAAGAAATCTCACTTAAGTTTGCAACACCATTGTCCTGGAAAAGTACAATTATTATACCGGTTTTTAAGAAGGGAAATAGGGCAAACCCGAAAGATTACCGCCCTATTGCACTATTGGATGTGTAAAGTGTAAGCAACACTACCACAACAGAGGCTGGCAGACTGGATTAAGTCCTCCAATCATATAGATCAAAGACGGACAGGGTTTGTAAAAGGTGTTTGATGTAGCCTAAACCTTATGATTGTTAACATCTTAAAGATGGAAGCAATAAGAACAAGGAGCAAGATATACCTTGCAATAATCGATTTATCACACACGTTCGATAGTTTTGATCGAGAGCTGTTATGGGCCAAACTGATCAAGTGGAACTGCCCTTTAAGTCTTCTGTTGTTCATAAAAGAGCTCCACACAAACACAGAAATTAGGGTCAGATTGGACTGCTCAGGCAGGCTCTCAGCCCCTTTACGAACAGAGTGTGGTGTTAAGCAAGGTTGTCCATTGGCAGCTATCATCTTTAATTTGTTTATGTCTGATATACATGAGGCTATCGACAGTGCTCTATCATTTTTTCTGAAAATTAATTGTGAACATCTAAGTCGGCTACTTTACACCAACAATTTAATTCTGTTGGACTTGACTCCGATCGGTCTACACAGGAAAATAAACGCAATGGAAACATATGTTAAAGCAAATGGCTTGTGCATCAATACATCCAAGACAGAGATCCTGGTGCTTGAAGACCTAAGAGGAGCAAAGCTACTCCAACAGACAACGTTTTGTTGGCACATAAAAAAAATCCTCTAAACATAACAATACAGGCAAGGTATTTGGGGATGCAGATCAATTCCACCATAACGGACACTCACTGGGTGGAAGGGACTAAACTAAAATGTCATCAACTGACGACGCAAGCTGTCGTCCTAAATAAAACATTTGGGAAATATTCATTGCTTCCAGTTTTGGCTTTTTTCAAACAAAAAGTTGTGCCGGCCCTAACTTTTGGAGCAGAATGTGCCTTAGGTTGTCCAAATGATCTATGCAACACACTTGTAAATAAATTTTGGTCTAGGGTCTTAAGTCTACCAAGGAGAACCCTGACAGCTTGCATTCAATATGAACTCAGACGTCTAACCTCAGTTCAAGATTATGCAAAATCCAGGAAGTGACAACAAAGAAGGCATCCTTGCACTTTGGGTGGAGAGGTGCAAAAATATACCACTGGATTTTGATATTGACATTCTACACCAAAACCCATATTATGTAAAAGAAAAAAATGGTATGGAGACGAGATTGGTGTGCGACATGCGGTGTAAGAGCCGCTCATATCTCCATGAAAAATGTCTCAAGTGAAAAAAGAATCGCCAATGAAATTCACAGCTCCTGGAAAATATTCCCTTACTTTAGTCGAAGAAGAATGTATATGAAGTGCCACATGAATCTGTATACACCGAAAGAAAGAGAAAACATGTGGACAGTAGGTTCAAACATTGGTCTAGGCAGAGTATAAGTATAAATCACAGAAGAAACAGAAAATTCAAAAGAAAATACATCACCGTGAGCATAACTGGATTCCTCATCTCGCCAGAAGCGGCTGGAAGACCCCGATAACAGCCAGGCCGAGAGCACAACAGCCCACAGGTATGCCGGACGGAAGCGTCCCCCCTCCGGCTGAAGTCTCACCTGACCGCTCAGGGGTTCCGCATATATGCACACTTCAAAAAGGGGTGGCAATTTCTCGAACCTTCTGCCAATGCACTTGCGCATTGATGAGCAGCCGTTGGTTGCCAGCTGGGTCAACCAACAGTAACCTCAATGAGCAAAGTGCCTCCCTCCTCCAAAAACAAGCACCACGGAAAACAGTTCCATAGCTCATAAGAAGACATAACAAAGTTAGCTTTCCCAGCAGAAATGTCCTTGACTGCATACCAGGTTTGGAAAGCATGTTTTCTTCAGCATCGTGAATCTAGCTCTCAGCAAAATGAGTGCAGCTTTTCACTGCAGCATGAAGTAAATATCCATCATGGCTCTGAGCGCTCCCAGAATGCACTGCGCACCAGCGGCTTGTTTTAGCTCAAGCATAGCAGGTGATCAGTGACATGAGGAAGATTTCCTCTGATACATGCTTTGCTTTCTCTACTGTTGGGGTCCTCGAGCCTTCTCTGGTGGTCAGTGGTTATAGGTTTACCACTGACATGAGGAAGATTTCCTGTGATGCACTCTTGGCTTTCTCTACTGTTGGGGTCCCCAACCCTTCTCTGGTGGTCAGTGGTTATGGGCCTACCACTGACACAAGGAAGATTTCCTCTAATGCACAAATTGTCCTCTTGACTATTGTGGTCCTCACCCCTAATTGCAATTTTCATATCACTGGCACTGAGCCAGGGGCCAAGCCGAGACTGTCTCACTACCTCCATGTCCCCATGTCCCCGCCAGAACAACTGTGCCTCACGCTACCTTGTTGGGACTCCCGGCATGTCTCCAGACTTCGTTGGTACTGGGGAAGGCATCTCGATGGCTTTGCTTGCCTCCCCGGCTCTCTCCAGTTGCTCCAGCAGTTCTGTAGACTGCTGCTGCATACAGTCTCAACACTTTTTAGGGTCTCACCAGTCCACCTCCTTGCAGTAGTGTCAACTTTCCTCTTGCCGGCTGCAGCTGCTAGCAGCTTTTGGCCCTCGGTACAGGACTGGGTTTCCCTCTGTCTCCCGTTGGCTTCCTCTGTTCTCAGGATTCCAACTTCCCATGTCTCTCTACTTCGCTACTCTCTGAGGTTTACCAGCCAAGTTCTCACCAGAGTAAGCCCTTCTTCCCTTTTTGTACAAAGTTTTTCATTCGGCAACTCGCGGGACACAAAAGTCCTCTGTCTTTACTAGTGGTACAATCCTCTTGTCTCTTCGGGCCACTTCGTACCAGTACTTGGGAAATATGCAATCTTTATGTTTCCCATGATCTTCTTCTTCCCAGATCTTTCCAAAGGATCTACCCATGAGGCACTTCTGTAACACATGGTCGAATGATTAAAAAGGGGTTGTGTGGTGGTGTGGTCAGGGTTGTGGATTTGGGTGCTGTAGGTGTGACTGTCAGGCATTCACCATAGGTGGTTGTCCTTGTTCCCAAGAGGGATGTTCCTCCTCATGAGGGCCTCTCACCTTATACCACCCCTAAGGGGACTGTCGGGTAGCAGCCTCACCACCCTAGCCTTTTGAGAAGGGGCTCCCCCAGGAAGGAGTGATGAAACCTGGTGATTCGTCACAAAGCCCACTTTCCTCAAGTCCCCTATAAAGCCCCGTACATAGTCAAACATATGTTCTTTATAGAAGATGGCATTATTGGTACAATTCCAGTTGCTCCACCAATTAAATATCATCAGAGGTAACTATGGTATTACATGACATAATTTAAGGATTGCTGATCGATTCAAGAGTAGCACTGAGGAATTGCAAAACACACTTTTAATTTGTAGTGGTCTGTGCTTGGATATCCCAATTAGTCTTGACTCCAAGACTTCTATAGTTGTATTGGAAGATGTATATCTAGAAGTTATGGGGGGCTCTAATTGTAGTCTCTGCTTTGCCAAACAGTCTAAATTCCAAGACTTCTCTTGTAGTATTGTAGATTAAACATCTAGAAGTTAAAGGGGCGCTCTTTGTAGTAAGTTCTTCTTTGCCTGAATTTAATCCCAATTGCCAAACCTACTTTTTGGCAGTTTAGCATGATCCATTAATAAATCAACCATCCCATAAAACTTATTCTCAACCAGTGAATGTATGCCCTGACGCTCCTCCTCAAAATTTAATTCAGCCTTTATTTCTGGTAAATAGTATTGAATGTCTCTTGTTTTTACCTGATTTGCACAATTTGCCTCAATGGGTGGGGGTGTTCGCCTTTTTTGTGCTATTGGATTTTTTTCACCCATGACCATTACAAGTAGCTAACATACATTGCCTTTTCATGTTGTTAATCAATTCCATATTCACAGAGTTTGCATCTATTAGATTTCTATTTTTCTCAGCGTTTATCATTCTTAAATTGTTGGATAGTGTGTTTCTAAGATCATTATATTTTCTTTTCCTTTTTTGTTTTCTTTTACTGATTTTTAGATTATCTTGTGAATAGTCAAGTACTTCAATTATTTTTGTGCTGCCGTAGAGATCAGCCTGTACATGGCTAGTATAGGTCTCCACCTCAAATTCAAAATCAAGGTTGGGAGGTACATCAACTTGTATGTCCATATCTGCCTTAATCACGTCTACCGTGCTCAAGTTTTTCCCTCAGTGCTAATCTCAACACGAGGACTGATTCAACACTGTATAGGACCAATTTGGTAACATATCTATTTGTTTCAAAGATTCTGTGCGCAATTTAGATTCCCTATGAATTGATTCACCCAATTTCACCAAAGAAGTTAATAAATAAACAAGGGCATGTAAATACGTTCCCTTAAATCCCTTCTTTACTAGAGAGCAGGACTCCATGACGTTAAGTTTCTCTGTTCAGTATCAATATTGACCATTTCAGATTTAGAGTTAGTCTAGAAGAACAGTCGATTGCGCTGCGTTTGACGTCACTCAAGGTCGAATTCTTCAGAGGCAGATCTGGAGTACAGAAAAGACTCTTTTTCACAGATTCTAAACTATTGTCATGGACCACTACATCTGTAATTACTGCAACCATTTTGGAGCTTGTGCAGTCAACTCCCTTTTTGTCTCTCAGCACCTCGGTGGTAACAATATCTTGTATTTTCCTCCATTTTCTCTCCCCTCAATTATCATCTAAAAAACTAGTAAGTGTCCTTGTCACCTCTTCCCCTTCATGTTTTTCCAAAGAATAAAACAAAAACAACATTTCTAATAAGGTGATACAGTTTATCCATCTACCATCTTTGTCATAGTCGTGGTTCTTTTTCCTCTTGGGTAGACTAAAACCTGTAATTGAGGAAGAGTGGAAGCACTATACTTTTCTGAGTAGGATGATGGGACCCAGGTCATGCTTGTGAGCCGGTTGCAGTTGTTGGGCAGGTTTGTGGCCATGGTGGCCATAGCAGGTTACAGCGTAGCCAGAGCCATTTGGGTGGACTCCAAAGAGCGGGTGAATACCTGGTAACTTTGAAAGAGCCTGGTTGAGGTAACTGAGGCCAAGACAGTGAAGCAGGATTTGCCAGAGGAGAATACAGGGCCAGTGAAGTGGGGAATGCCAGAGGAGGAGGAGCAAAATCCACTGGAGGAGGGGACTGTAAGGGGTGTATGTTGAGGGTATCATGAGCAGATTATGAGGAAACAGTGTTGGTTGCTACAGGAACCCTGGGGGGTGTCTGCACACATCATCATGCATATGGTGGCTGTGGAATTTGGTCCTCATCACAGCAAAGGTCCATATAAGTCAGGTGCAAATGAGGAGGTTGGTAATCCTAAGGAGAAGGCTCTGTTGGAGTCATGTGTGTGACAGTACTTTGAACTGCCAGCAAGAACAACTGTTCAAGGAGAGGATGCATTGTCATGTGGCCTCTGCAAGAAAGAAGAAAAAAGGCAGAGAAAAATAAGAGATGGAATTTGAACACAGTGGCCATGTACAACCACATTATCTGGTAGCATTGTGCAACTTCCAACCTGCATATGACAACACCACTGCCCCCCCTCTACCCCATCAGGACTGCATGCTTGAGCAGTACTAACAATGTGGTTGCTAGCACATTTCAGGATGTAGCAACAAATCACCCAGTAAGCCTTTGCAAACAACCCACAGACCCCGAACCCTTGGAGCCTGAACATGCACAGCTAGTGCCCGCAATGGCATTAAATACCATCAGGACTGTGTTGCTGACCCAACCTCCTGTAAATAAAATGTCGGCTATGTGTACATTTGGCCAGTTGTGGTGAGACCAACTGATGTGGGTTGCAGGCACTGAGTACCTGTGTTATCTTGTGCCAATCAATTGGGGGAGTTGGAGATCACAGCAATAATCTTGTGTACATGATTATCCTTAGCTGACAGTAGGGCAAGAGGGAACTAAATAAACAGTGTTGGGGAGTGACTGAGGTCGAACACTGAGCCTTACAAAGCATGTGAGTGGCTGTAAAATTGAGAGGTGTGGGGATATCTGTCTGAAATTCTTTCAAATTGTAGAAGATGCCATCTCTCTGTTCTGGATGTGAGTTGAGGGGATACGATTAGATTACAGCAAGGGGGGCTGCCAAGGGGTTTTTGTGGATGATGCATTGTACAGGGCTGGAATAATAGAGAGAGAGGAAAGGGAGCAGATATCATTACATATTAATCTTTTATAAACTGCTTAATACTGGAGATCAGTCTCTTAGCACAGGTCCAGGATTCAAACCTGTGTTTCGCTGCGTTAACTTGCTTCCAAGACAACCATGTTGCCATCCTGAGATATCCTTTGTGCTGGGGTGAGCATGGAATACCCATTTGAAATGCCCGGAGAGGGCTTTGAGTAGAAGATTGAGAGTGTGTAAGCAGATGGTGAAGGACAGACTTATGTGGGAGCTGCAAGGGTAACATGAGTAGTAATAAGTTGTACCACCAGGAGAGTCTAAAGAGTCTATGGACACCAATTACCTAATGTGAGTTTGGATGAGAGCTACAGCTTCAAGGGCAGGGTTGTGGATTGGGTATGGATTTGCAGTCTCATTTATGGCTAAAACATTCAGTGGGGGCAATAACTGCACAAGGCTGTGTACCAACTGAATTTAAGCAATAGTCCAGTAGTCATGAACAAATCCCACTAAATTTAAATAAAAGGCCAGTATCTACCAACAATAATTGCACAGTAGACCTGTGGAACCCAACTGTTAATAATAGGCTAGTGGCAACAAGCAATACTTATAAGTATCATCTTCCATCTATCATTTCAAGTAGAACATGTGGTTCACGAACAACCATACAGTTACCATGCAGTATTTTGAAAGTGATAGAATTGAAGGCAGGTTTCAAGGTAGATGGCCTGACACTTATTTTCACACAAGGGCCCCTTTCACTAGTTTTCAGGAGTTATCCAAATCTGTGGACAAGTTGAGAGTGCCTGACTCTATGGAAAGGCAAAAGTATCACTTACATGTCTTTTGATCTTTCTTTTGTGTACTCCATGTGTAATGTCCTATTTAAAGTTGGCTTCTGTCAACAATCATTTCCCAATGTATTTGTTGTTGCCTTTACTGTACTCTCAATGACCGCTCACGTTCAGTGCAACCGCAGGGCTCAGCATGTCAACTACCACTTATTGAAGCAGCAGGGAAATAAGGGGAAGAGGGACCATAGATTTTAGGGTCTCTGAGCTGGGATCCATGCATGCTCTCACCATCGAAGGGGCTCGGTAACAGAAAGCAATTCTGCAGCACGGTTGTAATTTGGATAACTTTGAAGACAGCCTGATTACGAGCTTGGCGGTGCTGGAAAAAAGTGGCAGTAATTCTGTTACAGCTACTTTTTTTGCTGTTAACTGAATTACCACACTTTTTTCAGCAGCTGCAAATTATAACTTTGGCAAATTTACAGCCGGCTGAATTGCTGCACTGTAAATCCACCAAGAAAGTGTCAGATTCACCTCTAGTTTGTTGCTGAAGGTGAATCCTCCACTTTACCTATAAAATAGGCAGATTTACTGTGCAGCAATTCCGCCGCTGGTAAATCCGAAAAAAATCCCCATGGAGTTTAGTTTAGTTTAGTTTAGTTTCGTTTATTATTTGGAAAAAACGCTCACCGCCCTCAGGCATCTTGGCACTGATCGTGAGAATATGGTTACGGTTACAATTAGTGCAGTACAGTGAATACAGCCCTGGTATACAATAGTCCAGATAAGTGCAGGAAGCTTCTTGTGCGGGGACAGAAATTACATACATTTTACCAGCAGGACGCCTGCACCAAGTTTCAGGGCGGCGGCACAAACAAGTACAGGAGTCAAATAGTGGTTTACCGGCATGGCACCTGCCCCATGTTGCAGGGAGGCGTAACACACAAGTACAAGAGTCAAATAGGTGGTTTACCGGCATGGCACCTGCCCCATGTTGCAGGGAGGCGGCACAGACAAGTACAAGAGTCAAATAGGTGGTTTACCGGCATGGTGCCTGCCCCATGTTGCAGGGAGACAGCCCAGACAAGTACAAGAGTCAAATAGGTGGTTTACTGGCATGGCGCCTGCCCGATGTTGCAGGGAGGCGGCACAAACAAGTACAAGAGTCAAGCAACATTGTCTGTGGCCCGGTAGTGGACAGGGAGTAGACAGGGGACTTTGGATCAGGCCTTTGGTGGGAGGGCCGGCGAAGCCTACCGGCTGCTGATAGGCTCAATAAGAATGAGCAGCAGCCAATCTGGTCACGCAGAGGACCAAGAGGCCCAGGCACTCCGGTGCTTAGGGGAAGGCCGCCATCTTGGAAAGGCAGGCAAGCAGAGGAAGCAGAAAGGAAGAAATGCTTCCAGAAGGCCATGTATGCACAAAGAGGTTCCCCCCAAACACACATCGAGCTGCAAAATTAAGCGCAGTATTTAAAGCCCCAGCAGGCTTGTCTCACCAGCTGATCATGTCAGAGATCGGATGCAGCATCATGACAAAGAGTAGGAGGCACCAGCACACCCACACAGAGCATGCTCAGGAATCGGTCCTAAGAATTCCATAAATGGGGAATTATACCGCCCTGCCACCACTTGTAATCTTGTAGTAACTACATGGGACCAAGTGGCAATTACGGTAATCAGGTTTGGTAGTAATTTCGCAGATTTATTGTCGGATTACCACCAAACTCGTAATGAGGCCCTTTCTGTCTAACCAACTAGTGAACTAATATGTAGCAAAGGTGAAGATGGAAAATGCATGGGCCTAACTATGAGTTTGTTGATAATTCAGTAGAAATTCTGCAGAATTACTGCCAAACCCGATTACCGCCAGTTTATCCTGTGCGGTTACTACAGGATTACAAGTGGAGGTAGCTCCCCATTTTTGGAATCCAAAGGATTTTTTGGTGTATTTACTGGTGGCGCAATCATACATCTTAAATTCACCGATTTCTGGAGAAAAGTGGAGGATTTACCCCCAGCAACAAGCTGGAGGTGAATCTGCCATTTTTCCTCCACAAATTGGCGGATTTACTATGTGGTAATTCTGCCATCGGTAAACCAGTGTTAAGGCCGCCAAACATGAATATTTGGCAGTGTAGGAAATACGGCTATAATTCCATTATAGACACACAAAAAAAGTGGCAGCCACAAAATTACTACAACCTTTTTCCTTCACCATCAAACTCGGAATGAGTTCCTGTAGGGACTGTATTTATCATCAGATAGTTCATGTCTATTTAGGGATTCATGGAATTTGTGTTATGAATACAGGCAGTTGCTGTTTAACTGGGATTGACAGCTTGTTCTTAATGAAAGTGTGCCTCTCCTTGTGGGCTATATTAATGCAGGAAGCATTATAGATATGTATTGTGCCTGAGTGAACTACTGAACATAATCTGTTTAATCTCACTTTCCCGAACGTTAGCATGGGGAACAGATGTGGTAGTTCAGGCTAAAATGGTATTAATAGTACATGTGTAATTCATGTTCAGGCTCAATCTTTAAAGTCAAAAGCTGGGGCAAGAATTGTAAGAGCAGTTGTGGGTGTAGGAGTTAGATGAGGGAGAGGTAGACAATTCTAATAGGATAAGACAATTGTTTTGTAACAACTGACTTCTATATTCCATTTACATTTTTGCATGCCATAATCACATATTATATTTGGTGTCAGAGCGAGGAGAAAAATACCCTAGATGTGTTTGGAGTGGGGAGGACATTGCATTAAGTGGCTGAAACTGGGCGTGCTACCTTTTTTGAAACGAGAAAATGCTAATTGTAGTGAGCATGGGACCGATTCATGGAACAAATGTGCGCCGAAAATCATGGCGCAAGCGTGAAAAAGCAAGCGCACGCGTGCGATTCCTGAAAGGGCCTGCGCATGTTTTCCCCTGGATGTGCGCCAAATCCGTGCGTTGCGCACACGGGCGCACACGGGCGCACACGTCATTGCAACATCCCGAACTCCGTGCGTGACGCGGACCGGGTAAGTGCACAATGTCGGCGCACACACCAAAAAGGGGGTGGGACACTGGACGTAACAAGCGGAATGGGGAACAACGCGTGAAAAAGAAGGCGTAACTGGGGAAGTACTGCAGGGAAATACACGGAACGCCCACACGCACGCGAACAACACGTATTCATGGAATCGAATACGGAAACCTGCGCACGCTAAAAGACGCGCACAGGCGTCAACACGTCCACCACACAAAGGCACGTGGAAGCGTCCCTGCGCACAGTATAAAAGTGCACACAAACAACAAAACGTATATACAGCTACGATGAATGCCCCATTTGTCGCAGCACTGATCGTGGGACACCGCAGGAGGAGGAGAATAGCCAGGGCCCGCATTTCTCCCCCCGGACTAGCCTTTTTGGGATGCCTGACGACCAGGTCTATGGCAGGTATAGGTTTCCACCTCATATCATCCTAGACCTGGTTAGGGAGTGGGAAGATGACCTTATATCCCCCACCTTGTGCTCCCAAGCATTGAGCCCCTTGGAGAAGGTGCTCAATGTCCTGCATTTTTTGGTCACTGGTTCATTTCAGCGGACAACTGCCATAGTGGGGGGGGGTCTCACAGGCCACGCAGTCACCCTGCCTACACCAGGTGTTGGCAATCATGACTGCGCACCCCTCAGTCCGCAGGCACATATACATGCGCAGAACACCCGCAGAAAGGCAGGCCGTGGTCCAGGACTTTTACAGGGTGGCGCACTTCCCCAAAGTGCTCGGTGCCATAGATTCCACCCATGTTGCCCTACATCTATCGAAACCGCAAGCACTGGCATTCCATCAACGTGCAGGTCGTATGCGATGCAAAGGGAATCATCACCTCTGTCTAGAGTGGATCTGAGGGAATCATACTCAACCCTCATGGCCTCCATGTGTTCCTCTGCGTGAGCAGCAATTGCTTGACGCAAACACACCATTTCAGCCTGACGTGCCCGGACTGAGGCCGCCATGCCCAGCCTGAGCGAGCGGGCCGTGGACTGTGCCGTCCGCTGCTGGAGTAGCACCTGCCTAGCAGGGGGGGGGCATGGATTTGGCCACACGTTCCATGCTGACAGCAATGTTATCAATTGCTGCCCAATGGTGTTCTGAATTGGCAGCCATGGCTTGCTCCCACTGAGTATACCCCGGTGGCGCGCGGCCACCGCGTTGCGGGGCTTGACACCTGCGGGACCCAAGGACCCGCCATCCTTGTCGGGTTGGCACCGCCCGCGGCTGCAGGACTACATTCCCCCATCGATGTGACGGCCCAGGCACATCAGCGACTGGTGTGGAGGGTGACCCTGCATCCCAATACACCACAGGCAGAGGTGCCACCACCGTCTGGCCCCTCAGTGCAGGTGTCGCGGACAGAGGAGCAGCCACATCAGAATCACTCACCCCTGACGAATGGACTGGATGCACATCCAACTCGACATGGTCGTCAGAGTGGTCATCTGGGCTAGACTCATTGCCAGCCATAAACAAGATGGTCTGTAACACATGTGGGTTATCGTGGCCTACCACCCACGATCCCCACTTGTGCTGGGTTGCTGTTGTGATAACAACCCTGTGCCTGGCATGACAACACCATCCTCTGGCTCCATTGCGTCATCATCTGAAAAGTAGAGAATAAATAACATTAGTACACATGTCAGAAGCACATAACACACACACACACACACACACACACACACACATCACAGGCAGCCAACACATGAAGCAGACATGTCACACACAAATGAGAACCTGGCATGCATGGCAGGTTACTTTGACATTGCATCAGTAAGGAGGCATGTAGAACGGTGTAACACGGCTCAGAAGTGGGTAGATGCAGTGCAGAACAAGTGTACATTACCCACTATATACATGAACAAGTACATCATGATGTGTATCAAAAAACGTGAACGCAGAGCAAGGGCAAGTTCAGGCATCCCGTGCAATGTGCATGCAATGGGTTGCATGGCTACAAGCAACCCCACCCTCCACCCTAAGTGAAAATGCAGCGATGCCTTGCATGGTAGTGAAAGGGTGACCAGAGACCTGTGTATTGGCAGACAGTGTTGACTAGCATCAATTACATCATCTGAGTCAACTGATAACACAGCAGATGATGATGGGACAGTAAGCAGGACACATGATGAACCCTCAGTAGTACACCCATGTGTGCAGAAGCTACTACACCAGTTGGACAGAGTCAGTGGGCCTGAAACAGAGACTGTGACACGCTAAACATGTGTGTGATGCAGAACTGAGCCAGAGTGGGCATGGGATGGCTGATGAAATGCCATGAAATGTAGGTCATCCTGGACACGTACTACAATGATCATCCAATCAAGGACACATAGGGGCATGCATGGAATGAACATGGAGCATGAATGGGCACTCATGTCCCTGTGGAACATCTGCCATCTGCACAGTCCAAGTGAGACACGCTGCATGAAGGACAGAGGATGTATCCCACTGTACATGTCTGGCAGGTTTGCTGGTGGAAGTTTGCATGTACACAGGAGGTTTGAACAGGCCATTGCAGTACGCCAAAATGATGCACACCAGTGCAATGGTGAAATTGAGGTGCAGGGGGGTGGAGGGGCAAGGGAGCATGCCTACGTGGAGTACCCGAATGCAGGCAGAGGACACATGCACGTCAGTCATGCAATGACATAGTCCCAGTGCTGAGAGGAAAGACACCCCAGGCTTATCTTGGAAAGCCGATGTATGGATGTGTATGTACAGGGACATGAGCCTGCCGCATGGGAGTCCAGTCATTTGTGAGGCACATCAATGGTGTATGTGTTCCAATGCATGGTGCCCAAATGCATGTGTCGGGAAACACATGTTTGGAATTATGTTTATGTACTCTGGCATGGTTGTGGTGTGACACATGGATGCTGGTTCCACCTTCATGTATGTGCACAATGTACATGTGTGTGTGTGTATATTTGACATGTGTGCCACTGTGATACACCATGGATGTATGTGACACCGACATGTAGAAGGCTGATTGGAAGATGTGACATGGATGCAGATGATTTAACTGCGACAGGTGGTGGAGATTTGCAGATGCATGTATGTCGCGTGGCGTGTGTTCATGTGTTTGGCACTCCCCGTGTTGCATGTGACGTCAGGCTAACCTTCGGATGTTCATGCTGTTGTATGTGTATGGATGGTGCTGACTGCTGCAACATTCCTGTTAATTTGCGCATGTGTGTGGGTTGAAATGATATGTGTGTTGGGGAGTGTGATGCCATGTGTGAAGTTTGAGACTGCCACTCATCTGCAACTGTCAAGTGTGTATCAGGCCTTTGTACAGTGCCCTGATGCCTGTGTTCTGTCTCTCCCTGTCTGCAGCATCAACTGATGAAGAGGGCGGAGACGGTGCTGTGGAGCACAGCGGCAGGGATCCCACCGTCAGCCGGAGACGCAAGGCCCAGCTCCCCTCCCGGGTTGTCATCTCGTCGGGGAGTGAGGAGTCTGGTGCTTTCGTGGCCTCCCAGCTATGGCACAGATGGAGCAGTGCTGGCACAGATGTAGTAGTGCCAATGGGAGGTTGGCACTACTACATCCAAGTGCCAATGGGAGGTTGTACACAACAATTGTCCTGTGCAATTAGGGTGAAGGGGGTGGGATACAAGATGTCAACAGCACCCCTGCACCTGCAAGGCTGTATGTGACCCCAGTGATGAAGTGGCAGGTCACACAATGCTCAGGCACCCCAGAACTGCAGTAAAACCGTGCACGCAACCCTCGGTAGCCCACTGGGGGAAATTAACCTCCCGCAGCACGCGGTGGGACCCAGGGACACGAAAAACACATACGCATGGGACACGCAGGCTACTATGACCTCGAAAAAGGGAACACGATACACAGGTGCACCCGTAGTGGGAAAGATAGCGTGCGCGACTCACCGTCAGACTAGCATGATAATGAAAGAAATGCGTAGCCAATACCCCCGCCAAAAGAAGAGATACGTCCTTGATCCGCTGTGAAGTTGTGATGCTGCGCAAAACAACACGAAGCAGCAACACACACATCGGTCTCCATGAAAAGGCAGGTACAGCGAACTGCTGGCCCCGCTCACCTTTAACCCGTGCTAAGGGAAACATCCACGCGCGTCACGTCACTTATCCGCTTAGGCCCTTTCCTCGGATTACACGCATTAACACACAGACGTGCTGTTTTTTCACATGCTGAATCACTATGCACCGTCACGAGGGAAATGCCAGTGCGCGTAATGTCACAGATGCGCTTACGCGCTAAGGGCCTTTCCTCGAATTACACGCTGACTTGCAGTTTTTTCACGTGCCAAAACACTCCATATAAAGCTGGCCACGCTGCTGCTGCGTGCCTGCCTGCTGGCCAAGTGCCCTTCTGTTTGGTGCCTGCACTTCAGCCATCTGCAGGGGTCCAGTTGCTGTGACCACCCCTGCTGGAACAGAAGACTCCCAACTGGTGTTCCATCGCTCCAAAGCCCAGCACCAGGACCCAGTTGCCCACCCACACTTGCCTCGGGGGTTGCCATGTCGGGGCAAACACCATCGGACACCACTGGCAACCCCTAGCCAGAGAGGCAGAGGGCTGCCAGCTTCACTGCCAATGAAGTTGGCATCCTGGTGGAGCGAGTCCTGGGGCATTATGATGCCCTCTTTGGAAGTTCACGTGCTGACAATGAAGGACGGACGGGGATCTGGAAGCACATCGTGGCTGCCATCAATGTGGAGGGGGTGGCAGCCTACGACATGCAACACGTCCGGAAGTGCTGGGAGGACTTCAGGTCCAGGACCCTCAGCAAGGCCCGGCGCCTCTTGAAGGCAAAGCATGCAGAGGGGTGCTGGGTCCGCCTTAGCAACATCCAGATGAGGGTCCTGGAACGCATAAACCCAGCGCTCCACCGCCAGATCCTTCAGAGGCAGACCTGTCCGGAGTCGAGCGGTAAGTGACCATGCCCACTGATTGGACGCTGTGCATGTCGAGGTGTGGCAGGAGTGTGCAGGTTGGACATATGTCTTGGAAAGACCATGTATCGATGTGTATGTACAGGGACATGAGCCTGCCGCATGTGAGTCCAGTCATGTTTGAGGCACATCAATGGTGTATGTGTTCGAATACATGGTGCCCAAATGCATGTGTCGGCACACACATGTTTGGAATTATGTTTATGTACTGTGGCATGGTTGTGTTGTGACACATGGATGCTGGTTCCACCTTCATGTATGTGCACAAAGTACATGTGTGTGTGTATTTGACATGTGTGCCACTGTGATACACCATGGATGTATGTGACACCGACATGTAGGAGGCTGATTGGCAGATGTGACATGGATGCCGATGATTTAACTGCGACAGGTGGTGGAGATTTGCAGATGCATGCATGTCTGGTGGCGTGTGTGCATGTGTTCGGCACTCCCTGTGTTGCATGTGATGTCAGGCTAACCTTTGGATGCTCATGCTGTTGTATGTGTATGGATGGTGCTGCCTGCTGCAACATTCCTGTTAATTTGCGCATGTGTGTGGGTTGAAATGGAGTGTGATGCCATGTGTGAAGTTTGAGAATGCCACTCATCTGCAACTGTCATGTGTGTATCAGACCTTTGTACAGTCCCCTGATGCCTGTGTTCTGTCTCTCCCTGTCTGCAGCATCAACTGATGAAGACGCAAGGCCCAGCTCCCCTCCCGGGTTGTCATCTCGTCGGGGAGTAAGGAGTCTGGTGCCGCTTCCGCGTCCGCAGCTGCCGAGGGTAGGTCCAAGAGGCAGAGGTCGGAGGTGGACTCCTGGGCAGCATAAGGGGCAGCTGAGAACCCACAGGGACCAATGGAGGAAGATGGCACTGAGTCATCCAGGTTGGTGGAGGGTTTGGTTGAGGAGGAGGCCGTGGAAGGGACACACAGGGGGATCTGGACGGGGGATTCCACTGGTGCTAGTGGTGCAGTCCACGGGCAGGGACAGGTGGCAGCACAGGCGGCCGCGGAGGTGCCTGTGTGTAATCCTGTCCCCGATCTTGTGACGACATCACCCCGCACCATGCCTTCGTCCAGACCTGTTTTCAGGGAGGGGATGTGTGTGCGAACAACAACTGGCCTTCCTCTCCTTGCGGACATGGCAATCTGGGAGTGTGTTAAGACTGTCCTTGCTGGGGTGGCATTGCGTCAACTTGGCATCCGGGATAACGTGCAGGGTTCTCATGAGGATGCTGCACGTTATTTCAGATGCCTCGTTGACTGCATCGACTGGCTAGGAGGGATCACCGCTGCTGGGTTCCTCCGTGTGCTGGACCTTGTACCGACCCCCTCCTCAACTGCACCCCCAATGCGTCAGTCGTCCTCAGTGCCATCTTCCGGCCCAAGTATCACCTGGGTACCCTGTGGAACTGCCTCTGACCCAGCGGCCAGGCTGGTGGAGGACACATCCCTGCCACAATCGGGAGTCGGAGGTCCAGCAGGGGTGGCCAACACAACAACTGGGCCCCAGCAGGAGGAGGACGTGCAGGCAGCAACAGGCAGGGCACGTGCACGGCAGCAGCAGGCTCAAGGTGGGAGCAATGATGGCTCGGGACATCAACATCAGAGGGGTAGGCATCGGCCGGATGGCAGGAGGACCCTTGATTGGGAGTGTCTTCCGTGTGGAAGCTTTTGGGCCAGCAAATAGATGCGGCGGAAGAGGCACAGCTCACTATGGTCAGGGTGGAGAACTCCATGCGCAGGGCGCTGAGGCGGACTGAGTGCCTCGAGGAAATTTGCAGGGAGTTGGAGCTGGACATGACATTATCCCTGCGAGACCTCAAGGCCAGGGAACAGGCCCGCCTCCAGAACTTAGAACATGAGTTTGATGATGCCTTGGCCCAGGAAATCAACAAGTGAGCCGTAGGACTTGCCTGCCGCCATTGTATATAGTTAATTAGTGTTAGGTTTCCTTTGTATTTTCATTTCATTTGGGGCACATGGATTATGCCCCACCTTTTTGTATATAGTTGTTTATTAGGTAGGGTTTTTGGTAGGTTTCATTTGGATTGTTGGGCTCATGGACCCTGGATTTGGAAATTGTATATAGTTGAAGACTGGATTGGACTTCATTTTTTTCATTTTTTTCCATGTAGCTATGGATTTATTTTTTCATTCTGATTTTGTTTGATGGACAAAACCTTTGGAGACAATTTCATTTGGATTTATTTTGATGCAGCATTCATATATTTTATTTCATTTATATTGGCCGTGCAGCCTTTTCTTTATTATTTCTATTATTGTGTGATTTTCTTTCATTTCCTTGCTTTTGTATTTAATACATTTTGGTTTCAAACTTCATTTGTGTGGTATTCTGTCATTGGTTTCATGTTTGTCACGATGTGGGTTTTCTTCTTCACTTGCACACATTGTGTGTGTGTGACGGACCTGTATTGATGTGCATACTTGCCATTTGGGATCTATCATGACATGGGGATTTCAATGTGGGGTGGATGGAATATTTGTTTGGGTGTTTGGACTGGGGTGGCGTGGGGTGGAATTTGGGTGGCCATAAGGGCTATGAGTGTGGATCGTGATGACGTGTTGGGGTGGGGACATGAGGCGGTGCCTGCTGGCAGGTCCCCGTCACTGCTGGGTGGGTGGGGGTGCAGGGGGACATGAGTCGGGGCCTGCTGGCAGATGCCCGTCACTGCTGGGTGGGTGGGAGTGCAGGGGGACATGAGTCGGGGCCTGCAGGCAGGTGCCCGTCAATGCTGGGTGGGTGAGGGTGCAGGGAGACATGAGTCGGGGCCTGCTGGCAGGTGCCCATCACTGGGGGTGGGTGCATGGGTGGGGGACATGAGTCGGGCTCACAAGTGTGCTCACAAGTGCATGGTGCCATGTGGGCTGCCTGCAGGGCATGGTGAGGGTTGTAGGGTAGTCCCCTGTGGTGTGGGGTGTCTGCAGGGCATGGTGAGGGTTGTAGGGTAGTCCCCTGTGGTGTGGGCTGCCTGCAGGGCATGGTGAGGGTTGTAGTGTAGTCCCCTGTGGTGTGGGCTGCCTGCAGGGCATGGGGAGGGGGGAAGCCACACACCCGGGAGTGCCCACGATACCAGATTGCATGTGAAACTCCACGCGTACCCCTGAAATACATGTACCCCGCTCGCACAGGGCCTATTGCGTGTGAAACTCTCCTCGTAGCCGCGAAATACACGTACCCCGCTCGCACAGGGCCTATCGTGTGTGAAACTAACCGCGTACCCCCGATATACACGTACCCCACTTGCACAGGGCCTATCGCGTGTGAAACTCCATGCGTACCCCCGAAATACACATACCCTGCTCGCACAGGGCCTATCGCGTGTGAAACTCCCGCGTACCCCCGAAATACACGTACCCCGCTCGCACAGGTCCTATCGCGTGTGAAACTCCACGTGTACCCCGAAATACACATACCCTGCTCGCACAGGACCTATCGCGTGTGAAACTCCCCACGTACCCCTGAAATACACGTACCCAGCTCGCACAGGGCCTTTCGCGTGTGAAACTCCACACGTACCCCGAAAATACACATACCCTGCTTGCACAGGGCCTATCGCATGTGAAACTCCCCACTTACCCCCGAAATACACGTACCCTGCTTGCACAGGGCCTATCGCTTGTGAAACTCCCAGCGTACACCCAAAATACACGTACCCCGCTCGCACAGGGCCTATCGCGTGTGACACTTCCTGCGTACCCCCCAAATACACGCAGGCACCCCATCCAGCGAGCAGGGTATGTGTATTCTGGAGTGTGCGTGGGGAATTTTACACGCGTTTTCACTGGCACGAGCGGGGTACGTGTATTCTGGGGCGTGCACGTGGTTAGGGGACTGTATGCTGGTCCACTTGCCTTTGCGCCAGGTACTGAATTTGTGCGATTTCTTTGGCAAACGGGGCGGGGTTGGGGGCGTAACTGGCACTGCTGCAGGGTCGCTGCACCACTCTGTGCCATGACTGGTTTTGGATGTTTAAATCCATGAATATGCTGTGCGCCTAAATGGGTTTTGGTGCACGCTGCTGGAGCAGACTGCCACACGTTCACTCTGTGCGCCAGCCGCGTGCGCCACTTGTGCGCTGAATTCTGTGAATTAGCTCCCATGTCTTAGATCACATTGAAGGCAGGAGAAGATAGTATTCAAGGGTTGTAACTGAGAGCACCATTATCTTGTGATGAGAGAAAATATTAGCTCATTTTAAAGAAACTTTCTTATACTTCTTTTGAGACAAAAAAGTGCACTCAGTGACTTTAACTGAATGTTGAATATTTGTGTGACAAGAGAAAATACTAGCTGCAGCGAAAACATATTAGAATTATTTGGAGGCAAGAGGTGACACTGTATTGTATTGTATTGTATTGTATTGTATTGCAGCAGGACTTATAGAGCACAAACTAAGGCCTAAGGGCATCTAGGCGCTAAACTCCGAGCAAGAGTTAGGGGAGATCCAGGGGAGATACAGAGTACACCAGTGCCTAGTTGAACAAGTGTGTTTTAAGTGCTTTTCGGAATGGAAGGTATTCCTCTGTTACACACAGAGGAAGAGGAAGCAGATTCCATGGAGTCTGAGCAAGGACCAAGAAGGACCGGCATCTGGCCCGGGCCCGATGGTACCTAGGTACTTTAAGAAGACGAAGGGCTCTGGTAGGACGATATCTTTCAATCCTTCTTAGGTAGCTTGCCCCGCCCCCATAGAGAGCAAGATGGGTAACGCCAAGAGTCTTAAACTCAACTCTGGCAACAACTAGCAACATGTGAAGTCGATGCAGTAGTCTTACAGATGGGGTCAACCTGGGAGCATTTAGGGCAAGCCTGGCTGACGCATTTTGAAGTATTTCAAGCATTTGCAGCAATCACTTAGGTTGTCCTAAGTAGATTCCATTACAGTATTCAAGCGAGTCCATTATTGCTGAGGAGACTATCTGAGTACGGTGAACAGGAGGCAACAATGGTAGGATCTTTTTCAGGACTCTCAATTTGACGAATCTGCTGTAACCTGGGCTTCTCTGGAGCCATTAGGCAAAAGACTAATGCCTAGGATTTTTACAGATGCTCTGGGGCAGGACAGGGCCCAAGGGAGTCAGGCCAAAAACGAGAACCCCAGGCGCTTGCCTCGTTCTGTGACCCGACTATCAATACTTCCGTTTTTCCCCATTCAATTTAAGGCAATTTTCAGCCATCCACTTGCCAATGTCAGAGAGACAGTTCCTGAGCTTAGCGGGACGTTTGGTAGTGGCGAGTTCAGCCAAAACACCAACTGGGTGTCATCAGCATAGATGTAGAGGAGAACATCAAACTTCGCAATAAGATTTTCCAAAGGCCACAAGTAAAGATTGAACAGGAAGGGGGACAAAGCTGATCGTTGAGAAACCCCTTAGGAGAGTGTGAGGGGAGGGGAGGGGCAGGTTTGAAATGTAACTGATTGTGTACGACCTGTAAGAAAGGACTTAAACCATGCCAGTAGTGGCCCCTGACACCACTCTGTCCCAGACGAGACATCAAAATAACATGATCTATGGTATCAAATTCTGCAGAGAGGTCGAGGAAAATCAACACCATGACCTCTCCGTGATCCTGGAGGAGAATCAGGTCATCCAGAAGAGAAACCAACACAGACTCTCTGCCCATTGAGTGGCGGAAAACCGACTGAAAAGGGTGCAAGCAGTTATTAGTCTCCAGGAAATGTGAAAATGCAGGAGTAATCATGGCCTCCATCAACTTCATCACAACCGGGAGTAAGGATATAGGGCGATAATTTTCAGTCACATTAGGGTTGAGATTAGGTTTCTTCAGAAGAGGAGAGACCAAGGCATGCTTCAACTGAGAGGGCTTTCACCTGAAGAAAAGGAATGTTGTAAAGCTGCCAATGTGCTTTGAAGAGATGCAGGGGTATTGGGGCAGAGGGCAACGCTGATTTAAGAGAGTTGAGGGCTTTTGCTGTGATTGTATCATCAATCAGCTCTAGTTGAAAAACAGCTGTAATGACAGAGGGCCTGGCTTCTCTCGAGTGACTAGACAGTAGCGTTGGTTCTAGGTCGGTTTGGTTGTTTCCCTCAATTGCCAATCGAATTGTATCAATCTTCTATGATAAATAAACACCAATTGCATCACATTGGGTTTGACCATTTAAATTTAGCGAGCAGCTAGTAGTAACTTTAGTGTAGGAAGAGAGCTCTTTAGCCAGTTTAAATAGCCTCCGAGGGCAGCAGGCTGCTTCTGTTAGCATAAATGTTTGATTTTTCTATTTTGATCAACGCATGGTAAAGGAGTACTGCTTGATTATAGCAACAGCGTGATTCTTGACAGTAATTAAGCCCGCCATTTTCTCTCAAGGTGCTGGCAAATTTGCTTTTGGGCCTCATGATTGGGTGTAAACCATGGTGCAGATGGTTTTAGGTGTCCAAACCCGGACTCCATTGGGGCTACCAGGTCCGCGGCCTCGGTCAGGGAGTTTAAAAGAGAGGAAGATGTGTCTTGCACCTTGGCCAACAGTTTACAGTTTTTCTTTGTCAGTAGATCTGCCACCCTAGCGTGGTCAATCCTACTCCAGAACCGGTGAGCCTGTTGGCCATGAGAGGTCCTTTTCACAGAGGAAAAGAAAACCTTTGAATACAGAAACATCAAGTGGAATCTAAAGGATCACACCAACTGTAACAGTATCATCGAATGCGCCTGCGGCCTACTCTACGTAGGTAAGACCATCAGGGCCATCAAAATGAGGGTCTCAGAGCATCAGTCCTGTATCAGGAACAAGACACCAGACAAACCGCTAGTGGACCACTATGTCTGCCAAAAACACAAGGACACGGATCTCAAATGGTTCGTACTGCAGAAACTCAGACCCACCATAAGAGGGGGGGATATCAACAAGACACTCACCCAATTGGATCTCAGTGGAATGGAAATCCTTTTTGTAAAACCACTTTTCTCAGAACTAAGAGTGTGATGCCAGACCAAAAGGTTCTCCTGCATGAGCTAGGCTATGTTCACAAATAGACCATTTCTGCTTCAGCCAAACCGTGCTCAACAACAGTATACATGGCCATTGTATGCTTGGAGGTTGGGCCGGATAATGAGAATAATATTTTGTCACAAATGCATGACCAATGCTGTCCCCTGACTGTACTATGTATGAGTCCATTGTAACTGTATGTTCATTTATTGATGGCTCAGCAGTGATAAATTGTAATTCACGATCAAAGTCCATTGTAAATGTATGTTCATTTAGTGATGGATCAGCAGTGATATATTGTATTTCACAATCAAATTATCCATAGGTTAATGACACGCTGAAATACCATGTGTGTATACCATACGTTCCTTTCACGATCAATAAGAGGACATCCACTGTATGTCCAGCTTTCACGTAGGAACAGAATACTATGAGCCGATAGACAAGGCATTAACGGTCATCCTGTTTATCAAACATGACGCCGGTTAAATGACATGCTGATACCACCACACTACTCGGGGGCCTAGCTCTCACATCCTCATTTACTTCCCTTAATCTACAATGTTCACCTTGGTCTGTACACCAGAGCAGTCCACTCTGAGGACTGTGTTTTTCTCCTCCCTGCATCCCTTTCATGTGCAGGGAGTCACCAAGGACCATATATATGGGCATCAGTGATTTCACCCGCACTCGGTCCACTCCCGGTTTTCAGGGTTCGTGTGAATCAATAGGGACCTCTTGGTTCACACTAGCGTATGACTCCCAATCAAAATTTGAAACTAAGTATTGGGACACCATATGTTGCTCTGTCCCATTGCCATGACAACGCACATCAACCTTAGCATTCCCATTGAGGAATTTCCCCCCCCCTTAGTGACTCGGACGAGCAGTGCTCTGTGCTGCTGGTTGGAGTTCCCAACCTCTTTTTAGATATGCCCTGCTGCTGGATTTCAAATTATGGGACACCCAATGACGCCAAATCCCGTTGCCATGACAATGCTTGTCAACCATATATTTTTCTTTATTTACTATTCCCCATTTGTTTCGGGCTAACTTGTAATTTGTTCCGTTCATCCCGCGGAACCCGCAACTGTGTTGGAGCCCCCCTGCCACTGGATCGTAAATCCTGCCATGTTGGCAGTCACAAAATGGCCACTGCTACTTAAAGTCGCAAGGGCTGCCATTTGTCAGAGACGGATAACTTCATTTGGATCTATTGCTCACTGAGCAGGTAAGCGCCACCTGTTGCCCCTGCTGTAGAGCTTCCTCACTTAGTGTAGATCCAATAGTACGCTCCTCTTGCAGCCGAACATGAGATCTAATTGAGTACTGTCTGTGATCACCATTACAGGTGCCATCCCTTGAGAGACACCGGCCACACACGTGCCATCCCGACTCTACCTGACCCGACTGGCAATAGCCAGCAAGCGGCACCGAACTCCACTTACTGAAGTGCCCAGCAGCAAACAGGCTCACGATTTGCGGCCACCTTCACCCAACTTCTATCAGGTAAGCAGCCTACATATGCTGCATTTCATTCACATGCGTGTCTAGTAATTTGTACACATTCTGACTCGGTCCTTACTCTCAGATTGGATCCTAGCATGGACCACTGACTTCATTTCTGCGGATATCTGATTAATTCTGGTCCATCCTCTAATCCTTCCCATGCACCAAACAGTTTTGACTCGGTAAGACCTGCTTAACTTGAAACCCAAGCCCACCCTCCTGAAATCCTCATCCTGCTCCATTTGTTTTTTGGCAGCAAAACATAGAACACTCTGACGCCACAGTCTTCCAGTCCTGATGAAGGCCCGCACAAGAGTGGCTCACACTTCAGCCCCCAGGGCTGAAACACCTAAGTGTAGACTTCCAACTTCAAGTCACAATATCTAAGAATATGCACTGTTGTATGATTGTGCAACACAGCACTTTGTATTGTCATTGTTAATTGTTATGACCCCTGTCAGGCTGTTCGCTTGACAGTAGGATATGTATTGTTTATACTGTATGACTTTCTTCCTGAGATAATCACCTCAGGGCCACACTCACTGCATAATTGTATGGTTGTATACTTGTATGTAATGAGTTTTCTGTGTTACCTCTAAATTTGACACCCGTCTCTTTCAAACTAAGATAAAAACTTTGAATTATTTGTGATGTGCAGTCCAATTGTGGTATTTGTTTTAAAGGGGCCAGTGGGTTCGGTTTCTTCGACCCTGTTCACTTGTGTTTTGTTGACATGAGAGGTCCTTGACACGTAGTAAAGTGTGGTAACCCAGAAAGGTACCAGGAAGTGATCAGACCAAAGTACAGGAAGAGGGGCGAAGGTAACAGTATGATTAGCTTCTGCAAAAATGAGATCAATGATGTTACCAGTGTGATGAGTAGGAAGATGGTTGCATAAAATAAAAGAGAGGTCAGCTAGACTGGCAACCAAATTTTGTGCGTAAGTGTCACTACGGTCATTGGGGTGGAGTCCACTGTCTACACTGATATAACTCAGTAAACCATAATTTTTAGACAATACTAAACAGTTGGTGAATTCAGCTAATCCTTCTTAGAGGGATTTGGAGACAGGAGAAGATTGTAAATTGTTGTAACTGAGTGTACCTTTTTTGTGACAGGAGAAAATACTATTTTGATACAGGAGGAGATTATACTCAGAGGTTGTACATCACAGAACAGTCTTTGTCTGATCAAACAAATGAATAGCTTATATTGAAGGAACATTCCTAGACTCTTTGTAGGCAGGGAGAGTACATCTGGTAGCTGAACTGAGTGTGCATCTGTAACAAGTGAAAATATTATGTCAGTGAAAACATTCATAGAATTCTTTGTAGGTGGGAGGAGATTACAGAAGACGTCTTTATATCTGTCAACATTGGAAATTCAATGATGTCAGTTAAATAAATATGCTAAAAAACTGAAAGTCATTACAATATACGAGAGTAAAGAAAGTAGCTGGATGAGAATTAGCACCCCCCAATGAAGCATGTCCAGTAGCCATAAATCAAAACCAGAGTACAGGGAACGACACAGAAAGCAGATTATATGGCCTGACCTGGTCCTAAAATTGCTGTAGGTTTGTGGCAAAATCATACTCCAGGTAAGCAAACCTGCAGAATCCCAGCAGTGCAACAGCACAGCTAAAACAGAGTTATTTGACAAATTAAGTCCTCTCTCATAAAGGTAAGCACTGGAGCCTCTGAAGAAAGACCCTATTGCTAAAGCAATCACAAATAAAGTCCAGTAATATCACTGATGTTCCCAGCTCCAACTCAAACAGGAGACTTTCATTGGCAAGGGATATAACACTTTTACTTGTATTTGTAGTTTGTCTTTGCATTTATTTGCAACGCACATAACCCGTAGGTATCTAGGTGCTAGTTTCATTGTGGATGGGCAGGTTATTCATAACGCGCCCCCTTTTTTTTCTTCTTTTCTTTTCAAGCACAGATCCAAGATTCAAACCTGTGTTTGATCAGCATGGTCTTGCTTCCAAGACCCACGCATTAACACAAAAATATCCTCCAGTGCTTGATTACAAATGTGATGTATATTATGCTTAATACTAAGATACATGTGTGCGTCAAACAATGACTAGAAGAAGCTGACTATCACAGAGATCATTTTTTGTACACGCCTGAAAGAATTACAGCCATGCATAGGTTCGTTTTCAGAAATCTCACGTTATGGTCTGCCAGGTGGGAAATAAGGAACCAGTTCAGGCTTCATGGCACCCTTCACACTGCATTCCGGTACATGCAAACTTCCATTTATAATATTTAGTGGTATGTGAAAATGGCATGAAATACAAATACCAGGAATTATAGGACATGATTGTAGACCTCTCTTTTGGCACATTTGTGATTCAGTGCTGTGTGAGCGTCTGTGGGTTCTGTACGAAAGGTATGGCATAAAAGTAAGAAAGACACAAGTGACCACAGTTCAAGGGTGTTTATTGAACTATAAAATGGGTGAGATAAACGCCTAATCTAAACCTAAATCTAAGATGGGAGAAAGCTACGGCCATCAAATAAGAATAATACCGTCCAAATGGAGTCAAGTCAAATAAAAGCGCCTACACTAAGAAACCTATTGCCAATCCTTACCGCTATGTTACAAAACAAATGTTCCTTCTGTTAATCTTTATGTCGGGTGATTACCCTTCACCCTTGGATCCCCCTCAGCCAGGCTCCAATCCTTCTCTCATTCTTCAGCCTCCCTCAGTCGGGCTCAGAACCACTCACTGTGAACATCCCTCAGTTGGGTTTATACTTGCCATGACACTGTTGCTCAGTTAGCTTCTTCACAACACTACTCTTGATGTCCCTCATTCGGGTTTACTATCGCCTGTCAATCACAATCACCTTATTTGTAATATTCAAAAGTTTTAATGTTTTTTTAAACAACCCCTTTAGTTTAATGAGGTCCCCCTAATTCGGGCTCTGACCTTTCAAAGCACTTGGCAATCTTAAACAGAAACTTCTGAAGGGCTATCTCGTCTCGCTGGGTCACTCTGTTAGTCTACGGCAAGTGCGGGTTGCACAAAATCGCAGTTCGCACAGTGTTCCCCTTAGCCGGGTGCAAATTCCTGTTTCACAATATCAAAACTTCTGCAATGTGGCAAGGACTTTTGATTGTGCAAGGGATTTAGCTTGACCCTTGTATGACCACCTTAACTCCTTATACCCGGCCTTCCCTATGGCCTCTTGGTACTTGTAGTTTCTTTCCTCACAATGTTCAACACAGTCTATATGTTCAGGAGAGGGGTACCAGCCAGAGACCTCCGAACCAGTGCCCCCATGGCACCAGACAACTCTATCTCTGGTACCAAGTTTGTTCTCAAAAGACCTCTTGTCTATTTATCTTCTTAATGTTGCCACTGCACCTTTGAGCCTAACACAGTCTGGTTGACTATGAGGTTCTAACGACTCACCGGCTGTGATGAACTGGTTGGCAGTTCCTTTGCCACTCGAGTCAACGATGGTATCACAGTGGCAATTACTTCTCCCCGCCCTGGCTATCAGTGCGGGAGGGTTCCATGTAGTGCTGACATCTGTTACACCATTCGCCAGCTGTGATTCCCGGTCTTTCATCAGATGCTTCGTGAGACTGGGTTGCAAAGGGCAATGGCAAGCGCCTCTATGACGTCCTTTCAGGCCTCGCAACCTTTCTCCTCTGTTTGAATTCCCATCCTGGAATGGCTACTTCCTCATGCATTTTGGCTTGCTCGGAGTGTGCTCTTGTGCTCTGCCTCGCATGCCTAAGGGAAATGGAAAGGGAAGTCAGTTGTGTGTAGTTGTCAGCAATTGCCTGACCCTTGTGTTGGGACATGTCATGTAAATGGCTCGAGTAGTAGTCTGTTGTTGTTCACGCTGTGAGAAAGTGTTCGTGTTGGAAAAGGGGGGAGTAGAGTTTCTAGGTATTCTACTGGGCAGGATGGGGAAAATGTGTCATAAGGAAGGGATACCGCATCTCACCCTTCGGTGTGCCACTTCCACTCCCCAAAGACCCCTCATCCACGTGATCCTCCCACACTGGTCCACCCCCAGGAACTGGATCCAACAGCGATGGTCGTGTCCTGGCCACTTGGATGACAGATCCCCGGGGACTATTGAGTGAGACATTTTCAGGTTTCTCACAGTCCCCAAACATTCATTTTTCTGGCTGTTGCACTTATGTAGGAGGGACTGGAGTAAACATAAAATTACATTTTTTCATAACTTGTTTCACAGGGAGAACTAAAAAGACATTGATAGTGCCTATAGCTATATTAAAGTCAGTCACCACTTCAATCACTCATAAGCACTATGACAGAAGGAACATTTTCTTTGGAGTCAAACAGGACTAGAGTTGATCTTGTGACTATTGCTGAGACGGATGCCATAAAAACAGTAAAAGCTTCGCTCTCTGGCATTATCGGAAACCCAATGATTCCAAAAAAGCAAATATTCTAGATAAATGAACATCGGGTACCTGAGTGTGCGATCAAAAGAGAAAAAGTCCAGATACCTTGTTTACCAGCCCTCAGCTATCGAGACATTCAGTTATCTTGCATGGAAACTTGGTAAATTTACTTTGTTCCAGTTAATGAAGTGCAGGTTAACACACCCTTTACAGTTTATTCATTGACTGTAACTCAAGACAGCCTTGGAGATCTGAAAGTGCAAAATTTCACATTTGGGAGCCACACTGGAAACTCAGCCACCACCACCTTTACGGCCAGGTGAGCATCAGAGGATAAGTCTGATTGGTCCAGCAAGAAAGTAGCCAGTGTAAAAGATCTTCATTTTTAAAGGCAAAAAAGGCAACATCATGCTACCTGCACTTTATGTTAGAAAATGGTGTGCTGGTGAAAGGCTGGTACCAAGCTGAGCACCACACCTTTTTTGTATCTTGTGATGCAACACCATATACATGACTGGGATGAAACAGGAGTTGTGCCCGGGTCTGCTTGCGTGGCCCAGAGCGGGGGCCAAAGTGTGGGCTAGGCCCAGGGTGGAGCTGCATTCTGTGAGAGGGCAGTCAGGACCAGAGTACTGATGAAGGACACTGCCACTGACATGGTTGTCGGGGAGCTGGTAAACGCTGAGGTAAGGGCTTAGCACGGAGCTGCTGCAGAGCAGGCACTGGAATGTGAGTAGAGTGAGGAATGTGGCCACAGGCCAGAAAGTGCAGGAAGTCACCACTGGGCTAGGCGCACAGCGGAATCATCATTGCCAAGCCTCAGGTGACTAAGCAAAACAAGGATCAGAGGTCTTTGAAATTGGTGCATGAGCACTGGAGTAGCTGTGGGGTGAAGCGAGGATACTGTGTGGGAGTGAGGGGTCGTTTGGGCCCCCGCCATACATTCAGCACAGCTTGGACCACTTGCTCTTCCAATGGTGGGGGACGCCTCTGTTGCCCTTATGTTAACATCAGCCTTATGCTGGCATTGCCATAGATGGGGCTGTTGCGAGAGACACTTGGTATCCATTCTGTACACCCTTGACTCCATCCTTTTGGACTAGGCCTCATTGCAATAATGCAAAAAGGCTTCTCACACCTGTGCAGTGCTGCGTGTACAGCGCGCATAGCCAACACCCTTTCTCACTGTGTCTGAAAGCTTCACAGCTCCATTCTGACGCTCAAGCGGAGGCAACTGCAATAAAAAACAAATGTAACATTTCGCTCTTCCTCTGAGATCAATGTCCCGTGTGTGAACCGGCCTGACCCGGGCCGTGTAGCACATCCATCTCCACAAACCTGCCCATGCTCTCTCACCCTCGCTGTTGAAAAATTACTGCCAGTGTAAGACCTTTGTCACTGCAAGGTATTCTCTTGATGTACCAGATATGTGACCCTGCCATTAAGCCCACCCCAGAGTGCCCTTAGCTAAAATCAGTCCGCTGTCACAGTATATTGCTTCCTGTAACTAACAAACATCAACCTGCCCCCAACCTCTTTGATAAGTCCCCATATAAGACCCAATAAGTAATAGTGCGATTACATGAATACAATTTATAGGTTTATGATGATGTGTTCAAAGGAGTTGCAGTGAGCATGTTTAGTGCATGTTTAATGGTAGTGTATTATGTTAGCTTAGTTAGCGGCCACCCTGCCTCGCAGCGACCTGACCCTCACGCCACCTGGACACAGACAGATGCACCTTGTGGCGCTCACCCTCCCGCCAACCCAGCATCCAACCACGGAGGAGCAGCACCTATATGCGCCTATACAATGCAAGCTTGTGTCCAACCACAATGAACTTTGCAACATTTATCTATGACATAATTTATGACGCTTTACGCCCTCATAATCAATTGTAAGTGTATTGTTTGCCAGAGCGCTCTCGGGGAGCAGAGTTCTCTGGATTCCAATTCTTGATAAAGAAAGACTAAATCTCGCAGTCTGTTCTCTTAGTCTCATTCCCCGTTGGGGTGTGTCTATTTTATGTGTATTGCACGTGCTAAGACGGGAATGGGCCTTTACTTTTGGTGACCCCCGCGATGTGATGTGGGACAGGTGCCCCAAGCCCCCGTGCCATGCGGCAAGATCCAGGACGCCCTCCAGCAAAACCATTGCCTCTGCATTGACTAGTCCGTGCGCACAACGAGAGGGTCCAAGGGTTCCCGTTTTCCGAATACCCAACTAAAAACTGCTTGCCGAGGTGGTCCACGGCTTGGTTGGGGTGCGGACTAGATGGTGAATAGACCGTGAACTGTGGCTCTCGGACCACCTGACGGAACACATGAGTACCGGTTGCGAGACTTCAAGGGGAGAATAGAGGGTTTGGGAGAAGGGGTACATATACCATTACATATAACAGAGTGGGTAAAATAAAAGAGGGCAAAGTTAGGGTCTGTGTGAATGTTACTGAGGCTTTTTCTTATCTATCATTTATATGGCCATTAGGTTTTGTGGAGAAAACGAAAAAGAGGTAAAGAGGTACAGGGGATCCTAGCCTGAAGGGGATAGAAGGCGGCACCGCATAGCATTGTAAAGGTAAATAAGTGAAGATAAAGAGAAAAGAGTAGGAACCTCATATATTTAGTAGACTCAGAGTAGTAATTTAGAATATTCTTTTTCCGTGTGAGCAGAATTCTTGGTGAGGTAGATTGAGGGGGCTTAGAGGTGGGGAGTGCATGAGAAAGCAAGGTTGAGGGGTATACACTGAAATAATTAAGAAGGGGAACGAAGCAAAGGTAGTTCATGTTATATGTTTGTGTTTTTTGTTCGTGTGCGACAGTGTTACATGTTGTTCTGTTGGTAAGTGTCAGTGTATCTGTGAATCGAAAAGAAATAAGGTTGATCAGGAAAATTGGCAATGAAATGTGTATAATATGTTGAATATTGGCAAATAATGAATACTGTTTGAAATAATTTGTGGTTCCAGCAAGGTGGTATAAGTAAAAAGGTTGTTGAAATATTGTCGGCCCGAAAAACATGTGGAAACTAGAGGGTTGTTTAACGACCCAAAGGAATAATCCCCCTAATTAATCAAAAGAAAATACAAAAACCAAAATATTCCTTTAGGTCATGTGTTGTAGTACCCTGTGTAGTTTAGTGTTATAGCAAGTGTCTATCATTGTAACATCTAGTCGTGTACAGCCACTTATAATTAAGCGTGCTGACACCTGTACTTGATACATTTCGATTACAGACAGCTAACCAATTCTCCTTTCTTATCAATAAAAAAGAGTTTATTTCATCATTTCATTTGTGCAGTGCACAGTTTTAAAGAACATCCATGATATTAAGCAGCTAGTAGATAGAGTAGCAGTGTATACAAAAAACTGTAGTTTCCATTAGTCTTCTAATTTAAAATCAAACATTTTTAACATCCTCTTGTGTCCTTATTCACTCATTCACTTCCTATAAATCCCGACATGTTTCGCTCCTTCTCATTCTTATTCAGAATAGTTATTATGGGAGTTTCTTCAGGGGAACACTACATACAACATCCACTTTGCTGTTACAGATCTACAACAATTACACCATTAAAATGTCAATCTTCTGCTTTATCTTGATTACTGCCACTCCAGTTGACATCTCGAATTCCAAATTAATGTTGCGTGGTCATTCCTGTCTGTATCCACCAACTACCAAGGGGTCTACAATACACAAAAAAATGGGTTTCAATTACCCGTTTTTAGGCGCCTTCCATAGTACAGGCTAGAGACTGCATTTAATTTGTGTCTAAGAGTATGAATCTCTTGTTTAAGCATAGCATTGCTAGTGATAATGACTGAGCTCACTCACCCATCCGGGACACCCTATGTCGGCACCAAAGGTTAAACAAAGTTGAATAGAAGAGTCACAGAATAGAGATTGTTGGCTGATTGTGTATTTATCTCTGAAAGTGAAGTGACCAAAAATAAGAGTACAAATACGCTACAATGGGAGGGGCAACACCATTAGCACACATTTGTCAGCATCTCCCTTTGTATAGTGAGAAAATACAAAAGTATCATGATCAATGGGTAGTAGAAATAAAAGGAGACAGAGTAGTGCCGATATGGCTGGAGGGAGGGTCCTTTGACAAGAGGGTATTGGATCTAGTATCAACCCATTTGCGAAATACAGAGGAAAGCAATTGCAGAATAGAAGGGAAGTGCTAGATTTGTGGCGGATGTTTGAAGAAGTAGCGCCTACCGGTGAGGTAAGAAAGGACACGATAATTGAGAAAGAGAAGGTGCCAGAGGGAGGAAAGGGGGCTACGGGGGGAGAATGTATGACAACCACAACAGAGAATGACCTTACTTGAATATACCCATTAATGACAAGGCCTGCAGTAGGATACAGTGAGCCCCAGTATGTGCCAGCATGCACCACACCGACAACCCCGGCAACGGCATCAGCCTCCGCACCACCTCCGTACAAAAGAGGAGAGCTGTACGGCCCAACCAGTGCCCCACCAGTGAATTTGGTGCGGTTAACAGGAGATTTAGACAGACAGCTTGCACATGCACAGTTGGAGATAACCCGGTTATGTGCCTTGTACGACAGGGGCCATATGTTGCCAGGGGGAGGGGAAGTACCACCATTAATGTTGGGCAACCTCACACCTCCGCCAAGTGGCGCAGGAGGATCCACACCATGCCCACCACCACCGTCGGTGCCAATACCAAAAGAGCAAGAGTGGCAATCAGGTGAGTTTCTGTTTCATTTGAACGGCAAACCCGTGAGAATAATTTCGGCCAGCCACCCCGGACAGCCAGAGAGAGGACACGCTGGAAAGGAGGGAACAGGAGGAGGAGGAGGTAGAGGAGGTGTGGAGTGATTTAGATGAATATGAAGAAGGAGTGGCCGCAACGAGATCTCCACTGCCCTTCCCGTTCGACGAAGAAGATGAAAGGGCTGCACCTAGATGTCAGGGGAGGTTAAGGCAAAGAGTAGGAAACATGCTGAGTAAGTAAAACAAGGAAGGGAACGGTAAGTAAGAAAGGGGGAAAAACAAAGCTGCAAATACCCCTAATACACAAAGGAGCAAGGAGGCCCCACTACATACTGTGGGCACAGATGGATAAGAATAACTTGTTGAAACTTCTCCCTCCGCTTTCAGGTGGGGCGGGGAAATGGATACATGCAATTGAAAAGAACACAGCAGGGGTACCATTGGCCATAGGGGATGTGAAAAGTTTGCTGGTGTCCACTGTTGGTGATCAAACAGACGCAGTGTGGGTGAAGGAAGGGTTCCCGGGAGTGACAACAAGCTGTGACCACCATGATGGATCCCCATTTAACAACATCAGAGCACAAGTATGGGATGCATTGCGGAGAACTTTTCCAGATATTACAGATTTACTTTTAGTGATGCAGTGCACTATGGGAGAGGAGGAGGAGCCTACGCAATTCATCCTCCAGGTGCTGGACCTGTGGAGAAATGAAACAGGTACGGCGTGGGACCAATCTACCGCCTTGTTCTACTTTATAATTAAAAAGGGCTCCCAAAGGAAGTACAGAAGGCCTTGGATAAAATAGCTGGGATGGAAGCCAAGGGCTGGCCCGAGATTCAGAGCATAATTGTGCACCATTGTAGGAGGATCAAAGAAAGAGAAAAAGAGATAGCACAGCGAAGGTTGGCAGACAAAGCAAAGCTGGCACAAAATAAATCAGTGAAGGTTGCAGCACTGAATGCCGCAACATCAACTGACAGGAACGGCGAAGGAGAAGAGGGAGTGGGAAACGCACCAGCCAGAAAGGCCACAACATGGGCTGCAAGCGGACAGGAGCAGTGGGATGGAGAGGAACAGTACGGAGGGCCCCAATGGCAAGGGAGGCCAGCAAGAGGACGAGGTGCGTACAGAGGCCCAAGAGGGGGATTTGGAGGAATGGGAAATAGAGGATTTGGAGGGCCTGGGATGAGAGGAGGACCACAAGGGTCATGTTGGAACTGCGGAAGGTGGGGGCATTATTCAAGGGAATGCCAAATGCAACCTATGGGTTATTATCAAGGACAGCCCCCTATGGGAAATGAACAACAGTATGGCCACCCACACCCAGGCATTCCCTATGGGTTACCAATGGGAGGGGCTGGTCAGAACGAGCAATATTATAATGAGCCCCAAATGCAATAAAGGCGACAGTACCAGCAACAAATACAGCAGAGGGGTATGCAACAACAAATGGCGAGACAAAATACTGTAGGAAATGCAAACAATAACATTTTGCCACATCCGCTAATGGTTCACCAGCACCTTTTCGCGGTGCAGCAGTGGTGGGAGATAACGTCTTCTCGGTTCCAGGAACGGAGACACATGCCAATTAGGACAGTCCACAGAAAGCACTTGCATGTCCAGTCCTATCCACTACCCTACGTGCAGAAGAGGAACCACTAGTCGGAGCAGAGATAGGCAACAAACAGTTCATCTTTATGGTAGACTCGGGAGCAGAAAAATCATGGCTCATGGAAGGCCGTTTCCCGCTCTCGGGAAGAAATTTGGAAATGCAAGGGTTCTCTGTGGCTATCTTAAAAGTTCCTTACACAAAAGATCTTGCTTTAACAGTGGGGGGAAAAGCAGTGCATGCACCTCTACTGTACCACGAAGACGCGTCAATAAATTTGCTTGGAAGAGACCTTCTGAGTAAGTTAAACATGACCATCTCCTTTACTGAACCAGGGATAGTTTGTTCCACCCCAGGAGTGTGCTCTGTACGGGCGATGCTGATGATAAGCACAATGATAAACAAGTTGCGGTAAGAGGGGTGCTCATTGACATGGATATGTTTGTTTATGGTATCAAGGTGTTAGTACGGGTGGTGCCAGAGATAACAAGAATAGAGTGGATGGTACCATCAGATTTTGAATTCCGCCCAATTATGAACAGGAGATATTGTACCAGGAACAATTTTGTCTATTGACCTAGTGGGGGTACAGGTCTCGAGCAAACGTATTGCGGTAATAGGACTGGACACACATGGATGCGAGTGGAGAACAGACTGTGCATACACCCAAACATAATGCTGCATAACCTAACTGATGAAGAACTGTTCACTGACAGTGAGAGTGACGGAGAAATAATAATGGAGATAAGTATATCTTGTGATATCATGATCCAGCACGGAGAAATACACAATCCTCTTATGACTGGTGTTAACGTGCCACCCACCATATTTGAGAAAGACATGGAGAAGGTGCTGACAGAAATATGGACCACAGGCCCCCATGATGTAGAGTTGTTACAAAAAGTTACACCAATCAAAATAAAATTAAAACCAGGGGCCATACTGCCCAGAGTAAAGCAGAACGCACTCTCCAAGGAGGCAGAGGAAGGAATACAAGAGACAATAAACGCCCTGCTAATAGTACCATCTAATTCACCATGTAATACGGCAATTTTTCCAATCAAAAAAGCAAAGGGCGGGGCTTGGAAGATTATACAGGATTTACGCCCACTTAATGACGTCATACATAAAGAATTCCCTTTAGTTCCTAATCCAGCCTCGATATTGTGTAGCATACCTTGCCACATGTTTCAAAGTAGTGGATTTGAAAAACACTTTCCTCTCAATTCGGATTGATCCACGCACTCAGTACCTCACAGCGTTCATGCTAGGGGGGAGCAGATATGAACACTGCAGACTACCACAAAGATATTGTGAAAGCCCCAGCATTTTTAATAGGATTTTGCATGAAGATCTCGGAAACATTGATGTAGAAAGCACGATAATACAATACGTAGATGACTTGTCTGCAGCAAGAGTGAAGAGCAGCGCAGGGCTGATTCCATAACATTGTTGAATTTGTTGGCAACGAAAGGGTACAAGGTAGACAAAGGAAAACTGCAATATTGCCTAGCAGAGGTGCTCTACTTAGGACAGCTAATTTCAAAAGATGGCAAGAGGATATAGCCCGACAGGGCGGCAGCCATACGCCATATGATAATACCAAAAACAGTAAAGGACATGCAAAAGTTTCTCACCATCTGTCGCTCATGGATACTTGATTATGCAGCATACACACGCCCACCACTACAAGCACTGAAGGAAGCACAAAAGAATAATGTCCCAATAAAATTGACAAATGCGATGATGACACAGTATTTCAAACTGCAAGAACTTATTGCACATGCACCCGTTCTGGTGAACCCAGATTACGACAGGGAATTTTACTTATGTTCACACTGCAATGGCACTCTAACGACTGCAGTACTGACACAGAAAACATCGCTAGGTCACAAGCCATTGGCCTATTACAGTGGAACATTAGATTCAGTTATGCAAGGGCACTTCGCATGTGAACAAGCTCTCGCTGCAGCGGCCTTCCCAATTGATAAAAGCGCCACCATCGTGATGGGATGCTCAGTGACCTTATACGCAGAACACTCACTCTTTGCTATCCTAGAAAGTTCCAAATCAACATTAACGACACAAAGAGCAACAGCTTAAAAGATAATAATATCCAGTCCAAATGTCCATGTGGTCAGGTGTAAAACATTACTGAACCATGCACTGTAGGAGACATGCAGGAACACGATTGTGCTACATATGAGGGAGAAGAGGATGATATTCCCAAAGCAAGTGAGAATGTGCTACAGGAAGGAGAGATATACTTCATAGATGGATCAATATTAGTAGATATTTAAACAGGAGAAAAACACGTGGGGGTGGCGGTTGTAAGAATGGAAGAAGAAGGATATAAGATCATTGTACAGAAGCGCCTCCCCTCTCATTACTCCGCACAAGCAGCAGAATTGACTGCACTAATTGAGGCCTTGCGCACTGCTAAAGGATGTGCAGTGACGATATATTCAGATTCGGCATACACCACAACAACAGTACACTCAGGGCTATCACGATGGCGATGGAGAGGGTTCCGGAGGGCAGATGGGTCGCCAGTGCAACATGCTGCATTACTAAATGAGTTGATAGAAGCACTAGCAGAACCATCAGTAGTAGCAGTGGTGAAATGCCAAGCACGTAGCAATAACACAGACGCAATCTCATTGGGAAACGCAGCAGCAGAAGCAGCAGCAAAAGAGGCCGCATATTTCAATGTTCCACCAGCAATTGAATGTATTATCAAAACGCTGGGTACAGACACATTAGAAGAGGGATACAACCATACACCAATATTCCAAATAATAGAGCTTCAAAGATGTGCACCGGTAGAAGAGCAAGAACTATGGGCCAAGAGAGGGTGCAAACAATCCTCAACAGATTTAATATGGAGACAGGAACTAACAGGGAAAGTGTTGACGCCAGTGGAGTTGCTGGAAATAGCGTTCCAACAGCTACACTTTCTGACACATGTAACTAAACAACATACTGCAGCAGATATACAGGAACATTGGTTTGTTCTGAACTTACAGGAACATCTGTCAAAATTCACTATAGAGTGCACCACATGCCAAACATACAGTTCAGGAATGACACTGAGGACATTGCGAGGAAGATTACCGCATCCTGTGGGCCCATTCAGAGAGCTCCACATTGAATATGCGGACATGGGAGAAAAATGTAACAGAGCAAGATACTTAATTGTGATATTTTGTCCCTTCTCACGGTGGGTGGAAGCTGGACCATTTGAGCCCGCCCGAAATAGTGACTGGCAGGCGCATTCATATGCCACTCTCCCCAGTAAGAAAAGCTTCAGATGCTCACAGAGCTGCCACAGTGCTGGGGGAAGGATTCAAGGAATACCTCAGGCAGTTAACACGCGCAGTGCGTAGCATAGCATGACAAGTTGCACCATCATTTACTGAAAATGCTGCGACAGACACTGCGATGCCAGCCCAAGACAGTCCAAAGGGTCAGTTAATGCCAGGAGAAAAATGTGTATGTACAAAGTTCTGTTCAGAGGTGGAACTCTCCAAGATTTCATGGCCCTCACAAAGTAATATACTGCACACCAACCGCTGTAAAAGTTAAGGGATTGAAATATTGGGTGCATCTGTCAGATGTGAGAAGAGCACATGATAGTGCAATCCCTCAATGCAAACAAACTAACAGCAACAAAGTTACTAGTGGGTAAAATAGGAACAATAAAAAGGCACAAAATGATGGAAATGAAAAATTGGAAAGCATTGAGTAAAAATGAGTTAGGACTCTCTCTCTCTCTCTCTCTCTCTCTCTCTCTCTCTCTCTCTGTCTCTCTCTCTTTCTTTTTCTATCAATATCAAGACATTAAATTGACAGCTTGTATAGAAAAATGCACGAGAAAAATAGAAAAATAGCATTTAGGTGTGCACACCATAGAAAGTATCATTTAGCAATAGTAGATATGTCAACAACAAAATGACAATGTAATGAAATAAATAATGTATGCATGTCACTTAACAATTTTATATCGCCCCTTCAGGTAACAAAATGGCTGAAAGGAGTACACTCACAGATGACAACACCGTTTTAGTTAGTGATAGGGTAGTTAATAGAGTAAATAAATATTATCATTTAGAGTGCGGCGTGAAATATTCTGCAATATTGTTTTCGCTTATGTTATTTTTCATGACATGGTACTATACTGTATTTTTCATTGTTGATGACATGAAAAACGGGGGGAGCGGGGCAAAGCTAATACGAGAAGGATCAATACTTATATGGGCAGGTGTGAAAACCATGTGGAAACATAAGTACTCTGTTAGTAATTATTCTGTTAATGCAAACCTCACTACGTTGCACATAAATCGCACAGCAACAGCCCCCCTCCTTCCACTTGCTGCTATGAGCCTGTGTACTGACAATGAGACCAACCAGTATGATAGTGATTACTTTTGGGAGAATTAACCTAAATTGATAAATATCGATGTACAAATAACCACAGAACCTACCTCACAAAGCACTGTAATGCACTTTTATGTTGCTAATAGCCATCATCTCATATGATGCCACCGGTTGTGCTGCTATAGTGTACATGGAGTAATTATTCTGTTCATGCAAACCTCACTACGTTGCACATAAATCGCACAGCAACAGCCCCCCTCCTTCCACTTGCTGCTACGAGCCTGTGTACTGACAATGAGACCAACCAGTATGATAGTGATTACTTTTGGGAGAATTAACCTAAATTGATAAATATCGATGTACAAATAACCACAGAACCTACCTCACAAAGCACTGTAATGCACTTTTATGTTGCTAATAGCCAGGAGACCCCAGAAATACAGGCTGGCTACACTGCGAATGAATTCAATGACACAACATGGGCAGGAGTTTTTCCCACACATTATCGAAAAGTAAAAACAATGAATAACCAGGAAGGGGGAGGAGGAGACGGAAAAGGGTGGCGGGGGAAAAGATATGATATCTACCATGGCCTCCGCCACCCAGACCAGTCGAATAAATGGTACTCAGACATGAGTGCTACAGCAAAACAAGACACGAACGACAGCTGCTATCTCTGTTCTCTCATACCGCATGCATCAGGCATGCCCAAAACACTAGTACCACAAGAAGTACCCTTGTCAGACGCCCAGTGTTTAATTCATCTCGTATTATGTAGAATTCGGAGCACCTTCCAGGCACACACGGTTACAATAGAACTGCTGCAGAACGAGAAAACATGCACGAGCAGGCGCCAAGGAGTAATCTGCATTAAAGAACCATTCTTTGTCATAAAAGGAACAAGATTCACAGAAAACAAGTGGCATGACGAAACGTTCGAGTGCAAAGCTGATGCACTTAGGGGACTAACTGAAGAAAACTTTCAATGGGTCAAAGAAACGTGTGCTCCTGTCTGGTCCCAGCACATTGCAAAACTCACCTGGATTACCACTTTAGAAAATCCTATCAAGACCCAAAAAGAAATACCACATGAACTTTGTTACCACGGAGAAGGGAAGGTACAAATGGGTGCCAACAAGCAGTGCAACAAAACAATAATTATCCCGGATATGAAAAAAAGGCACAGCTGCATTGATGGGCATGTATTGGGTCTGTGGCAAACAAGCCTACCTGCATCTACCGGCATCATGGAGAGGCACTTGCACCCTGGCTACCCTGCATACAACTCTGATGGTAATCCCAGAAAGCCATATCCAAGGAGAAAAAGGTTTGGCAGGCATATCGGCAGCAGGGCATCGGCTGAAACATCGGCAGCGCCCCAACTAGCAATAACAGAACTTCCTTCATATGACATATTGTCGGAAAGTGACCTAAAGGACAGACTCTCCCGCAAAAAGCGATCATCAAGCTACATTTCCGGCGAATCACCTGCGCTTCTTGCTGAGGCCCCAACAAAGTACAAACTCTTCAATTCTTCAGAGACATTCTTTGCTTTGCTCCTAACGCCAGGACTCCAGGCGCAAACAAATGCCAAATGGTTTCAGATCGTTCGCTGGGAGCTAATCCAACTGGCCAACGACATTGAAGAGGGATTCAATGTGATCAAGGTGGAACTTTGCGCCTTGCGCCTAATGACAATACAGAACCGGTACGTCCTAGACCTCCTCACAGCGATGGACGGTGGTGTTTGCCCAAAAATCGGGAGTGCATGCTCTACATTCGTACCCTCTGAAGATGCAGATAATGGGACTCTCTCCCATGTAATCTCAGCAGTACACAGTTTGGAGGAGAGGATGTCAAAAGAAGGAGGAATAGAGCCAAGCAACTGGTTTGACAATATGTTCAACTGGATACCATCCTGGTTCAACACCGTGATGAACATTTTTGTTCCTGTCATCGTTTTTATTTTACTATTTTTCTGTGTGTGCCAACTAGGTATCCAATGATGCGCGAAGTCTTTGCCTAACTCAACAATGATGATGGTAACAATGGGCCGACAGACAACGGTGGCTACTATGATAGATGCACAAATGCAAACTGGAGAGCCAAACCTACCAAAATATTGCATGGCAGCTGTATATCACCAGAATGGGGAAAGAACCAAGGGAGCTGCAATGGTAGAGGGAAGTGTGGGTGGACCTGGATGGGGATGGAGGGATATACATGACATGCACACCAGATGCATATGCAAGAAAAGGCCAAAGCTTGAGAAGCGTATGTAGGGCTTGGATGCCAATAAAAGGAACACCTGCTTGGGATGAAGCGGTTTCGGAAGTATTATTGAAATGAGAATAAGAATAGTAAATAGTTTCTTACTTTAGATGTAACGAATGGGGGGAATGTGTGGGAGTGAGGGGGGTTGTTTGGGCCCCCGCCATAGAGTCAGTACAGCTTGGACCACTTGCTCTTCCAATGGTGGGGGATGCCTCCATTGCCCTTATGTTAACATCAGCCTTATGCTCAATTTGGCATAGACGGGGCTGCTGCGAGAGACACTTGGTATCCATTCTGTACACCCTCGACTCCATCTTTTTGGACTTGGCCTCATTGCTATAATACAAAAAGGCTTCTCTCCCCCGTGCAGAGCCGCGCATACCGCACGCATGGCCCCCACCCTTTCTCACTGTGTCTGAAAGCTTCACAGCTCCATTCTCACGCTCAAGCCAGAGGCAATTGCACAAAAACAAATGTAACATTTCGCTCTTCCTCTGAGATCACTGTACCGTGTTTGAACCGGCCTGAGCCGGGCCTTGTAGCTCATCCATCTTCACAAACCTCCCATGCCCTCTCACCCTCGCTGTTGGAAAATTACTGTCAGTGTAACCCTGTGTCCCTGCAAAGTATTCTCTTGATGTACCAGATATGTGACCCTGCCATGAAGCCCACCCCAGCGTGCCCTTAGCTAAAATCAGTCCTCTGTCACAGTATATTGCTTCCTGTAACTAACAAACGTCAACCTGCCCCCAGCCTCTGTGATAAATCCAGACCAACCCCTCAATTGATGTTATCATACTGGCCAAGACCCTTAACCTGGTACCCCATATAAGTCCCAATAAGTAATAGTGCGATTACATGAATACAATTTATAGGTTTATGATGATTTGCTCAAAGGAATTGGAGTGACTATTGTTAAATGATTGTTTAATGGTAGAGTATTGTGTTAGCTTAGTTAGCAGCCACCCTGCCTCGCAGCACCCTGACCCTCACCCCACCTGGACACAGAGAGATGGACCTCACAACGCTCACCCTCCTGCCAACCCAGCAGCCAACCACGGAGGAGCAGCACCTATATGCGCCTATACAAAGCGAGCTTGTGTCCAACCACAATGAACTTTGCAACATTTATGTCTGACATCATTTATGACGCTTTACGCACTTATAATCAATTGTAAGTGTATTGTTTGCCAGAGCGATCTCGGGCAGCAGAGTTCTCTGGATGCCAATTCTTTATAGAGAAAGACTAAATCTTGCAGCCTGTTCTCTTGGTCTCATTCCCCGTTGGGGTGTGTCTATTTTATTTGTATTGCACATGCTGAGGCGGGGTTGGGCCTTTACAATACTGCAGGCATTGCTGAGGGCCCTCTGCAGCTCCTTGGAAAGTGAGTTTAGTGCCTCGGTATTTCAGCACCCCAGCGATGGGGTTTAAGAAAGCAGAGGGTGGAGGTAGATTGATGTGGCCTCTGTGGGAAGACCCCCCCCCCCCCGCACACACTGTATGCCGAAGCCTAAGGCAAAGGAGGTACCTGGCTGTCTGAGGCAATAGGCCCAGGTGGGTAAGGGAAGCCTGCAGCATTTCTGCAGCATTACTGTACTCAGGGTGCCACGCCACAAAGGGGCAATATGGAGATTGCAGCAGAGGTCGGTGCTTTCCCGATCAAGAGCCTTTTTGTAAATTCAGTATCAGGGTCTGAATACTTGAACTAACTAGCAATTCATTTGCAGCCAGCCTACACGTGCAAGCCTCTGTTGATTGTTCTAGTACTGGGCTGAAACATCTTGCCCTTAAGTTTGAACATGGAGCTGGTCTTTGTACTGTCGGCAAAGCCTCCCCGATCACGACTTCTGGCATTGCTGCATCCTGCTGTTGCAGTCTTCGACTTCGCAAAAGGCCACCTGATTGGTGGGTAAGGATACATTACAACATCTGGCCTGGGAGACGGCAGACGGCGCCGGCCCGCTTGAAGGGCCTCCTTCAAGGGCCAGGGTTATACCTGTTTGGCACTGTGCCGGCATGGGAGGGACCCCTGCCATGCCTGCTGTTCTGGAGCTACCTGAGCCCTCCAATTAGCACTCCTTGCTGTGCCTGTGGTTAGCCCCCCCACTTATCCCCTCTCTCACTGGTCTGGTGTTCATAATCTTCACCCCTGCACTATGGCAGTGCTCCTCTCACCCCCTTGGAGGCACCCGCTTCATCCTTCATTTTGGATGCTCACTTAACTAGCTGTGCTTCCATATTTGTGAACTGTTTATCTTCCCCATTGTCTTTTTGTAACCTAGGCCCTATCCCTCATTACCCTTTGATGTACTCTTTCATTTGTTGCATTTGACACCTCTTCCCCTGACCTGCTGCTAGGCCACCTGGTGTGTTACCTATATCTGCTCACCCTCTGTAACTATGGTGCTTTTCATCTCTCCTATCTACTTAAATTGCTACACTATCATCTTTCCTACCTCTCAAAGCCTAGAAGTAAAACATTTATGAAAGCACTCTTGGTCTCCAACCCAAGGTTGCACATTACTGACACCTATGCCAATGCTTCTTCCAGGCATACATTCACTGACATCCTCTTTACTGTCCCCTCTCCTGAACTATGGACTCCCCATATGGTGTCTATCCTCTCCCCTTTTTCGTCCTCACCCATTATTCATGGAACCAGATGGGAAGTTCTCTTGGTACACTTCCAATCATCTAGGTGCATCATTAATGTCTAGCAGAATGGCGCTAATCTGGGCCAGGGCTTTCAGCCCAACCTCCTGCTGCTGGACAGATGTCTTCCGTCTCTCATTAATGTCCTCCCTTCTCTTGCCACTCCACCATCTGCCACCCTTCTGGCCTCTTGACCCCCAAAGTCAGGTGAACCTTGTCACAGTATCCCATCTCGTAAGACCTATAAAGGCGGCAACCAGCTTCACCTAGCTACCCTCAATTCTCACTCTACTGTCAAACACTTTTCTGACATCTGTCACCTCCTTGAACATTTTTACCGTGATGTCCTTTCACTGAGATGTCGGTCGATGCCAGCTCTGTAACTGCTTTTCTGAGGGCTACAAGATCCTATCTAAGCCCAGGTTTAACCTGTCTGGCTGCGGAGTGACCCTTGTCTTCCCTGAATGGGTCCCTGGTTCCATCAAACCCACACAATCCTACTCTCCCTTTTACAGGGTAATTCATGGAATAAATGTGTGCCGAAAAGGGGAGCGCAAGCGTGAAAATCGCAGCGCATGCGTGCTAAATCGGTGCATGCAGCTGTTTATCGATTCATGGAATGCGCTGCGCGTGTAAACCCTTGGATGAGCGCCAAATCCGTGGGTGGCACACGCGGGCGCACACGTCACTAATTGGCATGCGCGATGCGCACAGGGAAAGCGCACATCATGTAGCGCACACAAGAAAAGTGGGCGGAACACGGGGCATAACACGCAGAATGGGGAACACTGCGTGAAAATGTGGGCATTATGGGGGAAGTACAGCAGGTAAAAGCTTGCAACGCCCACATGCGCGCTAACAACACGTATTCATGGAATCGAACAGGGGAAACCCGTACGCTAAAAAAGACACGCTAATCCGAAAACAGCAGGAAGCAGGCGTACCCCGTGCCGCATAAAAGTGCAGGCAAACAACAAACAAGCTCATACGCTACGATGAATATACCGTTCCTCGCAGCAGTGGTTGTGGGACACCGCAGGAGGATGAGGATAGCCAGGCGTGTCACGCCGCCCGCATTGGGGTCCACTTACCTGAAGCGGCGCGCCCCATCCTGGAGGATGTACCCGCGCTTTCGCTCGGGGGCTCCAGGGTTGTCCTGGTCCTCGGGCGCTTCCGGGTTCCCTGGGCATGCTGGTCTGCGTATGCGCGGGCGGCCGTTTCGCGTTCTCCACGCATGCGCACTGCACGGGGCACTCGGTTTGGACAGCCTTGCGGTCCACGCCTCTCTCCAGGCTAATCAACGCATGGGAGACAGCACGGCTTGCGTTCCAAGCCTCCCAGGTGTTGGTAGCCCTATTTAAGGAGCCCGGCCATTCATTCAAACCGCGTATCAACGCTGTTTGAATTGGATCGTGTTGCTCGCCGGTTCCTTGTGCCTTCCTTGCCTGTTACCTGATTCCCGTTCTTTCTTGTTCCTGGTACCCTGCTGGTACATCCCGTGGTTCTGGTGTCCTGTCCTCTCCTCTCCTTGTCCTGTGGTTGGGGCTCCCTATTTCCTCCTTCTAGCTGGGTTGTTCCCCTTCTGTTCCTTCTAGTTGGCTCTTACCCCCTGTACCTTGTCTGCCTACCCGCTCTGCCTGCCTCTGCCTTGGTGCCTTCCTTGTGAGCCAACCTCTACCTCCCTCTGCCGGATCCAGCCTCCTACGAACTTCCACTGTGACCTGATCCTTGGGACTTCCACCTTCCGGATCCAGTCCTCCTTGGGCCTCAGTATCGTCATCTGGAAAGGCTCCCCCTGTCAGTGCTTGCACTGTCCTGACGCCACGCTAATCAGGGGAGAGCGCACCCGTGGCGTCGGGAGCTGGTTCACCTCCAACCCGGTTCCACTCGGGCGGGAGCTGGGCTGGCTTCCCGCGTCATCAACTAAATCTCCGCAGGACTCCTGACAGCCTGGCATCATCTTCAAGGTCCTCAACCGGACGAACAGGTACGCAACGTCCTCGTGACGCAGTCTATAACAGATTGAGACGCCTGCCTTCGGATACTTCGGACTCTGAGATGGAAGAGGACCCAGGTCTTCGTAATGAAGTACAAGCTCTTCGTGCTAAGATGACTGCACTCCGTCAGGAGAATGTGACATTACGTCAAATGGTGACACAGAACATTGGGGCAATTCCACAGTCTGAAAACTCCATGACTCACACCACACCCATCAAATTCGATGGAGATCCCAGACGTGTGGGTGAATTCTGCAACCATTGTCGGATACATTTCCTCTACCGATCGACTCATTTCAATAATGATAAAGCCAAGATCGGCTTCATATTGGGCAACTTATCTGGGAACGCTCTTGCTTGGGCTACACCCCTGGTTGTTACTAATAACCCCATTCTTAGCGATTTCTTGGCCTTTGAGAAAGCGTTCTTAGAAGTTTTCCAGTCTCCTAAACTGGCCTCCACAGCACAGAATCAATTGATGGATATTCAACAGGCAAATACCGATATAATAACTTATATCGGCCGTTTCCGTCAACTGGCGACTGATTCCCTATGGCCAGAGATAACACAGAAGACCTTGTTTCGCCGGGGATTAAGAGAGGAATACAAGGATGAGTTGTTGCACATTCCTGAACCCGAAGATCTTCAGAAACTTATTGAACAAGTTTTGAGGATAGACCTGAGATTGGCCGAGAGAAAGGGTGAGAGACGTCGGTTTGAGAAGGTGTACCCTAGGCCCTCAACCCTATCTACTGGAATGCCAGTACTTTCGTATTCCTCTACTGAGCCAATGCAATTGGGTGCAGTAAGAGGCCCCTTATCGGAAGAAGAGAGGAAGAGCAGGGGAAGTCTACGATTGTGTCTATTCTGTGGAGCTGCAGGTCACTATCTGGGTACCTGTCCCTTGCCGCCTATCAAGACAGGGGGAAACTAGGAGACCTGTCGTCTACTGGAAAGGCTACGACAGGCCCTTCTTTGCTACAAGACCTTTCTTGTGCCAGTACGGCGTTTCCACCTATGCAGCCAGCCGTCTTGATGATTTTGAAAATCAGTCTAAAGTGGCAGGATAAGACAGTTGATGTCCATGGTTTGTTGGATTGGGGGGCTTCCGGTAACTATATTGATGAGGAATTCACCAGAAACAGCGGCATACCATTGCTTACCAGAAGAAAGGCGATACCAGTGGAGGTCATTGTTGGTACGCCTTTATCTTCCGGACCCATACGGTTGCATACAGTTGGCATGCTATTGCGAATCGAGGGTCATGAGGAGAGAATTGCTCTCGATGTCATCAAGTCGCCTTCATATCAAGTGGTGTTGGGATTACCTTGGCTTCTGCGACACAATCCCTCAATCAATTGGGAGTCCCGTATTCTAGTGTTTACCTCTGCTCTTTGCCTTTGAGAATGTTGTGGTTCCGGCCCGTCACTGAAGTCACCAACCTCAACACCTCTTACTTCTGGTAAGAACCCATCTGGTTTGTGTTCCTTGTCCCAGATTTCACATGCATATGCTGACCTGAGGACCGTGTTTTCTGAGCCTGGAGACATACCCCTTCCACCTCACAGATCTTTTGATTGTTCCATTGACCTGATCCCAGGTGCGGTGATCCCTCATGGGAAGATTCATTCCTTGACTTAGACCGAAAGAATGGTACTTCGGAACTACTTGGACGATTGTGTCAAGAAAGGATACATCGTACCTTTCAAATCCCCCGTGGTATTCCCGCTGTTTTTTGTGAAGAAAAAGGAGGGTACCCTACGGCCATGTATCGATTATCGTCAACGGAATGACATCACCCTTAAGGACAGGTACCCGTTACCATCATGGAGTCGTTACGGTCAGCCAGAGTATTCACCAAACTAGACCTTCACGGAGCTTACCATCTGGTTAGAATCAATGAGGGCGACGAGTGGAAGACGGCCTTTAAGACTCCATTTGGGTATTACGAATACAGGGTAATGCCCTTCGGGTTGTGTAATGCTCCGGCCGTCTTCCAGCGGTTTATGGTTCACATCTTCAGCGACTTGATTGGCATCTCGGTCTGGGTTTATCTGGATGATATCCTGGTCTTCCCAGACAGTCTGGAGGAACATGTTTTCCATGTACGTGAGGTTCTTCTACGTCTATCACAGAATCAGTTGTTCGCCAAAGCTGAAAAATGTTCATTTCATCGGAACAAGATGGAGTTTCTGGGGTATGTTATCAGCGAGGCTGGAATCCACATGGATTCTGATAAGGTACAAGCAATCCGAGATTGGAAACAACCTTACGACTTGTAGTCCCTTCAAAGATTCTTGGGATTCGCCAATTTTTATCGGCGCTTCATTCCTCAATTTTCTCGTTTCACGGCCCCGTTGACACGTTTGACCAGTGTAAAGATTCCGTTCCTTTGGGATTCAGAGTCGTCAGCAGCCTTTAACTGTTTGAAGACGGCATTCAGTACAGCTCCTGTTTTACGTCATCCCAACGATGAGATGCCCTACATCGTTGAGGCTGATGCTTCCAACTTCGCTGTTGGCGCTATTCTCTTACAGAAGCATCCTATATCTGACGAAGAACACCCGGTGGCCTATTTCTCACGAAAGCTTGCTCCTAGTGAACAGAACTACGCAGTCATAGAGAAGGAGCTCCTGCCCATCAAGACTGCGTTTGAGGAGTGGAGGCACCATTTGCTGGGTGGTCGTTTTCCTGTAGAGGTCCGTACTGACCATCGCAACTTGCAGTTCTTACGATCCTTGCAGTGTCGCACCGCTCGACAGGCCAGGTGGGCCTTTTTCTTTTCTCACTACGACTTCAACATTTCTTACATCCCCAGCTCTCAGAACCTGAAGGCTGATGCCTTATCTCGCTCTTTGGAGAAGGAAGAGAAGGATTTCAGTTTGAACGCTCCATTGATTTCTCCTAAGCATTTTCTTTTAACGATTTCTCCTCATCTGCAGAGAATAGTACAAGAAACACTGGTTGACCCAGATCGAACCGACATTCCGAAGCGACCACAAATCACTGAACGCAATGGTCTTCTATTCTTTTTGAAACAACTGTACATACCGACGTGTTCCCTTCGGTTAGACATCCTTCAGGGGTTTCACGATTCGCAAGTCGGTGGTCATCGTGGCATCAAGGCTACTCAGGAGCTGGTTTCTAGACAATTCTGGTGGCCGGGTTGGGCCAAGGAGGTCAAGAGTTATGTGGAGGGTTGTCCAATCTGCGCTCAGACCAAGACGCCTAGGAGAAAACCTTTGGGACTACTTCAGCCTACCGAAACACCGCCCTACCCATGGCACACCATCGCCACTGACTTTATTGTCGAGCTCCCGCCTTCTGAGGGCTACACTTGCATTATGGTGGTAGTGGATTGTTTCACGAAGTATGCACACTTTATACCTTTTTTGAAGATACCTACCACCTCTCAGATAGCTCTGGCATTTCTACACAACATCTACAGACTGCATGGATTACCGGAGAAGATCATCGCAGATCGTGGCTCGCAGTTTCTCTCCTCATTTTGGCAACAATTGTGCAATCATCTTGGTATCCGCAGAGCTTTGAGTTCTGGTTATCACCCACACACAAATGGACAGACGGAGAGAACTAACCAAACTCTTGAGCAGTACCTATGCTGTTATGCCAATGCAACTCAATCCAACTGGGTGAAGAATCTCGATTTGGCTGAGATGTCCTATAACAATGCAACGCATACTGCTACTGGTGTCAGCCCTTTCTTTTGCTCTACCGGGCTACATCCCAAGTTGGTTCCTTTTAGTCCAGTACTGCCCAGCGCTGTTCCATCTGCGGATCAATTGGTGTTTGACATCCAGAGGCAACACGACCTGGCCCGGGGTACCCTGGCTGAGGCACGGGAGCGCATGGAAAAGCAGGCAGATAAGGGTCGGTCAACTGAGCCGGATTTCCGGGTGGGCGATTTGGTTTGGTTGTCCTCCAAGAACCTGCCGGTGCGAAATCTGCCCACCAAATTGGCACCCCGATTCTATGGGCCTTTCAGGATTTCTAAACGTTTGTCCTCAGTTGCTTTTCGACTGGTGTTACCCCAATCCTGGCGAGTGCATCCTGTGTTTCATGTCTCCCTTTTGAAACCCTTTGTGAAGGATGTCTTTGGGCGTTCTGGTCCTCGGCCATCCTCCGTTCAAGTACGGGGGGTCCTTGAATTTGAAGTGCAGGAAATATGTGACTCATGGATTCGTCGGTGCGTGCTCCAATTCCTTGTCGATTGGAAGGGTTACCCTGCTTATGATCGCACTTGGGAGCCGCACTGTCATGTGCATGCACCCCGTCTTGTCCGTGACTTTTTCCTTCGTTGTCCCTGGAAACCTGGGGCCCCGGGTCTTTCTGGGAGGGGGCATACTGTCACGCCGCCCGCATTGGGTTCCACTTACCTGAAGCGGCGCGCCCCATCCTGGAGGATGTACCCGCGCTTTCGCTTGGGGGTTACAGGGTTGTCCTGGTCCTCGGGCGCTTCCGGGTTCCCTGGGCATGCTGGTCTGCGCATGCGCGGGCGGCCGTTTCACGTTCTCCACGCATGCGCACTGCACGGGGCACTCGGTTTGGACAGCCTTGCGGTCCACGCCTCTCTCCAGGCTAATCAACGCATGGGAGACAGCACGGCTTGCGTTCCAAGCCTCCCAGGTGTTGGTAGCCCTATTTAAGGAGCCCGGCCATTCATTCAAACCGCGTCTCAACGCGGTTTGAATTGGATCGTGTTCCTCGCCGGTTCCTTGGGCCTTCCTTGCCTGTTACCTGATTCCCGTTCTTTCTTGTTCCTGGTACCCTGCTGGTACATCCCGTGGTTCTGTTGTCATGTCCTCTCCTCTCTTTGTCCTGTGGTTGAGGCTCCCTATTTCCTCCTTCTAGTTGGGTTGTTCCCCTTCTGTTCCTTCTAGTTGGCTCTTACCCCTTGTACCTTGTCTGCCTGCCCGCTCTGCCTCCCTCTGCCTTGGTGCCTTCCTTGTGAGCCAACCTCTACCTTCCTCTGCCGGATCCAGCCTCCTACGAACTTCCACTGTGACCTGATCCTTGGGACTTCCACCTTCCGGATCCAGTCCTCCTTGGGCCTCAGTATCGTCATCTGGAAAGGCTCCCCCTGTCAGTGCTTGCACTGTCCTGACGCCATGCTAATCAGGGGAGAGCGCACCCGTGGCGTTGGGAGCTGGTTCACCTCCAACCCGGTTCCACTCGGGCGGGAGCTGGGCTGGCTTCCCGCGTCATCAACTACATCTCCGCAGGACTCCTGACAGCCTGGCATCATCTTCAAGGTCCTCAACCGGACGATCAGGTACGCAACGTCCTTGTGACGCAGTCTATAACAAGGCCCCGCATTTTTTTACCCAGGACCAGCCTTTTTGGGATGCCTGATGACCAGGTGTATGGGAGGTACAGGTTTCCACCACGAATAATCCTAGGACTGGTCAGGGAGTGGGAGGATGACCTCACATCACCCACCCTGTTCTCCCAAGCACTGAGCCCCTTGGAAAAGGTGCTCAATGTACTGCACTTCTTGGCTACTGGGTCATTTCAGCGGACAAGTGCCATAGTCGGGGGTGTCTCACAGGCAACACAGTCACACTGCCTACACCAGGTGTTCGCCATCATGACTGCACGCCCCTCATTCCACAGGCACATATAAATGCCCAGAACACCTGCAGAAAGGCAGGCTGTCGTCCAGGACTTTTACCGGGTGGCACACTTCCCCAAAGTGCTAGGTGCTATTGATTGCACCCATGTGGCTCTACGTCCTCCCAGGGCCAATGAGCACATCTATCGAAACCGCAAGCACTGGCATTCCATCAACATGCAGGTTGTATGTGATGCCAAGGGAATCATCACCTCAGTATACGCCAACTATCCGGTGTCCAGCCATGATAGTTTCATATTCCGAATGTCACCCCTAAACCGGGACCTGGAAGCTGGGCGGCATGGCGACACATGGCTAATTGGAGAGTATAAATGCCTCTGCACATGCATGCATGTCAGACACTGAGAAATGGAAAAACCCCACTAATGACAACCATTATCACCTCCCGAGGGGACAGTGCCTACCCTCTGAGCACCAACATGATGACGCCAATACGGAACCCCACCACACCACCCGAGGTAAGATACAACACGGCCCACATTGCAACCCGGGGCATAGTGGAGCGCACATTCAGAGTGCTGAAGTCACGCTTTCGCTCCCTTGACCGCTCTGGTGGGCAGCTGCTATATGTGCCCCCAGTAGTGTGCAGGATCATAGTGGCAGCATGTGTCCTGCACAACGTTGCAACCCGGCGGGGCGTGCTCGTGGACATGGTAGTGCCCCCACATCCCCAACCACATGCACGGCCGCTGCACATGGGAGGTGAAAGGGCACGTGGTGAAGCAGCCCGTACCCAGCTTGTGGCAAATTTCTTCACCTAAAATCCCACCCCTGCGGAGGGCACACAGGCCTGACACATACCAGCTGCAATTTATGATGATGACAAAAGGGACAGTCAACTGTCACAACCATACCACCCTGAGATCGTTCACCTGGAAGTGCTACATTGTGTGCATCCCTAGATACTTAAACACACCCAATGTTGTGTCAGTAAAAGGCACACATTCATGCATCATGAAGTACTAGGCCCTTGCAAAACACTACACAAAATAGTGGCATGTCACCCAAACCCTCCCTAACCCCATCTCAGCTACCCAACACACCATGGCATGGCATGAGATGTGAAAGCAACCAAATGAATGCACATCACATGACTCAAGTGTCACAAAGTGCACCCTCCCAAATGGAAGCAGCCCACAGACAATTGCCTCTGACTAATGATAAAAAAACAGCATACATTAACAAATACTCACCAAAAAGACAAAACATCAGTGCAGGATCCAAGAGTGGCAACATATGACGGTAAAAATTTAAAGTAGTGCAAGTGTCACAACCTGACTAAGGCAGCACATCCACCCCTTCCAACTGCAGATTGATGCTGGTAGGCAAATGTGGCAGTGTTCAGCATACAACATGAACTGCATCTGCAAAGGAGACAGACTGGTTAAGACATGAAGAAGCTACATGTATACATGCAAAAAGTCCTGTATGTAAAACCATACAGAAATCCACCCTGCAGTGGAGAAATGAACAACAATCCCCACTAGGGATGTATACACAGTATAACTGTGTAAGTTACTGTCACTTGGTCACACCCTTTGCGAGCGCATGGAAAGGGGAAGCAGGAGGGGTGTGTGTGTCAGAAACCCAAGTTTCTAACCCAAAGATAGGACAAGCCTGCATGTGCCCAGCTGGAATACACAGTGGATGTCTACGGGAGCCACACAAAGCAACACACTGTAACATTATTTCACAATCTGAAAGAAAATGGTTATGAACAAAAATGTAAATGCAAATCAAATATAGAAAAAGCTAAAGTAAATGTAAAGTATAAGAAACAAATACAATAATAAAGTAAAAATCAGAAGCATAACCAAATAAAAATAAATGTATGAAAATCAAAATAACAAATCAAGATTCAAATTAAAATGAAAATAAAAAATATAAAAAAGATGAAGAAATAAAGATAACAAATTAATTAAATAGTAATTTTATTTAGCAAATCGGAATGAAATGTGAAAAAAAAATCAAAAATCAAAAATCAAAAATGGCCATGTGTGGACTGGAGGGGCGGAGAGGCCACTCAGGAGGGATGAGGTACAGGGTGCACCCCAACACCACATGTGTGGATATTGAGAGAAAAAAAAAACCTCCATGGGCTCATGGCCTGCACGGCTACCCTACAGTGGGAGAACTGCTGTCGCTTTCATCACCCTCTGGTGGTACATCAGAAGGTGGGTGTGATATGGCAGGCAGACCACACAAAGCCCTGGCATGCTCCTCCAAGGCAGCAAGCATGCAGGTCTCAAAGGTTTGGTTCTGCAGGATGATGGTACGGATATCCCCATGCAGCACCTCACGGGTAGCATGCATTTCTGCCTGCAAGGCCTCGCGTGATGCTCGGTTCTTCTCACGGGTTGCCTGGAGCTCAGCCGTGTCAGCTGATCCTGCTGCTGTTCTGACCTTGTACTACGGGACACCTCAAGTTCACCCAGAGCATCTCTGAGGGACCTGTGTTCCAACCTCTGGGCATCCCTGTGGGCCTGTGACTCTGCAGATATGGCTGTGCGCAGAGTCTCCAATCCAGCCCGTAGGTCCCTGTTGGATGCCAACATGTCCTCCCTGTGTGAGTGGCAAATGGACTCTGTTACCTGCTGCTGGAGCTCCACCTGCCTTTCAGGGGGGAGAATGGAAGTGGCCACCCTATCCATGGCCTGAGCCATCATCTCATACGATGCCACCTGTTGTGCTGCTATAGTGTACATAGAGTTCTCCCACACAGTATTGACTGGTGGCACACGGCCACCGCATTGGCGGGCACCACACCTGTTTGGGGCAAGGTGATGTGCACCTTGCTGTGCTGGCACTGCCTGAGCATTCCTCTTTTGATCTGCTGGCCCAGGAACAGGAGCAAATATTGTGGAGTGTGACCCTGCATCCGTAACCGCCACAAGCGGACTTTCCAACACTGAATGCTCCATAGAGGGGTCTACCCCCAGTGCAGGTGGGTTGGACAGAACAGCATCCCTGCCAAAAAAACTCACCTGCAATGGGACATTTGTCTCAATGTCAGATTCAGCACCTGATTCATAGAGGTCTCCGGAGGTGTACCCAGAGACACCCATGGACAGTATGGTCTGTAGGAGTAATGGGTTTTCACCCACCACCACCCCACGTCCTCCACTGGTGCCTGGTTGTGGCTGTGAGTACTCCTGCCTTTGCGCCATCTCCTCCTCCTCAACAGCATCTAGTGCCTCATCACCTGCAAAAACATAAAAGAAAAGTAATGAAAACAGGCATGAGCACCATAGCCCACACACATAGGCATGACGAGGCAGACATCCAGTACATAAATGACACATGTCACACATGATAATAACTCTGGCATGCATGCACTGGCAAGGATTTGGAAGGGGAGGCAAAAAGCAGACACTGAGGACTCCAAGATGGAAAAGCAACACATGTGCTGCATGCTGGATAGCATTGGCATCACACATTAGCCTGTGAGTGGCATGGACAATCCACATTTATGACACATGCCAGCACACAGATGGCACATAGCATAGCCATGGCAGATTTGACAAGGACACCCAGATGGTAGCAAATCAGTACTGTCACCCATCCATGTGAGATGGACATCATGAAATCGAACATGCAAAATAGTGTGACAAAACACGCATGTGACACACTCTGCAACAAAGCCAGTGTTCACTAATGCAGTGATGGCAGGCACATGGGTACATCAATGGTTGGTCACTTCGACATGACAGAAGACAATTGTCATGTTGAACATTCAAAAAGGACCCCTAAGTGAGTGTGTGCAGGCCATGTGTAGGTGCGCATTACTCAATCAGCCTGATTGATGAAATCATTCCCATAATAAGGAAACATATGTGGGCCATTGTGGGGTGTAATCTATGTCTGAAGTGTGTTACATTTGGGGCAGAATGGCACAAAAATGTGTGGTAAACATGCAAAGGATTTCATCAATCAGGCAGAATGAACAGGGAAACAGTATGAACAATGTTGTGGCAAGATGGCAGTTGAAGGGCAAGTGCAGTAATTAGGTGCAAATTGTCAACTGTGGTAAGAAGGGATACTTGAAAACCCAAACCCAAGGCCGGGCTATGGTTTGGAGCCACCACATGGGTGACCCATATCAGTCATAAGCTCAGCCTCACCTGGCGCTCAGAACACATCACCCAAGCAACATACACATGATTTGTACACACATGCATGGCCACACACCGGACATTGCCTCAAGATCTAGTAGGTCTCCCATACCTTGGATCTGATCCTCTGTGATGAAGCCCCCAGCAATAGACTCATGTTCTGTGAGTACTTCCTCCTCTGGTGGAGACCCACTGCCAGTCACCAGAGTGGAGGCATGTTTGGAAACCAGCTTGTTCTTTGCTCTGCGTTTGAGGTCATTCCACTGCTTAGAGAAATCCTCAGCTGTGCGCCTGACAAATCCAGGGCACTAATCTGGTCTGCGATGCACTGCCAGTGGGCCCTACGTTGAGCAGTCGTAGTTTTGCACCCTGCAGTCACCAGCATTTCGCGGCCATGGCCCGACACGTAGCCCACAAGTGCGTCTAGTTCCAGTTGAAACTACTCTTCCTTGACGTGCAGGAGGGGGGAGCCGTGTCTGGGTTCCCAGCCTGTACCGCAAGAGCACCCTTCATCCTCTTAGGAGGTGGTGCGGACCCTGAGTGGCTTGCGCCACTGTGGTTGGCAGGGGCTGAAGCACGGAAGACCACGCTCCTGCCCAGAAAGCCATTCTCCTGCCCCCCATAGCCCCGAGCACGCTCCCACCTGCCATCTGCTGCTGCCTGCGTGCCTGCTGGCCACGTGTCCTGCTGTTTGGTGCCTGTACGTCAGCCATCTGCAGGGGTCCAGTTGCTATGACCACCCCTGTTGGAAAAGAAGACTCCCGAACGGCATTCCATCGCTCCACAGCCCAGCCCCAGGACCCAGTTGCCCACCCACACCTGCCTCGGGGGTTGCCATGTCCGACACAACACCATCTGGCACCAGTGGCAACCCCCCAGCAGAGAGGCAGAGGGCTGCCATCTTCAGTGCCAATGAAGTTGGCATCCTGGTGGAGCAAGTCCTGGGGCAGTATGATGCCCTCTTTGGAAGTTCACGTGCCGACAATGAAGGACGGAAAAGGATCTGGATGAACATCATGGCTGCCATCAACGTGGAGGGGGTGGCAGCCCGTGACATGCAACACGTCCGGAAGCGCTGGGAGGACTTCAGGTCCAGGACCCTCAGCAAGGCCCGGCGCCTCTTGATGGCAGCGGATGCTGAGGGGTGCTGGGTCTGCCTGACCAACAACCAGATGAGGGTCCTGGAACGTATACGCCCAGCACTCCACCTCCAGGTCATGAGAGGCAGACCCGTCCGGAGTCGAGCGGTACGTGTACAAGCGTACTGGTTGGACGCTGTGCATGTTGAGGTGTGCCAGGAGTGTGCAGGTTGGACATATGTCTTGGTAGGCCAATGTATGGATGTGTACGTACAGGGACATGAGCCTGCCGCATATGAGTCCAGTCATGTGTGAGGCACATCAATGGTGTATGTGTTCAAATGCATGGTGGCAAATGCATGTATGGGTGCACACATGTTTAAATTTCTGTGTATGTACTGTGGCATGGTTGTGGTGTGACACATGGATGCTGGTTCCACCTTCATGTATGTGCACAATGTACATGGGCATGTGTGTGTATTTGACAAGTGTGCAACTGTGATACACCATGGATGCATGTGACACTGACATGCAGGAGGCTGATTGGCAGATGTGACATGGATGGCAATGATATCACTGTGACAGGTGGTAGAGATGTACAGATGCATGCATTTCTGGTGGTGTGTGTTCATGTGTTCTGCACTCCCCGTGTTGCATGTGATGTCAGGCTAACCTTCAGATGCTCATGCTGTTGTATGTGTATGGATGGTGCTGCCTGCTGCACATTCCTGTTAATTTGCGCATGTGTGTGAGTTCAAATGATATGTGTGTTGGGGAGTGTGATGCCATGTGAGAGTTTTACACTGCCACTTATGTGCAACTGTCATGTGTGTATCAGCCCATTGTATAGTGCCCTGATACCTGTGTTCTGTCTCTCCCTGTCTGCACTGTCAACTGATGAAGAGGGAAGAGACGGAGCTGTGGAGCACAGCGGCAGCGATCGCACCACCAGCCGGAGACGTAAGGCCCAGCTCCCATCCCGGGTTGTCATCTCGTCGGGGAGTGAGGAGTCTGGTGCCGTGTCCGTGGCTGCAGCTGCCGAGGATAGGTCCAAGAGGCAGAGGTCGGAGGTGGACTCCTCGGCAGCAGAAGGGGCAGCTGAGACCCGGCAGGGACCTATGGAGGAAGATGGCACGGAGTCATCCAGGTTGGTGGGGGGTTTGGTTGAGGAGGAGGCCGTGGAAGGGCAACACGCGGGGTCTGGAGGGGGGGATTCCACTGGTGCTAGTGGTGCAGTCCAGGGGCAGGGACAGGAGGCAGCACAGGCGGCTGTAGAGGTGCCTGTGTGTAATCCTGTCCCCGATACTGTGACTGCATCATCCCGCACCAGCAGAGATGCCTTCGTCCAGACCCGTTCTCAGGGAGGGGATGCGCAAACAACAACTGGCCTTCCTCTCCCTGCGGATGTGGCAATCCGGGACCGTGTTGAGCCTGTCCTGGCTGGGGTGGCGTTGCGTCAACGTGGCATCCGGGATGACGTGCAGGGTTTTCGTGAGGACTCTGCACATTATTTGGGATGCCTCATTGACCTGGTCGACCTACTGGGATGGGTCACCAGTGCTGGGTTCCTCGGTCTGCTGGACCTTGTACCGACCCCCTCCTCAACTGAACCCCTTATGCACCAGTCGTCTTCCGTGCCATCTTCCGGCCCAAGTATCACCTGGGCACTCTGTGGAGGCTGGTGGAGGACAAATCACTGCCACATCGGGAGTCGGAGGACCAGCAGGGGTGGCCACCCCAACAACTGGACCCCAGTAGGAGGAGGACGTGCAGGCATCAACAGGCAGGGCACATGCACGGCAGCAGGAGGCTCAAGGTGGGAGCGATGATGGCTCGGAGCCATCAACATCAGAGGGGCAGGCATCGGCCGGAGGGCAGGAGGACCCTGGATTGGGAGCGTCTTCCGTGTGGCAGCAGTTGGGCCAGCAAATAGATGTGGAGCGGCGGTGGGCAGAAGAGGCACGGCTCAATATGGTCATGGCGGAGAACTCCATGTGCACGGCGCTGAGGCGGGCTGAGTGCCTCGAGGAAATTCGCAGGAAGTTGGAGGTGGACATGGCGTTATCCCTGCGAGACCTCAGGGCCAGGGAACAGGCCCGCCTCCAGGACGTTGAACAGGAGTTTGATGATCCCCTGGCCCGGGAAATCAACAAGTGAGCCGTAGGACTTGCCCGCGCTATTGTATATAGTTCATTAGTGTTAGGTTTCCTTTCTATTTTTCTTTCATTTGGGGCGCATGGACTATGCCCCACCTTTTTGTATGTAGTTATTTGTTAGGTAGGGTATTTTGTAGGTTTCCTTTAGATTGTTGGGTTCATGGACCCTGGATTTTTACATTGTATATATTTCTGGACTGCATTTGATGTCATTGATTTTTTTTTACCCATGGAGCAATGGTTTTCTTTTTTGTTTACCTATGGATTTGGTTTGATGGACGAACGCTTTGGAGCCTTTTTCATTTGGATTGATTTTGAATCAGCATTCATATTTTTTCATTAATTTTGGACATGCAGCCTTTTGTTTATTATTTCTTTTATTGTGTTATTTTCTTTAATTCCCTTGCTTTTGTATTTAATACATTTTGGTTTCATACTTCATTTGAGTGGTATTCTCTCATTGGTTTCATGCATGTCACGAGGTGGGTTTTCTCATTCACTTGCACCCATTGTGTGTGTGATGGACATGTATTGATGTGCATGCTTGTCATTTGGGATTTATCGTGACATGGGGATTTCAATGTGGGGTGGCTGGAATACTTGGTTGGGTGTTTGGACTGGGGTGGCGTGGGGTGGGATCTGGTTGGCCATGAGGGCCATGAGTGTGGATCGTGATGACCTGTTGGGGGGGACATGAGTCGGGGCCTGCTGACATGTGCCCGTCACTGGGGTTGAGTGGATGGGTGGGGGACAGGGGTCAGGGCCTGCTGGCAGGTGCCCGTCAATGGTGGGTGGGTGAGTGGGTCAGGGGACATGAGTCGGGGCCTGCTGGCAGGTGCCCATCAATGGTGGGTGGGTGAGTGGGTGGGGGGACATGAGTCAGGACCTGCTGGCAGGTGCTCATCACTGGGGGTGGGTGGATGGGTGGGGGACATGAGTCGGGGCCTGCTGGCAGGTGCCCGTCACTGCTGGGTGGGTGAGGGTGCAGGGGGACATGAGTCGGGGACTGCTGGCAGGTGCCCATCACTGGGGGTGGGTGGATGGGTGGGGGACATGAGTCGGGGCTCACAAGTGTACTCACAAGTGCATGGTGCCATGTGGGCTGCCTGCAGGGCATGCTGAGGGTTGTAGGGTAGTCCTTTGTGGTGTGGGCTGCCTGCAGGGCATGGTGAGGGTTGTAGGGTAGTCCCCTGTGGTGTCGGCTGCCTGTAGGGCATGGGGAGGGTTGTAGGGTAGTCCCCTGTAGTGTGGGCTGCCTGCAGGGCATGGAGAGGGGGGAAACTGCACACCCGCGAGGGCCCACGATGCCAAATAGCAATTGAAAGTTCCCGCACACCCCCGAAATACACGTACCCTGCTCGCACAAGGCCTATCCTGTGTGAAATTTCGCGTGCACCCCCGAAATACACGTACCCCACTCGCACAAGGCCTATCGCGTGTGAAACTCCCTGCGTACCCCCCAAATACACATACCCCACTCGCACAAGGCCTATCGCGTGTGAAACTTCCCGCACACCCCCGAAATACACGTACCCCGCTCTCGCCTGGAGTATCGCATGTGAAACTTCCCACGCACCCCCAAGATACACATACCTCGCTCGCACAAGGCCTATCGCGTGTGAAACTCCCTGCATACCCCCAAATACACATACCCCGCTCGCACAAGTCCTATCGCATGTGAAACTTCCTTCACACCCCCAAGATACATGTACCCCGCTCGCACAAGGCCTATCGCATGTGAAACTTCCTGTGCACCCCCGAAATACACGTAGCCCGCTCTCTACCAAGGCCTATCGCGTGTGAAAGTCCCCGCGCACCCCCTGAATACACGCAGGCACCCAATCCACCCTGGCAAGGCTCCACAGGCAGCCCACTCACCCTCCCCATGCCCCGCAGGCAGCCCATCCACCCTGGGCATGCCCCGCATGCAGCCCACGCCACAGGGGTGTGCTTTTTCTACGCAATTTACCTAGCATGAGCGGGGTACGCGTATTCCGAGGGGTGCGCCAGTACATTTTCATGCTTTTGGCTGCCGTGAGTGGGATGCGCATAGTATTTTCATGCGATTACAGTGTACCGGCCCTGTAAACTGGTGCAGGGTTAGCGTGGCGCTGCATTGGGGATTTGAATGTCTTTTCCTTGTGCAAGGGGCATTCTTGGGGGCGTAACTGGCGCTGCGGGATGTTCTCTGCGCCAGCGCTCAAAATGGCTTGTGAATTCCATGAATATGCGGTGCGCCAGAATTCTGTTTAGCGCACACGGCTGGCGCACACTCCCTCTCTGGGCTGCTCGCATGTGCTGCCTCTGCACTGAAATCTATGAATTACCCCTTTAATGTCTTGTCTGCAGGCTTTGCATATCTCTTACCCTATCGCTCACTCTAGCTACCATCTACAGACCCCCTGACCTTGCTCTCCTTTCTTCCCATCTGGAGCTCTTGGGCTCCCCTGCTAAACCTCTGCCCACACCGCAAGTCTTCTTTTCCCTCATTCCACCAATGAACAGAGTGCCAGTAGCTGATTTTGTTGCCTCCTTCATTCCCACTCACTCCTCCTATTAACTCTCACTCTGACTCAGCCCTTGCTAGCCTTCACCTCTCCATCTCTAACACCCTTTACATCATTGGCTCTGCCATGAGGATCCACATGAAGTCTGCTTCCAAGTGCAACAGTTGGTATGATTCCAACCGAGCCTCACAGGAACACAAGTGCAAAGTTGCAGAATGGAAGTGGTTGGTTTCTAGCACATCATCTGACAAACTGGCCTGCCGCCTGCTCCAAAGGCAATATAGACTCTCCATCCGCTCCAAGAAATGGGCCCATATCCAAGCTTGCATCTCTGGGCCACAAACAACACGGCTGAACTTTTCAAAATCTGTAAGGAACTTGCCAATCCTGCTGCTGTCTCCACTTCTCTTCTTCCTTCCCAGATCCTCCAAAGCCATCTTCTGTCCCTTCCTGCCTGGCTAACTACCTCCCTATCTCCACTACCCTCTTCTTGGGAAAACTCTAGTAGAAGTTGGCCATCTCTCAACTGATCCATAACACTGAATCTGTTTGCTGTCTCCATGACTACTAGTTTGGCTTTAGAGGAGACAGAGGCAGGGAATCTGCTCTCCTGAACACCCTTGATGACTTGCTCTCAAACCTCGACTCCAACTCTCCTTCTGTTCTCATCCTTCTTGATCTGTCCTCTGCCTTTGACATGGTCATTCATTCCACCCTCATAAATCGGCTCCATGACATCCTTGGCATGACAGACTGGACACTGGATTGGTTGTCCCCTTTCCTTTTGAATCAGCCCTCCCAAGTGCAGTTTGGACCTTTTCTCCCCTCTCGAAGCCATAGATTTCTTCAAACACCATTTCCCCTACTGAGATTTCACTGAATATATTTCACTGAAAAAGGTAGGGGAAATGGTATATGTGTAATACATAATAGGTGTGGTAAGGGTCTAATTTTGGGTAGGGATGGATGAGGTGGGTATGCAGTGTGGTCTCCCCCCTCATTAAAAAAATAAAAGAAAATAGAAGATGTTGTTTTTGAGTGAAATGGATTTAGTGAAATCTCCAGTACGAGGAAGAAATCACATACATCCCTCTCCTCTACCTCACTCTCCACTTGCAACATCCCTGAGGGCTCCATCCTCTTGCCGTGGCTTTTCAACATTTACCTTGCCCCTCTTGCACACTTGATGTCCACCTTCTCTCCTAATTTCCAGTGTTATGCTCATGACACTCAGCTCTACTTTAAGATCCCCTCCTCTTCCTCCTTTCGTTCATCACCCATTCCCAACTGTCTGACCTCTATTCAGGCATGGTGTCCTGCTAACGATCTCTGCCTTAACACCAGTAAGACTGATATTCTTCTCATTTGGACTCCTGCCCCCTCCTTCCCTCCTACTCTCTGCCCACCCTCCCTGGGGCCCCTACCCTCACCATCGTGTGAGGCAAAAAACGTGGGTGTCATCTTTGACTCCTCTCTCTCCTTCTCACCTCATATCGCAGATCTTGCCAAGAAAGCCCACTTTCAGCTTCACCTCCTCAGAGGCATTCTCCCTTTACTCACCTTCCCCCAGAAACTCAATGTCTTCAGAGATCTGGTTCTCCCCAGGCTGGATTACTGCAATAGTCTCTTCCTTAATCTACCTCTTTCCTCCCTCTGCCGTCTTCAACTAATCCAGAATAGGACTGCAAGATGTTTCCTTGGCCTCAAACCCAGGGGATGCATGTCTCGAGCCCTAAAGTCTCTCCACTGGCTCCCGGTGGTTGCAAATACCAAATCCAAGACCCTCTGCATCATCCATTAGGCTTTCTGGGGCCTGGGACCTTTTACATCCAACTCTCTTCTTAGATAACTCCCTGCTAGAGTCCTTTGGGCCTCTAGCTCCAACTCTCTGCAGATCACAAATTTATCCAAGCAGAGAGTGGGAGTAGATCTCTTTCTTTGGCAGGAGTCTCCCTCTGCAACAGCCTCCCTGCCCCTCTCCGACTTGAGCCAGATCTCCTTAAGTTCTGGAAACTTTTCAAGACCTTCCTATTCTCCTCCTCCTTCCTTCTCCCCCTCACTTGCTAGACACCACCTGCTGCTGTGACTAGTCACCTGTGTGCCTTATGAGCATTGCTGGGGCCAGGCCCTCCTTCGACCAGCCATTCCTCACATTCCTTTTACCAGCACTAACCCTCGGGCACCCTTCCATGACTACCCTACTGAGTCTGGTCCACCCCCATCCTTACACTAGTTGACCCCAACCCCTGCTTCTCCAGGCACTTGCCCTCCTGGGCCCCCTTAGTACTTGCCCAGCCCCTGAGGCCCCCTCTCTCCTGCACTTCTACCTCTTCCCCCTCTCCCTATCCCATCCCTGCACCCTGATCTACCCCATCCTCCTGCAATTCTTATTACTGCACCAGCACAATCCAAATGTCACAATGCCTAGTAGGACCGTTATTGTTATTTTCTCCTCTGTTTACTCACCCACACCCTTTTTCTTGTGGTGCCTCGAAACACTTTTGCTGTATAGGCGCCGTTCAATAAAGAAAATACATAAATAAATACCTTCAGCCTGGGTTCTGTAAATACAAAAATGAAATACATTTTGAAGGTGTGAAACCCCCGTACAACCACCCTGAAGCTATACCCCAGCTAGTATGTGACACAATACATAGGTGAAGCAAGGTGATCCATGTCTTTGAATGTTAGGCAGTGTAATTTCTTTAAAAAGGCCATACATCTTCTAGTATTTCAAAGACCAGGGGGCAGATTATAAAAGATTTGCACTGGTGCCAAAAAGTGAGCAAATGCTTTGATAATACAAAATGGAGCAAACAGATGTTGCCACAGTCAATATTGACTAAAAACATTTGCACGCGAGCAAAAGTCATCCGGGCTGTTTTTTGTAACTATGTTGTCTGTGTAACAAAATACAAAAGTTGACTACTACCTTTCTTTTTATGTTGCGCAGCAAACATCTATATATATATAAAAGTGAAAATGTGTTTGTGGCAGGATTTGTGATGAAGCGTTGTTCCTTATACAATTCCACACCGTTTCACCATTCTACACGAAATGAAGCATAGTTGCCTGTTAAGATCCTCCGGATATTACTGGCTACATGACAATTGCTCACGCCACCCCTTTTCCCGGATTTCAGCAAAAGTAAAAAAGAAATTGAGGGTTTGTGGCAAAGTGCTGTTCCTTATACAATTCCACACCGTTTCACCAATCTGCACCACATTTTGCATTCTTACCTGTTAGAACCTTCCGGACATTAGGTGCTACATGACATTTGGACAGCCCACCCGTTCCCTGATTTTCTGCACAAGTCAAAATGTGTTTGAGTGTTTGTAGCTTGGCAAAGCATTGTTCCTTATACAATTCCACACTGTGTTACCAATCTGCACCAAAGTCTGCATAGTTACCTTTTAGGACCCTGTGGACATTCTGGCTACATGTCAGTTTACGTCGTGCTGCAAAGCACTTCAATCGATAAGTGAATCGGTACAGCAACCTACAGGATCAGTGTTAACATGTTTGTCTACAGAACCCGTTCGGAGAACGTGTACTTCTGCTAGTACTAAATAAAACAGCCTGCTCCAATTTCCCCCAGGTGAAAACATGTTAGACAATAATGATTGGGGCTGAACATTTTTGTGCCGTTTTCTATTAGCAAAGCTGCAAAATTGGCGCTAAATTAATTTGCTCTGCTTTTTTGCACAAGTGCAGATCTTTGATAATCTGGCTGCAGAGTGAGACTATGGGACAGGAAGTCAGGTAAGAAGATTTTGAAGCGCTAGTTGTAACCAAAGCTTACACCAGTACCTAAAAACAAATTGAAGTATCAACAAATACATACTTGGTTCCAAAGAGTTAATCTATGTCAGAAATAGAAACCCATGCTGCAGATTTCTATCACCTGTTTTGTTCTAGGGGCCAAGTGACCAGATTAGCAAAGTTTTGCACTTGTTCAAAAAAGTGGAGCAAATGAATTTAGCACCAATTTTGCTGCTTAGAAAATTAGAAATTGAGCAAACAGGTTTAGCTCGAATTTTAATTATCTAACAATGTTTTCACATGGGCAAACATTAAGTAGATTGTTTTATTTATTCTGTTTGTTGAGTACACATGAAGAGAAATGCAATAAATAGATGTGTGTTTATGCTACACAACACACCCAGTATAAAACCAGTCTGATTTCTTTTTGAAATAGTGCAAAGATTTTGAGATAATATGGATTGTGGCAAAACCTGTTTGCCTCATTATGTATTATCAAAGAATTAGCTCACTTCTTAGAACTGGTGCAAATGTTGGATAATCTGGCCGCAGATTATCAAACATTTGAACCAGTTCTAAAAAGTGAGAAAATGCTTTGATAGTATAGGATGGAGCAAACAGGTTTTGTCGCAATCCGTATTATCTAAAAACATTTGCACGTGGGAAAAAATAAATCATACTGTTTTTTGTAACATGTTTGTCGAATGACATAAAAAGAAATCTGTTTGCTACATTTCATTTAATATCACTCATCAAACATAGCACATTAAACAATGTATTTTCAACAGCAATGTACAAGATTTGGATGATTCCCTTTTTATATTGTTTGCATAATGCATTTTTGAATGCACATTGACCTCTATCCTATTATAAGAATATCATGTATTTAACTATTTGACATTGTGTGGTAATGGAAACTATTGTAACTACTTACATCACCAATGGGAAATGTCTGTCTTTAAGAGACATAGAAGGAGAAGCCAACACACACCACTACAACAGCCCAGTAACCAACATGACTTTGGTCCCTTGTCACCCATACGTACTGCCACAACCTACTTTGTGTCAGGAATCTGTCTCAGTTGATTCCTCAAAGAGCTATCCGAAAGCACTGCAAGCCTTTAGCCCCCAACCACACGTTACGAGCATAGTCTAATAAGAAGTCGTTCTGTGTTATGAAACTTAGGCAATATACTCCGAAATGCATTCATTCCTTTAGAGAACGCTGGCGGTTGCCATGATGATGCTGGCAGCCGACACACAAGCATACATGGTTGCGCTGCGCAGAACGCTTCTGAATTTGTATTCTGTAGTGTTTATATTGCCTCTTGGTTATTTCTTACCTCAAAGCCTCTTGTCCCTGTTTTGCCTACCGGACTACGTGCTCTCCTACTCCTTGTCTGCTTTGACGTATTTTAGAACTTTCCTGTCCTTTTGGTGATCCTCGAACTCGGAATAGCTTACAGTTTGTTTACAGATCCGCTTTTGTTGTAAAAACTGTCTGGAAAGTTCTGATCTCGGCAAGCTTCATGGATTTCTTTGTCTAACAGATTACCACGCCCGCATTGAACATTGTGACCTCGGAAAACCCACAGATTTCTCTGGGACTTCTTTGAAATATTTTGGATTTTTCTTTTGTGACTTTGCTAAGTGCTGGAACTAGAGACTGCCTTACCCAAAGCACTTACTACTTTACTACTTTAGGCGTCCTTGTGACGTCGGTGTTAGGTGTTTTCTTCTTGGATTCCTGATTTCCCAGGACTCTGCACCTCATTTACGGCGCTAGGACTTCCACGCTCTCCGCGCTTTCCACAAACCTTTGTTGGTAAGACTGTTCTGTTTTCTTTGCTATTTCTTACTGCCCTGATGTGTCTGGTGTTTTTTGCCACTTGGAATTTAACCCTTAAATGGTTTGTCATTTATCTACAGGGTTCCGCCCCTCATGTTATGTTGAATTATCAGGAAACCAATCCTGTAGACAAAAGACACCCAGGGCCTCATCACGACTTGGGCGTTACTACCGCCGAACTCCCCGGCGCTAATAGCGCCGGATCACGGGTTCGGCGAGAATGTTAATCCCCATTCCCCATTGAGCCCATTCGGGAATGCCCCATTCCCCATTGGGCTCAATGGGGAATTTTCGCGCTCTTACCGCCGGCGGGAAATAACAAAATGCCCCATTGAGTTATTTGTTCCAGGAACTAGCAATTACTCATTTACTATCTGCTTTCTTAAACTCTGATATCTGCAAATGTGTGTGAAGGTAAGTTATGTGTGTGGAAACCAATACACCCCTGCTCAGCCCTTCTCTATAGCTCCTGTAGATCTTAACTTCCAGCAAGCAACCTCTCAGCCTCTTAAACTAAGATGCTGGTGTGCATGTGTTCCTGCCTCGTCTTCTGTTGTCCTAGGCACCCCGCTTGCTACATCTTTTACGCTATATATAAATCTGTTTTGTAGCTACAAATTCCCTCAATCTCAAACCCGTTTCACAATGTTAATAACCCATAGGGGCTTTGGTGTCTGTCTCTTGTAGCAATTTAACACTTGGAAAGAAGCTACTTGCCCTCACTTTAGAAATATTCACATTTTATTTCTAAGATGTACAACTGTTGCAGTCACTAAAATATCAGTTGTTTGTATTAACAGCTTGTTGTCCTATAGACAACATCTCATGATGTTGTATACACCATTTCATAATGCTGACAGAGTTGGGTATATGTTTATGTGCTGGATCAAGAGTGGGTGGTAGGGATGTTGTCAATACATTTACAGAATGTTTTTACATTATTGAATGATGGATCATGCATTAGTGTTCATCCTTGGGGACACATTTCAACTGTTGATGAAATATAACTGTTTTCCAAGCTTTTTACGATTATGGTGCTATAGCTTAAGGTGCTACAGCTAATCACTCTTTCACCTTGTCCACCTGCCTCCTTGCATTTTCAGGGGCTCTTCTCTGCAAGACAGCCACGGGTGGCAATATTGAGAAAAAAAATCATTGTCTCACTAGGTAAGCCCACCCGGGCTCTGACTGAATCACATTGCAAATCTTTCCTGTGCACTACTGCAAATGCACTTTGAACCTAAATAGCCCATCGGGGCAAAGTGCCTAATTTGTTGTGTGTTTCATTTTTGCCTATGCTGTTGACACTTCAGGCCGCCTCCACCATAGTCCAGTGGGGCTTTCACCTCTGAAGGCCACTTTTTGCAACATGGCTGCCGTCTTTACAGCCTTTCCTGGCACCGTAGTGCCTCTCTGTACCTTAGAACAGGGGCTGCCGCGATTGGCTGCTCTCATGACCTAAGAGCCAATCGGTGAGCGGCAGGCGAGAGAGCTGGCCCACCACCAAAGGCCCTCTACTAAGGCCCCTGTCTGGCCCTGGAGGGGCACCTCCCCCCACACCTACTCGGCAACACTTCCATCTGTTTCTCAAACTGATTTGGAGATCCACATGTGCTGTCCACGATCATCATTGCTGATGTGAATTGCCCTGGTAAGCAATTCTTGGATTTACCTGCCCCTCCACCTACCTTGGATACTTGATGTGCTCTAATGCTCCTTTCCTACCGGTCTGATCTGTAACCTCTAACGTTCATCGCCTTCAGTACCATGCATCTCCATGTGTATCTTACTGCCTGCTACGGCTCCCTTAAGGCTCTACTTCAATTATGATCATGAAAATGAATATCTTGTGACTTGTAACTACTCTATTCTATGCGTGTGTGATTCCAACTATGCATCCACCATCGTTTGTAGTGCTTTTGGCTTAAATCATATTAAGGTGTGCTCTAATGTGTTCATCCACCACCATTTTGCACTGCTTTTAGTGCTTTGGATCAAAATCGAATTTTGATGTGCTCTAATTTGTGCATCCACTGCCATTTTGTACTGCGTTTAGTGCTTTGGCTAAAATCGAATTTAGGTGTGCTCTCACCACCATTTGTACTGCTTTTAGTGCTTTTGGCTAACATTGAATTCAGGTGTGCTCTTATTTGTGCTTCCACCACCATTTTGTACTGTTTTCTAGTGCTTTTGGGGAACATCGAATTTATGTGTGCTCTGATTTGTGCATCCACCACCATTTTGTACTGCTTCTAGTGCTTTTGGCTAAATATGAATGTAGGTGTGCTACAAATGTGTTAATTTGATATGCATACCTGGGCATTTCCATTGTGCTCATTGATCTCCATCTGCTTGGCCATCTGGTGCAATGATACTGTTGCATAGTGCTTGACCCTCTCCCCTACTATCCTCTGACTCCCTCTCACCTCCTCCTCTTCTCTGCCCCATGGCACTCTCCATCACTCCTATATTTTCTAACGGCTTCTCCATCTCCTACCCGTCTCTCTCACAATGTCAGGTAAGACAAAACTAAAAGAGGCACTCCTGAGTCCCAACCTTGTCTGCCCATCGCAGACACCTACATCAATGTTTCCTGAAGACAGGCTATCACTGACATTCTCTTTGCTGTTCCCTCCTCTATCCTATGGACCCCCATATGGTCTTTGACCTCTCCTCTTTCTCCTCCTCGCCCATTACTGGTGACACCAGATGGGAAGTGCTCCTGGTGCACTTTGCATCCCCCAAATGCACCATTAATGTCTATCATAATGGCACTATCATGGCACAGGGTTCTCAGCCCAATCTCTGCCTTCTTGACAGGTGGCTTCCTTCTCTCTTCAACTTCTCTCCCTCTCCTCCCACCCCTCCTTCCCTCATTTGCCTTTCCCCCTGCCCTCCTTTGGCTCTCCCCCAACCCTGTGCCCCCCTCACAAGTCTTTTAAAGTGGACAACCACCTTCACTTAGCCACCCTCAATTCTCACTCTGCTATCAAACATTCCTCACCTTCTTGAAGACTTTGACCTGGACGTTCTTTCTCTCACTGAGATGTGGTTCAAGGCGAGCTCTGTCACTGCTTTTGACACTCTTCTCCCTGAGGGCTTTATGATCCTGTTCAATCCCAGGCCCTCTTGTGCTGGTGGTGGATTGGCTCTGATATTCACTGACTGGGTTCCTGCCTCCATCATTCCCACTCTCAAATCTACTCATCCTTTGAAAGTTTAGTCTGCGGGCTGTCTGTCTCACCCACTTTCTCTTCCACACTTGCTACCATCTACAGACCGCCCCGACCATACTCCCTCTTCCTTTCAGAATGGGCCAACTTGTCTCTCTCCCATCTTACCTCCTCCCCCAAACTTATCTTTCTTGGGGACTTCAACATCTATCTCGACTCTCTCAATAGGGTCTCTGTTCTCTTCATCCAACCTTTGCAACACTCTTTCCCTCTCTATCTTTCCTTCTGGCCCAACCCACTCGGCCGCACATACCCTTGATGTTCTCATTTCAACAGGCATCCCTCTCTCTAGCCTTCTCACCAACCCTCTCTCCTTGTCTGACCACTCTCTCTTCTCTTCCCACCTTGACCTTCCCTGTCCCCCTGACACCTCCACCTGCACTTCCAGTCTCCCTCTCCATCATTCGACCTATGAAGTGTTGGTCAGTCGCTGCATTTGCCTCTTTCGTGCCTCCTCCGCCCCCTTTATTAGACTCTCCCTCTAACTCTGTTCTTGCTAACCTCCATCTTTCTATCTCCAACACACTGGACATCCTTGCCCCTGTCATGAAGATCCACATGAAGCCTGCCTCCAAATGCCACTCTTGGTAAGATTCTGACTTGGCTGCTTTGAAATGCAAGTGCAAAGTGGCAAGTGGCAGACATCTAGCTCATCCTCTGACAAACTGGCCTGTGCCTATTCCAAAGGCAATACAGTCTCTACATCTGCTCCAAGAAGGGGGCTTATGTCCAAGCCCGTATCTCGGGAGCCACCAAAAACATGTCTGAACTCTTTAAAATCTGCAAGGAACTTGACAATCCTATCGCAGTCTCCTCTTCGCCTCTCCCCTCCCAGGCCATCTGCTCTGTCCACCCACTTTGCCTCCAAACCGTCAGACATCCTTTCCTCTCTGTCTTCTTTTCCTCACCCCCACCCCACTACCAACTCTCTCACCTCCCTTGGCCCCCCGCCCTCATACTCTCCTCTTACTCTCCCATTGCGCCAGATGAGATCTCTAGAGTCATCCACTCTATAAAAGTCTCCTCTAAACAGGTGCTCCCCTGCTCCTCCAGAACCATCAAGGACTACATTGTCTCTCTCACTCCAGCCTTGGCAGACCTCTTCAACAACTCTTTTGCCACTGGCTCCATCCCCCAACCCCTCAAGCACTCTCTTGTACACCCTCTCCTAAAAAAGCCATCTGGTGACCTTCATTGCCCAGCTAACAATCACCCTATCTCTATCAACCCTTTCTTGGGCCAATTTATGGAGAAGTTGGTCATCCCCCAACTGACCCTACACACTGAAGTGGCTGGCTGCCTCCATGACCACCAGTCTGGTTTTAGTGCTGCCAGAGGCATGGAAACTGTTCTCCTGAATACCTGTGCAAACCTCCTCTCCAGCCTGGACTCCAACTCTCCCTCTGTTCTAATCGTCCTCGATCTCTCTTCTTTCTTTGACACTGTCAACCACACCATCCTCATAAACCGCCTCGATGATACCCTCAGCATCATGCACAGACGTGGATTACCTCCTTCCTTTCTAACAGACCCTCCCAAGTGCAAATGGGTCCTTTTCTCCCCTCCACCACACTGTCTAGCTGTGGCTACCCTGAGGGCTCCATCCTATTGCCTTGGCTCTTCAATATCTACCTGGCCCCTCTGGCCTACCTTATCTCCACCTTCTCCCCTCATTTCCAGTATTATACAGACAACACACAACTCTCCTTCAAGCTGCCATCCTCTACCTCCTCTTCCTCCTCCCTCATTCCTGAGTTCAGGCATGGTACTCTGCCCATGTTCTCTGCCTTATTGCCAGTAAGACAGAGATCCTACTCTTTGGGACACCTGCTCCATGTTTCACCCCATCTCTCTGGCCTGACTCCTTGGGTCCCCTCCCCTCACCCACCTGTGAGGCAAAACACTGTGGGATCATCGTTGACTCCTCTCCCTCCTTCTCTACACACATCACAGACCTTGCCAAGAAGTCCAACTTTCAGCTCCACCTTCTCAGGGGGATTCTACCTTTCCTCACCTCCCCCCAGAAGCTCAATGTCTCCAGAGCCCTAGTTCTCTCTAGGCTTGACTACTGCAAAAGCCTCTTCTTCAATCTGCCTCTTTGCTCCCTTTGACCCCTGCAACTAATCCAGAATAGGAGTGCAAGATTTATTCTTGGCCTCAAGCCCAGTGACTGTATCTCCCCTGCCCTAAAAGCTCTCCACTGGGTCCGGACGAATGTGAGGATCAAATTCAAGACCCTTTGCATCATCCACAAGGCTGCATGTGGCCTGGAACCTCTTTACATCCAGATTTCCCTTCCTAAATACCATCCAGACAAGGTCCTTCGGTCCTCTGGCTTCAACTCTCTGCAGGTCAAACGTTTATTCAAGCAGAGTGTGGGAGGCAGATCCCTTTCCTCAGCTGGCTCTTCCCTCTGGAATGCCCCCCCCCCCAGCCTTGAGCCGCATCTTCTAAAGTTCCAGAAACCTCTCAAGACTTTCCTTTTGTCCTCTTCCTTCCCTCTCCCCCTCCCGTGCTAATTCTCCCCCTGCCTTGCAACTGGGAACTGTTCCCCTCAGAGTCATTCAGGAGCCAGTCCAACCCCTACCATCCCCCCCTGCATCCTTTGCCAGCACTTGCCCTTGGGCTTCCTTTCCCGGACTAGCCCAACTTGGCCCTCTCTACCCACCACACTCATCCTCCCTTTCCCCCTTTACCCTGGCACTTGCCACCTTGGCTCGCCCAGCACGTCCCTGCCCACCTGCCCACCTTCCCTAGTGGCCCACCACTCTTGCACTTCTCACTCTACCCCCCAACCCCCAAACCCTGTCACTTAGCACCTTATCAAGTACTTGCATGGTAGAATGGCCAATATAACAATTTTTTGCTGTTCTACTGTATTGATTCCCACGTCCCCCTCGCCCCCCATTTTGTCTTGTGGCGCCGGAAAACACTTGTGTATAAGCGCTATACAAATGTCCAATACATAAATACAATAAATAGGAGAGATGGGAAACTGGTGATTTCCTGTTCTTATGTACAATCACTCACACTTACAGATGTATCTGATCTCTGGGAATTTCAGAGGTGAACCAAGTGGGCCATCATAACTCCAAAAGGCAGGTTGATTGCCAGCAGTGACTTCCAGGGAGAGGGGATAGGCAGGGACATTTAGACAGCACAGAGAACAAGGGCACAGCTTAGGCTAGAGAACCTGAACATGTTTGTCATTTATGTCAGAAGCACAGGAGCAGCAGGAGGTAGAAGCATGCCAGTCTGAGGGCTGGAGGGATAGGAGACAGGAGGATGCTGACGAAGGAGCCACGTGTAAAGAAAAATGGCAGCCCACAGAAGAGGCGCTCAGAGAGGCTGGGATGATGTGGGTCAATTCATGCAGATTCCATCCACATCTCCAGTTATGGGTGAGAATAAGATATAATCCTGATGAATTCCCACAGTAAGACAAAGGGATGACGTGTCAATGCTATTTTTAGAATTCAATATGGTGTTGAGTAGTGTAAGCTATCTGTATATATTTGGGATTTATATTATGCTACATAGAATTTGTGATTTAAAATTGACATGGTCTCAGATATGTACAGATATGGAGCTATGTGCATTAACATACACCCACAAACCGTAGGGGGTTGAGTGGGAACATACAGCACAATGTGTTTTTTGAAGGTCCAACAGAGTAATTGTTGAATTTTGAATTATTTTTATAATAACGCTAGGATGTTCTGTCGGCCTCTAACTGAGATATTAATTTCTGCATGGTCTTCTGAAGGTTATTTGACTCACACTACTGGACCTTTTCAAAGTGGTTGCATATTTGTAAATATGCAGTATTTTGGTAGTTATATTGCCCCGGCAGAGGTTCCATGAGCCTCTTTTTACTCAGAAGCAATAGAAACTAACTGGATCACTAGTTTTGGTGCTATTGGAATCAGTTGGAATCACCTGAACCTCTACAAGAGCTCACTTGGGGCAGTGTGCACATTCAAAGAAAGCATTAAAACAATGCAGAGAACATTGTTTTCATTTCTGTAACTGATGGCGTTTAAAAGAATTACCTCCAATGGGAAGTCCACATAATTACCATTTGTCTGTGCATGAGTATATATTGTATATATCCCATCAAGTTTCAACAGAACTTTTAAATTCTTACTAGGGAGATTAAAACATAGTTTAACAGTTATATCCGCGGAGAAGGAATGGGTAAGGTCCTAATTTTAAGTCTTCTGCCTTATGATTACGATTACCTTGTGAAGGCTTCAATAAAGTGAGGGGTTATAGGAGTGACGATTTCTCATGTCAACAGCAAATGAACCATATACAACCATTTGAGCAATACAAGCACCATCTTGTACAGATATGCATTGCAACAGATGACCTCCTTACAAAGAACTCAACATTTCATGTAGCCGATTAGTGGTTCTCATTGTTTTTTTATTTCTTTTAGCAAGGACGGGTTTGAGCTAAAGCCTAGATGATTTTATCTGTACAAAAAGCGGAATCATTTTAGACAAAGAGTTCAGAGGGGAGAGGATCAAATTAATACGTGATTGGGGATTCTCTTGAATTCTCTTCTCTAGTGTTCAGTCTAATAAGAGGTGGTTCTGAGCTAAGGACAACCTGGTATGTTCAAGTCAGTCATCAATTCCAGTGTGTCTTGTCATCTTTGCCCTCTTTCTTCTTTCTCTCTCCAGAGGAGACCTTTATCTTGTTATTCTTAATCCTCCTTTTGGGGAGTCCTTGGTTCTTCCTCCATCTTATTACAGTTTCTCTCTGGCCAACTTCGCTCTTCCATGACTTTGTCCCTCAGTCTCTTCTCCCTACACTTTGCTTCTTTTTCTCCCTTTTTTTGAATTCATACCACAGGCTGTTCTTCCCCTTTCTTATAATCCTCATCTTTGTGTTTCTTTTAATGATATGAAATTCCACAAAGATGGTGTCTCGCAAGCATTAAAAGAAATTTCAAAAGTCAAATATCAAATAAGGACTCTAGAAGTAACAATGGATCTGTTCAGACAGATGTTTAACCATTATTCATTTATTAACATTTTAGAAAAAAACACAATATAAAAAACAAAAAACATTTCCACAAAAGTACAAAGTTGACAACAAAACATTTAATAAAATTCATCAAATTTGCAAAAATGCATAAGTCTTATGTGCATAAAACCAGCACAGAAAGTGCAAATATGCATAACTGTGCAAAAAAAACATTATTTGCTCCAAAAGCAGCCACAGTCTGTACATCAAGGTTCAGAAAACACAATGTGTGTCCTTGTACATATACATTATTGCAAATATCACAATGTGAAATAAATTTGAGTTTAATCATGAATCTAAAAGTGCAAATCCACTACTCTAAACAGTCTACTAGAGGTTGTTGAGAGGAACAAAACTCTTATGACAAGCTTCTCAATATTGATGTAAAACTTCCCTTTTTCTAGTTTTGTTGGATAAAAACCATCCAGATCAATACTAGAACTGATGCCTGTCTTCCTCAGGACCTGACTGTATCATTGACTGGTTTCTGATATGTTTATAATTCTCACAAACCATCCTGTAGAGTCTCTATAGCTTTTAAAAAGACATAAAAACATATACATTTGTCATTAAAATACCTTATTCACAACTGTCTGTCCATCAAACAAGAACATTTGTGTACAGTTGCAATATAAATATCTTATCATATCATATATCAAACATTGCGCTACATTAGTGCTCCCATTCATAATCAAAAAAGAGCATTTACCATTATCTTTTGCTTACTTTTTTGACGGGAAACCATATCCTGCAACAACATAAGGAAAGATTAAGGTCAATGACCTCTAATTATCGTTAGGGGTGCTTACCAATGCATGCACTAATTTGGCAAGTAAAAACGAACCACACCTACCACAACCACATTTTAAATTCTTCTGGAGGCGGGAACAACCATATTGACTTTTTTCATTCATTTATTTTCTTTCTTCTTTTCTCTTCAAACTGTAATAGCAACATGCATTGCTCTATCTACACAGACTGAATGGGTCTGAAATGACAGAGCACAGTAATATATATATTACATGGCCCGTGTAGTTATGGTTAAATTGCTGTTTCCATAGGAAGAGCACTTTTTGGGCAGCTTATAATTCCGCTCCCCCTGGACGAATCCTCACCAAACTTTGCAAAAAAAGTATATTGCGCACTCTGAATTGCAAATTGTTACACTGGACACAGCAGGCGTACCAGTGTGGGAAAAACAATGTTTTTTTTAGCACCCCGGTTTCCCGCTTTGGGAACCTAGGGTGCTAATGACCTTCATCCATTTAAAAGGACGTTATGGTTAAGTTGCACTAATAAAAACCTATGAAATTTAGTAAAAAACCTTTGTTAAAGGGACATTATGGTTAAGTTGTGCTACTAAAAACCTATGAAATTCAGTAAAAAAATGTTGTCAAAGGGACATTATGGTTAAGATGCTCTACTAAAAACCTATGAAATTCAGTAAAAATCTTTGTTAAAGGGACGTTATGGTTAAGTGGCGCTACTAAAAACCTATGAAATGCAGTAAAAAAACTATGTTAAAGGGACGTTATGGTTCAAAGTAAAACCGAAAAACCCCTGAAATTTGCCAGTTATGGTAAGATAAGCAACCATAACTCGCGCCACCACTGTGCACTGCTAAGACTAACACCCAGGACATCAAAGATGACAATCATTTCTGTGCATAAAAATAATCAGGTAGGTTATGAACAATTTCTGGTTCTACTGCTGCTTTTTTGCGCACTTCACTTTCACTGTATATTCTCATATTTGTATTTCTTGTTATGTCTTTGTGTTTTGTATGTAATAATGAAATTATATAGGAAGTTTGTTTCATTACCTACTTATAACATATTGCACAGTACACAAAACTCTAATAAGAAAGCTTTTACCATTTCACTATTTCACAAGTGAAGATTATGAATATTGCACCTCCATCATGAATGCTGCACGCAATGCTTATGTCTATACATGAGTACATTATTACACTGTAAAGAACTTCATAATAGAATGCTATTTATGTCAATGCATTGCTTAATGCACCACATAACTCATGTCATCTATTCCAATGACCCATGACAGTTTTGTTATCAACATTATAATAAGACTCCCTTGTGCAGACTTTTCATGAAAAGTACATGCACATGTGATGTCATCAGTGATGTCGTCAATGACATTTGGGATGTCATCTTTGATGTCCTAGGTGTTAGTCTTAGCAATGCACGTAGGTGACCGAGTTATGGTTGCTTAGCTTACCATAAGTAGCGAATGTCAAGGGTTTTTCGGTTTTACTTTGAACCATAACATCCCTTAAAAAAAGTTTTTTTACTGAAAATATATATATATATATATATATGTGTGGCAGTGACCAAAACAAAGGGGCTACACATGTGATATCATCAGTGATGTCATCAATGAAATTTGTGATGCCATCTTTCATGTCCTGGGTATAAGTGTTACCAGTGCACAGTGGTTCGGGCAGGTTGGTTGCTTAGCCTACCATAACTGGGGAATTTCAGGGTTTTTTCGGTTTTACTTTGAACCATAATGTCACGTTTGTTAAGTTTTTTTTGTGAATTTCATAGGTTTGTAGTAGCGCAACTTAAGCATAACGTCCCCTTAACAAAGTTTTTTTTTTAGTGAATTTTATGGGTTTTTAGTAGGGAACCTTAACCATAACGTCCCCTTAACAAAGTTTTTTTGTGTGAATTTTACAGGTTTTTAGTAGGGCAACTTAACCATAACGTCCCTTTAACAAAGTTGTTTTTTACTGAATTTTACAGGTTTTTAGAAGGGGAACTTAATCATAACATCGCGTTAATAAAGTTTTTCTACTGAATATAGACTTTCATCATGTGATTTTGGGAGCTGTGTACGATAATTTCCTTACTTTATATACATGTAGCACAGAACATACTGAACCCCCTCGCTAATGATATTTAAAAGGCACGGACTGAGCGCCTGTCTGTGGACGGGCGCGAACGAAGTCATCACTACCCAAACAGTCAGGGGGTATCTGAAATTGTATTATTATGTTACATAAAAAATGCAGTAGACGCACACAGTACAAGGAAGAAAAATTACAACAAAATTACAACAAAATAGTAAGTGGCCTTCATTTTTCTGATATGTGTGTGTACTTTTTTTGTATGAGGGGCAGAAGAAATAATGTATTTCTGTTTTGACACAGAAATGTGCAGTACTTTGGAGTGGCTGGAGGAGAATTTTCCACATGGGGAAATGTCGGAAGATAGCGATAATAATGGTACACAGTACTCTGCATAAGGAAATGAATGGTCAGTATTTTATGGCCATTTAACATATATATATATTTATTTTTAACAGACCAGGTACAAAAAAAGAAACGCCAACTAAGTACACAGAGGAAGACAGGCTGAAAAGGATAGAATTGAAAATGGACATACTGAATGACAATTTTAACAGTTTAAGGCAATTTGTGGAGGAATATGTGAGAGGAAAAATATGATATCACTGTCCCACCTGTACCTGCCCCCCTTCTCCATTTCCTAGTGAACCATCCCCAAACCTTCAAGAAAAAAATAAACGTTTTGATGATACATCCATCCCTTTTTCCCCTCACAAATCATCCCCTCACAACCAGCCCGCATTAAACCCTAATTCCCCCATATTTGTTTCAGTATCTGCTTCCGCCTGTATTTCTCTTGATTGATGTGTGTGCATGTTTTGACATTTCTTTTATGTTAGTTGTAGTGGAAGGGTGTGAGGCAAAAAAAATAAATAATAAAAGAATTAAAATGTCCACGGACAGCGCGCCTGTTCGAGCTGGACGTAAGCAATACAATATAGATGTTCTAATGGCAATACACCTACTCGTACCAATCGCAAACAAGATGGAAATGATCTTAGAACGGACCAGATGTTTAAGTTGTGCGTAAATGAACACAATCCGGAATCCTAAGGACATTATGCCTCTCCGTACTGCCCACAAACAAGATAAAACATGTTCGTAGAACACACCAGGTGTCCGGGATGTCTGTAAATGAACAAAATGGGAGTGTCCTAAGAACACTATACCTGTCCGTAGCGTCCGCAGCCAAGATGGAACTGTCTGTAGAACAGGCACGGTGGCCGGCATGTCGGTAGTCAAACAAAATGGAGGTGTCCTAAGGACACTGTACCTGTCCGTACAGTCAGCAGATCAAGCGCACAACACCCATAAGTACTGCGAACGTCACGCCTGTCCGTAACTGTCCGCGTCACTTGTGTCGCACTTTTAATTAGTTTCAGGAGCCGAACAATGTCCATAGAACACCCGCGCGCATGCGCACGTCCGTTACTCTGCATTTGCTGTCCAGCGGGCACCCATTTCCCTCGCGGATGTGTTCACAACGTCATCATGTGACCGCACCCATGCTGAGCGTGTGGACTAATTTGCGCAGTTTGTCTGCTTCCACAACATTTCAAAAGAACTTATACAAACATGGGAAATTATTTTACAGTATACATTTACCATTTTACATGTGCCATACAATTGGCCTACCTTTGAACGTATTGTTTAGAATGTTTGCAATGCTTTTCAGTGATCAATGTGGTCACAAGCTGCACCCCTCCACCCCTATAAATGGCCACACCCTCGAGCTCAACTTCATTGTCCTTCTGGCTATAGCAGATTGACTTGTACTACCTTTACTGCTGTAGCGAACATTAGCCGACTACTCCTTATGGCATCCATGGCTACTGTTGCTTCATTAGCCTCAGCACCACCCACAAACCCTCCACCACCTCCCCAAGGGCCTGCAGAGGGAAATACGGGTGAGGATGTAGAGATTGAGGAAGAAGAGGAAGAAGAGAATGCGGTGGAGGAACTCCGCACTACAAGCACTGCCAGGAGTCGTGGGTATGGCGGTTGTTTACCGTTTTTGGGAACGTACCAAAAGCATGTGCGAACCTGGTCAGGTGTAACCAGTGCCAGTTGCTGCTGAGTCGCGGGAGACCTGGTGCGTATAGCTTTGGTACGACAACCATGAAGCGACACCTAACTTCGTTCCACAGTGCTGCCATTCGCAAGGTGGTGCCATGTGAAGAACGTAGTAGATTGAGTTCCTCCACAGCATCCTCCGTGTCCGATCCTCTCACCACAAGAGACACTCCTGTGGGGGAGCGCATCCCTCGAGCTGCCTCACAAGCCATTTGTGATGCTGTTGACCCTTACCTTTCGAGGGTCATAATATTGTGTATGTATTGCGACACAGTACTCTGCAGGGGGGAGAGTCTTCAAAGTGCTTTTGAAGCTACGGTCACGGAGCACCAGAAGAACTGCCCCCTACCTAAGTAAAGGCCACCCTACATCTTTCTCTCTCCACCTGCCCTTTCGTATCCCCGAGGCTGGTGTCCCTTCTGTACCCTCCTTTGCCCTCTTCTCCTAGTGTGTCGCGTGTTGAAAAGCAATAAACTTGAAAACAACAAAAATTACAAAAAAGGCTCTTTTCAGAGCCGCCATTTTCAATTTAAGAATAGAACTATCAAGTGACCATTGTAGGCCCCAGCGCATTTTTCAAAAAGTCCACCGACAGTCGTAGGATGCACAAAAAGGGAGGGTGCAAGCGGGGCAAAACCAATGCACTTTTCGCTCGGAGTGAGTGGTGGCCTATGAAAAGAGCCTTTGGGTGGTGTGTGTGTTTCAAAAAATGTGGATTCGAAAAAACGGATTGCCAAATAGGTGACTATGAATCCAAAAAAGGTTGCAATGCATTTTGTACATTGCGAAGAAAAATCTGATTGCCAGCATATGTGAGATGGACTCCCTCTGTGCGAAAAATGAAAGTGCTGCGAAACAAAATGCTTTCATTGTGGAATGAGGACATGCCAACATCTCTGAAAAAGGCACAAACAGCCTTATTGACATTGCGCCTCGCTTTCTCCATTTGTGGAACAAATGCAGAAGAACACAGCCATATTTGTCTTTGTGCAATACGGGAAAACACTATTTGGCAATTTGGAAACATGTCCATGACCTTCGCAAGACCTTCCTTCATTGCAAATTGCAAAGAAATTCCAGAGACATGGCCTAAACTGTTTCCTCTGTCTGTACAGTAGCACACAGAGGAACCAAGTCCAGCCACCTCATTCCACGCACGCCATGCCAGTGGCGTCCACATGAGGAAATCCAATATCTGCAGATAGACCACAACTTTCTGCATGCACCTTCAACCAATGTATCTATGAGTCTCCCAAAATCCAGATAATCTGTTTTCGAGCACACAGAGCCATGGCTGTCTGGTCTCCTATCAGGGAAAAGACCTTCTCACAAAATTTCTCAGTTCAGAACACACCCACTGATCTTTACTGACCAATCCCTACCTTTGCACATTCTCATTTGCATGCGTCTCCACCCCAGAAACCCCATTGGTAATACGCGTTGCCTGCAAACTACCGTTATGTCCGCAGACACATAGAGGATCAGAGCATGACCACTGTACATTTAAATATGATTCCCCTTTTCTCCTTTAAGGTGGGCTCTGAAAAGAGCCATTTCTTTTGTTTTTTGGGCAGATGCCTTACAGATACCTGTTATTTTGTTTTTTTGGGATATTATTTCTTCTTACTTTACTCCTGCAACCATTACAGAACCTTCTCCAAAGCAAGCCTTACATTCCAAAAGAACATGGCATTTCCCAAAGAAGATAACACAACACCATCTGCTGCAAAATGACCCGCATTACTGGGAACAATGTTCTCGTGGCTGCAGAAAAACATACCAGCTTGTAACATGAAAGCATGCATGCCCCGATTGATTTTACACCTCCCAATACTTTAATCAGGACAGAAAATAGAAATGTTGTCCCAATTTCCTCTAGGGAGTAACCCAGAAAAAATGACTTTCGCAATTGGAAAGTTTTTAAAGACTGCTTGCATCAACTGTTCAAATCTTCCAGCAAAGTACTTGAAATCACGTAGCCCAAATGGCAAGCACTGTAGTGCAAAAGTAACACATGGGGACTAGTCATCCTATAAATGTCACTGCAAACCTGGAGAATTGCCGCAACATTGCGATCAGTCTCAGCGCTCCACAACACCTCCACTTCTCTCACATCGCAATTGTGTGCCACATGCCTACTTTCGGAATAGTGCTGTAAACCATGGACAAAAATATCTCCAAGCACCAAAACGCTGACTCTCTCCACCTCTGCCATCTTCAATATATGCACCGTCTTTCGACACAAAAGAACAATGTGAACAACTAATTGGCTGATGCCTACAGTCCCCTTTCCATACTGGATCTGCTGTAGAACCCCGTATGTGACACGCTCTACCAACGGACAAGTGCTGTCTACGTGCAGCACGTAACTCTTAGCCAGTCCTTCTATCCTTTCCACATCACACGCAAATCCATTCCCTCATTGGACACAGCTAAACAGTCACACAACCATCCACCAATCACATTCAACATCTCTATTTCCTAACTCCGTCATCAAAATTTCGCACTTCAAATGTACTATTGATCACTCTGAATGCAAGTTGCATATCATTGCAAAGCACCTACTTCAAAAACTACTGTGCAAGTGTCGCAGATTTCTACGTACAGCTCCATGCATGCACACATGCATGAGTATAAAGTACAGGTATGCATATTTTATTCAGAGAACATGTGCAACCTTTATGATTTCATTTAAACAAATTAATGCCACTAAGTCTGCATAGCCAATACATACCAACGCTCCCCTTTAAGTGCAAGACATCTGATTTTTCATTGACAAACCGCACTACTTCTTACTGTCTCCCGCATAACCTATACATACGTAACAACTCTCCCTATTTAGCGCGAAACTCGAGTTTCCCTTAGAAAATGTCACCATTTTTTATTGTGTACTGCCTACATTAATACTACTTCCAATGCGATCGTATGAGAAAAATAAATGCTCCCGATTGCTGTGGTGACATCTCCCTCTGAGGGTCTCCCGATTTTTCGGATTCGTACTTATAGTATGAAAGTAGTGAAATATTTCCCATCTACTATAATGACCTATCACTTACAAACCTCTCTGCTATGGATCGCACAGCTTAAAAAAACACAAGGCATTTTCATAAACTATAAATTGTACTCATTTCCGAATCACGTTCAACTAAAATACTACAATTAACATCCAAAGGCAGAACATGGTGAAGTGAAATGCACACATGCACTGTGTTGAGAAATCAAAGGAGAATACTCCGACGAAAGATGCAAAATTAACGTGTACAGTAACATCACTGCTTTAAATACACAAAATTACTAATAACTTCTTTTTACAATCGCAGTGAAGACTACTCTCCTGAAAATCAACAGCATCTACACTGCAAACGACATATCCGAAGAAACCTGGTCATTCCACAAAAAAGTACATACAGTACTACCTTTATATTCTTACTGGTCGTCAAAGAGACTGTGTGGTTTATTTATTTAATTTGCGCACCAAAACATACATTGATTTCTGAACCATTCTACCCACAAATCCCCATTCATTAAACAAAGAATAACAGGCAGAATGGCTCACAAATCCCTGTGTTTTTGGAACTCAAATAACATACAGAAGCCATAGAATGTTAGTACTAGAAAACAAATGGCTGTTTCAATTTTATACCATTACGTTTACTATTAATGCTTCTCCTCACCACTAGCTCACTTTGTACTCTCATCTGAAGCACAGTGTAGTAGTATAGAAACAGAAAAATAGCCTTCCCAACTCATTGTAACAGCCCAATGGACTTTCACACACCACCACAAAGAGCTTCCCCTTCAAACTCATGCACGCATGCACACAGCACACATACATTGTACAACAGCCCAAACCATGCCTTCTTTTTTTTCAACAGACCTCAAAGAATGCCTAGCAAAAAACAAGTCCATAGAAAGGAACGCAGAAATAGAGCAAATGAAAATAAAAGTGTCCAAAGTAAGCATCCTTCTGTAGCATAGTTTGTAGAGAACGTTGGAACAAAACAGCTAATACAGTCGTTTAGCTAAACAAGGAAGCTTCAACTACCGAAACTTTACCTCCTCTATCAAAATGTGGCACGAAACACAAAACGCTTCACAAAAAAATCGGCTACCAGTACTGCTAACAATGCTCCTATTAGTCCTTCAGAATCTAATAAAAAGAGGACCGAAACCATCCACAACCCTTAAAACCTACCATAGAAAAGTAATCCTACAGGCTCTCATAGACAGTGCAATCCTTCTCAAAAGGAAGTTGTGCATATTAGTGTTAAATAGGATGAAACCACTAACAAAACTAAGTACTAAACTACAAAAGAAACGTATCAATAAACGAATGTCAACAAAAATAACTTCTTAAATATTTGTGAAGGTCAATGGAGTCACATAACAACCACAAAACCATATTTTAATGAAGAAGCATACAAACAAAATCAAACAAACACAATTACCATCCATAGCAGTGGACGAGAGTATGAAAAAATCAATAATACCATCATGGAACAAGAAACACTGCTTAGAAAAGTATCCCCTGAAAACTCCAAAGGCCAATTGGAGCAGCCAGGAGAGATTCAGTGTAATAGCGAGAAACCAACACTGCACAGGAGACTGCAGGGGCCCTCCCACCTTTTGATCCTGTCCAGCACCAATCATCCTAGTGCTGTATCAAGAGACATATCCCCCCCTAAAGGCAAATCGGAGCACCCTCAACACAAGGGTGAAAGCCCAAGAGATGGCAGGAGCCCTTCTATCTGCTTCAATGCAAAAAAACAGACAACGGGGCCAAATACAAGACTCAGAGGAAAGCTCTACGCAGACGCTTCACAATCAACGATGGAACAAGCATTCCAAAAGAAGAAGACAAACAAACATCTTATTGAAATCGATCCCTTCGAAACAATTCAGAAACACACATTCCTGAGCACGAAACAGATAAACAACCTGAAGAACTGGTACAGACCTCTTCAGAAAGCCTAAGCGAACCTCCACCCCAACCAGAATGTGTACAAACCAAATACCCAGATCGAATAAATCGTAGCAACACAATACCGCAACCGGGAAAGCAAAGAACTCAAGAGCTACAGATCCCAACCAGTTGGGACCAAACTGAAAATCTGTCAACAACAGAAAAAAACGACCAAAACCCACCAACGTTGGTCGCCAATGATTCCTCCAGAGACACACGACCAAACATAAATACAGACCCTCCAACTGCAGAAGCAACACCGAACACCCAGCACCAAATCAACAACGAAGAATCACTAAAACAATCAAGCCAAACGCAAACGCCTGGAGCACCAACAGCTGGGATGACTAAAAAAGAAAAAGCAAAACAAGCAAAACTACAATGGTTACAAGCCCACACAGCTCAACAATTACTGAAAGAACCTTTGAACCTCCACTGAACACAACAATAGGCAATGCAGCTCATCTATCCTTAGACATTACCGAAATAGAATCCATCATGACCAGTGCAGAAAGAAGGAAAGAAATCTTCCGCGAACCAACAAACCTGGCAACACCAACCTGCACTTGAACGCCCCTGCCAAAAAAACATTAACCAACAGAACTGCGAAAGCCACGAAGACCAAAGACCATACAGAGAGCCATCACATCATCCGCCCCTTAAAATAAAAAAGGAACAAAAAACAATGCAATTCGAGTATGACGCTGAAGAATCCTTTCATACGCCAGCACAAGGAAAGGATACAAATTATCCAACCCCGATAATCGGCGACACAGGAAAACACATTCTCCCGAATTATGACAACCAAAATCAGAGACTACCAACAACAATGCTAGAACTGCAAAATATGCTGCTGGCAGTGGTATCCCAATCCATGGTACCTTTCCTTAAATTACACAAAGCAATAAAATACAATAAACGAGACCAAGCTACACTCTTGGCAATGATCCATACTAAACAAATACACACAGAAGACTTCATAAACACAATAGAAAAACGTCTAGATTCCGAAGCAGAACAATCCCGTATCTGGCAACAAAGACTACTCGAGATAGCACGAGGAGACAGAGAAGAAAAAACCCAATTTACCAAAGAACTCATGGCACTGCTCAAAAACCAACAACAAAAAGCGTCCAACCTCAGAATATACCAAAAGAAAACACACCACTCTGCATGATACCAGAAAAATTGAACCTTGACCAACAAAGATATATATCACCCAAAGCATCAACTTCCTCACCGACACAACCAACAACAATGACGATTGCCAGGTCAGACAACAGTACACTTCAGAAAACAGTCTAAACTACCCAGATGAAACAAGGGTGAGCTACAACAACGATCGTCCGATCATATGTCAGTACGCATCGGAAGACAGTCTAAACTACTCAGACGACACAGGGCTGAGCAACTTTCTCATAACCACTAACTGACCCAATAAACACTTGGACCCTGTGCTCATGGAATACACAGGGAAACTTTCACCTGTTTAACGACCCATCACCTGAATTTGATTTGTACTAGATCATCTGTTTTCAAGAAATCTGGCTTTCCAACACCCCATGTTGTGATGGCTTCCTAGCTTTACTTAACCCAGCCCCAATAAGATAAAAAAAAGACCCTCATCAGGTCTGTTAACGCTAATCATCCACCCTGCATGGTCTATACTGCAAACCACAAATATCAACCCGTGGATACAAAATACAGTCATAAAAATAAAAGGAGGTCCAAATTCTGACTCCTCAAATCTCCAGCATGAAAGAAAAATCTCAATTATAAACCTGTATTGGAACCCTGCTGCAATCAACAACGAAGCTTTCTTAGATGGTGTCTTATTAACAATGGACAACCTCATACTCAAGTATGCAAGAATCAAATTCATATTATGCGGCGATTTAAACCTCCATCTTTGGCATAAAGACGGACAACCTATCCCTAATGGAAAACTAACAATCCACGCAAAAAAAATGGATAAAAGAAACCAACATCCGTAACCTTCTACTTATCGATTACCCTATGGACAAGACAAGCAAGCTCCTACCCACCTGGTCCCGAGGAAAACGTCCGCCATAATCGATTACATCTACCTCTTGAAAGAACTGAGAGCCACAGTAGAAACCGCCAGTATAATTACAACGACAAAGAGCGACCACAACCAGCTAGTCATACATGGACAAAATATTCTACGGCAACCTCAGTCCAATTGACCCACTCCACTAGAAGTCTGCACAGCTGGCAGAAATCTGTGCATAACCCAACAAGCAACAACCTCACTCACAAGACAATTCCTGCAAACCACTCTACCTGACGATCAGAAATTAAACTATCAATGGCTACTTCAACCCTACTTTAAACCAACTAGCCAGCAAACCACGAAGACTCATAGACACTCCTATAACAAGGAGCTTACTGAAAGGAAAAGGGCGCTGAGAAACACACCGTGCAACAACTAAAGAAAAGAAAAGACACAATTGTTCATTAAGATAAAAGCGGCTAAACAAAACTATAACAACTGGACTAAAACGCAACACATGACTCTACTGTAAGCAGATGCAGAGGCAATCCTAGAAACCTATAAAACACACAACCTCCGAAGCCTATGGAATTTGTTGAACAACTCAGCACACCAACAAAAACTGACAGGAAATGTGACAGAACAACGATTGATCCAACTCTATATGAACATATACAAAGCCCGGCCCTCAGAAACTGAAAAAAAATCACAGACACAGAAGGCAAAGTGGACAGTAATCCGTAACTACCAAGACATTTTAGACATTATACAAAAACTCAATATATCCCGTGCTCCAGGCCCTGACGGGACCTCAAACGCGATGATCAAGAAAGATCCACACTCATGCGCCAACCTCATGAGTAACATCATGACACTCATAAACAAGCTCAACCGGATACTTTCATCATGGAAAACTGCAACCATTGTGCCCATCCATAAACAAGGACCGTTAGACGACCCAACAAATTTCTGCCCAATTGCGCTACTTGACCCCTTATGAAGCTGTCGCATCAATCCTTTTAAAAAAACTCAATCAGTGGGAAACCGATACACAACGATTTTCAACAAGACAAACTGGCTTCACCCCAAATATTTTAAAACGTGGGCACAAACATCAATCTATTTCTGCTAAATCTGATAAAACACAAAGCAATTCACAACAAAACAAGAATCTTTGTGGCCTTTATAGACCTTCATATGGCCTTCGATGGAATATCCCGGCAAAAACTATGGAATAAACTTGAAAAATGGAACTGTCCTAATGACATCTTAGGGCCAATCAGACAACTCTACACAAACACCTCAATAACAATAAGACTCACACGAGAAGGCCATACAACACCGAAAATATCAGCTGAAAACGGACTAAAACAAGGATGCCCTCTAGCAGCTACACTATACAACCTCTTTACCGCAGACATCGAGATTCACCTACAACCCGATGCCCTCAACCCCCCAAAGGTCAACTCAATACCGGTTAAAATCATGACATACGCGGATGACATCATCCTCCTGGATAAGACACCTTCAGGCCTACAAAATAGTCTCTCTCAATTAAATCATTACATGAACCTCAATGAACTTACTATCAATACAAAGAAGACGAAAATTATACAACTGAGCAGAATGACCAATAACAATGGAAAACAACTAAAAATCTATATAAACGATAACCAGCTTGAAGAAGTAACAAAATTCAAATATCTGGGAATCCATATAAATCAATCCAAATCCAAAAAAGAATGGACAGCGAAACTAGAACAAAAGATCCAATCTCTGGCAAGACAAGGATGCATGTTCCAGCGAAAGTACGGCAAATACTCATTCAAACCCATAACAACATACTACAAACAAAAGGTGATTCCAACAATAGTTTATGTAACAGAAGCCATGATAAACGCAACAGATTATGGCTGGACAAAACTAGAAGCCTCCTTGTGGTGCAAAATCCTGCATCGGCCACCCTCTTTCCCTATGCCTAGAATCAGACATGAAGTAGCAGTACAGTCCATCAGCTCAATTGTCCTGTGGAAACAACTAGATTTATACCGCAAGCTGCTCACAGACAAGAAAACACTGGAAATTCAAATCTTAAGGTCTCATGACAGAGCAATGAACAACACAATGCATGTTAAGTGGAAAGACAATCTTGAACAACTTATGAAAACAGAAGAAATTTCCCATGAAATGCTCACGCTACGCCCTCAAAATGCAAAAATAAAAATAATGAAAAATGAGTGGATAAAAACCATCGAAGAAAAAACAAAATACAACATGAATATACAATGTAAGAGAGAGATCAGATTCATTAACAAACTCCCAGCCTACCTGACCATCTTCCCTGATGCCAAAATATGAGCAATATATATGAAAATCCGAATGAACACAATACCAACACGCTTCTATCTAGCCAAAACTAGACAAGTTCCACCAACAGAACATTTCTGCCGTTCCTGCTCAGACAAACAAAAGTCAGAACCGCTCTTACCCCTACTAATGAAATGCAACAAACTCTCTGAACAAAGATCCAGATTTGGTACTTACTACAAGATTAGAGAACAGACGATGGAGACAGAAGAAAGATGGACGGAGATGCTCAATGGCAGATCAAACAAACTCATTTTTACAATATGCCAATTTTTACAAGAAATTCTAAATCTTGGCAAACATGAATGAACTAAAAGGAAAACCTAGCAAAACTGGAGACAAATGAAAAGTTTAAAAAAATTAAACTATAACATTTAAAAAAAAAATAGAGCATTCTTTATTTGTCTTGGTAAATGGTGTACCAACAAAAGACAAACAATTTGGCAACAACTGGTAGACTTACATAAAGTTAGACAAGCCTTGCAATATCTAAAAGACAATAACGAATACTACAAGGAAATAAATATTGAAGACAGCTTAAGGGAAACAACTGAAATAATTCAAGAGTCACCAGAAACTGGACAATTTGAACTTCTGGATCCTGCTGCAGTATCCACTCTTTTAATGAAGTTACACAATTCATCCATTGCATTCCAATGAAAGCATAGATGATGCACTAGAAACTTACAAAATGCGACCAACCAAGGGGTCACCAATGAGCATGTGGGAAAAAAGTATAGAAGCACATGCTTTTCCACTGCTATTTCCTACTGGCAAATGTGGAAGATATGATAATAGACCCACTCAGATTACGGTATCAGAATACCGCTCATTACGAATGTATTCATAAGATCCCAGATTTAGACAAAATGTGGAATACATATTCCACCTACTCTTTGAAAGTGAACTTGCAACCCTATGTTACAGAGTTGCACACATTTTGAAATCTGGAACCCACTTTCAAAATATGCCAGCTATGCAATTAATACAACAATTACAAGAAAAAGATGAGGTTTTACAATCAAGTATAACAAATCTGTTTGCAAATATGCGTGGTACAAAGAAATACTGGTTCCGACGGCATGGACACGTATGTTGTATGATCAGAAACCTTGGACCACCGACTTGGTTTGTTACACTAAGTTGTGCAGAATACGCATGGGAAGATTTACATCAGTTCCTACGCATATCAAAGAACAACAAAACCAACATATATATATTAACTATTGGAGAACTTTGCTCTCTAGATCCAGTTAATGTGTCAAGATATTTCCATCATCGTTTCATTGCTATGCTACACTTTATTTGCTATAAAACTGTTCCTCCCCTCGGAGAAGTGTAACACTCCTTTTGGAGAAAAGAATACCAAGCGAGAGGAGCACCACATATTCACATGCTTTTATGGATCAAAGGTGCACCTAAATTTGGTCATGACAGTGATGCCACTGTTTTGCAGTTCATCCAAAAATATGTCACTTGTGAAATCCCTTCACAAAGGACACATAGTGACCTGCATGGACAGATTTTACAATTTCAAAGACACAAATGTGGCAAATATTGTCGTCTGAAATACAAAAGCAAAGGGAAATACTACACTAAATGCTGCTTTGATTTCCCTAGACCAGTTACAGAAACAGGTGGAGTGAACAACTTCATGTCTTCAGTTGGACATAGTGTTAAAGATAAATCACCTAAGAACACGTATTACATAAAATGAACAGAAGAATCAAAATATATCAATGATTACAATGCAATCATTGCCCTCTTATGGAATGCAAACATAAATGTGCAGTACATTACAGACAATTCCACTGCAGTTGCACGATATGTTACAGCCTACTTAACAAAAGCAGAAAAAACAGAGCTTCAAGACCTCTGGAATGACTTATCAGACAAAACACTATCTCAGAATTTGTACAGCTTAGGCATACAAATGCTCTCTCATAGAGAATGTGGCACCTATGAAGCGGCAGATCGTTTAGCCGGTACTGCTTTGTATGGAAAATCAGACAACATAGTATGGCTAAGTCTTGGTCCTGCTAAATCTAGAAAAAGAGTTCTAAAATCATATCAGGACATAGAAACAATTGCCAGAAATGATCCCAACAGCCAAGACATTTTAAAAAAATATTTACTGGACACATACTATATGAACAGGAGTAGCATTTTGGAAAGCATGTGTCTATACCACATAGCTCAAAACTTTGCATACAAAAATAATATAAAACCTGATGAAAGCAAAGGTATATATAGAGTGACAGATTGTGAAGGCATCTTAGTGAAACTTACCAAACGAAGCTTAAATAATCATGTCCAATTGTCATTAAAAACTCCTCAACAGAAAGAACTATATTACATGTCTCTGCTACAACTTTTTAAACCATGGAGAAACGAGCAAGAGATACTAGATAACTATGACTGCTAGGAAGATGCTTTCAAAGCAAATGAAAGCGCTATCACTGATGTGAACTTCACGCAGTACAAAACAATGTTGCACAATGAACAGCAACACGAAGAAGAACTTCAGGCCCAACTAGATAAGGACACTTCTGACATAGTCAACCTTCTGTAACAGGAAGCCAAGAACCACTAGGACATCCAATAATAGCAAATGGGGCAGAATTAGCTATGACAGAAGTGGAAAACACCATGTGTCACTATCAAGAAGATATAGAGACTTAACTGTACAGCAAGCAAAACTTAACAAAGATCAGCGCACCATTTTTGAAGACGTAACAAAACAAATTGCACATGGTGTACAACACGAAAATAAAGAATGTACCTGCCAAAATTACAAACCTATATTGCTGTACGTCAGTGTTGAAGCTGGTTCAGGAAAAACATTCTTAATCAAAATCATCCGCAAGTTCCTTCAACAATTGACAAACAAGAAACTGTCAGATGTTGTAACTGCCCCCACAGGTTTAGCTGCCTAGAACATAGGCAGTGTCACTTTACACCGATTACTACTCCTTCCAGTAGAACACCAAAACAAATGAGACTATTAAAAACTTTCTGCAGAAGCTGCAATGGAACTACGCAGAGTATTAAAACAAATGAAAATGCTACTAATAGATGAAGTGAGCATGGTCTCCAACCTAATGTTGACTTTGATTCACCTGAGATTGCAAGAAGTACTTAAAACAAACTACGAAGAACTCTTTGCAAGGAAACACATTATCGTTTTCGGAAATCTTCTACAATTGACACCAGTGAAAGGTGAACCTATTTTTAAAACATTAGGACACAAACTCTGCTGTAAAACTGTTGGCAGCATAGGAAATGTCAACCTTTGGCAACATTTCCAAAACAGAGAATTAACCGAAAACATGCGACAATCTGAAAATCTCACTTACGGCAACATTTTTAAAAGTATTAGAGTTGGTGTACTATCTCAAGAAGCACAAGCAATATTGAAAAACCGGCACATTCATGCACTTTATGGTGATAAAGCATGTGCTACTGATGTTATGGAACAATTAGCGCACAAAAATGTCAATTGTATGGCCTTAATGCCAACTCTAGCAAGCTGTTTCAAATTCAATGAAACAATGTTAAAAAAAAATAAATGCAACCAATAATGGAAATTTGCACCACAGACAAACTAGACGTACATGGTATGACACTACCCATGTCTGAGAAAGCCACAACAAGACTAAATACCTTAGAAAATTCAATCTCGAACACAGCTGGGTTGGAAAAAATATTAAAATAATCCTTAAATTGTAGAGTAATGCTTAAGCGTAACCTTGACGTGGAGCAAGGGCTAATTAAAGAGGCACTGGGTACAGTTGTTGGCTTTCAACAACATTCAGTTTGGCAATATTCGCTTTGACAAACATTCAGAACTGAAAAGGATAGGACGCTCAACTGCTCGATTCCTTCTCTTCAAAGACATGTATGTACGTAGAGAACAATTTTCTCTAACTCTTGCATATGCAGTCACCATTCATAAATCCCAAGGTCTTACCCTAGACAAAGCACTAATAGATATAGGAAACACAGTCTTTAAGGAAGGCATGAGCTACGTAGCACTATCACGCTGACATGCACTTGACGGTCTATTTCTAATCAACTTTTATGTAAGTAAACTGAACGCTGATATTCCTTGCAAAACAAAAGAAGCTAAAACTTCATCAATTACCACAAGCAAAGAAGAACCTATTAGGAAAGTAAATCAGGTACTTCTTCAAAGAAGGAACAGAAACCCCGAAAAAAAGGACTCATGGACAGAACTAGGTGGTCCATTCAAATTTTCATATGAAACTGATGTAAGTTGCTATGCAAATGTAGCAATGAATATTCTATTTCAATTGCCACCAATTGTTCACAATATTTACTTACACAGTACAGACCAATTGTGTTTGCAAATGTTAGTCCTTCATAGAAACATAACAAACAATCCTAACAACATGTACAGTGTTCACGGAATAAGACAAGAATTGAACTACTGTGCTGGAATGGTGAGATTCATTATAAACTCACAAGAAGATCCACAAGAATGTCTAATGTACTTACTAGAAGTACTGGAAAACACAAATATACCTATAAATGATATCTTCCACATTTCATACATGTGGAAATATACATGCACTCTTTGCAACATGTAGAAAGAGATACAGGTAGAAATCCCAAATGAGCGATTTGTGTATGTATCCATACCTAATTGTGAATCCATTCCATTTCAGCAACTTGTACAGAATGCAAACCATGGCAGATTATGTACTATGTGCAATTCAGATAATCGCTCCACTTTACTGATACAAACACATAGTAACTACATAATACTTATGCTTCTACGTTATAATGCAGATGGTACCAAAAACAACTGCAAGCTGACTGGATTCACACACGGTCAAGTGTCACTTGGAAAGAAAACCTTTACAACAATAGGTATAATCTACCACGCAGGAGCTACAACCAATGCAGGTCACTACACTGCATACATTAAAAAGAAATGTAGATGGTTCGAATGTAATGATAGCACCATTACTCTAAAGAAGAGATTGCCAGCTAATCTTACAAATACGTATTTAATCTTCTCAAAGCCAAAATTTAATAACTAATGTGTACTTTAACATTACCAAAAATTGAAGTAAAAGACTATAAACAGAATACGCCAACAAGTATCTAACTGCCCAAGAGTGTATAACAACCACACAGATAAATGAATACCACAGATCCGTAACAACAAATGCACAGTTAGAATATGCCAACAGGTATCTAACTGTTTTTTAAAAATCTGCAACAAGGCAACAGACATCATTAATCATAAAGAACAAGGAAACACTCAAAGAAAACAAAGAAATAGTTTGTAGCATAGCAAAGAAAGGTGTTTTTTTTTTTATCCGACAAGGATTTTTTTTCGCCCGGACCCAAGGATTTGAAAAACAAACACAGAAACTGAGGAAAAAGCACAGTACACTGGTTTGTAAAATAAATATGAGGGTAAAAAGAAAAAGCTAAAATGTCTATTGTACAATGTAATTAGTCTTCATAAAATACAAACACTAACATGCTCTTTTCTTTTATCACAGAAATGAAAAAGGATATTTCCACCAAGTACTAAAGTCATGTAAGAAATATATGGATTCTCAACAAAGTAAACAGTAAGTATAATTACACTCATGTCATACATATTTGAATCTACACGTCTAATCTATGGCAGTAATATGATGCAGTGGCTGTAGGCTGGGCATAGCGTCTTGGATGTATGACCTACCACCTACACCCTGCGGCCAAGCAACCAAGACTATAGGTCCTACCCACAACCATCGCAGCATATCAAAACCATGGTGCTTGTAATTTCGCTACTTATAAGTTTACTCTTGGGTGCATGGTCTGCAGCCATGCACCTACAACGCTAGGTCGTGCACACAACCGCCACACCACAGCACACCCATGTTCACTTATAACCTCACTGCTTACAACTTCAGTCTTGGGTGCATGGCCTTTGGCCATGCACCCAAGACTTTCGGTCCTGTCCAGAACCACCAAAGCATATTGCACCCATTGTGGCTTCTAACTTCACTACGTATAAAGTTGGGTTTGGGAGCATGGCCTTCGGCCATGCACCCAAAATGCTAGGCCCTCCCCACAACCACCTGAATGATGTTTGATACTACCGGTGTACCTATACCTGTAATATGCTGCAGTAGTGGTGGACACAGGCTGCAGTCTTGGGTGTAAGGCCATAGATTTTTCAACGTATGGGTATGCAGTATATGAAACCCATAGTGGCTTATAACTCAAGTGCTTATAATTTTCTTTTTGGGTGCATGGCCTTCGGTCATGCACCAAAGACTCTACGACCTGGCCACAACTACCACACCATATCACACCCATTGTGGCTTGTAACTACACTACGTATAAATGTGCCTTTGGCCATGCACCCATGAATGCAGGCCCTCCCCACAACCACCTGAGTAACGTTTGATACTACGGGTGTATCTCTAGCTGTGATATGCTGCAGTGGTTGTGGCCAGGGCCTAGAGTCTTAGGTGTATGTTGATTCATATTTCAATGTATGGGTGTGCAGTGGCTTATATCTCCAATGCTTATAACATCTTGCTTGGGTGCATGGCCTTATGCAAGAAACGGTTCTTGCATAATGGACTATTGCATACCGCTATAATACGCCAGAGGTTTATGACTCATAGAGCTGTGTTGTGTCAAAACTGCCATCATCACCTGGCCATCAGAGTGTGAGAAGAGATAGAACTCTTTAGTGTAGTCAGGGGTTGCTAGGACGGGACAGAGGAGATGACATCTTTCAACTCTTGGAAACAAGTGAGCATTTCATCAGTCCAGATAATGGTATTTTTCATGCATTGAGTCTCTTTAAGCGCCTGCAACAGTTGTCGAGTATATGATGAATAATCAAAGCTTGAGGCCCTACAGTAATTGCACAGCCCCAGCAATGTTTGCATGTTCATAACCATCACTGGCTGAGGTGTGCTGCATACCACTGCTGTGCGTGCTGGAGGCACTCTTTTACTATTACCTGAAATCAATTGGTCTAAAAACAACACTTCCTGTTGACAGTACTGCAAGTTTGCTCTATCCACCTTTTACCCTTTGTCAGCTAGCAACTTGAGTAAAGCAATCAAATCTTCTCTACATTGTTGCGCAGTAGTGCTAAACACTAGCAGATCATCTGTATACTTAATGATAGTACTCGGTACTTGGATGTTAATTTAATCCTCATGCAGAACCCTGTTAAAAAAATTGGAGGACTCACAGTACCCCTGTGGGAGCCTAGTATGTTGGAACCACCTTCCGGCAAATGTAAAGGCAGTGAGTTATTGAGAATCTGGATGCACCGCGACTGAGAAAAACACATTCCTGAGATCTATGACAGTGAAGTGTGTAGGCACAGTGGGTATGTTATACAATATCGAGGCAGGATTAGGGACCACCGAAAACTCTGCCTGTACTACATTGTTAAGAGGACTTAAATCCTGACTCATTCTCCAACTTGCCCCCTTTGATATTTCACAGGATAAATAGCTGTGTTGCATGGAGAATGTGATGTAACTATAATGCCCTGGTATAGGAGGGATATGATTGTGTCATGAATCCTCTCTTCAGCTGCTTTTGAAAGGGGGTACTTTTTAACTCTGGGTAACACTGCACTTGGCTTTGATTTGATGCGTATTGATGCAACACTCTGCAAAAGGCCTATATCATGAGGGTTACTTGTCCACAATGTGTCAGGTACCTGAAATAAGTCCTCTTGAGCAAATGAAGAAGCATTCCCTACTAATAGCATAGGACATAGGACGTGTCAATACTGTATAATTATTTCACAAGGGATGCACACTTCCAATATGATGTCCCATCATTGTCCTTCTTCTCAAAGAGATCTTCATCCGCTATGTCTCTCAGGGGCTGGGTTGGGTCAATACACAAAATCATGCGTCACTCTCCCCTATCAATTCCAGCTGCGATTAACTCAATTGTCTTCTTCAACACCTTCTATATCAAGCATGATAATAGTCCCTGCACAGAGTCCTTAGGGCTGGGCGGGTCTGAATAAAAACTCGGAGGTCACCCACCAGCACTTGTTGGCCATCTGTGGTACTACGCTGAGAACACTGTGATCCATATACAAAGAAATCTCGGGCCACTGGTATCCCACTGGTATCCCTCTTACCACTGCTTCATTTCCCAAGGCATGTATAATCAGCATGACCCGCACATAATGCATACCGGGGGTCGAACACACCACTCACATTTCAGTAAATGAGATAGTCATGTTGTGCTTTCTCTCGATATCCCTACCCAATAAATTGATGGGGTCTCAGTAGAAAACAACAATGGGGCCCGTATCATCCTGTCCCCTATTTTAATGGGTAGTTCTTTTGTAAAAGGAACCAATTGTACCACCCCAGAGAAGCCCTGTGTGTCCATTACCTTGCCCGACAAAGGGAATCCTCCGTCACTAATACACAATTTCGTGGCACTAGTATCCACCATAAGAATTAATGGTTTATTGCCTTGCTCCACGCCCACCAAGAATTCCTTTTCTGTGTTGGCTGTGACCGATAGAACTGGGCACGCTAAGGCTCTCTGTGGGCTGTCCTAATCTGGGTATGTGTTTGTTCCTGGAAAAACAAATGGGTTCCCTCCAATGACAGTGGCCCCTTGATAATGCATCACGGTGCCATTGGGTACTACATTACTGTTCTGCACTTGGGGGCCCTGCTGCTGCCCCGGGTGAACTGTGTAGGCTGGTGCACCACCACAGCCTAGTGTTTGCAGCTGTGGAACTGATGGTGGGGTAGCAGGCACGGCTGTGATCAGTGGCAGACCATATGGGACTGCTGGGTTTGATTGTACATAAGGATGGGGGTAGGGGGCCGGGCCTCACTAAGGGTATGGGTACACCTCCTGCTGGCTGTGGGCACACAACTACTTGTCTACTTCTGCATTCTCTTAAAAAGTGGCCCATCCAGCCACACCTCCAAAATTGTCCTGCTCCTCCTGCCCGTAGCACCAATCTTCTGGTCCTACCTTATCTTTTCCAGTTCCCTGAAAACCCTGCTCTTTCTCAATGAAACCCCCCTGGAAACCCTCAGTGGTACTGAGGCTGGTACCCACCATTCCAATCATAGTCGCCTCCCCAACCAGGCACCACTTGTACGTCTGCCTGGACCACCCTGGGCTCTATATACCCTTCTGTCTGCACTGCCGTTACTGCCTGTTCCAATGCAACTTTTGCTAATTTCTTTTGTACCAGTTTCACTTCTTCTATTTGTGCTTGCTGAACTGTTTCCTTCTCTTTTTCTTTTAACCGTTTGCAGTGATTTACAATAATAGACTTTATTTCCGCTCACCTCTTAGCTTCAGACCGAACTATCTTCTCAAGAATCTTCTGTACTTCCTTCGTGAGTCCCCTTTTCACTACAAAATAAAAGAATGGAATCGCCGGGTCCCAGTAATCTCCTGTTTGTGCCATGCACATGTCCTGTATTTGCAAAATGTATTGAATGGGATCTTTATCATTCCACATTGTCTGCTGCATTATCGACTGAAGATTGGTCGTATCTGGATACATACACCCCAGCGCTGCCAGCACTTGAGGCCTAATGTCATTGAAATGTGCCCCATCATAGCAATCATCCCCTAACTTTACTTCTGGATACCCTGCCTTGACCCAAATGTCATCTACCTGATCTTCTAAAATTGTAACAAACAAGCTCTTCAAGTCTCCTATGGCTAAGGTAGTACCGGCTGTCTGCTTTTCAAAGGCATATATCAATTTGCCTGCTCCAGCTGTGAGAGACAGCAGCGCCTTTATTAGATTATTTTTGTCCATGTGGGCCCGTAGTATTACTGGGCTGTCCCCAGTCTCCTTATGCAATAATGTGAACTGTGCCCCCACTGTCTTGGTCACTTTCTTCTTCCCCACCAGTGATCTTTTCGCAACTGCCATACGCCCATAAATATTTTTTAACCTAGGTCCCCACATATGATATGATATATGATATGATATGGCATTCATAATGCACATATCCACAAGTGTTTCAATACTCTCAGCCTGCAGTGAAATTGCAGGCGACTCTTCGTTGTCATCCATCTCATCCACTGTTTCCCACTCCTCATCCCCTGGGCATGTCCGGTCATAATCATCATTGGACCGTTCTGTCCCGAAATCCAAATTGTCCACCCGTCTTCTCCTTCTTTCCTCCCTCTCTTTCCTCTGTGCACATCCTCAATCGCAGTACTGTTTATTCTAAACAAAATGTCTCCCGCTCTCTCCTGTCCAACCTTAACCTTGTTAGCTCTTCCTATGCCTTCCCCTGCGCTTCTTTCAACCCCTTCTGTGATTTTCTATTTGTTTCTTCTTGTGCTATAGCTCTTGAAGCTGCAGTTGCTATAGAATTTGGAAGGTTCTGATTCTGGGCCGGTGTGGGAGGTGGGAGAGCACCAGTGGGCAACGGCACATACGTAGGATTGGTATATCCTAATGCTGCGCATGTGGGGCAATACCCTAATGGCAGAGACTGTACCGCATCTGAGGGAGGCACTGGGACAGTGGATACTGGAGTCCTCAGGATGATGGGCGTGGTAGTTGAGGAAACACAGGTAGAGTGCAGGTTGTTCACCATCTTGGGGGTGGGGGCAATAGGAACATCTTCCAAATCTTCCACCATTTTCCACAACCCTTACTTTTTTCTTCTATATCTGACTGCTAAAAATGTATACATATGGCTTAACATATCTTTATTATTTGTTCACTGTTGTGGCCATGACTTATACATCCCTCCTTTAGTCTCTGTTAGCCATTCTTTGTGACATTTGAGGATCTTCACTTGGTACAAGGGAATAGCTTTACACATAAACTCCAATGGGGTTGCCGGCTCCATTGCAGCCGCCCCTCTTTCACCCTTATACAATAGTTTGTCTAACCACACCCTAACGCAGCTGGGCTATAGTCACTAGTTTCCCTTCTTGCCCTTCAACTACCATCACCCACCCCTACCCTCACTCACAACCGCCTGCACTCCTCTCACACACATCCTCATGCCCACCTCAAATCTCCTCTCACACAATAAAATCCGGCCCACCCTCCGCCTCTCCTCATCACAGCAAAACAAACAATAAAATCATGATATTAAACTACTTTTCTGTTCCCACACCTCTCATATATCAGGTGGGGAGTTTCTAGGTCCACAAGGGGCCTTCTACTGAGTGGAGAGATCCGAGCCCCACTGAATATACACAGCCTCTATCCGTACCGTTCTTCTTAATTACTGAGTGATGCGTTCTTCCCTGGGGTCCTGTTACACCACAGTCCTCTGTATAATAACCAAACCAACCTATATACAATGTGACCTGGTCTTCCACACCTTCCACCCATTTCTCGCTCACTACACTCGCACCATTCCTCACACCTTCAAACACTCGAGCTACCATACCTTACCCTGCTTGGTTTTCTCTGCACTTACATCTACATGCTCTCCCAAAACCCTGTGTCACGTGGTCCCATCAATGGCCTGCACAATCTGGGGACAGCGCACAGCTCCAGAACCCAGAAAGGAATTTTGATAACACAGCCCCTGTAAACCTCTCCAAGGCGCTGCAGGTGGGTGCGGCCCCTTTGAATGTGCGGAAAGGAATCCTCTGTCCTCGGTGGGGGAGTCTGATATCATATCAAGATCAACAATTTTGTAGGGTAAACCTCCAACAACCAGACTGACAAATAACAACCCTCAAGGGAAAAAGGCTTTGTGTACCCTTTTGTGAAAATAGCACAATCTTTACTCATATACTAAAATGAAATGGTCTGAGGGTATTATAAGTCCACTGCCGCAGAGCTCTTTGTCTTCTTCAAAGCAAACAACACAATATAACCACAAAAATTGTCATCTGTGATGCACAAAATATACAGTGTTCATCCCCCACCCTCATTGGCTGTTGCCTATATACATGCTAATAATTACATATGAACCCCAGTTCATTGTCAATGTGTCACAGCGCTCTCCCCCTGGCACATATGGAAGAGGTGGATGATCCGCCATTTAGGTTCCACCACGTTTCCCGAGGAACGTGCAGTAATGTTCTAGTATTTCCCAAGATGGCCGTCATCCAACTGGTTATCCTTGGCTTCCACTGTCTGATTCGTGCGTTGCAATCCTTCAGACTTTAATGCTCTTATGGGTAAGACACTAGTGCTAGGTTTCCCCCCTGCCCCCTTGCGCACATTCTTCATCCAGTCTTCTCTCTCTCTCTGCCTCTCCTTTCTGCATATTTCTTGTCTTGCTCCTTCTGAATGCCCTGCAGTCTCTGGTCTCCTGTCCGCTGCTGTTTTCCTCACGGAAATCTGCTACTCATCTGTGTGTGCTCTCCTCATCCCTGTTGCCGTTCTATCTCTCCTTCAGATACTGCCCTCTGTGAAGGAGTCGTGGCTGCGTTCTTAGTGTTGTTTAATGCTACTAATCTACAGGGATCATCTACTCGCGAGTTCTCCGGAACTGGCGCTACAGCACTTCAGTTTTTATTTACCTTTAATGGCTTTTTCCCTGGAGTCAGCTGTACCGGAAGTGGGGCCTCTTGTCTGCCTGTTCATTAGTCAGACGTAGTGGCTTCACTTTGTGACAGACCATATCTCTTCCAAGAGAGAAAGATCTCTAATAAGAAGGATAAGAAGGTGATATGAGAAGGGTCCCCCTCACCATCCACCAAGGAAGATTCAGGTGAGGATCAAGGGAGAGATCCTGTTAATCCTGACACCACATCCTCTTTGTCTCCAACTTCTCCACACATGGGTTTCCATCTCTTCACCTTGGAATGCTATTAGGTGATTGGTTAAGTTACTAAAAGCACTGTCTTACCCTGAGGCCTAATAACGTGATTTGCACATGGCCATCAACATGAGATCAGTGGATAGCATCAAGGTCAATTTGGTCATCATGAATAAGGCAACTCTTTTCTCATCCCAGACACAAAGGCGTCCCCACCATGCCTCCCCATTGCAATCTTATAAGAGTTGGCATTACCCTTTGCTCTGCCTGGTACAAATCACAGCCCTTGTTGTCCTCTCTTCCCCCTTATCAGCCGCTCCTCCCGAGGAGAAGGCCTGGGTTTCTTGTAAGTTTCACTAGCCAGTCTAATTTGTGAAGGATTTAGGGGTTTTGCTCATGGGCATCTGGTAGATCAAATGGAATGGCTATTATCCTGGGAGGGGACACTCATGTCCAAAACCTCAACTTCCTTTTCGGCAGCTGAAGATCTCTGCACTGACTCCCATGGGTTTGTCCTTCACGACCGGCCGGATCCCTTCTCATGTTAGGCCGTTCACATTCCTTTCTTATTTTACAAAGATCTAACAGGATACATTTGGGTGCATTTGTATGTGCGCGTTCCCTACCTCCCTGGGGTGCGGGCGGGGGGATGAAATATTAGAGCACAAGGCCTTGTTGTTCTGTTTTCAACACGGCCTGCAAGGATTCAGGTGTACCTTCCTATATAGTGTCAATTCTATGTTTCGTGTCATTGAACAGGGATTTGTGCCATTTGTGATCTGCACATGCAGTGTATCTACCTATCACTCTATAAAGCTGTTATTACTTCACCTTAAATAAATGTACGTTTCTACAATGACCCCCCCCGAACTATTCATGTATACCCAAAGGACTCCCCCCTCCCCTGTACATGCTCATGTGCATTTCACACGTATTAGTAGATTTTCCGCAACCTAAATCGTTTGGGAGGGGCTGGGACCTGAATGTGCATCCTAACGCTCCTCTCTTTCTCTTTCTGGCTCTCCTACTGTTCTCCTTGTCACTCCAATACAATTGTGTTTTCTTAGCTGCCGTTCTTTACTTCCTGTGGGCTTTACTCATCCTTTTAACTGTGTTTTTTCCACCTTTCAAGCCGTGGATTCTGCTTTCTATGTTCCTCTTTTATTGAGTACCTCCACACGTTTTCAATCCTCTCTTCTACTCTTGCCTCCCCTTCTTTCTCCAGCATGTTCTACTCATTTACACCTCATTGCACCCTTCCTGCTTTCCATGTACCTTTAATTTTGCTGCTCGATTGCACTCACTTTGCATGAGCAGTCCTCTTCCTTGATGGTTTTCTTTTCTGCCCCCTGGTCTCTCTTTATTAGAACCTGCCTCTCTATTCCACCATATATTCTCTTTGCTGGTCTAAACCTGCCTCTTGCAGTATTTTTCAGCATTCCAGAAAATGTAGTTTGTTGCCCTCTTGGCAACACTGTGAAATGCACCAGCTCCTGGCAGGCACTTCCAGTAAGGTGGCGAAGCCATGGCGAGATATTCCTGTTCACTTGGATGAGGTATTTTCATGTGGCCAGAGTGAGTGTGCCAATGGTGGGGCTGCATGCCACATATCCTGAAATCAGTTCCGGTCCAGCTGCTTGGCGTGATGGTGAGCGCACCGCTACCAATTAAAGCAGCTTTGGCCATGAAAGCATATCTCCCCAAGGCCCATTTTTCTGGACCTGGTTTCTGGGGAAATGACAAGTGAAAATGCCAAAGCAATCAAGGTGAATTCATATTCTCTGATTACTGGACTGCTCTTTTGACCCACATATTACAAACAAGTAGGTGAAACAAATGGACACAAAATCTTTTGGAGCTTCGAGTGGCTTAATTTGCGTGTCCATCAACTACTTCAGCAAGGGAAGGCAGGATAAATATCCTCTGGGTACAGGCAGGTTTGAGAAATGAAAAATGAAACACAGGATGGAAATGTACTTTAGTTTGTAGGGATAGGCAGATTACCTATGGAGTCATTACCATTTAATTGACGAACATAAACACATATCGCGATTTGAACTTTATAAGGCACTTGAGATGCAAAAATCTATTAGGCCTTGTCTTTGACTGCCATGGGAAGTAGTTACCAAAGCCAATTGTCTGTGTGTTCCTTAAACTAGTTAATAGCATTTGTTCAGGTTGGCGTTAGCATGGGAAAGTATTGTGTGCAATCATTTGTGGTGCTCCTCGACTGCTTCTACTTTGTGATTAACTGGCATTTCCAGTGGGGGCATGGCTGATTGTTATCTGCTCAGACACAAAGGCCAAGCCAAGTGAAGAAAGAGTATGGTTTGTTTTTATTCCCAAAGTCTGCTGAGCACATGAACGGAAAGCATCCACCCAGTCCTCCTCCCAGTGTAACAGACAAAGAAAATATTGTTTGTGTGATTAATTTACTCTCTCTGTTGGTCCATCTGTCTGTAAATTGAATCCAAGTATGTATTCATTATTTACAAGAGCACTTGGGCTAAGGATTTGGCAGTCAATAATTGTGATCTATGCAGGAGGACAACATAAGCCATCATGGACAGACGATTCACCACCAGCAGGACAACATTTCACTCTTGTCCCAATGGCAGGTCCACTATGAAAATCATTGATGCGTCACAGACAAGTTGTGAATGACATTGGCTACATTATGCTTTTCTATGCATGGTATGAACTCTTTTGCTGGGCTCAGAGTCTACAAATATACAGTGTGCCATAGGGCAAAGGTGGATGCCAATAGTACCCTTTAAGTAATATTCCTGAATTCCTAATGTCTAGTTGATATGAAAGTGTAGATTCATGGCAGTTCTGAACATCCTGACAATTTAAATGTTGGTGGTGTGTCACGCTGTGTTGTTGGTGTACTCAAAACTTTAACTTGCAGGAAATGTTGGTGCTATGACCAGCGGAATCTGTTTGCTCTGGCGACTGGAGGTGGAGCAGCTGATCTAATTTAAACTCCGCTCCCGCGCGGAGTGTGCATGGTGTGTCGTGCAGTGTGTTTGGTGTGTTCACTGTGCACTGGAGACACGACACACCACCTGGAGATGGTCTCCTGTCAACCATGGGTGAAGATGAATAGGAGCAGGAGCTGGTCTGTAAGATCAGTATTGAAGCTTTGAGGAGCCCGCACGTCTGAACATTATCAGGTAATAAAATTGCGGTCAAAATGCCGTGGTTTGACCTGGTAAAAGTGTACCCCATTATACCATTTAAGGGGAGCGGGGTTTGCGGGGGTGTCCCCTCCCTTAAATAGTATAATGGGTCCAGGGGTTGTGGGGGTGTCCCCACATCCTTTACAGGATTTTGGCGGCAAAACCACAGCATTTTTGTCACGAAATTTTGTATTCACAGCCATTTTTGCCATAATTTTAAGATATGGAACCGTCTGAACGGAGTTGAGTTGAAACCTCGGCAGCGGCATTGGAGTAACTACTACAAGCACAGTGAGTTACGGCAAGTCTGCGCACCATTTTGGATTTTACTGACATTATTATTGAATTTATTTAATAATTAAATAATATAATTGGTAAAAAATACTTGATGACTTCCTCAATTAATTTGGATTTTATAGTTACTGGGACTGGTGTGGACTTTTAGCACAGCGCAATACGTGTCTGAGCTGACAGCTGAACAATAACAGGTGTCTGTTTTACTATTTTACTGCTGCTGTGGAGTACTTTTTAAACTTTTAGCCCTTATCCAAGTGAACAGTTACGTGCTCCCGATGGACTTTTATTTTGAGTAAGATTAACTGATACCTACTTGGAAGGAGCCCTCGTTGTGAATTAAAGGCACTCTATAGGCATAGAGTCCATGTATGAGCTACGCAGTAAAACCACGATGGATACAATGAGTAATACTGACCCCACTGGCTTAGGCGAGCCTGGTATGATCACTCTACAGGGGATATCTTTGTCTAGTCGGCCGCATATTTATTAGACTGGGCCATTGGACTCACCCAGTATGGAGAGTGGCGAAACAGTCACGGACGATAGAGGAATCTACAGTGCCCAAAGGGTCAAAGGGATTTGTCTACCCGACGATAATCAATGCTCTAATTGCTCGCCATATACAAGCTGGTGAACAAAGGTTTAAAAGGGTTAGACACCTTGCTCCTGCCAGTGCTGGACTAAGTGCTGGTCCTGTGAAGGAAGTGGAAACTGGCTTGTGAAGTGTGATATGTGTTGCCACTCTAATAGGAAGAGGGTGCACTGATAACACTGATAAGACTGCAAATAGTTGCACAATATCACTTTCGCCAATTATAGCATGGGGAGGGGTGACAGATTGCAATGTAGAAGTCCCAATTGGATTTGGTCAAGCTCAGAGGAATTCCTCGGGTATCACGAGAAAAGGTAAATTGGGACACATGGAAGTTACTGCAATCCCGGTACTGAACATTAGGAAAGCCATAGCAAAGCAAAAAAAGATGGAAGACTTTTTCTCCTGGTCGGGAAGGCCACCTATGCCTGGCACTAACAGCGAGATTAGGCACGAGGAGAGAAGGAGAGTTCCAAATGATGGTGATAGCAATCTACATAAGGGACCAAAGTATAATAGTAATGGACTTATTGTAAGCACGGAGTGCACCCAGATGTAATATTACAGATGGGGAAGGTCAGGTAGATTTGAATTCCCCAGTGGAGGAAGACTTTATGTTGTCTTACATGACGGAACATCATATCAGCTCCTTAGGTGGGGGATTGGAAGAAGGGGAAGTGTCCCATCATGAGGTTAGTCCCTTGCCACAGGGGCTGGATTACACTTTGAGGGATCTAGATGAACATGTGAAGATAACCACTCTTGAAATCTCAGCCTTAAACATGCTTCTAAGCTCCTTTGCGTCTTTGTATAACAACATAAAACGTGAACTTACAACCCATAACATGCAGCTAAGTGAGCTGAAGTTGGGTATGGAGGAGGTGAGGGGTCAACAGAAATAATTGTTGGAACAAACACACAGCTCTGAAATCACTGAAGAAATAATTCCACACATTTTGACAGAGGTTGACCTACCGCCCCCTCACTATGTATTCCCCCAGCTTGCTTCCTCCTACTATTTCTGAGTCAGGGTTAAGAGCCCAGGGCAATCACTTTATTACAGATAAGCAAATATCGGTCCTAGGGGAGGTCATTGCCCAACCTCCAAGAAAGAGGAAAAAAAAAGGTGAGGAACTCTGGCTCTAGAAAACTCCTCAGGAACATACTGTCACCCCAAGTCTTACAGTCTCTGGGAGAGGCTGACTCTTTCACCCAAAAGAGTGGGGGGGGGCGTGGGGATTGTCATGAATCAGAACAAAGGAGTGGGTGTGGGATGATCCGTTTTAGTGGGCGAAGGGTCCAAAGGGTAAAGGAATTGATGTGTGTATTCCAACGGGTGACAATGAGGAAGGAGAGGGGGCCAGCCTAATTAAGCCAGAGCAGGTATTCTAAGATCTGTTGCAGTCTTTGAGGGTGGTGCGGGCTCAGTCCTTTGACTCTTATGCTATCCTGGGCGGCCCCAAAAAGGCCTACAAGTGTTTCAACCATATACTTTGCTGATAGGGCCCCTAGAGGTCCCAAGTTGGTCACCATGAATGGGGGTGATTATGTAAATTCATCCGGGGTGCAGGGGATTAAAAATGTTTACAGGTCAACAGCTGAGGGGGTGCCTGACTTAAGGAGGCCTTATCCTAAGCAAGATAATTGTAAGTGTATGGGGTGCCCAGTTGCGACAAACGCAATCAGCTCCTAAGGGGGGACCCAAAGAGAGCAACACACTTTAATGTGCGGACACATGCAGAACGAGTAAGCTTTGATGAACGGACATGTTTGGTGCTGGAGTGTCAATTTGCTATAGTAGATGAAGTTCCATTAAATCGAGGGAATGTACTGAAGTTATTTGCATGAAATCCTGCAACTTTGCCTGATCAGCTCAAGGGATATTGAGAGTTTCATTCCCTGACAAAAGGCATACAGTAGTTGAACAATTAGTACTAAAATTAATTTTGGTAATCAACTTGGTAATGGAAGTGGACGTAGTACAGAATTGGGGTTATGATATGTACCCCTTGGAAGAACGAAAGGAACCGGAGCGGGAGGTGGATACTACTACTTCTGCGAGAGAGTACCAACTGGGCCTTTTACGGACCTTACAGATTACATGCAATATGGCAGATGATTACAGGTACATGTCAGCTCTGGCGGGTAATGGTATGCAGGAGAATAGGGTTAGCGAGAACGTGTGGTGTCCGCAATTTTTGGGGCTTTTCTAGTGTGACAAAGATTTTAAATGGCAGTAATTATTGGTTGTCATTGGACGTCCTGCTGCTTCAAGAGGTTTTGCTAACCCAACATGTCTGAATAGACATTGACGCAATATTCCAGCAGCTAGCAAGGAGCGGGGAGGAGGGCAGATACTCAGGCAGCTTAATTATAGCCTTGAAAAACACCTTATTCATAGAATCCAAGGCTGTCTCAGAAGATCATTTCGGCATCGTAGCGATCAAAGTAAGACTCAAAAACAATTTGGCGGATGAGTAATCCCACAAGTGTTAATCAACCTTTCTATTTGCACAAACTGACTGTGAATAGGCTGGGGCGCGTGTCCTGTAGGGGGGTGATCTAAATGCACCCTGTGTGGAAGAGGGGTGTATGAATGGATCGAAGCAAAGAGAGGAGGAGGGGGCTAAATTGTGGAGATCTTTTTTCAACAATTGGGACCTACCCTTGGTAAATGGTAATGTGAAAGGTGATATTCCCCCTAAAGATACCTGGATAAATGCTGTTACCTCCTCTTGTATCAATGACATCATGTTATCAAAGTTTTTAATGAAGGCATGTTTAGAACTTCAAATTCCTGCAACAATCCTGAGTGACCAGAATCCTTTAACCATAACCTTGAATTTTAAATTTAAACCGAACATGCAGTTGAAGTTCTCAAATCTAGTCCTTGCTCCTTGGGTGTAATGGACTAGGGAGGAATATTCCAAAAGGGCAAAAGTGTGCAGAATACTTTGACCAGCTCTTGAGCTCAACTACCTTACTTAAGAAATTAGATATGTGTAACAATTAGGTACTCACGAATGTCCGGAAACAGCAGAGGTGTAGAATTGGCTCTGAAATAAATAGGTAATTCCCCCAAAGTGTTCAGAGGCCAGAAAACTGGACTCAGTGCACCCCGGGGGCAGCACCCTTGGGAAACCCTCGTGGGGAAGAAAACCCAATTCTGTCTCGTAGAGGATGGTGTCTCCAAAGTAGTTGTGGAAGAATGGTAAGTACTGCAGGCTGAGGAAGGAACGGTTCCAGGAATCTGCTCGGTGAGAAGGAGTCGAGCAGCGACGTGGGTGGAAGCCCGAGTACAGCAGGCTGAGGAAGGAACGGTTCAGGAATCTGCTCGGAGAGGAGGAATCGAGCAGCAACGAGGAAAGAAGTCCGGTCGTGCTCAATGATGTAGATTAAGAGTAAGGGTAAGGAAAGAAACGAGGTAAGAAGTAGCGTAGAAAAGAAACCGCACACGAGTGCACGGGGCAGGAAAGCAAGATGAGTAATAGGGAAATAAGGACGGTAAGGAAAAGGTAGAATAAGTCGAGGCGGAACTCAAATAGAGTGCGCAGGGCGCAGAATTGAGGAGAAGAGGCTTAGAGAAGTCTAAACAGTTGTACAGCAGAATGCTAGAAAAGGCACCAGCGCAAAACAGCGAGGTGAAGCGAACAGAAGCGACGCGTCTTGCCCAACCGTAGAGAGGAAGATATAGAATGGGCAGACGCGGTCGCCATGTTGAAAAAAACTAGAACGGTAATCGTCTTGTGGCAATAGTGCTGATAAGCCGCCATCTTGAGTTCCATTACTGGTATCTTGAATGACTCATTCTCCATTTCTGCCAAGCGTGTCGAGCTGAATTACTGACAGTATGCCGTCCGCGTGGGGTGATTGGTCCAGGTTTCCAGGGGTGAGAGCGATGGAATTTGTTTACCAGTCTTGAGGCATGAACTGATGAAGCGTTTTCCCAAGTCCTGTCTGATGGATTGTAGCCTTTCCAATCGATTAGGTATTGCAATTTACCGTGATAGTATCTGGAGTCGAATATTGCTGCTACTTCGTACTCAGGACCCTCTTGAGTATCCACTGGAGGGGGAGTATGATTGAAGCCCCTGTTGAACCTATCCGGTATCTGTGTCTTGAGTTGAGAGAATTGAAAAACATTATGAATCCGGTGCCAGGATGAAGGGAGACGGATTTTATATGCTACTTTCCCGATGGCCTCAATAATGGGAAATGGTCCAAAATACTTGGGGGATAGTTTCGATGGTACCAAATGTTTGGGAAGGTATTTAGAGGAGAGCCATACTAAATCCTTAGTTTTGTAGGTTGGTTCCTGTGAGCGTATCTTGTCAGCTTGTTGTTTTACCCGGTCTCTGGTTTCAGAAAGGGTAGCAATGGCTGTAGCATGTCCTTTCTGGATGTCGGAGACTAATTCATCTACCGCTGGGATTTTGGTGGATCGAGGAGTTACGGTAGGGAAACTGGATGGATGGAATCCATATGTGCATAAAAAAGGTGTCATTTTGATGGCTGTGTGAAAGGAATTATTATATGGGAATTCAGCATATGGTAGAAGAAGGCTCCAGTTGTCTTGAGCAGCTGACACAAAACAACGCAGATACTGTTCTAAGGATTGATTTAATCTCTCCGTTTGCCCATTGGATTGTGGGTGATATCCAGAGGTGAGGTTTCTTTGTATACCTAAGGTTTTGCATAGTATTTTCCAGAAGGAGGAAACATATTGTGAACCTCTGTCAGATATGATGTATTTTGGAAGTCCATGGAGACGGAAGATAGTTTGTAAAAAACAGGATGCCATCTGAGCTGCAGAAGGTAATCGGTTCATGGGAATGAAATGTGCCAATTTGGTCAAAGTATCTATAATCACCATGATGGTTGTATTGTTTGAAGAAGGTGGTAAATCTACAATAAAATCTGTAGATATGCACTCCCATGGTTGAGTGGGAAGCTTAGATTGTACCAACCGCCCTGTAGTCAGATGTCTAGGAACCTTAGATTGTTGGCAGATGGAGCAAGAGGAAACATAATCCTTGACGTCTTGTGTTACTCCAGGCCACCAAAAGTGTCTATTGATGAGTTCCAGGGTGGTTTTGATTCCTCTATGTCCTGCGACTTTATGGTCATGACACATATGTAATACTCTCTTTCTTGGTATGTATAGTTGGTTAGCTCGAAAGTAAAGTCTGTCTTCCATTCTCAGTTCATGATCACTGATTTCTTTCTGATTTAGCTCTTGGCATTGTTTTTGTATAGTTTGAAAATAAGAGGATACATAGTATAGAAAAGTGGCGTGTGACCACATCTTTTCCGGGAGGATTGATAAAGTATTGTGTGAACTTCTGGAAAGAGCATCAGCGATTTGATTATTGGTTCCCGGTATGTAAGTAAGGACGAAGTCATAGGATGAAAAGAAATATGCCCACCGAGCTTGTCGACTGTTTTGGCACTCCATGTTTTGTAACACTCTCAGGTTCCTATGATCTGTACGAATTTGAACAGGATGTTGAGCCCCTAAAAGGAGGTGTCTCCATTCCTGGCAACTCCTTTTTATAGCTAAGAGTTCTTTTTCAAGTACGGTATAATTGCGTTCTGATTCTGTCAGGGATTTTGACATGTAGACAATCGGATGTTCGATCCCTTCTTTCGAAACTTGCTTGAGTACTCCTCCTATGGCTGAATCCGAAGCATCGGTTTCCAATATAAAGGGTTTTGTCTGATCTGGTAACCGTAGAATCGGTGCTGTAGAGAAGGCTATTTTGAGACTTTCAAAGGCTTTCTGAGCGGTTGAATTCCACTCAAAAGATTTTCCTTTTTGAAGAAGAAGAGTGAAGGGTTTGATGATTCTAGAAAAATTTGGAATAAACTTTCGATAGAAGTTAGTGAATCCTAAGAACCGCTGTACCTACTTTACGTTCTGAGGAGGTTTCCATTTGTAGATAGCTTCTACCTTCCTTGGATCCATGGCAGCTCCTTCTGCAGATAAAATGAAACCCAAATAGGGGACACTGGGTAGATGGAATGAACATTTTTCAATTTTGGAAAACAATCGATTTTGATGAAGCCGTTCTAGAACTTCAGATGATATGTTCTTGTAGATTGTTAGAAAAAATGAGGATGTCATCCAAGTATACGATTAGGGTATGAAGGAGTAAGTCCGCAAATATGTGATCTACAAAACGTTGAAAGACTGAAGGGACATTTGCTAGCCCAAAAGGCATCACCCGATACTCGTAATGTCCGAAAGGCGTGCGGAAAGCTGTTTTCCATTCATCTCCTCTTTTAATTCTGATCAGATGATATGCCCCTCTAAGGTCGAGTTTTGTAAAGATAGTTGCGCCTCGGACAGCTTCCAGAATATCCTGGATAAGGGGCAGTGGGTATCGGTCTTTGTATGTAACTTTGTTTAGGCCTTTATAATCGATGCAAGGATGGAGCTCTTTACAATCTTTTTTGGGGATAAAGAAAAGTGAAGCACCTGCAGAACTTTTAGACTCTGTGATGAGACCATGACGCAAGTTGGTTTGTAGGTATTCCTTTAAGGCAACCTTCTCGGGAATAGAAAGAGTGTACATGCGACCAAAGGGTACTTGCGCATCTGGTAGTAATTTGATAGAACAATCGTCCTTTTTGTGTGGTGGTAATTCCTTGTATTCATCATTTGAGAAAACAGAGCTGTACTTGTGGTAACATTCCGGCAGTAGATTCAGGTTGGATATGATAGACAATACTGGGTTTTTGTCCGGGGATGTAGTTGTAGTATACAAGCTCACCACTCCTTTGGGTAGGCAAGAATGCAAGAAGTGTTCGGAACCCAAAAACAATGTTCCTGCAGTCCAATTGATGAATGGGTTATGTTTAACAAGCCATGGGAGACCTAGTATAAGTGGATAATGGGTGGCCTTTATCAAATCGAATGATAACTCTTCTTCATGTGTAGAAATCTTCATGGTGAGAAAAGTTGTGTTTTCTTTAATGGGTCCTGATGATAAAGGGTTTCCATCTACTCCTTCCACTGACAGACTCAGGATTTTAGTCACCCGGGGTATGTTGTTTCTAAATGCCCATTCGGAATCCATAAACAATCCCGCTGCACCACAATCTTCTAAGGTGGGTATTTGTTGGATGTGCTTCTCTAGGAATTGTAGAGACACATTGATTACCACCATCTTGGTGCTGAGTTGAGGTTGTTTCCTGGGAACTTTGTATCAAAGACCCACTCATGGTTCCCTTCATGGGTGGGAGTTGTCGTTTCCCTGACGTCTAGGAGTAGTCAGGTGGCAGTCTTTTAGAACATGTTTATCGGAACCACAATACATGCATAATCCTAATGTTCTTCTTCTTTGTCTTTCTTCTGGTGTTAACGGTCCACGAGCTATACCTAATTGCATAGGTTCCCTGGATTCTTACTGGTCCTAGGAATATCCGACTTGTAAGGTACTAGCGGTGGACGTGATTTCCCCTTCTTTCTTTCTAGATTTCTTTCTTTCTTGTATGCGGTAATGCAACTGGAGTACTAATGTAACCATTTCCGCAAAATTATGAGGTCTAGGAACTCTAGAGACTTCATCTTTAAGTTCTTCACATAGATTCTGGCGGAATATGGTCAGGAGGGCATTATCAGCCCATCCCGTCTCATTGGCTAATTGTTTAAACTGTGTGATGAAAGTTAGGATATCAGTTAGGATATCAGTGTTCCCTTGCTTCAGATCCAATAGATTTTCTTGTGCTGACACCACTAATTCTTTTCTCCCAAACATGGCTTGCAGACTGTTGGTAAATCCTGCGTAGGAATCCATTAGCTGATTGTTGGTGGTGACTAGTGGTGTAGCCCAGGCCAGGGCGCTGCCGGCGAGATTAGATATCAAAAAACTTACTTTTGCTCTATCGTTTGGAAAAAACGAGGCTTTCAAAGTGATTTGCACCAAACAAGAGTCCAAGAATTCTTTTTGTTTTTTAGGGTTGCCATCGTATTTTTCAATGGGTAATGATCCTGGGGGGATCTCTGACCTGTTTGCAACCATTTGTCTCAATGTAGCATTTTCGTGTTTTAACGTCTGTACTTCAGTATTGAGACTCTGCATGGCTGCCATTACTTGTTGCATCTGCTGTTCCATTTTTTGTTTCCTTTTTGGGCGTCGCTTTCTGTAACAATTAGGTACTCACGAATGTCCAGAAACAGCAGAGGTGTAGAATTGGCTCTGAAGTAAATAGGTAATTCCCCCAAAGTGTTCAGAGGCCAGAAAACTGGACTCAGTGCACCCCGGGGGCAGCACCCTTGGGAAACCCTCATGGGGAAGAAAACCTAATTCTGTCTCATAGAGGATGGTTTCTCCAAAGTAGTTGTGGAAGAATGGTAAGTACTGCATGCTGAGGAAGGAACGGTTCCAGGAATCCGCTCGGTGAGAAGGAGTCGAGCAGTGACGTGGGTGGAAGCCCGAGTACAGCAGGCTGAGGAAGGAACGGTTCAGGAATCCGCTCGGAGAGGAGGAGTCGAGCAGCAACGAGGAAAGAAGCCCGGTCGTGCTCAATGATGTAGATTAAGAGTAAGGGTAAGGAAAGAAACGAGGTAAGAAGTAGCGTAGAAAAGAAACCGCACACGAGTGCACAGGGCAGGAAAGCAAGATGAGTAATAGGGAAATAAGGAAGGTAAGGAAAAGGTAGAATAAGTCGAGGCGGAACTCAAACAGAGTGCGCAGGGCGCAGAATTGAGGAGAAGAGGCTTAAAGAAGTCTAAACAGTTGTACAGCAGAATGCTAGAAAAGGCACCAGCGCAAAACAGCGAGGTGAAGCGAACAGAAGCGATGCGTCTTGCCCAACCATAGAGAGGAAGATATAGAATGGCAGACGCGGTCGCCATGTTGGAAAAAACTAGAACGGTAATCGTCTTGTGGCAATAGCGCTGATAAGCCGCCATCTTGAGTTCCATTGCTGGTATCTTGAATGAATCATTCTCCATTTCTGCCAAGCGTGTCGAGCTGAATTCCTGACAACATGCTAAAGGTGGGGACCTTTTGCCATTTATTGGACAGGTTTGTAGTATCCTCCAACCAACACAATAAAGTGAGTTGGGCCGGTACACATCCATTTGATTATTTGGTCCGAGAAAAGAAAGGCATTATGCATAAAGAAGTCTGCAGGTTACATAGAGATTGTTCAGATATGGCAGTGCTATGCGAACAGATGAGAAAATTGAAACAAACCTTTAAAAATGTGCTTAAATCCTATCCATACCATCAAGCACATCTTGAAGGTGGAAGAATGCTATCCATTGTCATCAGTAAATACTACCAGAATTTCTGGGCAGGGCAGCAATTAACACCCTGGTTCACCCCCAGGAGAACAAACAGGATAACCCCATCTCGGAGGAGGTTTGGGGTAAACTTTTCGAACATCTTTACCGATGTCCTGTGGTTCTGATGTTAGTGGTGTGTATTAATTGTCCGTGGGTTTTGAAGTTGAATGTAGAAAGGATTGAAGAGATTATTAGAAGGTCCTCTAACTCAAGGGCAGCAGTGCCCCATGGGCTATCTAATGTCATAAAATGATCACGTCTCCTGTGACGCTGGTGTGTGCCCCCCAACCTTCCCTGGTCCACCGGGATGCTGGTATGTGCCCCCCACCTCTCCCTGATCCCCTGTGATGCTGGTGTGTGCCCCCCCTCACTCCCTGGTCCCCTGTGATGCTGGTGTGTGCCACCCATCACTCCCTGGCCCCCTGTGATGTTGGTGTGTGCCCCTATCCCTCCTTGGTACCCCGTGATGCTGGTGGGTGCCCCCAATCCCTCCCTTGTCCCATGTGATGCTGGTGGGTGCCCCCCACCCCTCCCGGGTCCACCATGATGTGGGTGTGTGCCCCTCACCCCTGCCTGGTACCCCGTGATGCTGGCATGTGCCCCCCACATCTCCCTGATCTCCTGTGATGCTGGTGTGTGTCCCCACCCCTCCCTGGACCCCCGTGATGCTGGTGTGTACTCCCCATCCCTCCCTGGTCCCCCGGGATGCTGGTGTGTGCCCCCACTCCTCCATGGTCTCCAGTAATGCTGGTGTGTGCTCCCCAACCCTCCCTGGTCCCACGGGATGCTGGTGTGTGCCCCACCCCTCCATGGTCCCCTGTAATGCTGGTGTGAGCCCCCCACTCACCCCTGGTCCCCTGTGATGCTGGTGTGCGCCCCCACCACTCCCTGGTCCCCGGTGATGCTGGTGTGTGCTCCACCCCTCCCAGGTCCACCGTGATGCTGGTGTGTGTCCCCTACACCTCCCTGGTCCCCACGATGCTGTTGTTTGCCCCAATCCCACCCTGGTCCCTGTGATGCTGGTGTGTGCCCCCACCGCTCCCTGGTCCCCTGTGATGCTGGTGTGTGTGCCCCACACCCCTCCCTGGTCTCCTGTGATGCTGGCTTGTGCCCCCCACACCTGCCTGGTCTTCCGTAATGTTGGTGTGTGCCTGCCAGCCCTCCGTGGTCCCCCGTGATGCTGGTGTGTGCCCCCTAACCCTCCTTGGTCTCCCGTAATGCTGGCGTGTGTCCCCACCCCTCCGTAGTCCCCTGTGATGCTGCTGTATGCCACACATCCCTCCATGGTCCCCCGTGATGCTGGTGTGTGCCCCCCCTGCCTCCTCTGGCCCCTTGATGTCCCCTGCTTGACTTCCCTGATTTCCTTTCCGCCTAACCATTTGTATGCTGCTGCCGCCCTGCAACATGAGGTTATGCACCATGTATCTGCCGCCAAACAGACTTTTGCATTTGTATGCTGCTGCCACCCTGCAACATGGAGTTAGGCACCATGTATCTGCCACCTAATTGACTTTCGCATTTGTATGTTGCTGCTGCCCTGCAACATGGGGTTAGGCAGCATGTATCTGCCACCTAATTGACTTTCGCATTTGTATGTTGCTGCCGCCCTGCAACATGGAGTTAGGCACCATGTATCTGCCACCTAATTGACTTTCGCATTTGTATGTTGCTGCCGCCCTGCAACATGGGGTTAGGCAGCATGTATCTGCCACCTAATTGACTTTCGCATTTGTATGCTGCTGCCGCCCTGCAACATGGGGTTAGGCACCATGTATCTGCGCATCTGAATTCTTTTCTGCACTTTGCATGTGATGTATTACTTCTGTACGTTCCTCTTTGATGTAATCACCTCTTGTGCTTCCTTTCTGTAACCTGAATCACTGCAACCAATCTTAAGTATAAGCACCTAGATACTTGTGGGTTTTGTGCGATATATAAATAAATAAATGCATAAATACATAAATAATTAACATAAAATCCTAGAGTATGGGCAATTGTCCTGTTTATTCTATTCTCCTCTGTGTTCTCTAAAGGAGCAACCCCAAATTCGTGGAAATGTTCAGCCATTGTTCCCATATTTAAGAAACAAAACAGGAACAACCCACTTAATTATTGTCCTATATCACTTCTAGACTGTAAAAGTACAATTTTTGCAAGTTTGGTCTTGCAGGACCTGGAGGACTGGGCCACATCTGCAGGATGCCTCACACAATTCCAGGATTTGGAAAGGGTCTTTCTACCAGCCTGGATGGTATTGTGCTATCTTGTATACAAGAACAGACATGGGCAGAGGCTTCTTGGCAGAACTTCTTTGATAGCTATTGATATGTCAATGGCTTTCGATTCAGTCAACTGTTCACGTCTATGTGGCAAATTACACGTCTGGGGCATTCCACAGCCCCTTTTATCAATATTTATTCACTTGCATAGGGGGTCGGTCTCGCAGGTCAGATTGAATAGGCAGTGGACCCTGTCTCAAGAATGTTGTGTGCATTTTGCCAACATTAAGCTCTACTTTAGCCTTTACATTGATTGCTATATTCAAAATTTTCTTCACACCATATCCAGCTTGCACGGGGCTATTATGGTGACGTCATGGCATGCAACAACGTGGTGACGTCACCATAATGCACCGCTACATATGGCGGCCATTTTAGTTCCTTTACATGAACGGGAACGCAAAGAAGGTGCAGGCTTTCATCTTCACCAACCTACTATCCATTTTGGGTAGCAACATGTTACTTGTGTACCTAGATCCTGCTTTTCTTCTATAGGCTCTGGCCTATTTCAACAGAATTCCCCTTGATTAAAAAACATATCCTTTTTCCATATACCCGTATTTCTAGATCACTGCACTGTACCAAGCAGGCACCCTCGAGGGATCCATTTCCTTGGTGATTCCCCCTACATCCATTTTCAGTGGCTACCATAATGCATTGGGCATTCTGCCCTATTTCATATGGTAAGGACTACCTACTTTTAACATATCTCTTAACTTTTCTTAGTCTCAATCCACTTATACTATGTTCTTCTAACCTCATGTATAGGACCTTCATTGGACCTTGATTAAGCATAATCATCCATAAAGAACTACCTCAAACCACTATGTTTGATGACAGCCTTTATCTGGGTAAGACCATGGGTTAGCCCTTGTAGATTATATGTACTCTAGTTTCCACTCTACCCAGCAACTACATTGAGAAAGCCAGCCATATACAAGTACTCTTACTCTGAACAGGATGAGATGACTTGAATAGAATTATATAGACGCATTTAGATCTATACCCGATGGGTTATAGCCCACGCTCTCTAAATTGAGAGAATTATTTATTCATAGTTGGACATACTCTAGTTACGTAAGTCTGGAAAGCCAGAAAGTAGACAACACCATAAACTATGTGAATAAAAATGTTAAGTGATATAGGATGCCCGGGACAACATGTTTGTTTTTGTTTTTTCCGATATTTGCTTACACCATGTTAAAGTACCTGTTACAATTGTATAGGCAGCCACAATGGAGATTTTTAGTTTTGACTTTGAGAATATATCCACAATTTGATCATGAGTGTATACCTCAGAAGAGGTCTGTTAATCACTGAATGACATAATACAAGCACAGTTGATGCAGAAAGAAATATAAGATTGTGTAAAACCTGTATGATGGCTACCAGTCAGTTTGAAACTATGAGTACTTTTGAAATTACTTACAGAACTAGTAACTTTATGTCTGACAGAACTAGTAACTTTATGTTTTCTGGAATTCTTCCTTAGATTTGATTGAAATATTGAATATGCCCCTGAAAAAGAGATGTTTTTTTCTCGAAACGCGTTGGGCCAATTTTAAAAAATAAAACTACATATGAAGAAGTTAAATAAAGTTGTCTTGATGTTTAACATTAAGATATCGCAAATGTAAGAGGGCGCTAGAGGGCCGACCAAGATGGCCGCTCCCTTGTGTGCTCCCAGCTGCCTCCCGCATGAATCCTGTTTAATCGTGGAAATCCTGTGGCAAAACTACTAAATCTGCAAGAATAATATATCCTAGCTCGGCATCTCATCCCTGTCGAAAATTCGGAGAGAATCAGACTTGCCTTCCGCGAGAAACTCGCCGCGTAGTGTGGCCTGCACTGCCGCGACCTGTGTGGGGCCTAGGAGTCCCGCCCGCCTGCCCAAAATCCTTCGCAGACGGATGAGAGAGATCCGCGGAACCTGCTGCGCCCACCTCCAGCGGAAAGCGGCACGAGGAGAATCGCTCGGAGTTGGGGCGCCAACAGCCAGCACTGAGACAGCGGCCGAGCGGAACACCTGCGGGCAGGCAGCGGGAGGTGCGAGGAGACCCACAGAAGCACCAAAATAGGCGAGTTGGCCGCGACGTCCCCGCCATTTTGACCCACAGCGTCTCCCCGCACGCCTTGGTCTCAGCCCCTCGCACGGCATCAAGCAGCCAAAGCTGAGCGCCTCCCCTTGTCCAGACGCTCCGACACCGTAGCCAAGTACAAGATGGGGAAACCGGACAAGTCCCAGAAAAGACTCAACTTTGATGCAGGCCCAGCGCTCAAAACACCCAGACCGGAACGCCGCTCTGAATCCCCGAACAACCAGTCGGAGGCTCTCGTCCAAGGTAGACCTGTTACAACACCGGCTCGACAAACACAGCGACAGGCTTGACTCCGTCGAACAGAGAGTGTCAGATCTGGATGACGGCACATCAGCACTCACCTCGGGTCTCCACGCTCGAGGGGCGAATGAAAACTGTACTCGCCAAAAACAAGGACTTGGAAGGCCGCTCCAGATGAAATAATATCAGGATAGTCGGAATCAGAGAAAGACAACTACCAGTCAGAATGCAAGAACACGTCGAAAAATTATGCACAGAGCTTTTTGGTCCCACAGTCCTATCGCAAATGTTCGTAGTGGAAAGAGCCCACAGAATCCCTTCAACAAGACCAGCGCCGGGAGCCCCTGCCCGTCCGATCATTGCCAAGCTTCTAAGCTACAAGGACAGGGACTCCATCCTTAGAATGGCAGGGGAAAAGGGCAAACTACACTTTGACGGGGATGACATCCAGTTTTATCCAGACTTTTCGCCGTCTGTCCAAGCCCAAAGGAGAGCGTTCACCCAGGTGAAACACAGATTACGTGCCATCCAGATTACATACTCGATGCTCTTCCCGGCGAGGCTCCGCATTCAACTGGAGGGAAATACCCACTTCTTCAACTCCCCAGAAGATGCCTCACTATACCTCGACAGGCAGGGATGCAAATCCGCAAAGTCAAATAGAGAAAGAGCAGAGAGAGTTCTGCCATGACAAACACCTGCGCTACTGACCCAAAGCAAGCAGGAATCAAGCCACCAGGACAACCTTTGCAAACGGGAGGCTGGGGACAATGCCTCAGAAGGCCACCCGCGCCCCGTGCACAGCACGCATTATGTTCCAGTTGGGGGGGTTCCAAACGGACGAATTGGGGGTTGTCCGTGTAAGGAAATTTGTTTGACTGTTGTTGTTGTTCGAAACACGCTCAGAGCGCCACCATCTAACCGCGGGCCTCACCCTGAGCCCCGCTGCCGCCCCTCTCGAGCCCTCCCACCCGACGCCGCTCCCATGTGTCCGCACTCCGACTCCGGTGTCATATAAATCATCACTGGTACAATCAAAGTAGCAACCTGGAACATTAGAGGGGGCAACATCCCGGCTAAGGCACGCAAGATCCTGCAATTACTCAGACGCCACAAGGTCGGGGTGGCTATGATTCAGGAAACCCACCTCTTGCCGCAAAATGAGCACCTGTGGGCCCGCGGCTGGGGTTGCCATCGCTACTTTTCTTCATACTCATCCTATGCCAGAGGAGTCGCTATTCTTCTCCACTCTTCACTGGGGTTTCGCCTAATCCAAACAGAATGAAACAACGAAGGAAGGGCGCTTATGGTTCGGGGCATGGTGGAGGACGAGGAGGTGGTGTTCGTCAACTCCTATGCTGTCCCGCCTCTCGCAAGTGCAGAACGCTACCATAATCTGGGGTGGAGACCTGAACACCCATCTCGACCCACAGAAAGATAAATAAAAGTTAACAATAGCTCACGCGTCCAAAGCCAGCCTACAAGTGCAGGAGATCTGTAAAGCGTTTGACCTGTCGGACATTTGGAGGACCCAGAATTGGGAAGCCAGTGACTACACATATCACTCAAGTGTTCATAATACGAACACTCGCATTGACTATCTGTTAGTCTCCGCTCACAGTAGCTGGCAATGGGGCGCATGTCAAATACTCCCCAAAACCTTCTCGGACCATGCCACAGTAACACTCGAATGCCACCGGCCGACCACCAGGCCACGACCTCCACAGTGGTGCTTCATACCCAGATCCCTCGCTGATCCGACATTCGCCACTGAGCTAAGCGAGGAAACCAACTCCTTTCTTGACATTAACCAAGGCACCGTCAACTCTGCCGGAGTGCTATGGGAATCTTTCAAATGCTACGTTAGAGGCGTCTGTCTAGCCAAGGAAAACGGAATCCTGAAACTTATCAGACGCGAACTAGAAACCTGCGAAACGCATCTGAAGAAATTGGAAAAACAGCAAGTCCCACACAATTCAGACCAAATCCAGGCAAGGCTGAAAGTAGAACTTCTGGACTTTAGAAAACTGGCTGAACGGGAGATTAAATTTCTGGGGCACAACCACAGAATCAGACAATAGGGTGAAGGCCAGAAGCCCGTAGCCCTTCTTGCTCGCCTTATAGCGGCAGACAGGAGGCCGACAAGGGTGGACAGTATCCGGACACCGCAGGGAAATATGCTGCACAAAGAAGAAGATATAGTCGAGGTGTTCAGGGCTTTCTTCCAAGACCTATACAGCGCCGGGGGCCCAACAGACTCTGATGTGATCCGGAACTACCTCAATGACACAGAACTTTACTGGGTGGAGGAAGAACTCCGTGAGCTACTTAATGCGCCCATAACACTGGAAGAGATTCAAGAAGCCATCAAAAGTCTACCGCCTTCCAAAGCCCCGGGGCCAGACGGGCTAACTGGTGAGTTTTATAAACACTTCGCCCCTCTCGTTGCCCCTCTCCTGCTAAATGTCTTCGAGGAAGCGATTGAATCCAGCATTCTCCCACAGACACTAAGAGAAGCAAATGTAATCCTGCTCCATAAAAAAGACAAGCCCCGCGAAGACTGTAAGTCCTACCGCCCCATATCATTAATTAATCTGGACAATAAAATCCTGGCCAAGATCCTCGCCAATAGGCTTCTCCCATTAATGCCTGCACTGGTACTCGCCGACCAAGCGGGATTTGTGCCTGGCCGAAACACCACATTCGGGATACGCAGAATGTTTGGAGTTCTGGCAGCACTTGACCCCAATCAGCAGGCAGTGGCGGTGCTGCTGGATGCCGAAAAGGCATTCGGCTCTGTTGAGTGGCCCTTTATGTTTGCCGCGCTACAGCTGCTCGGACTTGGGAAACAGTTCATCAAGCTAGTCTCACTCCTCTATAACCAGCCCCTTTCAGCAATCACGCTTGGGCCGACTCGCTCGGCACTTATCAACCTCCAGCGTGGCACTAGGCAGGGATGCCCATTATCCGCTATGATATTCACCCTTGTAATGGAGCCCTTAGCAGCGGGCCTAAGGGAACGTCATATCCAGAGAGGTCTTAAAATGGGTCCTCACCGGCTAATAATATCACTCTATGCCGACGACATAGTCCTGTTCATGCAAAACCCCTGCGAAAACCTTAATCCGATAATGCGTGAAATAATCAAGTTTGAGTTGGTATCTGGCTTGAAAATTAACCAATCGAAATCAATTGTCTTTCCCTTAAACTCAAAAACCAAAATAGTCCAAGACGATTTTAACTTCCAGTGGGAGACAGCCCACGTCCGATATCTAGGAATTAGAGTGTCCCTAAACCACCAAGATATATTGAAAGACAACTACGAAAGCACACTGAAATTATTAAGAGACAAGGTAAACAGGTGGAAAACGCTACCGCTCACCCACTGGGGGCGAGCCTCATTGGTAAAAATGGTAATCTTACCCAAACTCCTATACCTTTTTGCCAACATCCCCATCCTGCTGTCCCGGCGCTTCCTGGGTAATCTGAGAAGCCTAGTTCTGGTTCCCATATGGTCGGGCAAACCAGCAAGGGTGGCTTACTCATCCCTCGTGCTTCCTGTCAATAAGGGTGGCCTAGCTCTACCCGATCTAGAATGATACTACTGGGCGGCACAAGCTCAATTTCTCAGTCATTGGTACGAACCCCAATTCGCAAGACCGTATGTACAGGTCGAACGGGCACTAGCCTCCCCAACTTGCTAAGGGCCGTGATTATCAGCAATCAAGCAGTGCCACACACGACGCTGAACATAGTGCAATCCACCTTCGCAATATGGCGGAAAATAGCTAAAAAGTATAAGATTCAGCTTAGATACTCTCCTCTTCTGCCCGCGAAATTAATTCCCGGGATCCCACTCACCGCCGAGAAAGTGTACCTGACCTGGGCGGATAAGTGCAAAATAAAAACTCTTGGTGACTTCTTTATACAAGACACCTTCATAACACCCCAGCAGGTGAGGGAAAAGGGGGGCACGTCCTCCCTTGACATCTTTTTGTACTTCAGAGTGCGATACACCTTGCAGGCCCTCATTCCAACATTCCCGCAACAACCTCCCACCTGGCAACTACTGCATGTGACCATCAAGGCGCAAGGGGAGGGCAAACTAGTCTCATCCATCTACAAAACCCTGCTCATGGACACTCTCCCCTCGAACCCCAAAACAAAGACAAGATGGGAAACCACGCTTCAAACCCCCATTCTTGATGAAGAATGGAGGTATATTTTACAACAGACACAAAAAGTGGCACTCAATTCCCGCTTCAAACAAATCCACTTTAACTATCTGCATCAAACCTATTATACCCCTAACAAGAGAAACAGACACCACCCTGGGTCCAATGCATCTTGCGACCGTTGTGGGTCCCAAGGCCGCTGATTTCCTGCACCTAGCATGGAGTTGCCCGCCAGTGTCTAAATTCTGGTCAGATGTGCTTGACGAAACTGACGCAATAATCGGCGAGAGTGTGGGACACTCACCACTGGTGGCGCTCCTCGGCCTAACAAGATCCCTGTCTTCACACGTCCGGAAACTGGCAAGCATGTTACTGGTATTGGCACGTAGAAGAGTAGCCATGGCGTGGGGACGAAGCACTCCCCCCACCCTTGCGAACTGGAAGAGGGACATCATATAATGCCAAGAAACGGAAACAGAATTCATAAAGACACTTCCTCACCATGCAAGACCACCAGATATATGGGGCCCGTACATCTCGTACCTCCTCTCTAGCGCAGCACCAGCCGGGACAACTGATCAACCACCACAGTGTAAATGCGTTAACTGCCTGTTGTGTGATGGGACTGTCAGAGGGTGTGGGGGCGGGCGTGAGGGGGGCACTCGGCGGCTTGTTAACAGCCCACTATTTGGGCTTGTTGGTACTCATGTGTACTAAAATGCAAAAATAAAGTTTTTAAAAATAGAAATCACAAATGTATTGTGTGTCTAATTCGTAATTATCAAAATAACACATTTTTGTCTCAACACATCACACTTATAGTGAACATAATTTAAATCTTAATTGTTTGGCTCTTTATTTAGAGCTTGTGAAAGTGTGCAGGGGACGGGAGTTCCTCCATGCCACACATGCGAGAAATACCACTTATATAGTGTTGAACAGACATAACCACCCATGGCATGTACCCAGAGTGTGTTAAAGGCCGGTAGTGCCTGTAAATCCCTTAAACTCCTGACTTGGAATGTTAATGGTTTGAAATCTGGGATTAAACGATGCTTGGTCACCCAATTTCTTAATAGACACTCCCCTGACATTGCCCTCCTTACTGAGACACACTTAGCTGACACAACGTGCACCCTTTTTCGTAGGTTGAACAATCGCACCGCAATACACGCATGATTCACTATGGGTTCCCGCAGAGTCCTGATCCTAATGCATGAACGCCTCCATTTTACGTTGGCCTCAGTGGAGAAACACCCCAGGGATAGATTTGTAATGATACAATGAACACTATGGGAAGAAACCATTAGCATTTTGGCCATATATACCCCATCAGCACTCACAGGAGACCTCATGGAGGACACTGTGACTATAATCGCAAAATACCGACCTGACCTATGGATCCTTGGGGGAGACTCTAATGATGTGATGGACACCGCACTCGACCACACTCACAGCCGCTTGTGGGGTATGCAGTGTGGTGAGTGTTCACTGGATCAGCCTAAGTTGCAGGCTCTGGATATGGCTTCTTGGGGACAGGGTTGTGGCTCCTCTGCATCTAGGTCTGGGCCCCACCTGTGATCATCTTGAATATATTCTTCCCCTGTATACTCCTTGCACTTGACCAGGACGCTCATAAAGAGGTAAGGCAGGGTTTCATTTGGTAAACATCAAAGTTGATGATTCAGTATTCCATACAGACAATGTCAAGTAAAGGCTGGATAAAGGGGGTGGAATAATTACAGAAATGGAATGTAGGATATGTGCACTTTAATTTTAATTTTAGTTTTTCCTTTATTGTTGATGGCTGAGAAACCTTAACCCTTAACAAATGCCAACACTTATACATCAATACAGTTAACAATAAGATACGTCCATCGTCAAACATTAGAAGCAGACATAAAATCTAAGTCTGCATTTCCCAAAAAGAAATGTGCACTTTAATATAAAAGTATGATGCAGGCCTAACTGTATAAGGTCATTGACAACATTAAGGATGCTCAAGCCAAGGATGAGGACATGGAGGACTGATTGTGCAGGAACAATATCTGCATTCTTACTTTTCCAGAGTCATCATTCCTTGGCAACACAGACGCTTCAAGTAGATTCCTCAAGGAGATTATTCAAAACTCTTAGTTTGTCACCCTGTTCTTGGTCGAGTAAGCCCACACATCCTTGAAGCTCTGACAGAGTCAGGACAACCTCCTGGATGTACCAGAGCAAGAGCTCTGAAAACAGGTACCAGGTACCAAGACCTTGTTGTATGCAGAGCTAGAAATATTTAAATATCAGAAAGTCAGAATTTCTCTAGCCCAAATTATCACCTCCACGATGCAGAATGCTTGCTACAATTTCATGACTTTTAAACAGTAGTTCAAAGTAAAAAAAATACTAATTTTGAGTGTTATTCCTTAAAAGCACAGTTCTCTAATAATATCATCATACTATATAATAAAAGGCCAGATGTATGTTTGCCCGAAGCCATGCTGCTGCTCTGGCTGTTATCACTGCTAGAGGGAGCTGTTGCCTTACGCATACAACAATAAGACTTCAAATTTATCTTCCAAACAAAATGTGTATTTCAACAATGATAACATGCCATTAGCTGCGGAAAAGGCCCAATACAGGGATACCACATTAACAGCCCGCTTTCAGTTGCATGCTTAAAAAACATATACACAGAAATTCATGTTATTAAGCACTATTCCTCTCACAAAACAAATTACCTTTTTTCAATGTACTTATGTATTATACAATTATTCATTGTAATATTTCTTGGTATGTATTATTACATCAATTATATTCTTAATGTGTGTTTTAAAGTTTACTTGACTTCAATTTACTTTATTTGATCTTTTTTGATCTCATATCTACTTGAAATCATGCAGCACGTGAATTTTATTACTCTGATATCCCTCAACATTATATATTTCAGTCCAAAACCTGTACGTGAAATCCAATACAATGAGGAGCAGACACAACAATTAGCCATATGTACTATGTTGAATTTTCAATGGATTCTGTGAGATTTTGTTTGAATGTTACTACTCCTTCACATAAAAGGGGCAAGTTCCTTTACAATTTCTTTTTTTCTATTAACATAAATGACATTAATATACACCACATCATATGTTTACACTCTGAAAATGTCTTCCTTTACACACATTAGCCTGTGTACATTGGCATTTCCACTAGTACACATAAAACACCTATCACATTAAAACTGCAACATAATTTTGTAGCTAACGTCCCTCAATATTTAATTCACAATATGAACACTTTATTTACAAAAAAAAGATAGTTATGTTCAGCACTGGTATTAAAATGGTGATGTTAAGTTCCAGTTAATTTAAACAAAATGAAATAAATGGCTTAATATGGGTATCATCAGACGGAAAAGCCACATTCAATTTGTTATTGGATTAAGAGTATTAGGACTATTTTTAGTTACTCAGAACTCTATCATATTATTCATTTTATGGTATTTATTGAGTGCAGAAAAGTATTTGGGAAGGAACAAAGGGCATTAGAAGTCAGAGGGGGAAGTCCCCGCTGATGGAAGCAGTTCACAAGGGATCATGATGTAAAAGGGAGCAGAGAACTTACAACGGGAATAGAGAAGGTGAACAATTGGGCAACAAAGGATCTATAAGCAACCAGGTGAGGAAACAGGGAGGAGCAGATACCTTAGTCTCAAGTTGATTGGGGTTAGGTGGAGGTGTAGACCTATTTTATCTGAGTGGATTTTGCTATGTATCTGCAATATTTTGGCATTAGTTCCGGCTGTTCAAACCAGAATTCAATGAACAAAATCTTCCATTAAGTTTTTATATACTGTAATTCTGGTATATGGTTGACATATATGGCCTTCAGCAAGTCCATTATGCTTTGTATCAAGATAGCCTTCTAATCTTTCAACTCAGATGCACACAATTCCAAAGGGTGTGTTAATGAGAGGTCTCTATAGATACGGTATGACAAATTCCAAATGGACATAATGTATGAATGTAGACATAAAAGTATTACTTACAGTTGCCTAGCATCACCATAGTTACATGTGGCTGCCCAGTGCCCAGCAATGGCAACTGTCTTGGACAAGTAAACCTTCAGCATAGGTTGGTGATTGAGGGTACAAGTTAGTCTATTAACCTGTATCAATTTTCTTGCTTGCTTATGGAAGTGTTCCTTCTATGATAAGGGATTACCATAGGTCCAAGTAGACATACCGTTACAAAGGTCTAATTTTATTCCGTTAGTGGATACCTTCTTACAGGGTCTTTTATGTTTTGTGACACTCATGAAGATGGATTTCTCTGCATTGATCCTCACGCCTAGTTGCGTGATGTAATTGGTGCAGGTATGTACTGGTTTCTGTAAATCCCAAAACGTCCAATTATTACAATATTGCATCCGCACAAGCCAATGTTGTCATACGTATGTTTCCCACGCACCCGAGAGACATCTGTTGGTACCGGCTACAGTTCAGTAATCAGTGAGTCAGTATATAAATTGAAGACAAATGGTTCCCTTGTCAACACACAGAGTTGACAGACACCCTTTTCTACTTTTATTGCTTTGGTGACTTGCCCGGTAACCCCATGTCTAATTGTGGCATATGTATCTGCGATTGAATCCACTGGTATTGCAAGTAAAGCAATACAATTATCCTGTCAACCGTATCAGAAGCAAACATTAGGCACGTAAATGCTAAATATGTTGGAAGACCAATGCACTATATGTACTTTGCTGGGATCAAATGTGCATTTGGGCACTGGTGTAAAGTTATTCTGTTAAACCTAAATATGTGTAATAGGGAAGTGTATTTTCCGACAGTGTTGATGCGTTTAACAAAACACATTGGCAGATCCAACCAGCACAGATATGGGATGGTTAGATGGAGGAGAAGAGTTAGGGCTTTTCTGTTGAATTGGGGCAATACACCCTGACCTCCAACTGAAGGGAGATGCTCTGGGGAATTGCTTCAATGTTGTTCTGTCATTGGGCACCAGCCTCGGATCCCATAAGGCTGGTATATATTTATGTATGCCCCCTGCTCACCATATCCACCCCAGCTTCCCTGCTTCCCATGCATCCTTATTGTAACCCTCTCAATGCAAACCCATTTGACAGCACTTGCTTACTTCCCAGCTAGGTATGAACCTTATACATTCCATGCATGCATACATACATAAAGGCACACGTAAATGCAAACATATAGTGGTACCGGATCTGGCCCTGTGCCCTTATGTGCAGCCTGGTTGGACAATGCCTTCTTAACTTCTGTTAGATTTTATGGTGAGAGATTGCAATAACTCACATTAGTTTATTTCAGAGGTTTTTCAAAGATCAGTTCTGTCCTTGTAATGACTGTGTGCTCATTGATGTGTCTTCTGAAATGTGAATCAAGTCAGGAAAATGCGGCAACCAGGTTTGCGGAAGGACATACACGCATTGTTTAATCTGCAATATCAGCCCACCTATAGTTAGCAACCAGCTTTCAAAATAAAAGAGTCATTCTAGGAGGCTCCTTCTACAAAGTTTTCCCAGGACTGACTTATAGTGGTATTTTCTTCTCTTGAACCCTTCCTATAAGTAGCCCAGTTAACTCTCAGTTTACTCTGGTCAACCGCGTTCTCTTTCATAGCTTCAATAAGTCCTTCTTAAATGTGTCATCTGTCCCACCTAACCTCGTAGGGTTATTATTAGACCCTTCACTCTTTTAAATTGAGTACATCAGTGAGGGGATACAGTGGTTTAATACCCCCACAGGACTTCGACCAATCTAATCAAACATTACATTTTAAATAAACTCTGCTTGACAGTCCTAGGGTGCAGTGTGTTTTTATTGTTTATCATCAAGTTAATATATATATTTCTATTGGTTGGGCTTCCCTGAGCCATTTCTTCGTGGGAATCTTCTTTATTTTCATTTTCTATTTAAATAACCAGAAAGAATTGGCAAAGGTCACTTTCTAGCCGCCTTCTGACTAGACCTTGACACACTCCCCATAAACAGACCCACGGGAACGAATACGTCTTTTATTGGCGATTCATCCCTACCTCCTAGACGAAATTCATGCCTCTGAATCTCTTGTGATGATTCCTTTTTCTATCAGGAACAGCGTGTCTTGTTTCAAATAATGGGTTTATTTGTTGTGTCCTTCTAGCCAATCAGCACCTTCTTGGATGATTCAGCCAAACAGATCCCACAAATTCGCTGAATTAAATGTCTTCTCTAAAGCTAAGCACGCGTCCTCGCCCCCTTTGTGGGGTTTGCCAGGCTGTGTGGGAGCATTTTGCAAAGTATATGCTCACCCTAAAATGGAGTTTGGTAGGAGTTGGGATCTTTATGTCATGTTTTTGGAGTTTGGAGGAGATGAATCTGTTTATTTGGGGGGGGCTGTGTTTAGTTTCTTGCTGTTTACTGTGTTTTTGAAGCCACTTTGTATCATCCTTTATCTTTCTGCTTGTTCAGTGAGCAATATTATGTTGTGTTGGTTTCCCGATATAAAAAAAAAAACGTGTGTTTTCTATTGTACTTCACCGACACTGAATATTGTTCCACTCGCCTCTCTAAATCTCTAGTGTTGCACTTGTGTGGTTCACTCACGCCAAATCCCTGAAATTGTCACATAGCAGGGTGTGAACAAAACCAGCTCTAAATCTCACCATATAACTGGTTAAGACTGAACTGAAGCTCATCCCCCTTTAGGCCATGAGGTCAAACTTCAGGCAAACTTTTCTAAAGGGTTGATCCAATGTGAACCACCCCAAAATTAGGTTATTTCGAGTTTGTTGCGGGAAAGTTTGCCCAGGCCTACTTCTGACTATACATTCCTTAATAGGTGTACCCTGATCCACATGAATTAAAATACAGCCTGCAATGCCCTTTGCTCTACCACTATCATGCATATATTTACCAGGTCTATCTGCTGCAAATTGCCCATTATGAGAGCAAGCACAATCAGATAGGGCCAAAAGGCAATACCATTCTTGCTAGTTCTGCTATCAATCAGTAGTGCTGGCTGTATGTTATATACAGTTTCTTTCTAAACACCCACTGTGAGGTCCGTCCCTTCTCCAAACTACAACATTTGTCCAGATTCGCGCTTAGAAACCAAACTCTGGTATGTTATTAGGCGCGTTATAAAAAAAAACAATGAAATAAATAAATACATAAACTATAAGAATACCTTTTTGGGTGCTATTCCTGAGGAAGTATAATGCACACAGATCTGACAGCGACGATGGTCATGTTTAATTTCATAATTTGGCATCTTCTTCTGTCCAGCTTCAGCAGTAAAGGCGTATGCAACTAGGTCGTTTTTTATCAGAGAGCTTCAGTAATTCAATGTCTTTGGAGAGGTCTTGATAGCAGGCTTCATTAAGATTGCCTTTTACAATGGCCAATATGAGTAATCATCCTTTATTTTATTATGTGTTGAGGGTATATGGTCTGCATTAAACAAAATCTGCATGACAGGTGGCTTCCGCGTGATACACTTTTTTCCAGCAAAGGTCTTCTATAAAGGCAGCTTTCGCGAGGGCTATCCCTTGAGCCCATCCGCTCCCTTGAGCCCAAGCTGGCTTCCCTCTGGGGTTTGGTGTGTCTCCGCAAAAATGGCTGCCGTATACTTACTTATTCCTGCATGCTGTTCTGCAAGTTTAGATGGGCTGTCTAGTTTAAGTGTGGGATAGGATTTGCTATGGGCTACAGAGGGGTAGCTGTGGTAGTCACAGACTTTATTGTGAGAGTGCACAGTTGGTATCCCCTGTTCCTCTTCCAAGGTTATGATTTCTTTTTATTTTTTTATTTTTTTCAAGGTTATGATTAATTTTCCTTAATGCCCCCTTTACTTTTGTCATTGTGTTTTAGTCATCCTCAATCTTTGTTGCATATTGCATCTTTGAGGTCATAAACCATGTTTGCCCGTCTACAACAGTGGTGTCATTATGTCACAGAGCAACCCATGCTGTGTATGTATCGTTTTTTTTTCATGTAGCTCATGTGGTTTGATCGACATAGAGATTGTTAATCCACATCTGGCTCACACAGGCACCTTCCACCACCCCTACAAACCTAGCAAAACCATATACTCTACTGCTGTGTAAGAGTCCAGCATTGTTATCAGGGACTCTGCAGGAGGTTCACATGTCCATAACAAGTTGGTACTTAATCCAACACCCACAAAATAGAAATGCATGGAGGCAGTGATTGCTTAAAGGATTTGATTCCTGCACTGACTGTCTAAACATGTCCAGTCTCCTTACGCTGGAGTTATGAGGTATGTTGATAGTCACGTTTATTCCAAGACTGCTGGTAAGTTATCAGGACAGGGAAAAACACTGGTACACCCAGCCAGCTGCAGACCAACTGCCACTCCTGGAACCCATAGAACACAATCCCCACCAACACTCCAAGTGACATCACCACATTCCACACCCAGCACACAAGAGCTAACTACAGCATTGGGCTTATGGGAGTTGCACTCCAACACATCTGTGTCAAAGGTTGCAGACCCTTGCCCTATATTGTCCTTCTATATCTTTAAACTATATTATGTGCAAAGCAATTAACAAAAGCAGCACAAAATAATACAAGACACATATTTTAGAAGCTGTTGAAGGGGTGAGACTCATATCCACCTCCCATCACTGCTACCTTTTCGGGGCTAGTGTACAAATCTCTTCACACACAACACGTGGGCCTCATTACGACCCTGGCGGTAAGGGGTTTACGCCAGCGTTAGCTGCGCCGACCCCTTACCGCCAATTACGAGGTCCCTTAGCGCCATGGCGCTTTTAACACCTGCTTTTAGCAGGTGTTAAAATCCATGGCGCTAAGGGACCATGGAGTTAATTACGCCACCGTAATTTACGGTGGCGTAATTAACGCCTTCCCCACTCCCATTATGCCCTATGGGGCAAAAATGGGAATGGGGAAGGGTAAATGGGGATTGGGGACTTACCGCCCCCGCCAACTTCGGAATGGGGCGGTAAGTCCGCCAACCACCATGGCGTAAACGTAGTTTACGCCATGGTGGTAAAGTCACGGCCCAGGCGGTAACTTACCGCCTGGGTCGTAATGAGGCCCAGTAACTATGAAGTCTGTAGGTAGGTACAGATGCTGCTGTGCACAGCCAGGCATATTATAATGCGTCACAATGTGCTTGGGACCACAAATCCTTTGCACATGGGGAGCACGGCTTCCATCTAGCAGCCTCAATCTTAACAGCGGAGAGGTGCCGTTAGCTTCTCCTTTTGGCTATTGGCCCTAGGGGAGCAAAAAAGTAAATTCAACAGAGGTCACTCGCCAAGACAAATGTTCTCTTATTGGGGTAACGGGTACATCATGTGCCCTCCCATATTACAAATGTTGATGTCAAGTACTGCTGCTCTATCCTTTTCTAACTACCTTAAGTTATTTATATTGTGATGTCGTTACAAGTACCTTTAAAAACAGCAAGAGGAAATGACATGTTCTTCTCCCGCCATGCACTTGAGGTAAGGACAGGCGAACGCTCCACCACGATTGACTCCAGGACGCTTTTGAATTCCGTGGGCTTGATCCCTTGGACACTGATAACAACGGTAATAATCTTTCTTCCGTGATGTTAATAGTCACCCTTATTTAACCGGTGCCTAACATGGGCTCATTGGTGGCTGGGTGTACCCCTACGCTCTCGAGTATGACGGGGATGTGTATACTTTACTCTGTTACTTTCTCCAAGAGAGAACCACACAATTTTATTTCATGGGTAGGAAACTATTGAGGTTTACATGCCGGTAGTGAATGTGATTTGGTTTAGCTTACCTTTTCGATGACCTTTTTAGCGCCACCATTTTTGGTCTGTAGGGGTCTACTGAGCGGGGGGATTGCCTTTATTGACCTCTTGAATTTGATTGTCAGCTGCAGCTTTGACTGCGGTTTGGCCAATTATAATGTTTGCAAGCCGTCACTAGGATGCTGTGCTTGACATGCTGTTGCTTCGTGCTGACCACTTTTATTATCAAATAAACACTAGCCTTACATTTTGCTTTGTTCTCTTAAACTAACCCGGGTCGGGAGGTGAGCCACTGAAGTAACTGCTCTAACGACAGCGGAATGCGATCGACACGCTCGTTGAACTAATACAAGGTAATGCCTCATGAGCCACCACTCTCCAAATCACCCTGTGACAAAGGTGGCACCGAGCCTGAATAATAGTGCCTTTTTTGCACCATCTACAGGTCACTTTATTCTAATTGAAGAGTGCCTCTGGTGACTGAATTTGAATTAACTACAAGCCATTTGTACAAGGGATCAATTAATCTAGATACCGGTTGTACATTTTCGTTCCGAGTGGCACTGAAGGCCTCATGTTTGGTAAGCTTACTGAACACGATATCACAGCTAAATTGGCTAATGTGATTTAGTTGCTGCTTTGGCAGATTGCGGCCATTTGTTACCCATGGCAACAGGGCCATGTTGCTCCCCATTTAGGCTAAATGGACATACTTTTGACTATGAGATCTATAAAGTGATGTTTAGCTACCCCTAACTTGTCCTTCGCCATTATGTTTTTAACAGAAAGGAGCCTTTCTAAGTTAGAATGCCCCTGTGGGTTGATGAAATGGGAGCACACGATAGCTCCACAGATGATGTAATGTAACAGTCTGTTGAGGGAGAGACCTTATTGATTAGTCTCTCTAGCTCCTTGTTTGTTCACAGGTGTTTGATGTCCTTCCCTTGCTGGAGGAAAATTGGAGCTTACCACAGTAGCAGGAAATAGCTGTTTGTGTGGTGCTTCGAAGTAGCCCACTGGAGTAATCTGGGAAATCACCACAGTAGCAGTAACTAGCTGCCCCTTTTTTGTGGTGCTCTCTATAAGTCTACCCCCACGTGACATTTCCAGTGTGGGGTTTGGCTGAGTACAGTTTGAGAATACCCCATTCCCGGAATATAACTAATCAAACCATGTGGCGTTGAAAACTATCCTGCCTTTTGTATTGACAACCTTGGCACATATTGTTTTTAAGTGCATGCCTCTGATGAATTTCCCCTTACTGTGTGTGTATGGAATGTCTGAGGAATGAAACATGTTGGGTTGAATGGAAGTGAAGAAGTGCAAGATTTAGTGGTGAATGCAGCCTTGTTATCGTTCTATATTAGATAACCTATTCTTTTGGTTGGGCTTAGAAGGAGTTAGTTGATTTAGACACATATTTTTATATTTTTGCTTCTTTAACCGTATATTCCCCTTTGGTTCTGTGTACACTTCTATTCCCGGTGTACTTAGGTTGTTATAATTGTGTTTTGGTTGTTTTGTTTTTCTTTCTTTTTTGTGCAATTCTTTATGGACTGTGCCAAAGATCTGTATGAATTCAAATGAATTATGCCATTTTGGCATTTTTATGATGAATTTTAATTAGCGTTGAATATTTAATAAAATTGATATATGAATATTTTGGTAAATATGCATTTTGTGTACCTACTCGTCACTGTGCAATTCTCGCAGTGGCTACCTATTGCGTAGAGGTATGGAAAATTGATCCCTCGCTCTCCTTAGGTTTTCCGTAAGTGAGGTTGGATATCTTACCCTGTGACAGCACACTGTTGAGCAAACTTTAGTTCATGAAATTTAGGTGTACCTTAAAGCAGGGCCAGTTTGGTCAAACAGTTTAATGCCCCCACCTCTTTTGGTATTTGGCCATCACAAGTACAACCATGTGTATGTCCCTGATGGAGAAGGGCAGGTAGGCAAACAAGAAAATGATTTCTAGAACACTTATTAAAAAGAGACTGGCTTGGCACTGGAGCATGTGTTCTGTGAGTTATCAGTTATCTGCATTGGAAGTAAGAATATAAGCGTGTGCACTTTTCAAAAGTGCAGTATCAAAGTCTGGGAGTAAAATCACACACAATTACAAATCACTGTTACATTAGCAGCATGCTCATGAAAGGGAATATTGACAACAATCATTGAAAAATGCAATTGATTAAGTTGGGGCATGGCAATCTGTTCAGCAATTCATGCTAATGATTGCATGCAGACAATGACAAAATAGTGGCTATACTGTAAATACTCAATCAATGAATACATACAAGGTGCCTGCCCCTACATACTTTAGCATATGTAGCCATAGGTGCATAATAATAGCAATATCGACTCCAGTGTACTGTAGTGATTAATAAGATCTACGCTTTGGTTAAGTCATGGATGATTTCTAATAGGCTAGCACTTAATAGAGAAAAAAACGAATTGTTGGTGATTGCCTCTCCTCACATGTTACATAAATTGGGTCCCACCTACGAGAGTTTCTCGTTAGGAGCAACAAACATTACCCCATTGAAAAAAATTAAAACTTTGGGGTAGTGTTTGACGAGAACTTCTCTATGAAGCCACATGTAAGCATCCTGGTATCCTCTTGCGCTTTCTATATAAAGTTGCTCGGCCACCTTAGGCTGTCATCTCGTAGAAGAACACAGATACAATTGCTAGAGCAATTATAGGGGCAAACATTGATTACTGCTCTAGCCTTTTGATCGGCATTGACAAAGCTGTGTTTAACAAATTACAAGTATCACAAAATGGGGCAGTGAAGAAGCTTGGGCGCAGAGACCAAGTCACGGCTGCAAGATGCGTATTGTATTGGTTACCAGTCGAATCAAGAATTCTCTTTCATATCCTGGCCATCACTCAGAAGTGCCTACAGGGAAAAATGCCTTCTTACCTACAAGAGCTTCTGATCAATAAAACCTATGTCAGATCATTAAGATCTAGCCATCAAAATTGCCTCACCATCCCAAGATGCAGAACTGAAGGTCGCTAAAGGTTCCTTCTTTGCAATCGCCCCGAAGGGTTGGAATGACATCCCGCTAGAACTATGATGCATGAAATCAACTGATATATTAAAAAAAAAGCTAAAGATTCATTTGTTCACGTACATTTATGACATTTTTACTTTAGAACCTTGCCTCTGTGATCTTATTTGGTGTTTGTTGCCTTTGTTTTTGTTGAGCCCTTAAGCCCAAGGATCAATGACTGCACAATAAACATGTATTAAAGTAAAGTAAAGTAGAAGTCAGGAACTATCATGGAAAATTACAATGAGCACTAATGCCCAGCAGAAAAATGTCCCTTTTGGAGCCATGCAGGGCAGTCATGATGACACAGCCAACGACCAGAGGGCATCATCAAAGAGTCTAGAAACTGCCCTAATGCCATGCTCAAAACACAGGAGAGCTGCAGTAACCTGCCTGCCTAAAACTTGACAGGCAAAGGCCTATATATCTCATCCCCTTGAAACCTTAAAGTTTATTTGTGCTCTATAAATGCCCTTAAATAGAACATACAAATAAAATAGACAGCATTCAGGAAAAGCAAGACAGCATTGCTCTGGGAAAACAAATGTGAGAAAGAGAATCCATGCAGACAGTACAAGAGACAGAGAATAAAAATATGGTGGCACTAGGCACTGTTTGCAAACAATGCGGAGGACAACAGCACAAAGTGTGTCCTTGTCTCAGAAGAATAAACACAAGGAGACAGTGGAGGCATTTTGTTCTGTGCTCTATATGGCATCCTCCCACAAACATCCAATGAGCCTACCCTGCTCGTGGCCTTGGGATATCCTGGAGCAAAACATGATAATTAAATTATAACTAAATAGAGCTTCGAAATCATTACTAGACTGCAATCTATTTTTCTAGGCCTCTTCATTTATCGCGTATGGCTGTCCAAGAATGAGGATTTACATTGCTACGGAGAAGGGTTTGCCGTACCAAATGCACACTCTGCTATTATGGGAGTCCACTCATATGCCGAGCAGTGCAAGCTGAGTAGTTAAGTGTGAACATTACCACTTCTGGCCAATTATTGTCACAAAGCCACAAAGATCTTGCACGAGTGCACCAGAATCCTCATAGATGATCAGTGACCCTGCCTAATAATTGTGTTTCTACCTCTGTTGAAAATGTGTTATGTATGCATTATACAGTTCCTTCTCAAGGATTGTACCGTGGACAGCGGAGTCTCAAGGGACACAGATCGCACTGGTTGACACCATTGACAGCACAGTCTCAAGGACTAAAGATCTCTTAGGCTTACACTTTGGACTCTAGAGTCTCAAGAGACACAGTTGTCACAGACCTACACCGTGGACAGCAGTGTCTCAAAGGACACAGATTTAAGAAGCTTACTGTCATAATCTGTGTGGGATTCATTATGGCTATTAGTGTTGTGGTGAAGGGCGGTGATGTCACTGACATTCTAGGTGGAATGTTGGTGTGGGGATGTCACTGGGACTCTAGGTGGAATGTTGGTGTAGGTTTGATCGAAGATTCTACTGATGGCAGTTAGACCTAAGATACTGGACCAGATGGATGTCCCAGTGCTTCCTCTACTTACCAACTAAAAGAATAAAACCTACATGTAAACTACTTACCTTCTGGTGTTCCTGATTTATGAAGGAGGCGTAGTTTATGTCACTTACATGGTGGAAGGCAAATTCTCAAGGGACATTGATCGTACAGATCTAGACCGTGGACAGTGGTATTTCACTGAGGCAAATGCAAATCAGATCACACACAAAATATGTACCCTGATGAGGCAGATGGACTGTGCTGATAGAAGCCGGCTACACCAGTTAAGGGTCCAAGTAAACCAATGATCCCTTAACATGAACATCAGTGATTTTACCGACAGGCTCTGCACACCCTGGAGGATTCTATCACCATTAGCAACCGTGTTGAGCATACCAAGCTGTTAAGGAAAAAGAAAAAAATATGAAAAAGTAAGATTACCAGAGCTGTCCAAGATGCCACATGGTTCAGGGGAAGTCTGTTTTTGGTGTTGATGACCTGACGACTGTGATATCATCAACACTGAAAAGGGACTTTGCCAAACATCAAAGGCATTGTGGATTAGTGAGGTAATGAGGAACAAGCCTTAGCACCTGCATATGCCCATCACAGCTGCAGTGTTGCAGGCAGTGGGACAGGGACATGTAGCACTCAGAATACAGACTGTGGTCCAAGCAATCTTATTAACTGGCGACCTAGCCCAGGGTGCTAATGAGGCAAATTATAGGAATCAAAGAGAACACGTGTGCTATTTAAATACACTCCACACTTGTACGTCTTTCCCGCTTGGTTTCTGAAAAAGTGTGCTCCTGTGTCTCTGCCAACAAAAGTGCATACACTATCCTTCAGTAAAAACTATCATATAAATGCATTTATCGTGGAAACAATATATTAAAATGGGAATGCTTCTCAATTGCGTTTCGAACAGGTGACTAGACAACAGTAGTTAGACAGTTTCCTTCATTAGCTTCCACAGCGTGCCATTACACACAGCAAGTAATAAATATTAACCTATGATAATCAGGGCTAATGGTATGGATGTATCTTCGTTGTGTGATCTGCATCGCCAATTAGGGGGCTAAATTGGAAGATGCCACTCAACATGGATCCTTTGATTCCACTCATAATATACCGGCATCCATTTTGTGACAGAGCTTCACAGTTTAACATTCCCCTAAATGACATTTCACAATATAATCACTCGGTAATGGCGGAACATGTTTGGTGAATCTGACGTTTCTGACTTCTTTGTGGACGGTGTTTGAATCCTGAGTGGAGCAGGCCATATAAATCGTCTTGCTTTTCGTTCATCTGTTTGTTCCTCCACTATAATTAGCAATTGGGTCCATATGGTGACTTATTTTGCAAGAGCAGATGGTACATTAGCGTGTCATAAATCACTACGCGTTCTCGTCAAAGAAAAAAGGGTTGATCTGAGACGAATATTATGCATTTGTTGAATATGCCGTGAATGACTGAGCACACGTACGTCACACACTGTATGCATGGCACAGTGTTTGTATATCATAAATAGCTGTACGGGACATTTAAAGGCAAAAGATATTTTTATAGACCGATTCATCATCACTCCACACGCACATCATCTCCCGTACATGAACATCATCCTTGTATGATCTGTTTAATGATCTGGAGAAGGCATTTTGTGTGCTCCATCCCACAGAGTTCTTCTGAAAGGTTCATGCACACATGCCCTTTATTCTTCACAGATAATTACATTATGAATGTGTTGCTTTCATATTCCCACGTGTTGCTCTTATTGTTCCTACATTTACTCCCACACCCCTGCAAAACCCTTCCTAATATCACACACTTGGTTGGTGGACATGTTGATGAAAAACACCAACAATAGTATGTGGTGTCATGTCTTACTCACTGAGCCAAATTATGTGGGATGCCATGCAATATGAGGACACGATATTGTTGAAGTGGGAGGACGCAACCAGGCACTTATTGGCCCAGAGTTGATCTATAGGTTACCTACTAGAGGGGTATTCTACTCCTTCGCTAGTCAATAGCTCCCTGGTTGTAGTTCCTACTCCTAACCGGGTCAATGGAGAGCTCCCCAACTCAGAGAATAGTGTTATTTCAAATCTGCTCCTATACATCTCTCTGATGCACGCAATGTTATTTGCCTTACATTGTAATTAAATATACTATGCAAAAAAAGTTAAATGAATGAACAAGTCACTTCCTCTCCATGTGCCTCTACTTCCCTTAATGGACACAATTAGGAGTTCTCGCAAACAAGTGATCCCCTGGTAAGATACATATGTATAATATATTTCGTTATGCTATTTTTCGCTCCCATACTAGGACTTAGAAACTACTGAAAATTGGTCTGATTCAATTTCAGGGCATCGTGGCCTCTCAGGATGCAGACAACTTCCACTCTGCCAAAGCCTTCTATCCCAAGTCATAGTTGATTCTCCAGTTGTGTAAGTGCTCCATCCTCCATTCAGTCTTTCTCATCTGTCACTGATCCTGCAGGAAAGGCAATAACCCCCCTTTTATTCAAACAAGGCATTGGAAGCCATTGGTTCAATGCAAGAATCGGTAACTTGACTGAGCTGCCCCATAGGGCATCTGGCAACACGTTGTGCAGGGATCGCTGCAATATTCTTAAACTCTCATATTGTTCTCAACTTTTCTATGCGAAGAAAAGTTAAGAACAAGCATTAAAAGTATTTACAGATTCAGAAAGAGTTTCAATTATCACCAAACCCAAAATTCTAGTCCCACAGGTATCTGGTGAATGGCACTGCTTAACGTTACATGAAAGGATGTTGCAGTGTGCAGTGAGATGCACACAGGAACAAAGAGAGTGGCTGGAGTTACATTGTTCCTGGATCTGCGAGGAAGAATTATCCAGAAATAGCATGGGCGTCATTACAAGTGCCCTGGTCCGGAATTAACGCTGGCACTGTTTCTGCGTCCACCCAATCATGACCCGCGGCCCCGGAAATAGCACCTCCCCCAACCGCCACCGCAGAGTTAAGGGTCCCGTAAAGTCCACCTCCACGGAAAACCCTCTGTTACAGGCAATACGAAACACCGCAAGCATCACAACTAGCGCGGACACAGAAACACCGCCAGAAAAATGGTGTTAAAACCATGATCACGGTGGCGGTACGGCCGCCAACGCGAACATGACGTTAAACAGTGCCTACTGAACTGAATCAGGGCACAGGTGCACCAAATCAGCCCAGCTGGACTCAGCAGCACACTGGGAGCCTACAACAGGGCCACACCCAGGCCAACACAACACAACACCATGCAGGCAGCACCTCTAGTAGCACTTGGACTGGCCTACTCAACCAACAGGCAGCAGTGCACATGAAGGCAGTAATGGTGCAGAGGAGGAGGCGGAGGCAAAGGAGGCGCATGCGCCAACCAGCCAACCCTGCACCTATGGCAAACCCCATTGTCCAGCCGGCACAACCCCGCAGGCAGCCTGCAATACCACGCATCAGGGCCTCACCCTGGAACCTTACCCCAGGACAGATCCACACACTATACCGGCTGGACCGTCCAACAATCCTGTACATCACTGCCATGATTGAGGACAACATCAGCAGCCACATAGACACCCCCACCGCCACCCCCCCCTCCTGAAGGTTGTGTCTGTGCTGCATTTCCTTGGCACTGGCACCTATCAACAACGGTGAGCTGCACGGCATATCACAACCCTGTTTTTCAAAAATCCTGGTACACGTACTGGATGCCCTGTTGCGCCATGTGTCGGAACACATAGCCCTACCCCGTACCCTCCCCGAGGTCATTGCCACCAAGTTGGCCTTCCATGCCATAGAAGGCATGCCAAATTGCATAGGTGCAGTTGACTGCACTCACATTGAGCTGACAGTACCACGTGCAATTGAGATGGTGTTCCGCAATAGGAAACAGTATCACTTGTTGAATGTACAGATGGTATGTGATGCCACGCTACTGATTACACACTGCTGCGCACGTTTCCCAGGCTCAACCCATGACTCAATGGTACTGTGGAATTCCACGTTGCCACGGTACATGGAATGCTATGCTGGACAAAAACACATGGCTATTAGTTGAGTACAGCTGACAATGCTCCGACCCTGTTGAAGAGGTGTGTGTGTCTCCAGGCCAATGAGCAATGTGAGTGTGCCGCTGTGAACGCACATGCATCACCCCCCCTGCAATCAACCAAATAGACAACAGATCCCAAACATCACAAAGGAAGACATGACAGGTCAACACAGTGTGCCCGTACACACCCTGCCACATGACACACATGACACATGCCGATACTGTCACTGTCCCATACACCTTGTGCCACTGCAAACACCCACCCACAAATGGAACACTGCCCTCCCAATGCACATGATGCCTGTAAAAGAGACGTCCTGCATTAACTACTTCATTACAGTGGAGTGACTATACCATGTGTGCATATCACTGCACTATGCCATACTCACAATCAAATGTCACCCGCAGGGCAGAGTACACATGCACGTAAATGTGTAGGTCAATTTCTATTTGGCTACATCCACTGTGATGGCCGATAAACACTTCCAACCACTGCATGGCACACATGCATGAATGAACAATGATACAAAATAGCACAGCATCAGATGAAGACATGATACAACAAACACTGACATGTCCCCCCATCTACATCCCATGTAGGTGATGATGGATATACACTCATGCCATGGATGATGACACCTGTACGGAGACCAAGGAACAGGCATGAAGAGGCGTACAATAGGGCACATGTCCGCACACGTGGACTGATTGAGAGGACATTCTGACTGCTGAAGGCCCGGTTCCGCTGTTTGAGCAGATCTGGCGGATCACTTCTGTACAGCCCAGTGAAGATGGGCAAAATCACGCTCTTATGTGCCATGATGCACAATCTCTGCCTGCGCAGGAACATCCCAATGCCCCCAGACGCAGATGAAGAAGATGGGGATGGAGTGGGGGATAGGGATGGAGATGGAGATGGGGATGGGGATGTGGATGGGAAGATACCACCTCCACCTGGGGGTGCACTTGATGGCCAAAGAGCACGGGATGAACTGATTCGCATTTACTTTTGAGACACAGCACCTTCACAGCAATGCATGGACATGGTGATGACGATAAATGATTTGTTGTACTGCAAATGAAATGATAGATTTCCACACGTGTATGTTTTGATTTCAAATGATGATATATTGATGAATTAACAACAGGGAAGGAGGTGCAATGGTTAGGGAAGCTGCACACCCGTGCCCACCCACCACCCAAACGTACCCACCCCCACCCAGGCCCCAATGTTCAAAAACCCAAAACAACCTCCCCCCCCACCCAAACGTACCCACCCCTCACACCCTTCAAGTCCACGTGTGTCCTGCAGTGCCCCACACACATGCCATCACTTCCGTGTGCGCTTCTGTGCCGTTGCATCCTTGCCCGAGAGTCCCGTTAGCCGACTCGAGCGCCTCCTTGGAATGGCAGTAGTGGAGCTGGATGGGGTGGTGGTATTGGATGGCACAGAATCAGGCATAGATGGCATACGTGCAATATTTGCCTGTTGCCCAATCAACATGGACTCTATGAGCCTGGAGGTTTTGTCATTACCCTCCCGCACATGGCGTGCCAGGGTGCCAATAGTGCTGGCAAAGCGTCCAATGGACCTTGATAGGCGACGCACTGACGTGCTGTAGCACTCCCTCTGCAGCCTAGATTCCTCGAGCTGCCTCTCCACCTGCTGCTCCTCCATCCGCTGCATGCGGGAATTAAGCTCTGCCATAGATGGGGTGGGTGACCTCATAGGACTTTGGAGTGATGTGGGTCTAAACTCCAGCTGATGGAAGGATCCCAGGTCATCAAATGTGGGCATCTCCCTCTGTGGCCCAGTATCAGAGTGCTCTGCCGGGGCACTGATGTCACTACAGGCCACCTCATCTGCAGTGCAGCTGCCTTCTGTGTTGGTTTGGGTGGGCACGATGGGTTCCCGTTAACTCAGGCAGCGTGGAGACGAGGGGGATGTTGGTGGTGGTGGCTGGCACATTTGTTGCAGTTGGTACTGGGGGCAGAGATGCCGAACTGCTGGCAGCATACTCTTGTGCAGGGGCGGTGGCTTGGGCACGTGCCGGTGCAGATTGCCACTGTCACTGTCACTGGGGACACAGAGGACATGCAATTAGTGTTGTGGTGGTGGCTGATGGGTGCATCACATGCATCATACAGGTTGATCATTCAATAGTGTTAGTTACATGCATCTGATTGTTGGGGGTATGCATTGTTGTGATATTGGTTGCCATACGGATGATGATGGGTCCTTTGGCCCAGTCATGCACTGCTTGGAGGGTGGAGGGGGTGTTAATGGATCCTTTGGCCCAGTCATGCACTGCTTGGGGGGGGGGGGGGTTGTTAATGGGTCCTTTGGCCCAGTCATGCACTGCTTGGGGGGGGGGTATTGTTAATGGGTCCTTTGGCCCAGTCATGCACTGCTTGGGGGGAGGTTGTTAATGGGTCCTTTGGCCCAGTCATGCACTGCTTGGGGGAGGGGGGTTGTTAATGGGTCCTTTGGCCCAGTCATGCACTGTTTGGGGGGAGGGGCTGTTAATGGGTCCTTTGGCCCAGTCATGCCATCAACATATTCTCATGTGGCATTCATGTTTCACCACTTACCAGCATCTGCAGGTGGGCTCACTCCTGCCTCAGCCTCCCCGATCCCATGGATGCCCTCAAGGTGGAGGACACTGCTGCAACGCTCCTCCCATGCTTGTAGCCTCAGTGGGGAAGGGGGTCCTCCACCTGTCCCACTGCTGCATTGGCAGTGTTTGGAGATCAGGTTCCGAACCCTCAGCCTGAGGTCGTCCCACCGCTTGTGGCAGTCCTTTATGCTCCTCACAGTCACGCCCACAGCAGTGAACTTGCGTGCTGCTTCCGCCCACACTTCCTTCCTCCGCTGCTGTGTGGCACGCCGTAGATCGGCACTGAGCAGCATCTCTGCATGCTCCACTATATGTTCCACCAGAACAGTTAGCTCCGCCTCACTAAAGCGCTGTTTGCGCTGCCTCTGAGCTGGAATCCTGGCAGACATGCTGGTGGTCCCTTTTGCCTTCTCACAGTGTGGTGTCTGCTTGTGCGGACTCTTGATGGCAATGGATGGTGCTTTATATGATTGCTGCCTCTCTGTTTCCTGTTTTGGCGATCATGGTATTTCCGGTTCCGTGTCCGTGGTGACGGAGGCGGATACAGCTTTTGCGCTACTTGTGACAGCGCTATGTCCATTTCCGTGGCTTTTTACGTGATGGCGGTAACAACGTTTCCGCATCCGTGTGGAGCGCGCGACTGACAGCACATAATCGGACGATCTTTCCGCAACCTTGCGGACACGGAAACTTTGTTACCGCCATCACGGAATCACCGCGGTCCAAACCTGACAGGTTGTAATGAGGCCCAATGTATAGGGAGAATGCAATCATGCAGAGCAACAAAGATTTAGACCACACTGGGATATGTCTCAGTGAGCTCTTTCTGTGGCGGTGGAAGAGTCTCAGGTACAAAGCCATGAGGAAGATGATTGGGGTAAGGAATTCATGAACTTTGTGGTTAGCTCTGTCCCATTTATTTGGAAAAGTTATTTCTTCTGATTTGAATTCTCTTACAAAATCCATGGATGCATCTATCAAAACTCCCTCGGCAGACCTAAGAATTATTGTAAAGCAAGCGAGAGCTGTAGGAGGGAAAGTGAGGCTCCGAATTTCAGCTGGGGCAGAATTTTATCAAAAACTCAGACTCAGACATCAAGATAAGTGAGAGACTCCGTGTGAGACTCTGATGTGAATCTGGTGTGAGTAAGCACTATGAGTTTATATAAAACAAAGAAAAAGGCAGTTTGAACCCAGCTTGGCATGGACTGAGTTGCAATAAGACTAATTATTTACTATTAAAGCCATAACCTACTAATCCCTTACAAAATGTGAAGGCAGCTCAGTCCATAGTTCATTGGTGGAAGACATTGGTGCAGATCATTGGCACAAATTGGCCCATTGCATGAGATTGCATACACAGGCTGTGCAGCGTTGCTTGAAAAATGCAAGAAACAAAGCTGCTTCTGCAATGAAGATGTGAACTGAGGAATGTGAAAAGTCCTGCTACTCAAAGTAGCCACACTGTTCATGTTCTGCTGCAGGAAGCCAGCATATAGAAATGTAACTCATTGGCAAGCGTTTGCTGCAGGAATCTCTGTGGAAAGGTGACAGGCAAAACATGTGTTGTCTGGAACCTTCTAGAGGTTTGGCCAATTGAGGGGTGGTGTCTGATTGGCATGTGACATCACAGTCAAGGGCAGGCAGTTCTTACTCTTTCCATAGGGCAACCTATGCGATGGGGCAGGTTGAAGAAAGAGGCCTTAAAGGGAAGTGCAAAGAGAGAAAGGGGGGCTGTCTCTCAGAGGATTAGGCTGCCTTTGCTGGATGTGGCTGGTTGGCAGTTGGACTGGGTTTTCCTGCCGAAAGGGAGAGAAGCAGATGAGAATGTATTTGCGTGTGCAAGCCTGTGGAGAGAGAGAATCCCAGCAGCAGTGGAAGGTGGGAGAATCCGGGTCTAGCAGACTGAGGCAGACAGAACGTATCCTTCCCTGAATCTACTGGAGATAATGTTTCAAGCATTCTTTAGATGAGAAAATCCAAGGTCGTGTTTTTGTGTGTTTGCATATTGGGGGCATCTGCAAACCAGCAAATCTTTTCACTTACAAATGTAGATAGCTATTTTCATGTGTTTTCTGCTCCATCCAAGAAGCATATTTCACATATATAAACTGAAAGCTGAAGGCTCTGCTAAAGTGAATGATACATTTGAAGGCCATTAGCTAGCAGTGCTTTGGGCTGCAACACTAGAAGTGTAATTAAAGTTAATTGTGGGAAAGAGTTTTTTAGCAGGGAAGGAAGTTATCGTGAAGTGTGCCCATAGTTCTGTTTTGACCAGAAGAGTGGAATCTGCTATGACAGCAGGGGGAAATGAGAGATAGAGATGTGTGCTTTCATTAATTTCATTGCATATGCTGTTGTGTTACTCGTGAATTTCAATTGCTTATAAAGTGTGTGAAAGAAGTAGATCAGTTTTGTCTATTGATTGCATGCCCCAATCACTCATGATGATAATGCATAGACAGGTACATAGCGCAGGAGGCATGTTCTATTACCACCCGTGGTTTCTGGAGACCTCATAAGTCTATCCTGAGTCTCTACACCAGTGATATGCCACCAATGAAATACCATCAACGCAACACCACTAAGGTGGAGAAATTGTGCTCTATTGCGCACCAGGTCTGGTTTTGGCTTGCCGCTCATGATCCCAATATAAGTATAACAGCTGGCAGTCCTGTGTCTCTGGGGCTTACAAAATTCCCCAACATATTTATGGTGGGGTGGCCGGAAATGCGGGCAGCAGTAACGCAATTACTGGCTGTGGCTTTGCATAGTATAGATTTGTCATACTGTGTGTTCTTTCCCTGACCTGAAGTACATTGCGAGGGAAGTGGCAGTGATTGTGCAGTGTGCACACAGAATTTCTCTTTATTGTTTTGTTGGCATTGGGTCCCAACATGTTGGAAATTCAAGCAGTTTTTTCTGATTTGTCTAGTTATCTCATGGCTGACTCTTTCCCTTTTACTACGTGGTCATTGGAAAATGTGTTAGCTTGGCGAGATAGGATTAACAATGAAGTGGAGAAAGAAAACCCTAAGACATTTTTGAAAAGGGGGGCATTTTACAAATGTGTATCCTTTATGATATGATATGATATTTTATTTATATCGCACTCATACACAAGTGTTTCAGAGCGCGACCAAGCAAAGGGAGTGGAACAAGGGAGAACAAAAACAAAATATTCAGGCAAAAGAGCACAGGCAAGAGATTGGCGGTATTATTCAGTTGTGTAAAACCAAAAAAGCAATGGTGGAAGGTTTAAAATTAATCTGAACCAATTGCACTGCTTTGGGCCACCTTCCACACTACCGTTTCTTAGCTCATCTGTGCCATTGCAAAAGGTGTCCAGCCATATGTAAATCAGTAAGGTACTGCCATCAATGGGGGCAGCCGTACCCGAACTGCTGGGCCAGGACCCCTTTGCATGGAAAAACAGACATGTTTTAGCCTTGTCGGGCCTCCTCAGTGAGGTGCTGCTTGGTTCCCTATGGCGCAGCAAGCAAGGGACCCACGTCTGGGCATACCCTCTCTCACATAGGGAGACAAAGTAAAACCAAAAAAGTGATGGGTGGAAGGTTTCAAATTAATCTGTACCACTGGCATTGCTCTGGACAACCTTCCACCCCACTCTTGTTTAGCCCATCTGCACCATTGCAAAAGGGGTCCAGCCATATGCAAGTCAGACAGGTACTTCCAGCCATCACCTCTTTTGTTTGGCTTTAGTCACCCTGAGTGGGACAGGTATGCCCAGATGTGGTTCCCGTTCCTGCTGGGCCTAGAGACCCAAGCTACTCCTCACTGATGAGACCCAACAAAGCTGAAACATGTTTGGGGATGCTTGTGTTCTCGTGCAGAATGGATGTGCCCTAGCAGATGAGACTGGACTGCCCCTTTTACGGTGGGACCAATCATGATTTGCATATGGCCTTTTCCCATTTGTAGTGGTTTGGCAGGTGAAGAAAGATGGTCTGAAGGGTTGCCCAGAGCAATACCAGAGGTTATGATTAATTAAAAAACTTCCAGACATCACCTCTTTTGTTTTGCTTTATTCAGTCGTGCCCCACTTTGTGGTTTTACTTGCATACACTTATTAGACTGCAAGGAAAGGATTCTTATGTCATTGCTGAGTTACAGCATAGTGTGGATGCAGAGCATGAATTGTTGATGCAGATGGAAGCAGATTTGAAACAGAGAGCTGGACACGGAGCTTCAAGCTAAATGTAACAATCTCAGTGTGCAGTTGATTCAGAAAGACAAACAGTTTGCAGAGAGTGATAAGGAATTAGTTACTTTGAAAACCGTGGTAGACAGTGTCTGACAAGATAGAGACATGGTGATTTCATAGGTCAGACACTTAGGAAGGATAGTGGTGAAAAGGCCAAAGAATTGCTGCCAATGAAAAATGAAATATTTAAGCTCTTGGATGAAAACGATGGAAAAACAAAAACTGTTGATCATTACCAGACACAAATTAATGAACTGCAAAGGGCTAATCACCAAAGTGAGGGGCGAAAATGGTGCTCTTTATCATGAAACACAGCAGCTTCATGCTCAGCACAGAGAAATGAAGGGACAACTGTTAATGGCCGCCAAACTGAACAGGCCGGGGCGTTGCTCAGAACCTCAAACCCACAAATAAGAGGAAGCTTCTCCGGATAGTATTCAGTCCAAGCTGTGGTAATTTCCCCAAAGAGAAATACCCAGAACCAGGCCTCCTCAACTCGAGGAACTCTTCAATGTAATACACCCCTCTATTGTTTTACGATAACAGACAGAGGAGTTGATTACCTAAAGGAGCGGGGAACATCCACACCGCCACACCAATGCTGAAAGGGAAAAATAGCTGATTTCTAAAGTGAACAGGAATCAATAGTACAACAGCCCTAAACAGTGAGAAGCGTACCTGAGAGGCAAAGACGGAATCGCTAATGGTGTGAGGTGGAAAAACAATAATTGGAAATGGACCTATACATTCCTAAGAGCACAAGAACACAAACTCACAGATATCTGGGATGGCTTACCCTGTTATTTTGGAGACTAGGCTATAATGAAGGAATGAGAAAACAACAGAAGGAGAAAATAAAAAAATCAGTAGGTTAGTAGAGGATAACTTCCCGGGTGGCACGAGGGACGCTATTAGAGCCGGGATGGTGCACTTAGCAGCATAGCGTTCAGAGTGCACATGTAGCAAGAAGTTTTATCCCACTTGTATGGCTTTTCCAAAAGTCACTTGTGTTTGAATGCAGAGTTGATGCCTGATGTTCACAGGCGTTTTGGACAACAGGAAGTATGGCAAGCAAATGAACAGGCTCAGTTGGTTACCATTAAGGAAGATTGGAATTTGCTGGCTTACCTTGGTTATGCTGTGCACACTGAGTTTGAGCCAAGCGGATTGGCCAGATGCAGTGCACGGAAAAGCAACAGTGGTGAACCATTGAAAGGAGATGTTCCCCAAAGGACGGATTCCTAATAGAAATGCTGGAAGCAGAGGGCGCCGTAGGCAGCGGTTACGCCCGGAACCCAGAGCTGTTGTGGATCGGGGCTTTGTGACCAGACAGTAGGCATAAAGAAGTCCGTGAGCAGTCTGGGTCGATACACATTCAGTTAATTCAAGCCAAAGGAGAAGATGTAGACAGGTCAAAAATGGAAATCCGGACTCTGAATCAAGGAGCAAAAGTCAAAGGAAGAAGTAACGCTACAATTAGAAGCAGAGTCAGATGGGAGCCAAACGCTTTTGAGGAGTCGGCGAGGGGCGGGGCCTGTGCATACGTGTTGTGGTCAGCTGATTCTTCACGTGACACGCTCTGGGGTTCCTTTCCGCGGAAAGATAAACAGAAAGTGTCCTCTGCAACTGCCAGCGCTGCAAAAAAGGAGAAGCCAGTTTAAAGGAACGTGCAGTCCGCACAGGGTACATACGAGGACCAGATATAACAACAACTCCCAAATTTTGAATCCCAAGAAAAGCGACAGTGTACCACATTCACTGAAGCTGAATTTAACCGCAGCTCTAGTCATCGAAACTTGCCAACATCTGTCCACTTGCCAAGGCCTGGCTATAGTTCAGTGTTCGAGGCTGAACCACCTACAACTGCTCACCAACATGCTTTGTCGCAAGAGAACGGGGCAATTGACACATCCCACAATGCACCATGCAGTGCATTCAAGATAATGAAGTCTATCAAGGCTTTGAACAAACCATTCATAAAGGGATCAGCTGTATCAAAGATCACCTCAAGGTTGTGACCGAGATTTTCCAGATGCTCAGAATTCCTAGAGCCCAATATGGCTGCTATTTTCATTTCACATTAGACTCTGCATCTGCCAGTGTTATTCAAGGCCTAAATGAGCAACAGAACTTGTCTTGGGAGGTTTTTCAGAAAGAGATTTGATGGCAATTCTCACCATATCATTACATTCAACTGGCCAAAAAGGCTGCTCACAGTTTTTCAGCACAGCCAAATGATTCCCCCCACCAATTCTTTCAAAATTTAAAAAGGGAATTCTCACGTTTTGATGTGACTTTGAACCCTCATTCTGTGGAATTCAAGACTGCTTACTTCTATGGGCTTCGGCAAGATATCGTATATCATCCGCTAACGGCCTAGAGCACAGAGGGTTGTGTTTAGGGACATTAACAGGTTCCAATGCTTAGAGGCCCAGGTTAAAATGGTGTCTGAGTAAATAAGGAAATTGTGTGCGGTGCAAAAGCATCAGCCAACAGAAAGTGCAAAAAATCTCAGGAGTGATCTTCACGGGGTGATAACAAGTGACTAGTTAGTCATACCTGCCATGATATGAACACCGATGACCATGAATTACCTTTGAATGAAGACACTGACTGCCTGATTCATGGAATTATTTGCGTCAAAAACGCAGATTTGCGCACCTTTCTACCCGAAAATCCCCATACTTCAAACAGGGATTTCGGGCATAAAGGCGTGCAAATCTGCGTTTTTCACCTAAATAATTCCATGAATCAGGCTGTTTGTCGCTTAGCGATTTAAACCCAAGAAAACAAATGAGCAAACAGGATACAGCTAAAGAAAACACACATAACAAGGGGTTTTGGTTTAACTTAGACTTAAACCAGACATTTCAGGTGTGTGAAAATGAGGAGCAGGAAGTAAAAAATGAATGAGACAAATCTAAAGAGCAGCATGATAGATGGGAATTTAAAAAGAATGTGCAACAGTAAATTGAAACATTTGCCATCAAGCAAATGGTGTTTTGTGACAAAGTGAATCACTGCACGGCTGATGGTACACTGAGTATATCAGCAATGAGAAATAAAGAGAGAGAAACAAGTGCCAATTCATCCCTATGTACTCAGGGGCCCACCAATGAGTGTATAATAACAAAAACATGTACTCAAAAAGTAGAACAAACACTAGGTAAGAATCAACACCATTTATTAAAGCTGGGTGAGCACAAAACAAACAGAACAGTGAATAGGTCCTGATCAAAAGTCTGACATCTGAATGGAATACGAACGGTAGTTGTATACCATGGCATACAATGGTCAGAAATCCATCAAAACACTTGCAAGTTGGAGAATTAATTTTTCCTATGCTTCCCAGGGATTTCATTAGTTCGTGGACATCACCTCCTCGAATCTTACATCGGTTAGTGAAGCCTAATTGAAGCAAATAGTTTAACAGTTTCCCATTACAATGCCTCCCCATGTGCTACCACATTTATTCACACCCCACCATGGTACAACTTGTTATTACTGAAGTAAAATTTGTGCTGACCGCCAGAAATGTAATACACTGCCATTGGTCAGCGCCATTGGGAACAGACCATGAGACACCCTGCAGCTGGTGGGAAAGTGAACATTCACAAGATACCTGTTGGATAACAACCTTTGCAGACTCGGTAGTAGATACTTTGGAGGCTGGGCACCACCCCAGAGCTCATTAACTTAATGTCTGATTGGTCCACCCATGAACGCCACTCCATCCAGTGTTCTCTTATCACAGCTGCCTGCCGATGGGCAACAGCGGTCATGTGACCAGCACACTGGTACAGAACCACCCTGCCCATTGCCATGAAGAGTGGCTAGTTTGGTTGATCACCCTGTAATTACATCACCCAGTTCTAGTTATATTGGCTTTTTCGTGATGAGCAGCTTGAACCCCAGCCCCCTTTGCAGATTCCTGTCATATTGGCCACGTGTTTCAGATCAAGGTTTCTCAAGTGCAGCCCATCCTGAGGGATTTCCCATTATGGGTGCTTATAATGGCCCTATTTTTGTCCTTCTCCTTCATTAGCTAATCATAAGCCAGTATCTTGGACTGTGTGTACACCCAATGCATCCTTACAGCCTACCATTCCCGGTAAAGTACTTTGTACAGGGCATCTGTGGTTTAGAATACCTGTTTCATTTCCTGTCTAGCTGCCACCATCCACCTTCTTTACTCTTGCAGTTGGTAGGTGCGTCCCCCTGTCTGGCATTGAATTAGCACCTTTAATACATTCCCCCCTTCGATCAATCTTTCGATGGATACATATGCCCCTTTAATCCCTTTCATCTTTTCCTTGCACACCCACAACCTTGTTACCCTGGTCATGGCCCCTTCCTCCTCATACCAATCCAAATCTTCCCCAAAACTGTGTATCTTTGTTCCATCAGGTAAACACTCTCCCCATAATGGTTTGTAATTTTCCAAATCTAGTTGGGGTGCTATGAACATTATTTCAACTTCATTCTTACTTACATTCATAGTCGGGTGTCCCTGACCTAATACCTCCTTGAACTCAATTGTCTGTAATGCCAGAATGTGAGTGTTCTTATGCAGGCGGCACTTACACTAATGGATGATTAGACGACCGATGCAGGTATTTATGAGGATCACGACGACCACAGGGACAGTTATTTAAATGCTGCTACAAGCCAGTTGGGTGCTCAGGTGAATAATTAATACAGCCAAGTTGCTGATGGTCTTGTGTCTCTTTTACCATTACCTGATGTATTGTTCTTATTTCCTCTACTGTGTCTGTGATTGTTCCATTTTTAGCAGCATTAGCTGCAATTGCAGTACAGCGCATGCTCCCTATTTTATGGCACACCCATCCCTCCATCGCTGTCATAAAATCCAAAATGAAACGATTTTGGACGGTCATCAATCGTAGAGCCTGTAGTTCTTCACACACGCGTTGAGTCCCTTTTTGGTTGCAATTTCCAGTTGAAGCAGTTTGCAGCGCGTCAACTGCAACCATTTTGCCATGGCTGCAGCTTGTACCCCAGGAAGCAGGAGAGAAGCAAAAAAGACAGATGCTGTGCTGAACAATTTCAAATGGGGTGAAATGCTCTCTAGGGTCTGGGCGGATTCCGCCGAGATATAGTTGCTGCTGGACCTTTTCTTCCTTGTCAACTTGTGTTTGTTTCTTTGTATTTCTGCTAGTACTTTCTCTTTATACACAGGCAACTCATTGAGTGCTATCAAGTCTGTGCGGGGTTCCAACTAAGGTAGGATTGTGGATACACCAATGCATACACCCCCCTCCTTTGTGGTGGTAGCTGGTTGCATGTTCTCATTCCACATGCCCACCAGGTGTCCATCACAGCTGCAGTCCCCCGTTCCTTTGCACTGCTATGATTTTCATTGTCCTCCTGCAACTGATATTCAGCCCCAGCATTATTGTTCCATTTGCTCTGAAACACAAAACGGTTTTATGTTTTCTTGACATGGGTTTTTCTTTATCCATGTTAGAGCATGTACATAACTGTTTCTTACATCTCGCTTTTATTTTTTTTGGCACCTTTTCTTCGAAGCCCACTAGTCCTTCTGCATGGCACTGTGCAATTCCCCTTTCACACTTTCCATTGTGTAGCACCAAACACTGAATTTTCCATCAAGGGTCTGGTGTGGCACCATGGCACATCGTACCACATGGAGCTATTACAGTATATTCTTTTATGGACAGTGGGCACCTGTTTTACATTTTGTGTACCCTCTGTTACATATTCCACAACCATGTGCTTACCCAATCAGGCTGCTGAGGTAAGTGCTTGTGTGTTTTCTGAGCTGCACCTGCGGATTGCTTGCATTTTTAATTTTTGAAAATGTGCCAGGCCCTCGGCCCGTTGGAGTGTCCTCCCTCATTCGCCTTCCCTTCCGTGTTTGTTTCCCTCCCACCTCCCATCCCGCCCCCTCCCCTCATTGGTCCCTACTCCTAGGCTTATAGCTGTGTCCTCGCAGCTGCCTCCATTTCCAATCAGGCTGCTGTGGTAGGTGCTTGTGTATTTTCTCTGCTGCACCTGCAGATTGCTTGCATTTTTAATGTTTGAAATTGTGCTGGGCCATCGGCCCGTTGGAGTGCCCTCCCTCGTTCTCCTTCCCTTCCGTGTTTGTTTAGGCCTTTTTCTCCTTATTCAGGACTATCAGACTTAGGTGTGTTTTTCTAGGTTTGTTCAATAATTTGCATTGTGGAAGTATTTAAAATTGCATTGTGAAACCTAGGCCTTTTTTCCCTTAGTCGGGACTCTCAGACCTGGGTGTTTTTCCCCAGAATCTAAATGACATTGTGAAAGTAGTGCCATACTGTGGTTTACTTCTTAGCTAAGCATCCAAGTAGCATACTTTCTACCAGCATCTGAGGGCCTGTCATCTTGACCAATTGTCCACTTGTCCCATCTCCCCTGTCTCATCTGCTTGTGTCCATCCCTGTGTCCTTCCCTAGTGTTCTCTCTGCTCCTATTCCCCCTTCCTCTTTTCTCCTATCCCCGCCTACCCTATCTTGCTCTCTGTCTCTCCTAACTTTTATTTTTTTATTTTTTATTAGTGCTATATTTGTTGAATTCTTCTTTTTTATCACTTTATGTATCATTACATAACAATATGGACATCCATAAAACATGCAGAATAACATTTTTCAACTTTATAAAAGATCCATGACACACAACCAAAAAGACAAAACAACAGAAAAACGCACAACTAACAGCCCCACACCACTACAAAAACCATCCCCCACTCAAGGTATAGGCCATCAAACACTGGAACCTGTATATTCAACCATGCAGGTCATTAAAAAGTCCCCAGAGACGAGAATAACGCCCCTCCCTTCCTTGTCCAAATAGCATGACTTTGTCATAGTTTGACAAGACTTGCATGTCCAAAGCCACTCCTCCACACCAGGTTTCTTTCTAGATTTCCAAACTCGCAAGATCTGTTTCATCGCCAAAACCAAAACTCTATTAATCGAATCTGCACTATCCCTAGCCCTGTCTCCTTTCCCCTTGTTGGATAACAATATTGTCGAAAAGAAAGTGCAAGGAAGTTTCTCTTCCAGTACAATGTCTAACCTGTCCAATACATCGAACCAAAAATCCGATACTCTCGAGCACATCCATAACATATGCATTAAAGAACCCCTGCTACAGCCACAGCCCCAACATGAATCAGAGTCTAAAAGTCCCAAACTATCCATCTTGGACAGTGTCCAATATAATCTGTAGAGGATCCTTTGTCTAATATATCACAGCTGTAAATCCACCTTTGCCTGCACCCCCACATGAAGTAATGAGGCCCATTCCTGAATAGTGTATCCAAACCAAGGTCATTCATCCAGGCCTGGCGAAGTGTGTCCCGAGCCCTCACATCCATTTCTTCCATCGGCATTAACCTCATGTACGTGGAAACCACACACGAGGTAGAACGGAGAAGTTCACACAATAAAGGTCTCTTGTTCATGGACTCGTCCAACATCCCTGTCCTTTCAGTCAAGAGTACATTCAAGGCATCATAACAACCTTTCTCCCTAGCTCCAATCTCAAAAGACGTTCTCAATTGGTCAAAGGGGATCATGCGACCGTTTAGCCACACATCACGAATCCTAAGTATGCCTCTACTGACCCAACTCTTCCAGCACAAGGACCTATTCACTAACTGCAGACACGTATTATGCCACAAAGATGCATCATAATGCATCCAAACATTCCCACATTCCCGATTTCCATAAAACGCATGAACGCCTCCTATTGTAGGCAGCTTCTTCACTGAAGATGATACTTTTAACATAGAATATATATCTCTAAGGGCATAAGGTGAACATTGGGTACTCTCAATAATATGCCAATTGGGAACATATTTATTAGTATCAGAGAGGTATGAGGTTGATTTCTTCAAGAGAAAACCTGTGCAATAATTCATCAAGATCGGATATCCAAATCCCCCATCCTTCACAGGACAAGTTAAAATAAATGTAGGCACTTTAGGCCTTTTACCTTCCCCCCAAAGAAAACCATGGAATGCTTTATCAACAGAAGCAATTAATTTTTTCGTGAATTTTAGGGGGATGGACTGTATGATGTAGAGAATCTTTGGCAAAAATACCATTTTAATGACATTACTTTTGGCCCATATCCCCATCTTCAACTGGCCCCACTTTATTATGTCCCTTTTAATTATCTCCAATACTCGTGATACATTGAAAGCAGTCATTATTTTCAAATCACAGACCAATTAAACACCCAAATACTTCATTGCCCCACCTCCCATTGGCAGTTCCAAGAGCCCAATACAGCACGTGGGATACTAACATCCAGAGGAAAGGCCACTGTTTTTCCCCAATTTATCCTGTGACCTGACAGACAACCCACCTCATCAAACATCTGCTTAAGTTTCACACAACCCTCTGCCAGATTTCTCTTATCTTTTCTAACTGCTTCTCTATCGACTATCCTGCACTCCTCACTAAATCTGGTAGGAAGAAGATTAAAAAGGATATCCTGGTCTCCAATCCAGGCCTCCCTATCACTGACACGTATACCAGTGCTACCTCTAGGCAAACCCTCACCAACATCCTCTTTGTCGTTCCCTCACCAGACCTATGGACTCTTCAGATGGTCTCTGTTCTTTCTCCTCTCTCTTCTTCTCCTATTAATGATGGCACCCAATGGGAGGCCCTCCTGACCTCTTTCTACTCCTCTAAGGCCATCATTAATGTTTACTTGAATGGTACTGTCTAGGTCCAAGGCCCTCAGACCACTCTTCTCATCTTTGATAGAGGCTTCCTGCACCTCATCAATTTCCTTCCTTCTCCTGCTGTCCCCTCTCTTCCAGGTGTGGCTTCCTTGCCTGCCCCTGCTGTCTCCTCCTTGGCTACCTTGCCCTTTTCTCCTTCCTCTTCTGCCCCCCCTCAGGCCTCTACTACACCTCCACAGGGCGTACCTCTGATTCATACCCCTACTCGTAAATCTTTCAAGGGTGGCAACCTTCTCCATATTGCCACTGTTAACTCTTGCTCTGCTGTCAAACACTCCTCTGACATCTGCTGCCTCCTGGAGGAACTCAACCTCGATGTCCTTGGTCTCACTGAGACATGGTTCACAGCCAGCTTTGTCACAAGATTTGACACTCTCCTCCCTGACAGCTACAAGATCCTCTCTGTGCCCAGGTCCACCGCCCCGGAGGGGGTGTAGCCCTGATCCTCCCTGAGTGTATTCCTGCCTCTGTCATTCCTATGCAGGCCTACTCCTCTTTCAAATGCCTCGTCTGCAGGCTCTTTCTCTCTCCTAGCCATTCACTTACTGTGGCTACTATCTATCGGCCACCTGGTCAGATCTCCTCCTTCCTCTCTGAATGGGCGGACCTCTCCTCTTCCCTCGTGGTCTTGACCACTCAACTCCTCCTTCTTGGAGAATTTAACATCCACTTGGATGCCCCTTGTCTTTCAAAACCTCTGTTACTCTCTCTCACTCTCTATTCTCCCCTCGGGCCTGACTCACTCTGCAGGGCAAACTCTGGATGTTCTGATTGCTTCAGACCTTCCACCTTTCTATCCCTCTCACCACTCCTCTCTCCTGGAGTGATCACTTTCTCCTTTCCTCCCAGCTCTCTACCCCTCCGGCCAAGCCAACTTCAGCACTCCCACCCACCCTCTCGGTCATCCGACCCATGAAGCGCGCGTCAGTTGAGGGTTTTGTCGCCACTTTCTCACCCTCCCCACCCCCTTTGGCTGACTCACACCCTGTCACAGCCCTTTCCATGCTCCACTCTGCTATATCTGATACTCTTGATGTTCTTGCCCCTGTCAGGAGGATCCGCTTGAAGCCCAAAGCCAAGTGCAAATCCTGGTACGACTCAGACCTCGTCACCCACAAATGCAAGTGTGGGGTGGCTGAAAGGAAATGGCATACTTCTCGTATAATCCTCTGAAAAACGGACCTGCTGCATGCTCCAAAGGCAATACCAGCTCTCTGTCCGCACCAAAACGAGAGCACACATCCAAGCCCGCATCTCTGCGGCATCTAACAACTCGGCCGAACTCTTTAAAATCTGCAAGGAACTGGCCAATCCTGCTGCACTCTCTACCACTCCTCTCCCTTCCCAGGCCCTCTGCATGGCTCTGGCTTCTCATTTCATCTCTAAAACCCAGGACATCCTGTCCTCTCTTTCTCTCACCCTCCTCCCTCTACTCCCTGCTCTTCCTCCGGCCCTTCTTCGGCCACCTCTCCTCCCTCCTTCTCTGGCTTTCCCCTGTTCTCCCCAGATGAGGTTTCTAGGCAAGTCCGATCTATGAAAGTCTCATCAGAACAGGTTCACCCCTCTTGCTCCAACACCATCAAGGATCACTTTGACTCCTGGCTCCTGCTCTGGCCGACTACTGCAACCACTCCTTCGCCACTGGAGTCTTCCCATCTCCCCTGAAGCACTCCCTTGTGCACCCTCTTCTTAAGAAACCCTCTGCCGACCCGTCCTGCATGACTAACTATCGCCCCATCTCCATCACTCCTTTTCTGGGCAAACTCCTGGAAAAGCTGGCCATCGCCCAACTCAATCTCCATACTGAATCTGTTGGTTGTCTTCATGATCATCAGTCTGGCTTCAGAGCTGGCAGAAGCACGGAAACTGTTCTCCTGAACATCAGTGAAGACTACTCTCTAACCTTGATTCCAACACCCCCTGTGTCCTCATCTTCCTTGATCCCTCTTCTGCCTTTGACATGGTCAACCATGCCATCCTGCTCAACTGTCTCTGTGATAACCTAGGTATTACCGGTCAGGCCCTGATGTGGCTGACTTCTTTCCTCTCTGATCGACCCTCCCATGTCCAACCTGGGTCCTTCCTCTCCTCTATAACTAATTCTACCTGTGGTGTTCCTCAGGGGTCTAACTTCTCTCCCTGGCTTTTCAACCAATACCTGGCACTTCTTGCCCACCGCATTGCCGCACTCTGCCCCAACTTCCAGTGCTATGCGGATGACATGCAGCTAATTTTCAGGCTACCTTCAGCCACATCTTCTCCTTCACTCATCTCTGACTGTCTGTCTGCTATCCAGGAGCGGTGTACAGCCAATGATCTCTGCTTAATGCCAGTAAGACTGAGATTCTCCTCAGCAGCACATCTGTTCCCTCCTTTCCTGTCACTCTCTGGCCAACCTCTCTTGGCCCTCTTCCTGCTCCCACCTGTGAGGCTAAAAACATCAGGGTCATCTTCGACTCCACATCTCCGACGTCTCTAAGAAGTCACACTAAGAGCTGTACCTCCTCAGAGGTACTCTTCCTTTCCTCTCCTTCCCACAGAAGCTCACTTTCTCCAGAGCTCTGGTTTTCTCTAGGCTTGACTATTGCAACATCCTCTTTCTAAATCTGCCTGCTTCTCTTCTCCGCCCTCTGCAACTCATCCAGAACAGGACTGCAAGACTTGTCCTTGGCCTCAAGCCCAGGGATCGTATCTCTCCATGACTGAAATCTCTGCACTGGCTCCTAGTGGCTGCGAGGATTGAGTTCAAAACCCTCTGCATTGTCCACAAGGCCTTCTGGGTCCTGGGGCCTCAATACCCTCAACTCTCTATTCCTAAATATCTTCCTTCTCGAGCTCTTCACTCATCCGCCTCCAACTTCCTCATGGTCAGTCGCTTCTCCAAGCAACGAGTTGGTGGTAGATCTCTTTCTTCGGCTGGGGCCTCCCTCTGGAACAGCCTCCCTGAAACATGAGGAGAACTATCTCCAATTCCGGAAGAACCTCAAAACCTTCTTCTTTGCTTCTGCTGAAACTGCACTTGTTACCGGGCCACCCTCTGATCTCGGGCCCAGGTCAACTCCCCTGCCAGTTGCACACCTGCACGGCCTCCCTGGCAACCACCACAGTTGGGACTGTTTTTCTGCATCCCTACAGTCCCCCTAACAGCCCTTACATGTCATGTCTGTACTTACCCTTGCACTTGCTACCAGCTGGCCGTATTTTTTATTTATTGCTTTATTTATTCTATGTATCCCATGTATTGCACTGTCCCATCCCTCCTGCCCCCGCACTTTTCCCCTTCCCCCTTCCCATGCACTTGCGCGATCTGAATGACACCTGGCCTAGTAAGATTGTTGTCTCCGTCTCCCTATGTTCCCCCTTCCTTGCCTCGTCACGCCTTGAAATACTTGTGTATAGGCGCGTTATAAATGTTATATCATATCATACCCGCCTGGGTCATACTTTCTAGCTGTATAATGGAATGTATATGATTTGGCCATGGCACAATTGTTCGCAGCCGAATTGACTGTGTTCAATTTGGCCGCAAGGACAATTTTGCTGTGGCCAAATCCAGTCAAACTTAAACCCTCCACGGCCCCCAATACATTCCCCCACCCATCCCCTACTTACCTTTTTGGGGTCCGCCCATCGTCTGACCCTGCGGCATCTGATCCATCTGTCCTGCTTTTTTTTCCAGCCCCCACCTCCAAACCTCCAGAAGCAGGGGACACCCCTACTACCTCAAAAGGCCATCACTACCAAATGTGGGGAGCGGGAGACACCCCCGCAAACCCTGCTCCCCATGTTTGGTAGTGAATACCCAATCTGATTGTTTCCAAACGATCGAATGATACTTGCCGAATTCGGCCAGATTTATCATATGATTCATTGGAAATTATCAGTTTGGGTACTACCATATAAAGTTGTCTTTGTATACCTCCTGCCCCTCATCAATCCACTTTGCTTCCACTGTATGCCCATAGAACATACCCCTAGTCCTGCACAAGGCCATATGTACCAGACATCATCTTCTCCTGTCACCTCTTGTGGCAAGAATTGCTTTAGTGTTTCCACGAGGTGTGGGATGAGTGAGCACACATAGCATGTACCATTGGTTCTCCCCTAACCCACCTTCTTCATTTCCTCATACCATAGGTTTTCTGAGGCCAGGCCCACTCCCTCCAAACAGTTTTGTAGAATTATACTGGGCTAGTTATACTTCGCTTAGTGTGCGTCCCTCTATCACCAGCTGATGGGCCCAATTTATCCTTAAGTACTAAATGCTTTTACCCACTCTTCTCTTTAATCACACCCACTCTTCATTTTACTTATCCATCCTCCATCTCTATTGTGGGTCTTCTGAAGCACCTTATGAAAGTACAAAATTTTAATCTTCTTCCTGATGTGCTGCTGGTATCTGGCCAAATGTTTGAATGATGAATCCATGCACGTCGTTCTTTTATTTTCACTGCTGTGGGTGTTGAAAAGACCACTTCAAAAGGAACACAAAACCAAGGCTGCTTCCACTTTCTCACTGTGTTTCGAATAAGTACTGTCCCCTGTATAAAGAGGCTGTATTTGTAGGAATGATTGGTGCGCTTGTGCACACTCTTCAATGTTGGTCGGCTCACTTGTAGATTGCCAGACCTGGCGGGAGATGTAGCGAAGAGCATTGGTCATCTCAATTAAATAGTCTTTAATTTCATTGCCAAGGATGTCTGAGCTAGGGTTAGCATATGAAATTGAATGTGAAGGAGAGACAGGTGCATGCATTCTCCTCCCTGTTACAATTTCATGTAGAGTCAGATGGTGATTCGCGGAAGGTACATTTCGAAGGGCAACAAGTGCAAGAGGGAGGCAAAAAAGACAATTTCAGCACATAGTAGTTGTTAGCTTAGCCAAGCGCTCTTTTAGTAATGCATTCATTCTCTCCACAATCCTGTTCACCTGCTGCCGTTAAACTATGCTAAGTTTGTGTTTGATCCGAAGAGACGTGTTATCTCCTCAAAGAGATTGTTGGCAAAGTGTTGGCTATTATCTGACCTATTTCCTCACATACACCCTATCTTGGGAATACTTGCCTCACTAGAAACTTTGCAGAGGATTTCGCATCATTCTTTGCACAGGGGCCTGCCTCAAGCCGATGCATAAATTGACAAACCACTATGATTAGGTAACTTTAGGAGGCACATCTTTATTGCATGCCAGCATCATCAGCCTTCCAGCCCTCATTTTCCCCCCCAAAATCTTTTACAGTGTGGCCAGACAGAAACCATTTGCAAATCATAAAATTTTCCACAAACTCATTTACACGCTCATGCATGTTTGGAACATACCATCCCTCACTCAGCTTTGCAGCTATGCTTTCTTTGGATGCATGGGGGAAAATGTAGCTGTTAAAGCTACATTATACAATGTTATGGGCTTCACAGGCTTCCCTGTGCTGTTCTGCTGCAAAATCAGGTCCATTGGTGCCAGTGAACATACTTTTTTTATCCTTAGTTCTTTTTCCTCATTTGGCACCTCTCCTTGTAATTCTATTATGTGTACTATGGGGATTGTGTGAAATAGTTCCCCCCTTTCTTTTTTCCCACTCTTCTTCCTTTCTGCCACGATGAGTGGCACCTTTTCCCCTTCTCAGGATATCTCTGAACTCCCCCTCCCTCAAATATGCTGCTGCTTTCACCACTCTCTCTGCCATTTCATTCCCCATTGATATCCTGTCTTGTTTTCCTGTGTGTGTGACACATTTTATTGTCACCATCTCTGCTGGAATGTTTAAGGCCTTAATTAATTCTTTTAGTAATTATGCATGTTGTACAAGGATCCGTCATTCTTTTGAATACCCTATTTCCCAGCTTGCCAGTTCCGAATATATAGTCAACATGACATAGGGAGATTCGGAAAATTGCCAATAATTCTTTTGTCTTTCCTGAATAATGCAAAGGTAGTTGCTGCTGAGAGGCTATTACACATTCTCTGTTAATGCAGCACACTACTGCTGCATCTGTATGTCTCCTTCCTGTCACTGGGTCAATACTTGATGACCCACCAATATAGACCATGTCTGCTCCTGCTATTTCATCGTCTTTTACCTTTACATTCCCTTCCATCCTGTACATGTGTGCTGCACAATCATGTATGTAATCCCCTTCTTGTACTGGCTCTGCTAGGTAGATTGCTGGGTTTACACTTCATCACCTTACCACATTTATGCCTGGGTTGGGTAATATGATCTCACATCCCGATGCTCTTTGGGTAGTTAGTGTACTTTTTTACTTCTGAAGAATGACAAATAATGAGTGTTCCACATACAATACGACAGGACACCCCATGGTAATCATTGATGCCTTCTCAATTGCAAATGCTGAAGCCGCAAGCAATTGTTCTCAAGGGAAGTGTCCTTGAATTACTGGGTCTAGGCTTCCACTGTAGTAAGCTAGTGGTTGGTGTCCCTGCTGCTTCCTTTGTGTGAGGACAGCTGTCATCACTGAGTCAACTGAATGTGAGAACAAATACACGTTTTCACTGTAATGCGGGGTAGCTAACACTGGTGCATGTGCCAGTGCGTCTTTTAGTTCTGTGAAACTTTCATTCATCTCAGATGTCCCTTTTATGTCCCTCTTCTCTTTTTGTGCTTCCTTAATGCCCTGCAATAGGGGTTTAGTAAATGGGGCATAATCCATAATCCAGGTTCTGCAGTAATTGCATAGACCTGGAATGTCTGCATCTCTTTCACCATTCATGGGCGAGTGGTGGAATGAATGGCCTGTGTCCTTTCACCCAGGTACAAAACCTCTTCTAGGCAAAACTTTAATTTGCCTCATCCACCTTATACCCTCTCTCTGCAAGTAGTGACAAAATGGGTATGAGTCTATTCTACACTCTTCTTCTGTCTCAGTGCTTATAAGCAGATCGTCAAAATATTGAATGACAGTGCTTGATGTTTGCACATTGCATAGATCCATGTGTATGATCCTATTGAAGATGCTGGGCGATTTCCCCTACCCTGGGGCAAACAGGTGTGTTTGATTCTAATTCCGTGATACATGAAGGCGGTGAGATATCTTGAGTCTGGGTGCAAAGATATATAGATGAATGCATTTTCAAGTCAATGACCATGAAGTACTTTGCCTTTGTTGGGATATTACACAATATTGTGGTAGGGTTTGGAACCACAGGAAATTCTGCTTCCACCACTTCATTTAGGGGGCACATATCCTGGATGAAACACCATGACCCGCCATTTGATTTCTTTATCAGATAAATCACTGTGTTACAGGTCTATGTGGATGTCTAAATTATGCCTTGCTGCCATAATGTGTGGAAAGTGGCGTGTATCCCGTCATCTGCTTCTCTGGTCAATGGGTATTCTTTTGGCCGGCACAGTGTGGCCCCTTGCTTCAGTTTTATTTTTACAGCCCTATCCCCTTTCAGTACCCCCACATCGTGAGGTCCCTTGGGGCACAACTAATTCGGCACCCTTTTCAGATCTCCCTCCATGTGTTTATTTTCCTTTTTCACCATCTGTATTAGAATGTGCACCATTTATTTCCAATATCTGAACTGGGCTCAGTATCTGTATCTGGAATGCCACCTCTCCTTCCTCCTTCTCAACGGCGAACAACTGTTCATCCGATACTCCTGTAGTTGTCAAAGTGGGGTCAATGCACAGCACATTTTGCCACTACATGTTGTTATCATCTGTTCCACACAGCATCACCATGTCTTTGCGTATTACTGCTTCTTCCAGCTGTAACACAATTGTTTTTTTCATTAAGTCATCCTTCTGGCACTGTGGTCTGAATAGGAATTCTGAAGCCTGCCGGAGCACCTTCCTCTATATTCCTAGGATCCATCCTAGTAGAACTTCGACCCCATACAGGAACATGCTGTGGTATAGTGGTTGTGCTCGTGAGGTGCTTTGCATGTGTGCTACCAAGAGAATAGCTGCTACCCCAGCATAGTAAATGCCGGACATGGAGCACACCATCCCTTTCTCTGTGAATGATATGGTTGCATTCAGTTTTCTGAGCAAGTCTCTCCCCAAGATATTGATGGGTGTGTCTTTGGAGTACTGTAAGAAGTTGTATCCCTATGGTTAATGGTAAATCTTTTGTTAATGGAACACCCCAGAAGATCCCTGCATAGCCATCACTTTGCTGGATAATGGGAATCCCCACCCTCCCCAAAGCAGGATTTGGTAGCTCCTGTATCTATGAGAAAGAAGAACTCTATTGGTTCTATTTTCGCTGCTACTTTTGGTTCCTCTTTGGGGTCATCAGTTACTGCTATGGCTGGACATGCTCGGACCTTCTGTGGGCCCCGCTATTCTGTGTGTTATTAGGCAGAAAGGGGAAAGAGTTTCCCCCTACCACACTGACTCCTGTGCAATGGTGCACCACGTTTTGCCCTAGCACCACTATGGTGCCCCCTGCTACCGTGGGTGGCTCAACCATCGCTGGGACTGCTACCCCACTGTTGGTTATACCATGAAATACAATGGTCAGAAATCCAATGAAACACTTGCAAGTTGGAGAATTCACTTTTTCTATTTTTCCCGTGGATTTCATTGGTTTATGGACATCACCTCATCGAAGCTTACGTTGGTTAGTAAAGCATAATTGAAGCAAACAGTTTAACAGTTTTCCATTACAATGCCTCCCCATCTGCTACCACATTTATTCACACCTCACCCCTGAACAATTTGCTATTACTGAACTAACATTTCTGCTGACCGCAGGAAGTTTAATACACTGCCATTGGTCAGCACCTTTGAGAACGGAACATGAGACACCCTGCAGTTGGTGGGAAAGGGGACATTCACACGATACCTGTTGGATAACAACATTTGTGAACTCTGTAATAGATACTTTGCAGGCTGGCCACCTCCCCAGAGCTCAAGAATGTACTGTCTCATTGGTCCTCTCAAGAACGGCAAGCCATCCAGTGTTCCCTTCTCACAGCCACCTGTCGATGGGCATCGGTGGTCATGTGACCCACCCTCCCCATTGCCACGTAGGGCGGATAGTTTGGCTGACAGCCCTGTAATTACATCACCCATTTCTAGTTATGTTGGCTTTCTCATGATTACCAGCTTGAGCCCCACCTCCCTTTGCAGATTCATGTCGTATTGATCACCTGTTTCAGATCGACGTTTCCCAGTCCAGCATGTCCTGAGGGATTTCCCACTACATGTGCTTATGATGGGACTATTTTTGTCCTTCTCTTTCATTATCTAATCATATGCCAGTATCTTGGACTGTGTGCACACCCAATGCTTCATTACCCCCTACCGTTCCTGGTAAAGCCCTTTGTACTGGGTTTCTGTGACTTAGGAATACCTGAGTCCAATCCCCTGTCGCTGCCCCCACCGTCCCCCTTTACTCTCGCAGTTGATAGGTGGGTCCCTCCATCAGGCACTCAATTAGCACCTTTAACACACTTACTTGATAACCAAGATACTGTTCATACCTTCACAGAAATGAAAATGCCGCAAAAGACAGATAAAGGTCAGACACGTGAAGAATATGTTGAGTCTCAGATGTTCCAAGAGGCAGAAATGAGAGGTACCGTACAACATGTAGGTAAGTGTCACACACCCAAACCTGACATGCTGCCACCTGACACTTTGAAAATATAGATTCACTAGGTTTCCCAATAGAGGTAAGTGGAGAGGACCCGCAAAATGAGGAAAGAGCAGTAGATGAATGGCAACTGAAAACTGTTGGTTCTGAGACGTGGGGCAGTCAGGGTGTGCTGCAAACAGATTCTGGTTCCAACAAGAAAAACAAAGAGATACAATGAGATATGCGGAAAAAGGGGGGTAAAGTGTCATTTCATATGACCCTTTTCCTAGCAAGAAGTCTGGCAGGCCTAAAACAATGCAGAAGAAATACCAGTGGTGGGTGTGACTGAAGTTGACATCAAGATAGAGTGACATAGAATGAGACAGGAAATGGTGGTCACACCCATAGATGAGATACCATTACTTATAGGAACAAATTGCCTTAGGAGACTGATGGGGTAAATGGGGCACTGCGGTCTTTGGCAAAAAAAAGAGCTGAAACCTAAAAAGATAACAAGCCAGAGTAACTGTGCAGAATGTCACACCATTGCTAGATCAGAACATGCGGTGGATGTGTAGCTTCAAAATGGCTGTGTGCCTAGTGTCACTGTAATTCTCATGTGCTAGAGTGAAATGCAAGGAGAAAAGAAAAAGCAATCTGTGGAGATTTTTCTGGACCCCAAGAAAAACTGGCAGGCACAGATTGATGAAAACACATTGCATTTTTATCTAAATTAGGAACATTGTAAACCAAACATTGCTGCAGAGTCAGGAAAAATATATTTCAATAATTACAGAAATACACATTGAAGAAGGGCTGGTCTTGATCCCGGTGCATGTGAAGGGGCATCCAGAAATGATTGATGCAATGTTGGTCCTAGAGCAGGAAATGAGTTTTATTAATGGAAGTGTTTAAAAAAAATACTTGACAGAGAGGAAATACCAAGTTTTAAAATAAAATATCAACAAATCTTTGGGCTGGACGAATAGGGGCAAATAATTATTGGAAGGTACATGTTTAAAATCACAATTGGTTCCTAAAGCACTCAGCACTCATCACAATGTTTGGATTGTAAGTGAGACCAAAAATAAATTATATTTGGGAAATTACATCATTTACAGAATGTGCATGGTTTTAGATTTCTTAAATCTGAAGATTTGGTCTACACTGGGTCGAGCAGCACCTGAATTTGAGAAGAACAAAAGACAAGCTTACGTTTTCGCTCAAATTATGCCATATGCAGATGAACTTCAGGTAAATAAGGATGTCACCATTCCTGAGTTCACAAGGCAGTTTGCAATAGCATTAAAGAACAGAAAGGGACAAGAACTGAAAAGGCCCAATGCATTTGTGTGTCTGAATTAATCTATGAGGCAGCAAGGATAGAATGTGAATACACACAATTGGTAGAGATGGGGGCTGGCCCCATTAGAATACTGGTGAATAACAAGGGATACCAGAACATTCATTTGGAAAACAATACAGCAATAGGAATGGCAATACAAGAATCACACTACACTGCAGATTTATATAAAACAGTGATCAGGAATATCCCTGAAAGCTATGTAACTTCACAGGGTGAATTGCCTAAGGCAGTGTATTCTAAACCAAAGGGATTTTTCAGGATACAGTCTGTTTACCCCTACGGACCAAAATATGCTATTATGCTGTTGTCAGAATAATTGCATCCTCGTTCAAGTGGATGAATCTGAAAGAAAAGAGCAGTAAGGTGAGATGCAGCAAGTTGAAATGGAGGCTAAGGTGCCAAAATATCTGAGGGTGTCGACTCTCCAAAGAGACACTGCCACACATTTAGAGGCAAGTAAAGAAGTCCCTCCTTTGGAGAATTTCCCAAAATTCTCTAAAATGGTAGAGGAGAAAATTCAAGCTGCATATGCTTGCACAAATGAAGATGAAAAAGAACAATTAAAGAAAATGTTTACAGAGATCAAGGAGTTATTTGCTAAAGACGCCTATGATTGCAGGCTTACCGATTTCCATGTTGCCACACGACCAGAAGGATTTGGTAGGGAGCCAGTATTTGTGCAACAATATAGGTTGCTCTTGGCATGTCTGGAGTCCCTAGCAGGAATAATTAAAAATATGAAATCCAGAGGCATTATTAGGTCTATCCATAGTAATTTACATACTCCCATATGAGGTGTGCTAAAGCCCAATGGCCAGTGGTGCTTGTGTGCAGACTTGAGAGAACTAAATAAGAGGTACCTGTTTCAAGGTGGCCTTTCCCTTTTATTGATCAGGGTCTTTCACACGTTCAGGGGTCAAAGATATATACTACTCGGGATCTTACAGCTGGGTACTGGTGTTTGCCATTAGCTAAAAATATACAAAATCTATTTGCCTTCCCATTTAAACGATTGCAGTATGCATGGTCACGGACCCCCTTTGGCTATATCGATAGTGGGAGTGAGCTTGGGATATTCCTGAGTAAAGCATTCCCAGATTCAGCTGAGAGAGGAATCATGATTTATGTGGATGATGTGCTCATCAAAAATGAAGACTTAAAAAGTCACTTAAATTAAATTAGACATGCTCAGTCAGTTGCAAAAGGCTGGAGCAAAAGTATCTTCACAGAAAGCACAGTGGTGTAGAAAAGGGTAAACCTTCTAGGGCATGAAGTAACAGAGCATGGATTAAATCCACAAAAGAAAAAGGTGGAAGCTATACCGAAAATAAAAGATCCCACCAATTTGAAATGTCTTCAAAGTTTGTTAGGAATTACAAGTTACAACAGGACATTCTTTAAAGATTATGCAGAAATCACACATCCTTTGACTAACTTATTGAAGCAAGGTGTACCTTGAAATTGGGCAAAGGAACAAAGTGAGGCAGTGGACAGATTAATGGACTGTTTAATAAAAGCCACATGTTTGGCCTATCCAATAAAGAATCAGAACTTCTTTATAAAAATAGGATCCACAGATCAATCTACACCATCTGTCCCATACCAAAAACATGATGCAAATAACAAAACCATTGCATATGCCAGCAAGGCATTTTCACAGGTAGAGACCAAATTTAATGAAAGTGAAAAGGCACTTTCGACAAATCTCTAGGCATTACAACATGTCTGCCCCATTATTCAATGTGAACAGGTGATTGTTGAAAAAAATCGCAAGCCTTTACAATTTTCACAAAGTAAAAGTATCAGATCAGGGAATTTGGCTTAGTCAAGTATCACATCAAGGACATTGGCGTTGCAGGGATTCCCAGTGGAAGTGACATATGGACAGAATAAAAAGCGTCCAGTTGCCCAGCCACTGTCAGAATTACATAATTGTGCAGTTGTTTGTGCAGCTGAAAACACAGAGCTAGAAACAAATGTAACTAACTGAACAATCCGCACACAAAGCATTCAATGAGGAAACTTCCATCTATCTCCCAACTGTGTTTGTAGATGGCTGTACATACCACATGGAAGATGATTCTGAAAATAAATTAGTGGCAGGAATAGGAAATGTGTGGGTCAAGTGTAATGGCAGTCCAAGGGTAAGCATGACATTTTGCCCCAAAAGCAGTCAAGTTGCGGAGCTGGCTGTCACTTATAAAGATATATCCACAGCAGTAGAAAATGCATTAAAAGAAACAATGTTGGTTATTGGTTCTGATTATGCCTGAAATAGCTTGGTGGAATATTTACCTAGGTGGAAATTGAGAGCAATGGTCACTTATAACAAGAAGCCACTTAAACATGGCACAATTATCCAAGCCATAGATACACTTGTTTCATAAAATGACCTGATCAGTCACTGCAGGGCGATAGGAGGCCACTGCATTCCAGCATCTGATTGCAGTGCGCAAACGGCAGCCACTTTGTTAGCCAACCATATTTTCTCTATGTTTGGTTTACCTCAAAGGATCGAATCAGATCGTGCAAGTTATTTCACCAGTGCAGTGATGACAAAGATGTGGCAAATCTTTTAATCATTTAATACCAGCCCTCTTCTTATGGGGGTGTGGAACGTTTCAACAGGTAAATTGTTGATATTTAAAATGGTTTGTAGCTGAGGCAGGGTCCAGTTGGTATTTTTTGACTCCCAGTGGTGCTAATGGCTATTAGGTCAACACCGCCCAGATCAACAAACTTCAGCCCACATGAGATTCTAACAGGCAGGAAGTTGGTTTTGCCACAACATGTACTCTAGCGGACCAATGAGCAGGTTCTGATAAATGCAGCCACATTTCACAAATACGTGGAAGAGCTGAGAAAGCACTTGCAACATGCATTAGCGTTTGCACTGCAGAATCTGGTAAGAGCCGCTGACTGTTTTTTTTTTTTGCGTGTTTAGTTTACAAAAAACCTTACACAACATGTAGAGCAAAAAACATCATATAAAACATCTAAACATCTTATAAATAACCCTTAAGATCCATATACAAAACAATTATTCATTCAGATTTTTAATACAAATAGCAAGTTCATCAACAATAGCCTGTCACATTAAGTTCATACAGAATAGAAAATGATGGACAAATCTAATATCACGGTAACCAGAGTTCATTGAAGTAAGCTCCAACATCCATTAATAGCATTAAATGACCAAATTCATGTTTTTCCAGTTCTTTGGTTACACCTTGCATAAACGCATTTAATGCCACAATTAGGGAAATATTTAGCCCCCCATACATCTACTCCAAAAAAGGTTCACAGACTGCTCTAAATCCTTATCAAACCTATCTTAGAAAATTAAAACACGTGTAGGCTCAAAGTAAGGACAAATAAGCACTAAATGCTTCAGTGTCTCTTGGGAGTTGTTATCTCCACCGAAACAACACCGAAAATCAAGAAGACAGTACCCTGGTGCATCTTTAAAAGTGCAAATTCATACTTAGACAGGAAAATATCTGTGAGGGAGTATGAAATAGGTGATCATGTGTATAAATTAAATTTTGGGAAAGGTAAACATAAAAATGCAAAAGTTCTTGCTTCCTTTCGGGGCCGTATAAAATCGTGGATAAGGTTTTGCCTGTGGTCAACCGGATTGCTATAAAAGAAGGAGACTTAACTGTGAAACAATTTGTATATGTTAACCAAATCAAGCCATTTCACCTGAGATATGAGGTAAGAAGGCTTGAACAAATTGGAGAAACAAGTAGGGGGTAAAAGGTGTAGCTGTATTCAGGAAGATGAAGAACATTTACCTTGAAGAGATTCACCATAGCTGATAAGTAGATATGCATGTAACTATTAACTTAAGTGGAAAAAGGGGATGAAAAAAAACCAAAGCAGTGGAGTATAGCAGCTAAGTAATAAATACATGGTATTCGAAGAAATGTACGGTAACAGTGTATTCTCACTTATGATATTGTGTTGTGTGGGTGTGCAATGTGTACCTATCTAGTTTACTGTTATGTATTTTTCTATGAGTAGTGTTGTTCTGTATTCATCATTTAAGTTGGATTGTAGTGTAAAACTTGAAGTCAGCCCCTTGTCAACTGACTTTTTGTAACTGCGGTTATGATAAAAGTCAAAGAACTGTAGCCGCGGTTATAATAAAACTTTTCCTTTTAATTATGTATTTGATTTGTGCATTTTTATATGATAAGTAGTCCTTAAAATGAGTGTTTTGGGGTACACTGAGTGTTGAACTTTAGTACATTAGGAGTATTGTATTGATATTATGAAGGAAAACTGCATTTCCTTCATCGGTTAGGTTTACTCCGTCATGTCTATAGAAATTGGCCATGTGGACTGTATATTGTTTTTCACAATCAATAATTGGTTGTGGTATGTCATGAATGCTAAAACGGATTTATTAACATTTCTCTTGGATTTCTCAATTTTACCATTAATTTTGGCGGTCCATCTCCATTTTTGCCTCTGAGTAAGAAGTGAAAAGATAAAGATGTTGTGAGGAAATAGTTCCATTAGTTTTCCCATGTCTTGTTTCATCATTAAAGTAAGGGACACCCCTCGTACATTCCCCAAATCATTACCTCCACAATGAATTAGTATGACATCTGGGAGCCCTGTACATCTCAGACTTAACAATTTTGAAGAAACCTGTAACAAAGCATTCCCGGCAATACAAACCATTTAATTGTAAAATCTCTCAAACCTAGGTCCATGTTAATATTTAGTTTGTCACAAAACGCCAGCAACAAAAACAGCCAACTGTCTCCAATCAGCCACACAGTTTTCAAACCAACCATGATATCTGCGGTATTTCTATTTTTCTAGGAAAAGGATTCCTTTTTTGAATTTCTAGTAGTTTGTATGAGCAGTGCATATATGATGTGTGTGTTTTGTACTTTCTAATTGGTCGATGGTGATGTTGTTATTATTCACGGTTATCCAACAGCCACCCAGCAAGCAACATTGTATTCGTGGGTAGATTCTCACCCCACCCTATTTCAGCCGCAACTATATTTGAGCAAGTGACATGTCATATGTTTGTGGACGTGTGTTAGTCGTGGCTATCCACAATTTTGGGTGGTGTGGCTTCGTATATGCATTGAGTGTTGTTGGGGATTGTAAGAGACAAAAGGAGTGGAGGAGGACTTTGAGGAGTGGAGGGGGCTGGTAGGCATGTTGTGGACAGTTGTTGGAGTTTGGTGGAGTGGAAATGCAATTTTGAATTCATAGTTTTTGCGAATAGCTGCAGTTATCAGCAAACATCTAGGAGGGCACTTGTTTTGCTGCATCTATAGAAAGCATGTGCGCAGGCATGTCAACACTATTCTGCGTTTCATTGATTACGATTGGAAACGCGGCTATATTCAAGTTGTTTCTATAAATATACATTTTCTGTGCAATACACATATGTTCATGTGGATGATACAGTACAGAATTTTATTTGTGTGTGTTTTTGTATGTACTTGATTGTTCTCTTATTTGATTTGAAGGTTTAGAGACCAATTTAGTTTGATTTGAAGCTTGCAGAAAAGCACTCGTGTAGCCACGTATATAAATCAAGATACGTAGCCATGTAGAATATCTGTGGCTATGAAAGATGCTAAGTGGGGTAAAAATAGGGTTGTGTCAGTTTGATTATTTTTTATTGGTTGTTGTTACTTTTTCATTTGTTTAGGGCTTAGTGATAGGTTGTGCCAAAAATGTTTCAGCCATCTTAGTAGTTTTATTGGTATATAGTGCTCTTTTTTGGCATTTGTTTTGGAAAGTATAAAAGCCACCATTTTCTGCAGTTTTGTCCATGTGATTCCTGAACTCTGACTGTGCACATGGCAAGGGTGTGGCTGATGTGAAAGTAAGTGTTAATCTGTATTACACATTTGAAGGTTTATTTGCAGTGTTGTGTGTGTTAGTTGTAGTGACCATTGCTATTAGATGGTGTTCATTATTATTTTCTGCATTTGGTTTGTTTGAGTGGCAAGTATGTTTAAATGTATTTTTTAAGTTTAAAAAATGTGGTCATGTAGCTTTTGCATTTATTAAGGTTGAAGGTTATTTGATTGTACTTCTTTTACTTTGAATGTATTTTGAGGTATGCAGTACATGTAGGTGTTTTGTGTGTGTTGTGGGATAGTTCAATTGCTGGGGTTGTGCAAGTTCATTTTTCTAATGTGCTTTTTTTGTATTTTCTTGTAGCTGCATTGTTGTCATCCCAGTGGATTTGCACTAGATGTTTTAGAGTTAACTCCCGTGAAAGGTCAACCTATATTCAAATGATAGTGGTACTGCTGGAGATGGAAGCAGGAGATGTACGGAAAGCTTTCTTAGTGACCTTTGTAGTATTTATAATGATTTTTCACATGGAGTGGAATCTCTCCCATTCCTTAACTGTGGCATCTCCCTTAGCTATTCATTCGAGGCATCATCCACACAGGACTTTCATCACTGAATATGGGAAGTTCTATGAGGCAGTGCACCTGGTGAATGCGAACTTCGTTATGATACCGCTATTGATGTTTAGAAAAAAAAAGGGGAAAAAATAAATTACCACTTAAAAAAACAACTTATGATGGCAGGTAATCTGGTGTTGTGTGATTAAATTCTGCCAATTTGCTAAATGTGGCATCTTCCTTAACTACCCATTCACAGCATTTTGTACACATGACTTGCATCATGGTTAGATTGGGTGTCCAAAAGAGAGGAGTTTGTATACTGGATACCACTGCTGATGTAAAGGCTTCATTTGCAATTGGAGTTGTTGATGCACTGGTGGATGGAGGTTATGTGGGTGGTGTTGATTGCTTTCTATGCAAGGAATGAACCCCATGCATTTTTCTTTTGTGATGTTCATGTGCTTCACGATAATCATCATCGACCTCATTCCAATGGATATGCACTAGATGGTTAATCATAATAGATGTTCCCAGGCTTTGAGATGGAACATCTGAAGGCCCACGGCTTAGAGTTTTATTTCAGAAGGTGCACATTATCTACTCAGCCTCTTTTCTGGAGCAGTGTTCCTTCAGTTTTAAGAAGCACCATCTGTCAGCTGTTTTTTTTCTTCATTTTTGTGTGCTTCTTCTTTGGTGGTGAAGGATTGTCAACCCAAATGTTTACGTCATCCTCACTGCTTCTACTGTCGTGGTCAGACATGTTGGAATGTCCAACCAGGGAAGAAAATATAAAACAATAAAAATGACAACACGAAAAAGACAATGCTGCAAAAAATAAAAAAGTTTAAAAAAAAAAGAAAACAAAAAATAGACAAACTAAACAAATCACAAGATAAATGGAAATTGGATTTTAGGAAACTGGGTAAAAATTATGAAGAGTTTAAGGGGTAAAGTGACAAAAGTGCTTGCAGTTACTCAGAAACCCTTTCACTAACAAGTACAGAAAGCAATGATTCATGTAAAGCTATTTTGTGTGGGGGTGGTGATTATTTGTGGCTACAAACTGCTGCTCCTTGTGATTGGACAGTCTTGTATGCATGGATGTTGTGAAACGGTGTAGGCGTAGCCGCTTCGATAGAGCACAAAGTGTGATTGGATACTTCATTGATGCGTATAAAAGTCAAGTGTGGGTGTGGAGCCGCAGCGCATGTTATGATTGGTGATGCATTATCCGCAACGAGGCATATCCGCGTTACATGAGTTTGGATGTCCCACTAGCTTATTTCATATGCACGGGTTACATCAAATGGCATGTGCGTACATGCGTCAATAGTTCTATGTGATTGGATTGTTCCTTGGTGCGTATAACGTGTAGGCGCCGAACCGCAGCACTTGATACCACTGACTGCCACATTAGGCACAAAGATGCGTAGCCTCATTGAAGCATGTCGACATTCTATTGGCTCATTTCGCACATGCGTAGTCGTTGCTGTATGTAGCCACGCATTTGTATCCTTGGTAGACACAGCTAGAAAACCTTTAAAACATTTAAAAAAAATGTATATATATATATATATATATATATATATATATATATATATATTCAGTAAAAAAAACTTTGTTAAAGGGACGTTAAAGGGCCGTTATGGTTAAGTTGCGCTACTAAAAACCTATGCAATTCAGTAAAAAAAACTTAAAGGGACATTATGGTTCAAAGTAAAACTGAAAAAAAACTGAAATTCGCCAGTTATGGTAAGCTAAGCAACCTTAACTTGCGCCACCGTGCACTGCTAACATTAACACCCAAAACATCAAAGATGACATCACAAATGTCTTTAACAAAGTTTCATTACTGAATTTCATAGGCTTTTATTAGCGTAACCATAACCTCCCGTTATCAAATTTTATTTTACTGAATATATATACATATTCATAGTGTAAATTTGATAGATGTTTACTAGGATTCCCTTACTTTATATGCATGTAACATAGAACATACTGAACTCCTAGCTAATGATTTTGATGTCCACGGACTGTGCTAATGTCCGCGGATGGACGCGGACAACACCAATACTACCCAAAAACTCAGGGGTATCTTAAATTGTTATATCATGCCATATGAACACTGTACAAGTTGAAAAACCAACACACAAACACATTATATATAGTAATAAATAAGAATTAGAACTTATATAGCCAACACATCAAACATCCATTTAAATACCATATATAGTAAAATGGAATATACCAAAACAAGAAAGGTATGCTTCTAACATAATTACCTCACAGAAACTGCACAACTAGGAGCAGCAGCAGATCTACCGAACAGTGAGAAGACAATTTACCACAATCTAGTAAGTAAACTTTTTTTTAAATACAATAAAAGTAATATATATATTTTTTTCCTCACAGAAATGTCAAATACTTTAGAATGGCTTGAGGAGAATTTCCCACATGGTGAAATGTCTGAAGATAGTGAAACTAATGGTAGACACTTCTCTATATAACCAAATTAATAGGCATTACTTTATGTGCACTTAACATATATATATATATATGTATATATATATATATAGACTCAGAGATGTATGTGTTCCTATATGAATGAGGAATTAAACATTGATATCCAAGTGCTAATCTATATTAGCACTTGGATATCATATATTTATGATATATTTGATAATTTGATATATTTTTTTTTTAACAGACCATACAAACAATGAAAACAATACACAACAAGATACTTTAGAACAAACTCTCCAGCGCATGGAAGAAAAAATGAACAAGCTCATGACAAATTTCCACCTTTTGAAAGATTTTGTGGAGGACCATATAAAACAAAAAAAAATAGATACCATTGTGCAACATGTACCTGTCCCCCCTCTCCATATCCCAGTCAATTATCCCCAAACCCTCACCACATAGAAAAACGTTTTGATGAGATTTCCATCCCTTCATCTCCTCCTATCAATCCTCTTGAAAACCCCAATTCCCCTATGTTTGTGTCCGTTTCTGCTACCTCTTCTACATCATAAATTGTACATATATATAATATAATGAAAAATAAATGTTATGTGTGTGTTAATTTAGTCCTTTGTGTTTTTTTTGAAAAAGCCAGTTTTGGTGTCCTGAAATGTTCATAAATAAACAAAATGGGGTGTCCCGAGGACACTATACCTGTCCATATTGTTCGCAGGCGAGTTGAAACTGTTCTGAGAACACACGCGGTGTCTTGAAAAGTTTGTAAATAAAGAAAATAGGGGTGTCCTGAGGACGCTATACCTGTCCGTACTGTTCGTAGGCAGGTTGAAACTGTTCTAAGAACACATCAAGTGTCCCGGGATGTTCATAAATCAACAAGATGGGGGTGTCCTCAGGACGCTTTGCTTGTTCGTATTGTTCACAGGCGAGTTGAAACTGTTCTAAGAACACACGTGTTGTTCTGAAATGTTCGTAAATAAACTAAATGGGGGTGTCCTGAGGACGCTATACCTGTCCGTACTGTTCGTAGGCAGGTTGAAACTGTTCTAAGAACACACGCGGTGTCCTGAAATGTTCATAAATAAACGAAATGGGGGTGTCCTGAGGATGATGTCCGTATTGTTCGTGGGCAAGTTGAAATCGTTCTAAGAACTCATCAAGTGTCCTGGAATGTTCGTAAATAAACAAAATTGGGGTGTCCTGAGGACGCTATACCTGTCCGTGTTGTCCGTAGGCAAGTTGAAACTGTTCTAAGAACACACGCGGTGTTCTGAAATGTTCGTAAATAAACTAAATGGGGGTGTCCCGAGGACGCTATGCCTGTCCAAATTGTTCAAAGGCAAGTTGAAACTGTTCTAAGAACACACGCGGTGTCCTGAAATGTTCGTAAATAAACTAAATGGGGATGTCCTGAGGACAATATGCCTGTCTGTATTGTTCGAAGGCAAGTTGAAACTGTTCTAAGAACACAGGCAGTGTCCTGAAATGTTCGTAAATAAACTAAATGGGGGTGTCCTGAGGACGCCATGCCTGTCCGTATTGTTCGAAGGCAAGTTGAAACTGTTCTAAGAACACAGGCAGTGTCCTGAAATGTTTGTAAATAAAGAAAATGGGGGTGTCCTTTATACCTGTCCGTACTGTTCGTAGGCAGGTTGAAACTGTTCTAAGAACACATCAATTGTCCCGGGATGTTCGTAAATAAACAAAATGGGGGTGTCCTGAGGACACTATACCTGTCCGTACTGTTCGTAGGCGGGTTGAAACTGTTCTAAGAAAAAATGCCTGTCGGTAACTGTTCGTTTCACTTGTGTCGCACTTTTAATTAGTTTCAGGACCCGAACAGTGTCCGTAGAACACCAATGCGCATGCGCAAAACAGTTTCAGTGCATTTGGTGTCCTGCGGACACCCGTTCTCTTTGCAGACAGGTTCGCGACGCCATCATGTGACGACGCCCTTGCTGAGCGTGTGTTCTGACTGCGGACACTGTTCGTGTCCCCGAACAATTTAAAACTACCTTTTCAGGCAATCCACAATATTTTATAATAATAAATAAACATAGCACAAGTCCCAGACAATAATCCTGACTTTCTGCATACTTTTTGGGACTTTTTGAGCCTTTTTTTGGTGTTTGATCTGTCCGTGGACAGCGCGGGTGTCCGGGAAGCATGCACCAGCACCCCTATAAAATGCCACCTCCCAGAGCTCATCCTCATTGTGTTTCTGGATACCTAACAGAACACTGTACTTTGGCTGCCAATCTTCCTGATTTTTCAGAAACCTGATGGCAACCATGGTTCCTCTGCTTCCACCTGGTGCTACATCTGCCTCAGCACCACCACCTCCCCACGGGCCTGAAGAGGGGAACAGGAGTGAGGATGTAGAGGAGGATGAAGAGGATGAAGAGGATGAGGTAGTGGAAGTCCCTACTACCAGCACTCGCAGTGACACTTGGGTGTGGCGGTTATTTACCATTCATGGTAACGTACTCAAGGCGTGTGCGAACAAAGTCACCTGCAACGAGTGCAAAATGGTGCTCAGTCGCAGGATGCTTGGTTCGTACAGCTTTTGTACGACAACTATGAAGCGACACCTAAGGTCGTTCCACGGTGGGGCCATTCGCAAGGTTGTACCTTGCAAGCAGCGTAGTAGGTTAAGACCGTCTGCTACATCCTCCGTTTTTGATCCTGTCACCACAAGGAACACTCTTGTGGGAGAGCGTAGCTCTCCAGCTGCCTCAGAGGCCATTCGCAATGCTGATGACCCTTACCTTTCGAGTGTCACAGTTGTGTGTATGTACTGTGACACAGTACTCTGCAAGGGGGAGAGACTTTGTAGGCCCACCCTACATCTTCCTCTCTCCACCCGCCCTTTCTTATCCCCATGGTTGGTGTCCCCCCCTTGGCCTACTTTCCCCTCCTCTCCTAGTGTGTTGTGGGTAAAAAAACAAAAAATATATCAAACAACAAAAATCAACAAAAAAAGGCTCTTTTCAGAGCCGCCTTTCACAGTTTAAAAATAGAAGTGGAAAATAAATGGAGCTGGGCCTTGTGTATTTTTTAGAAGTCCGCGGACAGTTCGCGGACATTTAAAATTTTTGGGCACTTCCCTATTATAACCATTGCACTTTTCTCTGGGAGGAAGTTGTGGCTCTGAAAAGAGCCTTTTGGTGGTGTTTGTTTCTGTTTGAAAAACTTGAAATGGTCAACACCTATTGCAAAATGGATGGCTGAAATTCCAAAGAAGGTTGCAATGCATTTTGTACATTTCTCCGAAAAATCTGATTGCCAGCATAAGTAAGATGGACTCCATCTCTGCGAAAAATGTATGCGCTACGAAACATAATATTTTCATTGTGAAATGAGGACATGCCAACATCTCTTAGAAAGGCACAAACAGCCTTATTGACATTGCGCCTTGCTTTCTCCATTTGTGGACCAAATGGAGAAGAACGCAGCCACATTTGTCTCTGCGCAATCCGAGAAAAAATGACTTGAGAATTTGGAAACATGTCCATGACCTTCCCAAGTCCTTCTTTTATTGCAAATTGCAAAGAACATCCAGACACATGTCCTAAACTATTCCCTCCACAATGAATTATCATTATGTCTGGATGATGCTCTGTCTCTAAAGTAGCACAGAGAGGTAGCAAGTCCAGCCACTTCATTCCACGCACTCCATGCCAGTGTACTTCCACATGTGGGAATCCAAGATCTACAGCTACTCCACAGCTTTCTGCATGCACCTTCAACCAATGTATCCACAAGTCTCCCAAAATCCAGACAATCTGTTTTCTGAAACACACAGCCATAGCTATTTGTTCTTCTCTCAGGAAAAATACTTTCTGACAAACTCTCTCCTGAAACAACACACCCACTAAACTTTACTGACCAATCCCTTGCTTTGCTCATTCTCATTTGCATGCCTCCCCACCCCAGAATCCCCGTATGTAACACGCGATGTCCGCGGACTACAGCCTTGTCCGCGGACATATCGTAACATGGACAGCCCTTCTACCATTTCCACATCACTCTCTTTGCCATTCTCTCATTGGATACAGTTTAGCAGTCACACAACCATCCACCAATCACATCCAAGACCTCTACATCTAACTCCATCATCATAGATCAGCACTTCAAATGTACTGCGAGGCCCTGCCTCATGTACGTGTGCTGGCACAACGTCTCAAACTGTTTCACTACCCACAATGTTATGCTTGCCAGTTCGCCATATGATCCTCTTGTTGACATTATGCCTGCCCTTGTCATTAGCATGCTAAATTTATTCCACAACCTGCAAATATGCCAGAGCTCCCAGCCTGAACGTGCAAATACTATCCTTGTATGTCCACTCTAATGTGTATTCTAGCTTTCATGCTCAGACATAGTAGCGATCTTACACACACATTGATCACTGTATTGTATTTGGTCTCCTCTAGACATTTTGAAGCATTTCTTATTATCTCACCGTACCTGTATGTGACTGTACTCCGCACATAACCCTTCCTGTTGCAATATTTGTTCAGCTGCTGCAGTAGTGCACCTGGCGTCGATGTGCCTAAATGTGTCAGTTATCATTTACTTGATTTGTCATAGACGTTACTAGCCCTAGACTGCTCTCACACGCTGTGTGTTACTTGACCAGCTTGCAGTGACTAGCATTTTGCTTCCACGTCTGCCATTATGTTACACTTATGTCACTACGTATGCAAATAGACATCTTCCATACTGTGTTTAAGTCTCAGTTCTTTGTACACAATGTATCTCCCAATGCTCTACACGGTCCTACTAACAACTCTCCTATACATTACCAACCTACAGGACTACACCATGCTCCTTATTTCACCCCTACCTGCACCAGCGCACAATGTCCTCAAAGAGGTTGCCATGATTACCTTACCTTGATTACCTTACCTTGCACTGTTTCACAGAGGAACCTTAAATTAAGGGCTAGACTACCTAGGCTCTATGACCCCTTAACCAAACCAGTGCACAAGAATACCATGCGCAATTCAAGCCTTCAGCAGCACCCACTCCAATTTAACAGTAGACTCTTCCGAGAACCTACCTTCCTCCCAAAATGTAATTCTAAAACACAACTAGCAACCCCGAAACTAGCTCAGTCTGGGACAACGGCTGCTCTTACAAAAATGCACACTTTATGGTACTCCATGCTACGGACATAGCCGACCTATTACACAACGAAAATCTAGACTTTCTAGCTATTACCGAATCTTGGCTTCACCCAGCAGCTGGCCCAGCAATTATGCTAGCTGTGCCAGACGACTACACCCTCCTAAGATTCGACCGTACCACATCCTGAGGGGCGGCCTTGCTATTATAGCCAAAACTAACCTATCATTGAATCTATCACCACCACACAACATAAGCTCCTGTGAATCCCTTACAGCTAAGTTAACTCTATCTAACACACAGTCTGTATCCATTCAGCTAATATACAGACCTCCTGGCCCATTAGGATCTTTTGAAGAAGACCTAACATATATTATATCGCACAACCTTAAGAACTCCTCCCAAAGTATCATACTAGGAGATTTCAACATTGGTCTCAGCGACCCGCTGGACACTAATGCCACTATAATCAACAACACTCTAGAGGAACTAGGCTTCATTCAGAAAATCTCAGCCCCTACCCATGCTAAAGGTAGAACTTAAGATTGGCTAGCTGTGCACAACTGCCCACTTACAGTCTCTTCTATAATCCCACAGCCGTGGTCTGATCATCACCTGATCACATTCTTCCTAGAGCCCACAGCACCGCTACAAATTAATAGTATAGCTCCAGCTGTCCCAACTAGAAATAAGAGAAACATCACTCCAGAGAACCTTATTCCCCTGATTCTACCTACTCTTAATGCTATCCTGGACAACACAGATCCCTCAACTATGGTAGATCTGTACAACAAAGTAATGCTATCCTCCCTTGATGCCATAGCACCTCTCAAACTGAGAAAGAGCAAACCTCGCAAACATGTGAACACTTGGTTTTCTCCTCACCTTAAGGCTATCAGACAAGAGAAATGATGTTACGAAAAATCTGGAGATCAGATCCGTCAGAAACTAACAAGACAAACCTAAGTAACCTAGCTTCCCAGTACAAAAAAGAAATCCTCCTTGCGAAACAAACGTCCTATAACCTTCGAATCTCTCAGGTGAAATCCAACACTAAAGAGCTCTTTGCAATCTTGAAAGAAGTAGAAATCTCCTGCCAAGCCACCTGACCCATGCATCAAGGATAAAAACTGGTGCACAGATATTCGAAATGCCCTTGCCAATAAAATTACTTCTCTGCAAACTAAGATCAGTAAAATAAAAAAGAATCCCTTCTCTCCATCTCTAAATCGAGTAACACCAGCTCCATTCCACCTCATCCCATCCGGACGACACCACCAGTGTCTACCCCCTCTTCAACTTCAGCAAAGTTTCTACTAAAGAGGTTGAAAAAGTTATTCTTGCACTCAAACCTTCAAACTGCCATGGGGACCTATGCCCTGCACAACTGATAAAGGATGCTGCTCGAGAACTATCACCATTTATCACTAAATTAATAAATGCATCCTTTACAGCCGGCACCATACCCAACAATCTAAAACTATCTTGGGTCCTCCCACTTCTTAAAAAACCAAATCTAGATCCTGCCCCCCCCAATTACTGGCCTATCACTACAGTGCCGTTTCTTCTCAAAATCCTTGATAAAGTAGCATACCAACAAATTCAACACTACCTTGAACTTAACCACCTTTTAGGAGTCCGACAGTCAGGCTTTAGACCTCAGCACGGGACTGAGACTGTGCTGATAGATCTTAAGGCACAGATAGATGAGTTGAGAGATGAGGGCAAGACAGCACTTCTGCTACTGCTCGATCTTTCAGCTGCATTTGATCTGGTCAACCATGAGATCCTCTGCACACACCAACAGTCTGCAGCCCATTTCTCCCAAGAGGCAACTGAATGGATTCAGTCCTTCCTTAATAACCGTACTATGCAAGTTTTTTCCACTTCAGCAGCCGCTGACCCTATGCCCATTACTTGTGGTGTGCCATTAGGGTCTTGTGTCTCCCCCACCCTGTACAACATTTTTACAAAGCCCCTTTTCGACGATCTAGATGGCCTGGGTATAACCTACACTAACTATGTTGATGATACCCAGATCCTCACCCCGTTTACGGGGGGATTATGACAAGGATTTGGCCTTTGTAAATCGAGAGCACCTCATCATCCAGGCATGGATGGCCTCTCATGGTCTATGCCTGAATGATGATAAAACAGAACTCCTCATCCTAGTTACCACACCCAACCTTAATAAACTAGGCCAAAATTACTCTTTTTTGTCATTGACAATAATACCATCATCGTAGCTAAGGAGGTCAAAACCTTAGGATTCTACTTAGACTCAACGCTTACCTTAAAAAAACAAGTCAATGCTATAGCCTCCACCACATCCTATACCTGCACACTTATTAGCGCAGCCAAACCGTTCCTCTCACCAAATACAAATAACTGCATCACTCTAGCTAGAGCATTGATCCTATCTAAGCTGGATTACTGCAATGCGCTCTGTTAAGATGGATTTCTCAACTCTGTCCTGGAGGGGCAGAGGTTCAGAAGGCCAGCCTAGTTTCTTGGAACAGGGTACCCTCTGGACAAGCCAGACCAATCAGGGTGGCGATGGCGGCAGTCAAGACTAGGTCTCAAGAGGGGTGAGGGTGACTGAAAGCCCGCAATAAGCACACAAAGCAAGGACGCTTACAAATTACTCCAGACAGGTGTTATATTAAAAATAAAGACACATTTATTGCAAGGCCTTTGTAACATCGACCATAGTATAGAATCACGGTAAAACTCCAATAAACCAACACATCACAAGCGATACAATATATATACAAGACCAAGGGGTCTAAGGAATTAGAAGCACGAAATATGCAGACCACCTAGATGGGGAGGAAAACAGGCAGTGCAAGTAATCGTTAGACCCACTGTGCTTAGAGAGGCTCAGCTTCACCTCACTGATGATGCCCAACAAGGCTGAAACACGTGTATGGGGTTGCTGATGGTACTCTTGTTCAGAGAGGAATTGCCATAGCATTTTGGTGCTGGACTGCCCTTGTGGGTGGGACAAAGACTGATATGCAAATGGATATTTCCCATCTGTGAATGTACAGTGAGCAAAAAGCAATGGCTGCAAACTCTCAATGTGGTTAATAACAACTGAACAGGTTATCATGCCTTGTTCTTTCGAGAGAGGGGCGCCTGCTACCTTTTTTGTATAATCGTTAGACCCAGTCCGACATCAGAGGCCACCTAACTAGAAGGAAGTCTGAGCCCTACGAAGAGTGGAGCCTTGTGCTCAAAAGTACCTGCACATGCGGGTGCCAACGGGCAAAGGGGAGTCTCTACAGGGAAATCAGGCAGTTCAGAGAGGTGAAAAAAACGATGATGAACAGATCCCCGCTATTCAAGCACGGCCTCCACTTGTGGGCAGAAGCAGGGCGCGAGTGCGGAAAAGGGTTGCTGTTTACGACAGCGGTGGAGAGCCACAGGCTCCTGCGGGAGGGCGACCGGTTAGACTATTGGCTACTCACCGGTCCCCGATGCAGGCAGACCCAGGCTTCTCCGGTTCCGTTTCGGTACTGGCAGGTTCAGATGCGATCAGCAGGATGTCCCGACACCATGTAGATTCCGCGACAGCAGGAGTCAGGGTCGAGGGTGTCCCAAATGCAGCGAACACGCACAGGTTTGTTACCACAGCAGGGCAACTCGGCAACCGCGTCTATTCCGGTCCCAAAGCACACGTCTCACTTCAGACCTGGGAACGCCAAGTGTACGAATCGTGTGAGAGTGCCAAGGACACGGGTTTAGCAGTAAGCAAGACGGCAGTGGCAGAGCAAGGTTCCTGTGTAGGCTGGTCAGTCCACTGGATGGCCCAGGAACGCTTCCGAAGGCTTACGTACAGGATTTGGTGAAAATGCCGAGAATAGTTGTTCCCACTATTCTAAAGGGTCGAAGCGCCTTTGCAGACCTTCTCGTTCGATCAGAGGCCGAGTGGTCTCGCAGGACGACAGCAGTGCAGGGTGCCAAACCTTCAGTGGGTCACCAGCGATTCCTCGACTCAGCTTCTTAGTTGCAGGATACTTGGCTCCTTATCCTATGTTCGTGAGAACTCAGGAGATCGACCTTTTAGTGGGTTTTCAGCCTCCTCTTGTCCAGAGTTCCCTTTGCGCCAAAACGGAGAAGGCCCAATGGGAGATCCGCTCACAAACACTCACACCATACGTGGACCTATTACGGACCATGGTGGTCCCAGGCATTCAGGACACTCTAGACTCTCTGGCACCCAGGATGTGTATTGGGAACAGACATCCCAGCCCACATCCTGGAGGCACACACAAGGCATGCAGAAGCCCGCAAAAGTGTTGGGTTTCGCGGGAAAGTGCATGACCAAATAAGGACTGCCCCGGGTCAACTCGACATGGGGAAGGTGAAGGGGCAAGACGGTCAGCGGACAGGACAAAGAACATAGTGGCATGGACATTTTGGAGGCCAGGCCACCCATTTGGGCCAAACTCGGGAAGCGCGGTTACCATGACAAAAAGGGGTTCAAAACACAAAGAAACGATAGCTGCCAGCAGTCCCGTCCTTGACACACTTGCACATTTCATCAAGTCCAGTTAGAGATTCTAGGGCCTTTGGAATGACTAGAGACCCAAGAGCGCGGTAATGTAAGTTACGGTGCACTCTTGTTTCATGTTGCTTAAAAGCTGCAACATGAGGAAAGGACTAAGGGAAACAAAGTCTCCCGGTACTGACTGTCTTAAGGGCATGTCAGTTTCCCCATAAGAATCAAGCGAAAGCCCAGAGGAGTGCGGCGGAAGGCTGTGCTTCTCTGGCAAAGTCTAGATCAGGGTGTAAAACAACAGCAAAAAGTTTGGGCGTTGCCACATGGAAGGAAAATTACCTACAATTATGAAATATTTCGTAACACTCACCCCTCCCAGACTAAGGACAGGGGGAACTATTCCACCCCTGGATGAGTTTCTTGTTCAGGTCGGTTAAACATTCTGGACAACCCATCAGCATTGCTATGTTGGACCGCTGGCCTATACTCAATAGTGAAGTCAAAGCCTTGCAGACTTACGGACTACCTAAGCAACTTTGGATTCTCTCCCTTCATGTTCATTAGCCACTTTAAGGGCGTATGGTCAGTTTGCACAGTGAAGTGGGTCCCATTGAGGTAGGGCCTCAGCTTCCATAGGGCCCATACAACAGAGAAATATTCTTTCTCTACTGTGGACCATCTGAGCTCTCTGTCCTTAAGCTGGCGACTAATGAAACCAATAGGGTGTTCCTTACCCTTCTCATCTACTTGCGATAGTACAGCTCCTATCCCAGTGTCAGAGGCATCTGTCTGCACAATAAAAGGTCTTTGGTAATCAGGGGCCCTGAGAACAGGGGCCTGGCACAAGGAGTCTTTTAAGCCATTGAAGGCCTTCTCACACTCGTCAGTCCAAGTTACCTTCTTGGGTTTCTTCGGAGTGGTGAGAGCAGTCAGAGGGGCAGCTATGGTACCATAGTCTGCCATGAAGTTGCGGTAATACCCTGTGAGTCCTAAGAAGGCTCTCTCTTCGGTCTGTGTAGTGGGGGTAGGCCAGTCTTGTACTGCTTGTACTTGTACAATTTGGCATTTACTAGCCTTTATGGTCAAGTGTGCTTTCTGAAGAGCCTGTAGCACAATCCCAAGGTGTTTCACATGGTCTTCCCAGGTGGCGCTGAAAACTGCTATATCATCCAGATATGCAAGACAGAATTCATCCAACCCGTTTAACACATTATTCACAAGCCTCTGAAAAGTGGCAGGTGCATTCTTCAACCCAAACGGCATTACCCTGAACTGGTAAAGACTGTCTGGAGTTGAGAACGCTGTCTTCTCCTTGGCATGTTCTGCTAGGGCTATTTGCCAATAGCCTGCAGTGAGGTCAAACGTGCTGAGATACTCGGAGGCACCCAAGGTATCCACCAGCCCATCTGTTCGAGGCCAGGGGTGTGCATCTGTCTTGGTGACAGCATACAGAGCCCTGTAATCCACGCAGAACCTCAATTCAGAAGTAACTGCCTTTGGAACCAAAACCACAGGGCTGGACCAAGGACTACTAGAGGGGTCAATCACCCCAAGATCTAACATTTTGTTGACCTCTGTCTTAATGTAAGACCGTACTTTGTCTGACATTCTGTATCCGCTACTTTTGGTAGGTACGCTGTCTCCTGTGTCTATGTTATGTTTGCACCAAGGTGTCAAACCAGGGGACTGCGAAAACAGGGGGGAAAATTGCCTAAGCAAACTTTTCACCTCAGCCTGCTGATCAGAGGTCAGGTGAGGGGCCACTCGGACACCCTCAAAGGAGCTATCTGAAGGACCGCTTTGGTACAGGTCGGGGAGAGGTTCAGACTCCTCTTCCTCAAAATCTGAAGCCAGTAGCAGTGCTGCGATTTCGACTCTTGGTATGAAAGCCTTCCGCCTATTTACATGGAACACTTTTGGAGCCTGTCCAGGCCTTCCAAGGTCCACTAAATAGTTAACCTCACCCAGGGGCTCCACCACTGTGTAAGTGCCTGGCCATTTATCCTGTAAAGCTCTAAGCCTTATGGGATTCATGATCAGGACTTGCTGACTAGGTGTGAAGTTGATGAGGGAAGCTTTCTGGTCATACCAATGTTTCACCAGGGCTTGTCCTGCCTTCAACTTGTCACTAGCCAGACCCATCAGGAGTACCATCCATTTTCTGAGCCCTAACACATAGTCTACTATGTTAGTAGTAATAGGGGGCATCTCCCATCCCTCCTTGACTATGGCTAAGGGTCCCCGCACAGGGTGACCAAACAGAATTCGAAGGGGCTGAAGCCAACACCCTCCTGTGGTACCTCTCGGTAGGCAAACAGTAAGCATGGTAAAAGAAGATCCCATTTTCTTCTTTGGGGTTCTTCCAGAGCCCCAATCATACTCTTTAACGTTCCGTTGAACCGTTCCACCAGACCATTGGTCTGGGGGTGGTATGCGGAAGAGAACTTGTAGGTGACCCCACATTCTTTCCAAATAGCCTGCATATACTTCAACATAAAGTTGCTGGCTCGGTCAGACACAACTTCTTTAGGGAAGCCAACCCTAGTAAAGATGCCAAGTAACGCTTTTGCAACTGACTTGGCAGTTACAGTTTTTAACGGGATGGCCTCAGGATATCTGGTAGCATGGTCGACCAGCACCAGGATAAACCTATTGCCTGAGGATGTTTGCGGGTCAAGGGGATCAACGATGTCGATCCCTACCCTTTCGAATGGTATTCGCACAACTGGGAGTGGTACCAATGGAGCTTGGATTGTTGAACCACTCTTACCAGATAACTGGCAGGAGGCACAACTCCTGCAGTGACTTTCTACTTGCACCCCCATCTTGGGCCAGTACAAGTGCATGGATAACCTTTGCTTGGTCCTCTTAATACCAGGGTAACCAGCAAGGGGCACTTCATGCTCCAGCTGCAGGAGGAAGGGTCTTACAGCAAGGGGAACCACCAACCTCCTATGGTCTCCTTCTGTAGATTCTGTGGGCTCACTATACAAGAGTCCACCTTCCCAATGAATCCTATGCTTCCCAGGAGGTTCTCCCTCAAGCTGGGAGCAGGACTGTCTCCTTAGGCCTTCCAGAGATGGGCACTCACATTGGCCTTTACAGAATTCTTCCCTGTTAGGGCCACCTTCTACTAACAAGTCGTTTAGATCAGGGTGGTCATTGGGGTCAAATACTTCAGGTATCGCTGCCTCCTCGTCAGGTCCGGGCGATTGACCAACTTCCTCCACCGCAGTGGTAGGTGAGTTCAGGGGAATATTTTCTTTCCCTCGTTTTGGTGTTCTGACTCCTATAGCCTCGGGTTTCCCCTTAGGCTGGGGCAGTTCACTGATCTTGGTCAGTGCTGCCCTTGTTTGAGACCTTGTGCAGGGTCTGTCAGCAGTGTCTCCCACGAGCCCTAACGCTCGGAGATCATTGCCCAACAAGACCTTTCCTGGGTCACTTCTCTGAATGCTCAAGGGAATCCTGACTGCTGTACCATTGATAGTAAGATTTACAGGTATTACTGGGAACATGAGAGGTGGGCCATCAGCCAATTTAGTGGGCATCAGAGTAGCTCTGGCAACTTCCTCTGAGTCTACCAAGGTAGAATCCACTACAGTTTGACTGTACCCACTATCCCTAAGAGCTGGAGTATCTACTCCATTGATCAGCACACTGTCTTTAAAGTAGTGCTTGGTGTTATCTGGAATCCTAGCATACGCCTCTGCGACTTTAGGCTCCCAGGAACACAGGGAAACTAAAACTACCTCAGCTTCTATCCCACTGGGGAAGGAGTCTGAGGAGAAGGATGCTCCGCTAATCTCTTCTTCCTCATAGGAGGAGAAGGCCAGATTAGCAGAGTGGACCCCCAAGGATTTGACCTTACACCTGGGATCCCCCTTCACGTGGTCAATTGCTCCACAAGCAAAACAAGATCCATTGGGTCTTTTTACATATGGAGGCTTACTATAACCAGAGTTCTGTTTCGGAGGCTGACCTCCACTACCATGTGAGTTCTCTTGTGTCTTACCCTTATTTTTCTTTTTGTGGCCCTTTTGGGAAGAAGATTTATCAGTTTCTCCACCCTCCTTATCTTTAGACTTTTTCCCTTCCTCCTGCGTACCAGGATGAGTCTTATCCTTATGGGACACTCGATGTGACACCCATAAGTCTGCTGCAATGGCAAGCTTCTTAGGATCTATCTCCTTTTAATCTGCCAAATGCTGCTTAAGCTCAAGGGAAGAAGATGCAAAAATATGTTCCAGCATGACAAGACTTATCATACCTTCAAAGGTAGAAACCTTATAACCTTCAACCCAGCCGGTCAGGTTTTTTAAGGATTTGGTTACATAAGATACCCAAGTACCACCTTCTTTTTTCTTATACTCTCGGAATCGTATTAAATATTGGGCAGGAGTCTTTCCAAACTTTAAAATGAGGGTTTGCTTCAACATTGCAAAATCTGCTCGCTCAGCCTTCAACATTTCCATAATGGCACTGCAGCCAGAATGGGGCAGTCTGCTGATTAACCAGGCAATTTTATCAGCATTGTCAACTTGTTGAACTTCACATGCATACTTAAATGTATTCAGCCAGTCCATAATGTCATTCTTTTCCTCATACACACTGAGCAGATCTTTTGGAAACTGTGGATGAGAGGAGGCCCCAGACCCATGTCCAGGACCCTTGGATCCATTGGCAACTTAAAGCTTGGCCAGTTCCAACTGGTGATCCCTGTCTTTCTGTTTTTCTGCCTGTTCGATTTTTAGTTTGGCCATATTGAAATCAAGCTCCTTCTGCCTAAACAGCAGTTCTTGCTTCTTGAATTCAAGTATGGCCACCCCATCAGCACTGGCAGAGGAAACATTGGATGTTTCATCCTTCCTATCCTCATGGTCGCGTTGGACCAGTGCAGCGGGAGAACTGTCAGTTCTACCAGTGAGAGCAGCTCCACCTCCTTCTGCACTATCCTCGGAAGCTATAGCGCTAAACTGAGCTTCTTGCCACACCATGATTCTTTGGATCATTTCCATTTTTGTGCCTTGCGAGGAGACACCTCTTTCAGCACATATCTTTTTCAATGTTTCGGATTTAGAAGCATTTAAAGTGAACAAGGTACCTGTTTCCATACTGTTTCGATAGGACTATGGCCTTTAAAGAGTTATAATACGACAATTCACTACATGTCCTGTTAGGAATAACTTGAAATGCCCTCGCTCGTGCGCAACACTGAATACCTTCAGTCGTATCCCACTGCTGTACACCAATTTGTTAAGATGGATTTCTGAACTCTGTCCTGGAGGGGCAGAGGTTCAGAAGGCCAGCTTAGTTTCTTGGAACAGGGTAACCTCTGGACAAGCCAGACCAATCAGGGTAGCAATGGCGGCGGTCAAGACTAGGTCTCAAGAGGGGTGAGGGTGACTGAAAGCCCGCAATGAGCACACAAAGCAAGGACGCTTACAAATTACTCCAGACAGGTGTTATATTAAAAATATAGACACATTTATTACAAGGCCTTTGTAACATCGACCATAGTCAAGAATCACAGTAAAATTCCAATAAACCAACACATCACAAGCAATACAATATATTTATACAAGACCAAGGGGTCTAAGGAATTTGAAGCACAAAATATGCAGACCACTTAGATGGGGAGGAAAACAGGCAGTGCAAGTAATCGTTAGACCCAGTTCGACATCAGAGGCCACCTAACTAGAAGGAAGTCCGAGCCCCAAGAAGAGTGGTGCCTTGTGCTAAAAAGTACCTGCACATGCGGGTGCCAACGGGCAAAGGGGAGTCTCTTCAGGGAAATAAGGCAGTTCCGAGAGGTGAACAAAACGATGATGAAGAGATCCCTGCTACTCAAGTGCGGCCTCCACTTGTGGGCGGAAGCAGGCCACGAGTGCGGAAAAGGGTTGCTGTTTACGACAGCAGTGGAGAGCCACAGGCTCCTGCGGAAGGGCGGCCGGTTAGGATATTGACTACTCACCGGTCCCCGATGCAGGCAGACCCAGGGTTCTCCGGTTCCATTTCGGTACTGGCAGGTTCAGATACGATCAGCAGGATGTCTCGACGCCATGTAGATTCCGCGACAGCAGGAGTCAGGGTCGAGGGTGGCCCAAATGCAGCGAACATCCACAGGTTTGTTACCACAGCAGGGCAACTCGGCAACCGTGTGTATTCCGGTCCCAAAGCACAGGTCTCACTTCAGACCTGGGAACGCCAAGTGTACGAATCGTGTGAGAGTGCCGAGGACACGGGTTTAGCAGTAAGCAAGACGGCAGTGGCAGAGCAAGGTTCCTGTGTAGGCTGGTCAGTCCACTGGATGGCCCAGGAACGCTTCCGAAGGCTTACGTACAGGATTTGGTGAAAATGCCGAGAATAGTTGTTCCCACTATTCTAAAGGGTCGAAGCGCCTTTGCAGACCTTCTTGTTCGATCAGAGGCCGAGTGGTCTTGTAAGACGAAAGCAGTACAGGGTGCCAAACCTTCAGCGGGTCACCAGCGATTCCTCGACTCAGCTTCTTAGTTGCAGGATACTTGGCTCATTATCCTTTGTTCGTGAGAACTCAGGAGATCGACTGGTAGTGGGGTTTTCAGCCTCCTCTTTTCCAGAGTTCCCTTCGTGCCAAAATGGAGAGGGCCCAATGGGAGATCCTCTCACAAACACTCACACCATAGGTGAACCTATCACGGACCACGGTGGTCCCAGGCATTCAGGACACTCTAGACTCTCTGGCACCCAGGATGTGTATTGGGAACAGACATCCCAGCCCACATCCTGGAGGCACACACAAGACATGCAGAAGCCCGCAAAAGCGTTGGGTTTTGCAGGAAAGTGCATGACCAAATAAAGGCTGCCCCGGGTCAGCTCGACCTGGGGGAAGGTGAAGGGGCAAGACGGTCAGCGGACAGGACAAAGAACATAGTGGCATGGCCATTTTGGAGGCCAAGCCACCCATTTGGGCCAAACGCGGGAAGCGTGGTTAACATGGCAAAGAGGGGTTCAAAACACAAAGAAACGATAGCTGCCACCAGTCCTGTCCGTGACACACTGCACATTTCATGATAAGTCCAGCGAGAGTTTCTAGGGCCTTTGGAATGACGAGAGACCCAAGAGCGTGCTAAGGTAAGTTATGGTGCACTCTTGTCTTATGTTGCTCAAAAGCTGCAACATGAGGAAAGGACTAATGGAAACAAAGTCTCCCGGTACTGACTGTCTTAAGGGCATGTCAGTTTCCCCGTAAGAATGGAGTGAAAGCCCAGAGGAGTGCGTCGGAATGCTGTGATTCTCTAGCAAAGTCTAGATCAGGGTGTACAACAACAGCAAAAAGTTTGGGGGTTGCCACATGGAAGGAAAATTACCTACAATTATGAAATCTTTCCTAACATGCTCCATATAGGCAGTAATAAATATATAACAAATAAAATCCAAACCTTACAAAACAATGCTTTAAGAGCAGCCCTAAGCCTCCCGAAGAAAGCACATATCTCGGAGACTAGAAGATCGCACAATTGGCTCTCTACAAAAGATAAAATCTTCCTTACATCAGTCTCTCTAACTCATAAATGCCTACACCAAGCGGCCCCTAAATATTTGATAACAAGATTCACCAGACCAACTTCTTGCCGCCCCACTAGAAAGGCCAACTCATACCTCCTTCTTGTCCCAAGATTCAAACGCACTATGTCTGGAGGAAATAGCTTTCATGTCAAAGCAGCACAATATTGGAATTCCTTACCACCATCTCTCAGGGAAGACCTTCCCTACCTACAATTCCGATCCAACACTATCCACTGGATCAAGGAACACGACATCTAACACCACGACATCTAACTCCTCCATTGCCACGCCTATCATAAACTGTGTATAAATTGTATATATTGTACATCCTCTCACCTATAAAGTGTACATCCTATCACAAATAAATTGTATAAATTGTATTCCCTCTCAGCAAGATGCTTAGATATATCTACAACATATAGATACAGCTGTAAGGGTTTAATGTTTGATGTTTGATGCCTCCAACACTGTAACATAGGTTAAATTCATCTCTTGCGTGTTTTGTAACTCAAGTTTTAGAATCCTCCTATTGCCACGGGTTAGGCGCGCTTTACAAATAATAAAAACAAACAAACAAACAAACTGTTAATCACTCTGAGTACAAGTGTCATATCATTGCAAAGCACCTACTACAAGAACTACTGTACAAGTCTCCAAGATTTCAATTGCAGCTGCATGCATATCCATATGCATGAACATGAACACAAACTACAGGTTTGCATATTTTCTGTAAAGTACATGTACAATTCTTATAAATGCATATAAACAGATTAACTGTCTTTTAACTTGTATAACCTATAAAATGAACTTACTGTCATTTTCCCATCTGCTATAATCAACTGTCACTTCCAAACCTATCTGCTATTTAATTTCTTTTTACACACACATTTGCAAAGCATGTTGAACTAACATATTCAAAGTAAAATATAAAGACTGCAAATAGTCAAACTAACTTGCATGCACACACTATCTTCAGATATCAAACAAGAATGCTTGTACAAAAACATAAAAATCAATGTCTAAATTAACATCAGTGCTATAAACACACAAAATTACTAATTACTTTCCTTTACAATTGCAGTGAAGACCACTCTCCTGAAAAGCAGCAGCAGAATCTGAAGTACAAACAACAACTCAGAAGAAACCTGCTCATTCCACAAAAAAGTAAGTTAAATACCACCATAATATTTTTACTACTACTCAAACACACTGTGGGGTTCATTCATGGTATTTCTGCGCCTAAAAACAGAGATTGTGACCATTCTGTCCACAAATCCCCATTTGTTAAACAGGGATTTGCAGGCAGAATGGCACACAAATCACCATTTTTCAACGCACACATGACATAACTCAGCCCCTAGAATTTTAATGTTATAGAACAAAGAACTGTTTTAATTCTAGACCATTAGATTTACTATTTGTGCTTCTCCTCACCACTAGCTTACTTTCTACTGTCATCTGAACCCCAGTTTAGTAGCACATAAATTCAAGAATACCCATTCCAAGTAGTTGTAGTTGCCCAATGAACAATCACACACCATCACATACATCTTTATCATCATACTCAAACACTCATGCACACAGCACACATGCAATGCAGAACACCCCAACCCATACCTTCTTTATTTTTTTCAACAGACCCTGAAGAATGCCTACCAAAAATCAAGTCTGTAGAAAGCAGAAGTAGAGCAAATGAAAATAGAAGTGTCCAAAATAAGCATCCATCTCTAGCAGAATTTGTACAAGAAGTTCAAACAAAACAGGTAATACAGTCATTTAGCGTAACAAAACAAGCTTCAAGTACAGAAAATGTGCCTCCTCTATCAAAATGTAAAACGAAACAGAAAACGATTAACAAGAATTCAGTTACCACTACTGCTAAAACTGTTCCTATAAATCTTGATATAGTGCCAAGTAAGCCTACCAAAAAAAGTATTTTAGCAAAAATGTTCCGCCACAGAGTCCTTCAAAATCTTATAAAAACAGGAGAGAAGTCAAGCACAACCCTTAAAACCTAGGTAGAAAATTAATCTTAGAAGATTTCATAGACAGTGCAATCCTTCTCAAAAGAAAGTTATTTATTTTAGTGTTAAACAAAATGAAACCACTAACAAAACTAATGACTAAATTACAGAAAATACTCCTCAATAAAAGAAATGTCAACAAAAATAACTTCTTAAATATCTGTGGAGGTGAGTGGAGTCACACCACAAGCACAGAACCATATTTCAATGAAGAAGCATACAAACAAAAGCAAACAAATACAATTGCCATACACAGCAGTGGACGAGGTTATGAAAAAGTTAATAATACCATAATGGAACAAGAAATACTGCTTACAAAAATATCCCCAGAAAACGTAGAATTACCTCTCCATTCAACTGAACCAGAACGTCTAGTACACAAATGGCCATGCACGTCAATGTGTAACATTCCCAAAAAATCTTTCAAGACTTTACGCCAATTCCTCAATCAGTATGTGAAAGGCAAAGACAAAATCAAAATGAAACTACTGCAAAATATGGATACCTGTCCAGTGCGCAAGTACACAGGACTACAAGAGCATTCATTAGCCTGCATTTCAGGACCTATTTGCAAAACCACCTTCCATCATATCAAAATGATATCAACACATCATTCAACTATAATAAATCTAGTCTATAAACTGTACTATGCTAAAAGTCCTGCTTTAGCACTAGCCAATTTAAATAACATTCTTCTGCATGGTACAGCCAAAGACCTACTTGAAGAAATCGACTATATTCAGAAAAAATATTTTGGAAGTGAAAGCCACTTACAAAATGCAATAGCCTTACAACAGACTAGCAACAATTATATGCATGGCAACCTTCTACTACAAACATACAAAAAAGAAATACTGAAATTTAAAAGTACATCTGCTGAAGTACCAAACCGTGTGTGTATGTTGCTGTAGAACATTTTATAAAAGTAACACAAAAACTGTAGACCTAACATACAAAATAGAAGACAATGAAGATTCTAAATGGTTTGAATTAGCTCTCTACCTTATAGCAGAAAACAAATATGAAATAAATGACCCCTTAATACTTTGCGGTTCCTATACTATAAAACTTGACAACAACCAAACTCCTTCACGTGCTATCACAAATAATTTGGAATTATTCCCACTACCAAAACCCCTACAACAACTCAATTTATATGAGAGCATCATAATTCAAACAGTGCACCCCTTTCAAGCAATAATATGCCTTCAACCAAAAACAGCAAAATTACCTCCCTCTGAATTGGTGAAAGGCATTCGTGGCAAAGTAGTGTATTTACCATTAGATCTAAAACAAAATGTGCACACTCTGGGAGTGCAACGTCCAATGGAGCAATCTTTAATTATCTTAGTAAATGTTGTACCTACAAAAGACAAAAAATTTGGCAACAACTGGTAGACTTACATAAAGTTAGACAAGCCTTGCAGTATCTAAAAGACAAAAATGAATACTACAAAGAAATTAATATTGAAGAAAACCTGAAGGAAACCACTGAAATAATTCAAGAGTCATCAGAAACTGGTCAATTTGAGCCTCTAGATCCTGCTACAGTATCCAATACTTTAGACCATTATACAATTCATCCATTGCACTCTAATGACATCGTAGAAGATGCACTAGAAACGTAAGAAATGCGACAAACAAAAGAATCACAAATCAGCATATGGAAAAAAGTATAGAAGCACGTGCTTTTCCTCTACTCTTTCCTACTGGCAAAGGAGGAAGGTACGATGATAGACCTATTCAAATAACAGGATCAGAATACCGCTCGTTACGGATGTATTCTGAAGATCCCAGATTTAGACAAAATGTGGAATATATATTCCACCTACTCTTTGAAAGTGAACTAGCAACTCTATGTTATGGAGTTGCACACACATTAAAATCAGGAACCCACTTTCAAAATATGTCAGCTTTACAATTATTACAAAAAGTGCAAGAAAAAGATGAGGTTTTACAATCAAGTATTACAAATCTATTATCAAACATGCGTGGTACTAAAGACTACTGGTTTCGACGTCATGGAGATGTACGTTGTATGATAAGAAACCTTGGCCCTCCCACTTGGTTTGTGTCATGTCTCGGCAGGGATGGCGGGTTTGGAACCGCTGGCACTATGGTCCGCCATAGAATTTTCCATCACGTTCTTCCCCTTTTGCGGATTTACTGGTCTAGTTCTTGCAAGTGCACGTAACCGGAAGTATTTATTGTACCACTGGTTACGGATGCGTTGCAACGTTTCCGGGTTTCCTCCTGTGTTGCCGTTGTTCTCGTAGAGTGTATTGTTTCCACTCTTAGACTTTCGTCCATTTCCTCTCTTTTCCTCTCTTTTCCCTCTGTTCCCTCTGGTTCCTCTCCTTTCTGCATTTCGCCCGCTCGCTCCTCCTTCTTTTGCTCCCGCTTATTTCCACTCCCTCTCCTTCTAGCCCTCTCCCTCTCTTTCCCTCTTGTTCCCCTTTCTTTTCCCTTATTCTTCTTACCTTACTTCCTCGCCTGTGTACCAGTCCTCAGCCTGCCTTACGGATTGTCTGTGTTCCGCTCTTGCTCCATTCAGTCAGCCGTGTACCAGACCTCAGCCTGCCTTACGGATTGCCTTTGCCAAGCCCTTTGTACCATTCAGTCAGCTGTGTACCAAACCTCAGCCTGTCAAACGGATTGCCTTTGCCAAGCCCTTTGTACCTTTCAGTCTGCTGTTACCAGACCTCTGCCTGTTATATTCGGATTGTCTCCGCCACACGCCTGAAACTCTACAGCCGCCATTGAATCTAACTTCAGCCTACCTTGCAGAATATCTTACTGCCTCGAGCCTCCCATCTGCTCCAAGTTCCGGCCCACTCGAGCCTGTTCCACATTCTCTGGGACGAAGTCTCTCAAGTGGTTTTTTGTGCCATTGGCTTTTTCCCCTATTGTGACATTCACGGAGGGTTTACCCCCGTCACACCTATTACGGTGGCACGGTGGCATCCTTCCGTGGACGTTCCTACCTTCATAAAAAAAAGGAGAGACCTACAAGCCACGAGAAAAGGAAAACCAAGAAGAAGAACGAAGGAAGGTGAGGAGTTGGGGGAGGGTGGAGAAACAGAGTCTTCTTGTGAAGAAAAGGATATTACCGACCCTAGTGACAGTTTGCAACGCCACCAAGAAACTAGGATGGCAACACCACAACAAGTTCAGGAACTTGTTGCTGCAGTCCAAAGCCTGAACTTGGAAGTACAGAACCTCAAGGCCGCTAATAAAGTGTTACAGCAACGAATGACGGAGAGAGAACGACCCTCTACAGACCCACCTTCGCTCCCTTTAGTATCGGGCAAGTTTGATGGCTCACCTAAGCGAGTTAAAGAATTTCTGGATGCTTGCAACCTTCACTTCTCTTTCCGTCCCCAAACATTTGCTTCAGACCATGCCAAAGTGGGGTCTAGTAAATCAGCCCGATCCAGTTTTGCAGGATTATAGCGCATTCAAGACCCTATTACAGCAGACCTATTTGCACACAGAAAGTACGTTTCTTGCATCAGAAGACCTTCTTACCATCCGACAAGGAAATTCCGACTTATTGACTTATATCACCACCTTTAAACAAGTAGCAGCTGAAGCAGGATGGCAGGTGCAGGCTCAATATGCCATCTTTCGGCGGGGATTGAGAGAGGATCTCAAGGACGAGTTGGCCCGTATAGCTCGTCCAACCTATTTTGCCGACCTCATCACTGCTACCCTCCGTATAGACTTCCGACTGTCGGAACGGCGGGCTGAAAAGAAGAAAACCAAGTTCTATGGACCCCCTCCCCTGGAAACCCATCCTCCTACATCTTCGCCGCCTTCACGCCAAAGTAAAGATGAACCCATGCAAATAGGAATAGCTCGAGCTCCTCTCACCCCGGAGGAACGTAAGAGATGTAGGGATGGCTGTTTATGCATGTACTGTATAGCATCCACCCATTTGTTACGGGATTGCCCAGAAGTCCCTCCCAGACGTTCGGGAAACGATCGCCCTTGGTAAGTGTTAGGACTCTTTCGGTGTCCTCGTCGGGGATACCGGAAGATTCTCGACTCATGGTACTTACTGTGACTCTAAAACTGGGGAACACCGAGGTAACCTCCCAGGCCTTACTCGATTGCGGGGCAGCCGGTAACTTTATCTATACCCTTTGGGCAGAACAGAAGGGTATAAACCGAGTGGCTAAACAAGAAGACCAGAAGGTGGAAGGTGTCGATGGCGAACCTTTAAGTTCAGGAATGATTACCCACACAACGGAAGAACTCACCCTATACATACAGCAGCATACTGAAAAGATTGTATTTGACATCATCCGTGCAGCCCACTTTCCCCTCATCTTGGGGATAGGTTGGCTACGAAAGCACCCAGAACCGTCCATTGTCTACCGCATCACCTCAAGGACTTTACGGAGGTAGTTACCGAGAAGATTTTCATAGAGCTACCTCCGCACCGACCGGAAGACTGCTGCATCGATCTCACTCCTGGAGCTCTGGTGCCCTTCTGTAGGATGTTCCCTTTATCTCTGGAAGAAAGACGTTATCTCAGAGAGTACCTGGATAACAACTTAGCCAATGGATTGATCAGGCCTTTGAAATCCCCTGCTGGGGCCTCCTTGTTTTTTATCCCTAAGAAGGAGTCACAGGATGTGAGACCCAGTATTGACTATAGGGGCTTGAACAGGGTAACCATTAAGGATCGTTACCCAATGCCTCTGATATTGGAAATTATTCAAGCCGTCCAGGGAGCCACCGTTTTCACCAAACTTGATCTACGGAATGCCTACCATCTGCTCCGTATTCAGACAGGAGACGAGTGGAAAACAGCATTCAGGACTCCGTTTGGGCTGCATGAATATCAGGTGATGCCCTTTGGGCTAGTCAATGCCCCTTCAATTTTTCATCGTTTTATGGACCATCTTTTTTCTGACTTACTGTGTCATACCACCATCGTGTAGCTCAATGACATTCTGGTGTTTTCTAACACAACAGAAGAGCACGAAGAACATGTCAAGGAAGTCTTCCGGAGATTAAGAGACAATCATCTCTCTGTTAAACTCAACAAATGTGTGTTCTCCGCAACATCCATTCCCTATTTGGGATTCATTCTTTCCAGTCAAGGTATTTCTATGGACCCCCGCAAGGTGGCTTCAATTCTGGAATGGCCATCACCTAAGTCCATCAAGGAGATAAAGAGGTTTCTTGGCTTGGCGAACTTTTATCGGAAGTTCATCTCAAATTTCTCTCAGAGGATAGTATCCATCACAACTCTACTCAAGAAATCTTCAACCCCGTTCAGATGGTCTACAGAAGCAGAAGAGAGCTTTTGCAGCCTTAAAGAAGCCTTTTGTACCGCCCCCATCCTTCTTCAGCCTGATCAAAGCCGACCCTTCATTGTAGAGACGGATGCCTCTACGGCTGCTATTGGGGCATTCTTATTGCAAGAACATTAAGGTTTTGAACACCCCATTTCGTATCATTCAAAAACTCTCAATGCTAATCAAAAGAACTATTCCGTAATAGAACGTGAACTACTAGCAATGAAATCGGCCTATCTGGAGTGGCACTATTTGCTGCAGGGAGGCAAACACCCATTTACCATCCGGACCAACCACAAAAACCTGCAGGTCCTAAAACAGTTTGAATGCCACAATACTCCACAAGCACGATGGGCCCACTTTTTTTGCCCAATTTGACTTTGTCATCACTTAAATACCCGGTCACCAGAATCTGGTGGCAGATTCACTTTCTCGCCGATGTGATTACATGTCCGAATCGGACGCCTCTCGAGAATTGATGTTTCCACTTACCAAGCGGATCGGAGTGCTATCCACATTCTTGAGGCAAGTGAGAGAAGCTTCTTCTCAAGATCAACTAACAAAAGGGGAAGAGAGATCGACACTCTCCCCTGAACCACCGAAGCCGAATGAAGTCGACCCTCCCACCGTGGTTGGCACAGGTGCCTGATACAGTAAATAGGACACTACGTGGCAGCCAATGGGGGGAAGAGGGTTAGGGAGAGGTTGTGGACAGGGTGGGGAAGTTAGGAAAACCCGATTGAGGGTTAAGGAAAAATCTAGTTTGGATAGGACAGGGAACGTAACAGCAACAAGCTCTACACTCCCTGAAACCTTGTTGTAATACACCTTGATACATATACCACATTTATTTCCTAATAGCAACAACATCTATAGCAAGCATGATTGAACATACAAAACCCTACCTATGAAATGTGCTTTTGCACTTCTTGAAACCTTGAAACCTTTTAGTAATACACCTTGATACATGTACCACATTCATTTCTCAATAGCAACACATGTATAGAGAGCATGATGGAACATACAATTGGGATTGATCCCACTGTGAAGAAACATAACACATGGCCCCAAGGGCAGGCGTAAGCAACACTTATAAACATGGCTCATGACATGGACAAAAACATAGCACATGAGCGTTTTGCTCCTTCATTGCTCCAGCCCCAATGTCTTTTCTACACCAGAGCACTCAAATGCCATTAGTACCACGTTATGTGACCAAAACCTGAGAAGAAAGGGCAGGTATATAGTGTCCCATCACAAAATGTGGTACACAATACTAGCGACTAATCAGACCAGCTGCCATGCACTTGTGTCCGTTACAGGGCCGTACTCATGCCTTAATTGAACCTGGCCCCTCCCCGAGCACCAGCTCTCCGCTCGGAATGCTCACACCTACATCAATTACTTATCTTATGTCCGGGGGGCTTGGAATCCCTCCCGGACGCCGTATCGTGAGGCTCGTAGCAGCAGCAGCCTTACACCATTCTTCTCCTGCTGCAACTCTCTCCTGAGTTTTCTGTCGCCCCCACCGCCGCTCCTCCTACGGTCTGTGAATCTCCTTCGTTCCACCTGCAGCACATCCGTACACACCCAAAATAAGCCACACCTGCCGTGCACCATGGGCCCCCTAATAAGCAGTTCCTAATCACCGTCAGCTGACCCCACGCGTGCACGGCGCATGACTACAGACTCCTCCCACGTGCTGCTGGGAAGTGTAGTTTGTGCACAACTCTTGTTATTTCAATTGCGGCCGCCTCCTGGGTCCTGGCTCTCCACTCCTACCCTTATTCCTGACATTACCTCCTCTCACAGGGCCCTTCCCAGGACCTGGTTTACCCGGATGTCGCCGGTGAAACAGTTTAACAGGTATTTAAGTGATGACTTTGTCATCACTTAAATACCCGGTCACCAGAATCTGGTGGCAGATTCACTTTCTCGCCAATGTGATTACATGTCCGAATCGGACGCCTCTCGAGAATTGATGTTTCCACTTACCAAGCGGATCGGAGTGCTATCCACATTCTTGAGGCAAGTGAGAGAAGCTTCTTCTCAAGATCAACTAACAAAAGGGGAAGAGAGATCGACACTCTCCCCTGAACCACCGAAGCCGAATGAAGTCGACCCTCCCACCGTGGTTGGCACAGGTGCCTGATACAGTAAATAGGACACTACGTGGCAGCCAATGTCGCCGGTGAAACAGTTTAACCAACCTTGGGGCATGTATTGCTTCCACTGGTTCCCAAGAACAATCCTCAGGGCCGTGGCCTTTCCATTGAACCAAGTACCATAAACGGTTATTCCTCTTCTTGGCGTCCAAAATGCTTTTCACTTCATATTCGGTCTGCCCATCCTTCATGATCGCCGGAGGCCTCTTAGTAGTCATTCCTGGAGCTGCGGGTTTAAGTAAAGACACATGGAACACTGGATGGATAGGTAAAGTTTTAGGCAAACGCAATTTCATAGCAGTTGTAGACCCACATTTAATGATCTCGTAAGGCCCAATGAAACGAGGTAGGAATTTCAGTGAACCTATCAAGGCTACATTCCGTGTGGATAACCACACCTTCTCTCCCACTTCAAATTTGGGACCTGCTTGTCGATGTTTGTCAGCTTGAATTTTATATTGTCTTTTTGCTTGTTCCAAATTTGCCCGTGCCTTTTGCCTGACCTCCAGAAGCAACTGCTTGTGCTCTTATAACACAGGCATGTGTCCCACTTCTGGCAAATGTTCTGGTATCGTATTCTGCACTTGACCATATAAACATTCATTGGGTGCCATTCCCAGGGACGTGTGGTATGTATTATTGTAGGTGAACTCCGCCAACCATAAGGCCTGTACCCAGGAATCTCTGCCATCACCCAAATACCCACTTAAGTATTGCTCTAATGTCTGATTCACTCTCTCTTTTTGACCATCAGTTTGAGGGTGATAACTAGTGGAGAGCGCACAATTGATTCCCAGCATCTGGCAAAAGGAACGCCAAAATCTCGAGGTGAATTGCGATCCTCTATCCGAGACTATACACCTTGGTAACCCATGCAATCTTACCACATGTTGCAAAAACAACTCTGCTAGCTTCCCTGCTCACGGGATTCCCACACATGGCACAAAGTGGGCTTGCTTAGACATGAAATCCACCACTACCCAAATTGTATCAAAACCATTATCAGGAGGTAAATCCGTAATGAAATCCATAGAAATAGAATCCCATGGTTGACCAGGGGTTGGTAATGGTTGTAACAACCCTCTTTTCTTCACATGCTCTCCCTTGTTACGTGCACAGTTCTCACACATTTTCAAATCTCCATATCTTGTTTTAATGTAGGGCACCAGAAATATCTTCCTAACATCTCTTGCATTTTCCTCAAACCTGCATGCCCTGCTAATGGAGACGTATGGCACCAGTATAATGCTTTATTCTGCAATTCCACCGTAGGTAAATACAATCTACCCTGATGATAGGGCAAACCTTCTCTCACGGTACGTGCGGGATGACTTTTCCTCGATTCTTGCAACTGTCTGACTGGTAACGTCTTCTTGACCTGATCAATGATTTTCTGTGTAACAGCCCCAATAATCTTGTCAGGTGAAATGATGGTCTTCATTTTCTCCTACTGCGTTGTCCACATTTTGCTGTCTGGATAAAGCATCCGCTTTTCCATTCTTACTGTCTGGTCTGAACGTAACCACAAAATCAAATTCATTAAAATACTGGGACCAACATAGCTGTCTAGGACTCAGAGATTGTGCTGTTTTGAAGTATTGTAAATTCTTGTGGTCTGTTATCACCACCACCTGATGCCTTGCACCCATCAAATAATGTCCCCACTCCACAAAAGCTAACCGAATTGCCAACAATTCCTTATCAGTAATGGAATAATTTTGTTCACACCCTTACAATTTCTTAGAATAAAAGGCCACGGGATGCCATATTCCCTTTTCATCTTTCTGTGATAAAATAGCTCCCACTGCCACATTACTAGCATCTGTCTCCACCTGAAATGCTATCTCTGGATTAGGATGTCTTAACACAGGTGCAGTAGTGAAGGCTATGTTTAATTGTTGGAAAGCTTTCTCTGCCTCCACACTCCATGTAAACCGCACCACCTTTTTTAGTAGTTGCGTAATTGGAGTAACAATCTTGGAGAAGTTGCTGATAAAGCGTCTGTAGAAGTTGGCAAACCCTAAGAAGGATTGTATGTCTTTAATGCATTGTGGAGAAGGCCAGTCTATCACCCCCTGAACCTTTTTTGGATCCATCACAATCCCTGTGTTGGTCAAAATAAACCCCAGAAACTCCAACTGACTCACATGAAATGCACATTTCTCTGATTTCACACATAGTTGATATTCCTATAACCTCTTCAATACTGCACTCACATGTTTGACATGTTGCTCTAGGGAGTCTGAATAAATCAAAATGTTGTCAATATACACAATTACAAAAAGGTCAATAAACTCATGCAATATCTCTTGCATAAAAAACTGAAAAGATGCGGGAGCATTGCATAAACCAAACTGCATCACCAGATACTCAAATAATCCAAACTTGGTTCTGAATGCCATTTTCCACTCATCTCCCTCTTCTACCCGTATCAAATGGTAAGCTCCCCTTAAATCCAACTTGGTATAGATCTTTGCATTTTTTACTTGGTCTAATAAAACCAAAATCAAAGGTAAAGGGAACCATTTTTTGATGGTTACCTTATTTAATACACGATAGTCTATGCATGTGCGTAATGTCCCCTCTTTCTTAGGAACAAAAAATAATGGTGACGAAACTGGGGAAGTAGAATGTCGAATAAATCCCTTTGACAACATCTCATCAAGATACTCTCGTAAGCATTGTTCCGTCTAATTATTTTCTCTATGTGCGGAACCAGTTGGCTGTTGTGCACAAATTATTTTCCATGTGGGCAACATACTAATGAAATAAGCCACTTTGTGAGCTACTGTCGCAGAAGAGAGTTTGGAAAGGAATATCCTCTTCCCAGCCACTGCAATTCTTTAAAAATCTTACAACACTTTTTCCAAACACATAGTCTAAAATAAAATACGTCTTAAGTGATTATACAGAAAACTCATCAACCAGTCCAAGACTTCAATATCTGCCACAGCATCTTACAAACGTACTTCTGTGCAGGGAAAATGTCAGCCTCATTACGAGTTTTGTGGTAAGTGGTAAAGTTGCAATGGAGTTACCACCTACTTTACCACTACACCAAATTACGATTTCGGGCTGAGTGTAAGATTTGCCTCCAGGAAAATCATGGAGGTAAATCCTCGATCTCAACACCGAAATCGTCTGAATTTCTGATGCAGTAATTCCACCAAATAAGCCACATTAAGTCCAATGGACTCAATATGGACTCAATATGAATGGGGAATTACACTGTCACCACCAGTTGTAATCTGGCGGAAATTCCTCCGAACTAAGTGGTGGTAACAGTAATTGGTTTGGGCAGTATTGTGGTGGATTTATGCCGGGATACTGCCCGAAGTTGTAATGAGGCTCTGTATGTTTTATTCCACTTGAAAATCACTCAATTTTATTACAAAACACAAATATCTCTTAGTTGTGTTCCCAGATATCTTGTGCAAACAATATTTATTCTTAAAGACATTTTTCTTTGTATTCTTAGTTTTCAGAAAAAATGAATTTTATTCTTGATGCTGTAATCTCATGGTCAGCCGACAGGTGTTTTGACCCAAGGGGTCTTTATCAAGGCTGCTGTGTTATTGTTCATTGACTGTTAGGTAGGTTGGCTCTTGGTGGTGGGTTGTGGTAGGTAGGTTGCACTCCTTGAATAGGCTGGCTTGTCAGCCTGTTACTGCTGCAAACAACGTCCCTGCCATTTGTGGCCTTGAAATATCTCTTGTCATAACTGATGTGCCTGTCAAGAAACTCAGACAAAATACATTTCCCGATGGATTAATGGCAATAAAAGCAATGTGTCAAAAACATGCTGAAAGAAGTTCAAGTGCCACTTTAATGAAGTAAATCAAGGCCAGGAGAACATGCTTCTAATAATTTGTATAAGGATAATTGCATCAGAATAACTTCACCTTAGAATATGATGATCCAAAATTCCTTTGCCTCTGCTTACTATCCTCATTACGTTCTCCTGTGTGTGGTGATAACACCAGCCTTAGGGCTAAGAGACTTATGCACCATGCATGTTTACGCCCTACAAAAAGGAAAAATGTGCCTAACAAAAATGACAAATAATGAACATATCATTGCTTCAACCCACAACGCTCATTGATAGATATTATTTTCGAATTAGTGACCAGTAGAGCAGTGGCATAGGTAGGAAGGAACTCTAATAATATTAATGCTCAATCTCAAAAGGAATTTTGTAGGGGAAGAACATCTTTTAATAAGCAGAAAATATCACTATTCGCAAAGCTAATTACTTTTTACACCCTGACAAATCATTTGACTCCAAGTAGGGAGCAAAATCTGATTAGAGCCCTGCTTGTATCCCTGACATAGGGAGTGAAAAGACAGTGCACACAATAAAGTGTATAGTGTTACCCTCCCTTCCACAGCACAGCCTAGATAAAATTCAACAAGAGCCTTGCTGAGGTTTATTATGGAGCCCTGTTGATGAAAATCACACATGCATGCCTTTTAAGTTAATAGCATCAATTCATCAGAGATACAACTGATTGAGTGCCTTTTTCTGCAACTATAATCCCTCCTCTCTAATTCATTGTTATCAGTTAAATAAGATGCAGGGGGATGCTAGAGACGATACACACAGAACACATGGTTATATTGAAAAGCCCTCAGCAGCTGAGCATAGAAAGAAAAAGAAGGTGCTTTTGTCTAGATGGGTACGAAAATTTCCTATCCTTTAGCAAACACGCAACACATTTCCTTCAGTGTAATACCGAAACGTCTGACTTGGTCATTGGAATGTCCTGCCTTGTTCATTACCCGCAGGAAGTGATGCTGCCACCCATACCCTTCCCCGGCCCCTGTGCTTGCCTCCAATACTAGTTGATAGAGCACTGTAAAAAGTGAGGGATTGTATCAGTAAACATTCACTGGGGTATTTGCAGACCCACAATACTTTGCAAGCAAGGCATATTTAAATGCCTCAAAATATGATGTGTATTTCAAGAATGCCAGGACTTCTTTGCAATATAGCCCACCCTTATATCATTTTGTAGGATTACACAAGTGCTCAGTGAAACTGTTTTTGTATACAAGCGAGTTACCATTTAATGTTTGAAAGTCTATACCCAAAGGAACTATGAAAACTTGGAAATGATGCAGATTGTGTGCAAAGCATTCTCCTGTCTGGATATCCAGTGCCCAGATACTACGGACGAATAATCCCAGGCATATTCCATACCCATTATGCCTTGTAGGCTAAGTAAATTATATTGCAATCTTGCTCTCTACTTATAGGGTAATGTTAGTAATGCTAAGGTAGGAGACGCTTAGCATCACATTTGCCTTTTCATAATCTTTAGAGGGCAAATTTATATTTGAGTTTCATAATGCATTAATTTACAAGGGGGCTGCTTCAAAGCACTTGCATGACATATGTACATAGAAGAGGAAGTATGGGATTTGGGTACAAATCCAAGTAGCCTGCTCAGTTACAGTCAGTATCCGATATTTGAGCTGGTAGTTCAATTAGATAGGGTTGGTGACGCTTTTGGTAAGGCACAATGAGTAACTGAAATTCTGGCACTTGAACGTTATTCATGTTACAACAAACATAAAACAAGTGCATGTAGGTACACGTCTGCTAACCTTTTGCAGAACCAAGAGCGAAAGACTCAAAGTTGTCTGTTAGTAACTTAATGTACTCTGGGGCAGAAGTTAAAGTCATAAGGTAAAAGTGTGATAGAGTCAGGTTTAGGAGTCATGGGTGGGGAGGGAAAATCTTTGGTTAATGTGTGCAGGCATATCTTGGTTAGATTACTATGTTCATGGAGCCAGTTTTTCACATTAGTTTTTAACCTCTTGTGTTGTATTTTGCTGTTAGTGATTTTAGGTGCATAGTAGTGTAATGCAAATTAACAGAGTATCAAGACTAGTTGCTTATTTTAAGAGAAAGCACATTTCAGGTAATTGCTGTCGCTTGTGCCTTATTAAATCTTTTTGAATAGGTGTGAATTGTCTGTGTGCGCTGCTAAAAGTCTTCTGAGCGGCATTCAGAAGCAAGCTGGGCAGATGCACAAGCACACAGCTTAGAGGGAACATTGCCCACAATACTTTGCAAGCAAGGCATATTTAAATGCCTCAACATATGATGTGCATTTTAAGAATGCCAGGACTTGTTTGCAATATAGCCCACCCTTATATCATTGTGTAGGATTACACAAGTGCTTAGTGAAACTGTTTTTGTATAGAAGCGAGTTACCATTTAATGTGTGAAGGTCTATACCCAAAGGAACTCTGAAAACTTGGAAATGATGCAGATTATGTGAAAAGCATTCTCCTGTCTGGATATCCGGTGCCCAGATACTACGGACGAATAATCCCAGGCATATTCCATACCCATTATGCTAAGTAAAGGATATTGCAATGTTGCTCTCTATTTATAGGGTAATGTTAGTAATGCTAAGGTAGGAGACGCTGAGAATCACATTTGCCTTTTCATAATCTTTAGAGGGCAAATTTATATTTGAGTTTTATAATGCATTAATTTACAAGGGGGCTGCTTCAAAGCACTTGTGTGACATATGTACAAAGAAGAGGAAGTAGCCTGCTTATTTACAGTCAGTATCCGATATTTGAGCTGGTAGTTCGATTAGATAGGGTTGGTGATGCTTTTGGTAAGGCACAATGAGTAACTGAAATTCTGGTGCTTGAACGTTATTCATGTTACAACAAACATAAAACAAGTGCATGTAGGTACACGTCTGCTAACCTTTTGCAGAACCAAGAGCGAAAGAGTCAAAGTTGTCTGTTAGTAACTTAATGTACTCTGGGGCAGAAGTTAAAGTCATTAGGTAAAAGTGCGGTAGAGTCAGGTTTAGGAGTCATGGGTGGGGAGGGAAAATCTTTGGTTAATGTGTGCAGGCATATCTTGGTTAGATTACTATGTTCCTGGAGCCAGTTTTTCACATTCTTTTTTTTAACTTCTTGTGTTGTATTTTGGTGTTAGTGATTTTAGGTGCATAGTAGTGTAATGCAAATTAACAGAGTATCAATACTAGTTGCTTATTTTAAGAGAAAGAACATTTCAGGCAATTGCTGTCGCTTGTGCCTTATTAAATCTTTTTGAATAGGTGAGAATTGTCTGTGTGCGCTGCTAAAAGTCTTCTGAGCGGCACTCAGAAGCAAGCTGGGCAGGCGCACATGCACACAGCTTAGAGGTAAAATTGTTCGTAAGTGTTCATTTTCTTTTTCCATAAGAGCATAAATCCTACTACAGGATAATTTAGCTCCTTTCTCTAACTCGATAACACAATCATAGGTCCTGTGAGGGGGCAACTGATCAGCCACTCTCTTGTCAAACACTTTCTCAAATTCCATTTATTGTGAGGGAATACTCTCTCCCACTGCTCCCACCATTTGGGCCACTGCTCCCTTCTCAGTTAACAATGCTGCGGGACCTATTTCTGGTAGAATGTGTTCTTGGCACCTTTGCTCATCAAACCTCACTGTCTGCAGTTCCCAATCAATTTGAGGGTTATGCAATTTCAACCATGGCATCCCCAGAATCAACCTGAACTGCGGGGCTGCTATTAAATCAAAGGTAATTTCCTCTTGATGTCCTCCTACACAAATCATTCCCAATTTCTCAGTCTGTTTCCGTATGGGTCCTGATATTAATGGTGAACCATCTACTGACTGGACTCCTTCTACTTGATGTTTATCCATTAGAGGTAACCCTAACTGGGTAGCCAATGTAATATTCACAAAATGACCTGTAGCCCCCGAATCCACCATGGCCATAACCTCCTGTTTAGTCAGAGCAAAACATAACATCATCAGCATATATAAATGAGAAGTTGTACCCCCCACCGTATTTGCAATCCATCTGGGGAATCTCGCCTCAAATGGGCCTGACACCTTTGTTCCCCGTAAGGCCGGCCCAATTCTTTTCCCGCCTCCTTCGCACTCTTTTCACCACTCTTCTGAGGGGTATTTGGACATGTCCATATAAAATGCCCTGCTTGCCCACAATACAACACAACTTATTGATCCTATGTTGTTCCTTCTCTGCTGCTGACAAGGGTCCTCTGACACTTCCAATCTGCATTGGTTCCACTTCACTTGTCCTTCCTCCCCTACTTCTGTCTAATCGTACAAAAGGCACTGCTTCTGGTCTCTTTTTATCACCTTTCCTCTCATTCATGCAGTGATCCAACCCTAAAGCTAGATCTATCATGGCGGTACATGTTCTGGGTTGGGTTCCACCTGCGCAATTGCATCTTTTAGTTCCTCACGTAGTCCCTGGTAGAATAATACGGTCTGTTTGGCCACCGGCCACTCGGTCTCTATGACTAGCCTGTTAAACCGAGTTACATAAGTTACTAGGTCCCGCACTCCCTGTTTTAATCCCAACAATTCCTTATCCTGAGCTAAGGACACCTCTCTTCGATCAAATAGTCTGCCAAATTCTGCCAAAAAACCATCCCAATTATATAACAAGGGGTCATCTTGCTGTACCAGGGGCTTCGCCCATGCTGCGGCGTCCCCTGTCAAATAGGAAATGACAAAAGCTGTTCTAGCCTGGATCGTCTCAAAGGCCATGGGTTTACACAAAAAATGTAGTCTACATTGCGTAAGGAACGTCATATATTTTTTAGGATCCCCTGAAAAATGTTCTGGAGCTGCCAAAGGGACACTACTGGAGGGGTGGACAATTACCTTGGAATTCTGACTTGACGAGGCGGCTCCCATTGCACTAGCTCCTTCTAAGGGAGTCCTCTGGGCAACCAAACTTTGCACTTGTGTTTTTAAATTATCAGATTCTTGTCTTGCATGAGCTAATTCTACCTGAATATCTTGGAGAGCCTTTAGCACGTCGGCCAAAGGCGGAGGAGTCGCTTCCATTTGGCTTGGGTGGTTATAAGTATCCCAATAGGGGGGTGGCTTATTATGTCAAGATCAACTAACAAAAGGGGAAGAGAGATCGACACTCTCCCCCGAACCACAGAAGCCGAATGAAGTCGACCCTCCCACCGTGGTTGGCACAGGTGCCTGATACAGTAAACAGGACACCACGTGGCAGCCAGTGGGGGGAAGAGGGTTAGGGAGAGGTTGTGGACAGAGTGGGGAAGTTAGGAACACCGGATAGATGGTTAGGGAAAAATCTAGTTTGGATAGGACAGTGAACGTAACAGGAACAAGCGCTACACTCCCTGAAACCTTGTAGTAATACACCTTGATACATATACCACATTGATTTGCTAATAGCAACAACACCTATAGCAAGCATGATGGAACATACAAACCCTACCTATGAAATGTGCTTTTGCACTTCTTGAAACCTTGAAACCTTTTAGTAATACACCTTGATACATGTACCACATTCATTTCTCAATAGCAACACATATATAGCAAGCATGATGGAACATACAATTGGGATTGATCCCACTGTGAAGAAACATAACACATGGCCCCAAGGACAGGCGTAAGAAACACTTATAAACATGGCTCATGACATGGACAAAAACATAGCACATGAGCGTTTTGCTCCTTCATTGCTCCAGCCCCAATGTCTTTTCTACACCAGAGCACTCAAATGCCACTAGTACCACGTTATGTGACCAAAACCTGAGAAGAAAGGGCAGGTATATAGTGTCCCATCACAAAATGTGGTACACAATACTAGCGACTAATCAGACCAGCTGCCATGCACTTGTGTCCGTTACAGGGCCGTGCTCATGCCTTCATTGAACCTGGCCCCTCCCCGAGCACCAGCTCCCCGCTCAGAATGCTCACACCAACATCAATTACTTATCTTATGTCCGGGGGGCTTGGAATCCCTCCCGGAAGTCGTATCGTGAGGCTCGCAGCAGCCTTACACCATTCTTCTCCTGCTGCAACTCTCTCCGGAGTTTTCTGTCGCCCCCACCGCCGCTCCTCCTACAGTCTGTGAATCTCCTTCGTTCCACCTGCAGCACATCCGTACACACCCAAAATAAGCCACACCTGCCGTGCGCCATGGGCCCCCTAATAAGCAGTTCCTAATCACCGTCAGCTGGCCCCACGCGCGCACTGCGGATGACTACAGACTCCTCCCACGTGCTGCTGGGAAGTGTAGTTTGTGCACAACTCTTGTTATTTCAATCGCGGCCGCCTCCTGGGTCCTGGCTCTCCACTCCTACCCTTATTTCTGACATTACCTCCTCTCACAGGGCCCTTCCCAGGACCTGGTTTACCCGGATGTCGCCGGTGAAACAGTTTAACCAACCTTGGGGCATGTATTGCTTCCACTGGTTCCCAAGAACAATCCTCAGGGCCATGGCCTTTCCATTGAACCAAGTACCATAAACGGTTATTCCTCTTCTTGGCGTCCAAAATGCTTTTCACTTCATATTCCATCTGCCCATCCTTCATGATCGCCGGAGGCCTCTTAGTAGTCATTCCTGGAGCTGCGGGTTTAAGTAAAGACACATGGAACACTGGATGGATAGGTAAAGTTTTAGGCAAACGCAATTTCATAGCAGTTGTAGACACACATTTAATGATCTCTTAAGGCCCAATGAAACGAGATAGGAATTTCAGTGAACCTATCAAGGCTACATTCCGTGTGGATAACCACACCTTCTCTCCCACTTCAAATTTGGGACCTGCTTGTCGATGTTTGTCAGCTTGAATTTTATATTTTCTTTTTGCTTGTTCCAAATTTGCCCGTGCCTTTTGCCTGACCTCCAGAAGCAACTGCTTGTGCTCTTATAACAAAGGCATGTGTCCCACTTCTGGCAAATGTTCTGGTATCATATTCTGCACTTGACCATATAAACATTCATTGGGTGCCATTCCCAGGGACGTGTGGTATGTATTATTGTAGGTGAACTCCGCCAACCATAAGGCCTGTACCCAGGAATCTCTGCCATCACCCAAATACCCACTTAAGTATTGCTCTAATGTCTGATTTACTCTCTCTGTTTGACCATCAGTTTGAGGGTGATAACTAGTGGAGAGCGCACAATTGATTCCCAGCATCTGGCAAAAGGAACGCCAAAATCTCGAGGTGAATTGCGATCCTCTATCCGAGACTATACACCTTGATAACCCATGCAATCTTACCACATGTTGCAAAAACAACTCTGCTAGCTTCCCTGCTCCCGGGATTCCCACACATGGCACAAAGTGGGCTTGCTTAGACATGAAATCCACCACTACCCAAATTGTATCAAAACCATTATCAGGAGGTAAATCCGTAATGAAATCCATTGAAATAGAATCCCATGGTTGACCAGGGGTTGGTAATGATTGTAACAACCCTCTTTTCTTCACATGCTCTCCCTTGTTACGTGCACAGCTCTCACACATTTTCAAATAAATCTCCATATCTTGTTTTAATGTAGGCCACCAGAAATATCTTCCTAACATCTCTTGCATTTTCCTCAAACCTGCATGCCCTGCTAATGGAGACGTATGGCACCAGTATAACGCTTTATTCTGCAATTCCTTCGTAGGTAAATACAATCTACCCAGATGATAGGGCAAACCTTCTCTCACGATACGTGCGGGATGACTTTTCCTCAATTCTTGCAACTGTCTGACTGGTAATGTCTTCTTGACCTGATCAATGATTTTCTGTGTAACAGCCCCAATAATCTTGTCAGGTGAAATGATAGTCTTAATTTTCTCCTACTGCATTGTCCACATTTTGCTGTCTGGATAAAGCATCCGCTTTTCCATTCTTACTGCCTGGTCTGAACGTAACCACAAAATCAAATTCATTAAAATACTGGGACCAACATAGCTGTCTAGGACTCAGAGATTGTGCTGTTTTGAAGTATTGTAAATTCTAGTGGTCTGTTATCACCACCACCTGATGCCTTGCACCCATCAAATAATGTCCCCACTCCACAAAAGCTAACCGAATTGCCAACAATTCCTTATCAGTAATGGAATAATTTTGTTCACACCCTTACAATTTCTTAGAATAAAAGGCCACGGGATGCCATATTCCCTTTTCATTGTTCTGTGATAAAATAGCTCCCACTGCCACATTACTAGCATCTGTCTCCACCTGAAATGCTATCTCTGGATTAGGATGTCTTAACACAGGTGTAGTAGTGAAGGCTATGTTTAATTGTTGGAAAGCTTTCTCTGCCTCCACACTCCATGTAAACCGCACCGCCTTTTTTAGTAGTTGCGTAATTGGAGTAACAATCTTGGAGAAGTTGCTGATAAAGCGTCTGTAGAAGTTGGCAAACCCTAAGAAGGATTGTATGTCTTTAATGCATTGTGGAGAAGGCCAGTCTATCACCCCCTGAACCTTTTTCAGATCCATCACAATCCCTGTGTTGGTCAAAATAAACCCCAGAAACTCCAACTGACTCACATGAAATGCACATTTCTCTGATTTCACACATAGTTTATATTCCTGTAACCTCTTCAATACTGCTCTCACATGTTTGACATGTTGCTCTAGGGAGTCTGAATAAATCAAAATGTCATCAATGTACACAATTACAAAAAGGTCAATAAACTCATGCAATATCTCTTGCATAAAAAACTGAAAAGCTACGTGAGCATTGCATAAACCAAACGGCATCACCAGATACTCAAATAATCCAAACTTGGTTCTGAATGCCGTTTTGCACTCATCTGCCTCTTTTACCCGTATCAAATGGTAAGCTCCCCTTAAATCCAACTTGGTATAGATCTTTGCATTCTTTACTTGGTCTAATAAAACCAAAATCAAAGGTAAAGGGAACCAGTTTTTGATGGTTACCTTATTTAATGCACGATAGTCTATGCATGTGCGTAATGTCCCCTCTTTCTTAGGAACAAAAAATAATGGTGATGAAACTGGGGAAGTAGAATGCCGAATAAATCCCTTTGACAACATCTCATCAAGATACTCTCGTAAGCATTGTTCCGTCTAATTATTTTTCTCTATGTGCGGTACCAGTTGGCTGTTGTGCACAAATTATTTTCCATGTGGGCAACATACTAATGACATAAGCCACTTTGTGAGCTACCGTCGCAGAAGAGAGTTTGGAAAGGAATATCCTCTTCCCAGCCACTGCAATTCTTTAAAAATCTTACAACACTTTTTCCAAACACATAGTCTTAAATAAAATACGTCTTAGGTGATTATACAGAAAACTCATCAACCAGTCCAAGAGTTCAATATCTGCCACAGCATCTTGCAAACGTACTTCTGTGCAGAGAAAATGTCGGCCTCATTACGAGTTTGGTGGTAAGTGGTAAAGTTGCAATGGAGTTACCACCTACTTTACCACTACAACAAATTACGATTTCGGGCTGAGTGTAAGATTTGCCTCCAGGAAAATCATGGAGGTAAATCCTCCATCTCAACACCGAAATCGTCTGAATTTCTGCTGCAGTAATCCCACCAAATAAGCCACATTAAGTCCAATGGACTCAATATGGACTCAATATGAATGGGGAATTACACTGTCACCACCAGTTGTAATCTGGCGGAAATTCCTCCGAACTATGTGGTGGTAACAGTGATTGGTTTGGGCAGTATTGTGGTGGATTTATGCCGGGATACAGCCCGAAGTTGTAATGAGGCTCTGTATGTTTTATTCCACTTGAAAATCACTCAATTTTATTACAAAACACAAATATCTCTTAGTTGTGTTCCCAGATATCTTGTGCAAACAATATTTATTCTTAAAGACATTTTTCTTTGTATTCTTAGTTTTCAGAAAAAATGAATTTTATTCTTGATGCTGTAATCTCATGGTCAGCCGACAGGTGTTTTGACCCAAGGGGTCTTTATCAAGGCTGGTGTGTTATTGTTCATTGACTGTTAGGTAGGTTGGCCCTTGGTGGTGGGTTGTGGTAGGTGGGTTCCACTCCTTGAATAGGCTGGCTTGTCAGCCTGTTACTGCTGCAAACAACGTCCCTGCCATTTGTGGCCTTGAAATATCTCTTGTCATAACTGATGTGCCTGTCAAGAAACTCAGACAAAATACATTTCCCGATGGATTAATGGCAATAAAAGCAATGTGTCAAAAACATGCTGAAAGAAGTTCAAGTGCCACTTTAATGAAGTAAATCAAAGGCCAGGAGAACATGCTTCTAATCATTTGTATAAGGATAATTGCATCAGAATAACTTCACCTTAGAATATGATGATCCAAAATTCCTTTGCCTCTGCTTACTATCCTCATTACGTTCTCCTGTGCGTGGTGATAACACCAGCCTTAGGGCTAAGAGACATATGCACCATGCATGTTTACGCCCTAAAAAAAGGAAAAATGTGCCTAACAAAAATGACAAATAATGAACATATCATTGCTTCAACCCACAACGCTCACTGATAGATATTATTTTCGAATTAGTGACCAGTAGAGCAGTGGCATAGGTAGGAAGGACCTCTAATAATATTAATGCTCGATCTCAAAAGGAATTTTGTAGGGGAAGAACATATTTTAATAAGCAGAAAGTATCACTATTGGCAAAGCTAATTACTTTTTACACCCTGACAAATCATTTGACTCCAAGTAGGGAGCAAAATCTGATTAGAGCCCGCCTTGTATCCCTGACATAGGGAGTGAAAAGACAGTGAACACAATAAAGTGTATAGTTTTACCCTCCCTTCCGCACCACAGCCTAGATAAAATTCAACAAGAGCCTTGCTGAGGTTTATTATGGAGCCCTGTTGATGAAAATCACACATGCATGCCTTTTAAGTTAATAGCATCAATTCATCAGAGATACAACTGATTGAGTGCCTTTTTCTGGAACTATAATCCCTCCTCTCTAATTCATTGTTATCAGTTAAATAAGATGCAGGGGGATGCTAGAGACGATACACACAGAACACATGGTTATATTGAAAAGCCCTCAGCAGCTGAGCATAGAAAGAAAAAGAAGGTACTTTTGTCTAGATGGGTACGAGATTTATCTATCCTTTAGCAAACACGCAACACATTTCCTTCAGTGTAATACCGAAACGTCTGACTTGGTCATTGGAATGTCCTGCCTTGTTCATTACCCGCAGGAAGTGATGCTGCCACCCATACCCTTCCCCGGCCCCTGTGCTTGCCTCCAATACTAGTTGATAGAGCACTGTAAAAAGTGAGGGATTGTAGCAGTAAACATTCACTGGGGTATTTGCAGACCCACAATACTTTGCAAGCAAGGCATATTTAAATGCCTCAAAATATGATGTGTATTTTAAGAATGCCAGGACTTGTTTGCAATATAGCCCACCCTTATATCATTGTGTAGGATTACACAAGTGCTCAGTGAAACTGTTTTTGTATAGAAGCGAGTTACCATTTAATGTGTGAAAGTCTATACCCAAAGGAAATCTGAAAACTTGGAAATGATGCAGATTGTGTGAAAAGCATTCTCCTGTCTGGATATCCGGTGCCCAGATACTACGGACGAATAATCCCAGGCATATTCCATACCCATTATGCCTTGTAGGCTAAGTAAATTATATTGCAATCTTGCTCTCTACTTATAGGGTAATGTTAGTAATGCTAAGGTAGGAGACGCTTAGCATCCCATTTGCCTTTTCATAATCTTTAGAGGGAAAATTTATATTTGAGTTTTATAATGCATTAATTTACAAGCGGGCTGCTTCAAAGCACTTGCATGACATATGTACATAGAAGAGGAAGTATGGGATTTGGTTACAAATCCAAGTAGCCTGCTCAGTTACAGTCAGTATCCGATATTTGAGCTGGTAGTTCGATTAGATAGGGTTGGTGACGGTTTTGGTAAGGCACAATGAGTAACTGAAATTCTGGCACTTGAACGTTATTCATGTTACAACAAACATAAAACAAGTGCATGTAGGTACACGTCTGCTAACCTTTTGCAGAACCAAGAGCGAAAGACTCAAAGTTGTCTGTTAGTAACTTAATGTACTCTGGGGCAGAAGTTAAAGTCATAAGGTAAAAGTGTGATAGAGTCAGGTTTAGGAGTCATGTGTGCAGGCATATCTTGGTTAGATTACTATGTTCATGGAGCCAGTTTTTCACATTAGTTTTTAACCTCTTGTGTTGTATTTTGCTGTTAGTGATTTTAGGTGCATAGTAGTGTAATGCAAATTAACAGAGTATCAAGACTAGTTGCTTATTTTAAGAGAAAGAACATTTCAGGTAATTGCTGTCGCTTGTGCCTTATTAAATCTTTTTGAATAGGTGTGAATTGTCTGTGTGCGCTGCTAAAAGTCTTCTGAGCGGCACTCAGAAGCAAGCTGGGCAGGTGCACATGCACACAGCTTAGAGGGAACATTGCACACAATACTTTGCAAGCAAGGCATATTTAAATGCCTAAACATATGATGTGCATTTTAAGAATGCCAGGACTTGTTTGCAATATAGCCCACCTTTATATCATTGTGTAGGATTACACAAGTGCTTAGTGAAACTGTTTTTGTATAGAAGCGAGTTACCATTTAATGTGTGAAGGTCTACACCCAAAGGAACTCTGAAAACTTGGAAATGATGCAGATTGTGTGAAAAGCATTCTCCTGTCTGGATATCCAGTGCCCAGATACTACGGACGAATAATCCCAGGCATATTCCATAACATTATGCTAAGTAAAGGATATTGCAATGTTGCTCTCTACTTATAGGGTAATGTTAGTAATGCTAAGGTAGGAGACGCTGAGCATCACATTTGCCTTTTCATAATCTTTAGAGGGCAAATTTATATTTGAGTTTTATAATTCATTAATTTACAAGGGGGCTGCTTCAAAGCACTTGCGTGACATATGTACAAAGAAGAGGAAGTAGCCTGCTTATTTACAGTCAGTATCCGATATTTGAGCTGGTAGTTCGATTAGATAGGGTTGGTGATGCTTTTGGTAAGGCACAATGAGTAACTGAAATTCTGGCGCTTGAACGTTATTCATGTTACAACAAACATAAAACAAGTGCATGTAGGTACACGTCTGCTAATCTTTTGCAGAACCAAGAGCGAAAGAGTCAAAGTTGTCTGTTAGTAACTTAATGTACTCTGGGGCAGAAGTTAAAGTCATTAGGTAAAAGTGTGGTAGAGTCAGGTTTAGGAGTCATGGGTGGGGAGGGAAAATCTTTGGTTAATGTGTGCAGGCATATCTTGGTTAGATTACTATGTTCATGGAGCCAGTTTTTCACATTCTTTTTTTAACTTCTTGTGTTGTATTTTGCTGTTAGTGATTTTAGGTGCATAGTAGTGTAATGCAAATTAACAGAGTATCAATACTAGTTGCTTATTTTAAGAGAAAGAACATTTCAGGCAATTGCTGTCGCTTGTGCCTTATTAAATCTTTTTGAATAGGTGAGAATTGTCTGTGTGCGCTGCTAAAAGTCTTCTGAGCGGCACTCAGAAGCAAGCTGGGCAGGCGCACATACACACAGCTTAGAGGTAAAATTGTTCGTAAGTGTTCATTTTCTTTTTCCATAAGAGCATAAATCCTACTGCAGGGTAATTTAGCTCCTTTCTCTAACTCGATAAAACAATCATAGGTCCTGTGAGAGGGCAACTGATCAGCCACTCTCTTGTCAAACACTTTCTCAAATTCCATGTATTGTGAGGGAATACTCTCTCCCACTGCTCCCACCATTTGGGCCACTGCTCCCTTCTCAGTTAACAATGCTGCGGGACCTATTTCTGGTAGAATGTGTTCTTGGCACCTTTGCTCATCAAACCTCACTGTCTGCAGTTCCCAATCAATTTGAGGGTTATGCAATTTCAACCATGGCATCCCCAGAATCAACCTGAACTGCGGGGCTGCTATTAAATCAAAGGTAATTTCCTCTTGATGTCCTCCTACACAAATCATTCCCAATTTCTCAGTCTGTTTCCGTATGGGTCCTGATATTAATCGTGAACCATCTACTGACTGGACTCCTTCTACTTGATGTTTATCCATTAGAGGTAACCCTAACTGGGTAGCCAATGTAATATTCACAAAATGATCTGTAGCCCCCGAATCCACCATGGCCATAACCTCCTGTTTAGTCAGAGCAAAACATAACATCATCAGCATATATAAATGAGAAGTTGTACCCCCCACCCTATTTGCAATCCATCTGGGGAATCTCACCTCAAATGGGCCTGACACCTTTGTTCCCCGTAAGGCCGGCCCAATTCTTTTCCCGCCTCCTTCGCACTCTTTTCACCACTCTTCTGAGGGGTATTTGGACATGTCCTTATAAAATGCCCTGCTTGCCCACAATACAACACAACTTATTGATCCTACGTTGTTCCTTCTCTGCTGCTGACAAGGGTCCTCTGACACTTCCAATCTGCATTGGTTCCACTTCACTTGTCCTCCCTCCCCTACTTCTGTCTAATCGTACAAAAGTCACTGCTTCTGGTCTCTTTTTATCACCTTTCCTCTCATTCATGCAGTGATCCAACCCTAAAGCTAGATCTATCATGGCGGTACATGTTCTGGGTTGGGGTTCCACCTGTGCAATTGCATCTTTAAGTTCCTCACGTAGTCCCTGGTAGAATAATACGGTCTGTTTGGCCACCGGCCACTCGGTCTCTATGACTAGCCTGTTAAACCGAGTTACATAAGTTACTAGGTCCCGTGCTCCCTGTTTTAATCCCAACAATTCCTTATCCTGAGCTGAGGACACCTCTCTTCGATCAAATAGTCTGCCAAATTCTGCCAAAAAACCATCCCAATTATTTAACAAGGGGTCATCTTTCTGTACCAGGGGCATCGCCCATGCTGCGGCGTCCCCTGTCAAATAGGAAATGACAAAAGCTGTTCTAGCCTGGATCGTCTCAAAGGCCATGGGTTTACACAAAAAATGTAGTCTACATTGCGTAAGGAACGTCATATATTTTTTAGGATCCCCTGAAAAACATTCTGGAGCTGCCAAAGGGACACTACTGGAGGGGTGGACAATTACCGTGGAATTCTGACTTGACGAGGCGGCTCCCATTGCACTAGCTCCTTCTAAGGGAGTCCTCTGGGCAACCAAACTTTGCTCTTGTGTTTTTAAATTATCAGATTCTTGTCTTGCATGAGCTAATTCTACCTGAATATCTTGGGGAGCCTTTAGCACGTCGGCCAAAGGCGGAGGAGTCGCTTCCATTTGGCTTGGGTGGGTATAAGTATCCCAATAGGGGGGTGGCTTATTATGTCAAGATCAACTAACAAAGGGGGAAGAGAGATCAACACTCTCCCCCGAACCACAGAAGCCGAATGAAGTCGACCCTCCCACCGTGGTTGGCACAGGTGCCTGTTACAGTAAACAGGACACCACGTGGCAGCCAGTGGGGGGAAGAGGGTTAGGGAGAGGTTGTGGACAGAGTGGGGAAGTTAGGAACACCGGATAGATGGTTAGGGAAAAATCTAGTTTGGATAGGACAGTGAACGTAACAGGAACAAGCGCTACACTCCCTGAAACCTTGTAGTAATACACCTTGATACATATACCACATTGATTTGCTAATAGCAACAACACCTATAGCAAGCATGATGGAACATACAAACCCTACCTATGAAATGTGCTTTTGCACTTCTTGAAACCTTGAAACCTTTTAGTAATACACCTTGATACATGTACCACATTCATTTCTCAATAGCAACACATATATAGCAAGCATGATGGAACATACAATTGGGATTGATCCCACTGTGAAGAAACATAACACATGGCCCCAAGGGCAGGCGTAAGAAACACTTATAAACATGGCTCATGACATGGACAAAAACATAGCACATGAGCGTTTTGCTCCTTCATTGCTCCAGCCCCAATGTCTTTTCTACACCAGAGCACTCAAATGCCACTAGTACCACGTTATTTGCCCAAAACCCGAGAAGAAAGGGCAGGTATATAGTGCCCCATCACAAAACATGGTACACAATACTAGCGACTAATCAGACCAGCTGCCATGCACTTGTGTCCGTTACAGGGCCGTATTCATGCCTTCATTGAACCTGGCCCATCCCCGAGCACCAGCTCCCCGCTCGGACGCTCACACCAACACAATTACTTATCTTATGTCTGGGGGGCTTGGAAGCCCTCCCGGATGCCATATCATGAGGCTCGTAGCAGCAGCAGCCTTACACCATTCTTCTCCTGCTGCAACTCTCTCTGGAGTTTTCTGCCACCGCCGCTCCTCCTATGGTCCGTGAATCTCCTTTGTTCCGCCTGCAGCACATCCGTACACACCCAAAATAAGCCACACCTGCCGTGCGCCGTGGGCTCCCTAATAAGCAGTTTCTAATCACCGTCAGCTGGCCCCACGCGCGCACTGCGGATGACTACAGACTCCTCCCAAGTGCTGCTGGGAAGTGTAGTTTGTGACAACTCTTGTTATTTCAATCGCGGCCGCCTCCTGGGTCCTGGCCCTCCACTCGTACGCTTATTCCTGACACTTCTGGAGGTCAATTTGAAGTGGAAAACATTACAAGGACATCACATATGACATCTAAGACGGCCTTTATTTAGCAAGAGGTAAATTGTATTTACCCACGCTAACTTTTCGAAAGATGGCTTTAACTTGGTGTCATGATTCCAAGATAGCAGGACATAGAGGCAGCAAGGGCACCTTAGAGTATCTACAAAGGCATTTTTACTGGCCTGGTATGAAAGAAGATGTCATTCGTTATGTACAGTCCTGTGCAGTTTGTCTTTGCAACAAGGGTTCACACCAAAAGCCGGTAGAGTTACTGGAACCCTGTGCAGTTCCTGACGGTCCTTGGAGTACCATCTCAACCGATTTCATCGTAGAGTTGCCTCAATCTAAAGGATGTACCTGTATCATGGTGGTGGTCGATTCCTTTACCAAACTGGCACACTTCTCCCCCTTACCGGGGGTTCCGTCTGCAGCTGAAATGGCTGAGGTATTCGTTAAGGACATCTTCCGCCTCCATGGTGTACCTACGAAAATTATCTCTGATCGGTGAAGTCAATATACTTCCCGGTTTTGTAAGGACTTCTGTGGACGGTTGGGAGTGGAGAGAGCTTTGACATCTGGGTTCCACCCTCAATCCAATGGACAGACAGAACGCCTCAACGGAACCCTTGAACAGTATCTGCGATGCTTTGTAAACCTCCAGCAGGACGATTGGGTCTCCCTACTACCCCTAGCTGAGTTTTCTTATAACAACTCCTTTCACTCTGCTCTTGGTATAAGTCCTTTTTTTATTTTTATTTAAGGTGAATCATATTGGTTATACATTTTTTTTGACAACCTTTGATCACCATAATCTCCATATTTACAAACTAATAAAAAACATATATCAAATATCCGAATAAAGCAGGGAGAAGACATTATTTTAGTTCTTCTTTTACTCTTCAAGTTGTTTTTTTATAATTATTAAAAGTTTAACCAAAGCCAAGGTTATAGTTGTCTTCTCTCCCGCTAACAGAATTTTCCACCAGACTTCTCTGGTTCTATGACCGTACTTGGTAATCACTTCCTGCATTAATTTTCTTCTTTGTTGGTCCAAGGTCTTACAGTCCATTACTAGATGTTCTGCTGTTTCCTGTGAGTCTTCAGCCCTGCACAATCGACAAATCAATGAGTTACCATCTAATTTGCCCCAGTTTTTTGTCGTCTTATTTCCAAACAGGTTCAAACGAAAACGAAAAAACTGATCTCTAAAGAAGAAATGTGGGAAGATCAACAGATATTTTGGTAGAGTGTTCAATTTCCTGCACTCATCTATTGGTCTTCCATAGGTTTTATATTTCTGTCTTTAGGCCTGTGTCTGGATCAATCCTGGATAAACAGTTTCTTCTTGGTTTGTCTGTATTTTCGACCAGGGATTGCGGCGATTCTTCAATGTTAGCCAGGAGCGACTTGCATTTCATCTCCTATTTTAGTAAGGCAGGCTTGTTTTGTTCTTTTGAGCCTTTTTTTAGGCATATAAAACCCCCTTTTACGTCCTCCTGGATGCATTTCCTAAAAAGGACAGTGTTTTCCATTCTGCTATTGCCTTTAGTGAAGTAAGGCCAAGTTCCATCCTTACTGCCTGGATTGGGGTACTTGCAGGTATGTTCAATGTTCGTTTCCAGAAGGCACCTTCTATTTTTGTCCAATTTGCTGGATCAAAATTAAGGTATCCTTCCGCTCCATAGGTTAGAATAGCTGAAACTTTGGCACGGTAAAATCTAATCAATGGAAGCATCGAAAAACCACCATACTTCTTAAGTAGAATCTTTGCTTGACCTGCCAGGGACTGTGCTTTCCTTACGAGACTCTCCTGTTTTGGTGTTTCTACAATATTTGTATTAAGACAGACTCCCAAGTAAGTTATAGCTGCCACCACTGGGATCTTTGTACCATTCAGGTTCCAGGCATATTGTTTTGTTTTTCCTTGCCGACATCCTAATGGGAGAACAAATGATTTTTTCGGGTTGGTGACTAATCCGTTTTTCTCAATGTATGTTTGTATAGCAACCAATTGTCTTTGAAGCCCAATCGGGGTTTGATCAATGAACACCAAATCATCAGCGTATAACAATCTCCCTATTTCCATATTGGCTATAAATCCTTTTTTCTGCACCTACGTTCTATCTTACCTATTTCTGACTTACCCACCAACCTGCCTTCGGTGGATTCCACCCTTGCCCTTCTTCGAGAAATCCATGAGAAAGCTAGAAAGAGTCTCAGTGAGGCCAAAGAGCGCTACAAGTCACAAGCCAACAAACACTGCCGCCCTGTTCCTGTTCCTGGATGGGAAGCAGGATCTCGGGTGATGTTATCCACTACATACTTACCTCGATGGGCTCACCCCTCCAAGCTTTCCCCTAGGTTCATAGGACCATACAAGATCACACATGTGATCAATCCGGTGGCATTCAGGTTAGAACTTCCCAAAGGCCTTCATGGGGTACACCCTGTTTTTCATGCTTCTCAATTGAAGCCATTCCACGAGGACACTTGGGCTCACCATCCCAAAACATCTCCTTTACCCATAGATTCCACCGAGGATGAGTATGAAGTTGCTCAGATCTGCGATTCTAGATACCGCATGGGTAGAGTAGAGTATCTTGTACGATAGAAAGGATATCCCTGGTCAGAAAATTCCTAGGAACCTGCCTCTCATATCAATGCCCCACTCCTGGTACGCAAATTCCATTTCCATCATCCTGGCAAATCTGGGGGAGGACACTTTCGGAGGGGGCATACTGTCATGTCTTGGCAGGGATGGTGGGTTTGGAACCGCTGGTGCTATGGTCCGCCACAGCGTTTTCCATCACGTTCTTCCCCTTTTGCGGATTTACCAGTCTAGTTCTTGCATGCGCACATAACCGGAAGTATTTATTGTACCACTTCCTGCTTACGGATGCGTTGCAACGTTTCCGGGTTTCCTCCTGTGTTGCCGTCGCTCTCGTAGAGTGTATTTTTTCCACTTTCGTCCGTTTTCTCTCTTTTCCCTCCGTTCCCTCTCGTTCCTCTCCTTTCTGCATTTCGCCTGCTCGCTCCTACTTCTTTTGTTCCTGCTTATTTCCTCTCCTCTCCTTCTAGCCCTCTCCCTCTCTTTCCCTCTTGGTCCCCTTTCTTTTCCCTTATTCTTCTTACCTTACTTCCTCGCCTGTGTACCAGTCCTCAGCCTGCCTTACGGATTGCCTCTGTTCTGCTCTTGCTCCATTCAGTCAGCCGTGTACCAGACCTCAGCCTGCCTTACGGATTGCTTTTGCCAAGCCCTTTGTACCATTCAATCAGCTGTGTACCAGACCTCAGCCTGTCACACGGATTGCCTTTGCCAAGCCCTTTGTACCTTTCAGTCTGCTGTGTACCAGACCTCTGCCTGTTATATTCGGATTGTCTCCGCCAAACGCCTGAAGCTCTGCAGCGGCCATTGAATCTAACTTCAGCCTACCTTGCGGAATATCTTACTGCCTCGAGCCTCCCATCTGCTCCAAGTTCCGGCCCACTCGAGCCTGTTCCACATTCTCTGGGAGGAAGTCTCTCAAGGGTTTTTTTGTGCTATTGGCTTTTTCCCCTAGCGTGACGTTCACGGAGGGTTTACCCCCGTCACACCTATTACGGTTGGACGGAGGCAACCTTCCGTGGACGTCCCTACCTCCATAAAAAAAAGGAGAGACATAAAAGCCACGAGAAAATGAAAACCAAGAAGAAGGACGAAGGTGAGGAGTTGGGGGAGGGTGGAGAAACAGAGTCTTCTTGTGAAGAAGAGGATATTACCGACCCTAGTGACAGTTTGTTACATTAAGTTGTGCAGAATATGCATGGGAAGATTTACATGATTTCCCACGCATATCAAACAAAAACAAAACAAACATAGATATACTAACACCTGGACAACTTTATTCTCTAGATCCTGTTATGTTTCAATATATTTACATCATCGCTTCATTGCTATTCTACACTTTATTTGTAATAAAACTGTTCCTCCCCTCTGAGAAATACAGCACTTCTTTTCGAGAAAAGAATACCAAGCCAGAGGAGCACCACATATCCACATGCTTTTATGGATTAAAGATGCTCCTAAATTTGGTCAAGACAATGATGCCACTGTGTTACAGTTTATCGTAAAATATGTCACTTGTGAAATTCCATTGGAAGCAACAAATAGTGATCTTCATGCACAAATTTTACAATTTCAAAGACACAAATGTGGCAAATATTGTCGTCACAAATACAAAAACAAAGGGAAATACTACACCAAATGCCACTTTGGTTTTCCTAGACCAGTTACAAAAACAGGTCAAGTAAACAACTTCATGTCTTCAGTTAGACATAGTGTTAAAGGTAAATCACCTAAAAATACATATTACATAAAAAGAACAGAAGAAGAAAAATATATCAATGATTACAATGCAATCATTGCCCTCTTATGGAATGCAAATAATAGATGTGCAGTACATTGCAGACAATTCCACTGCAGTTGCACGATATGTTACAGTATACTTAACCAAAGCAGAAATAACAAAGCTTCAAGACCTCTGGAATGACCTGTCATCACACAAAACACTGTCTCAGAAATTGTACAGCTTGGGCATAAAAATGCTCTCCCATAGAGAATGTGACTCCTATGAAGCAGCAGATCGTTTAACCGGTTCCTGCTTTGTGTGGAAAATCTGAAAATATAGTATGGCTAAGTCTTGGTCCTGATAAATCTAGAAAAAGAGTTCTCAAATCATACGACGACATAGAAACAATAGCCAAAAATGATCACAACAGCCAAGACATTTTGAAAAACAATTTGCTCGACACATACTACCCAAACAGAAGTACCACTTTGGAAACCATGTGCCTATACCACATAGCCCAAAACGTCACATACAAAAATGATATAAAACCCGAGGAAAAAAAGGTAGATACAGAGTGACAAATTGTGAAGGCAGCTTAGTAAAACTCACCAAACCAAGTTTAATTAATCATATGAAATTGTCATTAAAGACACCTCAACATAAATAACTATATTACATGTCCCTGCTACATCTCTTTAAACCATGGAGAAAAGAAGAAGAAATACTAGATAACTATGATTCCTACGAAGATGCTTTCAAAGCAGATGAAAGCACTATAACCGATGTAAACTTTACACACTACAAAACAATGTTGCACAATGAACAGCAACACGAAGAAGAACTCCTGGCCCAACTAGATAAGGACACTCCTGGCAGTAGTCAACCTTCTGTAACAGGAAGCCAAGAACCACTGGGACAGCCACTAATTGCAAATGAGGCAGAATTAGCTATGACGGAAGCAGAAAACACCATGTGTCAGTATGAAGATAAAGAAGACTTAACTATACTACAATCAAAACTAAACAATGAGCAGCATAGCATTTTTCAAGAAGTAAGAAAAGAAATTGCACATGGTGTACAACATGAAAATAAAGAATGCACCTGCCAAAATTACAAACCTATACTACTGTACGTCAGTGGTAAAGCTGGTTCTGGCAAAACATTCTTAATCAAAATCATCAGCAAATTCCTTCAACAATTGACAAACAACAAACTGTCAGCTGTTGTCACTTCCCCCACAGGTTTAGCTGCCTACAACATAGGCAGTGTCACTTTACACTGATTACTACTCCTGCCAGTAGAACACCAAAACAAATTAGACTATTACAAACTTTCTACAGAAGCTGCAATGAAACTACGCAGAGTATTAAAACAAATGAAAATGCTACTAATAGATGAAGTGAGCATGGTCTCCAACCTAATGTTGGCTTTGATTTACCTCAAATTACAAGATGTACTCAAAACAAACTACGAAGAGCTCTTTGGAGGAAAACAGATTATTGTTTTCGGAGATCTTCTTCAATTGACACCAGTGAAAGGTGAGCCTATTTTTAAAACCTTAGGACACAAACGCTGCTGTAAAACTGTTGGCAGCATAGGAAATGTCAACCTTTGGCAACATTTCCAAACCAGAGAATTAACAGAAAACCTTCAGCAATCTGCAGATCTCACTTATGTCAACATTTTAAAAAGTATTAGAGTTGGTATACTATCTCAAGAAGCACAAACAATATTGAAAACCCAGCACATTCATGCACTTTATGGCGATAATGCATGTGCTACGGATGTTATGGAACAATTAGCACACAAAAATATCAATTGTATGGCCTTAATGCCAACTCTTGCAAGCTGTTCCAAATTCAATGAAACAATGTTGAAAAAAGAAATGCAACCAATAATTGAAATTAGCGCCACAGACAAACTAGATGTACATGGTATGACACTACCCATGTGTGAGCAAGCCACAACAAGACTAAATAGTTTAGAAAATTCAATTTCCAACTCAGCTGGGTTGGAAAAAATATTAAAATTATCCTTAAACTGTAGAATAATGCTTAAACGTAACCTTGATGTGGATCAAGGACTAGTTAATGGAGCACTGGGTACAGTTGTTGGCTTTCAAACATACCCACGTGACAACAAGATTCAGTTTGTCAATATTCTCTTTGACAAACTTTCAGAAGTGAAAAGGATAGGATGCTCAACAGCTCGATTCCTTCTCTTCAAAGACATGTATGTACGCAGAGAACAATTTTCTCTAACTCTGGCATACGCAGTCACCATTCATAAATCACAAGGTCTTACCCTAGACAAAGCAATGATAGATATTGGTAAAGCAGACTTTAAAGAAGGTATGAGCTACGTAGCACTATCACGCTTACGTACACTTGACGGTCTATTTCTAATCAACTTTGATGCAAGTAAAGTAAACGCTGATATTCCTTGCATTTTTGAATACAAAAGACTTTGTTCACTATAGACAAGAATTTCTAATATACCTACTACAAGTACTGGAAAACAAAAACATACCGATAAATGTAATCTTCCAGATTTCATACATGTGGAAACATACATGCACTCTCTGACACAGGAACAAATCCCCAATGAGCGCTTTGTGTATGTATCCATACCCAATTGTGAATCCGTTCCACTTCAGCAACTTGTTCAAAATGCAAACCATGGTAGATTATGTACTACCTGCAATTCGGATAATCGCTCCACCTTACTAATACAAACACATAGTAAATACGTAATACTAATGCTTCTATGCTACAATGCAGATGGAACCAAAAACAACTGCAAGCTGACTGGATTCACACATGGTCAAGTATCACTTGGTAAGAAAACCTTCACAACAATAGGTATAATCTACCACACAGGAGCCACAACCAATGCAGGTCACTATACTGCATATATATAGAAAATGTGGATGGTTCAAATGTAATGATAGTACCATTACTCTAAAGCAGAGATTACCAGAAAATCTTACAAACGCTTATTTAATCTTCTTAAAACCACAATTTATTAACTAATCTGTACTTAAACATTAGCAAAACGTCAATTAAAAAACGATAAACTTTTAGAATATGCCAACAAGTATCTAACTGCCCCAGGATTCTACAACAACTAAACATATAAATGAATACCACTAAATTATATAAAACAATAAACAGTTAGAATATGCCAACTGGTATCTAACTGCCCCAAGATTTTGCAATAACCAAATAGATAAATCAATACCACTACATTGTAACAAAAATAGACAGTTAGAATACACCAACTGGTATCTAACTGCACCAAGATTTTACAATATCCAAACAGATAAATCAATATCACTTTATTATAACAACAAATAGACAGTTAGAATATGCCAACAGGTATCTAACTGGCCCAAGATTCTACAACAACTAAACAGATAAATGAATGCAACTAAATTATATAAAAACAATAGACAGTTAGAATATGCCAACAGGTATCTAACTGCTCCAAAAATCTGCAACAAGCCAACATATAGAACATTAGCCAGAAACAACAAGTGAACACTGAACACAAACAAACAAATAGACTGTAGCATAACAACAAAAAGTTTTTTTTTTAATCCAACATGGATTTTTCTTTTTCCCACAGACCCAATGATTTTAGCAACAAATACAGAAACTGAGCAAATTGCACAGTACACTGGTTTGTAATTTACTAAATATGAGGGTCAAAAAAATAAAAAAAAATTGATTATTCAATGTATAAGTCGTTACAAACTACCAATACTAACATGATCTTTTCTTTTATCACAGAAATTAACAAGGAATATATGTACTCCAGTTACTAAACCAAACAGTAAGTATATTATAATAAGTACAACCATCGCAGCAAATCACACCCATACTGGCTTATAACTTCGGCGCTTATAAATTTGGTCTTGGCCATGCACCCAAGACTCTAGGCCCTGGCCACAACCATCACAGCATATCACACCCATAGTAGCTTATAACTTCAGTGCTTATATATTTGGTCTTGTCCATGCACCCAAGACTATAGGCCCTGCCCACAACCACCACAGCATATCACACCCATACTAGCTTATAACTTTGTTGCTTATAAATGTGTTCTTCGGTGCCAAACTTATAAGCCACTATGGGTGTGATATGCTGTGGTGGTTGTGGCCAGGGCCTAGAGTCTTGGGTGCATGGCTGTACGGCCATGCACCCAAGACTCTAGGCCCTGGCCACAACCACTGCACGCAGCATATCACACCCATAGACCACACCCATAGAATCAAACATTTTAACTATGCCATATGGGCACTTTTAATGTCCGCGAACAATATGAGTGTTCTTAGCACAATTTCAACTTGCCTACGAACAGTACGGACAGGCATAGTGTCCTCAGGACACCACCCATTTTGTTTATTTATGAACATTTCAGGACACAGCGTGTGTTCTAAGAACAGTTTCAACTTGCCCACGTACAATACGGACAGGTATAGCGTCCTCAGGACACCCCCATTACGAACATCCCAGGACAGTTGATGAGTTCTTAGAACAATTTCAACTTGCCCACGAACAATACGGACAGCGTCCTCAGGACAACCCCATTTCATTTATTTACAAACATTTCAGGACACCGCGTGTGTTCTTAGGACAGTTTCAACTTGCTTGCGAACAATACGGACATACATAGCGTCCTCTGGACGCCCCCATTTTGTTTATTGACGAACATCCCAGGACACTTGATGTGTTCTTAGAACAGTTTCAACTTGCCTACAAACCATACGGACAGGCGTAGTGTCCTCAGGACACCCCCATTTCGTTTATTTACGAACATTTCAGGACACCCGTATTGTCCGCAGTAAGAACGACCACAACAGGGGTGCCTGCCACCTAAATAAATACAACATTTAACCCATCTCTTACTCCCACACCCTCCCCAAACAGTCTTACACGCCAACACACTTGGCTAAAGTCTATAGTATTTTTCCACCAAGTTTCACTGCGCTGTCCGCGGATGTCCGCGAATACAAGATGGCGGGTGTGCCCAGAAAATCAGACGCACCAAATGCTCTCAACCACCCAATCAGCGAACACGGCCAATGTCCGCGGACACGACGCGTATCGCCCAACCAATCAGGACCCTATCCGCAGAGCGAACAGGGAAGTGTGTCTGCGGAACCGTGTTTCACCAAATTTGCAAAAGCACGCTTTCGGGACCAAGCCAGAGTTTTTTCCCCATTCAGTCTATGAGAAAAAAAGAAATTTTGGGACCCCCTTTATAACTTTGCCCCCCCTGGACCAAACCTGGACCAAACCTCACCAAACATTGCAAAAAAATATGGAGTGACCCATATACTTTTTTTTGCAAAGTTTGGTGAGGATTCGTCCAGGCAGAGCAAAGTTATAAGCCACCCAAAAAGGGCTCTTCCTATGGAAACAACAACTTAACCATCGTGGCCATGTATTATATATATATTCGAAAAAAAGAGGAAAAGGTGAATTGCACTCCTGCGGGCCAGGCACTAGTGGCGAACTCCAAGATCCCGGACAAACACAAAAAAACACTGTGTTGTAAATATTGATGTTTTTAAGGTTTCAAAAGAAAATAATTATACAAAATAATATGCAGCAACACAAAGATAAACAGAGGTAGGACGCCATGGTGCACGACAATCTGTCGTGGAAGACAGATTTTTGCCACCTGGAGATAAAAAGCTGGACACAAGTTTGTCTCTTAAGGAGGGCACACGTTTGTATGTCATGGTAGGACGGTTGGACAAAATAGGCCTGAGATCATTGGGACCAAGCCACTGCTCCTGGTCCAAATTTGGTGAAAATCCGTCCAGCGGTTTGGGCTGTAGGTGTGAGCAAAGTTTTTTCCCCATTCAGTCTATGGGAAAAAAGAAGTTTTGGGGCCCCCTTATAACTTTGCCCCCCCTGCACCAAACCTCACCAAACTTGGCAAAAATATTCAGAGTGACGGATACACTTTTTTCGCAAAGATTGGTGAGGATTCGTCCAGGGAGAGCGGAGTTATAAACCACACAAAAAGGGCTCTTCCTATGGAAACAGCAACTCAACCATAACTACACAGCCACTACCAGACATATACATGGGTCTTGTATTATATATATATATATATATATATATATATATATATATATATATATATATATATATATATATATATATATATATATATATATATATATATATATATATATATATTTTACATGGCCACGGTAGTGGCCCTGTAGTTATGTTTGAGTTGCTGTTTCCATAGGAAGAGCACTTTTTGGGCAGCTTATAATTTCGCTCTCCCTGGACGGATCCTCACCAAACTTTGCAAAAAAAAGTCGTTGGGTCACTCTGAATTATTTTGCAAAGTTTGGTGAGGATTCGTCCAGGGGGGGGGAAGTTATAGGGGGGTCCCAAAACTTTTTTTTTTCCCATAGACTGAATGGGAAAAAACTTTGCGCACGGCTACAGCCCGAACCGCTGGACGGATTAACACCAAATTTGCGGCAGGAGCGGCAGCCTGGTCCCAAAAGCGTGCTTTTGTAAATTTGGTGTAAATCTGTCCAGTAGTTTTTTTAAAAATGACCAAAATGTAAGGCAAAAGAATTAGTGATATCTGTGTTCGCTTCGCGGACGGACTTCCCTGTTCGCTCCGCGGACAGCACCCCGATTGGCCCATGGCCTTGCGTCATGTCCGCGGACATGCAACGTGTTCACTGATTGGACGGCGAGGGGCGTGTTGCGCGTCAGATTTTCTGTGGCGCCCGCCATCTTGTATTCGCAGTCGACCGCGTACAGCGCAGTGAAACGTGGATAAAAAATTGTATTTAGTGCCGTGTATTGGTGTGTAAGAGTGTTTGGGGAGGGTGGGGGAGTATGAGATAGGTTCAATGTTTTGTTTTTTTATGTGCTAGACGTTTTTGTTGCGTTTGATTTGTCCGCGGAGAATACGGCTGTTCTGACATTTTGTAAATAAACTAAATGGTGGGGTGTTTAGAGGACGGAGTATGTGTCATTTTTGTTTGCAAGGAAGGTAAAAATGAACAATGAACACTCGCGGTGTACTTAATTGTTCGTAAATACACAAACTGGGGGTGTCCTCAGGACGCTGTCCGTATTGTAATCTGTCTAGTTGAATGTGTCCTAAAAACACTTGCAGTGTCCCGAAATGGTTGCAATTACACAAAATGGGGGTGTTCTGAGAACGTTGTTTGTATTGTTCGTTGTCAGGGTGAAAGTGTTTTAAGACCACTCCTTTTGTCCGCTAATAGTACAATTTCCTAGGGGCGTCAACCGACTTTTTGTCCACTAAAGAAACGATAAATCCGGCTGGTGTGCGCCGACATTATGTGATAAACCTATGACTGGCGCTATTGACCGGGCTGACTTGCTTTTGCGACACTAAATCATATCTCCCGCCCCTAAGCCTGATATTATCAAAGCATTCATATTCCCCGCCTCTCTCCGTGACGTTACAGGGTGCGTAATCAAACACGCCCACTTCTCTGCAGTCCTAAGTGACTTTACACAGAACCCGGAAGACAACACATATTATGTCACAACACAGTGCGCCACAATTCGGAATATGAAACAGTGATTTAAAAGCAAACAGCAAGATTGTAAATGTTGTAAAGTACATTTATTTGACATCAAATGTTTAGAGAATATTCAGCAATTTGCATTTGTCTTTGTTGTCGATCCGCAAAAGTTCATGTTGAGGCACGCGATGTTCCTTTGCGGTACAGAGGGTGTTAGATCAGCTTACAACTCAGTGCGCCACAATTCGGAATATGAAACTGTGGTTTAAAAGTAAACAGCAGGATTGTACATTTGGTAAAGTACATTTATTTCGCATGAAATGTTTAGTGAATATTCAGCGATTTGCTATTGTCTCTGCTGTCGATCAGCAAAAGTTTATTTGGAGCGACGCGTTGTTCCTTTGCGGTAGATAGGCTGTTGGTTTATGATAAAAACAGTAAATGGTCGCTCTGATAATCGGAAGGTTGCTCCAACAATGAGCCATTAGACCACCCTATTGGTTGGTATGTTGTTTGTAGCCGCTAGTACTGCGTAAGGGCATATTGGTCCTTGGCGATTGTCCCATAAAATGGTGAGGGTCATGAAGTTGCATATTTGGACCTGCACCTGGCAGTTGAAGACCCCATCCACTGGAGTCTGTAAATCGTGACATAGGCAAAATGTAGCCACATACCTGTTTTAAAAAACATAAATTAGTCTCACCAGCCGATCTTCATTAAAAATCATCATTTTATTTATTAGGGCGTGAAACTATTTGCTATCCAAGATAGTGGAACAGAGTATGTTAATAATAAAATAATAATATTTTCCCATTCATATAGCGCTAAGAACCGTGAGGTATCTAAGCGGTGCTTATTATTAACCACAGTGTGTGGTGCTCATTTATCGACCACGGAATGATGAAAGGCTGAGTTTGGCCTTGCCGGGATTCAAACTTGCGTTAGCAAGCTGTGCACGGATGTCAAAGCGAGCGCTGTACTCGCTGTGCCACTTGACAGGCTACAGTGAAGTGGCACAGCGAGTAGAGCGCTTGACCGCCTATAGACCGGTTACATTATTTCTATTAACCCACCCTGTGTCGTCTGCCTTTTTCAGAGCCCTCTAAAAGACAGGGGATCAATTCGGCAGAGATAGTGCGTGGTAGAAAACATTATGCCACTTTCAACGAACAAGTTCAACTTGAGCGGTCTTTAATGCTACGCTATTGTAATTATATTTGGTATAAAGTAATCTAAAGGGTTACTTACAGTACAATTGCAATTTCCATTGTCTACGAGTGGTGCAGTCCCAAAATACAACTCCGCGTGTGCCAACGATGTTTCGCATAGTGATATAATATATAAAAGTGGTTTCGTTTCAGAAATTTCATCTTTATCTTCTCTTACGTTTTAGCAACACTCCTTCAAGAGAAGTCTTTCATCACAATCTCTGTCTGTCAAGGTCAAAACACAATACAACCTCATAGTCCGCTTCGTGAGCCTCTCCGGGGCCCTAGAAAAAAATGGAACCAGCTGACCTTCACTGTGAACGAGCATAAATTCTTACTTTGCAACATTCTGTGTAAAGCCACCTGTAGAAGTTGTGGAAGCAGCTGATCTTCACTGTGAACGAGCATAAATTCTTATTTTGCAACATTCTGTGTAAAGACATCTGTAGAAGTTGGTTTTTGCACGCCATGTTTGTATATTGTTTGCGTGATATTAAAAAAAGTTTGTTTAAAGGACAATCACTGATGACATCACATGTGTATGTACTTTTCATGGAATTTGTGTACTAGGGATTTTTGTTATAATGTTGCGAAAAAAGTGTCAAGGATATTGCAATAAATATCATACCGTTATTAGTGCTTTGAACGATGCATTGATATAAATAGCATTGTATTATGGGATTCTATCTAGTATACTGAGCTACTAATGGAGAAACATAGCATTGTGTGCAGAGTACAAGATGAAAGTATAATATTTGTAATGTTAATATGTTGAATAATGAAATAATAATTGTCCTGAAATGTTCGAAAATTCACAAAATGGGGTTGTTCTGAGGACGTTATTCGTATTGTGTGATTGCTTAGCTGTATGCAATGAGGGAATGGCACAGAGAGTAAAGTGGACGCTGTCCGCGGACACCGCGGCTGTTCGTGGACAGGGCGTGCTACATCTGGGTTTTTCCAGGAAATCCAACATGGAAAGAAGACTGTACGGATCAGCCAATCAGATGTCGAGGTTGTGGATTTGTGTTGAAAGAGACTGTGTGTGGTGAAGATGGCAGAAGTGGAGAAAGTCAGGGTGTTGGTGCTCGGAGATATGTTTGTGCATGGTTTACAGCAGTACGCTGAATGCAGGCATGTTGCAAAGAACTTTTATGTGAAAGGAGTGGAGGTGGTGTGGAGCAGTGTGCTTGATTGCAATGTACAGGGAATTGTACAAGTTTGTGTGGATATGGCCACGATGAACAGTCTGCATGTGGTAGTTTTGCACTATGGTGCTTTCCATTTGGGCAACGTCAGTGCCCCTACTTTGTTGGCTGATTTGGAACGCTTGGTTCAAGCAGTAATGAAGATCCTTCCAAATGCAAAAGTAATTTTTTCTGGATTACTACCTAGGGCAATATGGGACAATAGTTCAGTTTTTTTTCCTCAGCAAAATATTGCTAGGTGTGTCATCAACCGAGGCATGTGTGCCTTCATGCTTAGAGCTGGTATGTTCTTTTGTAATAATGAGAATATTGATGCCAGTAATGTTGTTAATTTTAAAGAAGATGGCATTTCTTTATCTTTTACGGGAAATACCTTTCTATTTTGGAATGTAAGGGTTGCTTTGGAGAAGGTTATGTGAAGATTTTAGGAGTAAAGTAAGAAAAAAAAACAAGAAAAAAAATACAAAATAACAGGTGTCTGTCAAGCATCTGTAAAAAAAAAAAAAAACGGCTCTTTTCAGAGCCAACTTCAAAGGGGAAATGGGGCACACTATTTAAATTTACATTCACCACGCTCAGATTTTCAATGTGTCCGCGGACATGGCGGTAGTCCGCGGACATGAAAATCACTATGAGGGGGTTGGTTTGTTCTATGTTACATGTATATGAAGTCAGGGATATTATGTTTAAGTTGTGCTACTAAAAACCTGTGAAATTCAGTAAAACAAACTTTGTTAAAGGGACGTTATGGTTAAGTTGCGCTACTAAAAACCTATGAAATTCAGTGAAAAACTTTGTTAAAGGGACGTTATGTCTCAAAGTAAAACCGAAAAACCCCTGAAATTCGGCAGTTATGGTAACATAAGCAACCATAACTCGCGCCACCGTGCACTGCTAACACTAACACTCAGGACATCAAAGATGACATCACAAATGTCATTGATGACATCACTGATGACATCACATGGCTGGCTCTCCCTTTTTATCCTTTACTTACATATCGAAGCCACATGGTTTTCTTCAGTAACAGTCAGGAAGTAAAAATTGAAAAGGTACTGTATTTGTACACTTAGGGTCCAGTCACATCATATGAAACATATACATAGCGGAAGATACAGGCTTGAAAGAGAGCAATCCTTTCTGTGCATGAAGATAATCATTATGGTTATGAGCACTTTCTCATAGTTTTATTTTTATTACTCTACCTTCCCTCTATATGCTCATATTTGTATACATTATACTCACTCTCCATAGAGTGAATGGGAAAAATGTTTTGCTCACGCCTACAGCCCAAACCGCTGGACGGATTTCGACCAAATTTGGACCAGGAGCAGCGGCTTGGTCCCGAAAGCGTGCTTTTGCAAATTTGGTGAAAATCCGTTCAGTAGTTTTTTTTAAAATGACCAAAAAGTAGGTAAAAAAAAATTAGTGATGTCTGTGTTCGGTTCGCAGACACACTTCCCTGTTCGCTCCGTGGACAGTGTCCTGATTGGCCAATCGTCTTGCGTGATGTTCGCGGACATGCAACGTGTTCGCTGATTGGACGGCGTGGAGCGTGAAGCGCGTCAGATTTTTCGGTAGCGCCCGCCATCTTGGATTCGCAGACGTCCCCGGACTGCGCAGTGAAACTTTGTTCAAAATGTGTATTTTGTAGAGTGTGTTGGTGTGTAGGAGTGTTTGGGGAGGGTGGGAGTGTATGAGATAGGATGAAAGTTGTGTTTATTATGTGTTTGACGATTTTTTTGTGTTCGATTTGTTTGCGGACATCACGGGTGTTCTGAAATGTTCTAAATAAACTGACTAGGGGGTGTTCTCAGGAGTCAATATGTGTCCGTTTTGTTCGCAAGCAAAGTGAAACTGTTCTAAGAACACTTGCGGTGTCCGGGGAGTGTTCGTAGGGGGTGTCCTGAGGACGCTGTCCGTATTGTTCTCTGTCAAGTTGAATGTGTCCTAAGAACACTTGCAGTGTCCTGAAATGTTCGCAAATAAACAAGATGGTGGTGTTCTGAAGACGCTTCTAAGAACACTCCCGGTGTCCTGGAATGTTCGTAGGGGGTGTCCTTAGGACGCTGTCCGTATTGTTCGTTGTTAAGTTGAAAGTGTTCTAAGAACTATCGCGTTGTTCTGAAATGTTCGTAGGGAGTGTCCAGAAAACGGTGTACGTATTGTTCGCTGCAAGTTCAAAGTGTTCTAAGAACACTCATATTGTTCGCGGACATTATAAGTTTCCCATAGATCATAGTTGAAATGTTTGACTCTATGGATGTGATATGCTGCGGTGGTTGTTGCCAGGGCATAGAGTCTTGGGTGCATGGCCATTTGGCCATGCACCCAAGACTCTATGCCCTGGCAACAACCACCGCAGCATATCACATTCATATTTGCTTATAACTTTGGGTGAAAAACAAATGTATAAGGAACAAAGGTATTAGATACTATGGATGTGATATGCTGCTAAGGTTGTCCTTATTATTGTATACTTACTGTTTGGTCTAGTTTTCTTCTTCATTTCTGTGATAAAAGAAAATAGCATGTTAGTATTAGTATTTTATAATGACTTATTACATTGTATAAGCAATATACTTTTATTTTGTTTCGACCCTCATATTTAGTAGAGTACAAATCACAGTACTGTGCAATTTGCTCAGTTTCTGTATTTGTTGCTGAAATCATTGGGTCTGTGGGAGAAAAAAAATCCATGTTGGATTAAAAAAAAACCCTTTTTCTGTTATGCTACAGTTTATTTGTTTGTTTGTTTTCAGTGTTCACTTGTTGTTTCTGGCTAATGCTTTATACTTAGCTTTGTTGTATTTTTTTTGGAGCAGTAACAGATTCTTCATTTGTTTTGATATTATAACATTTTGGAGAAGTTAGATACCAATTGGCGTACTCTAACTGTCTATTTTTTTAATATATTTTAGTGGTTTTGATTTATCTATTTGGATATTGTTAAATTTTGGGACAGTTAGATACCAATTGGCGTATTCTAACTGTGTATTTTTTGGCCTAATTTAGTGGTATTCATTTATCTGATTAGTTGTTGTAGAATCTTTGAGCTGTTAGATAGCTTATGGAGTATTCTAACAGTTTATATTATTTTAACACAAATTTATAATTTTGGGACAGTTAGATACCAATTGGCGTATTCTAACTGTGTATTTTATGGTCTAATTTAGTGGTATTCATTTATCTGATTAGTTGTTGTAGAATCTTTGAGCAGTTACATAGCTTTTGGAGTATTCTAACAGTTTATATTTTTTTAACACAAATGTATTGAAAGGTTTAAATACAGTTTATTTATCAAATTTTGGTTTTAAGAACATCAAATAAGCGTTTGTAAGATTTGCTGGTAATCTCTGCTTTAGAGTAATGGTACTATCATTACATTCAAACCATCCACATTTCTTTTTTATATATGCAGTGTAGTGCCCTGAATTGGTTGTGGCTCCTGCGTGGTAGATTATACCTATTGTTGTGAAGGTTTTCTTACCAAGTGATATTTGACCATGTGTGAATCCAGTCAGCTTGCAGTTGTTTTTGGTACCATCTGCATTGTAACGTAGAAGCATTAGTATTATGTATTTACTATGTGTTTGTATTGTAACATGGAGCGATTATCTGAATTGCAGGTAGAGCATAATCTACCATGGTTTGCATTTTGTACAAGTTGCTGAAATGGAATGGATTCACAAATTGGTATTGATATATATATGAAGCGTTCATTGGGGATTTCTTCTTGTGTCACATTGTGGCAGAGAGTGCATGTATGTTTCCACATGAATGAAATCTGAAAGATTTCATTTATAGGTATGTTTTTGTTTTCCAGTACTTGTAGTAAGTACATTAGAAATTCTTGTGGATCTTCCTGTGAGTTTATAGTGAATTTCACCATTCCAGCACAGTAGTCCAATTGTTGTCTTATTCCAAAAACACTATATGTGTTGTCAGGATTGTTTGCTGCATTTCTTTGAAGTACTAACATTTGCAAACACAATGGGTCTGTACTGTGTAAGTAAATGTTGTCAACAATTGGTGGTAATTTAAATAGAATATTCATTGCTACATTTGCATAGCAACTTACACCAACTATATTTGAGAATTTAAATGGTCCAGGTAGTTCTGTATCTAACTGCTTTTTTTGGAGTTTGTCTTCCTTCTTTAAAGAAGTACCTGGTTTACTTTCTCTAATTGATTCTTTTTTGTTTGTGGTACTTGATGAAGTATTAGTTTCTTTTACTCTCTTTGGGGGATTTGCAGTGACGTCCTGTTGCATTTCTGTTTGAATTAGTTTTCTTTTATAACGTTTTAGTTTTTGTGGAACAGAATATGTGTTTAGATGGGGAGTGTATAGTGAGCAAAGTCTATTATATTCTAAAATGCAAGGAATATCAGCGTTTACTTTACTTGCATCAAAGTTGATTAGAAATAGACCGTCAAGTAGCTCATGCCTTCTTTAAAGACTGTGTTACCAATATCTATCATTGCTTTGTCTAGGGTAAGACCTTGTGATTTATGAATTGTGACTGCGTATGCAAGAGTTAGAGAAAATTGTTCTCTGCGTACATACATATCTTTGAAGAGAAGGAATCTAGCTGTTGAGCATCCTATCCGTTTTACTTCTGAAAGTTTGTCAAAGAGTATATTGACAAACTGAATTTTGTTGTCACGTGGGTATGTTTGAAAGCCAACAACTGTACCCAGTGCTCCATTAACTAGTCCTTGGTCCACGTCAAGGTTACGTTTAAGCATTACTGTGCAATTTAAGCATAATTTTAACATCTTTTCTAAGCCTGCTGTGTTTGAGATTGATTTTTCTAAATTATTTAGTCTTGTTGTGGCTTGGTCACACATGGGTAGTGTCATACCATGTACATCTAGTTTGTCTGTGGCGCTAATTTCCATTATTGGTTGCATTTCTTTACTTAACATTATTTTATTGAATTTGAGACAGCTTGCAAGAGTTGGCATTAAGGCCATACAATTGACATTTTTGTGGGCTTATTGTTCCATAACATCTGTAGCACATGCATTATCGCCATAAAGTGCATTAATGTGCCGGGTTTTCAATGTTGCTTCTGCTTCTTTAGAAAGTATACCAACTCTCAAACTTTTTAAAATGTTGGCATAAGTGAGATCTGCAGATTGGCGCATGTTTTCTGTTAATTCTCTGTATTGGAAATGTTGCCAAAGGTTAACATTTCCAATGCTGCCAACAGTTTTACCGCAGAGTTTGTGCCCTAATGTTTTAAAAATAGGTTCACCTTTTACTGGTGTTAATTGAAGCAGATCTCCATAAAAAATAATGTGTTTTCCTGCAAAGAGCTCCTCATAGTCTGTTTTGAGTACTTCTTGTAATCTGAGGTGAATCAAAGCTAACATCAGGTTGGAGACCATGCTCACTTTATCTATTAGTAGCATTTTCATTTGTTTCAATACTCTGCGTAATTCCATTGCAGCTTCTGCAGAAAGTTTGTAATAGTCTAATTTGTTCTGGTAATAGTAGTAATCGGTGTAATGTAACACCACCTATGTTGTAGGCAGCTAAACCTGTGGGGGCAGTGACAACAGCTGACAGTTTGTTGTTCGTCAATTGTTGAAGGAACTTACTAATGATTTTGATTAGGAATGTTTTGCCAGAACCGGCTTCACCACTGACGTACAGTAGTATAGGTTTATAATTATGACAGGAACATTCTTTATTTTCATGTTTTACACCATGTGCAATTTGTTTTGTCACTTCTTGAAAAATGCTACTTTGCTCATTGTTTAGTTTTGATTGTAGTATAGTTAAGTCTTCCTTATCTTCATACTGACACATGGTGTTTTCTACTTCTATCATAGCTAATTCTGCTATTAGTGGTTCTCCCAGTGGTTCTTGGCTTCCTGTTACAGAAGGTTGACTACTGTCAGGAGTATCCTTATCTAGTTGGGCTTGGAGTTCTTCTTCATGTTGCTTTTCATTGTGCAACATTGTTTTGTACTGTGTAAAGTTTACATCAGTTATAGTGCTTTCATTTGCTTTGAAAGCATCCTCATATGAGTCAAAGTTATCTAGTAATTGTTCTTCTTTTCTCCATGGTTTGACGAGTTGTAGCAGGGACATGTAGTATACTTCTTTATGTTGAGGAGTCTTCAATGACAATTTGATATGATTAACTAAATTTGGTTTAGTGAGTTTAACTAAGCTGCCTTCACAGTCTGTCACTCTATATTTACCTTTTTTTCATCAGGTTTCATATTATTTTTGTATGTGTAGTTCTGGGCTATTTGGTATAGACACATGTTTTCCAAAGTATTACTTCTGTTTGGGTATTATGTGCCCAATAAATTGTTTTTTAAAATGTCTTGGCTGTTGGGATCATGTTTGGCTATTGTTTCTATATCTTCATATGATTTTAGAACTCTTTTTCTAGATTTAGCTGGACCAAGACTTAGCCATACTATATTTTCAGATTTACCATACAATGAAGTACCAGTTAAACGATCAGCTGCTTCATAAGAGCCACATTCTCTATGGGTGAGCATTTTTATGCCCAAGCTGTATAATTTCTGAGATACTGTTTTATCTGATGACAGGTCATTCCAGAGGTCTTGGAGCTCTGTCTTTTCTGCTTTAGTTAAGTATGCTGTGACATATCGTGCAACTGCAGTAGAATTGTCTGCAATGTACTGCACATCTATGTTTGCATTCCATAAATGGGCAATGATTGCATTATAATCATTGATATATTTTTCTTCTTCTTTTCTTTTTATGTAATATGTATTTTTAGGTGACTTATCTTTAACACTATGTCTAACTGAAGACATGAGGTTGTTTACTTGACCTGTATTTGTAACTGGTCTAGGGAAACCAAATTGGCATTTGGTGTAGTATTTGCCTTTGTTTTTGTATTTGCAACGACAATATTTTCCACATTTGTGTCTTTGAAATTGTAAAATTTGTGCACGAAGATCACTATTTGTGGCTTCTGATGGAATTTCACAAGTGACATATTTTTCAATAAACTGTAAAACAGTGGCATCACTGTCTTGACCAAATTTAGGAGCATCTTTAATCCATAAAAGCATGTGGATATGTGGTGCTCCTCTGGCTTGGTATTCTTTTCTCCAAAAGAAGTGTTGCACTTCTCCAAGGGGAGGAACAGTTTTATTACAAATAAAATGTAGCATAGCAATGAAGCGATGGTGAAAATATCTTGAAACATTAACAGGATCCAAAGAACAAAGTTTTCCAGGTGTTAGAATATCTATGTTTGTTTTGTTTTTATTTGATATGCGTATAAAATCATGTAAATCTTCCCATGCATATTCTGCACAACTTAATGTAACAAACCAAGTGGGTGGGCCAAGGTTTCTGATCATACAACATACATCTCCATGACGTTGAAACCAGTACTCTTTAGTACCACGCATATTTGCTAATAGATTTGTAATATTTGATTAAAAACCTCATCTTTTTGTTGCACTTTCTCTAATAATTGTGTAGCTGTCATATTTTTAAAGTGTGATCCTGATTTTAATATGTGTGCAACTCCGTAACATAAAGTTGCTAGTTCACTTTCAAAGAGTAGGTGGAATATGTATTCCATATGAGCGGTATTCTGAAGCTGATATTTGAATAGGTCTATCATCATACCTTCCTCCTTTGCCAGTAGGAAAGAGTAGAGGAAAAGCACGTGCTCCTATACTTTTTTCCCATATTCTGATTGGCGATCCTTTGGTTTGACGCATTTGGTAAGTTTCTAGTACATCTTGTATGGTGTCATTACAGTGCAAAGGATGAATTGTATAATGGTCTAAAGTATTTGATATTGTAGCAGGATCTAGTAGCTCAAATTGACCAGCTTCTTGTGTTTCTTGAATTATTTCAGTTGTATCTTTCAAGTTTTCTTCAATATTAATTTCTTTGTAATATTCATTATTCTCTTTAAGATATTGCAGGGCTTCTCTAACTTTATGTAAATCTACCAGTTGTTGCCATATATTTTTGTCTTTTGTAGGTACTCCATTTACTAATATAATTAAAGATTGCTGCATTGGACGTTGCACTCCTAGAGTATGCACATTTTCTTTTAGATTTAATGGTAAATAAACTACTTTTCCACGAATGCCTTTTACCAATTCAGAGGGAGGTAATTTTGGTTTTTGTTTGAAGGCGTATTATTGCTTGAAATGGGTGTACTGTTTGAATTATGATGCTCTCATATAAATTAAGTTGTTGTAGAGGTTTTGGTACTGGGTATAATTCCAAATTATTTGTGATAGAACGTGAAGGAGTTTGGTTGTTGTCAAGTTTTGTAGTGCAATAACTGCAAAGTATTAAGGGCTCAGTTATTTCATATTTGTTTTCTGCTAGAAGGTAGAGAGCTAATTCAAACCATTTAGAATCTTCATTGTCTTCTATTTTGTATGATAGGTGCACAGTTTTTGTGTTACTTTTATAAAAAATTCTACGGCAACATACACATACATGGTTTGGTACTTCAGCTGATGTACTTTTAAATTTTAGTATTTCTTTTTTGTATGTGTTTAGCAAAAAGTTGCCATGTGTAGTAGTGTTGCTTAATTGGTTTAAAGCTATTTCATTCTGTAAATGGCTTTCACTTCCAAAATATTTTTTCTGGATATAGTGAATTTCTTCAAGTAGGTCTTTTGCTGTACCATGTAGAAGGATGTTATTTAACTTTGCTAGTGCTAAAGCAGGACTTTTAGCATAGTACAGTTTATAGACTAGATTTCTTATAGTTGAATGATGTTTTGATATCCTTTTGATATCATGGAAAGTGGTTTTACAAGTTGGTCCTGTAATGCAGGCCAATGCATATCCTTGTAGTCCTGTGTACTTGCGCACTGGACAGGTGTCCATATTTTGCAGTAATTTAATTTTGATTTTGTATTTGCTTTTTACATATTTATTGAGGAATTGGTGTAAAGATTTGAAACATTGTTTGGGAATGTTACACATTGACGTGCATGGCCATTTGTACACTAGACGTTCTGATTCAGTTCAATGGAAGGGTAATTTTAAGTTTTCAGGGCATATTTTTGTAAGGAGTACTTCTTGTTCCATTATGGTATTATTCACTTTTTCATAACCTCGACCACTGTTATTTATGGCAATTGTATTCGTTTGCTTTTGTTTGTACGCTTCTTCATTAAAATATGGTTCTGTGCTCGTAGTGTGATTCCATTAACCTCTGCAGATACTTAAGAAGTTCTTTCTGTTGACATTTCGCTTATTGAGAAGTCTTTTTTGTAATTTAGTTATTCGTTTTGTTAGTGGTTTCATATTGTTCAACAGTAAAATAAATACATTTCTTTTGAGAAGAATTGCACTTTCCATCAATGCTTCTAAGATTAATTTCCTACGATAGGTTTTAAGCTTTGAATCTGATTTCTCTCCTGTTTTTATAAGATTTTGAAGGACTTTGTGACAGTATATTTTGGCTAAAATACTTTTCTTGGTATGCTTACTTTGCACTATATTAAAATTTGAAGAAGTAGTTTTATCTGTACTGATAGCTGATTTTCTGTTAATTGTTTTTTGGTTTGTTTTATATTTTGATAGAGGAAGCGAAGTTGTTGTACTTGAAACTTCTTGTGTTTCACTAAATGATTGTATTAGCTGTTTTGTTTCAACTTTTATTACAAATTCTGCTAGAGATGGATGCTTATGTTGGACACCTTTATTTTCATTTGCTCTACTTTTGCGTTGCTTTCTACGGACTTGTCTTTTGGTAGGCATTCTTTAGGGTCTGTTGAAAAAAATAAAGAAGATATGGGTTGGGGTGTTCTGGAATGTATGTGTGCTGTGTGCATGAGTGTTTGAGTAAGATGATAAAGATGTATGTAATGGTGTGTGATTGTGCATTGGGAACTAAAACTAGTAGGGATAGGTATTCTTGAATTTATGTGTTACTAAACTGGGGTTCAGATGACAAAAAAAAAGTAAGCGAGTGGTGTGGAAAAGTACAAATAGTAAATCTAATGTATACAATTAAAACAGTTGTTTGTTCTGTAATATGAAAATTGTAGTGGTTCAGTTGGCTAATTTGTGTGTCCAAAAATAGAAATTTGTGGGCCATTCTGGCTGTAAATCGCTGTTTAAGACATGGACATTTTTTGACAAAATGGTACAAAATCTCTATTTTAAGAAACCAAAATAGCTTGTATTAATGTTATAGTATATTTGATTAATAATACAAATATTATGGTGATATTTTACTTACTTTTTTTTAAATTAACAGGTAACTTCTTAGTTTTTCTTTCTTCTTCGAATTCGGCTGCTTCTTTTCAGGAAACTGGTCTTCACTGCAATTGTAAAAGCTTCAAATTAGTAACTTTGTATATAGCACTGTTTTTAATTTAGATATTGATTTTTTTAATTGAAATCTTCAGTGCCCTCTGTAAAACCATTAAACTAATTTATTTACATAAGATACATTGCATCAGTTCAGAACATATGATATTTTCTTAATGAACAAATTGTATTGAATGACTAACTAGCAAAAAAAAATATCTTTACTATGTCTTGTGAAATTTATAATATATTAGTGAATACCACTATTTCTGTAAGTAAACTGTTCTAGGTAATAGCGCCTCAATGTCATGTCTAATTTAAAGTAATTAAGTAAATAAATAAATAAAAACAAAAAATATGAAATTGTATAAGTATTTTTATAAAGGTTTAAACATAGATTGTGTTTGCATGCAATTTTGTTTGAATATATGTAGTCTATATATTTCATTTAAAAAATGTTAGTTTAACATGATTTGAGTGTGTGTGTATAAAGAAAGTAAAAAGTATAAAGGTTTATAAGTGATAGCTGATTTTAGGAAATTGAAAAAAGTACAGTAAATTAATTTTACAGATTTTACAAAGTAAAAGTCTGTTTGAAAATGTGTTCATCTCATAGCTCTCAACTCACACGCTTTTGGCGGGTGTCACACGCCTTGTAAAGGGCAGACTCACCCGCCAAGCCTCCTGCACGTCCATTCATTCCAATGGGCGTCTCACCCGCCAAAAACAAAATCGGGTGATTTAACCCGCCTGTAAAACAAAAATGGTTGAGAGCTATGTCATCTACTATACAGAAAATATGCATACCTGAAGTTTGTGTTGATGCATATGGATATGCATGGAGCTGCAAGTAGAAATCTTGAAGACTTGTACAGTATTTCTGGTAGATGCTGCTTGCCAATGATATGACACTTGTACTCAGAGAGATTCAGAATACATTTGCAGTGCTGATCTATGATGATGCAGTTAGATGTAGAGGTCTTGAATGTGATTGGTGCATGGTCATGTGATTTTTGAGGTACATCCAATGAGGGAATGGCAGAGAGAGTGTAGTGGAAATGGTAGAAGGGCTGTTCATGTTACGATATGTCCGCGGACATGGCGGTAGTTCGCGGACATCGGGAGTTACATCCGGGGATTTTTGGGTTCAGAAGTCATGCAAATGAGAATAAGCACTGAAAGGGATTGGTCAGGAATGTTTGGTGGGTGTGTTGTGCCAGGAGAGATTTTCTCAGATACTCTTTTTGCAGAGAGAACAAAAGATAGCTATGGCTGTGTGTTTCAGAAAACAGAATGTTTGGATTTTAGGAGATTTGTGGATACATTGGTTGAAGGTGCATGCAGAAAGCTGTGGAGTAGCTGTAGATCTTGGATTCCCACATGTGGAAGTACACTGGCATGGAGTACGTGGAATGAAGTGGTTGGACTTGCTACCTCTCTGTGCTACTTTGGAGACAAAGCAACATCCAGACATAATTGTAATTCATTGTGGAGGGAACAGTTTAGGACATGTGACTGGAATTATTTTGCAATTTGCTATGAAAGAAGGACTTAGGAAGGTTACGGACATGTTTCCTAATTCTCAAGTGATATTTTCACGGATTGCGCAGAGACAAATGTGGCTTCGTTCTTCTTCATTTGGTCCACAAATGGAAAAAGCAAGGCGCAATATTATGTTTTGTAGCACATACATTTTTCGCAGAGATGGAGTCCATCTTACTTATGCTGGCAATCAGATTTTTCTGAGAAATGTACAAAATGCATTGCGACCTTTTTTGGAATTACAACAACGATTTTGAAGTAGATGCTAAGCATTTACAATTTTTGACTTACAAACACCACCCAAAGGCTCTTTTCAGAGCCACCACTTCTTTCCAGAGAAAATTACAATGTTTGTGATGGAGTAGCAACCCAATTTTTTTAATGTTCGCGAACTGTCCGCGGACTTCTAAAAAATACAAAGAGCCCTGCTTCATTTATTTTCAGTTCTATTTTTTAACTGGGAAAGGCGGCTCTGAAAAGAGCCTTATTTATTTTTATTGATTTTTGTAATTTTGTATTTCTTTTGACACAAAACACTAGGAGAGGAGGGTAAAGGAGGGTAAAGGGGGGACACCAACCACAGGGATAAGAAAGGGCGAGCTGAGAGAGGAAGATGTAGAGTGGGTTTTATTTGGGTAGTGAGCAGGTCTTCTCGTGCTCTGAGACGATAGTCTCAAAAGCACTCCGAAGTCGCTCCCCGCTGCAGAGTACTGTGTCACAGTACATACATACAACTGTGACCCTCGAAAGGTAAGGGTCATCAGCATTCTGTATGACCTGTGAGGCAGCTTGAGAAAGACGCTGTCCCACAGAGGTGGTCCTTGTGGTGACAGGATCAGAAACAGAGGATGAAGTACAGGAAATCAACCTGCTACGTTCTTCGCAAGGTACAACCCTGTGAATAGCCGCAGAGTGAAATGACCTCAGGTGTCACTTCATAGTAGTGGTCCCAAAGCTGTAGTTACCGTGCTTCCCGCGACTGAGTATCATTTTGCACTCATTGCAGGTAACATGGTTCGCACGAGCCTTAGGACCATTCCCATGAATGTTAAATAACCGCCACACCCAAGACTCACGCCTAGTGCGGGTAGTAGGGATTTCCTCTACCTCATTCTCATCATCCTCTTCTTCCTCCTCCGCATCCTCAGTCCTGTTCCCCTCTTCAGGCCCTTGGGGAGGTGGTGGTGGTGGAGGGGGTGGTGGTGGTGCTGAAGCAGGTGCAGCACCAAGTGGCAGTTCAGCAGCCAAGGATGCCATCTCGATAATGGTGTAGTCTGCAGGTGGCAGAAAAAATCACTGTGTTCTGAAGAATAGCCAGAAACACAATGGGAATAAGCTCTTGAGCGTGGTCTTTTCTAGGGGTGCTTGTGCGCGGTCCGCGGACATGCCCACTGTGCGCGGACAGACCAAACACAAAAAAAGGATCGGAAAGTTTCAAAAGGTATATAGAAACTCAAGATTGCTATGTGGGACTTGTGCCATGGTGAGATTTTATTGAAAAATATTATGGATTAACTGAAAATGTACTTTTAAATTGTTCGGGGACATGAACAGTGTCCGCATTTCAGGACACACGATGAGCGTGGGCGCGGTCATATGATCTGTTTGCGAACTAGTCTGCGAAGGAAGCGCCTGTCCGCAGGACACCAAGTGCACGGAGATTGGTTAGCGCATGCGCATTGATGTCCTACGGACACTGTTCGGGTTCTGAAGTAATTAAAAGTGCGTCACACGTGAAACGAACATTTCAGGACACCGCGTGTGTTCTTAGAACAGTTTAAACTTGGTAGCGAACAGTAAGGACAGAGATAGTGTTCTTCAGGACACGTGTAATTTAGTTTATGTATGAACATTTCACGACACCAATTGTGTTCTTAGAACAGTTTCAATTGGGTAGCGAACACTACGCACAGGTATAGTGTTCTTCAGGAAACCTCCATTTTCGTTTACATACGAACATTTCAGGACACCAATAGCGTTCTTAGAACAGTTTGAACTTGCTAGCGAACAGTACCGGACAGGTATCGTGTTCTTTAGGACACTTTAATTTTTGTTTGTTTACGAACAATTCAGGACACCGCGTGTGTTCTTAGTACAGTTTCATGTTGCTAGCGAACACTACGAAAAGTTGTACTGTTGTTCAGGACACATCATTTTCGTTTATTTATGAACATTTCAGGACAGCAATTGTGTTCTTAGGATAGTTTTAAGTTCATAGCGAACATTACGGACAGATATAGTGTGCTTTAGAACACTTTCATTTTTGTTTCTTTACGAACATTTCAGGACACCACGTGTGTTCTTAGAACAGTTTCAACTTGCTAGCGAACAGTACGAACAGGTGTGGTGTTCTTCAGGACACCTCCATTTTCATTTATGTACGAACATTTCAGAACACTCGCACTGTCCGCGGACACTTTTATTGTTTTAAAAAAAAAAAAGGGAAACTATTCACAATACAATATGAAAATTAAACTTTATTTAACATATATTAATAATTTATGACAGAGAAGGTGAGGCAGAAACAGAAACAAAAACAGGAGAATTTGGGGTTTCAACATGATTGATATTAGGTGAAGAAGGGATGGAAATCTCATCAAAACGTTTTGGATTATGGAGAGGGTTTGGGGATAATTGACTGGGATATGGTGAAGAGGGACAAGTACATGTGGGGCAATGGTATGACGTTTTTGTTTTAAAATCTTCAACAAAAGTTTTCAAATTATTAAAATTGGTCAACAGTAAATCAATTTTTTCTTTTATGTTGTCAAGCGTGTTTTCCATAACAGCTTCTTCAGAGGTAGTTTCTATTTTGTTATGCTCTGTACAAAAAAAATATATATATATGTTAAATGTATACAAAATAATAATATTTAAATGGTTTATATTATAAAGTGTTTACAATTAGTTTCACTATCTTGTGACATTTCTTCATGTGGGAAATTGTCCTCTAGACATTCCAGAGTACTAGACATTTCTGTGAGAAAAAAAAAAGATAATATATTTTTTAATCTAATACAGAAAGTTTATAAATATATGAGTAAAATGAAGTACACTTACTATTTCTGTTAAGATAAGTCCTATGTATTCAGTGGGTCTGGTCTTGTTCTCAGTTCTGTTGTGTCTGTGAGGTAATTATGTTGGAAGCCAATTTATCTTCTTGTGGTATATTCCATTTCAGAACATATTGTATTTAAATGAATGGTTAGTGTGTTACATATATGGGTTACATTTCTTATGTATTACTATATATAATGTGTTTGTGTGCTGCTTTTTGAATTTGTTAAATGTTCCTATATTATGATATAACAATCAAACATACCCCACCACCCCCCCCACAGTTTTTAGGTAGTGGTACTGTTCTCCGAACATGTCCGCGAACATTAAATAAGTTTGCGGACATCAAGTTCATAAGAAGAGATCTAGTCAGTTCCATATGACATGTATATAAAGTCAAAGTCATTATTGTTAAGTTGTGCTACTAAAAAACTATGAAATTCAGTGAAAAAACTTTGTTAAAGGGACGTTATGGTTAAGTTGCGCTACTAAAAACCTATGAAATTCAGTGAAAAAAACTTTGTTAAAGGGACGTTATGGTTAAGTTGCGCTACTAAAAACCTATGAAATTCAGTGAAAAAACTTTGTTAAAGGGACGTTATGGTTCCAAGTAAAACCGAAAAACCCTTGAAATTCGCCAGTTATGGTAAGCTAAGCAACCATAACTCGCGCCACCACCGTGCACTGCTAAGACTAACACCCAGGACATCAAAGTGACATCACAAATGTCATTGATGACATCACTGATGACATCACATGTCTGGCTCACTATTTTTTCTTTTGCTGACATATCTAGGCCACATGGTTTTCTTCAGTAACAGTCAGAAACTAAGAATTTTATTTTATTTGTAGACGTATCCTTCTAGTAGGTTCTTACAGTAATTCCCTTAGAGTACAGTCACATCATATGAAACATATACATATGGGAAAACACAAGCTTGAAAGACAGAAATCCTTTTTATGCATAAAGATAATCACTAGACTTATGAGCACTTTCTGATAGTTCTGTTGTTTTTTTTATGGCTGTACTGTCCCTGTGGGTCCAATCACATCAAGTGATACATATACATAGGGTAAATAGCAGCTTTGAAACAGAGCAATCATTTATTTGCATGAAACTAATCAGTTAAGTTATGAGTTGTTTCTGCTACTACTTGTGCTTTTTTGCTAACTTCACTTTCCCTGTATATACCCATATTGGTATGTGTTCTTGTGTCTTTGTATTTTGTCTATAGTAATGCAATTATGTAATACATGGGTTTTATTAGCTACTTATTACATATTTCACAGTACACAAAAATCTATTAAGAAAACAATTATCATTTCATTATTCAACATATTAACATTACCAATATCATACCTTCATCTTGTACGCTGCACACAATGTTATGTTTCTGTATGAGTAGCTTAGTATACTAGATAGAACCCCATAATAGGATGCTATTTATATCAATGCATCGTTCAATGCACTTATTAGGGTATATTTCTTGCAATGATTCTTGACACTTTTTTTGCAACATAATAAGAATCCCTTCTACACATATTTCATGAGAAGTACATACACATGTGATGTCATCAGTGATGTCATCAATTACATTTGTGATGTCATCTTTGATGTCCTGGGTGTTAGTCTTAGCAATGCACGTAGGTAAGTTATGGTTGCTTAGCTTACCATAACTGGCGAATTTCAAGGGTTTTTCGGTTTTACATGGAACCATAACGTCCCTTTAACAAAGTTTTTTCACTGAATATATATATATATATATATATATATATATATATATATATATATATATATATATTCAGTAAACAAAACTTTGTTAAAGGGACGTTATGGTTGAAAGTAAAACCGAAAGTAAAACCGAAAACCCCCTGAAATTCGCCAGTTACGGTAAGCTAAGCAAAAATAACTCACGCCACTGTGCACTGCTAACATTAACACCCAGGACATCAAAGGTGACATCACAAATGTCATTGATGACATCACTGATGACTTCACATGTCTGGCTCACCCTTTTTTCCTTTACTGACAGGTCACATGGTTCTGTTCAGTAACAGTCAAGAACTAAAAATTGAAAATATACTATATTTGTAGACTTATCCTTCAATTACCTTCTTACAATTATTAGGTTCAAGTCACATGATATGAAACATATACATAGCGGAAGACACAGGCTTGAAAGAAAATAATCCTTTCTGTGCATGAAGACACTCATTAGGATTATCAGCACTTTCTCATACTGTAATTTCCTGAATATAACCATATTTGTATACATTGTACTCACACTTCTTCCCTTAGAGTCCAGTCATATCATGTGATACACATACATAGAGTAAGTAGCAGCTTTGAAACAGAGCAATCATTTCTCTGCATATACTCATATTTGTATGTGTTGTTGTCTCTTTGTGTTTTGTCTGTAATAATGCAATGATGTATTAAGTGGGTTTTATTAGCTACTTATTACATATTTCACAGTACACAAAACTCTAATAAAAAAACAGATATTCATTTCACTATTCAACACGGCAAGATTATGAATATTGCACCTTCATCATGTATGCTGAACACACTGCTTATGTTTCTACATGAGTAGCTTAGTATACTGGATTAAACTTCATAATAGAATGCTATTTATATCAATGCATTGCTTAGTGCACTAATTAGCTCATGATATTTATTCCAATGATCATTGACACTTTTTGCTCAACATTATAAGAATCCCTTGTACAGAGTTTCCATGAAAAGTAAATGCACATGTTATGTCATCAGTGATGTCATTTGTGATGTCATCTTTGATGTCCTGGGTGTTAATGTAAGCAGTGCACAGTGGCGCGAGTTATGGTTGCTTAGCTTACATTTTTACTGAATTTCATAGGTTTTTAGTAGCGCAACTTAAAAATACATCCCTTTAACAAAGTTTTTTTACTGAATTTCATAGGTTTTTATTAGCGTAACTTGACCATAACCTCCCTTTATCAAATTTTATTTTACTGAATATACATATTCATAGTGTAAATTTGATAGATGTTTACTAGGATTCCCTTACTTTATATACATGTAACATAGAACATACTGAACCCCTAGCTAGTGATTTTGATGTCCGCGGACCGTGCGAATGTCCGCGGACAGATGCGGACAACACCAATACTACCCAAAAACTCAGGGGTATCTTAAATTGTTATATCATGCCATATGAACACGGTACGAGTTGAAAAACCAACACACAAACACGTTATATATAGTAATAAATAAGAATTAGAACTTATATATCTAACACATCAAACAACCATTTAAATACCATGTATAGTAAAATGGAATATACCAAAACAAGAAAGGTATGCTTCTAACATAATTACCTCACAGAATCATCACAACTAGGAGCAGCAGCAGATCTACAAAACAATGAGAAGACAATTTACCACAATCTAGTAAGTAAACTTTTTTTTTCTTATATATTTCTAAAATGTCTATATTAAATACAATAAAAGTAATATATATATTTTTTTCCTCACAGAAATGTCAAATACTTTAGAATGGCTTGAGGAGAATTTCCCACATGGTGAAATGTCTGAAGATAGTGAAACTAATGGTAGACACTTCTCTATATAACCAAATTAATAGGCATTACCTTATGTGCACTTAACATATATATATATATATAGACTCAGAGATGTATGTGTTCCTATATGAATGAGGAATTAAACATTGATATCCAAGTGCTAATCTATATTAACCAACACACCTTGATATGTCCATCCATTCTGCATATATGATTATCACAAGTTTACAAACTATTGTCTATAGTTATGATACCGATCTAGGTAGACCCTCCCTCTTAATGGCTGTGTGTATTATATGAATCAACACACTTCGATATTCATTTAAATTTATGGATATCTGGATGTTTTACAGCCATACTTTTGCACTGAATAGGAACTCAGGTTTCAGCTTTTGTCTTATATTGTATTTTAATGCATTAGTCACTTTGTTCGATATGGTGACTTTTCACCAATTGTGATATTGTTTTAATTTGTCATTGAGAATCAGACTGTCTATACCACAGATGCTCACCCCGTGTAGTGAACACCATTGTTGTTTTTATATGGCCATACACTGGTATTGTCATGTTGCATTTATAGTGTGCATATATAGGGGGTCTTCACTTGAAGGCTTATTTTACTATACGGAAGCGGGCATTGTGTTTTCAGGGCAGTAGCAGCACACATTCGTTTTAGGGCATTTTATGCCACTAGCGGGAAGAGAGCAGCACCGTGAAGACATTTTTTCTATCACGGTGCAGCATTAAATTAAATAGGTGCACTAGCGCTTTTACTTGTGGTCACTTCTTTTAACATTGTAAAGCAAGTGAAGGTGAAGGGCTGTTATGGCTTATCGTCAGCTGGCATACACCCAGTATAGTAATGGGGAATTAGGCAACTCACAAATGTGGGCAACTATGAATTTACACACTGACCAATGGCGGATTTGTTGCAATCAGAACCATAGAGTTCCAAACAATTAACTGTTAAGGTTTTTTTTCATGTTATGTAACTGTCAACTTTTATTACGTTATGTAAGCTGCACAGCTGTGCAGACCCAATCACCTTCAGTGCAAGGGTATAAAAACACAAGGAAACACACGTTTCGAATCATACTAGCCTGAGGAAGCTTGCGAGTCGAGCAGAACACGTGGCGTTTTCCACCCACTGTGGGTGAGTGCTGCATGCCACCTGGTCTGCTGAGGTATTGTTATGTATGTTATGTATGCTTTTTATACTATGTTCACTCTTTTTGGATAAATAAAATGAAATTTTGAACACAATTTGAAGTCTTGTGTGCTTGGGCATTTTTTGGTAGGTGTTTGTGGGAGAGCTTTCTCCTCCCCAGCACCTTTACCCTTCTGTTTAACATATATTGAGTGTAGCCTGCTCTAGCCTGGTAGCACCAGCTCAGTAATGAGGCAGAGCGCAATTTGTTGGCTAATCATCTGCTTTACTAACTATATATATATATATATATATATATATATATATATATATATATATACATTTTTAGCAGACCATACAAACAATTAAAATAATACACAACAAGATACTTTAGAACAAACACTCCAGCGCATGGAAGAAGAAATGAACAAGCTCATGACACATTTCCACCTTTTGAAAGATTTTGTGGAGGACCATATAAAAGAAGAAATTAGATACCATTGTGCAACATGTACCTGTCCCCCCTCTCCATATCCCAGTCAATTATCCCCAAACCCTCACCACATAGATAAACGTTTTGATGAAATTTCCATCTCTTCATCTCCTCCTATCCATCCTCTTGAAAACCCCAATTCCCCTATGTTTGTGTCCATTTCTTCTACCCCTTCTCTATCATACATTGTACATATATATAATATAATGAAAAATAAATGTTATGTGTGTGTTAATTTAGTCCTTTGTGGGTTATTTTTTTAAAAAAGCCAGTTTTGGTGTCCCATTGTGTATTTTCTTTTTTTTAAAGCCATTGTTGGTGTCCGAATACAAGATGGATGTCCTGAAATGTTCATAAATAAACGAAATGGGGATGTCCTAAGGACGCTATACCTGTCCGTGCTGTTCGTAGGCAGGTTGAAACTGCCCTAAGAACACAAGTGGTGCCCTGAAATGTTTGTAAATATACAAAATGGGGGTGTCCTCAGAACGCTTTGCCTGTCCGTATTGTTCGCAGGCAAGTTGAAACTGTTCTAAGAACACACGCGGTGTCCTAAAAAGTTTGTAAATAAACAAAATGGGGGTGTCCTGAAGACGCTATGCCTGTCCGTATTGTCCATAGGCAAGATGAAACTGTTCTCAGAACACATCAATTGTCCCGGGATGTTCATAAATAAACAAAATGGGGATGTCCTGAGGACGCTATGCTTGTCCGTATTGTTCGCAGTTGAGTTGAAACTGTTCTCAGAACACACGCAGTGTCCTGAAAAGTTCATACATAAACAAAATGGGGGTGTCCTGAGGAGGCTAGACCTGTCTGTGCTGTTCGTAAGCAGGTTAAAACTGTTCTAAGAACACATCAAGTGTCCCGGGATGTTCGTAAATAAACAAAATGGGGGTGTCCTGAGGACACTATACCTGTCCGTACTGTTCGTAGGCAGGTTGAAACTGTTCTAACAGCACATCAAGTGTCCCGGGATGTTCGCAAATAAACAAAATGGGGGTGTCCTCAGGACGCTATGCCTGTCCGTTTTGTTCGCAAGCGAGATGAAACTGTTCTAAGAACACAAGCGGTGTCCTGAAATGTTCATAAATAAACAAAATGGGGGTGTCCTGAGGACGCTATGCCTGTCCATATTGTTTGCAAGCGGATTGAAACTGTTCTAAGAACAAACACCTATCCGTAACTGTTCGTTTTGCTTGTGTTGCACTTTTAAATAGTTTCAGGACCCGAACAGTGTCCGTAGAACACCAACGCGCATGCGCAAAACAGTTTCAGTGCATTTGGTGTCCCGCGGACACCCGTTCCCTTCGCGGACATGTTCGCGAAGCCATCATGTGACTGCGCCCATGCTGAGCGTGTGTTCTGACTGCGGACACTGTTCGTGTCCCTGAACAATTTAAAACTACCTTTTCAGGCAATCCAGACAGTAATGCTGACTTTCTACATACTTTTTGGGACTTTTTGAACCTTTTTTTTTTGGTGTTCGATCTGTCTGCGGACAGCGCGGGTGTCCGCGAAGCAAGCACAAGCACCCCTATAAAAGGCCACACCCCAGAGCTCATCCTCATTGTGTTTCTGGCTATCTTACAGAACACAGTGCATTTTTGCTGCCAATTTTCCAGATTTATTTCTAACCTGATGGCATCCATGGCTGCACTACTGCCACCTGGTGCTACATCTGCCTCAGCACCACCCCCATCCCCTCCACCACCACCACCTCCCCAAGGGCCTGAAGATGGGAACAGGAGTGAGGATGTAGAGGAGGATGAAGAGGATGTCGAGAATGAGGTAGTGGAAGTCCCTACTACCAGCACTCGCCGTGAGTCTTGAGTGTGGCGGTTATTTACCATTCATGGTAACGTTCCTAAGGCGTGTGCGAACAAAGTCACCTGCAACCAGTGCAAAATGGTACTTAGTGGCTGGATGCCTGGTTCGTACAGCTTTGGTTTGACTACTATGAAGCGACACCTAAGGTCGTTCCACGGTGGGGCCGTTCGCAAGGTTGTACCTTGGGAGAAGCGTAGTAGGTTGACTTCCTCTACTACATCCTCAGTTTCCGATCCTGTCACCACAAAGAACACTCCTGTGGGACAGCGTATTCCTCCAGCTGCCTCACAGGCCATTCGCAATGCTGATGACCTTTACCTTTCGAGGCTCATAGTTGTGTGTATGTACTGCGATGCAGTACTCTGCAGGCGGGAGAGACTTCATAGTGCTTTCGAGACTACATCTCAGAGCACGAGAAGACCTGCCCACTACCTAAGTAAGGCCCACCCTAAATCTTCCTCTCTCCACCCGCCCTTTCTTATCCCCGTGGTTGGTGTCCCCCCTTACCCTCCTTTTCCCCCCTCTCCTAGTGTGTCGTGTGTAAAAAAACAAAAAAATATATAAAACAACAAAAATTAAAAAAAAGGCTCTTTTCAGAGCTGCCTTTCACAGTTTAAAAATAGAAGTGGAAAATAAATGGAGCAGGGCCTTGTGCATTTTTTATAAGTCTGCGGACATTTTGCGGACATCTAAAATTTTGGGGTGCTGCCCTATCATAACCATTGCACTTTTGTCTGGGAGGAAGTGGTGGCTCTGAAAAGAGCCTTTTGGTGGTGTTTGTTTGTGTTTGAAAAACTTGAAATGGTCAACACCTACTGCAAAATGGATGGCTGTAATTACAAAAAAGATTGCAATGCATTTTGTACATTTCCCAGAAAAATCTGATTGCCAGCATAAGTAAGATGGATTCCATCTCTGCGGAAAATGTATGTGCTACGAAACATAATATTTTCATTGTGAAAAGGACACATGCCAACATCTCTTAGAAAGGCACAAACAGCCTTATTGGCATTGCGCCTCGCTTTCTCCATTTGTGGACCAAATGAAGAAGAAGGCAGACACATTTGTCTCTGTGCAATCAGAGAAAAAATTACTTGAGAATTTGGAAACATGTCCATGACCTTCCCAAGTCCTTCTTTCATTGCAAATTGCAAATAAATTCCAGACACATGTCCTAAACTATTCCCTCCACAATGAATTATCATTATGTCTGGATGATGCTCTGTCTCCAAAGTAGCACAGAGAGGTAGCAAGTCCAACCACTTCATTCCATGTACTCCATGCCAGTGCACTTCCACATGTGGGAATCCAAGATCTACAGCTACTCCACAGCTTTCTGCATGCACCTTCAACCAATGTACCCACGAGTCTCCCAAAATCCAAACAATCTGTTTTCTGAAACACACAGCCATAGCTATCTGTTCTTCTCTCAGGAAAAAGAGTATCTGACAAACTCTCTCCTGGCACAACAGACCCACTAAACTTTACTGACAAATCCCTTGCTCTGCTCATTCTTATTTGCATGCCTCCCCACCCCAAAATCCCTGTATGTAACACATGATGTCCGCGGACTACCGCCATGTCCGCGGATGTATTGTAACATGGACAGCCCTTCGACCATTTCCACTTCACTCTCTGTGCTATTCCCTCATTGGATATAGCTAAGCAGTCACACGACCATCCACCAATCACATCCAAGACCTCTACATCTAACTCCATCATCATAGATCAGCGCTTCAAATGTACTGTTAATCACTCTGAGTACAAGTGTCATATCATTGGAAAGCACCTACTACAAGAAATACGGTACAAGTCTCCAAGATTTCTACTTGCAGCTGCATGTATATCCATATGCATGAACACAAACTACAGGTATGCATATTTTCTGTATAGTACATGTACAATTCTTATAGATTCATATAAACAGATTAACTGACTTTTAACTTGTATAACCAAAAAATCGAACTTATTGTCATTTTTCCCATCTGCTATAATCAACTGTCACTTCCAAGCCTATCTTCTATTTAATTTCTTTTTACACACACATGTGCAAAGCATGTTGAACTAACATATTTAAAGTAAAATTTAAAGACTGCACATAGTCAAACAAAATTGCATGCACACACTATGTTCAGAAATCAAACAAGAATACTTGTACAAAAACATACATTTCACTTAAAATAAATAAATAAATACTTGTAAAAAAACATAAAATCAATGTCTAAATTAACATCAGTGCTATAAACACACAAAATTACTAATTTGTTTCCTTTACAATTGCAGTGAAGACCACTCTCCTGAAAAGCAGCAGTAGAATTTGAAGTACAAACAACAACTCAGAAGAAACCTGCTCATTCCACAAAAAAAGTAAGTTAAATACCACCATAATATTTTTACTATTACTCAAACACACTGTGGGGTTCATTCATGCTATTTCTGTGCCTAAAAACAGAGATTGTGCACCATTCTGTCCACAAATCCCCATTTGTTAAACAGGGATTTACAGGCAGAATGGCGCCCACATCCCCATTTTTCGGCGCACAAATGACATAACTCAGCCCCTAGAATTTTAATATTATAGAACAAAGAAATGTTTGAATTCTATACCATTAGATTTACTATTTGTGCTTCTCCTCACCACTAGCTTACTTTCTACTGTCATCTGAACCCCAGTTTAGTAGCAAATAAATTCAAGAATACCCATCCCAAGTAGTTGTAGTTGCCCAATGCACAATCAAACACCATCATATACATCTTTATCATCATACTCAGACACTCATGCACACAGCACACATACATTGCAGAACATCCCAACCCATACCTTCTTTATTTTTTTCAACAGACACTAAAGAATGCCTACCAAAAATCAAGTCCGTAGAAAGAAACACAGAAGTAGAGCAAATGGAAATAGAAGTGTCCAAAATAAACATCCATCTCTAGCAGAATGTGTACAAAAAGTTCAAACAAAATAGGTAATACAGTCATTTAGCGAAACAAAACAAGCTTCAAGAACAGAAACTTTGCCTCCTCTATCAAAATGTAAAACGAGACAGAAAACGGTTAACAAGAATTCAGCTAACAATACTACTAAAACTGTTCCTATAAATCTTGATATAGAACCAAGTAAGCATACCAAAAAAATGTATTTTAGCAAAAATGTTAAGCCACAGAGTCCTTCAAAATCTTAAAAAAACGGGAGAGAAATCATGCACAACCCTTAAAACCTACCGTAGGAAATTAATCTTAGAAGCTTTGATAGATTTTCAATAGAAAGTTATTTATTTTAGTGTTAAACAAAATGAAACCACTAACAAAACTAATGACTACATTACAAAAAAGACTTCTCAATAAATGAAATGTCAACAAAAATAACTTCTTAAATATCTGTGGAGTTGAGTGTAGTCACACCACAAGCACAGAACCATATTTTAATGAAGAAGCATACAAACACAAGAAAACAAATAGAATTGCCATACATAGCACTGGACGAGGTCATGAAATAGTTAATAATACCATAAAGGAACAAGAAATACTGCTTACAAACATATCCCCAGAAAATCTTTTTACCTCTCAATTCAAATGAACCAGAACCTCTAGTATACAAATGGCCATGCACGTCAATGTGTAACATTCTCAAAAAAGCTTTCAAGTCTTTACGCCAATTCCTCAATCAGTATGTGAAAGGCAAAGACAAAATCAAAATTAAACTACTGCAAAATATGGATATCTGTCCAGTGCACAATTACACAGGACTAGAAGGACATTCATCGGCCTGCTTTTCAGGACTTACTTGCAAAATCACCCTCATTCAACTATAAGAAATCTAGTCTATAAACTGCACTATGCTAAAAGTCCTGTTTAGCACTAGCCAATTTAAATAACATTCTTGTACTTGGTACAGCAAAACACCTACTTGAAGAAATCGACTATATCCAGAAAAAATATTTTGAAAGTAAGAGCCAGTTACAGAACGCAATAGCTTTACAACAAATTGGCAACAATTCTACGCATGGCAACCTTCTACTACACACATACAAAAAAGAAATACTTACATTTAAAAGTACATCTACTGAAGTACCAAACCATGTGATGTATGTTGCCGCAGAACTTTTTATAAAAGTAACACAAAAACTTTAGACCTAACATACAAAATAGAAGACAATGAAGATTCTAAATGGTTTGAATTACCTCTCTACCTTACAGCAGAAATCAAATACGAAATAACTGACCCCTTAATACTTTCCAGTTACTGCACTACAAAACTTGACAACAACCAAACTCCTTCACGTGCTATCACAAATAATTTGGAATTATTCCCACTACCAAAACCCCTACAACAACGCAATTTATATGAGAGCATCATAATTCAAACAGTGCACCCCATTCAAGCAATAATACGTCTTCAACCAAAAACAACATTACCTCCCTCTGAATTGGTGAAAGGCATCTGTGGCAAAGTAGTGTATTTACCATTAGATCTAAAAAAAATGTGCACACTCTGGGAGTGCCACGTCCAATGGAGCAATCTTTAATTATCTTAGTAAATGTTGTACCTACAAGAGACAAAAAACATTGGCAACCACTGGTAGACTTACATAAAGTTAGACACGCCTTGCAATATCTAAAAGGCAATAATGAATACTACAAAGAAATTAATATTGAAGAAAACTTGAAGGAAACCACTGAAATAATTCAAGAGTCACCAGAAACTGGTCAGTTTGAGCTTCGAGATCCTGCTACAGTATCCAATACTTTAGAACATTATACAATTCATTCATTGCACTGTAGAAGATGCATTAGAAACGTACCAAATTCAACAAACAAAAGGATCACCAATCAGCATATGGGAAAAAAGTATAGAAGCACGTGCTTTTCCTCTACTCTTTCCTACTGGCAAAGGAGGAAGGTACGATGATAGACCTATTCAAATAACAGCATCAGAATACCGCTCGTTACAGATGTATTCTGAAGATCCCAGATTTAGATAAAATGTGGAATACATATTCCACCTACTCTTTGAAAGTGAACTAGCAACTCTATGTTACGGAGTTGCACACACATTAAAATCAGGAACCCACTTTCTAAAAATGTCAGATACACAATTATTACAAAAAGTGCAAGAAAAAGATGAGGTTTTACAATCAAGTATTACAAATCTATTAGCAAACATGCCTGGTACTAAAGAGTACTGGCTCCGACGTCATGGAGATGTACGTTGTATGATAAAAAACCTTGGCCCACCCACTTGGTTTGTTACATTAAGTTGTGCAGAATATGCATGGGAAGATTTACATGATTTCCTACGCATATCAAACAAAAACAAAATAAACATAGATATACTAACACCTGGAGAACTCTCTAGATCCTGCTAATGTTTCAAGATAATTTTATCATCGCTTCATTGCTATGCTACACTTTATTTGTAATAAAACTGTTCCTCAACCTTGGAGAAGTGCAACACCTCTTTTGGAGAAAAGAATACCAAGCCAGAGGAGCACCACATATCCACATGCTTTTATGGATTAAAGATGCTCCTAAAATTGGTCAAGACAATGATGCCACTGTTACAGTTTATCAAAAAATATGTCACTTGTGAAATTCCATCGGCAGCAACAAATAGTCATCTTCATGCACAAATTTTACAATTTCAAAGACACAAATGTGGCAAATATTGTCGTCGCAAATACAAAAACAAAGGGAAATACTACACCAAATACCGCTTTTGGTTCCCTAGACCAGTTACAAAAACAGGTCAAGTGAACAACTTCATGTCTTTTAGCGCTGGGGAGTTCGGCGGTAGGGCTAATGCCACCGTTACCGCCAAAGTCATGATCAGGCTCATAGTGTTAAAGGTAAATCACCTAAAAATGCTCTCTCATAGAGAATGTGGCTCCTATGAAGCAGCAGATTGTTTAACCGGTACTACTTTGTATGGAAAATCTGAAAATATTGTATGGCTAAGTCTTGGTCCTGCTAAATCTAGAAAAAGAGTTCTCAAATCATACGACGACATAGAAACAATAGCCAAAAATGATCCCAACAGCCAAGACATTTTGAAAAACAATTTGCTGGACATATACTACCCAAACAGAAGTACCACTTTGGAAACCATGTGTCTATACCACATAGCCCAAAACTTCACATACAAAAATAATATAAAACCCGATCAAAAAAAAGGTAGATACAGAGTGACAAATTGTGAAAGCAGCTTAGTAAAACTCACCAAACCAAATTTAATTAATCAGATCAAATTGTCATTAAAGACTCCTCAACATAAAGAACTATATTACATGTCCCTGCTACAACACTTTAAACCATGGAGAAAAGAAGAAGAAATACTAGATAACTATGACTCCTACGAAGATGCTTTCAAAGCAAATGAAAGCACTATAACTGATGTAAACTTTACACACTACAAAACAATGTTGCACAATGAACAGCAACACGAAGAAGAACTCCAGGCCCAACTAGATAAGGACACTCCTGACAGTAGTCAACCTTCTGTAACAGGAAGCCAAGAACCACTGGGCCAGCCACTAATTGCAAATGAGGCAGAATTAGCTATGACGGAAGTAGAAAACACCATGGGCCTCATTACAAGTACACCAGTCCGGAGTTAACGCCGCCGGTAAAACCATACCGGCACCGTTTCCACGTCCGCCCAATCATGACCCGCGGCTCTGGAAATAGCACCTCCCCCAACCACCACCGCAGAGTTAAGGGTCCTGTAAAGTCCACCTGCACGGAAACCCCTCCGTTACCGGCAATACGAAACACTGCGACCATCACAACTAGCGCGGACACGGAAACACCGCCAGAAAAATGGCGTTACAACCGTGATTCAGTGCCTGCTGAACTGAATCAGGGCACAGGTGCACCAAATCAGCCCAGCTGGACCCAGCAGCACACTGGGAGCCTACAAAAGGGCCACACCCAGCCCAACACAACACAGAACCATGCAGACAGCAGCTCTAGTAGCACTTGGACTGGGCCTACTCAACCAACAGGCAGCACTGCACATGATGGCAGTAATGGTGCAGAGGAGGAGGCGGAGGCGGAGGAGGCGCAGGCGCCAACCAGCCAACCCTGCACCTATGGCAAACCCCATTGTCCAGCCGGCACAACCCCGCAGGCAGCCCGCAATACCATGCATCAGGGCCTCACCCTGGAACCTTACCCCAGGACAGATCCACACACTATACCGGCTGGACCGTCCAACAATCCTGTACATCACTGCCATGATTGAGGGCAACATCAGCAGCCACATAGACACCCCCACCGCCATCCCCCCTCCTGAAGGTTGTGTCTGTGCTGCATTTCCTTGGCACTGGCACCTATCAACACACGGTCGGTGAGCTGCACGGCATATCACAACCCTGTTTTATTTAAAAATCCTGGTACAGGTACTGGATGCCCTGTTGCGCCATGTGTCGGAACACATAGCCCTACCCCGTACCCTCCCCGAGGTCATTGCCACCAAGTTGGCCTTCCATGCCATAGCAGGCATGCCAAATTGCATATGTGCACTTGACTGCACACACATTGAGCTGACAGTACCACGTGCAATTGGGATGGTGTTCCGCAATAGGAAACAGTATCACTCGTTGAATGTACAGATGGTATGTGATGCCACGCTACTGATTGCCCACTGCTGCGCACGTTTCCCAGGCTCAACCCATGACTCAATGGTACTGCGGAATTCCACGTTGCCACGGTACATGGAACGCTATGCTGGACAAACCACATGACTATTAGGTGAGTACATCTGACAATGCACCAACCCTGTTGAAGTGGTGTGTGTGTCTCCAGGCCAATGAGCAATGTGAGTGTGCCGCTGTGACCGCACATGCATCACCCCCCCCTACCATCAACCAAATAGACAGCGGATCCCAAACATCACAAAGGAAGACATGACAGGTCAACACAGTGTGCCCGTACACACCCTGCCAAATGACACACACAGCCGATAGTGTCACTGTCCCATACACCTTGTGCCACTGCAAACACCCACACACAAATGGAACACTGCCCTCCCAATGCACATGATGCCTGTAAATGAGACGTCCTGCATTAACTACTTCATTACAGTGGAGTGACTCTGCCATGTGTGCACATCACTGCACTATGCCATACTCACAATCAAATGTCACCCGCAGGGCAGAGTACACATGCACGTAAATGTGTAGGTCAATATCCATTTGGCTATATCCACTGTGAAGGCCAATAAACACTTCCAACCGCTGCATGGCACACATGCATGAATGAACAATTATACAAGATAGCACAGCATCAGATGAAGACATGATACCACAAACACTGACATGTCCCCCCATCTACATCCCATGTAGGTGATGCTGGATATGCACTCACGCCATGGATGATGACACCTGTACGGAGAGCAAGGAACAGGCATGAATAGGCGTACAATAGGGCACATGTCCGCACACGTGGAATGATTGAGAGGACATTCGGTTCCGCTGTTTGAGCAGATCTGGCGGATCACTGCTTTACAGCCCAGTGAAGACGGGTAAAATCACGCTCGTATGTGCCATGATGCACAATCTCTGCCTGCCAGGAACATCCCAATCACCCCAGATGCAGATGAAGAAGATGGGGATGGAGATGGGGATGGGGATGGAGATGGAGATGGGGATGGGGATGGGATGGCACCACCTCCCCCTGGGGGTCCACTTGATGGCCAAAGAGCATGGGATGAACTGATTTGCATTTACTTTTGAGACACAGCACATTCACAGCAATGCATGGACATGGTGATGACAACAAATGATTTGTTGTACTGCAAATGAAATGATAGATGTCTACACATGTATGTTTTGATTTCAAATGATGATATATTGATGAATTAACAACAGGGAATGAGGTGCAATGGTTAGGGAAGCTGTACACCCGTGCCCACCCACCACCCAAACGTACCCACCCCCACCCATGCCCCAATTTTCAAACACCCAAAACAACCTCCCCCACCACCCAAACGTACCCACCCCTCACACCCTTCAAGTCCACGTGTGTCCTGCAGTGCCCCCACACACATGCCATCACTTCCGTGTGCACTTCTCTGCCTGTGCATCCTTGCCCGAGAGCCCCGTTAGCCGAATCGAGCGCCTTCTTGGACTGGCAGTAGTGGAGCTGGATGGGGTGGTGGTATTGGATGGCACAGAATCAGGTATAGATGGCATACGTGCAATATTTGCCTATTGCCCAATCAACATGGACTCTATGAGCCTGGAGGTGTTGTCATTACCCTCCCGCACATGGCGTGCCAGGGTGACAATAGTGCTGGCAAAGCGTCCAATGGACCTTGATAGGCGACGCACTGACATGCTGTAGCATTCCCTCTGCAGCCTAGATTCCTCGAGCTGCCTCTCCACCAGCTGGGTGAGGGTAGCCTGCTGCTCCTCCATCCGCTGCATGTGGGAATTAAGCTCTGCCATAGATGGGGTGGGTGACCTCATGGGACTTCGGAGTGATGTGGGGCTAAACTCCAGCTGATGGAAGGATCCCAATTCATTAAATGTGGGCATCTCCCCGTGTGGCCCAGTATCAGAGTGCTCTGCCGGGGCACTGTTGTCACTACAGGCCGCCTCCTCTGCAGTGCAGCTGCCTTCTGTGTTGGTTTGGGTGGGCATGATGGGTTCTTGTGGCACCTGTGTTAACTCAGGCAGCGTGGAGACGCTGGGGATGTTGGTGGTGGTGGCAGGCACATTTGTTGCAGTTGGTACTGGGGGCAGAGATGCCGAACTGCTGGCAGCATCCTCTTGTGCAGGGGCGGTGGCTTGGACACGTGCCAGTGCAGATTGCCTGGCCTGTTGTGCAGTATCACTGTCACTTGATACGGCAGTGAGGACACAGAGGACATGCCATTAGTGTTGTGGTGGTGGCTGATGGGTGCATCACATGCATCATACAGGTTGATCATTCAATAGTGTTAGTTACATGCATCTGATTGTTGGGGGTATGCATTGTTGTGATATTTGTTTCCATACGGATCATGATGGGTCCTTTGGCCCAGTCATGCACTGCTTGGGGGGGGGTTGTTAATGGGTCCTTTGGCCCAGTCATGCACTTCTTGGGGGGAGGGGTTTGTTAATGGGTCCTTTGGCCCAGTCATGCACTGCTTGGGGGGGTTGTTCATGGGTCCTTTGGCCCAGTCATGCACTTCTTGGGGGGGTTGTTAATGGGTCCTTTGGCCCAGTCATGCACTGCTTGGGGGGGGGAGTTGTTAATGTGTCCTTTGGCCCAGTCATGCACTGCTTGGGGGGGTTGTTAATGGGTCCTTTGGCCCAGTCATGCAGTGCTTGGGGGGGGTTGTTAATGGGTCCTTTGGCCCAGTCATGCACTGCTTGGGGGGGGGTGTCAATGGGTCCTTTGGCCCAGTCATGCACTGCTTGGGGGCAGGGGGTTGTTAATGGGTCCTTTGGCCCAGTCATGCACTGCTTGGGGGGGAGGGGTTGTTAATGGGTCCTTTGGCCCAGTCATGCACTGCTTGGGGGGGGTTGTTAATGGGTCCTTTAGCCCAGTCATGCCATCAACATATTCCCATGTGGCATTCATGTTTCACCACTTACCAGCATCTGCAGGTGGACTCACTCCTGCCTCAGCCTCCCCGATCCCATGGATGCCCTCAAGGTGGAGGACACTGCTGAAACGCTCCTCCCATGCTTGCAGCCTCAGTGGGGAATGGGGTCCTCCACCTGTCCCACTACTGCGTTGGCGGTGTGTGGAGATCAGGTTCCGAACCCTCAGCCTGAGGTCGTCTCACCGCTTGTGGCAGTCTTGACGCTCCTCACAGTCACGCCCACAGCAGTGCACTTGCGTGCTGCTTCCTCCCACACTTCCTTCCTCCGCTGCTGTGTGGCATGCCGTTGATTGGCACTGAACAGCATCTCTGCATGCTCCACTATATACTCCACCAGAACAGTTAGCTCCGCCTCACTAAAGCGCTGTTTGCGCTGCCTCTGAGCTGGAATCCTGGCAGACATGCTAATGGTCCCTTTTGCCTTCTCACAGTGTGGATTCTGCTTGTGCTGACTCTGGATGGCAATGGATTGTGCTTTATATTATGGCCGCCTCTCTGTTTCCTGTTTTGGCGACCATGGTATTTCCGGTTCCGTGTCCGTGGCGACGGAGGCGGACACGGTTTTTGAGCTACTTGTGGCAGCGCTATGTCCATTTCCGTGGCTTTTTCCGTGATGGCGGTAACTACGTTTCCACATCCGTGTGGTGCGCGCGACCGACAGCACGTAATCGGATGGTCTTTCCGCAAACTTGCGGACACAGAAACTTTGTTACCGCCATCACGGAATCACTGCGGTCCAAACCTGACAGGTTGTAATGAGGCCCCATGTGTCAGTATGAAGATAAAGAAGACTTAACTATACTAAAATCAAAACTAAATAATGAGCAGCGTAGCATTTTTCAAGAAGTAACAAACGAAATTGCACATGGTGTACAACATGAAAATAAAGAATGCACCTACCAAATTTACAAACCTATACTACTGTACGTCAGTGGTGAATCTGGTTCTGGCAAAACATTCTTAATCAAAATCATCAGCAGATTCCTTCAACAATTGACAAACTGTCAGCTGTTGTCACTGCCCCCACAGGTTTAGCTGCCTACAACATAGGCGGTGTCACTTTACATCGATTACTACTACTGCCAGTAGAACACCAAATCAAATTAGACTATTACAAACTTTTTTCAGAAGCTGCAATGGAACTACGCAGAGAATTAAAACAAATGAAAATGCTACTAATAGATGAAGTGAGTATGGTCTCCAACCTAATGTTGGCTTTGATTCACCTCAGATTACAAGAAGTACTCAAAACAAACTACGAAGAGCTCTTTGGAGGAAAACACATTATTGTTTTCAGAGATCTTCTTCAATTGACACCAGTGAAAGGTGAGCCTATTTTTAAAACCTTAGGACACAAACTCTGCTATAAAACTGTTGGCAGCATAGGAAATGTCAACCTTTGGCAACATTTCCAATACAGCGAATTAACAGAAAACATGCGGCATTCTGCAGATCTCACTTATGCCAACATCTTAAAAAGTATTAGAGTTGGTATACTATCTCAAGAAGCACAAGCAATATTGAAAACCCTGCACATTCATGCACTTTATGGCGATAATGCATGTGCTACGGATGTTATGGAACAATTAGCGCACAAAAATGTCAATTGTATGGCCTTAATGCCAACACTTGCAAGCTGTTTCAAATTCAATGAAACAATGTTGAAAAAAAGAAATGCAACCAATAATTGGAATTAGCGCCACAGACAAACTATCCATCCAGCGGTTTGGGCTGTAGGCATGAGCAACATTTTTCCCCCATTCAGTCTATGGGAAAAAAATAAGTTTTGGGACCCCTCTTATAACTTTGCCCCCCCTGGACCAAATCTCACCAAACTTTGCAAAAATATGCAGAGTGACCCATACACCTTTTTGCAAAGTTTGGTGAGGATTCATCCATAGGAAGAGCACTTTTTGGGCGGCTTATAACTTCGCTCTCCCTGGACGGATCCTCACCAAACTCTGCAAAAAAAGTATTTGTATAAAAAGACTGAATGGGAAAAAAATGTTGCTTGCGTCTGTAGCCCAAACTGCTGGACGGATTTGGCCATGCACCCAAGAGACTATGCCCTGGCAGCAACCACCGCAGCATATCACATTCATATTTGCTTATAACTTTGGGTGAAATACAAATGTATAAGGAACAAAGGTGTTAGATACTATGGATGTGATATGCTGCTATGGTTCTCCTTATTATTGTATACTTACTGTTTGGTCTAGTAACGGGAGTACATGTATTTCTTGTTAATTTCTGTGATAAAAGAAAATAGCATGTTAGTATTAGTATTTTCTAGACTTATTACATTGTATAATCAATATAATTTTTTTTTGGACCCTCATATTTAGTAGATTACAAATCAGAGTATTGTGCAATTTGCTCAGTTTCTGTATTTGTTGCTAAAATCATTGGGTCTGTGGTAGAAAAAAAAATCGATGTTGGATTAAAAAAAACCTTTTTCTGTTATGCTACAGTTTATTTGTTTGTTTGTTTTCAGTGTTCACTTGTTGTTTCTGGCTAATGCTTTATACTTTGGCTTGTTGTATATTTTTGGAGCAGTAACATATTATTTATTTGTTTTGATATTATAAAAATTTGGAGCAGTTAGATACCAATTGGCGTATTCTAACTGTCTATTTTTTTGATATATTTTAGTGGTATTGATTTATCTATTTGGATATTGTTAAATCTTTGGGACAGTTAGATACCAATTGGCGTATTCTAACTGTGTATCTTTTGGTCTAATTTAGTGGTATTCATTTATCTGATTAGTTGTTGTAGAATCTTTGAGCAGTTAGATTGCTTTTGGAGTATTCTAACAGTTTATATTTTTTAACACACGTTTACTTAGGGTTTAAATACAGTTTAGTTATCAAATTTTGGTTTTAAGAACATCAAATAAGCGTTTGTAAGATTTCCTGGTAATCTCTGCTTTAGAGTAATGGTACTATCATTACATTCAAACCATCCACATTTCTTTTTTATATATGCTGTGTAGTGGCCTGAATTGGTTGTGGCTCCTGCGTGGTAGATTATACCTATTGTTGTGAAGGTTTTCTTACCAAGTGATATTTGACCATGTGTGAATCCAGTCAGCTTGCAGTTGTTTTTGGTACCATCTGCCTTGTAACGTAGAAGCATTAGTATTATGTATTTACTATGTGTTTGTATTACTAACGTAGAGCGATTATCTGAATTGCAGGTAGATCATAATCTACCATGGTTTGCATTTTGTACAAGTCGCTGAAATGGAATGGATTCACAATTTGGTATTGATATATATATGAAGCGCTCATTGGGGATTTCTTCTTGTGTCACATTGTTGCAGAGAGTACATGTATGTTTCCACATGTATGAAATCTGAAAGATTTCATTTATAGGGATGTTTTTGTTTTCCAGTACTTGTAGTAAGTACATTATAAATTCTTGTGGATCTTCCTGTGAGTTTATAGTGAATTTCACCATTCCAGCACAGTAGTCCAATTGTTGTCTTATTCCATAAACACTATACGTGTTGTCAGGATTGTTTGCTGCATTTCTGTGAAGTACTAACATTTGCAAACACAATGGGTTTGTACTGTGTAAGTAAATGTTGTCAACAATTGGTGGTAATTGAAATAGAATATTCATTGCTATATTTGCGCAGCAATTTACACCAACTATATTTGAGAATTTAAATGGTCCAGGTAGTTCTGTATCTAACTGCTTTTTTTGGAGTCTGTCTTCCTTCTTTAAAGAAGTGCCTGGTTTACTTTCCCTAATTGATTCTTTTTTGCTTGTGGTACTTGATGAAGTATTAGTTTCTTTTACTCTCTTTGGAGGATTTGCAGTGACATCCTGTTGCATTTCTGTTTGATTTATTTTTCTTTTGTAAAATTGTTCTCTGCGTACATATATATCTTTGAAGAGAAGGAATCTAGCTGTTGAGCATCCTATTCCTTTTTACTTCTGAAAATTTGTCAAAGAGTATATTGACAAACTGAATTTTGTTGTTGCGTGGGTATGTTTGAAAGCCAACAACTGTACCCAGTGCTCCATTAACTAGTCCTTGGTCCACGTCAAGGTTACGTTTAAGCATTACTCTGCAATTCAAGGATAATTTTAATATCTTTTCTAAGCCTGCTGTGTTTGAGATAGATTTTTCTAAACTATTTAGTCTTGTTGTGGCTTGGTCATACATGGGTAGTGTCATACCATGTACATCTAGTTTGACTGTGGCGCTAATTTCCATGATTGGTTGCATTTCTTTACTAAGCATGATTTCATTGAATTTGAAACAGCTTGCAAGAGTTGGGATTAAGGCCATACAATTGACATTTTTGTGGGCTAATTGTTCCATAACATCTGTAGCACATGCATTATCGGCATAAAGTGCATTAATGTGCCGGGTTTTCAATATTGCTTCTGCTTCTTTAGAAAGTATACCAACTCTGATACTTTTTAAAATGTTGGCATAAGTGAGATCTGCAGATTGCCGCATGTTTTCTGTTAATTCTCTGTATTGGAAATGTTGCCAAAGGTTGACATTTCCAATACTGCCAACACGTTTACGGCATAGTTTGTGTCCTTTTGTTTTAAAAATAGGCTCACCTTTTACAGGTGTTAATTGAAGCAGATCTCCAAAAACAATAATGTGTTTTCCTGCAAAGAGCTCTTCATAATCTGCTTTGAGTACTTCTTGTAATCTGAGGTGAATCAAAGCTAACATCAGGTTGGAGACCATGCTCACTTCATCTATTAGTAGCATTTTCATTTGTTTCAATACTCTGCGTGATTCCATTGCAGCTTCTGCAGAAAGTTTGTAATAGTCTAATTTGTTCTGGTGTTCTACTGGTAATAGTAGTAATCGGTGTAATGTAACACCACCTATGTTGTAGGCAGCTAAACCTGTGGGGGCAGTGACAACAGCTGACAGTTTGTTGTTTGTCAATTGTTGAAGGAACTTACTAATGATTTTGATTAGGAATGTTTTGCCAGAGCCAGCTTCACCACTGACGTACAGTAGTATAGCTTTATAATTATGGCAGGAACATTCTTTATTTTCATGTTTTACACCATGTGCAAATTGTTTTGTTACTTATTGAAAAATGCTACTTTGCTCATTGTTTAGTTTTGATTGTAGTATAGTTAAGTCTTCCTTATCTTCATACATGGTGTTTTCTACTTCTATCATAGCTAATTCTGCCTCATTTATTATTAGTGGTTCTCCCAGTGGTTCTTGGCTTCCTGTTACAGAAGGTTGACTACTGTCAGGAGTGTCCTTATCTAGTTGGGTTGGAGTTTTTCTTCGTGTTGCTGTTCATTGTGCAACATTGTTTTGTACTGTGTAAAGTTTACATCAGTTATAGTGCTTTCATTTGCTTTGAAAGCATCCTCATATGAGTCATAGTTATCTAGTAATTGTTCTTCTTTTCTCCATGGTTTGAAGAGTTGTAGCAGGGACATGTAATATACTTCTTTATGTTGAGGAGTCTTTAATGACAATTTGATATGATTAATTAAATTTGGTTTAGTGAGCTTAACTAAGCTGCCTTCACAGTTTGTCACTTTATATTTACCTTTTTTTTCATCAGGTTTCATATTATTTTTGTATGTGTAGTTTTGGGCTATGTGGTATAGACACATGTTTTCCAAAGTATTACTTCTGTTTGGGTAGTATGTGTCCAATAAATTGTTTTTTAAATGTCTTGGCTGTTTGGATCATGTTTGGCTATTGTTTCTATATCTTCATATGATTTCAGAACTCTTTTTCTAGATTTAGCTAGAACAAGACTTAGCCATACTATATTTTCAGATTTACCATACAATGCAGTACCAGTTAAACAATCAGCTGCTTCATATGATCCACATTCTCTATGGGTGAGCATTTTTATGCCCAAGCTGTATAATTTCTGAGATACTGTTTTATCTGATGACAGGTCAGTCCAGAGGTCTCGGAGCTCTGTCTTTTCTGCTTTAGTTAAGTATGCTTTGACATATCGTGCAACTGGAGTAGAATTGTCTGCAATGTACTGCACATCTATGTTTGCATTCCATAAGTGGGCAATGATTGCATTATAATCATTGATATATTTTTCTTCTTCTTTTCTTTTTATGTAATATGTATTTTTAGGTGACTTACCTTTAACACTATGTCTAACTGAAGACATGAGGTTGTTCACTTAACTTGTATTTGTAACTGTTCTAGGGAAACCAAATCGGCATTTGGTGTAGTATTTCCCTTTGTTTTTGTATTTGCGACGACAATATTTTCCACATTTGTGTCTTTGAAATTGTAAAATTTGTGCATGAAGATCACTATTTGTGGCTTCTGATGGAATTTCACAAGCGACATATTTTTCAATAAACTGTAAAACAGTGGCATCACTGTCTTGACCAAATTTAGGAGCATCTTTAATTCATAAAAGCATGTGGATATGTGGTGCTCCTCTGGCTTGGTATTCTTTTCTCCAAAAGAAGTGTTGCACTTCTCCAAGGGGAGGAACAGTTTTATTACAAATAAAATGTAGCATAGCAATGAAGCGATGGTGAAAATATCTTGAAACATTAACAGGATACAAAGAACAAAATTCTCCAGGTGTTAGTATATCTATGTTTGTTTTGTTTTTATTTGATATGCGTAGGAAATCATGTAAATCTTCCCATGCATATTCTGCACAACTTAATGTAACAAACCAAGTGGATGGGCCAAGGTTTCTGATCATACAACGTACATCTCCTTGACGTCGAAACCAGTACTCTTTAGTACCACGCATATTTGCTAATAGATTTGTAATATTTGATTGTAAAACCTCATCCTTTTGTTGCACTTTTTCTAATAATTGTGTAGCTGTCATATTTTGAAAGTGTGATCCTGATTTTAATATGTGTGCAACTCCGTAACATAAAGTTGCTAGTTCACTTTCAAAGAGTAGGTGGAATATGTATTCCACATTTTGTCTAAATCTGGATCTTCAGAATACATCCGTAATGAGCGGTATTCTGAAGCTGATATTTGAATAGGTCTATCATCATACCTTCCTCCTTTGCCAGTAGGAAAGAGTAGAGGAAAAGCATGTGCTTCTATACTTTTTTCCCATATGCTGATTGGCGATCCTTTTGTTTAACGCATTTGGTAAGTTTCCAGTACATCTTCTACGGTGTCATTACAGTGCAAAGGATGAATTGTATAATGGTCTAAAGTATTTGATATTGTAGCAGGATCTAGTAGCTCAAATTGACCAGCTTCTTGTGTTTCTTGAATTATTTCAGTTGTATCTTTCAAGTTTTCTTCAATATTAATTTCTTTGTAATATTCATCATTCTCCTTAAGATATTAGAAGGCTTGTCTAACTTTATATAAATCTACCAGCTGTTGCCATATTTTTTTGTCTTTTGTAGGTACTCCATTTACTAAGATAATTAAAGATTGTTTCATTGGACTTTGCACTCCGATAGTATGCACATTTTCTTTTAGATCTAATGGTAAATAAACTACTTTTCCACAAATGCCTTTTACCAATTCAGAGGGAGGTAATTTTGCTGTTTTTGGTTGAAGGCGTATTATTGCTTGAAATGGGTGTACTGTTTGAATTATGATGCTCTCATATAAATTAAGTTGTTGTAGGGGTTTTGGTACTGAGTATAATTCCAAATTATTTGTGATAGCACGTGAAGGAGTTTGGTTGTGTAGTGAAGTAACTGCAAAGTATTAAGGGCTCAGTTATTTCGTATTTGTTTTCTGCTACAAGGTAGAGAGCTAATTCAAACCATTTAGAATCTTCATTGTCTTCTATTTTGTATGATAGGTCTACAGTTTTTGTGTTACCTTTATAAAAAGTTCTACGGCAACATACACATACATGGTTTGGTACTTCAGCTGATGTAATTTTAAATTTTAGTGTTTATTTTTTTGTATGTGTTTAGCAAAAGGTTGCCATGTGTAGAATTGTTGCTTAATTGGTTTAAAGCTATTTCATTCTGTAAATGGCTTTCACTTCCAAAATATTTTTTCTGGATATAGTGAATTTCTTCAAGTAGGTCTTTTGCTGTACCATGTAGAAGGATGTTATATAACTTTGCTAGTGCTAAAGCAGGACTTTTAGCATTGTACAGTTTATAGACTAGATTTCTTATAGTTGAATGATGTGTTGATATCCTTTTGATATCATGGAAAGTGGTTTTACAAGTAGGTCCTGTAATGCAGGCCAATGAATGTCCTTGTAGTCCTGTGTACTTGCGCACTGGACAGGTATCCATATTTTGCAGTAATTTAATTTTGATTTTGTCTTTGCTTTTTACATATTTATTGAGGAATTGGCGTAAAGATTTGAAACATTGTTTGGGAATGTTACACATTGACGTGCATGGCCATTTGTACACTAGACGTTCTGATTCAGTTGAATGGAGGGGTAATTCTAAGTTTTCAGGGCATATTTTTGTAAGGAGTACTTCTTGTTCCATTATTCACTTTTTCATAACCTCGACCACTGCTATGTATGGCAATTGTATTTGTTTGCTTTTGTTTGTACGCTTCTTCATTAAAATATGGTTCTGTGCTCGTAGTGTGATTCCATTCACCTCCACAGATACTTAAGAAGTTCTTTCTGTTGACATTTCGCTTATTGAGAAGTCTTTTTTGTAATTTAGTTATTCGTTTTGTTAGTGGTTTCATTTTGTTTAACAATGAAATAAATAACTTTCTTTTGAGAAGAATCGCACTGTCCAGCAACGCTTCTAAGATTAATTTCCTACGATAGGTTTTAAGCATTGAACCTGATTTCTCTCCTGTTTTTATAAGATTTTGAAGGACTTTGTGACGGTACATTTTGGCTAAAATACTTTTCTTGGCATGCTTACTTTGCACTATATTAACATTTGAAGAAGTAGTTTTATCTGTAGTGATTGCTGATTTTCTGTTAATTGTTTTTTGGTTTGTTTTACATTTTGATAGAGGAGGCAAAGTTTTTTTACTTGAAACTTCTTGTGTTTCACTAAATGACTCTATTAGCTGTTTTGTTTCAACTTTTTTTACAAATTCTGCTAGAGATGGATGCTTATGTTGGACACTTTTATTTTCATTTGCTCTACTTTTGCGTTGCTTTCTACAGACTTGACTTTTGGTAGGCATTCTTTAGGGTCTGTTGAAAAAAATAAAGGAGATATGGGTTGGGGTGTTCTGGAATGTATGTGTGCTGTGTGCATTAGTGTTTGAGTAAGATGATAAAGATGTATGTAATGGTGTGTGATTGTGCATTAGGAACTACAACTAGTAGGGATAGGTATTCTTGAATTTATGTGTTACTAAACTCGGGTACAGATGACAAAAAAAAGTAAGCTAGTGGTGTGGAAAAGTACAAATAGTAAATCTAATGTATACAATTAAAACAGTTGTTTGTTCTATAATATGAAAATTGCAGCGGTTCAGTTGGGTAATTTGTGTGTCCAAAAATAGGAATTTGTGGGCTATTCTGGCTGTAAATCGCTGTTTAAGACATGGAGATTTTTGGACAAAATGGTACCTAATCTCTATTTTTAGTCACAGAAATAGCTTGTATTAACGTTATAGTATGTTTGATTAATAATACAAATATTACAGTAATATTCTACTTACTTTTTTTCTTAAATTAACAGGTAACTTCTTAGTTCTTCTTTGTTCTTCGAATTTGGCTGTTTCTTTTCAGGAGACTGGTCTTCACTGCAATTGTAAAAGCTTCAAATTAGTAACTTTGTTTGTATATAGCGCTGTTTTTAATTTAGAAATTGATTTTTTTAATTGAAATCCTCAGTGCCTTCTTTAAAGCCATTAAACTAATTTATTTACATAAGATACATTGCATCAGTTCAGTACATATGATATGTTCTTAATGAACAAATTGTATTGAATGACTAACTGTAGCAAAAAAAAATATCTTTACTATGTCTTGTGAAATTTAAAATATACCAGTGAATACCACTATTTCTATAACTAAGCTGTTCTAGATAATAGCGCCTCAATGTCATGTCTAAATTAAAGTAATTAAGTAAATAAATAAATAAAAACAAAAAAGTATGAAATTGTATACGTATTTTTTTAAAGATTTAAACATAGATTGTGCTTGCACGCAATTTTGTTTGAATATATGTAGTCTATATATTTCATTTAAAAAATGTTAGTTTAACATGATTTGAGTGTGTGTGTATAAAGAAAGTAAATAGTATAAAGGTTTATAAGTGATAGTTGATTTTAGGAAATTGAAAAAAATACAGTAAATTCATTTTACAGATTACACAAGCTAAAAGTCTGTTTGAAAATGTGTTCATCTACTGTACAGAAAATATGCATACCTGAAGTTTGTGTTCATGCATATGGATATGCATGGAGCTGCAAGTAGAAATCTTGGAGACTTGTACAGTATTTCTGGTAGATGGTGCTTGCCAATGATATGACACTTGTACTCAGAGAGATTCACAGTACATTTGCAGTGCTGATCTATGATGATGCAGTTAGATGTAGAGGTCTTGAATGCGATTGGTGCATGTTCATGTGATTTCTTAGCTACATCCAATGAGGGAATGGCAGAGAGAGTGAAGTGGAAATGGTAGAAGGGCTGTTCATGTTACGATATGTCTGCGGACATGGCGGTAGTTCGCGGACATCAGGAGTTACATCCGGGGATTTTTGGGTTCAGAAGTCATGCAAATGAGAATGAGTACTAAAAGGGATTGGTCAGGAAAGCTTAGTGGGTGTGTTATGCCAGAAAAGAGTTTCTCATATACTGTTTTTGCTGAGAGAACAACAGATAGCTATGTCTGTGTATTTTAGGAAAAAGATTGTATGGATTTTGGGAGATTTAAGGATATATTGGTTGAAGGCGCATGCAGAAAGCTGTGGAGTAGCTGTAGATCTTGGATTCCCACATGTGGAAGTACACTGGCATGGAGTACGTGGAATGAAGTGGTTGGACTTGCTACCTCTCTGTGCTACTTTGGAGACAGAGCAACATCCAGACATAATTGTAATTCATTGTGGAGGGAACAGTTTAGGACATGTGACTGGAATGTTTTTGCAATTTGCTATGAAAGAAGGACTTGGGAAGGTTATGGACATGTTTCCTAATTCTCAAGTGATATTTTCACGGATTGCTCAGAGACAAATGTGGCTTTGTTCTTCTTCATTTGGTCCACAAATGGAAAAAGCAAGGTGCAATGTTAATAAAGCTGTTTGTGCCTTTCTAAAATATTTTGGCATGTCTTCTTTTCACAATGAAAATATTCTGTTTCGTGGTACAAACACTTTTCGCAAAGATGGAGTCCATCTTACTTATGGTGGCAATCAGAGTTTTCTGAGAAATGTACAAAATGCATTGCAACCTTTTTTGGAATTACAACATCCATTTTGAAGTAGGTGTTAAGCATTTATATTTTTTTACTTACAAACACCTCCCAAAGGCTCTTTTCAGAGCCACCACTTCCTTCCAGAGAAAATTGCAATGTTTGTGACGGGATAGCAACCCAATTTTTTAAATGTTCGCGAACTGTCCGCGGACTTCTAAAGAATACAAAGGGCCCTGCTTCATTTATTTTCACTTCTATTTTTTAACTGTGAAAGGCGGCTCTGAAAAGAGCCTTATTTTTTTTTTGTTTTTGATATTTTGTATTTTTTTGGGTTTTTTATACACAACACACTAGGAGAGGAGGAGAAAGGAAGGTAAAGGGGGGGACACCAACCACAGGGATAAGAAAGGGAGAGCTGAGAGAGGAAGATGTAGAGTGGGTTTTATTTGGGTAGTGAGCAGATCTTCTCGTGCTCTGAGACGATAGTCTCAAAAGCACTACGAAGTCCCTCCCCCTTGCAGAGTACTGTGTCACAGTACATACATACAACTGTGACCCTCGAAAGGTAAGGGTCATCAGCATTCTGTATGGCCTGTGACGCAGCTTGAGGAAGACGCTGTCCCACAGAGGTGGTCCTTGTGGTGACAGGATCAGAAACAGAGGATGAAGTAGAGGAAATCCACCTGCTACGTTCTTCGCAAGGTACAACCCTGCAAATAGCCCCAAAGTGAAATGACCTCAGGTGTCGCTTCATAGTAGTGGTCCCAAAGCTGTACTTACCGTGCTTCCCGCGACTGAGTATCATTTTGCACTCATTGTAGGTAACACGGTTCGCACAAGCCTTAGGAACATTCCCATGAATGGTAAATAACCGCCACACCCAAGACTCACGCCTAGTGCGGGTAGTAGGGTTTTCCTCTACCTCATTCTCATCATCCTCTTCTTCCTCCTCCGCATCCTCACTCCTGTTCCCCTCTTCAGGCCCTTGGGGAGGTGGTGGTGGTGGAGGGGGTGGGGGTGGTGCTGAAGCAGGTGCAGCACCAGTTGGCAGTTTAGCAGCCAGGGATGCCATCAAAGATGCGATGGAAATCTGCAGTTGGCAGCAAAATTCGCTGTGCTCTGTAGAAAAGCCAGAAACACAATAAGAATGAGCTCTACGGCGTGGTTTTTTATAGGGGTGCTTGTGCGCGGTCCGCCGACATGCGCGCTGCCTGCAGACAGATTGAACACAAAAAAGTTTGAAAAGTTTCAAAAGGTATGTAGAAACTCAGGATTACTATGTGGGACTTGTGCCATGGTGAGATTTTATTGAAAAATATTATGGATTAATTGAAAATGAACTTTTAATTTGTTCGGGGACCCGAACTGTGTCCGCATTCAGAACACGCGATCAGCGTGGGCGCGGTCATATGATCCGTTCGTGAACAAGTCTGCGAAGGAAGCGCATGTCCACAGGACACCAAATGCACAGAGATTGGCTAGCGCATGCGCGTTGATGTTCTACGGACACTGTTCGGGTCCCGAACTAATTAAAATTGCATCACACATGAAACAAACATTTCAGGACACTGTGTGTGTTCTTAGAACAGTTTAAATTTGCTAGCGAACAGTAAGGACAGATATAGTGTTCTTCAGGACGCGTTCAATTTCGTTTATGTACGAACATTTCAGGACACCAATTGTGTTCTTAGAACATTTTCAACTTGCTAGCGAACAGTACGGACAGGTATAGTGTTCTTTAAGACACCTCCATTTTCGTTTAATTAAGAACAATTCAGGACACCGCGTGTGTTCTTAGAACAGTTTGAACTTGCTAGCGAACAGTACAAACAGGTATAGTGTTCTTCAGGAAAACTCCATTTTCGTTTATTTACGAACATTTCAGAACACCTGCACTGTCCGCGGACACCTACATTGTTTAAAAAAAAAAAAAACTATTTAAGACACAATATAAAAATTAAACTTTATTTAACATATATTAATAATTTATGACAGAAAAGGTGAGACAGAAACAGAAACAAAACAGGAGAATTAAGGGTTTCATCATGATTGTTATTAGGTGAAGAAGGGATGGAAGTCTCATCAAAACGTTTTGGGTTATGGAGAGGGTTTGGGGATAATTGACTGGGATAGTGTGAGGAGGGACAAGTACATGTGGGGCAATGGTACGAGGTTTTTGGTTTAAAATGATCTTCCACAAAAGTTTTCAAATTATTAAAATTAGTCAACAATAAATCATTTTTTTCTTCTATACTGTGAAAAGTGTTATCCATAACAGGTTTTTCTGAAATATTTTCTATTTTGGTATGCTCTGTACAAAACAAAATATATATGTGTTAAATGTATACAAAATAATAATAATTAAATGGTTTATATTATAAAGTGTTTACCATTAGTTTCACTATCTTGTGACATTTCTTCATGTGGGAAATGTTCCTCTAGCCATTCCAGAGTACTAGACATTTCTGTGAGAGAAAAAAAAAAAGATAATATATATATTTTTTTTATCTAATACAGAAAGTTTATAAATGCATGAACAAAATTAAGTACACTTACTATTGCATGTAAGATATGTCCTATGTACTCAGTGGGTCTGCTCTTGTTCTCAGTTCTGTCGTGTTTGTGAGGTAATTATGTTGGAAGCCAATTTATTTTCTTGTGGTATATTCCATTTTAGAACATAGTGCATTTAAATGAATGGTTAGTGTGTTGTATATATGGGTTACATTTCTTATGTATTAGTACATATAATGTGTTTGTGTGCTTCTTTTTGAATTTGTTAAATGTTCCTATGTTATGATATAACAATCAAACATACCCCCCCAGAGTTTTTAGGTAGTGGTACTGTTCTTCGAACATGTCCGCGAACATTAAATGAGTTCGTGGACATCAAGTACAGTAGAAGAGATTCAGTCAGTTCCATATGATATGTATATAAAGTGAAAGTCATTATTGTTAAGTTGCACTACTAAAAATCTATGAAATTCAGTGAAAAAACTTTGTTAAAGGGACGTTATGGTTAAGTTGCGCTACTAAAAACCTATGAAATTCAGTGAAAAAACATTGTTAAAGGGACGTTATGGTTAAGTTGCGCTACTAAAAACCTATGAAATTCAGTGAAAAAACTTTGTTAAAGGGACGTTATGGTTCCAAGTAAAACCGAAAAACCTTTGAAATTCGCCAGTTATGGTAAGCTAAGCAACCATAACTCGCGCCACCACCGTGCACTGCTAGGACTAACACCCACGACATCAAAGATGACATCACAAATGTCATTTAGTTGGGGGGAATGTGGTTGTCCAATTGTTTGTTTGTTTGTTTATTAATTTGTAGGGTGCACCGAACAGTTACGTAACTGGGTGCAACAGAGTACAAAGGATACTTAAAGCTTAGTTACATAATAGAGAGGGTGAGGCAAGGTACATACAGACATTGCATAATTGGAGGATCAGATGAGGTTCATACATACATGAATACAAGAATCGGGATACAATACAGTAGGGGGCCAGATACAGAGATACAAGCAAGTGCAGGAGAAGGTTCAGAAGCTTGTGCAAATTGGTTAGTCGTACTGGTTGTCGGATCGTAGCTAGTTAAGAGTATTACGTCTAAAGCTGTAGTTGGACTAGTCTATTCTAAGATCAAGTGAGAGTGCATTCCAGTACTGTGCAGCTTTTACCGGGAAGCTATTTCCGCTTGTTTTTTTTAACGTAAATCTAGTTATCTGTAGGAAGTGGGAGTTAGCTGCTCTGGCGGGGTCCATTTTTTTCTGACTATTCTCTCCTTAAGGCAGGGGGGAGATGCGTTATAAAGGCACTTGAAGGTTAGCGAGACTGTTTTAAGTAAGATCCTGTTGCTTATTTTTAGCCAGTGGTGATCTCTTCTCCTATTTGACACATGTTCTCTAGTGGGTAAGTTCAGGGCCATTCTAAGGGCGTTATTTTGCAGTGTCTGCAGTTTGTTAGTGAGGTATTTGTTGCCTCCCAACTATACGGCATTACAATAATCTAATTTTGATATTATTAGGGCATTGGCGAGGATAATGCAACTAGTTTGTGTTAGGAATGCTCTGCATGATCTAATACGTTTAAAGGTACAGGCGGTAGATGATGCCAGAGAGTTTACCTGTTTCCTCAAAGTTAGGGTACAGTCAAGATAAAATCCTAACATTTTCACTTCTTTGGCTACTGTGATTATATTGCCATCGATGTTGAAAGCAGAGTAGTTGGTGTTTTTTCAGATTCGTAGCAGAGCCAAGAATCAAGATCTCTGTTTTATCGTCATTCAGGCAGAGGCCGTGGATTGCCATCCATGCCTGAATGAAGAGGTATATTTCATTTACCAAGCCCATGTCGAGACAAAGTTGCCTGAAAGGGGAATGAGGATCTGGGTCTCATCTGCGTAATTCATGTAGGTGACACCCAGTCTGTCCAATTTGTCAAATAAGGGCTTGGTAAATAAATTATACATAGTTGGTGAGATGCAAGAGCCTTGTGTTGCTGTCTGGATTGGGTCCAGCGATGTGGAGAAATCTCTCATTGTTCTATTGTCTAAGAATGACTGGACCGAAGCTATGGCCTCGCTCGAGAAGTAGGAAGCCGATGCTAGATGTTTGCATAAAACTGCATGGTCCACCAGATCAAAGGCTGCCGACTGGTTGAGGAGGAGCAGCATGGCGGTGTTTCCTTTGTCGTTGAGCTCATCAATTTGTGTCTTGAGGTCAATTAATGCTGTCTCCGTAACATTTTGTGTTCTAAATTCGGATTGGCGGGAGCCCAGGAGCTGATTAGCTTCAAGATTGTTCTGAATTTGAAGATAGGCTACTCCATCTATTATTTTGAGAAGGAAGGGTAGTGTGGTAATGGGCCTGTAGTTGGTGGGGATGGATTGGTCTAGAGTTTGTTTCTTGAGAAGAGGTAAAACCCCATGACTCTTTTAAGTTACTTGGGACGGTATTGGGTGAGAAGGAGGCATTAATTAATTTTGAAATGAAGGGGCTAAATCTCTTTCAACATCCATAAATTATTGGGCACAGTAGTTGTCCCCTTTGCAATTAGAGGGCTTCAGAGATGTGATAATTTTTTCGGTTTCCTGGATGGATATTTTGGAGAATGTGAATGGTGCTGGACTGGTCATGTCTTTAGTAGGGCTGGTAAATGGCATCTCGGTAGGGGGCATGGAGGCTTTTTTTGGCAAGTTTGGTTTGAAGTGTTGTTATTTTGTTGGCTAGGGCATTCTGGATGCTAGTGCAGCATTTTTTGTCTTTGGGTACATTGTCAGTTGGAGGTACAACGGATTCCATTCCCAGAGGATCACAAATAGTTCCTTGGTGTTGGAGCTGGTGTGGAGTTTCTTTCGTTGAAAAGATCTTTTTTTAGTATGGACAATTTCTTTTTTGTAGTTATTTGCAAAGCTAAGGGCCTCATTACGAGGTGGGCAGAATGGGATTAACATCGCCGGTAATGGTGCCGGTGCCATTAATCCCATTCTGCCCTATTACGAGGTTCCCTTCTGGTCAGACCAGACATCCAGAGCGGGTCCCGCGAGGGGACCAGGGAGCTAAAACCAGGCCGTTGTTAGCTCCCTCCCCATTCCCATTGAGCCCTATCGGGGCTCGAATGGGAATGGGGAAGTACGGGGTCCTGGTTCCCTGAAGGAGGAAATACCGGGCCCCCCAAAGTCAGAATGGCCCGGTATTTCCCCATTCAGGGAACTTGGACCCGGACTCGATTTTGGAGGCAGCCATGCCTTTATTAAGGACATGGCTACTTCCAAAGTCGTAATGAGGGCCTAAGTTGCAATTTGTTTTCATCAGTGGGGAAGTGTCGCCATAGGGTTTCTAATTTTCTCTTTTGCAATCTTAATGCTTTGAGGTGAGGGGTAAACCAGGCATTGAGGTGTGCCTGCTGTTTACTGCATAGCTTGAGGGTGCAATGGTGTCAAGGGTTTTAGTCATTGTGATGTTGTAGAGATCCACCAGTAAGTCAGAATCTGAGATACTTGGGAGAGCATTAATAGTGGGAAGGAGGAGTGGTAGAAGTAGGAGTTTGTCAGGTGTGATATATTTTTTTGATCTAGTAGGGAGAGGAGGTGCCATAGCTTTATCTTTGGCTATTTGTTTATCTATAGTTATGGAGAAGTCAATTAAGTGGTGATCAGTCCATAGTTGAGGGGTGATTTTAGTAATAGTGGTAGAGCAGTTCAAGGTGGCACCCCAGTCTAGGGTCCTTCCTTTGTCATGAGTTGGAATAAGGACTTTTTGGATTAGGCCATGTTCAGCAAGCATTGTCGCTATTGTTTGAGTTTCTTTGTCCTCTGGATTATTGATTCCTAAGTTAAAGTCGCCCAGTATAAGTGATTGAGAGGAGTCTTTGGTGTTATTGGGTAGGAGACTGGATAGGTCCTCGTCAAAGGTGCCAATAGGCCCTGGTGGCCTGTATATTAGGTAAATTGTTAAGGTGCAGCAGTGGGAGATGGGCAATTTGGCGGTGAGTAGTTTGCATGATTTAAGTGAGGATAGAGTTAGGAGTCTTAAGGCGAGGTTGGCTTTCGCTATAATGGCTAGGCCACTTCCTCTGGCATCAGGTCTGTCCATTCTGATTAATTGATAATTATCAGGTATGGCTAATGTGAGGGCTGGGCCTGCTGCCTCGTGCAGCCAGGATTCCGTAAAGGCTAGGAGGTCTGGGTCATCGGAGGTTAGGATGTCAGCTATTTCTGTGGCATGAGCCACTATAGATCTGGTGTTGATCAAGGCTCCAGATACCGTGGTTTTGTTAGATAGTTTCTGGGGTTGCATGGCAGTTGGTTTAGGATAGTTAGTTTTAGCGCAGGGTGTCGTTGGTGTGGAGGCTAGCTCAGGGTGCGAGGTAGTTAGTTTGTAGCTGGAACAGGAGTTTAGGTCCTTGTTGATGTTAGTTCTAGGCTCGTAGAGGCATGATAATCTACCTCGAAGTCTGATATTTCTATCAAGTGTGGGACATGGTGCATGCATAATTTGGGGCATAGTTGAGTAGATTATTGGTAGGGTGAGCAACAGCAGAAAGGACACCAGGGTCTTTCTAAGGAGCATAGTTTTAAGTATGCACAGAGTAGGGATAGATTAATATAGTTGTCTGGAAGTGGCAATGCAGTCCGGTGGGCTACTCCCTCAGAGTAATTGCTTTTATTTGACTTTCTAGATATAATACAGTGTTTGATTAGCTGAATGGTCTGTGTTATTAATGTTAATTATGCAAGGAATTAAAACAAACTTGAAATTCAACGAAAAGACTTTAGTTGCAGGGACATTAAGGTAGGAAATTAATGCAACAACAACCTGGAAATTCAGCTAAAGCCACCTTAACTTCTCGCCCCCGAGACTATGACCACAATGAAGAAATCACAGATCATATCACTGATGACATCACTAATTACATATTGTATGAGAACAATGATGATATTACAAATCACATCACTGATGCCATCACTGGTGAAACTAATTGCATTGTATATAATTGATTAAAACAATAATGGAATTAGACATAACATGATTTATAAGTTAGCTCATGAAAACTTTGATTACCTTAATAACAATTTAGGCCGTGGACTTGGCCATGACAAAGACTGGTGTCACTGGCCAGAAACAGGAGGTGGAAAGTTGAGGTGGCACTAGCTGAATTTCCAGGGTTTTGTTGCATTAAGTTCCCACCTTAGTGTCCCTGCAACTAATGTTTTTCCTTGAAAATATATATATATATATATATATATATATATATATATATATATTCAGTGAAAAAACTTTCTTAAAGGGACGTTATGGTTAAGTTGCGCTACTAAAAACCTATGAAATTCAGTGAAAAAACTTTGTTAAAGGGATGTTATGAATCCAAGTAAAACCGAAAAACCCTTGAAATTCACCAGTCATGGTAAGCTAAGCAACCATAACTCGCGCCACCACCGTGCACTGCTAAATTGGCTTCCAACATAATTACCTCACAAACACAACAGAACTGAGAACAAGACCAGACCCACTGAATACATAGGTCTTATCCTACCAGAAATAGTAAGTGTACTTCATTTTACTCATATATTTATAAACTTTCTGTATTATATTAAAACATATATTATCTTTTTTTTTTTTTCTCACAGAAATGTCTAGTACTCCGGAGTGGCTAGAGGACAATTTCCCACATGAAGAAATGTCACAAGATAGTGAAACTAATGGTAAACACTTTATAATATAAACCATTTGTTTATTACTTTTTTATACATATATATATTATTTTTTTGTACAGAGCATACCAGAATAGAAAAAACTGCAGAAAACCCTGTTATGGATAACAGTCTTCACAATATAGAAGAAAAAATTGATGTATTGTTGGCTAATTTTAATAATTTAAAAACTTTTGTAGAAAATCATTTCAAACAAAAAAACCTTGTACCGTTGCCCCACATGTACTTGTCCCTCCTCACCATATCCCAGTCAATTATCCCCAAACCCTCTCCATAATCCAAAACGTTTTGATGAGATTTCCATCCCTTCTTCACCTAATACCAATCATGTTGAAACTCCAAATTCTCCTGTTTTTGTTTCTGTTTCTGCCTCACCTTCTCTGTCATAAATTATTAATATATGTTAAATAAAGTTTAATTTTTAAATTTTTATATTGTATTGTGAATAGTTTCCGCTTTTTTTTAAAAAAAACAATAAAAGTGTCCGTGGACAGTGTGAGTGTTCTGAAATGTTCGTACATAAACGAAAATGGAGGTGTCCTGAAGAACACCACACCTGTTCGTACTGTTCGCTAGCAAGTTGAAACTGTTCTAAGAACACATGTGGTGTCCTGAAATGTTCGTAAAGAAATAAAAATTAAAGTGTTCTAGAGAACACTATATCTGTCCATAATGTTCGCTATCAAATTAAAACTGTCCTAAGAACACAATTGGTGTCCTGAAATGTTCGTAAATAAACGAAAATGATGTGTCCTGAACAACAGTACAACTGTTCGTAGTGTTCGCTAGCAACATGAAACTGTACTAAGAACACACGCGGTGTCCTGAATTGTTCGTAAACAAACAAAAATTAAAGTGTGCTAAAGAACACTATACCTGTCCGGTACTGTTCGCTAGCAAGTTCAAACTGTTCTAAGAACGCTATTGGTGTCCTGAAATGTTTGTACGTAAACGAAAATGGAGGTGTCCTGAAGAACACTAAACCTGTTCGTAGTGTTCGCTACCCAATTGAAACTGTTCTAAGAACACAATTGGTGTCTTGAAATGTTCGTACATAAACTAAATTACACGTGTCCTGAAGAACACTATATCTGTCCTTACTGTTCGCTACCAAGTTTAAACTGTTCTAAACTGTTCTAAGAACACACGCGGTGTCCTGAAATGTTTGTTTCACGTGTGACGCACTTTTAATTACTTTAGAACCCGAACAGTGTCCGTAGGACATCAATGCGCATGCACCAACCAATCTCCGTGCACTTGGTGTCCTGCGGACAGGCGCTACCTTCGCGGACTAGTTCGCAAACGGATCATATGACCGCGCCCACGCTCATCGTGTGTCCTGAAATGCGGACACTGTTCGTGTCCCTGAACAATTTAAAAGTACATTTTCAGTTAATCAATAATATTTTTCAATAAAATCTCACCATGGCACAAGTCCCACATAGCAATCTTGAGTTTCTATATACCTTTTGAAACTTTCCGATCCTTTTTTTGTGTTAGATCTGTCCGCGGACAGTGCGCATGTCCGCGGACCGTGCACAAGCACCCCTATAAAAGACCACGCCCAAGAGCTTATTCCCATTGTGTTTCTGGCTATTCTTCAGAACACAGTGATTTTTGCTGCCACCTGCAGACTACACCATCATCGAGATGGCATCCTTGGCTGCTGAACTGCCACTTGGTGCTGCACCTGCTTCAGCACCACCACCACCCCCTCCACCACCACCACCTCGCCAAGGGCCTGAAGAGGGGAACAGGAGTGAGGATGCGGAGGAGGAAGAAGAGGATGATGAGAATGAGGTAGAGGAAATCCCTACTACCCGCACTAGGCGTGAGCCTCGGGTGTGGCGGTTATTTACCATTCATGGGAATGGTCCTAAGGCTCGTGCGAACCGTGTTACCTGCAATGAGTGCAAAATGATAATCAGTCGCGGGAAGCACGGTAAGTACAGCTTTGGGACCACTACTATGAAGCGACACCTGAGGTCATTTCACTCTGGGGCTATCCGCAGGGTTGTACCTTGTACAAAGATTCTACAACAACTAATCAGATAAATGAATAACACTAAATTAGGCCAAAAAATACAAAGTTAGAATACACCAATTGGTATCTAACTGTCCCAAAATTTAACAATATCCAAATAGATAAATCAAAACCACTAAAATATATTAAAAAAATAGACAGTTAGAATACGCCAGTTGGTATCTAACTGCTCCAAAATTTTATAATATCAAAACAAATGAAGAATCTGTTACTGCTCCAAAAAAAATACAACAAAGCAAAGTATAAAGCATTAGCCAGAAACAACAAGTGAACACTGAAAACAAACAAACAAATAAACTGTAGCATAACAGAAAAAGGTTTTTTTTTTAATCCAGCATGGATTTTTTTTTCTCCCACAGACCCAATGATTTTAGCAACAAATACAGAAACTGAGCAAATTGCACAGTACTCTGATTTGTACTCTACTAAATATGAGGGTCGAAAAAAAATAAAAGTATATTGCTTATACAATGTAATAAGTCATTACAAAATACTAATACTAACATGCTATTTTCTTTTATCACAGAAATGAAGAAGAAAAACATGGACTCCCATTACTAGACCAAACAGTAAGTATACAATAATAAGGACAACCATAGCAGCATATCACATCCATAGTATCTAATACCTTTGTTCCTTATACATTTGTTTATCACCCAAAGTTATAAGCAAATATGAATGTGATATGCTGCAGTGGTTGTTGCCAGGGCATAGAGTCTTAGGTGCATGGCCAAACGGCCATGCACCCAAGACTCTATGCCCTGGCAACAACCACGGCAGCATATCACATCCATAGAGTCAAACATTTCAACTATGATCTATGGGAAATTTTAATGTCCGCGAACAATGTGAGTGTTCTTAGAACACTTTGAACTTGCCAGCCAACAATACGGACACTGTTTTCAGGACACCCCCTACGAACATTTCAGAACAACGTGATAGTTCTTAGAACACTTTCAACTTAACAACGAACAAAATGGACAGCGTCCTAAGGACACCCCCTACGAACATTCCAGGACCCCGGGAGTGTTCTCAAAAACGTCTTCAGAACACCCCCATTTTGTTTATTTGCGAACATTCCAGGACACCGCGGGTGTTCTTAGAACACATTCAACTTGACAGAGAACAATACGGACAGCGTCCTCAGGACACCCCCTACGAACACTCCCCGGACACCGCGAGTGTTCTTAGAAGTGTCTTCAGAACACCACCATCTTGTTTATTTGCGAACATTTCAGGACACCGCGAGTGTTCTTAGGACACATTCAACTTGACAGAGAACAATACGGACAGCCTCCTCAGGACACCCCCTACGAACATTCCAGGACACCGGGAGTGTTCTTAGAAGCTTCTTCAGAACACCACCATCTTGTTTATTTGTGAACATTTCAGGACACCGCGAGTGTTCTTAGGACACATTCAACTTGACAGAGAACAATACGGACAGCGTCCTCAGGACACACCCTACGAACACTCCCCGGACACCGCGAGTGTTCTTAGAAGCGCCTTCAGAACACCACCATCTTGTTTATTTGCGAACATTTCAGGACACCGCGAGTGTTCTTAGGACACATTCAAATTGACAGAGAACAATACAGACAGCGTCCTCAGGACACCCCCTACGAACACTCCCCGGACACCGTAAGTGTTCTTAGAAGCGTCTTCAGAACACCCCCATCTTGTTTATTTGTGAACATTTCAGGACACCACGGGTGTTCTTAGAACACATTCAACTTGATAGAGAACAATACGGACAGCGTCCTCAGGACACCCCCTACGAACACTCCCCGGACACCGCGAGTGTTCTTAGAAGCGTCTTCAGAACACCCCCATTTTGTTTAATTGCGAACATTTCAGGACACCGCAAGTGTTCTTAGGACACATTCAACTTGACAGAGAACAATACGGACAGCGTCCTCAGGGCACACCCTACGAACACTCCCCGGACACCGCGAGTGTTCTTAGAAGCGCCTTCAGAACACCCCCATTTTGTTTATTTGCGAACATTTCAGGACACCGCGGGTGTTCTTAGGACACATTCAAATTGACAGAGAACAATACAGACAGCGTCCTCAGGACACCCCCTACGAACACTCCCCGGACACCGTAAGTGTTCTTAGAAGCGTCTTCAGAACACCCCCATCTTGTTTATTTGTGAACATTTCAGGACACCACGGGTGTTCTTAGAACACATTCAACTTGATAGAGAACAATACGGACAGCGTCCTCAGGACACCCCCTACGAACACTCCCCGGACACCGCGAGTGTTCTTAGAAGCGTCTTCAGAACACCCCCATTTTGTTTATTTGCGAACATTTCAGGACACCGCAAGTGTTCTTAGGACACATTCAACTTGACAGAGAACAATACGGACAGCGTCCTCAGGGCACACCCTACGAACACTCCCCGGACACCGCGAGTGTTCTTAGAAGCGCCTTCAGAACACCCCCATTTTGTTTATTTGCGAACATTTCAGGACACCGCGGGTGTTCTTAGAACACATTCAACTTGACAGAGAACAATACGGACAGCGTCCTCAGGACACGCCCTACGAACATTTCAGGGCACCGGGAGTGTTCTCAAAAACGTCTTCAGAACACCCCCATTTTGTTTATTTGCGAACATTTCAGGACACCGCGGGTGTTCTTAGAACACATTCAACTTGACAGAGAACAATACGGACAGCGTCCTCAGGACACCCCCTACAAACACTCCCCGGACACCGCAAGTGTTCTTAGAACAGTTTCACTTTGCTTGCAAACAAAACGGACACATATTGAGTCCTTAGAACACCACCTAGTCAGTTTATTTAGAACATTTCAGAACACCTGTGATGTCCGCAAACAAATCAAACACAAAAAGAACGTCTAACACATAAAAAACACAACTTTCATCCTATCTCATACACTCCCACCCTCCCCAAACACTCCTACACACCAACACACTCTACAAAATACACATTTTGAACAAAGTTTCACTGCGCTGTCCGCGGACGTCCGCGAATCCAAGATGGCGGGCGCTACCGAAAAATCTGACGCGCTTCACGCTCCACGCCGTCCAATCAGTGAACCCGTTTCATGTCCGCTAACATCACGCAAGACGATTGGCCAATCAGGACACTGTCCGCGGAGCGAACAGGGAAGTGTGTCCGCGAACCGAACACAGATATCACTAATTTTTTTGACCTACTTTTTGGTCATTTTAAAAAAAAATACTGGACGGATTTTCACCAAATTTGCAAAAGCACGCTTTCGGGACCAAGCCGCTGCTCCTGGTCCAAATTTGGTGGAAATCCGTCCAGCGGTTTGGGCTGTAGACGCAAGCAACATTTTTTTCCCATTCAGTCTATGGGAAAAAAAAAAGTTTTGGGACCCCCCTATAACTTTTCCCCCCCTGGACGAATCCTCACCAAACCAAACCAAAAATTCAGAGTGACCCAAATACTTTTTTTGCAAAGTTTGGTGAGGATCCGTCCAGGGAGAGCGAAGTTATAAGCCACCCAAAAAGTGCTCTTCCTATGGAAACAGCAATTTAACCATAACTACATGGCCACTACTGTGGCCATGTAATTACAGGGTGTGCGGTAGCGACCCTGTAGTTATGGTTAAGTTGCTCAACCTATAGGAAGAGCACTTTTTGGGTGACTTATAACTTTGCCACACCTAGACCAATCCTCACGGAAGGTTGCAAGAAAAGTATATGGCCTCAACAGATTGATTCTGTGAAGTTTGGTGAGTTTTCATCAAGGGGGGGGCAAAGTTATAGAGAGGGTCCCAAAATGTGTGTTCCCATAGACAAAATGGAAAGAAAATGTTGCTCACGCCTACAGCCCAAACCGCTTGGATGGATTTTCACCAAATTTGTGGCAGGAGCTCCCGGCTTGGTCCCAAAAGTGTGCTTTTGTAAATTTGGTGTAGTTTATTTTAAAACAACCAAAAAGTTGGTCAAAAGAATTAGTAATATCTGTGTTCTATCCGCTGACTTACTTCCCTTTTTGGTCCATGGACAGGCCTCCGATTGGCCCAGGGGCTGTCGTGAGGTATGCAAATTGCACAGTACTCTGATTTGTACTCTACTAAATATGAGGGTCGAAAAAAAATAAAAGTATATTGCTTATACAATGTAATAAGTCATTACAAAATACTAATACTAACATGCTATTTTCTTTTATCACAGAAATGAAGAAGAAAAACATGGACTCCCATTACTAGACCAAACAGTAAGTATACAATAATAAGGACAACCATAGCAGCATATCACATCCATAGTATCTAATACTTTTGTTCCTTATACATTTGTTTTTCACCCAAAGTTATAAGCAAATATGAATGTGATATGCTGCGGTGGTTGTTGCCAGGGCATAGAGTCTTCGTTGCATGGCCAAATGGCCATGCACCCAAGACTCTATGCCCTGGCAACAACCACCGCAGCATATCACATCCATAGAGTCAAACATTTCAACTATGATCTATGGGAAACCTTTAATGTCCACGAACAATGTGAGTGTTCTTAGAACACTTTGAACTTGCCAGCGAACAATACGGACACCGTTTTCAGGACACCGCCTACGAACATTTCAGAACAACGCGATAGTTCTTAGAACACTTTCAACTTAACAACGAACAATACGGACAGCGTCCTAAGGACACCCCCTATGAACATTCCAGGCACCGGGAGTGTTCTCAAAAACGTCTTCAGAACACCCGCATTTTGTTTATTTGCGAACATTCCAGGACACCGCGGGTGTTCTTAGAACACATTCAACTTGACAGAGAACAATACGGACAGCGTCCTCAGGACACCCCCTACGAACACTCCCCGGACTCCGCGAGTGATCTTAGAAGCGTCTTCAGAACACCACCATCTTGTTTATTTGCGAACATTTCAGGACACCGCAAGTGTTCTTAGGACACATTCAACTTGACAGAGAACAATACGGACAGCTTCCTCAGGACACCGGGAGTGTTCTTAGAAGCTTCTTCAGAACACCACCATCTTGTTTATTTGTGAACATTTCAGGACACCGCGAGTGTTCTTAGGACACATTCAACTTGACAGAGAACAATACGGACAGCGTCCTCAGGACACCCCCTACGAACACTCCCCGGACACCGCAAGTGTTCTTAGAAGCGTCTTCAGAACACTACCACCTTGTTTATTTGCGAACATTTCAGGACACCGCGAGTGTTCTTAGGACACATTCAAATTGACAGAGAACAATACGGACAGCGTCCTCAGGACACCCCCTACGAACATTCCAGGACACCGGGAGTGTTCTTAGAAGCGTCTTCAGAACACCACCATCTTGTTTATTTGCGAACATTTCAGGACACCGCGAGTGTTCTTAGGACACATTCAAATCGACAGAGAACAATACGGACAGCGTCCTCAGGACACCCCCTACGAACACTCCCCGGACATCGCCAGTGTTCTTAGAAGCGTCTTCAGAACACCCCCATCTTGTTTATTTGCGAACATTTCAGGACACCACGGGTGTTCTTAGAACACATTCAACTTGACAGAGAACAATACGGACAGCGTCCTCAGGACACCTCCTATGAACACTCCCCGGACACCGCGAGTGTTCTTAGAAGCGTCTTCGAAACACCCCCATTTTGTTTATTTGCGAACATTTCAGGACACCGCGAGTGTTCTTAGGACACATTCAACTTGACAGAGAACAATACGGACAGCGTCCTCAGGACACCCCCTACGAACATTCCAGGACACCGGGAGTGTTCTTAGAAGCGTCTTCAGAACACCACCATCTTCTTTATTTGCGAACATTTCAGGACACCGCGAGTGTTCTTAGGACACATTCAACTTGACAGAGAACAATACGGACAGCGTCTTCAGGACCCCTCCTACGAACACTCCCCGGACACCGCGAGTGTTCTTAGAAGCGTCTTCAGAACACCCCCATTTTGTTTATTTGCGAACATTTCAGGACACTGTGAGTGTTCTTAGGACACATTCAACTTGACAGAGAACAATACGGACAGCGTCCTCAGGACACCCCCTACGAGCATTCCAGGACACCGGGAGTGTTCTTAGAAGCTTCTTCAGAACACCACCATCTTGTTTATTTGCGAACATTTCAGGACACCGCGAGTGTTCTTAGGACACATTCAACCTGACAGAGAACAATACGGACAGCGTCCTCAGGACACCCCCTACGAACACTCCCCGGACACCGCGAGTGTTCTTAGAAGCGTCTTCAGAACACCACCATCTTGTTTATTTGCAAACATTTCAGGACACCGTGAGTGTTCTTAGGACACATTCAAATCGACAGAGAACAATACGGACAGCGTCCTCAGGACACCCCCTACGAACACTCCCCGGACACCGCCAGTGTTCTTAGAAGCGTCTTCAGAACACCCCCATCTTGTTTATTTGCGAACATTTCAGGACACCACGGGTGTTCTTAGAACACATTCAACTTGACAGAGAACAATACGGACAGCGTCCTCAGGACACCCCCTACGAACATTCCAGGACACCGGGAGTGTTCTTAGAAGCGTCTTCAGAACACCACCATCTTGTTTATTTGCGAACATTTCAGGACACCGCGAGTGTTCTTAGGACACATTCAACTTGACAGAGAACAATACGGACAGCGTCCTCAGGACACCTCCTACGAACACTCCCCGGAAACCGCGAGTGTTCTTAGAAGCGTCTTCAGAACACCCCCATTTTGTTTATTTGCGAACATTTCAGGACACCGCGAGTGTTCTTAGGACACATTCAACTTGACAGAGAACAATACGGACAGCGTCCTCAGGACACCCCCTACGAACACTCCCCGGACACCGCGAGTGTTCTTAGAAGCATCTTCAGAACACCCCCATTTTGTTTATTTGCGAACATTTCAGGACACCGCGGGTGTTCTTAGAACACATTCAACTTGACAGAGAACAATACGGACAGCGTCCTCAGGACACCCCCTACGAACATTTCAGGGCACCGGGAGTGTTCTCAAAAATGTCTTCAGAACACCCCCATTTTGTTTATTTGCGAACATTTCAGGACACCGCGGGTGTTCTTAGAACACATTCAACTTGACAGAGAACAATATGGACAGCGTCCTCAGGACACCCCCTACGAACACTCACCGGACACCGCGAGTGTTCTTAGAACAGTTTCACTTTGCTTGCGAACAAAACGGACACATATTGAGTCCTTAGAACACCCCCTAGTCAGTTTATTTAGAACATTTCAGAACACCTGTGATGTCCGCAAACAAATCGAACACAAAAAGAACGTCTAACACATAAAAAACACAACTTTCATCCTATCTCATACACTCCCACTCTCCCCAAACACTCCTACACACCAACACACTCTACAAAATACACATTTTGAACAAAGTTTCACTGCGCTGTCCGCGGACGTCCGCGAATCCAAGATGGCGGGAGCTACCGAAAAATGTGACGCGCTTCACGCTCCACGCCGTCCAATCTGCGAACACGTTGCATGTCCGCGAACATCACGCAAGACGATTGGCCAATCAGGACACTGTCCTCGGAGCGAACAGGGAAGTGTGTCCGCGAACCGAACACAGATATCACTAATTTTTTTTTACCTACTTTTTGGTCATTTTAAAAAAAACTACTGGACAGATTTTCACCAAATTTGCAAAAGCACACTTTCGGGACCAAGCCGCTGCTCCTGGTCCAAATTTGGTGGAAATCCGTCCAGCGGTTGGGGTGTAGGCGCGAGCAACATTTTTTTCCCATTCAGTATATGGGAAAAAAAAAAGTTTTGGGACCCCCCCTATAATTTTGCCCCCCTGGACGAATCCTCACCAAACCAAACCAAAAATTCAGAGTGACCCAAATACTTTTTTTGCAAAGTTTGGTGAGGATCCGTCCAGGGAGAGCGAAGTTATAAGCCACCCAAAAAGTGCTCTTCCTATGGAAACAGCAACTTAACCATAACTACATGGCCACTACCGTGGCCATGTAATTACAGGGTGTGCGGTAGCGACCCTGTAGTTATGGTTAAGTTGCTCAACCTATAGGAAGAGCACTTTTTGGGTGTCTTATAACTTTGCCACACCTGGACCAATCCTCACGAAAGGTTGCAAGAATAGTATATGGCCTCAACAGATTGATCCTGTGAAGTTTGGTGAGTTTTCATCAAGGGGGGGGCAAAGTTATAGAGAGGGTCCCAAAATGTGTGTTCCCATAGACAAAATGGAAACAAAATGTTGCTCACGCCTACAGCCCAAACCGCTTGGATGGATTTTCACCAAATTTGTGGCAGGAGCTCCCGGCTTGGTCCCGAAAGTGTGCTTTTGTAAATGTGGTGTAGTTTATTTTAGAACATCAAAAAAGTTGGTCAAAAGAATTAGTAATATCTGTGTTCTATCCGCTGATTTACTTCCCTTTTTGGTCCATGGACAGGCCTCCGATTGGCCCAGGGGCCGTTGTGAGGTATGCGGAAATCGGATGCACCCTCGGATTGGATCGTGAAAAGAGTGAAGTGTTTCAGACTTTTGGAAATGCCCATCATGTTGGATTCGCGGACAGCGGCCAGTGTCCGCAAACACTGCGGTAGAAACATATTAAAAAACACAAAATTGCACTTGTCAAACTTATTAAACGATCTTTGGGGAGCTGAGGGGTGATGAATATGGGATGGGATATGTCCTTAAAAAGCCAAAAAATGTGTGTTTTTCTTCCCTGATGTCCGCAAACAGTCCCGGGACAGTCCTGTGATGTCCACAAACATTTTACATGTTCAGGGACATCTATGCTTATTTGTAAATTACAGGGTTGATGAAAGAGCAGTTCATGGCTGGCTTATAACTTTGGCGCCACTCATTGAAACTGCATGAAATTTTGGAATTTTATTCTAGACCCGATTCAGAATGGTTTTGGAAAGTGTGGTGCTGTTTTGTCAAGAGAGAGCTAAATTAGAGGGAGGTCCCAAAATATTGCAAAGGCTTATAAATGTGGTGGCATTTGACAAATCTGCACAAAAGTTTGCAAAAAGCATTTTTGATCTAGATAAATCTTGTTTGGTGGGATTTAGATATAGATATAGATCTTGTTTGGTGGGATTTTGTCAAGAGGGGGCTATTTTGACCTTAAATAGACAGGTCAATGCTGTTGTTTCCTCAGCAGCCTACACGGCCAAACTGATAAGAGCCAGCTGACCCTTTCCACAGAAAACACCATCACCCTGGCCAGGGACTTGATACTCACCCGAATCGATTACTGTAATTCACTTTTTGCAGGAGCAAGTACTAGAAATATCAAAAAATCACAAACAGTACAAAACAACGCTATAAGAGCTGCCTTAAATATTCCAATTCTTAAACACATCTCTTCTACTAGAAAGAACATCCACTGGCTCCCTGTCCATAACAGGAATACATTCAAAATCTTGACGATAAAGCACAAATGTATTGCGAACAAGGTGCCAAATACCTTAGCAACCTTATCTGCAGAGCCCATTCCTATAGACCAACCCGCTCTGCTTACACCAACCTGCCTATCACCCTTAGGTTTAGAAGACAGAAAGCAGGAGGCTCAAGTTTCCCAGCAATAGCACCCAAACTGTGGAATACCCTCCCTCACCAACTAAGAAATGACACCTCCTTTTGGTCATTCAGAAAATATCTAAAAACCCTACTCTTTAGGTCTGACCCCCTTAAATCGTCACATAGTATCTCGGTGCAACTGCCAAATGCCTATATGTATAATTATATGATGTAATGAGGAAACGTAATAATGTGAAAACGTGTAAAATTTGTAAATTATGTAACGAATTTGGTGTCACCTAAGACGTGCAAACCTGTAACCATGTCCTTAAGTAAATCATTGTGCCTAGTTGCCTTTGGGCTTTGTGCGCAATACAAATGAACAAATACATAAATGAATAACAATATATTAGAGGGAATCTCAACGTTTTCAGATGGCTTATAACTTTGTTGCCATTTGACGAATGTGGACAAAAGTTTTCAGAAAGATTAGAGACTCAACCTTGAATGTGTGCAAAGTCTTAATGGATTTTGTCAAATGTGGGTAAGTTATCTGACTGTTTTATGTACTTACTTACATTTTGACACTTTTGAAAAAATAAAACATGGGCGGGTTTGCACAAACAAAACGTGTGTAAGGAGCATTAGCATGGACCTGCAAACATGAGTTTGCAAATGTGTCTGTGTTTAATTTTTGGACAAGTGTCATAACATAGGTACAAAAAATAGTGATACACCATTGGTGACTGAGGTGTAACCTGTGGCCATGGGCAGTCGCCAGATTATCCGGGTCATGGCATAATGTCATGACCCGGACAATTTGGCTACTGCCCATGGCCACGAGGGACGACCATTGGGGATAAAGTGGTCATGTCCACCAGGTATGTGGTATAAAGTTTTTCAAAATTAGAATAGGTTTGAATGTAATATGGTGGTAATATGTTCATAGGGTTCTATTTTCACCTTCTGCAGGCTGCCATGGAAAGGTAAGAGGGGCTCTGTGTAGAGCCCCGCCTTCCCTTTCGATGGTAGCCATCTTGGAAAAGGATTTTCCTTCCTACAGTGGGAATCAAAATTTGTCCCGGTGTAGGAAGAAAAATCTTTTTTTTTTGCCGGCTTTAGCAACCCGGGCTGCTAATGGCCTTCATCCCCCATTGCAAGGGCTGGAATGGGGGATAATGTTTCAGAGTCCTCACTATCTGCCCTTGCTTTGCTTGAGATGATAACTTGGCCTGACGGGCCGTTATCCCCCGTTCCAGTCCCTGGAACGCAGTGGCGGCTGGTGAGTTTGAAAGCTGGTGGGGCGTAATTTTCCTAGGGCGAATTTGGGAGCGAGCATGCACACCACACAAAAGGGTGTGGCTGGGGTTCTCCCCCATAAACATTTTGAAAAATGGCCTCCAAAATGTGCAATTTACTGTCCAAACCCACCGAAATATGACATAAAAAGCATTAGGTTTTACAAACTAATGGTGGTACATAAGTGTGCAAGTGTGGTGTATTTTACAGCAGCTTGTATTAAAAATTTCTGGTACTATGATGCATGCATAACGTTTAGAGTACAATTAATAAACCATCAGCAGTGCACATATGCTTTGGCCCAGTGCTTTATTGACCGCACATAACACTAAAACCACTGTCACTTTCCCAAATCTGGAGTTGCTCAGACTGCCCCCATGCCTGTCGCTAAGGGGCTCTGTGGGGTCCAATGCCACACCGCCACCACCTTTCTGTTCCAAGGATATGTGCCTACTGTTAAGGGAGCAGGGGGCGGGGATGGCACCAGGGCCTTTCAACATTTTTCAATTGAAAGGGGCCTCAAGGCCCAGCAACTACCACCACGTGACAGTCATTAGTCATATAACATGGCAATAGATAATTTTCTATAATGTTTTCATTCTGGGACATTAAATGTGCGGTTTGCAGAGCTCGCATTACAAAATTAATTTGCTGCAGCCCTTCAGGCTGTCACCTGGACTGGCCTATAGGGCATTAGGCCCATGGCTCAAACAAAAACACAAAATGCTGGTGTGGACCAGTTTTTGGGTCAAAGTGGGTCACTTTGTTGGCCAATGTGAGCTAGGTTGATGTTACTTCACCACACAGCTATTAGTTTTGACCAGAGTTGCTGAATAAATATTCTTTAAAATGCACAATTTGCACCACATGTTATCAAACATACACCCCCTTGGGTAATATTCAAACAGTGTCATAAAAGGAATGAATTGCCATTTGCAACTGTGGTAGGTAACTTTTTCAATGGTGCCCGAGACAATTGTATGGCCCAGTTGTGTGCAGACGCCTCTCGCAGTAAAAGGGCCTCTGGGAATACAGCACAGACAACGCTGCATTCAAGACCAAATGCCTTCTCTTGCGCTTATATTTTCGGTGAACATTTGTATTGTTTCTAACTTAGAAACAACATGAATGTTCACTGAAAAGATCAACGCAAGTCTTGAGAAGGCATTTGTCACATCACACAAGTGCTAGTCCCGCACTTGGGTGAGAGCTCAGCCCACCACCACCACAGAGCCTCAATGCAGTCACAGGGGCCTAACCGGCCTGTCGACAGTACAGTCCAACAACGTTTCCCTAGGGGCCCAGTGCAGGGCTCCAGGACGGTCCTGGAGCCAGGGTTGTTGCTAGGGGGGCTGTCTAGATATTTATACTATGTTGTCTGATAATCCATACAAGGTTGGTAAGCGGCATGCTTCAGATTCCTCACATTAAGCACCGCGGTGAGGTTCCTAATACCATTACAGTTACTAAAGTAACGCCATGTTAGAACAAACCATTGAGTACAACCCCAACCATGTTGGCTTATCGGAGTGTCTCGGAGGGAGATGGAGAGAGTCGAAATCGAGGTCCCCTCAGAGACAAACAAAAAGCAGGCAAGAAGAAACAAGGAGCCTCTGGTAAAGATGACCACGTTGAATCCTCTAAAGCTACAGTTGAGACTAACTCCCCACTACAGCACGGGAAAGGAGCACGTTTCATTACAATAGGGCGCTGATGCTAAACCAGCATGGGGCAGCCTTTGAAATACTGCCCCATGCTGCTTTAGCATCTGCGCCCTAATGAAGTAATTAACTCCGGCATGGGAGCGGGGAGTTAATCACTTAAAGAGCCGTTGCCAGGCGACCTCGCCACCACCCACTAAACCCCCTATCGGCCTTGACAGGGGAGGGTGGCACATTTTTTTTTTCCTCACCCTGCAACTTCTGCAAGAGCCATGGCCGGCCCTGGTAGCAACATGGTGTTATTGCTTTGTAAAGAAAAGGACAAGCCCAGTAACCTGGCATTTAGTTTATCAGCATCATTTGTAATATGTAGAGGTTGCAAAGGTAAAAATAGATGAATGAGGCAACATGTCTGAGTATTAAAAAAAAAAAAGCATGGCTTCGCCAATGTGTGTTAGGGTATTGGCCATTTCATCCAACGGCCTCTTTTCTCCCACTCTCTGCTTTCGCTACCTGTCCTCCCTCGCCGTGCTCCCCCTCTGTCTCGTGTAGGCCTGCCTACGCAGTTACTTATTTATGTGCATTTTTAACGCGCTCACACAGCCCGGGGTCATCGAGGCGCTGTTACATGAGAGGTTTCTAAGCGATCGAACCTGTGTTTCGTGACGTTGTTTGCAATGCGAGCACGTTGCCGCTGAGCTACCCTCCCGGGACGTTTTATGTCATGCGCTCATATCACTCAGCGGGCAGAGCATTTTTCTGTGTGCACGTGGATTCCCTCTTGCAACCAGCGCCCATCTGTGAATGCAAACAGCACTTGCATTTCCTCAAAGCCTTCACAGGGTCCTGCTAATTGGGGCACTCAATGACGAGACGATTGGAGGACACAGATCAAACATTGATTGATGGCTGGGCAGCTGTGCCCCCTCGGGAGTTAAAGTTGTCGGACCCAATAATATCTATGCCCCCAGGCAGGTGACAAGCTGTCGCCCTTGGCCACCACAGACCCCTGTCATCATGACTCCTGCATTCCCCAGTGCAGGGCTCCAGGACCGTCTGCCCTGGGGAATGAAGGCCGTACTGGAGCCAGCACACTTAACCGTGGTCCTTACATCAAACTTCAAATTTACCGGAGCTGGCAAGGCCAGGCCGTGCATGTGGGCCCTCTGCTTTCGGCTTCTCTGGGTGCTGACCACGCACTGGCTCTTCCACACGGGAAACTCCAACACGAAGTGAGAAGGTTGCAGGTGGTGGCAGTTGACGCATGCGCCCATCACCCAACCCCACCCACACATGAATATCATTGGCTGGCACACAGCCAATGAACATTCAGTTACATTTTGTTGCTCTGCTAGTGAGATCAGAGCCTACAGTAACACTGCGCTGTTTGCGCACAGATTAATCCTGGCGGGGCCACCCCTCCAGCGCCCCGCCAGCCTCCTAGACTATCTACTAGATAATCTGTTCCGCAAAGTGCGTGGAGCTAGTAGCTCCATGCAGCATACACTATAAAAAATTACGTAAAATGGGACGCGCCCCTCTGCAGGCCCAGCCACGAGTTGAAGCAAAGCAGATGATTTATTTTGCTGCTGTGCTGCTCCTAATAAAACAAACAATGTAGAACAGAAAAGAACACAGTTTTCTCTGCACACTCCCTGGGCCCTGGGTGGGGGGGCGGCGCCCCCCCGCCCTAAGTAAGCAGCCGCCACTGCTGGAACGGGTGATGAACTCCAAATAGCATAACACAAAAGGCTAAATGTTGGAAAATCTTATTGAGCCAATGGACTTTACTGAGAAATTTAAAGTAAATGGAGTATATAAGATTTGTTTTTTAGTTCTATTTGTTAACTGTGAAAGGTGGTTCGTGAAGGAACCTTTTTTTGTTGTTTTCTTATTACTTTTTTTTGCAGGAGAGATCAGAACGTAAGGTGCAGAGGGAAAGGAGAGAAGTGGCACCCAGCACTAATATGGACGGGTAGGTGGACAAGGGAAGATGTTGTGTGTGTGTTACATCTAAGGTAGGGGGCAGTGTTTCTCATGCTCCTTAATGACAGGTTCAAAAACACTTTCAAATTGCACTCCCTGCAGAGTGTGTTGCAGTATACGCAGAGAACTGTTGTCTATATGATATGGATCAACAGCCTCTTTTATTGCTTTCAATGTAGTTCGTGGGATTGTGTTTCCCACAGAAGTAGACTCTGTGGTTACCGTATTGGTTGGGGAAGATGAAGTGGAGGAAGACAGCCTACTACTTGGTAAGAAAAGAACAACCTTTCTGAGAGCATTGGGGTGATTGGATTTGGTGTGGCGGCGCATGTAGGTGGTCCCATAGGAGTACAGACTGATCGCGAAGTGCGGACGCATTGGCAGATATGTCATCAGGCCGCAAGCGACCAAAAAAAATAACTCACGCCACTGTGCACTGCTAACATTAACACCCAGGATATCAAAGATGACATCACAAATGTCATTGATGACATCACTGATGACTTCACATGTCTGGCTCACCCTTTTTTCCTTTACTGACATATCTAGGCCACATGGTTCTGTTCAGTAACAGTCAAGAACTAAAAATTGAAAATAAACTATATTTGTAGACTTATCCTTCAATTACGTTCTTACAATAATTCCCTTAGGTTCAAGTCACATCATATGAAACATATACATAGCGGAAGACACAGGCTTGAAAGAAAATAATCATTTCTGTGCATGAAGATACTCATTAGGATTATCAGCACTTTCTCATACTGTAATTTCCTGAATATAACCATATTTGTATACATTGTACTCACACTTCTTCCCTTAGAGTCCAGTCACATCATGTGATACATCTACACACAGTAAGTAGCAGCTTTGAAACAGAGCAATCATTTCTCTGCATATACTCATATGTGTATGTGTTGTTGTCTCTTTGTGTTTTGTCTGTAATGATGCAATTATGTATTAAGTGGGTTTTATTAGCTACTTATTACATATTTCACAGTACACAAAACTCTAATAAAAAAACAGATATCCATTTCACTATTCAATACGGCAAGATTATGAATATTGCACCTTCATCATGTATGCTGCACACACTGCTTATGTTTCTACATGAGTAGCTTAGTATACTGGATTAAACTTCAGAATAGAATGCTATTTATATCAATGCACTGCTTAGTGCACTACTTAGCTCATGATATTTATTCCAATGATCAGTGACACTTTTTGCTCAACATTATAAGAATCCCTTGTACAGAGTTTTCATGAAAAGTAAATGCACATGTGATGTCACCAGTGATGTCATCAATGACATTTGTGATCTTTGATGTCCTGGGTGTTAATGTAAGCAGTGCACGGTGGCGCAAGTTATAGGTGCTTAGCTCACGTTTTTACTGAATTTCATAGGTTTTTATTAGCGTAACTTGACCATAACCTCCCTTTATCAAATTTTATTTTACTGAATATACATATTCATAATGTAAATTTGATAGATGTTTACTAGGATTCCCTTACTTTATATACATGTAACATAGAACATACTGAACCCCTAGCTAGTGATTTTGATGTCTGCGGACCATGTGAATGTCCGTGGACAGACGCGGACAACACCAATACTAACCAAAAACTAAGGGTTTCTTAAATTGTTATATCATGCCATATGGTGAGGATTCGTCCAGGGGGAGCGAAGTTATAAACCACCCAAAAAGGGCTCTTCCTATGGAAACAGCAACTTAACCATAACTACACAGCCACTACCGTGGCTGTGTCATATATATATATATATATATATATATATATATATATATGTATTCAATGAAAAAACTTTGTTAAAGATATGTTATGGTTACAAGTAAAAATTAAAAACCTCAGAAATTTGCCAGTTATGGTAAGCTAAGCAACCATAACACCACTGCACACTGCTAAGACTAGCACCCATGACAACAAAGATGACATCACAAATGTCATTGATGACATCACTGATGACAGTACATATGAAATACATTTTGATGAAAAGTCCCTACAAGGGATTGTGTTTATAATGTTGGTAACAGGATGTCAGGGGTGATCGGGAGACCTATCAGGAACTTCATAATCTATTAAAGAATGTACTCATCTAAACAAAATATTATATTGAAGTGTTGTTGTTAATAAATGAACCTAATCATATATAAACATAGGCAATGGCTGCAGCATGCACCATAGAAGTGCAATATTTATAATCTTGTAATTTTGGATAGTAAAATAATGACCTTATCAGAGTTATGTTAAACATGTAATAAATAGCTAACAATTCAAGACTTACTACACACTTGTGCTAGTACAAACAATGCATATGAAGACCCACAATGCATAAATAGCAGAGGCATATACGGGGAAATTAAAGTAAGGAAGAAAGAAACAGCATCACCAGAAAATGGTCTGTCTTAACATTTAAGTTTAACTTCATGTACACAAATAAAGTGTGTGTTTGAGGCCTGCTTATTGCCCCATGGAAGTGCACCATGAGCTGAGACCAAACTCTAATGAAAGTACTTTAAGAACATACAACAAGGTTAACGTCTAAATATAAAGCACCTTTTGAATTTTAATATTTTGACTGTCAATGAACAAAACCACCAGGCATAGATATGTCAGTGAACAAAAACAAGTGGCACAGATATGTGATGTCATTAGTGATGTCATCAATAACATTTGTGATGTCAACTTTGATGTCCTGTGTGTTAGTCTTAGCAGTGCACGGTGGTGGGGCGAATTATGGTTGCTAAGCTTACCATAACTGGCAAATTGATGAGGTTTTTCGGTTTTACTTGAAACCATAACGTCCCTTAAAGAAAGTTTTTTCATTGAATTTCAAAGGTTTTTATTAGTGCAACTTAACCATAACGTCCCTTTAACATAGGTCTTTGAATGAATTTCATAGGTTTTACCAGTGCATGCTCATTTCCTACAACTTACTAATATCATACTTACCCCAATGTAGCAACATTTCTGTCCAATTTAAAAAAACTCTCACCTTAAAACTCTAGCATCAATTTTAGCACTTCTGTACACTTTTGGGAACTTTTTCCACTGTTTTTGTGTCTGGCGATATATATATAACCCTGGTGCGGCACCTTGGCAGGTCTTGAGGATTCCACCCCTCAAGTCCTGCGAAAAATGGAAAAATAAGGAAAGGTGCGCACTCCAATTCTCTGCATGACCTTCCAGGCCACTGGTGTACTCCTCCGACCGGTTTATGTGCCAATACACGTCATCAGGGAGGCTGGGTGGACTTGCAGCTCACCGCAGGTGCAGGTGATAAAAATCTGCTGCAAGGGCTACTGGTAGATGTAGTCATCTGGTCAGCAGAGAAAACGCTCACGCCCAATCCCACAGTGGAGAAAGGGGGGGGGGAGTGTAGCCTCAAGTGAGGCACTCCAAAGCCGGGCATATATAACCCTGGTGCGGCACCCTGTCAGGCCCTGAGGATTCCACCCCTCAAGGTCCTGCGAAAAAAAATGGAAAAACAAGGAAAGGTGCGCACTCCAATTCTCTGCATGACCTTCCAGGCCACTGGTGTACTCATCCGACCGGTTTCTGTGCCAATACACGTCATCAGGGAGGCTGGGTGGACTTGCAGCTCACCGCAGGTGCAGGTGATAAAAATCTGCTGCAAGGGCTACTGGTAGATGTAGTCATCTGGTCAGCAGAGAAAACGCTCACGCCCAATCCCACAGTGGAGAAAGGGGGGGAGTGTAGCCTCAAGTGAGGCACTCCAAAACCGGGCATATATAACCCTGGTGCGGCACCCTGTCAGGCCCTGAGGATTCCACCCCTCAAGGTCCTGCGAAAAAAAATGGAAAAACAAGGAAAGTTGCGCACTCCAATTCTCTGCATGACCTTCCAGGCCACTGGTGTACTCATCCGACCGGTTTCTGTGCCAATACACGTCATCAGGGAGGCTGGGTGGACTTGCAGCTCACCGCAGGTGCAGGTGATAAAAATCTGCTGCAAGGGCTACTGGTAGATGTAGTCATCTGGTCAGCAGAGAAAACGCTCACGCCCAATCCCACAGTGGAGAAAGGGGGGGAGTGTAGCCTCAAGTGAGGCACTCCAAAGCCGGGCATATATAACCCTGGTGCAGCACCCTGTCAGGCCCTGAGGATTCCACCCCTCAAGGTCCTGCGAAAAATGGAAAAACAAGGAAAGGTGCGCACTCCAATTCTCTGCATGACCTTCCAGGCCACTGGTGTACTCCTCCGACTAGTTTCTGTGCCAATACACGTCATCAGGGAGGCTGGGTGGACTTGCAGCTCACCGCAGGTGCAGGTGATAAAAATCTGCTGCAAGGGCTACTGGTAGATGTAGTCATCTGGTCAGCAGAGAAAACGCTCACGCCCAATCCCACAGTGGAGAAAGGGGGGGAGTGAAGCCTCAAGTGAGGCACTCCAAAGCCGAGCATATATAACCCTGGTGCGGCACCCTGTCAGGCCCTGAGGATTCCACCCCTCAAGGTCCTGCGAAAAATGGAAAAACAAGGAAAGGTGCGCACTCCAATTCTGTGCATGACCTTCCAGGCCACTGGTGTACTCCTCTGACCGGTTTCTGTGCCAATACACGTCATCAGGGAGGCTGGGTGGACTTGCAGCTCACCGCAGGTGCAGGTGATAAAAATCTGCTGCAAGGGCTACTGGTAGATGTAGTCATCTGGTCAGCAGAGAAAACGCTCACGCCCAATCCCACAGTGGACAAAGGGGGGAGTGTAGCCTCAAGTGAGGCACTCCAAAGCTGGGCATATATAACCCTCGTGCGGCACCCTGTCAGGCCCTGAGGATTCCACCCCTCAAGGTCCTGTGAAAAATGGAAAAACAAGGAAAGGTGCGCACTCCAATTCTGTGCATGACCTTCCAGGCCACTGGTGTACTCCTCCGACCGGTTTCTGTGCCAATACACGTCATCAGGGAGGCTGGGTGGACTTGCAGCTCACCGCAGGTGCAGGTGATAAAAATCTGCTGCAAGGGCTACTGGTAGATGTAGTCATCTGGTCAGCAGAGAAAACGCTCACGCCCAATCCCACAGTGGAGAAAGGGGGGGGAGTGTAGCCTCAAGTGAGGCACTCCAAAGCCAGGCATATATAACCCTGGTGCGGCTCCCTGTCAGGCCCTGAGGATTCCACCCCTCAAGGTCCTGCGAAAAATGGAAAAACAAGGAAAGGTGCGCACTCCAATTCTCTGCATGACCTTCCAGGCCACTGGTGTACTCCTCTGACCGGTTTCTGTGCCAAGACACGTCATCAGGGAGGTTGGGTGGACTTGCAGCTCACCGCAGGTGCAGGTGATAAAAATCTGCTGCAAGGGCTACTGGTAGATGTAGTTAAATGGTCAGCAGAGGAAACGCTCACGCCCAATCCCACAGTGGAGAAAGGGGGGAGTGTAGCCTCAAGTGAGGCACTCCAAAGCCGGGCATATATAACACTGGTGCGGTACCCTGTCAGGCCCTGAGGATTCCACCCCTCAAGGTCCTGCAAACAATGGAAAAACAAGGAAAGGTGCGCACTCAAATTCTCTGCATGACCTTCCAGGCCACTGGTGTACTCCTCCGACCAGTTTCTGTGCCAATACACGTCATCAGGGAGGCTGGGAGGACTTGCAGCTCACCGCAGGTGCAGGTGATAAAAATCTGCTGCAAGGGCTACTGGTAGATGTAGTCATCTGGTCAGCAGAGAAAACGCTCACGCCCAATCCCACAGTGGAGAAAGGGGGGGAGAGTGTAGCCTCAAGTGAGGCACTCCAAAGCCGGGCATATATAACCCTGGTGCGGCACCCTGTCAGGCCCTGAGGATTCCACCCCTCAAGGTCCTGCAAAAAATAGAAAAACAAGGAAAGGTGCACACTCCAATTCTCTGCATGACCTTCCAGGCCACTGGTGTACTCCTCCGACCGGTTTCTGTGCCAATACACGTCATCAGGGAGGCTGGGTGGACTTTCAGCTCACCGCAGGTGCAGGTGATAAAAATCTGCTGCAAGGGCTACTGGTAGATGTAGTCATCTGGTCAGCAGAGAAAACGCTCACGCCCAATCCCACAGTGGAGAAAGGGGCGAGTGTAGCCTCAAGTGAGGCACTCCAAAGCCGGGCATATATAACCCTGGTGCGGCACCCTGTCAGGCCCTGAGGATTCCACCCCTCAAGCTCCTGCGAAAAATGGAAAAACAAGGAAAGGTGCGCACTCCAATTCTCTGCATGACCTTCCAGGCCTCTATCTAAATCTTCCTACCTCTACTCTCCGCCCTTTGCAACTCATCCAGAACAGGACTGCAAGACTTGTCCTTGGCCTCAAGCCCAGGGACCGTATCTCTCCAGGACTGAAATCACTACACTGGCTCCCAGTGGCTGCAAGGATTAAGTTCAAACCCCTCTGCATTGTCCACAAGGCCTTGTGGGGCCTTGTGCCAAAATATCTGCAACTCTCTCTTCCTAAATATCTTCCTTCTTGAGCCCTTCGCTCATCCACCTCCAACTACCTCAGGGTCAGCCGCTTCTCCAAGCAACAAGCTGCTGGTAGATCTCTCGCCACAGCAGGGGCCTCCCTCTGGAACAACCTTCCTGCCTCCCTGAAACTTGAGGAGAACCATCTCCGGTTCCGGGAGCACCTCAAAACCTTCCTCTTTGCCTCCGCTTTCTCTCCCTCTCTCCCCTGCTAAAATCACTGAACCTGCACTGAATCTGCAACTGGGCCACTCACTTATCTCTTGTCCTGGCCCAGCCACTCTTCCTTGCACTGCCTACATGCACTACGGGACTGTCTCTGTATCCTAAAGCCCCTTCTGCTGGCACTTACCTTTGCACTTGCCACCAGCTGGCCCTATTATTTATCTTGTATTCTATTAACAAAGTACTGCACTTTCCTTGCACTTGCCACCAGCTGGCCCTATTATTTATCTTGTATTCTACTAACCATGTACTGCACTTCCCCTCTCCCCTTCCCCTGCACTTTTCCAAGTCCCCCTACCCTTGTGCGATCTGAATTACACCTGACCTAGTAGGATCGTTGTCTGTCTCCCCCCGCCTCGTCGCGCCTTGAAACACTTGTGTATAGGCGCGTTACAAATGCCATATCATATCATAAGGAATATCAGCATTTACTTTACTTGCATCAAAGTTGATTAGAAATAAACTTTTAAGTGTATGTAAGCGTGATAGTGCTACGTAGCTCATGCCTTCTTTAAAGACTGTGTTACCAACGTCTATCAATGCTTTGTCTAGGGTAAGACTTTGTGATTTATGAATGGTGACTGCATATGCAAGAGTTAGAGAAAATTGTTCTCTTCGTACATACATGTCTTTGAAGAGAAGGAATCGAGCTGTTGAGCGTCCTATCCTTTTCACTTCTGAAAGTTTGTCAAAGAGAATATTGACAAACTGAATGTTGTTGTCACGTGGGTATGTATGAAAGCCAACAACTGTAACCAGTGCTCCATTAACTAGTCCTTGATCCACGTCAAGGTTACGTTTAAGCATAACTCTGCAATTTAAGGATAATTTTAATATTTTTTCCAATCCAGCTGTGTTGGAGATTGAATTTTCTAAACTATTTAGTCTCGTTGTGGCTTGTTCACACGTGGGTAGTGTCATACCATGTATGTCTAGTTTGTCTGTGGCGCTAATTTCAATTATTGGTTGCACTTCTGTTTTTAACATTGCTTCATTGAATTTGAAACAGCTTGCAAGAGTTGGCATTAAGGCCATACAATTTACATTTTTGTGGCATAATTGTTCCATAACATCTGTAGCACATGCATTATGGCCACAAAGTGCATGAATGTGCCGGGTTTTCAATATTGTTTGTGCTTCTTGAGATAATATACCAACTCTAACACTTTTTAAGATGTTGACATAGGGGAGATCTGCAGATTGCTGCATATTTTGTGTTAATTCTTTGTATTGGAAATGTTGCCAAAGGTTGATATTTCCAATGCTACCAACAGTTTTACGGCAGAGGTTTTAAAAATAGGCTCACCATTCACTGGTGTTAATTGAAGAAGATCTCCGAAAAAAACAATAATGTGTTTTCCTCCAAAGAGCTCTTCGAAGTTTGTTTTGAGTACTTCTTGTAATCTAAGGTGAATCATGCTCATTTCATCTATTAGTAGCATTTTCATTTGTTTTAATACTCTGCGTAGTTCCATTGCAGCTTCTGTAGAATGTTTGTAATAGTATAATTTGTTTTGGTGTTCTACTGGCAGGAGTAGTAATTGGTGTAAAGTGACACTGCCTATGTTGTAGGCAGCTAAACCTGTGGAGGCAGTGACAACAGCTGACAGTTTGTTGTTTGTCAATTGTTGAAGGAATTTACTGATGATTTTGATTAAGAATATTTTACCAGAACCAGCTTCACCACTGACGTATAGTAGTATAGGTTTGTAATTTTCGCAGGTACATTCTTTGTTTTCATGTTGTACACCATGTGCAATTTCTTTTGTTACTTCTTCAAAAATGCTATGTTGTTCATTGTTTAGTTTTGATTGTAGTATAGTTAAGTCTTCTTTATCTTCATACTGACACATGTCATGATGCCTACCCCCAGGCATCCGGACCAAGCCCATCAGCCCCGGGAGCAGGCATCTAGACATTTAATAAAACCTCAGCAGCCCCGGCTATGGGCTATTTTGATTCAATCCTGGCTCCTTATGCGCCAGGCTCATAGTAGGAATCAGTCCTGGCGCCTAAGGCACCAGGCTCATAGTCATTACTTACCTCAGGCAGACCATGCTGCAAATGACTCCAATCCAACATGAAGCCTGAAAGGGACTATTTTTCTACAGTGACTATTTTTTACTCGGGTGTGGTTCTGGGGAACTTCTTACCTCGGACTACTTTGCAGGCTATTTAAACCATGCCCGAACAACAGCACATGCTTGGTGTTATTCTGCATCCAGCAACATAACACTCACCGTGCCTGCAGCCTTCACCCAATCTTCTGCCACACTCGCCTCGAATCCGGAGCTCCTAAAACAAAGAGGAAAGAAAGGGACAAGGTTAGAAAACAAACTTATTTCTATTCCACACCAGATTCTGGATCCATCTTGTCTCCAGACCTGTAAAGAACATCATTTCTGCACGCGCTGCACCTCCAGCTGCAGCGCCGCGCCATACTCACCAGTCTTCACAGCATCCTTCGGGTCCGCGCTGCCTCCATCATTTCTTCGCCGAACTTCAGCACCTAGGAGACAAAAGAAAACCACAAGGTGAGTCGAGGGAACCAACAAATATAATTCTTACCACCATAGACTTACCTGATTTACCACCGGAGGCATCCTTTTGTGACTCTCCATATTTTTATGTGCCGCATCTGTAAAGAGAGACAAAACAACATGTTTTCCTCGTGCGACATTAACCGGACAGCGCCGTGTAATACAGACTCTTACCTGAGCGCCACCAGCTGCCACAAGAGCATCTTTTCATGAGCCAGCTACAAGACAAGAAAGGAAGGGGGGAACAAGAGTGAACATCGGACATATTGAACTCTATGAACTCAATACTTACTGGTCCTCACCAGGAGCCTCAGAGTCAATACTCTCCAGAACTCTCCCGAGCCTTCAAACCAGTGAAGTAACTGGAATCGACGCGCCCCTGCATATCCACGCAGGATGGAGAGCTCATCTTTCAAGAATATAAGGTGAGATTGCTGTGAGGGCATTTCGGAGGTGATTAGTTGGGGAGGACTGTTGGGGTGCCATCACTTGAATCCAGAAGTGGCTAAATCCATCTCTCCACTTGCCGGAGAATATTTCTACGGGTTAAGCAGACAAAATTAGGAGGGCAGATCCAGTCAGTCATCGCTGCACTACACATCACGTGGGTGGAGACCGCAGCTGTCCGGGTCCGACCGACGCCCCTGTGGGAGCTAGGTGAGCGTAACACACATGGTGTTTTCTACTTGTGTCATAGCTAATTCTGCCTCATTTATTATTAGTGGTTCTCCCAGTGGTTCTTGGCTTCCTGTTACAGAAGGTTGACTACCGTCAGGAGTGTCCTTATCTATTTGGGTCTGCAGTTCTTCTTCGCGTTGCCGTTCATTGTGCAACATTGTTTTGTACTGTGTAAAGTTTACATCAGTTATAGTGCTTTCATTTGCTTTGAAAGTGTCTTCATAGGAGTCATAGTTATCTAGTATTTCTTCTTCTTTTCTCCATGGTTTAAAGAGTTGTAGCACGGACATGTAATATAGTTCTTTATGTTGAGGAGTCTTTAATGACAATTTGATATGATTAATTAAATTTGGTTTGGTGAGTATTACTAATCTGCCTTCACAATTTGACACTCTGTATTTACCCTTTTTTCATCGGGTTTTACATTACTTTTGTATGTGAAGTTTTGGGCTATGTGGTATTGACACATGGTTTCCAAAGTGGTACTTCTGCTTGGGTAGTATGTGTCCAGCAAATTGTTTTTTAAAATGTATTGGCTGTAGGGATCATGTTTAGCTATTGTTTCTATATCTTCGTATGATTTTAGAACTCTTTTTCTAGATTTAGCAGGACCAAGACTTAGCCATACTATATTTTCAGATTTTCCATACAAAGCAGTACCAGTTAAATGATCTGCTGCTTCATAGGAGCCACATTCTCTATGGGAGAGCCTTTTTATGCCCAAGCTGTATAATTTTTGAGACAGTGTTTTGTCTGATGACAGGTCATTCTAGAGGTCTTGTAGCTCTGTTTTTTCTGCTTTGGTTAAGTATGCTGTCTCATATCGTGCAACTGCAGTGGAAATGTCTGCAATGCACTGCACATCTATGTTTACATTCCATAAGTGGGCAATGATTTCATTGTAATCATTGATATATTTTTCTTCTTCTGTTCTTTTGATGTAATATGTATTTTTAGGTGATTTACCTTTAACACTATTTCTAACTGAAGACATGAAGCTTGACCTGTTTTTGTAACGGGTCTAGGGAAACCAAAGCAGCATTTGGTGTAGTATTTCCCTTTGTTTTTGTATTTGCGACTACAATATTTGCCACATTTGTGTCTTTGAAATTGTAAAATTTGTGCTTGGAGATCACTATTTGTTGCTTCAGATGGAATTTGACAAGTGACATATTTTTCAATAAACTGTAAAACAGTGGCATCACTGTCTTGACCAAATTTAGGAGCATCTTTAATCCATAAAAGCATGTGGATATGTGGTGCTCCTCTGGCTTGGTATTCTTTTCTCCAAAAGAAGTGTTGCACTTCTCCAAGGGAGGAGCAGTTTTATTACAAATAAAGTGTAGCATAGCAATGAAGTGATGGTGAAAATATCTTGAAACATTAACAGGATCTAGAGAACAAAGTTCTCCTGGTGTTAGTATATCTCTGTTTGTTTTGTTTTTGTTTGATATGCATAGGAAATCATGTAAATGTTCCCATGCATATTCTGCACAACTTAATGTAACAAACCAAATGGGTGGGCCAAGGTTTCTTATCATACAACGTACATCTCTGTGACGTTGAAACCAGTATTCTTTAGTACCACTCATATTTGCTAATAGATTTGTAACATTTCATTGTAAAACCTCATCTTTTTGTTGCACTTTTTGTAATAATTGTGTAGCTGACATATTTTGAAAGTGGGATCCTGATTTTAATGTGTGTGCAACTCCGTAACATAGAGTTGCTAGTTCACTTTCAAAGAGTAGGTGGAATATGTATTCCACATTTTGTCTAAATCTGGGATTTTCAGAAGTTTTCTTCAATATTAATTTCTTTGTAGTAATCATTATTGTCTTTTAGATATTGCAAAGCTTGTCTAACTTTATGCAAATCTACCAGTTGTTGCCAAATTATTTTGTCTTTTGTATGTATTCCATTGGATGTTGCACTCCTAGAGTGTGCACATTTTCTTTTAGATCTAACGGTAAATACACTACTTTTCCACGAATACCTTTCACTAATTCAGAGGGCGGTAATTTTGCTGTTTTTGGTTGAAGGTGTATTATTGCTTGAAAGGGGTGCACTGTTTGAATTATGATGCTCTCATATAAATTGAGTTGTTGTAGGGGTTTTGGTAGTGGATATAATTCCAAATTATTTGTGATAGCATGTGTAGGAGTTTGGTTGTTGTCAAGTTTTGTAGTGCATTAACTGCAAAGTATTTAGGGGTCAGTTATTTCATATTTGTGTCTGCTATAATGTAGAGAACTAATTCAAACCATTTAGAATCTTCATTGTTTTCTATTTTATTTGTTAGGTCTACAGTTTTTGTGTTACTTTTATAGAAAGTTCTACGCAACATACACACACATGGTTTGGTATTTCAGCAGATGTACTTTTAAATTTCAGTATTTCTTTTTTGTATGTGTGTAGTAGACGGTTGCCATGCATAGAATTGTTGCTAATTTGCTTTAAAGCTATTTCATTCTGTAAGTGGCTTTCACTTGCAAAATATTTTTTCTGGATATAGTCGATTTGTTCAAGTAGGTGTTTTGCTGTACCATGTAGAAGAATGTTATTTAAATTGGCTAGTGCTAAAGCAGGACTTTTAGCATAGTACAGTTTATAGACTAGATTTATTATAGTTGAATGGTGTGTTGACATCATTTTGATATCATAGAAGGTGGTTTTGCAAGTAGGTCCTGAAATGCAGGCCAATGAATGTCCTTGTAGTTCTGTGTACTTGTGCACTGTACAGGTATCCCTATTGTGCAATAGTTTAATTTTCATTTTGTCTTTGCCTTTCACATATTGATTGAGGAATTGGCGTAAAGACTTGAAAGATTCTTTGGGAATGTTACACATTGATGTGCCTGGCCATTTGTATACTAGACGTTCTGATTCAGTTGAATGGAGAGGTAATTCAAAGTTTTCTGGGGATATTTTTGTAAGTAGTATGTCTTGTTCCATTATGGTATTATTAACTTTTTCATAACCTCGTCCACTGCTATGTATGGCAATTGTATTTGTTTGCATTTGTTTGTATGCTTCTTCATTAAAGTATGGTTCTGTGCTCGTAGTGTGATTCCATTCACCTCTGCAGATACTTAAGAAGTTCTTTCTGTTGACATTTCGCTTATTGAGAAGTCTTTTTGTAATTTAGTTATTAGTTTTGTTAGTGGTCTCATTTTTTTTAACACTAAAATAAATAAGTTTCTTTTGAGAAGGATTGCACTGTCTATCAACGCTTCTAAGATTAATTCCCTACGATAGTTTTTAAGGGTTGAGTTTGATTTCTCTCCTGTTTTATAAGATTTTGCAGGACTCTGTGATGGAACATTTTTGTTAAAATACTTTTTTTGGTATGCTTAGTTTGCACTATATCAAGATTTATAGAGTAGGAGCAGTTTCATCTGTAGTGGTAGCTGATTTTTTGTTAATTGTTTTGTGGTTTGTTTTACATTTTGATAGAGGAGGCAAAGTTTCTGTACTTGTTTTATTTCACTAAATGACTGTATTAGCTGTTTTGTTTTAACTTTTTTTACAAATTCTGCTAGAGATGGATGCTTGTTTTGGACACTTCTATTTTCAATTGCTCTGTTTCTGCGTTGCTTTCTACGGACTTGATTTTTGGTAGGCATTCTTTAGGGTCTGTTGAAATAAAATAAAGAACGTATGGGTTGGGGTGTTCTTAATGTATGTGTACTTTTTGCATGAGTGTGTGAGTAAGATATAAAGATGTGTGCAATGGTGTGTGATTGTGCATTGGACAACTACAACTAGTTGGGATGGCTATTCTTGAATTTATGTGCTACTAAACTGGGATTCAGATGATAGTAGAAAGTAAGCTGGTAGTGTGGGGAAGTAGAACTAGTAAATCTAATGGTATACAATTAAAACAGTTGTTTGTTCTATAATATGAAAATTCTAGGGGTTCAGTTGGGTTATTTGTGTGTCGAAACCTAAAAAATTGTGCGTCATTCTGCCTGTAAATCTCTGTTTAAGAAATGGAGATTTGTAGACAGAATGGGGCACAATCGGTCTTTTTAGACACAGAAATAGCATGAATTAACATTACCGTGTGTTTGAATAATAGTACAAATAATATGGTGGTATTCAACTTACTTTTTTTAAATGAGCAGGTTTCTTCTTTGTTGTTCTTTGTACTTCAAATTCGGCTGCTTCTTTTCAGAAGAGTGGTCTTCACTGCCATTGTAAAGAAAACAAATAAGGAATTTGTACATAGCATTGTTTTTAATTTAGACATTGATCTTTTTTAATTGACATTGACCCGCAGCGCCTTCCTCAAAATCATGAAAACTATCTTATTCACATAAGATGCATCGCACCAGTTCAATACATATCATATGTTCTTAATGCATAAACTGTATTGTAATGACTAACTGTACCAACCAAAATGTCATTTGTATGCCCTGTGGAATTCATAATGTACCACTGAATACCACTATTTCTGTAACTAAGCTCTTGTAAGTAACAGCGCCTCAATGCCATGGGCTGCTTGTGCAGTATATAAATATAAGTAAATAAATGTTTATTTATTGTAGTTTGATTTTTGAACATACGGTGTGCATGCAATTTTGCTTGAGTATGTTAACTCTTCATATTGTACTTTAAATATGTTAGTTCAACATGCTTTGAAAATGTGTGTGTAAAAAGAAATTAAATAGCATATAGGTTTGGAAGTGAGAGTTGATTTTAGGAGATGGAAAAAATGACAGTAAATTCATTTTATAGATTATACAAGCTAAAAGTCAGTTAATCTGTTTATATGAATCTATAAAAATTGTACATGTACTATGTAGAAAATATGCATACCTGTAGTTTGTGTTCATGCATATGGATATGCATGCAGCTGCAAGTAGAAATCTTGGAGACGTTTACAGTATTTCTTGTAGAAGGTGCTTTCCAATGATATGACACTTGTACTCAGAGAGATTAACAGTACATTTAAAGTGGTGATCTATGATGATGCAGTTAGATGTAGAGGTCTTGGAGGTGATTGGTGGATGTTCATGTGACTTCTTAGCTATATCCAATGAGGGAATGGCACAGAAAGTGAAAATGGAAATGGTAGAAGGACTGTTCATGTTACGATATGTCCGCGGACATGGCGGTAGTTCACGGACATCGGGTGTTACATCCGGGGATTTTTGGGTTGCGGAGCCATGCAAATGAGAATGAGCAGAGGAAGGGATTGGTCAGGAAAGTTTAGTGGGTGTGTTGTGCCAGGAGAGAGTTTCTCAGATACTCTTTTTGCTGAGAGAAGAAGAGATAGCTATAGCTGTGTGTTTCAAAAAACAGATTGTTTGGATTTTGGGAGACACGTGGATACATTGGTTGAAGGTGCATGCAGAAAGCTGTGGAGTAGCTGTAGATCTTGGATTCCCACATGTGGAAGTGCACTGGCATGGAGTACGTGGAATGAAGTGGTTGGACTTGCTACCTCTCTGTGCTACTTTGGAGACAGAGCAACATCCAGACATAATTGTAATTCATTGTGGACGGAACAGTTTAGGACATGTGTCTGGAATTTCTTTGCAATTTGCAATGAAAGAAGGACTTGGGAAGTTCATGGACATGTTTCCAAATTCTCAAGTAATTTCTTCACGGATTGCGCAGAGACAGATGTGGCTTCGTTCTTCTTCTTCATTTGGTCCACAAATGGAGAAAGCAAGGCGCAATGTCAATAAGGCTGTTTGTGCCTTTCTAAGAGATTTTGGCATGTCCTCTTTTCACAATGAAAATATTATGTTCGCAGAGATGGAGTCCATCTTACTTATGCTGGCAATCAGATTTTTTTGAGAAATGTACAAAATGCATTGCGACCTTTTTTGGAATTACAGCATCCATTTTATAGTAGGTATTGAGCATTTCAAATTTTTCAAACACAAATAAACACCACCAAAAGGCTCTTTTCAGAGCCACCACTTTCTTCCAGATAAAACTGCAATGGTTATGATAGCGTAGCACAAAAAATACACAGAGTCCTGCTTCATTTATTTTCACTTCTATTTTTTAACTGTAAAAGGCGGCTATGAAGGCGGCTATGAAAAGAGCCTTTTTTTTTTAGATTTTTGTTGTTTTAAAAGTTTTTTGTTTTTTTATACAAGACACAATAGGAGAGGAGGGGAAAGGTGGGTAAGGGGCAACACCAACCACGGGGATAAGAAAGGGCGAGCAGAGAGAGGAAGATGTAGAGTGGGTTTCACTTGGGTAGTGAGCAGACTTTTTCGTGCTCTTAAACGATAGCCTCAAAAGCACTACGAAGTCTCTCCCCCCTGCACACTACTGCATTGCAGTAGATACACACAACTGTGACCCTCGAAAGGTAAGGGTCATCAGCATTACGTATGGCCTGTGAGGCAGCCTGAGGAATACGCTGTCCCACATGAGTGTTCCTTGTGGTGACATGATCGGAAACAGAGGATGAAGTAGAGGAAGTCAACCTGCTACGCTTCTCGCAAGGTACAACTTTGTGAACGGCCCCCGAGTGGAATGAATTTAGGTGCCCCTTCATGGTAGTTATCCCAAAGCTGTATGAATCATGCCTCCCGCGACTGAGTACCATTTTGCACTCATTGCAGGTGACTTGGTTCACATGCGCCTTAGGACCATTACCACGAATGGTAAATAACCACCACACCCAAGACTCACGTCGAGTGCTGGTAGTAGGGTCTTCCACTACCTCATTCTCATCATCCTCTTCTTCCTCCTGTGCATCCTCACTCCTGTTCCCCTCTTCAGGCCCTTGGGTAGGTGGTGGTGGTGGAGGGGGTGGGGGTGGTGCTGAAGCAGATGCAGCACCAGGTGGCATTAGTGGAGCCACGGAAGCCTTCAGCTTGGTGTTGAAAATCAGCAAATTGGCAGGAAAATTTGCTGTGCTCTATAGGATAGCCAGAAACACAATGAGAATGAGCTCTAGGTCGTGGTCTTTTATAGGGGTGCTTGTGTGCGGTTCACGGACATGCGCTCTGTCCGCGGACAGATCGAACAGAAAAAAGGTTTCAAAAAGACACAAAAAGTATGTAGAAGCTCAGGATTACTATGTGGGACTTGTTCTATGGTGAGTTTTTGTTGGAAAATATTATAGATTACTTGAAAATGTAGTTTTAAATTGTTCGGGGACACGAACAGTGTTCGCAATCAGAACATACGCTGATCGTGGGCGCGGTCACATGATAGCTTCGTGAACATGTCCGCAAAGGGAGCGGGTTGTCCGCAGGACACCAAATGCATTGAAACTATTTTGCGCATGCGCGTTGGTGTTCTATGGACATTGTTCGGGTCCTGGAGTGATTAAAAGTGCGTCACAAGTGAAACAAATAGTTACGGACAGGCGTTTGTTCTTAGAACAGTTTCAACTTGTCTGCGAACAGTACGGACAGGCATAGCGTCCTCAGGACACCCCCATTTTGTTTATTTACGAACACCCCAGGACACATAATATGTTCTAAGAAAACTTTCATCTTGCCAGCGAACAATACGAACAGCGTCCTCAGGACACCCACATTTAGTCCATTGACGAACATTTCAGGACACCGCGTGTGTTCTTAGAACAGTTTCAACTTGCCTGCGAACAATATGGACAGGCATAGAGTCCTAAGGACACTTCCATTTTGTTTCTTTACGAACATTTTAGGACATAGCCTGTGTTCTTAGAACAGTTTCAACTTTCCTGCGAACAATACGGACAGGCAGAGCGTCCTAAGGACACTTCCATTTTGTTTCTTTACAAACATTTTAGGACACAGCCTGTGTTCTTAGAACAGTTTCAACTTGCCTGCGAACAATGCGGACAGCAATTGTGTCCTCAGGATACACCCATTTTGTTTATTTAGGAACATACCAGGACACATAATATGTTCTAATAACACTTTTATATTGCCAGCGAACAATACAGACAGCGTCCTCAGGACACCCACATTTCGTCCATTGATGAACATTTCAGGACATCGGGTGTGTTCTTAGAACAGTTTCAACTTGCCAGCGAACAATACGGACACGCAGAGTGCCCTAAGGACACTCCCATTTTGTTTCTTTACAAACATTTTAGGACACAGCATGTGTTCTTAGAACAATTTCAACTTGCCTGCGAACAATACGGACAGTGTCGTCAGGACACCCACATTTCGTCCATTGACGAACATTTCAGGACACAGCATGTGTTCTTAGAACACTTTTAACTTGCTAGCGAACAGTATGGACAGATATAGTGTTCTTAGGACACCTCCATTTTCATTTCTTTACGGACATTCCAGACACCCACGCTGTCCGCGGACACCTGAATTGCTTTAAAAAAAAAAAAATAACAAGAAATGAATTAGGACACAATATAATAATTTTACTTTATTTTACATATATGTTAAATTTATGACAGAGAAGGTGAGGCAGAAACAAACAAAAACAGAAGAATTAGGGGTTTCAATAGGATGTATATGAGATGAAGAAGGGATGGAAGTCTCATCAAAACGTTTTGGTTCACGGAGAGGGTTTGGGGATAATTGACTGGGATGTGGTCAGGGGGGACAGGTACATGCGGGACAATGGTATGTAGTTAGTTTGAAGTGATCCTCCACAAAGTTTTTCAAATTATTAAAATGTGCCAAGAGTAGGTCCATTTTTTCTTCTATGTGCTGAAGAGTCTTATCCAATACAGCTTTTTCATTAGTATTTTAAATTTTTGTATGGTCTGTACAAAAAAAAATATATATATACGTTAAATGTATATAAAATAATATTAATTAATTTTGTTTATATAGTAAAATGTCTACCATTAGATTCACTATCTTCTGACATTTCCTCACCTGGGAAATGCTCCTCTAGCCACTCCAGAGTACTAGACATTTCTGTGAGAAAAAAAACATAATATCATTCTTTTTTGTATCTAATACAGAAAGTTTATAAATATATGAATAAAATGCAGTACATTTACTATTTCAGGTAAGGTGTGTTCTGAGTGGTCTGTAGATCTGCTGTTGTTCTTAGTTGTGGAGTTTCTGTGAGGTAATCATGTTGGAAGCCTATCTTTCTTCTTTTGGTATATTCCATTTTAAAACATATTGTATTTAAATGAATGGTTAGTGTGTTATATACATGGGTTACACTTCTTATTTATTACTAAATATAATGTGTATGTGTGCTAGTTTGTGAATTTGTAAAATGTTCATATGTTATGACATAACAATTAAACATACCCCCCCAGACTGTTTGGGTAGTGGTGCTGTTGTCCGAACATGTCCGCGGACAATAAAAGAGTTCACGGACATCAAATTCAGTAGAGGGAGTTCAGTATGTTCCATATTACATGTACATGAAGTCAGAGTTATTATTGTTAAGTTGCGCTACTAAAAACCTATGAAATTCAGTGAATTACTTTGTTAAAGGGACGTTATGGTTCCAAGTAAAACCGAAATACCCCTGAAATTCGCCAGTTATGGAAAGCTAAGCAACCATAACTCGCGCCACCACTGTGCACTGCTAAGACTAACACCCACGACATCAAAGATGACATCAAAAATGTCATTGATGACATCACTGATGACATCACATATGTATTTTCTTTTCATGAAATGTTTGAACTAGGGATTCTTATTTTAATGTTGAGAAAAAAACTATCAAGGATCATTGGAAAAAATGTGGTCTCCATGAGTGCTTCAAGGCTCCAGCGCACTGTTTGTAGTTATCTCTGCACTGATGATGGCCTTCAGCCCTTAGATGTTTTACTGTTGGCCTGTGTCTGATTGCATTTGGGTCACAGATCCTGCTTAAAGCTGGTGGGTCTTCCCTGCTTGCTTGTGGGATCCAGACCCTGTTGCTCTGCTTCTACTGTATCTCCTCCCCTCCTTTACCTGGTGTCCACTTGGAGAGACCTGGTATACTCTAATGCCAGGCACTATCCCACATAGGTGTGTACCTAATGTTGTTATTAGCTTAAGTGCTCTCACTGTTATCCCTTTGTTGTTTTTATCTGCTTTACAAAGTTCTTGTTACTCTGTGAAATGCTGCTTTAATCCTCTTGTACTCTTGTGTTTGAGTGGTTTACAAAGTTTATATCAAATATAATGCCACTTGCATCCCCTTGTACGTTTCAGGATGTGTTGGTGTAGTTTACAATGTTTGTATGAAATCTAATACTACTTGTATCCCCTTGTTCTCTTCTGGATGTGTTTGCGTGGTTTACACAGTTGGTATCAAATAAAATGCCACCTATATCCCCTTGTGCTCTTTTCCAGATGTGTTTCTGTGGTTTTCAGATGCTTCAGCTCCTTCAATGCCCTAGCCGCCGGTCCCTCCCTTTTTCTACCTTTGGGACGCCTCAAGGCAGTCTCCGGTCCCTTTGGCTGGTGGAATGGAGCTTTTCTGTTGCTGCCACGTTCAGTGTTCTCCTTCTCCTCGCAGTTCTGGAGCTCTAGATTCTCCCTCACAACTCTGGCTGCCCACATCTTACTCTTGCTCTGCTTCTGTTGGTCAAGTAAATCTTGCCTTGACCTCTCTTGTCACCACAACTCTCTGCATCACGGCTCTCAGCCTTTGGATCCACCCAAGGAACGAGTGTCTTGTTTCATGCTCGTCCAGGGCTGGTTCGACAGACCATTGAATCTTTCTTCCCTTTCTATGATTGGGGCAATTTCTTGACAGCTGTAACACCTGTATTGGTTCTGCGGTTGGCCTGTGCCTCATTGTTCAATCTTCTTCATCTCAGTGTTCTTTTGTACTAAGCTTGGGCAAGTCTCTCTCTTCATCGTCCCAGTCTTGTCAAGGGCACCCTCTAATTTACTATAACATATAGCGGAATGGGGGACCAGCAGGTCCTGAATGGGGGATGGGGTTAGTGGGGAATCTAAAGGGGTAAATGGATACTGCATTCTCCCAGGGCCATTGTCACCAGTTCCTCCCCATGAGATCCACCAGCTGAGTATCACCTGCAGGGGGACTATCCAGTAGCAATCACACCTCCCAGGTCTCAATGGAAGGGGCCTCCCCATGGAAACAGTGATAATACCCAGGGTTGCTTCACATACCCATCCCCTTATGCAGCTCACTTCTCCATCTAGGTTTTTACAGGGGGGAATTAGGGTGGCATTCCAGTCCCAGATAGGGATACTCATTGAGAAATCTTTCTTTTCCCATGTCTCTAGTGGAGAATAACCTGCGGTAGGTCCATTAATTTCTTTTATAATTTCACCAAACATTGAGAAGTCAGTTCCGATAATGGTGTCTTCCGGTAGTCCGGGAATGACTGCCACATTTATTAAGGTCTTTTAGCCTCTGACTTTAATAACTGTGGGAGTCCTGTGATAGACGTCTTGATCAACATGGATACAGGTAACCCTAATGGGTTTACCACGGTTTGGTTTGTCTAGGTCAATCAAATCTCACCTTATAACTGTCTGTTTGCTCCCTGAATACATCAGAGCCAATACCCGGATTACATGATGGGTTCATGGGTTTTGAAAGGGGTTGTTTGGCAGACATAATTGCTCATAGTTTCAGTGTCGGTGTCCAACTGGTATTCTGGATCACCCCATTCTTCACCTGTCATATACCCTATTTCCATTGGCTCCTCTATTATTTTGTATTAGAGGGACAATATCTTGCCAGATGCCCTTTTTCTCCACAGGAGAAACAAACAATGGGAGAAAGATTAGGGGCTCTAGTTTTCTCTACTTTTAAAGGTCCCTTATCTCTCATTATGGGCTGTCTTCTTGTCTCTCTCTCTGACTCTCTGCCCATAAATCTATCAGGTTTGGGTAAGTCATTGTTGATTTTTTGTCCACCCTTGGTTCTTAGTTTCGGGGTGGAAAGAGCTTTGGCGTCCTGATTTTATTTCCCTCTTCCCACCATTTGCTTTATCTAGAAGTCTCAGATGTTTATGGGCTTCTGCTTGATTTGGAGCAGTTTCTATTTCTAGGAGCATAGTAGGCTTGTTCATTTGTAGAATGGGTCTTTGAAGAGAATGGGGGTAAACTATTAATAGGTTGTTCCAGGACTAATGCTTCTAGCACCTCTAGGAGGGTGTTCTTCCCTAGCCAGAGTGATAGGGTGTTTTGGATTCTGTCCTCTAACTCCAAGGGCGTCTCCCCTGGATTTAATGTAATTTCCCACAACGTTTATCTGTAGAATGTCTGCCCTACTCTGAGTAACAGACCTTGTTTAATCACATTCTAAGCTGTAAGTACTGATGGGTTGAGCGTCTGGTAGGATGACTGTAGGCCCCTTTCAATAATATCACTAGATAACATGTTTTCAACTCATCTCCACAGTGGAACTGTTGGGCTAGTAGTTTGAAATTTAGGAAGAAGCTACCTATATTCTCTCCCTCCCTCTATGGTTGCAAGATTTAATGTGGGAGTATGGGTCTTTGTTGAGCTGTGTGAGGAACCTCAAGGTACTCTCACATCTGCTCCCCAGGGGTCTTCTGTTGAGGTGGCCAAGGAAGGACCATTGCTTTTGGATCCTGACCCGGAGGTGGACTAGGGAGGGAGGATAAACTGGGTGGAGGGTCGTTGGGGATTGGGGAGAGGGTACCTGAAGGCGAGATATGGTATCCCCCATTTCCTGACAGGGATTTTCCTTACCCTCCCACAGCCTTTGTAGAATATTGCCGAGCAGATCCTACTTTTTCCTCTGAAGATAGACCAAGTTATGAGAAGAAGAAGCTAACCCCTAGAGTAATGCAGGTTACCCATAGGAGACACCACTATAGTACTGAGAGGAAGAAGAGGGAGACTAACAGCTATAGAGTTGAAAGTCAGGCATGTCCTGTTAATTGGACTAATTGTGGTCATGCAATTGAACTTGGGACCTCACATCTGCAGCCAGTTAGAGACTCAGAGGTGTATAAAAAGTGGAGTACACAATGTATAAAAGGCAGAGTCCACAAACAGCAAGGGAAGTGAGAAGCCTGTGGAGTGAGAGAATAGTAGGAACTTCAGCACGTGAGAAACTTCAGGGGAACAAAATGTTGAGATGCTGGAGAAAGGCAGAATATAACATAGTGTCACTGCATGGTGAGGGAGCTGTACCTCGAAGGAGCCTGAGAGCTTAAGAGAAGAGAGCCATGGAAACAGGCGCTCTGTATTCTGTGGCTGAGAGGTACTCGTTCCCTGACTGGAAGCAACAGTCTAAGGCTGTCTGCAGGGCAGGCAGTGAGATCCTGACAGTATGACCCAAGAAACTGGGAAAGAACTGTTACGTGACTAGTGAGTGCCAATGAATGAGAGAGAAACCTGGTGCTCATTTGAATGTTAGTGAAGCTGTGCTGTATCGGAGTGTTCGCATGCAGGCAGCACATTCTCTAAAGCCTCCAGTGAAAACCAAATGATGAAATAGATGAATGCAAGGCCAACAATGGGCTACTGAATAACAATGTTTCAAAGTGGTCACATTTAAGGAAGTATACTTGTTCAAAAGACTCTGAACAGTTTAAAGGACAATTCTAAAGCAACACAAGCTTATAAAATTATGAGAAAGAGTACTCTGCAAGTAAGCAGTTGAATGGAGCAGAGAAGTGTGAGCAAAATACTGAATTGAAAGTTTAAGTTGCATTTGAATGTTCCAAGTGTGAATAACCCAACAATCTTAAGTTACAGGGATAAAGTGCTTGGGTAAGGGCAACTGGTTTCATGACCTATAGTTGGTGGACAATGCAGTCTGTCAACTGCGCCTAGACCAAGGAGCCCCAACAAAATTAAAAGGAACTGTTTGAGCAACCGAGAAACCAGAAAGAGCAGAATATTGGATTTGAATCAGTGCAACATGCTTGGGGAAAGAGAAACCTAAGCTCCTGGTGAACACTGTTGTTAGGCAGAATCATATGCAGTACCCTTTGGGAACACCACACACAATTAAGACTACAAGTGCAAGTACAAATTCATCTTTGGTACAAGCCCGTACTACACAGTAAAGTGGTAGCGATGACTGAGCAGCCAGACGTATCTCAAGAGTAAAGTAAGCAGTATCAATAGTTAAACAAAGGACAGCAAATTACTATGGTTCAAACAAACACTGACTCAAGGATTCTGAGTAAAAGAATATACATTTATTTACGCATCAGTTGTAAAACAGTTCACTAAGTAAAGCAGCAGGAACATCACACTCTTAACATACTACACAACACCTGATGAATTCTGGACAAGTTAAGCTCAAAATGAAGTGTGAGCAAAATGGCACTCCAGAAATTTAAAAGGGAGGGAAAGACAGGGTTAAAGAAAATTAAGCAGCACCAACAAGTAAGTAGGCAGGGCAATCTAGAAAAGGATTGCTACAATGAGGATTCAAATCAATAGGCCTGGGCCAATGTTAATGGTTCAGAGTCTTAGCCGAGGATCACACAGTTCAGAGTAGTTTGCGGTTAAGTCTTTGCCAAGAGTTCAAAACCAAGTTGGCAGAAGAAAAGTTACTTAAAAGAGTAAAGAAGGACAAGCCCTCGGATTGGTGAAAGATTTCAAACACTTTCACCAGGGTCGGACGGAACAAACAACCAGGTTTGAACAGTACCTTAAATGAAGAAGAAGGCTGTAGCTGAGGCAGAAGTTCCTGGCAGATCCTACAGGCTCATGGTTCCTGAAGCGACTGTCGGACTGACACGAAGTTGGAAGACTGGAGGGTCCTGCACTGCCCAGGGAAGAAACTAGCAGCAGAGCAAAGCAGCGAATAAAAGGTGTGGTCCTTAAAACCCAAACAGGGTCTGAGCCTCCTGGCTATCCGGTTTACTGCAGCGATGCACAGCAAATTCGACCAGGGGAGGGAGGCCTTGCTTGGTGTTTGGTGAACTGGTTGGTCCCGCCACCTCAAGGGAAGAAGATTCCTTGCAGATCTTCTCTGTCTTCGAAGTTTGGAGATTCGGGCCCGCAACAGGGCTTCACCGGGAGGTTCAGTCGTGGTAGTGGTCCTCTTCTTTCAGCTTCTCTTCGGTTATCTCGATCCAGTGGCAACTCTGCCTTCCTAGTCCCAGCAGGGTGGCTGTCCTGGCGGGACAGTCACCACAGCCAATCATACAGAGTGTGACATGGGTCTCCAAGGAGACCCTGTGCAGGGAGTCTCAAACCTCTCCCTCAGATCCTGTCCCCCTCAGACATTCAGGCGCCTAAGGAGGGCTTCTGTGCAGAAGCCCGCCAAAGGACGGCGAACAAAGGAACCAAACCTGGTTTGGCGCGCAGAGTAAAACACGAGAAAGACCTTTACAAAAAGAAATGGTGAATAAACCCAGCCAGAACCAAATAAAAGTAAATGGGGTCCACCGGATTTAAGTTTGAGGCTACTAACTTAGCATAAAACAGTACCAAGGCTCTTTAAATAAACTGCGGTAGGAAAAATATGGTAGATAACACTGCCACCAGCCAAATCTTAAAGAAAGGGGAACAAAATAATGTTCCATGAGAGACAGCCAAAAAGGGATAACTATTAACCCTTTCCAGTACTCTATGTAAGATAGGTTGTATGGGGTCTGTGAATTTAAAAAGACTAATAGAGTCAATGGCAACTTTACATGTTCTGGGAGACAGTAGTCAGTCCCAGAAAATAGAGTTTAAAGTGAGAAGTCTGAAAAAGACATCCTTGTGTCACTGAGCTAAAGCTGCTGTGTGACACACAGTAAAAAGATGATGCCTATGGAGTAGGTGAGGCTCCACAGTTTATGAACAAAAAAAAAATGTTAAACACACACAGCAAAACACATGTAAGGGGGAAAAAGGGCTCACACTCTTACCAGGTGAAAAATAAAATCCTAGAAATCGAGCAAAGCTGCTGAAGGACTCAGTAGGTAAAGGAAATTAGCCATTCTGGAGAATTCCCCCTAACAACTGTGAGATTATTGGTGAAGCAACACTACACGTTTTGGGGAAGGAAGACCTAAGCTTCTTGGGAGCATTATCTTTTGGAACTTTGTTTGTTGTGTACCAGCACCTGTGGCTTGGGGGAAGAACTGTGAGCCTCTTTTTGGAATATTGTGTTTTGAAGCAGTGGTTGAAGCTTGGGGAAGGGAATCCTGAGCTTCTTGGAAATACTACATTGTGAGATTTGTATTGTGACTCCAAGCTCTTTTGGAGCTTTGTTTTGTGTGAGCCAGTACCGTTGAACATTGTATTGTGAATCCATGCTTAAAGCTTGGGGAAGCAAAGCCCAAACTCTTTTGGAACTTTGTTTTGGTAAACTGGTACCTAGGCTGGGGAAAGAGCCCTTCTTGACAGCTGTACCACCTGTATTGATTCCACGGCGGGCCTGTGCCTCATTGTTCAATCTTTTTCATTTCAGTATTTTTTTGTGTCAAGCTTGGGCAAGTCTCCCTTTTCCTCGACCCAGTCTTGTCAAGGACACCCTCAACTTTACTATAACTTATAGTGGTACGGGGGACTAGAGGGACCTGAATAGGGGTTGGGGTGAGTGAGGACAGCAAAGGGGTAAATGGACGCTGTGTTCTCGCAGGGCCATCGTCACTGGTCCCATGAAAAGATTTCCCTCGCCAAGAGATCTACCCTCTGAGCAGCACACGCAGCGGGACTATTCGTTAGTGGCCTCACCTTCCTGGCCTCGTGGAAAGGGTGTTCCCCCATGGAAACGGTGACAATACCTTGGGATCTAAGGCAAAATATATAGTGGGCACGACCGAAGGCCGTGCTCACAGGCCTGGGCCAAAGGCCTTGGCAAGTGCGCCCAAAAGAGAGGGGGAACATGTGCAGTGGCCATGGCCGAAGTCCATGGCTAGGGCCTACAGTAGTGTTTAAAATCTGTGCTCACTAGCCAGGGCCAAAGGCTGTGGCCACTGGACATGGTCGAAGGCTATGGTGATTGGATTAGAGGTGTTAAAAATACATAGTAGGTACGGTCGGGGCCAAAGAAAGAGGGACAATGTGCCCAGTGGCCAGGGCCATAGGCCATGCTATGGGCTGGAAGTGTTCAAGAATATACAGTGTGCATGGCCGAAGGACATGCTCACTGGCCAGGGCCAAAGGCCCTAACTAGTGGGCCCAAAAGAGAGGGGGAACATGTGAAGTGGCCACTACTCTCCCAGTAGTGTTATAAAATATAGAGTGGGCACAGCTGAAGGCCTTGCTCCTTAGCAAGGGCCAAAGGCCCAGGCTAGTGGGTTCAAAAAACATAGAAAATTGGCCATGACCACCTAGTGGGTGTAAAAGAAACATATTGAGGGAACATGTACAGTGGCCATGGCCGAAGCTCTTGGCCAATGGAGCATACAAAAAACTATGGTATAACAAAGCCCATGAAATTCACTAAAAACCTTAAAGTTCAGTTAAGTTGAACAGATTTATCGCAACAAAACCTGTTGTGGCTACTCACAAGCAAAGGTCAAGTGTTTGTGTTGTCTCCTGAATGTGAAAGGAAAAAATGTTGCACATTTCATCGGCTTCCTGCATGGCCTACTATGACCTGGAATAAGAAATGGAACTGACGGTTGACGCAAGTCTGGTGGGGATAGTTGCCATATTACCACAATATAGATCTTGATCGTCCTCACCCAGAGGCATAGTATTCTATGCAAGCAGAAGTCTATTTAGCACTGAAAGCGCATACTCACAGCTGGAGAAAGAGAGTTTGTCTGTGGTATGGGCGTGCAAACATTGTCATGTATTTCTGTATAGAAAGAAGTTTACAATCATCACAGACCATCAGGCTCTCTCAAAAATGTATGGCTTTTCAAATGCAAAGATGCCCCTGCATATTGCATGTTGCAGAGTAAGATTGCATGAATACCGTTTTGACATTTTTCATTAACCATGTTAAGATTACAATCCAGCTGACTTCCTCTCTAGATATCCACTGCCAGGCGGGGATGATGCACAAATGTCTAAAGCTGATAAATACATCAATTACAATTGACAACACTCTTCCGAAGACAATGAACAGCCATGAGATTATCAAGGAGGTTGGTCACGATAAGTTCTTGTCACTAGTGAAATAAAAGGTGTTATCTGAAATGTGGCATGACTCCACCAAAGAGAATAAAAATCTCTCTGAGAATGACCGGAAGATGATGAAAAGGTGTTTTCATGAAAAAGATGCTGTCTGTATCACCTCAAGGTCAGTTACTAAAGGAGAATAGAATCATCATTCCATTTTCTTTACCAGATCGAGTAATGAACTTCGCACAAGTGGGACACATGTGCATAGTGTCCACGAAGAGACAACTTAGGACCAAGGTATGGTTCTACGAAATGGACGACAAAATACAGAAGATTCTCGAGATATGCCTCATTTGCAAGTCATTAAGTCCCCCCACTCTCCCAGAACCATTTACATCAGTGCCACTACAAGTGTGGGATGAGGTAGATATTGATTTGTTTGGACCATTGACAGATGGGAAATATGTCTTAGTGGTGATGAATGGAATGTCCCGATACCCAGAAATACATCACGTTTCCTCCACGGATGCTCATAGTGGCATTCTGGATCTAGATGAGATACTTACCAACTTTGGAATTCCCTCAATTGTAAAGTTGGACAATGGGCCTCCCTTTAGTGGAAGAGATTTTGCCATGTTCGCCGAGTACCTGGGGTTTCAGCATTGAAAGATCACCCATTATGGCCTCAGGCTAAGGGTATTGTGGAATGCTTCATGGCCAACATCAAACGATCCCTGCAAGTATGTGCGATCACGAGAGGGTCATTCACACAAGTGATTTGCACACTTTTAAGCGATTATAGAAACATTACACACAGTACCACTGGACTGTGTCTCTTCAAACTCATGTTGGCCAGGACTGTTCAATCCCATCTGACACAAGTGTCCATTAAGATGACCAGTTCAGACCCTGCTCAGTGTGCCAGAACAATGGAAGAAGACAACAAGCAGAAAATGAAGAACTAAGCTGGTGGTCGGAGAAAAGCTTGAGAGCCTGATGTGCAAATAGGTGACTCTGTTCTAGTATGTCAGACTCAATCCCCAAAGGACGTGTCCTCTTTCAGTCCCAGTCCATTAGTTGTAACAGAAGTAAAGGGGATACTTGTGGATGGTGCACCTATTCGTGAGGAAGTGTTTGATATGTCCAGCTCTCTGGAAAGTTGCTCTGATTACATGGACAGTGATGTGGACAGTGAAGATAGGAGGTAGAAGAAATGGAGTAATGTGACATGCAGGGGTGTTGCTAGGTCTAGAAGAGACCCGGGGCTAAGCTGATGTTGGAACTGTCGGGATTGGGGGCTAGCTAGCCTTTTGGTTGTAACTCCTGAGTTTCTATCAGGGGCTACAACCAAAAGACCAGGGGCTATAGCTCCCTTAGCCCCCCCTAGCAACGCCTCTGGTGACATGCATTGATTTATATGATGGGGAGATGTCGTGTCCTGTCCTGTTTCTCTGTTTGTCTTTAAGAACAGAGAAGCACGTGAAGCACGTGACAGGAAGAGGAGGGGCGAGTACGAGAGCGGAAGGAAAGAATAACGAAGCTTGTTACCTCCCATTCCCGTGTGCCGTGCTTTATTGAAGTCAGCATCTTATTTAAAAGATACTCATGTTCTGCCCCTGCAGAACATAGCGGGCGAGGGATGATGGGGAGAATCACAAAAGTCTTCAACCCGCAAACTTTAGATTGGTACACTTATATATTTTGTTGGCCAGACTAGTCATCAACCTGGCCGCAGTAATATTCATGGCTGCCTTAGGGAGATGGCCTATTTCCCTCCCAGGGATCCTTGGAAAATTGCTAACATTTTCATAGGCAACGGTCTGCTAAGGGAGTCGGTCTTCATTAAGCAAGGACTTTTACAAAGAAGCAAGGACAGAAGATAATGAAGTCCCACCGCGTTCTGCTCTCCAGTGGGTACGTTACATAAACTTGATGGTGAGTTTGTGCTGCAGTGGTTCTAAATTACGTGCAGGGAAATCATATGTGGTGGAGGTTTGTTGTGGGTGCATGCAGTTAGTGGATTTGTGCTCACAGTTCAATAAATCCTGGCACAGAACATCACATAATCCGCGTACAACACACAAAAAGGATACAAACGATTTCACAAACTAAGATTTCGTATGGGGAAGATGTGACGAGGTCGTGGCTGGCTGCTCTGACGCCGTTATTAATTTTGAGGTACTGTGGTAAATGTTAGGGCAGCACCGCTTTAGTTGTTTTTATTCTCCCGCCCGCCACCCTGCTTTTCGTAGTCGTTTTTATATGAATTTAGAAGCGAGAAAAGTGTCAGGCGCCAGAAAACAATCATGTAAGCAACGGCAGGCTGAGCATTTGTTAAACCGGTTGCCTCTTTGAAACATTGCAAAACAAATTAAATTTTTATGGGAAACATGGAATACATCGGTATTGAAGTGCAGGCAGCATGCTTCAGGGGCTGCAGAATGAGTTCAACGTGACATGGCTGTCTCCCAAATGTCTTGATTTCAGATTGCATCTGCCAAGTTAATAAAGGCAACTAGCAAACCAAGAAATGAAGATTTGAATTTGAAAATATGTGCTAGGATTTAAGTGTTTTTTTTTTCTTTTTGTGTAGAACCACAGTGCTAAAAAGGCCACTACTTAAGTCAACGGGGAAGTATTAAAATATGTATGGAAGTTTGTTTCCCGAAATAGAGATGGAATTATCGCCTGCCAGTCTCAGCCATCGGGTCTCTGAGAAATGGCAGTGCAGCCAGACGACATATTTTTGGACGAAATTGAAGAACATTATTTTCATTTACCCGCATTCTACTCAACACGCACTTCAAAATTATTTCAAGATGTCTGTGCATAGCCTCAATATAAGTTTGCTGGTCCGTAAACAAGGTGCCGGTAAGCTCACTGGCTCCCTTGTTTCTGGACATGCAAACTACGTGTATGCCTGCCATGGCCGCTGTGCCCAACAGGTCTGACCCTGCCGGCCACGGTACGAGTCCCTACTCCCATAGAGACCTATGGGACTCTATTGGAATGGGGACTTACATTTTACCGGCGCCTGACTTCCGGGGTCGCCGGAGTTGTAATCTCCTGGTGGCACCGGGAAGTCAGGTGCCGGTAAAATATTACGAGCCCGGCGGCAACCTGCTGGTAGCACTAGTAGGGCTACCGCCAGACTCGTTACAAGTTTGGTGGTGTCAAATGGAACTACCATTACTGGCGCTTGGAATATGCTGGAATTCCCAGAATATTCCAAGTGCCAGCTACAGTGTTAATTCCTCATTCCATGGAGTCCCATAGGACTCTGTGAGCGGCAACTGCCGGTATCACTGGTGTCGGTAATACTGGCATTTTTTGTTGTTGGGGTGCTGGAATTACCGGAAGCTCTAGGCTGTAGGTAAATCTGGTAAATCTGGTCACCCCACCACCAAACTTGTAGTATGCCCGTGCAGTAACGTGCTGGTACACAGAATTACCGGCATGTTAACACTGCACCGGCATACTTGTAATGAGGCCCGTTGCAAATTACTCCATTGTTTTCCCAAGTAAATGGGGCTTTTATAATGGACACCGTGGATCGAATTGAGTCTTCTTTGCTATGCGCCATGTAGTCAGGGTTGGGCATACAGTGATATGTGTCTGATTGAATTGTAACATACGTTTGTTTATCAAGGCTACAACATGACTTATATGTACTGTGATTACGTATCCTGTATTTTTTGGGAACTTTAATGGAGTGGCAAAGGGGTATGTGTACATCCCCAAGCTAGTGCAGAATGGCCCTGGGAGCAGCATGGGGAGGATGATCCCCTGGTCACCCTCACTTTGATACCATCACTGAGCTGAAGTACTACTGGCATTTTAATGTCCTTTTCAGGAAACATTTAACCCCATGCAGGATAGAGCAACCCCTCTCCAAACATTCTCAACAAGATGCAGGGCCTGACCTCACCAGAAACTTTCATAACAAGTCTAAAGTGCTGACAATGCTTACTGCACCTCCCGCTGCTGAAGTGGCTCTGCTGCGGTCATTGGAGGCCAATGCACATGGACATGCAGAGCCTCACACAGAGTATACGTTCAAGATGGTGGACCGACTTCCTAAAGTCGCGGTCTAGAAACTACTTGGTTTAAAACTAGAATAAAAACTACACAGGAGGAGAAAGGAAATTCACTGCAACAGATCAAATGACAGCTCTAATAAGGATGAACACGTGTAATCCCTAATGACAACAAAGGGCCATCAGGGGGATGCACTAGAATTTAAAAGGGAAGTCCCAGGAAGAGGAACTGGGGGAACTCGGAGAAGCAGCTTAGGGGTGGATTTAGGAGTATGTTGACAATTCAGTAAGAAGGGTATTGCAGGCCTCGGGTGAAAGGTAGGCAGGAGCTGAGGAGTTTGGAGACAAAAGGAAGTTGAGAGGGAGAGAAGAAGTATAAGGAGGTGAAAGGAGGGAAACATGCACATGTAGCAGGAGGAAGATATCAGAAGGTGGTAACAGGAACACTTCAGGAGGTTGTAGGAGGAATACACCAGGAGGCATTTGGAGAAAGACAGCAACACGGGTTTTGGGAGTTCATGTGGAGACGCTAGGAGAAAAAGGTCAGAAAGTGATTGTAGGAAAATGGCAGGAGGTGAAGACACCAGGAGGAGGTAGCGAGAAGACTTGGGAAGGTGGTGGGTGGAAGAAATCAGGATGTAGTAGGAGGAAGACGCCAAGACATAGTAGGAGGAATACATCAAGAGGTGACTAGAGAAGGAAAAGAGGAGATAGTAGGAAAACACATAAAGAGGAGGTTGGCAGCCAGAAGAAACTACATAGGCCTAGTGACATTGCAGATTGGGAGAGTATGAAGTAGCAAGCAGTCAAGAGAGCAGAGAGTGTGGTGAAACCCTGAGGAGAAGGGGGAGGAGGAATACACACCTAGTATTCTATTGTAGAGGATGTGTACCAAAGGAGGATTAGAGAGGTGGTGCAAAGGCTAGAAATCATGACATTAAGCAAAGGGAGGTGATAAAGTAATCTTAAGACACTCTTTGGAAACTGAATCAAGTAAAGCCATTTGGACATGTCATCAAGTGAAACAGAAGCTTCAGCTTTTTCTGCAGAGACTCAGCAATTTCTACTGTACCTACATGGTGATTCATGCCAGTTATATCCCACCACCAAGAAGAGACAAGCCAGAGCTCTTTTGTAGAAAGATAATAGAGAGTGTGAGTGACAGGGTGGTACCCTGAAATCTTGTGTACTTTATAATGAGAACATCTTGAATGTGACCCTTTCCTATTTGTTGAACCAGAACTTTGGTACTACCAAGAGATATTTGTGAGAGAGAGAGAGCGAGAGAGAGAGAGAGAGAGAGAGAGAGAGAGAGAGAGAGAGAGAGAGAGAGAGAGAGAGAGAGAAGTAAAAGTAAGAGAGAGAGAGAGAGAGTGAGAGAGAGAGTGAGCGAGAGAGGCGGAGTGAGAAAGAGAGGGAGGGAGAACGTTAGAAAGAGGGAGGGAGGAGAGAGACATTGCCTTGTTTGCTCAGACTCCCATGTATTAGGGAAGAATGTATTTTTGTTGGCGATTGTTAATCATTTTTAGGAAGCGGTTTGAAGAACATTGTAGTTTAGACCCAAAACACCAATCCAAGGAAACAGTCATGAAAGGCACAGGTTGCAAGGAAAAAAGCTTTAATGCATGCAATAAAACCTTCAGGAGAGTCAGATAGCTCTGTGGAGCTGAAAAACTGAAAACTTGACCTGTCCACATTGGGTTATAAAATGTATAGGCAAAAACCACTAGAGTAAAAGAGAATACACAATATCAGGTGTAGTATAATTCATTCATCCCCATTGGCTCCCACCTACATTAGCACCTAAGCACAGGATAGGCTATTACATTTTATTGTTTAGTGAAATCCTAGCGACGACGTTAGTGCATCCCCCCTGTAGGCACCCTAATTGCATAATCAGCAGAAAAAGAGAAACCAACACCATGTTGCAGCAAATTTGGAACAGCGAGCTTCTTTCCCATATAATCTCTTATCTTGGCAACCTCCTCATACTCAGGCCTTGCAGCCCCTCAAGCTGGAACACACGTTTTGCAACTCTCTTGGTGTAACATGTTGCTGTCTCTGGCACACAGTCTTCTAGCCAAGACCACATATCTCTCGGGAAGCAGATGGCTCCATGAGAAGTGTAACTAAAGCACCCTCTTGGAGAACAAAATATTCATGTTTTTGTGTGTTTCTAAGCCACCCTAACATGTACCCACCAGTCCTAAGACTCTATAGACAGCAGTACAACCACTACCTGGTTTATTGTTCTGGCACCATCTCTACACCAGGTCTTTGTTCATAATGAAAACATACACTTTAGTAACTCTTGTGTTTGCCTGCTCTTTGCCAAGGACAGAAACTATTACTTTGTCTAATGCTCAACAGTCCTGGGAACAGCTTCATGAGCAGGATTAGTCAGGGTCTAATTCTTGAAGCAATAGCTGGTGCCTGTTCTGCCCCTCCACCACAGGCTTTGGCATCATGGTTTTCGCTGAAGGGAAGCAGGACTGCAGTTTGATTTTAGTAAATGATTGAACATTCAAAAATGAGCCTAGTGTTGTGAATGACAAAACCTATATTCTTAATGACATCTCAGTGTTAGTAGGCCTAATGTGACATAATGGTATAATTGGTGGTGTTAGGGTGATAGTGACACTCACAAAGGCTGTGGTTCACTAACATGACTTAACCTTGGTCAGCATGCCAGAATTCCTCATGTGGATACAATTCTTGGAGCCTATACTTCCTATTAGGTTTGGTGGGTTGCTAGTGGATCCCCATTTATACATTAACCTATTTAGTTAATGTATCAACTACTCTAAGATTATCTCTCATTTTACCAAAAGGATCAGCTGGCACTGACACCTTTCTCCCATTTCTCAGATCCACTCTATACTCTGCTGAACTGCATGGCAAGAAAAAGCAATCCCCATCTCCTTCACAATAAACATATGTCTCTATGTAATTCTCAATATTGTGTGGTCGGTCAAAAAGTGTCCTCGAGGGCCAATTAGTAATTCTACTCAAACCGTGTGAAGCTTGTCGTGCTTGATCTCACCAGTACTCCCTATTTGTGTTTCAACATCTTTCAAGAGTGGCATGTATTTAATAGGTTGCAGTGCAAGTGGCATCATTGGCATACACTTACCAACTGTTGTCTTACAGCATCCCACAATCAGCTGCAAAAGAGAACAAGTAGCAAAATCAGCACCAGTATCAGTAATTTAAAAACAGTGCCCAGCATGGTACCCAAGAAAAATCGATGTCAGCCAGTCATTTGCCTTTCCATGGTGATGCGCAAATTATGTAATGCATCTATTTCTTGGGTAAATGATCCATTGTCTGGATCATTTGAAAATAAAGGTACAGCAGGATGTCTCTATCTTGGCACAAACACCTCCTTCCATGGCAGTGAGGAGGTCCAAGACATAACTATTCTGAAGAGCAACTATTCTCATTGCTAAGAGCTCTTCCTTAATGGTGTTTAGATACTTTTCTGTTTCGTTGGCCATCTGTATGAGTTCCCACCTGGTGATCTGGAGCCATTTTGCATTGGCTGCTGCTTGTATTGCTAGTGCATATATTGAAGCAAACAAATTGTCTGCCTTGCTGAATAGTCGATACCTCAGTTGGTATCTCTTCTAATTATTTGCTGGATTCTTCTGATAGGTAGTTCACTCAGGGGTGACACTGCAAGTCCAAGGAATGACGGGCCTGCTGATATATCTTGTGAACCGCTTTTTTTGTGGGATTCTCGTTAATGGCTGTTAAAATTGGCATCTGAGAACACCAGCATTGGGTGTTGCAGGGTTGCCAATAAACATACACCTACCCAGGATGGCGGTAACTGCACACAGGGCCATCCCCCGCAGATTCAGTATAGGGCTGCGGTACCAGTTTGCAGGTTGGGCATGCCAACAGTATCTGCACTGTTCTGATTATTCCCCAAAAATATGTTGCCACTGCCTCAAAACCACAGGGAGAATAAAAAAATGTCCATTACCTCAGTGGTTTTGTACTGGTCAAGCCATGTCCAAATTTTCACGTACTTATTCCAAATACAAGGGCACATTCCATTAATATCTGATACTATCCCTCCTGCTCTATAGCCAATCTGGCCTTCAACTCATTTAATTTTCAGTTCATTCAGCTTCACTTCGGCTATATGCCATAAAAGCAGGAAGACAGATCAATACAAAACCATGCCAAAAAATCACATGAAATCAACAAAGCTCTCGGCTGCATTTAACATGTGGTTATATCTGTGCAGAATTTACAGAGGAACAGTTATTGCAATAAGAATAGACATCATAGTGCATACAATTGTAAACAAAAGAACAAATACATAATCCAAAGGATGAGTTTTATAGCAGACAAACAGGATAAACCAATGTCTATATTTAGGGGATAGGGAGTTTTTGTCGCAGTAGATTTCATCAAAGTAGAAATCATCAAATCTTTTATAATGGATTTTGCCACAAATTTATGTGGGGGCTGGGTTTAGGTCAATAATTAATGTTGATGGGTTAGGGGGAAATCTGGGGGGTCTTCCTCTGCATATATTTGTGGCAAAATCTTCCCCTAAAAAAAGAAATGGATGACTTCTACTTCGATGAAAAAAACTTGAAGAAATCACATAGAACTTATAGTTACTATGGATTCTCACTGTGAAAGATCTAGTTCTTACTGCTGTTTAGGAAAGCTTTCCCTTTTGTGAAAGCATTAGTCAAAAGCATTGAGACTGCTTTGAAAACCAAGGCTGAGGCAGATGATTTCATAAGCGTGAGAGGCTCCCTCCTTGATTCAATAGCATGCCTGTTCAGCATTGGCTACTTAAGCCAATTGCATCTCAATGCTTCCTGCAAGTGACAAGGGACAAGTCAACAAGAAATGCAGTTCGTCTTCCACAAGGGTAGCACATGCATGGCAAAAAGCAGACATTCCCTTCCCACTGTGTTTGGTAAAGTTAGCATGGGGGAGATTACCCATCTGAAATGTAGTAATCAAATACGTTTTCTTCTACTTTCCTGTTTGTTAACAAAGATAAGGCTCCATAACCAAACTAGATTTGACCATTATATAACATGATGGCATTCGACCCGTGTAGCAAATGTCTAACCTAGTTCCCAGAACCCAATCATAAAATGTTCTCTTGGGAGCTGCCTTGGACAGTGGTCGAGTACAAGATTGATTAAACCACAAAGACTCAAAGTCAAAAGTCAAGAACAGCTGCTTAACATGTTTCACCCATGGTAGAGATTTTCACCTTCCCTGGCAAAGACACCAGCAAGGCAATCTCTATAAGGGCAAGATCATCCAAAGTAGTACAAGCCGTGAGCCAATACAGAAGGAATTTCAGCATAACCTCAAATTTAATTTCGGTGGGATCAGCAAATGTTTCAGAAATGTGTTTTCTGTCATCTGAAGGGGGATACATGGCACATGACCCCACATTTCTGCACCATAGACAATTGTAGGAGTGGCCTGGATCCTGTATACCCTCAAGGCTGAAGAGATTGACCTTCCACCAAAACAAGCAGTGAAGCTATTGTTGGGGGTGAGGTGGTCTTTCCCACCCCCTTACCATTCCCACACTGTCGATGCAAAGTAAATGCTAAAGGTGGGAGACACACCCACTCCTCTCTCTCCATCTTCTGTATTACATTACATTAGCAAACAAACAAATAATCAAGTTTTTGTCATGGCCAAGCACCTCCATTTTGTACCACAGCAGACACCATATTTTACTAGGTCCAAGAATGATCTCTCAGTAGTCATTGCTCTCCCTGCCCCAGAGCTGTGCACAGACAGCCCGAGTCCCCTCCACCTCCTGCCAGCTCCACACAAGCCTTGTTCTCATGGAAGTCCAGCTATTCATTGTTACAACGTTTAGTATCCCTTTGTGCCAGATGAGTTCATTGCACTGTGTGAGACAAGAGCAAGCCACAGGCCATGTGCCCTTCCATCTTCACTAAACTGCCCATGCTCCCTCGATCTCCACCCCACCAGTCCATGGTCCACCAGCCCCTCTCCCCCTAGTCTTAGATGAAGATATGCATCTGGCTCCTGACTATTCCAGGACACCCACCATAGCCCTAATCAAATGCACCAATATATCCTTCCTAAAACGAACACAATATCCTCCCTAAAACAAACACATTTCAATCTATATCATGAGGCAGCAGGCAGATCAAACCCCAGTTGGGGAGAGACCTGGTAATGGGACCCCGTGTTTTATGAACCCCTGAGTGCAAGGGTGGGAATGCCAATATATCTGCCACTGACCTAAAAGTACCCCATTCATGCAATGATTTGTATGGCTGCCATTACTCTTAAGCAATCAGTTCCTGTTGTACTAGCTGACCTTCACCGCAACGACGAGCCCAGCTGACCACGTGCACTGTGACTGAAGAAGAGACAGCAACCAATGGAACCCAGGCATCCCATATGGAGCTTGGATTAGTATATGTACCTATGTTAGTTTGTTACTTATATGTGATTTCATAGCCGACGCTTGGTGCCTTTTTAAAAGTGCTGCCCGTGTATCTGTCAGCAGAGGGCTCTCGGGCAGCAGAATTCTCTGCATGCATACTTTATCTTATATACATTTGTTTTACTTGCAATTAATCTCCTGGTCACATTCCCTCACAAGGTATGTCCATTATTTGGTCTATTACATATGACGTGTTGTGAGGAGTGTACCTTCACTAGCCACTGCGACAGCCATTGTATGGCTGCTGTCAAATTACTCTTTTCTAATTGCTTAGACCACCTATTTATTTATTTATTGATTTATTTATTGTTTGCTTGTTGGCACTTAAACAATAATAAATACTGTTTCAAAGTTCCCACAGGGTAAGGAAGGGAGTAGAAATGGGAAATACATAAAAATACATACAAATACAATACTTAAGAGTGGTGGTGGGAAATAGTAAAAAGGACAAACCTACTATGCCTTGTGAGTATTCAGAATGGGCAAGTGCAGCAAGGGAGAGGGCAGGGCTGGAGGGAGTGCTGAGGAGCCTGAGCTTGTGGGTGAGCAACAAATGAAGTGCTAGGAATGTTGAGTGCACTTCTTCTTTTATTGTATCTGGTAAACAATCTTTACAAATTAAGTACAAAATGTATCACATAGATATAACATTAAAATTCATACAAAAATTAATTTCCTTAAAAGTTAATACAAGACAAATAACATAAAGCAATAAACTTAGCACAATTCTAGCACACATTGATTAGATCTCAAATTCCACGTAGATTACATTCATTCAGCATCAAATCTGTGTCAATCTAATGATAAGCTTATTACTATCTCCATTCATACATCTTTGCCATAATGCCTCCCGGGACAAGATTGAGTCAGAATACATTAAATTGCCAAACCTAGATTGGCACAAATCTTCAAAAAATGTACAATATGTGACTACATGTTTCAGAGTCTCTAAGATCTCAACATCTTTACAAAAACGACATGATCCAGAAGCATATTCTATGTCACATTTACCCCATTGGAGCAACTTTACATTAGTATGATACAGGTTGAGTTTGAACTGAAGGTACATCCTTCGAGCAACAGAGGAGGGGAATTGCATGATATATTTTGATCTAAACCCCCACTTTCTTCTGAAGTGAGCATACTCATAATAAGAGCTATATAATCCTATTCTGTCAGCCTGGCAGCTCCAATAATATAAATGCAGTTTCAGTCTGCAACTAGGCAAGCCCAATAATAAGTCCTCTCTCAAAATTCCTAATAATGACATTAAATCACTCATTTTACCCGCATTTTCAGTTATTGATCTCACACAACCTATTTTAAGCAGGTCTCTTAAATCCTCATAGAGGAAATTACTTGGAGGTTCCAGGATTTTGACGTAAGTATTCAATAACCGCCAGTTCCATTTTGCTGATAGGGGTAAAAGACCCAATTCATGTTGTACAATGTCATTTGGCACAGCCGGGGGTAAGCCAAGTACTTTTTTCCATACTCTCCCTGTACAGTGTCTAATATGTCATCTACCTCATATAAGCACATATCGGTTATATAAATGATTATAGGCTCGACTTTTAAGAGCTATAACTGAAGGATAGGCAAAAGTAAAAATTCACAATATTTAGCCATAATTATGCGCCTTTGTGAGATTAGAGGTTTGATTCTGATTTGAATTTGTTCCTTCCACCATGTTATAGAAAAGGCATCAGATAAAGGGTAACCCAAATACTTGATCTCAAAAGCTACTTCAATCCGTCTACCGTCAATCGACCAGATGTAGGAACACGATTTTTTTTGCCCATCGGATAGTATAACAATCGATGACTTAGAGTGATTTACTCTTAGGTTATGGGATGCTACAAAAATATTAAATGCGTTAATCTTATTCTGTAAACCAAAAGGGGTTTTGTCAAGAATAAGAATATCATCAGCAAAGCCAATATATTGCAATTTAAAGCATCCCATCTTAATCGGGTGAATAATTTCCTTTGACCAACAATCCTCCACATCACAGATGTATAAATTAAATGAAACAGCTGTCAGCGTACAACCTTGTTTTAACCCAATTTTGGAAGGAATCGGGTCAGTAAGTGCACCTTCCCTATTAAGTCGCACTCTGTAGTTGGCATGAGAGTGTACTAGGGCAATAAGCGATTCCAAGTGACCCGGAAAACCCATTGCTATCATCTTAGCCCAAAGTAATTCTCGCAACACTGTGTCAAACGATGAGCTTAAATCTAGCGATGCAATATATACTGCACCCATATGATGGTGTTTAGTATTCAATTGGATATGGGATAATATAGTAGCGTTTAGGGAGCAGCCCATGCGGCGTCTAAAGCCGGTCTGATACTTTGACAGTGTAGAATTCTTTTTCATAAATGTGTGAATTTCTTCAAGGATTAATAAGGAGAAAACTTTAGAAGAGGCATCTGTTAGGGCAATGGGATAAAAATTCAGAGGATCATCTATTGGTCCTTTTTTATGAATAGGGATGATATTAGCAGAACACCACGATATAGGTACATCTTGCAGAAGAAAAATAGCATCAAATCTGTACTTTAATGTTCTTGCCCATAGATCAATATCAGATCTATAGAGGCAGGCAGGAATGACATCAGGCCCAGTAGCCCTAGAAGGATTTAACTTCATAATAGCCCTAGATATGTCTTCATGTCCCCAAGACGACTTAGTCGGAATGGCCTTACTAAAGTCAATTCTGGGGTAGTTCAAAAATTGATTTGGTGTATCATATTTGGATTTAATGAAGTGGGACCATACTTCAGCCGATATGCCGTTTCCCTTCGGACCATCATTACAAGCATTCAATGTCCTCAATATCGACCATATTTTCCTTGTATCGCTTTGGAGCAAGTTATGCATCATATTATGATTATCGTTTAGGTACAGTTTTATTCTTAAGTTGTTCACCGCAGTTTTGTAACTATAAAGAATATTCTTTTTTTAAGAAATAATACTCAAGCGGTTCTAAACCTAATTTAGAAAGTTGACGGATCTTATTATTCTTAGACTGCTTTACACGGAAAACTTCAATATTAAAGACATGTAAATGCTGTTTTTTATATGAGGGCAATTTTCTTTTTTTTATCATCGCACTTATTGAGTGCACTTCAGGTTGTTGGCAAATATAATTACCACCTATTCAAAAGCATCCTCAGATGTCAGCAGGAGGTTATTTAAATAAAATGTGGGCAAAGCACGATGAGCACAGCCTGTGGAACGGCACAACATACATTTTTGTTTTAGAAGTGTCTATATTTAAGCTTTTATTTGTGCATAACATTCCAAATGTTGAAAGTTAGTGTTGAAGACCAGCAGGGCTTTTAGACAATAGCACTTTGTCATCAGCGAAAAGTAAAAGGCTTGACTTAACCGAGCCTAGCCTCAAAGCACCTAATGCGGCTACAGTCATATCTATGACTAAGCTATTGATATATAGCAAGAATAACAGAGGGGCCAATACAAAACCCTGTCTTAAGCCTATGTTGACAGGGAAACAATCTGTTAGTTCACCCGCTTGGCTCCACCTAACACTGGGCTGATTACATCAATACAGGACTATAATTGGATTTCTAAGGGTAGCTGGGATCTGTAATTTACCCAAAACCTCCCAAAGTTTGTTTCTTGGGACAGTATCAAATGCTGTCTGTAGGTCAATGAACGTCAGGTAAATAGATTGGGATTTAAGTATAACACATTTTTGCAGAATAAGCTACAACCTAAAAGTCTGGTTAAGGGTTGACATTCCCTTCCTTTACACTGCATGCGTATAAGACAATATTTTATGTTGCTCAGCCCATTCTTCCAAATGACACAATAATACTTTTGCATATATTTTAGCAAGTGAGGCAATCAGGGATATGGGTCTATTGTTTAGGGGGCGTTCAGGGTCTCCTTTCTTGTGGATTGGGACTATGGTTGCTCCCCTCCAACTATCAGGAAAAATCAATGTTCTATTTATCGCATTAAATCATTTGGTGACAAAAGGTACCAATATACTTGGATTGCTCTTGAAGACGTCGGCTGGGATGAAATCAGGGCCCGGAGCTTTGCCATAATGTTGAAAGGACAGCTTTCTCAACATCCGGGACAGTAAAGACAATAACCTGAGATGCGTGCTCAACAAAGTCTGACACTTCAACACTGGTGGTGCTAGGATCTTCTGCCTCGCTTGGAATTCGGCTGTGTTCTAGAGAGAACAGAGTCGGAAAGTGAGTAACCCATACATCATTATCATATCATAACAGGAGACATTTTGCCGGAGTTGAGTTTCTCAAAAAAGGTTGAGCGAGTTCTCACTAGATGCCAAAAGTGTTTACTATTCTGTGTCTGGATTGCAGAAATCAATGCTGACCAAAGAGCCACTGCATGATCTGCTTTCTTTTTGCATAATAAGGCCCTATATTTATATCTCACTCTTTGTGTTGTGAGTGTGGCTTTTGATTGTTCTAGTATTGCGAAAGCAGCATACTCTATATAGAGGGTTATAGGGCATCCCATATTGACGGGGGCTGATTTATGTGTGGCTGTGGTTGTTAGAGCCTGCTCACATGGAAAGTGTCCCTGCATGACGGAGTCCAATAGACCACTGTAATAAACAAGGTACTTCTGTCCCATTGATGTCTTCAGTGTGAGAACTGCCATAATTTCATAATTATTTGAATGTGAAAACAGATAGAATTGCTATTTCTAATCTGCTGTGGCTAGAACAGGGGTGTTACTGATTGCTCTTTTGAGATCCTGAAATGCCTCAGTTATTTGGTCTGTCCATATAATTGGCCCTTTACCTTCTGTGCCTCGTTAAGCCTTTACAGCAGTGGTTTGGTTTAAAATGAATAATCCAATATCCAAGCTTGACAGAAATTACATAAGCCCAAAACGTGCTGCAACTGCTTTATCGTGGGAGGTTTCTGTGTGTTCTGTACTGCTGTGGCCCTCTCCAGTGTTTTTCTTTTCCCTGTGGATGATATGGTCTGCCCCAGATATATTAGATATACTACCTCCTTTTGACAGTACTGCAACTTCTCCATGTCCACCTTATAGATGTTTTCTGCCAATATCATGAGGAGCTTTACTGAGTTGTTCCTGCGCTGCTTCTCTGTGGTACTGCACACTAAAAGGTCATCTACATAGTGGGGGTCATTCCGAGCTTGGAGGTAAGGGAAAAAGGATGCCGGTAAGTGATTAACGGCATCCTTTACAGCTACGGCCTATTCCGACCAACCAGACCGCTATTTACGGCACCGTAAAGTACGATGCAGTAAATAGTGATCTTGGGTCGCGCGCGCAACACACCATGCCGATATTAGCGGCATGGCGTAAACCGGAGCTGATCACAAGGAACGCGTACACATAAATAACAGCCTCCTCAAACCCATTAAGTACCTTACCGGCGTGGAGTACATACAGGCATCTCAGAGAAGGTGTAAAGAACCCTGAGCAGTAGTTCCCAGAGCCACAGGTCCACACAATCAGCACAGGTGTAGCCAATGGAGTCTGCCACAGCAGAAAAGGACGACACCCACACACCACACCCCCTCCCACATGAAGATGATACCAATAGTGGTAGCAGTACATGAAGCAGGAGGCCCTGCTTGCAAGGGCACAACTACAATAACAACACCAACAACACCAGGCCCCACCACAGAGGAGACACAGGAGGAGAAGGAGGGTGAGACAGGCCCAGCAAGCAGCAGCAGTGCAGCCACCGTCACCACCCTAGCAGCCCCCATTTGCACGCATCATGTCCGGTCCCTCAAGCTTACCCCTGAGCAGATCCACACCCTGTACCAGCTTGACTGTGACACCATCACCACCATAGTTGGCCTGAGAAATGATGAGATAATGAGCATCATAGAAATGCACACCGCTATCCCCCCGCAACTGAAGGTGGTGCCTGTGCCCCACCTCCATGCCACAGTCACCTACCAGCACACAGTGGGGCCCAAGCATGGCATATCACAACCGTTCATTTCAAGGACACAGAACCAAGTGCTGGATCACCTCCTCAAGCACACAAGTGACTACAAATCCCTACCATGGACTACTCAGGAGATATATGACACAAAAGTTGCCTCCCATGCATTGGCAGGCATGCCAAATTGCACAGGTGCCCTTGACTGCACCCACGTGGAGTAGGCGGACCTGCATGGCATGTAGGTGGCGTATCGCAACGGCACGCAATACCACTCCACCAACATGCAGACGGTATGCAACGCAAGGTAGATCATCACACATGGGTGGGCCCGACATCCAGGACCAACTCATGACTCAATGACCCAGCTGAACCCCAAGCTACCCTGCCACATGGGGCGACATGCAGGACGACGTGCCTGGCTGCTTGGTGAGTTGTCTGACTGTGTCATGCCAGTGCATCAGTGTCATGAGGTGGGTGCCTGCATAAGCAAACCGGAATGAAATGTTGACGCCAGTGCACGATGTGCACCCCACCAAACACTGTGCCACTGAGCCAGTGTAACGGCACATGAGTACAGATACCCACATTGATGTAGTAAGGCACACACCTAACACTACATGACCAACATGTGACAAGGCCACAACCCACAACACATGCACCACTCATTGGTGGCCATCACACACTGTAAGGGCATATAGGAAGACACACTGCATATGCACTATGTGGCTGCCTCCAGCATATCACCACACCAGAGAGTCATCCCTGAGAGTGGATTGAACCAAGGCCAGCAGGGATACCACACCGCATCACCGGTTCGGCACACCCGTAGGAGTGGTGGAAGTCACCATAGTACGGATCAGTGCAGTATGATGAATATGCCACTGACTACAGCCAACACACCCAACTACGGAATCACACAGTACACAGCACTTCATGGATCTAACCTCAAGACTGCTGCATGCATAAACAATGCTTGTAACACAAGATGTGCATGCCATAGTTCATAGACCATGTCGAAGACGCTCCCCCTACATCATCCCATTGCACAGGACACATATCGGGGCCATTATTGGGGTAAATGCATCCATGGACATGTGCGTATGTCCATTAACGACCTGCTGCCATGTAAGACAAGTTCAGTTCTCCACCATGACAGTCCAAACACTTACCTTCATTGCCTACACATGCAGGTGATGGTGGCTGTCCCTTGACACCATGGTACAGAACCCCTGTCAGGAACCCACAGAACAGGCCCGAGGAGGCCTACAATACTGCCCATACCCGTTCATGTGTGGAGATGAAGCAGGCACTTGGCTTGTAGAAGGCACATATGAGTTGCTTAAGCTGGTCGGGTAGGGCACCCATCTACTGCAATGCGTCGGTGTCCAAGACCCCCATGTCATGTGAAATGCTGAACAAAATGTGCATCCCTTGGAACGTGGCCCTGTCCCCTGACATGGGACTGCTAACACCAGATGAAGATGGAGTGTAGGAGGAGGAGGAAGGGTCAGGACAGCATCATGGTGCCAGTGCACAGGAGGGACATGTCATGTGGCAAACATTGATTGGACATCAAAACCGAAACAAAAGTCAGCAGAGGGTGGCATGACATGGGCACATAGGGCACTGGGTGTGGGGACACTTGTACACCATGCACTGTCGGATATCATAATACACATGCTCAATGATGAATGTCCACACAGGTTCAACTTTGCGACACACACAGTGTATTGAAAATGTAACTGCATAAGTGTAAACATACCTTCCATCACCCCACCTGCCACCCCCCTCCCCCCCAACTCCCCAACACACCCTCACCCACCAAACCCTCTCCCCCAACTCCCCAACAGTAGTCCCATGGTGTCCATCAAGGCCACATGTGGCAGCTATGCCAACTACTCCATGCTCCCGGGGCCCCGGGGAGGCATGTCCCAGCGGCGCTGTGAACGTAGAGAACGTCGCAGTGGGCTTGCCGGGGTTGAGCGACTGGATGAGGGGGTGTCCTCTTGCTGAGCCGGCTGAGTGGGACGCGCAGCCTCAAGGGCATCTGCAATGCGTCCGAGGACTTTGCAAAGGTGGTCTTTACTGTCCGTCACCACCTGACGCATTGCCCTTAGTTCGTCAATCCACTCCACCCTGCTCTGGCGGTTGTCTACCATCAGCTCAGTGATGAGGGCAGTGAGCTGTGCCGCACGCTGTGCATCATTTGACGGGGTGTCATCCCTGCAGGGGATTGGGCTTACATGCCCTGACAGGGCTTCGACTGGGGGACTGGGCACAGGATTGGCATCTTCCTGTGCTTCACCACGTCTACATCGGCCAGGTGTGTCAGGCTCCCCTGAGTCACTGCACGACACCTGGGGATAATTGCTGGGCTCTGGAGTGTGGACGGTAGGGTAGGAGTCCTCCTCTGACACTCCACAGATGGACAAGGGGCTGTCCACGGTTTCAAGGGGGGCCGTGGCTGCCACCTCCCCAGCGATGCTAGACTCCTCTGACCTTGGGGTGGTCAATGTACCTTGCGCTGATGCAGGGAGGGATGGGGGTGGTGCACCCTCCGTGGGCCTTTGAGGAGCTGGGTGGGTGTGTCCTTCTGGGCTTGTATGCGGCTGACCCTGCCTTTGCCCCTGTATGTGGTGGGACGGCTGGTCTCGGGCTCCTCGCTCTCATGGTCACTGCCTTTGGGGGTAGAAGAGAGGGATGGCATGAGTGATTGTTTGAGACGCTAATGACATTAATGGCTACATTCACATTTCAGTCATTTGGGGTTTGTGGCCTTTTGGGTATGCAACAGCACTACTTTATAATCATGTGTATGATATGTACGTAGGTGTCGGAGTCACTCATCCTGACCTGGTACTGTGCAGTCTGACTCGCACACTGGCCACCCAGTGTGCGATGTGCCAGTTTGTGCACTGTGTGAGATGTGCGTTATGACCTTGCACTTGGGCCTAGCTTGGGTGGCAGTTGGCTCAGCATGATTTGTATGGGGGGTGGGCAAGATGACAAGGTGCCTTGGATGGCCCTTGGGAGTGTTTATATCATGTAATTTGCATTGGCAGTGTTGACTTTGGACACTCACCTCCATCAGCGGACGACGGTCCCCTACACTCCATTTCGCCGACGCCCTCTATGGATTCCGTTCCAATCAGTCCAGCACATATCTCCTCTCATGCCATCAGTTTCATGGAGGAACTTGGGCCCCCTCCGGTCTGCATTGCCTGACTGCGGTTGGCGGAGAGGATGCTCCGCACCCTCATCCCACCGCTTGCGGCAGACCTTGGGGTGCGGGGGGTGGTGCCAACTGCGCTCATCCTCTGGGCGACTAGTGCCCAGATGTTCTTTTTCCGGAGCACCGGCTCTCGGCGCATGTCCCCGCTGAACACGATGTCAGCGTGCTCCTCAAGTGTGTCTACCATGACCTGCAACTCATCTGGGCTAAATCGCTGCTTGCGGAGCCGGTCTGCCGTCTTCTTTGGGGCTTTTAGCATTCCTGCAGGGTGTGATGGCCTTTTCCAGTGTTCAGAATGCTCCCAAGGGTGCTGCCTGATGAGGATGGCAATGGATTGTGTTTTTAAAGATGGCCGCCGCGCTCCTTCCCGTTCCTGTGCGATGACGATATTTCTGGTTCTGTTATTTAACGGTGGCCGTAATTTACGGTAGCTGTAATTTACGGCAGCTGTAATTTACGGCTAACGTTATTTACGGATGTCGCTGATTCCATGGCGGTATTGTTAAGTACGGCACGCATCATGCCGGTAGGGGGTTTTACAGGGCCTTTTGCGGCATGCCGCTAGGTGCTTTACCGGCATGGCGTAAAGCTCGTGCCCGCGATGTCATAATGCGCCGCAATTAGCAGTCTGTGACCAGATCGGACTCGTTCTTTGCTCCATGCTGGTAAAGCCTGGTACTTACCTCCAAGCTCGGAATGAGGGCCATTGTATTACTGGGCTCTGTGTTAATATGTTTCCTACGTGAATGCGGTAAGGGGCTGGGAGTCAGCGTGTAATCGGATAAAGAAAGCATTCTTATGATCTACCACAGTGAAGTGAGCTGCTTCTGTGGGAATATTGCAAAGGATGGTGGCGGGATTAGGGACCACTGGGAATTCTGCTTCTATAATGTTGTTCAATGGGTGCAAATCCTGAACCATCATCCAAGATGACCCTTCTGCTTTTTTGGCTCGGTGCACAGCTGTGTTACATGGGGATTCTGATAAATGGAGGACCCCTTGTTGCCACAATGCTACAATGGTTGGTTAGTTGCCTTCTTCTGCTTCCTTTGACATGGGGTACTGTTTTACTCTGGGTAGCACTGTGCCCAGGAATAACTTAATGCACACTGCTCTTATGCTCTTCAATATCCCCACATCATGTGGGCCACTGGTCCACAAATAGCTTGGCACTCTCTCCAAATCCTTCTGCAAGTGCGATGGTAGATCTTTGGCTAGGAACTGTGTATAGGGCACTTGCCCCTTCTCCACTCTTAATCCTCATCGGTACCCGACACAATGTTATGGTCAGCCCTGCTGATACCTGTGGCTAAATGAAGCATACCAATGGAAGCTCTTTCTATTCCTTGTTGAACCGCTGGTCTAAATATGAATTCAGAAGGTATGGGCTAAATATTTCCTCTAATGCCTGGCCCTTCCCAAACAGTACTGTTACCCCATAGAGCAATAACTCTGACAGGAACAGCATTCCTCTCAAAGCAATGCGTGCACACAACACCTGAATGATCAAAGCCCCCCTGGTGTAGTACATGCTTGGTGTGGAGCACACTATGCCCTCTTCTTAAAACAAAATTGTCATGTTTAGCTAAACCGTGATATCCCTACCCAGGAGCTTTACTGATGTGTTGGTGAGTATAGCTGGCAAGTAATGTGGACCTAAAGGCTGTCCTATTGAGTAGTGGTAGCAGACCCTGGAAGCAGTAAAGGATTGCCCCTCCACATACTCGCCCCTGTGTAATGTTTCACCATGCCCTGTGGCACAGTGTTCTTGTCCCACACCAGAGCGGATGCCTGGGTGAAAGTCTGCACCTTGGGCTGCATTTTCTGCAGCTGCAATTGTTGGGGGTGTGCCCACATTTGTGGTGCAGGACCCAGAGCATGAGAGGAGCGGCATATTGTGGATGCTGGGGTTGGTAAGTGGACTAATAAGTCGGGGCATTGATTATAAGGGGCGTGGTTGGCATGCTCCTGCATTCTCATGCAAATTGACCCATCATCCCATATGACCAACATTGCTGCCTCTCTCGTGATCCCGTCCCTGCAAACTCTCCCCCTCTGCCCCTCTGAAAGCTTCCCTGTCCCCTGTAGAGTCCTCCCGCGCCCGGTGTCTCTCTCTGTATGGGGCTGGGCTTGGGTTGTCCAAACGTTGTGCTGGTTATTACCACAACCTCCGCGTTCATCTTTGCTAATTTGCTCTGCACTAACTTTACTTCTGCTCTCTGCGTCTATTCTGCCTGATCCTTATGTTTCTCCTGCCAACAATAATGTACTATGTGGGCCTGTATCTCAGGCCATGATTTCCCTTCTATAACAAGCACCTTACTTAGACCTGCTTGCACTTCTGTAGGGAGGCCATTACTTAAGACGGGTATGCTTCTGTCTGGTCTCTAGTCACCACATCTCTTGTATTTGTTATATGAAAGCTGTGGGGTCCTCACCTGCTTTCATCGTGCGGGCCATAATGGAGTTCATATCTGCCCTATCAGGACACATAGCCCTTAAATCCTTGCACAACTGTGCTCAACAGTTGTTAAAGGGAACACCATCTGCGCAATGTCATGCATGTCTTCATTGAACCTTGCCTTTCTCCAAATCTTCTCTGCTTGCTCCCCAAGCAGGGAGGTGAGCAAGCTCTTTATAATCCCTACCATTAACGTTACTCCTGCTGTGTGCATTTCTAGGGCATAGATCTACTTGCCCATTCCGCTGTGAAGGAGAGCAAGGTATACATTAGATTGCCCTGATCAATTGGCGGCCAGGGCAGATACTGCACTTCCCCACTCCCTTCTCTAGCAGACTGAACTGTGCTCCTCGTTTTCTAGATTGAAATTCTTTTCTTTGTTTCCCGGTCTTAGCTAAGGTTAGTTAACAGAGTCGCTGTTGGAGCATGTTGCTCCGGGGCTCCTCTCCTCCGAGCCATTTGACCCACTTATTGTGGTCTTCATCCTGTCAGCCCCCCGCATACAATTAATCCCACTCTGGTGCCCCTCTGTCCTTGTTTGTATGTTCCTCATCCTCCCTCACCCCTGTCCCTATTGGGGGGACTTGGACCGCCTGGCCATCTATTTTAAAGAATATCTGTCCCACTCTTCACTCGTCGGTCCCTAAAGGTGAGTTGTGCTCTTGATTGTTGCTCCTACTCTGCAATGTTTCCCTAAATTCTTGTTCTGCTTCCTGTAATGCTTCCTCTCCCTGTCTGCATGCCCTGCTCCCAATGTCTAAGATCACTGACTCTCCGGAGGCACCACACAACATTCCTGGCTTCCCCTTCCCTCCCTCCAGGGGGTAGAAAACTAGGGGTTTGTGTATCCTACAGCAGGCTCGGGAGGGCAATGGTGTGTGTACTCGTGATGGCAGGCCCTTCCCTCCTACACTTGGGGACACTCCCTTCTTCTACAAAAGTATTCCATAAATCTAACATATTCTGATGACTTTTGAAATGCTTTCCCTTTGACAACAAATTACTCTTATCATGTGTGCCCTCTTCGGGCCATGGTGAAAATGTTGTCCCCACAGTTCCTTCAACCCATTCCAGATGATATTTTAAAATATTTTCCTTATACTGTAGTAATGCTTTACACATATGGCATGTCCATATTGTCACAATACTTTGATCAACAACAACTTCAAAAATAAAGTCTTGTTAGCTCCTGCTCGGCAGCCATTCTCAACCCAAAGATTTTTGAATCACAGTTAACTACAAAGCTCTCCCTCCACTGAGGGATTGTTCTATTGAGACAAATCTGCAACTTACAACACCGACCACCTTTGGCTTTTACCTTATTACCAACAGTGCCTTACAACCAAACTCTGGTGCTCAAACGACTGCTAGCGTCACCTATATAAACAATGACCCAACAATAGCTATTGTGACAAATTCCTTGATGCTGTCACTTCTCCCCGGGAGGGGCACCCTTCCCTTGGGGCCAGGCAAGTGAGGCTGCTACCTGATATTCCCCATGCGGGTGGTACTCAATAGGAGGATCCCATATGTGGGCAACCACTCTATGGGAGAAGTGAGTACTGTCAAGGGAGAACGCAGTATCCACACCATCATGATTCCAGCCGTATTTCACCTAACCATACAAATAGGGCTCAGACACCCCGATTCCCTCTCCTCCTCTTTCTTATATTAATTTCCTTATACGTGCGATTATGAATATCAGGCAGATAATATTGTGATGAGGAAGAGTGATGGAAGAGTGAATATGGATGACTCCAAAAGTACTGCCACAAGGAAGAGCATGGCAATGATGAGCCCTACGCGGAACCGATAGGAACATACTTGCCATTGGAAGCTAGAAAGACAACCTGACATAAAAACTGAAAGGCACTCAAAAGAACAACACTAAAAGCGCAACCGCCAAGTGGACTTGGAGATCTTCTGCACCCCACTTAAATGAGAAAAATTAGCAATCAGACAAGAAGGCACAGTTAGTAGCAATTACCTCCAGACCAAAATCAACAGAATCAAAGTCATCCCTATAATAATCTATGGACATGGCGTCATGGAACACCAGAGGCTTTGCTCAATTAATGACAAAGAGCGCTGTAAAATTAGGTAGATGGGATATAATCTGCCTTCAGGAGACATGGCTCCTAAAAAAAACAGAAGTGGATGGACAGCATATAGAAACTGCCTCTCAGTCCCTAATTTCAAACGTTCCACCATAGGTGGTAATAGTTTCCCAGTAAAAGCAGCCAAACTGTGGAACTCCCTACCACCCACTCTCAGAATGGACCTACCCTACCAAAACTTCCGCTCCAAGATAATGTCTTGGCTGAAGACAGCCGCCGTCTGAAACATAGTGGGCCAGGCTCCGCCTCTCCCTTCTGCCACCTGACATACCAGGTCACACATCTGCTAACTGTATATATGTACATATTCCTGCTTTCCTTCTTTATTACTGTGTATATGCCATGTATATGCCATGCTTATATTTTATTGTCTGTAACTAAGTTTCGCAAATTCATGTATCTGCTGCGCCTTGTTACCCTAGGGCATTCTGGCGCATTACAAATAATAAACTAAACTAAACTAAACTAAACTATACACGATTGTCAGTACTCTGGCAAAAAAGAACTGACTGGGAGACCTACGGCTGGTTTACTAACAGCAATACGCTCAGGCAGTAGATTGGAGGTGCTGGAACAGCTCCAAAAAACATACTTATTCCAAGTGCTTTTACTATCTTGGAAGCACATTGAGGCCTACGAGAAGGAAGAAAGGATTCTCTTAATGAATACTTATTGGAATCCTGAAGTCATCACCAATGACGTTTACATAGAATCCTTGAACAACAGCTTAGATGAAGCAAGCGTAAACTATTGGTATAATTATACAATAATAACAGGAGATTTTAATGCCATCTGTCCTGGGATCGGCAACCAAAGACCTCATCTGAGCAACTCGGCACCAATCCTGGAGAGAGGTAGGTGTTTGGAAAAAAACACTAGTGGCAAGAGATCTCCACAACCTGCGCTGGCTGAGATCAATATCAAACTTGGATATACCAACGTGGCAAAGAGGTGACCAAACGGGTACAATTGACCACACGCTTGTATCAAAGGAACTCCTAGGGCTGATGAATAGATTTTCAGTAGAAAAAACAAAACACAGTGACCATAATCTATCATATGCTAGCTGGATTAACTATCAAATAGCAAAGCATCGGCATAAGCACGATCTTGAAGTGAATGCGATGGGCAATCGCCTCAAGCTTACAGAGAATTCTATCATCAAGCTCACAGAGACCTATACTGTAATGTGCAATACAAACACCAAGAGGGTAAACTGAGGAAGGTATCCTGAACTATACTCCGCTTCTACAACAATTTATGATAAAGGGGAAGAACGAAGCCCCTCAGTCTGACCTTCAACATGTTTACAACCGGGAAGTAGTTGTAAAGAGAAGAACTCTGAGAAAAATAAAAAGAATGGCAATAACATCTGGCTTGCCAGAAAACAAGATGAGATGCTATACAGCCTGTAAGGAATATAAGTCCTGGATGCGACAAAAAAGAGCCTACCTATACCAGATGGACGCTGAAATCATGCTGAAAACATTATGCAGAAATCAAAAGACTTGCGGTCCCTCATAAATGGAGCAAGGGCCACTACGAATGCACTGTATAATAGTGTAAGTGAAACCAAATGGATATCTCACTTCGAGAAACTATATGGCCCAGTTTGCAATACAAACGGCAAGAACCAAAATGGGAATACCGAAAAAAACAGAGAAAAACCTTTTATGAGGTATTCCGTACAGTGAAGAAGATATCCTGCTACAAATTAAGAAGCTAAGGAACTCAAGAGCCCAGCTGGGATTGCGAATAGTGATCTAAAATCAAACCCAGAGCTGTGGTCATCATTTATCAGCAAACTATTTAAGAAATGTAATCAAGAACAAAACATCCCGGAATCTTGGGGAATGGCTGTAGTGGTCCCAATTTTTAAGCAAGTGGATCCAGCGCATTACCGCCCCATCTCGCTTTTGGATGTTATCGGAAATAAAGTTTGGAAGCTATGCATTGGAAATATTTTGAACTTGGCTGAAATGGGAAAATAGACCTGACCCCTTTCAAACGTCAAGAATGCAGGGACCACTCCGAATATATTAATGCTGAGCTCGATAAAAGCAAAGGTCTTCAAACAGGCCAATGAGTGCTTATGGCTTTTATTGACCTGGTCCAAGCCTTTGGTCAATAGACATTTACTATGGGAAAAGCTGGAACACCTAAACTGTCCTGAGTCAATACTAGCTCCAATTAAAGCACTCTACCGAGACACCTCGATGAAGGTACGGCTAAGTCGAGCGGGCCTTCTGTCGGATGAACTTAAGACATCAAGGGGTGTTAAACAGGGCTGCCCCTTGTGCCCGCATTGTATAATGCCTATATTGCAGATTATTCAAACACAGAGGATAAGGTGAGATGCTTCCCACTGAAGATGGGAGGGGAATCGGTATCACGTCTCCTCTACGCAGATGACATTATCTTATTAGACCTTACAGCAGTTGGATTACAGAGGCAGAAGAAAAACACCCTTCAAATTAACACAGCAAAAACTAAGGTGATGACATGGGAAACCTCGGTCAGAACAAAACAAAAACAGAACTGGTTTGTAGAGAGCCAAAAATTGGAAAAAGTCAACACCTTTAAATAGTTGGGAGTTACATTAAGCAATAATCCCAAAGAAAAACCGATGCAGGACGTGCTTTGGTCAAAACTGAAAGCTTTGATCACACAAGCGAAGATTATCAATAAAAAATATGGTCGATTTTCGCTTGTGCCAGCAATAACCTTCTAAAAATTATAGGTGGTCCCTGCAATATTATACAGAACTGAGGCCATGCCTTACCTCCCGGATAACCTCTGGATTAAACTGGAGTGCTATTTCTGGAGGCAAGTATTTGGATTGTCAAAGTGCACTCCCATGCCACCCATCAGACTTGAATTATGTCTTCCTTCACTAAAAGCTACCAAAGAGAGAAATATGCTGATGTTGTATCGCAAAATCTTACTGGACAATAAGCCAAAAGCTCTGTAATTGATCGGGAAAGAAATGGAGAAGGATAATATTCGACTCCTGACAGATTGGAAAAATCAAAACATCACATTATTGAACGAGATTGACACCTCGGTAGACCAGCTCGTAAGAAACCCAGATAGTGTGTCCAAAAAACTTTTGGAATTGGACTGGATTGTTACTGGTGAGATCGTTAACAGCTATGGTTTGACGAAGCAATTTCCTACAACAGCCAAGAAATTAAACGTGACTAGAAGTTACCTGGAAAAATTCCCAGACAAAACTCGCAGCAGGTTCTTTCTGAGATTTCGCTTAAACTAATTTAAAACAAAGTACTGTTTACAAGAAAACAATCTACAACGGATAAATGCAGATTTTGTAAAAAGGAAGTGGAAACAAGCAGACACCTGCTTTTGCGCTGTGAAGGAACATGCAAAATCAGAAATACAGCTTTGGGAAAAATAATGGCAGCTTTTCCAACTCTAACAGAATATGAATGGTGGAGGGTACTGTCAAATGGTGATGACACCCGGTGTGTGATTGGAGTAACTTCTTTTTTTTAAACCATTGACTTGGAACAAAACCTTGTATGAAGCAACGATAATGCTTGTTTACCCAATTCAATGGACTGGATCTTTTCTGGGACGGAGACATCTTTTATGGATTTGATTTTCCTTTTGTAAAAATTGTTGATTCAATGAAAACAAATAATAAAAAAAAAGGCACTCCTTGAAATCAGTCCTGCCCCAGAGCAGCTTCATGCTGGAGAGCAGAGGAATGTAGAGAAGACACGCTGTAGACCCAAATATCTGGAGCAAGAAGGCGGGGACCGAGAAGGCAGAGAAGAGCCATGACCTACCTAGTTTTTGGGGAACCCGGTGTCCGGTGGCAGAAACCAAGCTAGCTGAGTGGTCCAGGTGACACCCAACACACAGAAAAACCAGTGTGGTAGAACTGCCAACAAACAAAGGATGACCCTGAGATCCCAGGGGAAGCCGCAGAGCTCACGGGTGTTGCCGAGGACTGGAACTCTCATGGACCAAATTAAAAGGTAGGCGCAGGGGGACGGGCGCGCCACAGGAGCCCCCATGGGCTGTGGTTGGGAGGAAATGCAGAGCCATCTTCCTCATCCCAGTGGGACCAGTTGAGAACACAGAGGGTGTAAGAGCACCCCAAAGAGACTCTGGGCCTTGTGAAAACACATCACAAAGCAGAAAGTTCCAAACATTGAGAAACCAAGAGAGTTATACATACAAGACAATGCCTGGCAGGTTAGTGTACCATGCTTACAAAATCCATCTTTTCAGTGCTGAGAAAGTGGTCTGGGAACCACACAATGACACGAGAAGTCCAGGGGGAAGAGATCAATTGGCTTGAGTCACAAAAGGCCATGGAGAAAAGAGACCCTTTTGGCACAAGTTACGAGAAGGCCAGAGGAAGGGAGATAAATCCTTTGGCAGAAGATAGAACTTTGACAAATAAAGCTATTGGAAAAAAGAGCCTGAGAAATGATTGGGGAAGAGAGACACATTCCCAATATTTTTTTGGAACTTGGAACTTTGCTGAGAAGGTCTGGAGAGATAAAGACTTCCTGCTTGATGACAGGGAACAACACATTAAAGCCTAGTGATGGCTAGAGGAAGAAGGATATTCCCCCACCATGTATGAACTGCCTGAAACATCCAGTAGGAGGGAGTCATCCTGCTACAAGCAGGGTACAATCTAGTTATAGGTTCTGTTGAAGTGTAAGGGATGGAAATATGATTTGCGACATAGGACAGTGGACTGTGGACTTTTGGCGGACATTCTGACGGCATCCTTAGTTTTGTTTGAGGTAGGGAAACCCATCTTAGTTATATGGACAGGTGGGATACTTTTATTTATTTTTAGTGCAATAAAGGTTTACTCCAACAAGCATGCCACCTTTGTGTCCCGTGTCTATTTCTGCACCCTTTAACTATCGAAACTCTGGGTGGCAAAGCCAACAACAAAAATAGCAAAACGTATTTTCACACAAAACATGCTCTCAACTTATTCTGTGCTCCGAGTCCCCTCGATGACATGCCCCCCCTTGAACTGGATGCACAGCCCAGCTTGGTAGCCCCCCCTCCCAGGATCAGACAGATGTTTAGACAGGCACAGCATCTCCTCCCCTATCCATTGGTTGTACCCAGAAATTGGGGCAGGGGCACCCCAGTCCTAGGCGTGCAGCAGGATGACCCTCAGCTTTTCTCAGGAAGGACTCTTAGCTTCCCTCAGGAGGGCTGGAGATCATATCGGGGTCATCAAAAATGTGGTTCAGATCAAAAAACTGAACCCACGGAAACAATAATGAGAGGCATGATTTTCAAGGAAAATAGCTTTAATGCATGCAACAAAACTGCTGGGAGAGTCCGTCAGCTCCTTGGAACTGAAAAACGGAACACTCAACCCGCCCACATTTGAATTTATAGACAAAAAACCACAAGATGAACATACAATATAAAATATCAGCTGTGTTATAAGCCATTTAGCCCCATTGGATCCCACCTATATGAGTACCTAAACACAACATACATTATCAAATTTTTATTGGTTAGTGAAATCCTAGTGATGTAGTGAGTGCATCCCCCTAAAAATGCCCTCATTGTATAATGAGCTGAACAAGTGAAGCCAACCCCCTGTAGCAACAAACTTTAAACAGCAAACTTCTTTCCCACGGAATCTGTCATCTTGTCAACCCGCTTGGCTCTCAGGCCTTGCAGCCCCTCATGCTTTAACATGCATTTTGCAGCTGTCTTAGTGTAACATGTTGATATCTCTGGCACACAATCTTCTAGCAAAGATCACATATCTCTTGGGAAGCAGGTGACCTCATGAGAACCACTCTTGGAGAACTAATTCTTCATATTTATGTGTGTTTCCAAGCCACCCTATTACATACCCAGCAATCCTAAAATGCCATAGAGGGCAGTACAACCACTGCCTGGTTTAGTGTTATGGCACCATCTCTACACAAGGTCTTTGTTCATATTGAAAACATTTCCTTTAGTAACATTTGTGTTTGCCTGCTCTGTGCCAAGGACAAAAACTATTACTTTATCGAATGCTCAACTGTCCTGGGAACAGCTTCATAAGAAGGATCAGTCAGGGTTCTAATTCTTGAAGCAATGGCAGAGTGAAGCAGAGTGTTTGTGGTGCCTTGGCTTTTACAGAGGAGCTGCAGCTACAGAGTATTTTTTCAATTTCCTTGCCTGGAGGAGGGGCGGGAGGTGGACCTTTTGCTTCATAATCACTCTACAGACGCGGAGCGTAGCAGAGTGAAGCAGAGTGTTTGTGGTGCTTTGGCTTTTACAGAGGAGCTGCAACTACAGAGTATTTTTTCAATTTCCGTGCCTGGAGGAGGTGCTGGAGGTGGACCTTTTGCTTCATAATCACTCTACAGATGCAGAGCGTAGTGTTTGTGGGGTGAGGGTCAAGACGAAGGTCAGAAAAAACCTTTCACTATTAAAAATAAATAATCATAACTATTCACAACATTAAACAGCATTGTGCTTGAAGTGTCATCTGAACCCGGAGAGCTTGAGCTGCTTTAATAAACAGCCATGGACTCGAACTCGTGGATTGCAAGACCAAAAGGCGTCCACCCCCCATGAACCCTTATACTCTTGTTCAACCAACCTCACAGACCTCAAACGTAAAAACTCGAGCGCAACTTAAACGTTGTAACATTGACCTTGAAAAGGCTTGTGACTCTTCCTTACACTATACCAGACTAACAAATAGTGGCCTTGAGCGGCTAAACAAAGAAGAGACACCTAAAATCCCAAGAATAAACATGAGTGAAAACGTAACATCGCTGGATAACTCTGCAAGTCTTACCTTGCCTCAGGGCTGTGAGGAACGCCTTGCCCTGGCTGTGCTCATTATCGGCTCACCTTCTGCTGGTGATGTGGAGAGGGAGTCTGCTGCGGATTGTTCCCCCGACCTTCCCGACCCTTGCACTGTCTCTGGTGGCGCGTGGGCTCCTTTTTTGGAGCCGGCGTTCCGTGATGGGCAGAGCGGGCAGGGTGGCGGGGGAGCGTTGCCACAATGCCCGAGGGCAGTGTAAGGAGTGGCACGGCCCCTCCTGACCTGTGCACCGTCCGGGGCGGTGTGCCGGCTCCTGTGCTGGGGCTTGCGCTCTGTGGTGCGCAGTGCGGCGAGGTCGGTAGCGGGATCGCTGCCGCTGTGCCCGTGGGCAGTGTGGAGAGCGGTGTGGCCGTGGCCTCTCCCGACCCATGCGATGCCCGCGGCGGCGCGCCGGCTCCTTTGTTGGGGCATGCGTTCCGTGGTGGGCTGAGCGGTGAGTCCGGAATCGGCTGCATTGCCGCTCTGCCCAAGGGCAGTGTGAAGAGCAGCACGGCCTCTGCTCCTCCTGAACCACGTGTCGTCTTTAATGGTGCGCGGGCTCCTTTGCTGAGGCCCGCGTTCCATGATGGTCGGCCTGGCGAGGGTGCGACTGAGGGCGTTGCTTCCCTCGTTGAGGGTCGAGGGAGCTGCTGTACAACCGCGGCGGAAGGTGCTCCTGCCCTGGACGGCTGCGGCTGTTTGGGGTCGCGGTGCGCTTCTCTGGAATCAGCGATTGGAGATGGCATACGCCCCCTTCTTTGCCTGACTTCCGCTCGCGCGGGATTCGAGCGAGGCTGGGAGCGCTGCACCCTACTGGCTGACATAGATCTTTCAGATCAACCGCTAGCAAATAAAGCGGTGCTTGATATTGAAGCAGCAGAAAGTGACTGCCTATTTGACTCACATGGGCAAACCATTGTGAAAGCATTAAACACAACCGAAATTATGCAAAACACAAGCTGCCAAATATGCATAAGTGTGGAAACAAATCCTGGTAGCTCTTTTATAGATTCATCATATGAAAGAAAAGAACTACTGTGCTTAAATAATGATCAGGTTCCAGATGATCCTGCTTCCACTGATTTTGAGATATGCACTTCTATTGTACTTGCTAATGAACAAACATTAATAGAAGAAAGTCCTCCAACCAGTACACAAGATGTACAAAACACTGACGATAAATTGGCTAGCGGCCTTGCTGTAAGACGTAGCTCCTTAGCAGTTGCCGACCAATTACTGAAAGATTTATCTACCATAAATGAGCAATTACAATTGAAAGCGGAGCTTGATACTATAAATTGTGAACGAAGATTGCAGACAACAAATGACACAAACACCAACGATCAAACTGTTGGTAATACTCAACATCAATGCATAGAAGATACACAAATTAAGGGTACAAGGATAGACAATGACAGGACAAATAAAAGTAGAAGGATTGACTCCAGCACTGAAAAAGATCTATATAGATCACAAAAAAGACTGACATGTGAACCTGTAAATCAATCTGTTGAGATCTACTTTTACTGTACAAAATTTGAATGACGATGAAGATATAAGTAACTCATCTTCGGAAGAAACTTCGTCCACTGATTCATCCCTTGCTGAAAGACCATTTTCTAAAATTAGAAGATCAACACTCTGGAAGCAAAGAACACAGAATATACATCGTGACCGTAAAGCGGCATTAACTGAAAAATTATGCTCTGAACTAATGCCAAAAATATCATCTGCAATAACTATTGCCATGGCACCATTTACAAAGATGTATGAACAATTTAACGAAAATTATAAAGATCAGAACACATTAATTGCCCTCTTGAATGCCAAAATGTGTAACATCGAATTTGAAATGAGAGAAATGAAAATTCAAACTCAAAATGATCTACAGTCCTTGGAAGTGTGTTGTGCTCTTCTTGGGGACCAAATGGCTTGTAACGTAGGTGATAAGAGATTGTTAGCGGAAGTCGCCCGAGAAGCCTTACAGATTTTGAAAAAAACGCATGTTGTTAATATGAAATCACAAAAAACATCAGAGAATAGAAGATCCATGGACTTAAGCAAAACTGTGACTCACTTGACATCATCCACACGTCAATCAATGCATAATGAAGAGATGGAGGGCAACCGGACCACAGGGATAGAAAACGGAGAAGTCCAGTCACCTACAGCAAGGTCTCACCTAACCGTAACTGAGACGAGTAGAAAATCGAAGTTACAATAATTGCAGAAAAATCGACATCTCTTTTAAGGCAGTGTGCAGTAACTGGACACAAGACGGCTCTTAATGAGGCTACTGAAAACAGCAACAAATCTGGCAAGGACCTAAGAGAACTTGAAACAAAAGAAACAAAGGATCAGGATGCTCCTTCCACTTCTACATTGAGAGACAAAACACAAAGAACAACAGATAAAGTTGATATAGTTATTGATCAACCTCAAGATGAGAGGAACATTCAGCGGATGGAAAAAATAAGGGAAATGGAAACGCAAAATCCTGTAGAAACTCAAACTGTGACACGGGTATATTCAATATTTGAAAAACCAAAAAAAGTGACACACGTGCTAAACAAACCTGTAATAACAGCAGGCAAAGCTAAAAAAAAAATCCAAGAGCACAATTGAACAAATGCAAGGCTCGAAGAAAGGTTCCTTAAAATTTCTAAGTAACCTTAAACCTCTGAATTCCTCAGAGATTGCACTAGGGGTAAAAAAAAAAGGTCTCTCGAGCAATGAATCAGTTCAAGACATGGACAAAACCTTCAATGATCACGAAAACTGCTTAAACAACACTATTAACGATAAGTAACTGATAATTTGTCAATATACGAGATAGATGATCATGACTATGATACCTATGAAGCAGACCTTGAAGCACCAGGGAATCTGTCAAGTTGCACGATACAAAATGTACCGAGCCCTACAGCTCAGGAGAAAAAAAAAAAACGGACTGGAAATCTAAAGGAAATAATGAGGAACGAGTATGCAGAATGGTTTTTATTGACAGTGATGAAAGACAGATCGCACAAACTACTGGAAATAAGAACATAGCCTTGGCAGGAAAGTTCTTAACCATTGAAGAGCGAAGAAACCTCATCCATCAAATAGAAGATAGGGAAAACCCACTAACAAATCAACAGCTTCTACAAACCTCCTTTAGGAAGGGCTACCAACATGAATCGGAGAAACTATTGAATAGTCTTCTAAATAATCAACTGCGAATTATACAAAATCAAGCAGACAACGTAAGGAGTTCTTTTCCCCTTGAAGGTGCTAAAGTCCCCATTCAACAAAAGACGCAAGTAATACAAACTTCTACAAACACAGACCCTAACTTTTGCATTTTACTGGAAAGAGCATATAAGGCAAACAATGGGTTCATACTGAACTTTACTAAAACATACTGGTCATTTAAAAACACTGTCATCAAGAGATCTAAAAATAGTGGAGTTTGTAAATGAATCGCAGACTGATCGGGTATTACTGCACATACATGAAAAACATATAAGGAACCAAATTATGGATCAAAAGGATGCCCTAAGTAGGCTTGATTTTGACATCAAAGAGCTCAATAATGACCAACTGAATCAGTTAAGAAATTTGAGAATGGCTCAAACTGAGTCAACTAGAAACACAACTGGATTCCAAAACGAAAGAACATCTACTGTTCGTAACAATGAGCTCAATAAACGAGACAGTAATCCGATCACATCTCCAACATCAGTACAACCTTCTACACCAAACAAAAAAAGGAAAATAAAGATCACAATTCCTGTGTCCGTTAATCGGGATAAGAGACAAAATGAACAACCAAAAACGCAAGCATCTGCATGCACGGATGACTGGAGTTGGCTAGCTGGTCTCCTAAATCAAAATAAATCAAGCTAGCGTCAGAAAACAAAAATAAAAGAAAATGACATACTTCAAATTGGATCCTGGAACACAAGAAGGCATGTTCATCTTTTTCAAGATACCTCTGTTGACTTACAAAAGCTGGACATCCTGTGTCTACAGGAAACTTGGTTGGTAGATCCACCCATGGTACCTGGCTACGAGATAGCATTTATTCCAGCTGTTATACAGAAAAGAGGCAGACCTATGACCGGTTTGATTACACTGGTAAAAATTAGTAGCGAACTTAGAATTCTTGACACAAAAAATGTGAATCCTTACATCCAAACTGTAAAAATGGGGATGGGAAGTAACAAAGGATGCCCAAAAAAAACAATACATATAATTAACATATATTGGCAACAAAAATCAACAGGGACTTGGGCCTTTTTGGATGATTTATGGACCATAATAGATGAAATTATGTCTCAAGAGACAAATGTAAACCTGATAATTTGTGGTGACTGGAATCTGGACCTCAATAAGTTATCGGGCGTAAAAAGCTTGAGTCGAATAAATCTTAAAACAGAGCTATTAATCCAACATCTCCTTGATGATATATCTGTAAGGGAACTCAGAATACTAAATGGAAACACACTGGGAGATATACCGCCTAATCCCACTTGGAAAAACGGGGATTTAAACTCAATTATTGACTACTTTGTTGTATTGATGAAGTAGTTGTGTTTTTGAAAATATTGAACATGGACCAAAGTGATCACAACGCAGTCACAATTGGAATCAAACATGAATTGGGATCTGACATGCATGAGAAATGGATAAATGAAATCTCTGTGGTACCCGGTCGTAATAGACTAAGGCTTAATAGCATGAAAATAAAAACCATGATGGCCCATATCCAAGACAATCTAGAGCTGGATCATGTTCCAATCCTAGAAAAATATAAAGAGATACATAACAGCAATGGCAAAACTAACTTTCGTCATTGCCATAGTTATGATCGGTTTGTGGTAGAGAAAAAACGAGAACTACGAAGAAACATTCGGGCATTGAAATATAAGAATGATCAAAAACAACAAGAGGGGAAAAAATACTGAAAACAAAATACAATAACTGGATAAAGGCCCATAGAGCCTTAATGCAACAAAAAGATGCAGAAGAAATGATGCGAACATTGTACAATAAAACAACAATAGAATTTGAATTTTGGGCAACTTTGAATAAATCGGAGTCAAATCAAACAGCGCTCATTAGCAATATGGTGAGTGAGGAACAATGGATTCATCATTACACAACACTCTATAAGTCCCAGAAATTGATCACGCAAGAAACAATCGAGAAATATGAGACTTGGAATATTACAATTTCGAAAGAAAACATAGACGACAACATCAAAAAGTTAAGTTCATCAAGAGCACCGGGTCCTGATGGACTAACTAATTTTATCTTAAAGGAAAACCCAAAGGAATGGACCCAATTTTGCTATACTTTGTTCAAAAATATAATACGGGAACAAACCATTCCTACGTCCTGGAAATGTGCTATAATAGTTCTTATCTTCAAAAAAGGATTAAGATCTGAGCCTGGCAACTATAGGCCAATAGCGCTTCTAGATGTTGTAGGTAAAATCTTTGCAACACAATTACAAATCCAATTAACAGCATGGATACAGCAATCGGATTCCTTTGACCTCCGTCAAACGGGTTTCGTAAAGGGAGTGGGCTGTAATCTTAATGTATTTCTCCATAATGTATTAAAAATGGAGGCAATCAAGAAAAAAAAACAATATATCTTGCCTTTATCGACTTAGCCCACGCCTTTGATGCAGTGGACCGAAACCTGCTATGGTGAAAAATGAGAGCACAGAATTGTCCAGAAGGGCTTATAAGAGGAATAAAAGAACTTTAATCAGGAACATCTGTCAAAATACGACTTGATAAAAAAGGAACATTGTCGAAAACAATCAAAACCGAACGAGGCGTCAAACAAGGATGCCCATTAGGTGCTGTATTGTTTAACTTTTTTATCAATGACGTGGGTCAACATCTGATAAAAAACAGAACATTTGCGCCAAAAATCAATGGGCACATGATTGATTGGATTCTCTATGTCGATGATATGGTGCTATTAGATTTAACGCCTATTGGTCTTCAGTATAAATTGCAGGCACTAGAGGATTACATCTTGAAGAATGGCCTTCAAATTAACATCGAGAAGACACAAACCTTCGAATTCAAAAATCTGCAAGGGAGAGGAAGAATGACTAAAACAAAATTCGAGTGGAAAATCGGCAAAGAACTATTAAAAAACGTTAATCAGACCAGATATTTGGGAGTGATAATAAAGTCGAACATTAATGATGAGGCAAACGCTAGAGCAATTCGACAAAGAAGTAGTCAACTAACAGCACAAGCCACGATGATTAAAAACAAATATGGAAAGTTTAGTATTAAACCAGTCTGGGACTTCTATAACATAAAAGTTGTCCCGGCACTGATATACGGAAGTGAAGCTTCTTTTGGATGTTCATATGGTACATGGGAAACATGTGAATACCTATTTTGGAGAAAGATCTTGCAGCTACCCAGTGGAACGCCACTTGCTTGTATCAGGTATGAGCTTAGTCTCATCTCGATAACTGCAAAAATCATATGAACATCTTGATGCTATATAGTAAAATATCTGCCAAAAGTTGCTTACCGCAATTCAAAATACTAAAAAGGAATGCAGAAACTGAAAATGAATCAATTCAAGACTTGTTGGAGGAGAAATGTGAAGACATACTTCAGACCTTAAATACTACTAAAGACACATTATGGACAAACCCCAATGAAGTTAAAAAGAGACTATGGCAGAGGGACTGGTGGGAAACAGAGCAACAGAAATCTTGCCACCGATGTATGCAAATTGTGCCAGTTGAGGCCAAGGCATTCAAAAAATTACCAAAATATCTACTAAAATTCCCATGTAGATCATCAAGGAATGTCTTCTTAAAGTTTAGAATGAATCAATTCCAAACAAAGGACATTTTTAACATTTTAAACAAAAGAAATCAAAGTGATATAGTCTGTAGGCTGTGTAATGGTCAGTCTGAAACACTTAAACATTATTGCCCAGACATGGAAAAAGAGAGACAGAAAATACTTGGAACCGAGATAGCACAAAGAAGAACGTGGCAACCAGATGAATGGTGGCGTGCATTTTACGATGGTTCTAACAACAAGATAACATTTGCGTTAATATCATTTCTGAGGGAAATGGACAAAAAACTTGCATTATATGAAGAAAAATAATAATATTCCTTAGAGATAACTAAGAACTGAGCAATTGTTCTGGATGGATGCAGGAAAATTGTTGAAACCAGTTTCTATGTATTTTTAAAAGTTTTGTATGAAACTAAATAAAAAAAAAAATAAAAAAAATAATGCAATAGCTGGTGCCTGTTCTGCCCCTCCGCCACAGGCTCTGGCATCATGGTTTTCTCTGAAGGAAAGCAGCACTGCAGTTTGATTTTAGTAAATGACTGAACATTCAAAAATGGGCATTGTGTTGCTAATGGCAAAACCTATCGTCTTAATGTTAGTAACTACATGTAAAGCAACAAACAGCAGACCCTGTCATCTTAGAGTTAGACATTCGGCCTAATGTGACAGAATGGTATAGTTGGTGGTGTTAGAATGATAGTGAAACTCAAGAAGGGCCTGGTTCAGAAACATTGCCTAACCTTGGCAAGCTTGTCAGAGCTCCAAATGTGGATAAACGTCCTGTTACATTTGGTGTGTTGATATTGCATCTCCATTTCTTCAACTTTTGTGAAGGACAGAAAGGGCCAGTCAGCTTAGAGAGCCTTAGTCGAGAGGGATTTAGATTGTAGTTCTGTTCAAATTACTGAATTATTTAGGTTTTTGTATAGTGATCATTAAGAAAAAGAATAAAACTCCTTCAACCCTTATACCATGCTTGGTCTAAACTGCTGAGCAATGTTCATGATATGATATATGGTGTCAGAGTGGGATCAACCCGCTTAGGCACGGTAAGCCAACCCAGTAACTGCCCTAAAGGAACAAGAAACTCAGAACCCAGACCAAACCTGGGCAGGGAAGAACATTGATAGAATCTAAAACCATCCTGAGGTATACTATAGAGATTCCATAAGAACTGTGGAAGGTTTGTCTCAAGTCAGCCAACCCAAAAACAGATTCCTCAATGAGATAGTCCTCACAGGTGACCAATAAGAAGGAGGCAGAGTGTGCCACCGTACCACGAATCACACAAAAGTCACTTTGAACTGTGAAAGTAATCTTTGCACCACCCATTTAGTTCAGTGCAAAGAGTACTTTGGCAGTGCAAAGTGAATTTGCACTGCCAACAAACACCCTGATTCACAGAGCGGTGCAAAGTGCATTCTTGCAGAGCAAAGTCACTTTGCACCTCAAAGGTACTCTTTGCACGGCCCATTTAGCACAGTTACACAGCCCAGAGAGGTGTGTGGCTGACACCAATTTTCTACAGGTTGCAATTAATCTTGGCACATCAAAATATTTCAACAACTATGCCTGTTAAAATTGTATGTAGATTCTAAAGGGTACAAAGTCATCAAAGGTTCTCAATATGTAAATCTATGGTTAATGACGTGGACCTTTGAACACTTCCATAGCTGTATGATATGAAATATATATGGCATTTATAACGTGCCTATAGACAAGTGTTTCAAGGCCCGACGAGGCAAGGGAGGGGGAACAAAGGGAAGACAGACACCGATCCTACTAGGCCAGGTGTCATTTAGATCACGCAAGTGCATGGGAAGGGGGAAAGGAAAAAGTGTGTGGGGGAAGGGAGAGGGGAAATTGCAGTACAAGGGATAGTAGAATAAATAAGATAAATAAAAACGGCCAGCTGGTGGCAAGTGTAAGGTAAGTGCAGACATAAGTGCTGGAATGGGGGACTGTAGGGATACAGAAAACAGTCCGTAGGTGCAGGGGTTTCCAGGGAGGCAGTGCAGGTGATCAACTGCCGGGCCTGGGCCGAGATCAGAAAGTGTGGCCAGGTAACCAGTGCAGTTTATGTCAGGAATTCAACAGGGGAGAGGCGGAGAGAAAGCAGAAGCAAAGAGGAGGTTTTGGGGTGCTTCTGGAACCAGAGATGGTTCTCCTCAGGTTTCAGGGAGGCAGGAAGGCTGTTCCAGAGGAAGGCCCCTGCCGAAGAGAGAGATCTACCACCAACTCGTTGCTTGGAGAAGCGACTGACCCTGAGGGAGTTGGAGACAGATGGGCGAAGAGCTCGAGAAGGAAGATATTTAGGAAGAGAGAGTTGAAGGTATTGCGGCCCCAGGCCCCAGCATGTCTTGTGGTCAATGCAGAGGGTTTTGAACTTAATCCTCGCAGCCACTGGGAGCCAGTGCAGAGATTTCAGTCCTGGAGAGATACAATCCCTGGGCTTGAGGCCAAGGACAAGTCTCGCAGTCCTGTTCTGGATAAGTTGCAGAGGGCGGAGAGTAGAGGCAGACAGAGTTAGATAGAGGCTTTTACAATAGTCCAGCCTAGAGAGAACCAGGGCTCTGGAGACAGTGAGCTTCTGGGGAAAGGAGATGAAAAGAAGAATACCTATGAGGAGGTGCATCTGGTAGTGTGACTTCTTAGAGATGTCAGCGATGTGAGGAGAGAAGGAGAGTGTGGAGTCAAAGATGACCCCAAAGTTTTTAGCCTTGCAGGTGGGAGCAGGAAGAGGGTCAATAGAGGCCGGCCAGAGAGCTGCAGGGAAGGGGGGAGTGGGTGTGTCGATGAGTAGAATCTCAGTCTTTCTGGCATCAAGGCACTTGGAACATTATGTTCTAAAGAAGACCAATGCCAAATCATTTGATGGGCTGAAACATGTAAACCACCTAATGTGTCATGTACATTTATTTTATGTTAGATGCACTTAGTATACAAGACATTGATGTATTATTAGTGTTTTCACATCAGACACATTGCAACTGTAATACTGTCACTATATGGCTAATCTCACTCTGCAATCTTTGGATAATTTTAACAATTTGATGTCTGTCACTTATCGTTTGCTGTATCAGGTAAAATGAGCATTTCATGAAGAAATATAATTGATTCTGCTTTACACTGTATTTTTTCTCCATGCAATATCATGGAAACGGGAATTCGCTGTGCAAGGTTGTTCCATTAGAATCCCTCTTCCCGAAGATGCGATTGGGCAAGACATGTGTGATGCTGTGTTATTCCAGTGTTAATAATATGTAGTACTGTTAAGATAGTTATCCTAAGACTGGTCTCCACCATAGGCATTTTGCTGCTGACCTTTGAAGTCTGTGCAATTTCCAAGGAAATGCATAGTTAATCTCGTTATATTATTTTCACTTGGTTCAGTAAACGGTAACAAGCCCCATGGTACTAAGAGCTGTGTAAATCACTCATGGAGTAACCATTTCCTAAAATTACAGTAGCTCTTACCACCTGTACATCAAGAATGGGTGATTGCACGTGTTTCAGGCACTAGACCCATTGCATGACTTGTTCTGCTACATTGCATATTACTTTGTGGCGGGGCCATCTCCCTTGTTCTCTTGGTAATGTACACACTCTGTACCCCCTCCCCCTGTCCCTCTTGGTGCAGTGCCCATGCTTCCAATCCCTCCAGGCAAAGAACATACGTCCTGGTCTGTGGCCATGCATGAGGCTATTGCTGGTGTGTCCTACTCACAGTCAGCCATGCCAAACCCTTCACTGACTGCTAGCCCTAGCCAATTGGCAAACACTTCTGGCAACTATGTGTCCAGTGTCTGGCCTGCAGCTATTCCTCAAGCAGAGCGGTCCTATCTACTGTGACTGCACGGCAAGGGCTGCTGGCATGCATTTTGGGTAATGTTCAACCCCACACACAATCCCACTGACTGCAATGCTTGCAGTGGCATAGAGCACCATGTAACCTGCTGCCATGCATGCAGCCATGCTCCAGGCACAATGTCCCTATATACAGTATATACAAGACATTGCCTAAACACAGACACTTTGGTCACAGTGCCTAGGGAATATTCCCTATCTACAGTTGACCTAGCTCACATTTCCCTAGCTGCAATGATCACAGAACATGATTTGAGACCATGGTGTGCGCATAGCGCCCTTATGTGCAGTGAGCTGAGGCCATGCCCTGCATGGACTTCACCCAGAGCAGTCCTACTATCACACCATATATTGGGAGTGCCTGGGCAATGATCCACAGGATGCAATGCCCCTTAGTGCAATTCCTGCAGCCGTGCCCTGGGCATGTTACCTCTGTGCCCACAGTACCTTCGGAGCCAGGGCCATGGGCCGCAGGGCTTCTGGATGTACCCCTGATAACAGTGCCACTAGCTTCTGTTCCAACAAACCAGGACTTGCAGCCATTGATTGTGCACAGTGCATCTGACTGCAGTGCCCACGGAGCGTAGGCATATTTGTTCCTGATATGTCTTCAAATAGGCAGATTGTGCTCATCGTACTCCAATGGATGTTTTCACTGTGTTATTTGAGCAGAGGCGGCCGTTTGCATTTTTTTTTATTTCAGGGGCTTAAATGCTACCCACCAATATGTGGGAGCCCAAATTAAATGGAGAAGGTTTGTGGGATCCCCCGCCTTTATAATATTTTTAAAAGAATGTGTAAACAATTTACACTTTAAAGCAAAATGTATTTGAAAAATTGGTTAAAAGCCACAAAGTTTTTAATTGATTTGGCAGGGTAACACAAGAGAGAATCCACTAGATGCAGGTTACCATGTTGCTCCTGGGAACACCTGTGTATGGGCACATTATAAATAACCTATCAATCAATCAATCAAGTGCACAAAAGCCTTTTCAAATTCCTTTCTATGAAGACTTTGCCCACAATAAATGCCAGCATAAAATATTTTCATGCTGGCTTTGGCCATAAATGTCCATGCTGGCTGCACTGATATATGCCATAACTCACACATTTGAACATACTCATGTTTTCCCATAATGCCCGCAATGATAATAGCATTCAGGATTCAAGACTGTGTACTCCATAATGAACAAAACCTTAATGTTCCACACATTCTGACTAGGAATAAAAAGAATATCACAGTGGACAAACTCAAGCCTTTTCTCCAATAACAACTTAATCCCTTTCCTGCCTCCTCTGATCCAGCTGAACTAGTGGAACTCTATAACAAGACTATCACCTCAGCCCTTGATAGCATTGCACCTCTAAAACTGCATAAAGGCAAACCTAAAGCACATCTGAACACTTGGTTCACACCACAACCCTAAGCTGGGGCTGAAAAAAGGAAACGGGAAACAACCTGGAAAAACGACCCTTCTTCAGCTAACAAAGACAATCTAGTTAAAATTTCAGCTAACTACAAAGCTGATGTTCTCTTAGAAAAATGTGACACTCATAACGATACGGTTGATAAAGCCAGTTCAAGTACTAGAGAACTTTTCTCTATACTAAGAGAACTGAAATCACCCACCCCTCCATCAGAGTACTGCATCAAGGACAAAACTTGGTGCACCAAGATCCAAGAGGCTCTAGCTAACATGATCCCTCTGCTCCAAAACAAAATAACTGCAAAAAAATGTAACCTTCCAACTCAAGACAATAGCCAGAAACACTGCCCCAGTCTCCCCAAACTGCCTCTGAAATTTAAATTTACCCCAGTGTCTACCCGAGAAGTAGAAAACATTATAGCCTCACTCACACCCTCCAGTTGCCCAGTAGACACTTGCCCAGCATCTGCTATTAAAGAAGATGCCAATGAATTTGCCCCATTTATCACCACGCTTATCAACTCCTCTTTCAGCGCATGTTCTGTCCCCATTAACTCGAAGAATTCATGGATACTCCCACTTCCAAAAAAAACATCCTTGGACCCCATAATCTGCAACAACTTTAGACCAATTACTACAGTCACTTTTCTATTAAAGATCATTCATAAAGCAGCCTACACTCAGATGCAATCGTATCTGGAGACCAATAAGCTACTAGAACACCGACAATCTGGCTTCAGACCCCTAAAAGGCACAGAAACAGCACTGACAGACTTAAACATTGAGATTGATGACCTGAAAGATAAAGGGAAATCCACACTTTTGCTCCTGCTGGATTTGTCAGCCGCCTTTGATCTGGTGGATCACAAGGTGCTGTGTAAGCATCTTTCAACAGCAGCCCATTTTTCAGTAGAAGCAATGGCATGGATCCAATCCTTCTTAAATAACAGATCGATGAGAGTTTTCTCATCATTGGCAGCAGCTTATCCCATCACCATATGCTGCAGAGTCCCACAAGGATCTTGTGTATCACCTACTATGTATAATGTGTTCACCAAACCATTGTTTGATGACCTAGACCAACTGGGTGTCACCTACACTAACTATGCAGATGACACCCAGATCCTCTTACCCTTGACAGGCAACTACGACAAAGATCTAGCTCTGATCAACAAAATCTACCTCATCATTCAGGCCTGGATGGCCATACATAGTCTATGTCTAAATGATGAGAAGACTGAGCTGCTTTTCTTAGCTAGACCTTCTAATCAGAAAGAAACTGAGCGATCAATACCTTTCATTCAATATTAATGGTAATGACATCAAGGTGGCTAAAGAGGTTAAAACCCTAGGTTTTTACTTAGACACCTTGTTGAGTCTGCACAAGCAGGTCAGTGCTACGGCCTTGGTGACAACATACACATGTAAGCTCATCCCCACCTGCAAACCCTTTCTCTCCACTTAAAGATGTACCACTTTGGCCAGAGCTCTAATTCTGTCAAAAATGGACTATTGCAATGCATTGTACATAGGTGCTAGCAAATATATTGTTAATAAACTCCAGATTCTGCAGAACAATGCTCTCAGAACTGCCTTAGGCATATCCAGAAGACAACACATCTCAATGATCAGACGTGACAGCAATTGGCTATCCATTAAGGACAAAATACAACTTAAAATAGTCTCCCTGACCTACAAAAGTCTCAACAACTTAGCACCTCAATACCTCACTGAAAAATTCATCAAAAACAACCCCACTCGACCCACTAGGACAGCTAACGCTGGCTGCGGAAGAGTCGCCAGGTTCAAACTAAAAAAAGCAGGTGGGAGTAGCTTCCCTGTCATGACTGCTCAACTCTGGAAACCACCCCCCCTCCTTAAGAGCTGACCAATCCTTCTACAAATTCAGGAGAAATACCAAGCTCTGGCTCATCTCCAAAGACGTGCCACAATAGACTATGTTAGTTGTCCTTTAACTAGAAACCGTGCATAGCTTCACCTGTGCCATCTCTAGCTCCTTGTATAATACCTTCCTGTATATTGCCTATTTCTCTTCATGCCCTGCATCCCTTTCTTCTGTACATTCCTATCATGTATTATAACACTGTATTTCTCTGTATTGCAACTAAGAAATTGTGTATTCCTATGTACTGTAACCAAGAAACTGTATATTCTTGCAATGCGCCCAGATACCTCCGGGTTTGGAGCGCACTATAAATAAATAAACAACCTCTGTCAATATACACCTGCATTCCTATGCAGAAATATAGTCCTGTTTGGTTTGCAAATACAAAAAGCCATGCCATAGTAACAAAGCATGTTCAGACTAGCTGCATCAATGCAGGACAGCAAGGTTATGTAAAAACAGTCCTCATCTTAGCTTTAGCCTTGAAGGCCAGTTAAAAGAATTCTACACTACAGCAAGAAAACATGTCAAGAGAGTCAGCCCCAATGTAGGCCAGTATAGCCACATACAAAAAAACTCATCATGTTGACTTATCCCTTAATGCCAGTAAAACATGATCATGCCACAGTAAAAATAATATGTCCATACTGACTGCACCACTATAGGGCAGTAGGGCCAGATAAGGAAACTCATGATGCTGGCTTTACATTTCATACCAGTAAAGAATTCTATGCCACAGGAAGAAATATTTCTGGACTAGTTACACAAATGTAGACCCATATTGCTACATAAGAACACACTTCAAGCTGGCTTTACCCTAGATATCAGTGAAAAAAGAAATGCCATGCCACAATAAGAAAATATGTCTAGACCAATGAAGGCCCGTAAGGTCTCGTAAGCACACTCATCATGTTGACTTTAACCTTGCTAGTAAAAAAAGCTAGCCCATTATAAGAAATCATGTCCAGTCTGGCTGCACCAATGTAGGCCAGTATGCCTATGTAAGAATACTGTATTATGTTGGCTTTAACATTGATGCCAGTAACATATGCCATGCCACAGTAAGAAAACATATACAGATGGCTGCTGCTACACATTGTAACACAGCTAAATAAGGACACTCCTCATGCTGGCATCACCCTTACCAGTCAAAGAATACCATACTACTTTAGGAATATATGTATAGAACAGCTCCACCAATGTATGGCCATGTAAGTAAAGTCATCATGTTGGCTGTATCCTTGATGCTAAGTAAAAAATGATAGCCCACAGTAAGAAAACATGTCCACACTGGATTCACCATTGTAGGCTTGTAGGGTCATATAAGAATATTCCATTCTGTTGGCTTTTCTTTGATGCCCTGTACAAATGCCAAGCTGACACAGTAAGAAACTATGCCCAGAATGGCTGCAATGCACACATGAATCCTGCCCTGCCCAAATCAAAGACCCACTCCCCAACCCAGCAGGCATGCATTCATACAACATTCAAACACTCTCTTTCTCACCCACATAGAGCAGACATTAACTCTCTCGTTCATTTGTGCACCCACAAAAATACGCACTGGCATTCATGTGCACACTTACAGACAGAAACCCTCACGCACATACAAACATACTTATTTTTTTCTTACCTGCAGTCCCCATTTGGACTGTAAATTCTGCCTATCACGATGGCCCTCTGGCTACCACGCAGAACACGACAGGAACCAGGAAGCAGGGATAGTTTAAGTCTTCCTGCACATACATTGTGGAACTGAAGCTCTACTGTCACCTGCTCTGAATGCGCAGAGTGTGCGAGAGCACCCCATACACACATTCAGGCATCCAGTACTCCAGCCTGCATCTCCAATGGGCCATGCAAGGCTGAGGAATTAAAACACCAACAGCCTTTCGTGGCTCATTGAACATGCACCCTGGAGTACTGAAGCCAGCTCAGGAGTGCTCCTTTAGCAGTTTGAGGCAGCAGTGGAAGCACTCAGTGCTTTCACTGGGCTTGCTTGTCTGGTACATAACGAGTGTTGTGTCAGCGCGCTGTCACCCATTATGGATGAGGCAGCCCTGTTAATGAGAATATGTTTGCTGGTTGCTCATCCTGGACTTTTGGATAGGTATCTGCTACCCCCCCCCCAGTGACTGTGCTGACATTATATTGACGTGAAGCAGGCTTTAATTTTGGGTAAGCTCTAGGAAGGGGAGTGACGTGAGGGGCATGCATAAATGCCTTCTTTATTGATCAGTGTAATTATTTTGTGAAGTGAAATTTACAGAAAGGGAAGAATTGTGGTGGTGTTCTTTTTAACTCACTTTTCTGATTAGTTCATGCAGAGAGAAGTTGATTGTGTTGTGCCACGGATTAAGTGGTGTTTTGACCGTTTCGTGCTCATTTCTATCACTTTTAATTTAAATAAATACCAATTTATTTCACGTACACCAGCCTGGTTCTTGGCTCATTGTTAGCTCAGGGGAGAGGGATCCAAGGGGCATGATATGTGTCTGACATTGGACTAAAAAAAGAATCTGTTAAACAGTTTTTTGCATAACCACTTAAGGGAAGGAATGCCCGATGTTGACGGTGGATTCTCAATAAATTGTTACAAATTGGGGGCTCGGGTCGGGATTTAGCTCCCTATTCATGACCCATGGCAAGTACATTGTGACAATATATTCATTTTGAAGCAATTGCATTAAGGTGGAGGGAAAGACATCTTTATTTGTTAAAGTGCTGCTAGGATTTGACTTCTGAGTTCCAGGGAGGTGTATAGGTAGAAAATTAAGAGTGTGTAAGAATATATATATATATATATATATATATATATATATAAGCAGGGCGGGCTGACTGACAGTCCAAAAATAGCAGCAGCACTCAGGCAATGAAAGATGACACCAAGGCAAATCCCAGGTGGGAAAATCCGCTGCAAAACAGTCCTTTATTTTTCAAATATCCATGGACAGGAGGGCAGTAGAAAAATGCAAAGCAAATGACAGCGCGTTTCACTCTTGCGGGCTTCGTCGGGTCTAACATAATAGAGAGAGGACTTGAGTATTTATGTGGTGAAAAGGAATGTAGTCCTGCTTTTATGTTGTGTTGAAGAAAGCTACTGCCTTTTCATACCACATAATCACCATCTTTGAACATAGTGCAAAAAGACATCAATGTATTTGACAAACATGCATTTCATGATTGCTAAAAAGCACATTAGAATATAATACATAGAAATACTAGATTTTTTCTAATAAGCATTTGTTAATTTAAAAGAAAGGCATATTGTAACGTGGCATAATATTTTTAAAGTGACATAATATTTTATTTTATTTTAAATGGGGAACAGTGGTCCATTCCGATTTAAATAGTAGGGAACATATAAGAATCATTTATAAATGCCTCTTGGTAAATGCAAAAGGCTATCCAATATGAAATCCTACGAATATTTGCCGCAATTCTTTCAACACTATAATACGTTTGTATACTACCACTATGTATTCCCAAATGTGCGCATTTGTATCATAGCAACTAAGAAGGGAGAAAATAGAAAAGCGTTCACCCAAGTGGGTTAAGGGATCAATTTGTTAATACATACATAATTGTATATACAATTCCAGTTGGATAAAAAATCCTCCCTATGGGGTGCAGGGCATAGTCAATAAATTATATATAAAAAGTGACTAGTGCATGGTGCTTTTCAGCTGTCTTACTGCACTACTTGATCTCTTGGAACATTTAGTTGCATTGATGTTATACATGATGTGATGCTTTGATCTCATTAGTACCAATGTTCCAGATGGTATGACTGGGCGGTTTATGGGGGCAAACTAAGGAATAATGTCATATATTGAATCTAATCCGCTCAACTTGACTGAAAAAAGTGTGATGCATAAAGTGCATAATTAGTATATAAAGTGCAAAGTGCTGGTATTCGGAAACTAGTATAGTACGTGGCATTTCCGTAAGCGCTCATTTTAAAATCCATTTGCGATATTCGCTTGATCAATAAAAAAGTGTGTCAGATAATCTACCAAATTGCATAATGGTATTATTCTGAATATGCACAAAGTGTGCCAAATAAAGTGCAAAGTGCTAATCTTGTATTCAACAACAATTCAAATACTAGATAGTAAATGGTGGATTTTAAGCAGGCAATGACACTTGATAACTTGTCATAACGATTAATTCTACAATCAGTTATGTGTAAAATACTGAAAGTGCTGTATTACAATCTGCTGAAGTGCCTACAAATATAAACCTGCTCGTCATCCCCATCATTAATTTGATTATGATGTTAAAACCCTGAGTTCATGCCTCACTAAAACCGGTTAACTCCTCTACTCGCTTAAAGCTACATGTTAAAATGTGATTCATGTAATAATGAAATAACAAACAATTGTATAAAGTGCAATGTGAGAAAAAGCTAATCAGTGAAATTACAAAAAATACAGACACACGGAAATATACTAATATTAAAAAGTGCAAGACAATCCTACAAAATGATATGAATGTCACAGTTATAAAATAGATGTATGTACACATACAGGATAGCGATTAGATGTCAGGCTTTTGTAGACTCTTTTAAAAAATGGGAGAAGAGAATCCTCATTTGAAGATGGTAAGAGAGAGTGACTTTGATTCAGTATATCAGAACTACAGAACAGAAAAGCTCCTAAAGCAAAAGGTAATAATAATAAGCTTTAGAATAATTCCACTCAAACTAAGCCAAAAGATGCTCATCGAGCAGCAGATGAATACTGGTTGGTTCACAGTTAGTCTCCTATGAATACATACAGTTCTTCATCTCGATTGTGACCCATCAGGGTTTTTGTATTATAATCCACAATATAGCGTGATTCTAATTGTCTTAATCTTCTAAGTCTGTCACCTCCTCTTGGGTGTAGGTCAACTGTATTGATTACAAAATATCTGAAAGAAAAAGCATTTCCATGGTGTTTATCCTCAAAATGTTTTGCTAATGGGTAATTCATGTCCTTATTTTTGATTGCACGTAAATGTTGTAGGATAAGCAATCTTACTTCCAGTTTTGTACTTCCAATGTACCATAAGTTGCACTGGCAAGTGATCGTGTAGATATCAAATGGTGTAATACACTTGATTTCTTTTTTTATCAAAACTTTTTCAGTTGTTCTTGGATGGTTATATTTTGTTGTTTTCAATCGAAAACGACAGGCCTTGCATTTGGTACATGGAAAGAAACCTGGTGTTTTCACAGGAAGCCAGTTGCCTATCGTGGTTGTTTGTACATTTTGAAACATGCTAGGTGACAATTTAGTTTGCAAAGAGGCTAGTTTCCTGTAGGTTACAGTTGCATGCGGTTTGAGGAGGTGACTAATGTCTTTATCCCTTTTGAGGAGATGCCAATATTTGCTTAGAATTCTTTTTACATCTTTTGCTCCTGAGTTGTATGTAGTGATAAATCTGATCACTGGCTCATCTGTGTCTCCTGGTTTTCTTTGGCTAGTAGATGCTTTTGTTAACATGTGTTCCCTTGTTCTGCTGCAGCTGCAATCATATGCTTTATTAATAGTACTTTTGCGGTAGCCTCTCGCTAGGAATCTAGCAGCAATGTTTTTGGCATTTTGTTCCCAGATTGCATTTTCGCTGCAGTTCCTTTTTACTCAAAGGAACTCACCATACGGGATACTATTTTTGAGTGGTGTAGGGTGTGTACTTGCTGCATGTAGTACGGCATTCGTACTTGTGCTTTTCCTATGCAGTTCTGTTATGATCACTTCATTGACTATTTTGATCTTGATGTCCAAATAGACAATTTCTGACTCATGATGGTGCTCCGTAAATTTCGAATGTTTTCTCTCTTGATTCATCAAGTTGAAGAAAGTCATCCATTCAGCCTTTGTTCCATGCCAGATTATGAAAAGGTTGTCAATGTACCTTTGCCACATCACTACCTTATCTGTATGTATTCTTCTTTCTTCACTAGAAAATAAGTTGGCCTCCCAGTCACCCATAAACAGATTTGCTGATGTTGGGGCTACAGCTGTGCCCATCACAGTTCCACAGATTTGATTATAGAAAATCTGATTGAACATAAAGGTGTTGTGGGTTAAAACAAAGGATAACATTTCCAAAAGCATTTGAGAATGGTCTCGAAAACTGAGTGATCTGGTTGACAAGAATCTTTTGGTTGCTGCAATTCCTTGCTGATGTGTGATGCATGTATATAAGGAAACAACATCCAGAGTCACTAGTAGATATTCCTGATGCCATGGGATATTGGAGATCTGATTGAGAAATGCTGTAGTATACTTTGTGTATGATAGAAGTGTTTCTACAAATGGAAACAGATAAAGATCTAGGAATTTCAAAGTGTTTTCCAGAAGTGAATCCATGGATGCCACTATGGGACGTGCTGGTGGCTTCAAGATAGTTCTGTGTATCTTCGGAATAAAATGTATGATGGGAATAATTGGATGATCTTTGGTAAGGTACTGTTTTTCTTTTATGTTCTTTTATGTTAATAAGACCTTGATCATACCAAGATGATAATTTAACATCATATTCATCCTTCTACTGTAGATATGGGTTGCTGGATAGTTTGGTGTCTTTAAGTTGTCTCATGGCCTCCTTGAGGTAATCAGCAATATTTAGGACAACTATATTGCCGCCCTTGTCTGATGATTTGACGATGATTGACTGATCAGACTGTACATTTTCAATTGCAGTCTGTTGAATTCTGGTTAGGTTGCATCTCAATTTGATGGTCTTGGATTTTGATGTTTTCAGATCATCATTTAGAAGATCTTCAAATAGATCTATAGTTGATCTCTGGATATTGGACGGATTGAATTTAGATTTGTTGCGTACATTGCTACTATCTGCCAGATTTGTATTTATGCCAGCGGGCAATGTTGTTGTGCATTCATCAATAGCCACCAAATTGCCGCCTGGTTCTTCTCTACCCAGGGTGTCCAAGATGCTCAGTGCAGGTATGTCTGATAAACTTAATTCCGATGGAACTATTGATACAGTGGATTTAGCATTGTAGTCACTGTTTGCATGATATTTTGCAAGTCTTAATTTTCTAACAAAGAAGTATAAGTCAATTCTTGACTGGGGATACTCAAAACCAGTTGTTGGACAGAATGATAGTCCTTTTTCCAAGACTTCGCTCTCGGCTTGTGTCAAAGTTCGACGAGATAGATTTACCACTTGCATGATGTTTTCATTTACTGTGGCTTCTTGTGTTTGCCAGAGTGTGTTAGACGGCCTGCTGATTGTTCCCGTCGTTTTTTTCCTTTGTCCCTTCCATCCCCTTGTGGCCTTCCTCTTGTTGGTATTTGGTTTGGGGGCAGTTTGTTTTTGTTTTGGTTTCTTCCTGGTATATATATATTTTTAATTCTTGTATTTAATCAATTAAGATTTTTACAAGTACCATAGGAAAAGAAACACAACTCTATTGTACTCAGGACACCACTTGCTCGATACAAACACAGTCTGTTTTTAGGGAAAAATCAACAGAAAGAGACTAGCCAAGATAAAAAGGAAGAAAGTCTCAAAAGGAAGAAAAAAGGGCAGAGCGTGGAGCTGATATTTCAGCAAAAGTCATTTGTTGTTTAATCTTTTTGAGGGCCAGGTCCAACAGCTTGGCAGTAGTCATGGTCCATCTGGCATTTTCGCCAGCCATTAAGCAACACCAACAGACTTCCTCTTCCATGATGATCGTGTCTGACAGAAGTGGTGCCAAGTATGCCACTCTCTCCTTGCTCATTTGGGGGCATGACATGAGAAGGGGTCTTACACTTTCTGGTTGCTCTGGAGTTTCACACATTCAACACTGATTTGAGGTCATCGATGGTCCGATGGCCATGATCTCCTGAGTCGGGAGCAAGTTCAGGCGGGCTCTCATAAAGAGTTTCCTCAGGGGATTGTCCGGAAATTTAGAACAGTATTTCAAAGGAGATTTTAGCTTGTTAAAAAATGGAGGAAGGTGTTTTAGCAGTTTATTGGCCATGGCTTTCTTATTCGTGATAATCCAATCTTGATGCTCCATTTTGGACTTGACTCCTTGAGGGTTGCAATAAGAACGTCTTCCGTGCAAGCTAAATCATTTAATTTGTCTTGGAGGATCTATAACCAGCCATTAAGCACATTGCAGCGCCTACTCTTAATTTCTGCCGCCACCACCTGATACACTGGTAGACTGTCCACCAGCAAAGTCTTTCTGTGCAGTGGCATTGAGCTCAGCTCCACCACTGCTGCCAGGGACAACAGTCCAAGCTCCCCTTTGATTGATGACATGGAGGTGGACTTTGGGCGATCCAGGACCGACTTCCACAAGTAGCCTTACAATTTAAGCCATATTTGTTTAGGCATGTTTATGGTTGCATTCATTCCATATGTCAATGACGGGACCACTTTGGACTTGTAAAAGTGTGTTGCCGGAGTTAATGAGAATTTGCCACATTTTTTGTCCACTGCTCTTGTTTGAGCCATGAGAGTTCTCACTTTGCCCCACAGAATTTTCTGCATTGTCGTCTCCCTTAACAAGCTGTCAATCCAGATGCCAAGGTATTTGTATTTTTGTGCTCTCCAAGAACCAGGATAGATGTTCTTTGTTGTTGTTTTTTGTCCTTTTTTGTTGTATTATTTTGATCACCATAACATTGGTCTTTGATTTATTGACTTCCAAGTTGTTATTTTTCATGTAGTTGGCCAAGTTGGTTAATTGGCATTGTAGACCAATTTGAGTCTGATCTAATAAGATCAGACTGTCCGCGTACAGCAGTCTTGACACAGTGACCTTGCCTACTTTGGGGGGGGGAGATCTGATTTTTCCCTCTGAGTCTTGAAAGTCTTCCAAGAAGGGGATGAAAAATGATGGAGCAAGAAGGGGAGCCTTGCTTTACACCTTGCTCAAATGGAATCTCATCCGAGAACAGGCCCTGTTGGTTTAGACAAACGCGCATGGATGTATTTGAGTGGAGCGCTATAATTGGTTCCAATATAGCGCATGGACAGTCCCAGGCTTTTAATTTAGGCCAGAGTTTGTGACGGTCTACTTTGTCGAAAGCCTGCGAGAGGTCGACGAAGGCAAGAAAAACCTTGGGTGCACCAGACTTGGCATTCGTTTTTATTATGTTCAAAAGGAATATGTTTACCACGGTGCTTGCTTCTTTTAAAAAGCTTGTTTGGAAGAGATCTGCGCTCGGAGACATTCTAGCCCATTTCTGGAAATGGGAGAGCAGAAGAGTTGCAAAGATCTTTCCAATAATATTGAGAAGCGTTATCGGTCTATAATAGGCCGGATTCTCTCTGCATTCCTTTTTGTAGATTGGAACTACAACTGCTTCTGTCCAAGATTTGGGTATCAGCTTTGTTTTCTCACACTGTACAAAGATTTTGCTAATTACAGACGCTCATTCTTCAGGATGCCTTTTCAGATCAATAGTAGTGAGACCGTCCGGGCCAGGGGCTCTTGAGGACTTGAGCTTTAGTATGGCTCCTTTGATATCTTCCTCATCCGTTAGGGTGACCCAAGCTGTTTGTAGGGGCGGGGTGGGAACTTGCTGTTGGACAGGGGGGAGTTCAAACAGTGTTGCAAAATATGTCACCCAATTTTGTTCTGAAACTGAATTGAGAAGCGCATCGTCTTTCTGGCAGTTAACTCTTTTAATCAGAGTCCAAAATTCACACAATTCTTTGGTGCTAAGGGTCTTGAGCATGGCTTCCGCGTAATTTTGATAGAGAGTAAATCTCTGATGTTTGAGCCAGTGTTTGTACTTTTTTGATTCATTCCAGAAAGCTGCCCATGCTTTTACTGTCCTCCAGGCCAGTGCAGTTCTTTTTAGTTTTTTGCATTGCAGAACCACCCTCATGTCAAAGACGTGTTTAATTATGCTTGAGTTTCTGTTGGTTCCTGAAAATTGAACTCTATATGCCATCTGCAGCAGCAGATAATCTGGTCTTAATGTTTCCGTCTTGGATGACTTTACCAATGTCGCAGAGGAGAATTTCTCATTTATCTCTCGAACATTGTCTGATGTTAGACGAAGACGGGTTTGATGCTTGTTTGTTCCCATTTTCGATGCATAGATTTTTTTTTTCCAGACGAGCACCCATCCAATACATGGTTAACAAATTGTGATCACTTTCAATAGTTCTCTGCAGCTCAAAGGTAGCTATGTAGGAAATAAGAGTCTGAGTTATGAATATGTAGTCAAGAGTGGCTTTTAATTCTTGTTGTTCCCATGTTGAAATCAAAGGGTCGTTGGTTTGCAGGGAAGACACATTGTAAAAGTTTCTAGATTTCATTGGTTTCATCCAAGCCTGGCCCCTTTCGTCGGCTGATGAGCGCGTTGATGAGCTGTTAGTGACTGTGTTGTGGTTGATGCAGTTTGCGTTCAGGTCGCCACAGATGATTATGTTGGCAACGTCGACATTAGCAACTGTTGTGCAGAATTGTTTAGTAGTTGTTCTTTGGGGGTTCCAGTATAAGTTAATGATAGCAAGTTGAGAAGTGGTCCATAATTTAGATCCTGAAACTTGATGGGACCATGAAATTAAGATTGCCAGCATTTTGTAGGAATCCACCATTTTATATCTTATGGTGAACCCCGAGCCCACTCGAACCACAGTCAAAAGGCCCGATGATGGCCTGCCCAGCAAAGCCCTGAAAGCAGGAGAAAATTCCACACTGAACCCATCCAGGTAAGGTTTATCTACGAGCCAAGTTTCTTGGAGGCATAGAATGTCAAAAGACCCCAAGTTCACGTCACTCGGTCGAGTCAGGTGCGTGTATCCTCTGGTGTTCCAGGAGCCCATAATCTTCAGTTTCTTTAGAGCTTTTGTAGACGGTGGTCAGTGTAAATCGGTGGTTATGGGGGGGTTAGGAGGTCATTGCTATCTTCCTGATTTAGTACTGAAGGCGTCTTGAAACCACTTCCAGGGCCCTTTTGCAGAATTTTCATCCAGAAGTCTTCTCATGTTTTTATTTGCAGATGAATGTTGTGATTTGGCCGCCACTGATTCATTTGATGAAAGTTTCCGCGATTGGCCAGGCAATGGCAGTCTGGTACTTAGGGTTCTTGTTCATGTGGGGATCTGATGAAACCGATGACGCTCTCTTCTACTGTAGTCAGCATCGTCCCTTCTGTAAAAACTTCAAAGCCTAGAGCGATCTTCCTAGCGTTTGTTTGATTTGGGTTAGCGTTTTTCTGAATGATAGGACTGTGGGTCCATCGATTATGTTTGTACAGATCCTCAGTGCGTGATACGAAATGCTGTTTTTTTGACGTTCTCTTAATGGCGGATTCAGGCTTAGCCCGTTCAGTGTGGGAATCTCCGACAAAGAGAAGCCCTGGAGTTGAAGGTCTTGGTTGGCTTCTCTTGAAACATCTTGTAGAGCTTTATCCTTGATATGCAGGTATGCCTTGGCTTTGTGTTCCCTGTGGTATGGTTCAATCAATATGAAATCCTCAGTTTTCAAACGTCGAAGGTTGTCTATTTTGCATAAGATCTTTAGGACTGTTTTCCTGTTAAAAATGATATATCCCTCTTTACTTGAGATTTGCTCAAGTTTGAAGATGCAAATTTTATTTGTTTTACCGTTCACAGTTACGAAAGAGGTTTCTTTATTGCCACTTGTTGCATCGTCAGCCAATTGTTTGTGTGTTGTTTGAGTTTTGCCGTGGACAAGTGGTTTTGGAAGCTCGGCACTAGGATTCGGCAGGTGGTTTAGCTGGAGAGGCTTTTTTGCTGGAATGTCTCTTGTGGCCATGCTAAGTGACTGCTTCAGATGGGACGGTGTGTGAGCATCGAGGACTTGAATAGAGTTATTATCTTGCAGCGAGGTAGGTTGTGAACTATGGAGAGACGTTATGACACTATCATTGTGAGAAGATCTTTCCAGTGTGTTGGGAAATACCTCAGGAGAATCCCAATGTTGAGACAAGTTCATCAGGTCACTATCAGTCTTGAAATCTTCCACTGATCGAGGAGATTGATCAGACTTGGGCAGGTTCTTGGCTGAATTGTTTGGATTTTCAAGTCTTCCTCCCATATTCGTTGTTTTGGGCTGGGGGTCGCCATTCTGCAATTGAAAAAGAACATTTGACGACTTTACAGCTGCAAGGTATACAGCAATTACTTCCTTTTAATGTTTTTTTTTGGTTCTGTTTTTTATTAGTCTGTTGTTTGTCCTTTAACTCAATTGTAGCTGGGCTCTCAGTCAGTAATGAGTGTGTTAAAACGGAAACCCCTGTGGTAGATTTAGTGAAGATAGGAGCCAGTTCACGATGTACATGGCCAGTAGAGGTTTTAGTGTCTCTCGTGACTTTGCTTACTCGGGTTTGAATCATCAAGTTGTTGCTAGTGAGTTTTTCTTCAAGTATGCCAATTTTCGATTCAAGGAGACTTTGATGCTCGGTGGTTTTGATCTTCAAAGCTGTTATAGAACCTTCAACAAAGGTCAGTTTAGAGGTCATTGTGGCAATCATTGCCATGTTATCTTTCAAAGAGTCGTTGATTGCTTCATAAAGTTTGCCAAATGGAGCTAGGGCAATCGCTATTGTCAAAGTAAGTCTGGCTTTTTACTAGGGGAGTCCTTTTGTACTGACAATGAGATTTCGCTGATTAGTTTTTAACAGGTGTTCGGATGGCCGAAGTCCAGAAGTTGGATTGAAGCGAGTCCGGTGGTGCTGTCTCAGCTGCGTTGGTTGCCTCTGGATCTAAACTGAGGGATGCGGATACTTTCTGAGGTTCACTAGTCTCTGTAGGTGTGCCCGCAGTTTTCAGTCCAGGTCGTTCCTGTATGTGTGCTTTATTCCATGTGAGCCATGTGAGACGGCCCTTGCTACTCTCCATATCCTTTGCCGACCTGACTGGCATGCTAGTTTCTGCAACAGCACTGGTCGGGAAATTCGTTGCAGTACTTGGAAGAGATGATGGATGGCCTTTCATCGTATCTTCGTTGCACTTTGAAACAACTGCAGGATTAGAGTACTTTGCCATGGTTTTTCTGGTGTTAGAAGGGGTTTGATTGTCCAAGGTCAAAGCTTGATGCGTCTTGGCTTGAAATTGTGCTTCAGGAATAGCAAGTTCTTGGGTAAGCAATTGGTTGCTCTGGGTTGAGTCTGTTTTGCATGATTTATTCTTTGGGGACGTCTCTTGGATGGACTCCAGAATCTCTGCGTCTGACAATTCTACATCCAGGTCCAGCTTCATTTTGTGCTGTTTAATAAAGTAGTCTTTTAGAGAGGATGAGATCAGCAGATTTGGCAGGGACTTAGTCTCTCCGGCAGGTTTGTTATAGACCCTGTGCTGTTTTTTTATGGAAATTTTATTTATTGCAGGCTTCGCCACTTGCAGAATGGCTTTAGATTTGGTTCCCTTCATGTTGAGAATCTCCTTGTCATTAGTGTTTGTTGTTTTTCTTTTTTTTAGATCGACGTGGTAAGAGTCTTTGACTTTAAAAGTGGATGTTTCAAAGCCAGCATGGAAATAGCCTTGGTAGAGTCAGCGTCAATTTTGAAATTGTCTGCAGTAGCGTGATGACCCAAAACCTCCTCTGATGGATCAGGTGAGTCGGGTGTGTCAAGTTCTTCCTCAGGCTCTGAGTCTGTAGAATCAATTTTGGTAGACTGGTCTGAAATGATTCCTCCTGTAAGGCAGGATGACATTTTGTGCAGAACTCTGTGGATCTGGACTATTGTCTTTTGTGGCGTGGAGGATCCTTTGCACGGCAAATTCCTTGGAGAGTCGGATGCGCTGCCAAGAAAAGGCATGCTCTCTTCAGTGAGGGATGTACGTTTCCCAATTAATGTTTGCTTTCCTCCGTTTTTAAGGGAGCGATGGTTTATTATAGATGTCGGGTCTGTGTCCATCGGAGTGAAGTTTCCAAACCTGTTCACCCCCATCCTGTCAGGGTCCAGCCGAGGCCATCTCCCGACAGCCTCAGTCGGGACACCACTCGCCATTGCGGTACACGGGCGGGGTGTTGAAGCAGGACAGCTGCCAGGAAACAGAGACTGATCCTGCGTGATGGTGCTCCCCAATTGTTCTGGGGGTGGTTGCAAAGTCTGAAGCCAGTGCCCCATCACTGCCCAGAACCCCCCAGTTTACAGGTAAAGTTGGATCCACGCTCTGAGCGGGGGGAGCTACTGGAGGAAGAATGGGAGGCACCGCGGGAGGCACTGTGATTTCAGAGCGGGGAGAGTTAAGATAGGTGGACGCCGCAGACATCTTACCTCTTCCCGATGCAGGCACCTTCTCAGTCACGGGGCGATGACTTCTCAAGCAACGCCTCCCCAAGTCTGACTCGATCTCAGTTGTTGGAGGTAGGTCCGCATTCGGGGAGGGAGAAACCCTTTCCTTCTAGCACCCGCAGGATCCGGAGGATCCCGGTAGACTGCAGGTAGACTGCTCACCCCTCTGCGCGGGCCGTAGGGAATAATAACAGGAAGTTGCAAGTGAAAACAGACTTGCTCAGGAAAGCCGCCCATAATCACATCCAACAATTTCTGGAAACCAACGCCATTCTTGGCAGAAGACAATCAGGCTTCCGCAAGGGTCATGGCACAGAAACTGCCCTTCTAGACTTAAAGAACCAAATCACCAAAATAATGGAGAATGACAAACCCGCACTACTGCTCCTCCTCGATCTCTCCGCCACGTTTGATCTGGTTGACCACAACATCCTCACCTCCCACCTTTCTAACGCAGCACACTTTTCGCACAAAGCCACCACCTGGATTACTTCCTTCCTAAAAGGAAGGGCCATGAAAGTGTACTCAGATCTGGCCAACGCTGCCCCTGAGACCATCAACTGCGGAGTCCCTGAGGGATCCAGCACTGCACCCACCCTTTATAATCTGTTTACCAAACTGCTCTTTGACTTGTTGGATGCACTCGTCATAGCATACACCAACTATGACGATGACACCCAAGTCCTCCTCCCCCTCACCGGGGACTACTCCCAAGACACAGAAGCCCTCCTCCAAATATATGCTACCATTCAAGCATGGATGGCCACCAATGGCCTCTGCCTAAACGGTGAAAAAAACGAGATCATCATCCTAGCCCCCAAGGAAATTCTAGCAAAACTCGGCCCTGAATACTCCCACTTCCCCATTGACAACACTAACATACCAGTTTCCGCACCTGTAAAGACTCTAGGAGTCTATTTAGACTCCACACTCTCAATGATGAAACAGGTTAGTACCATCTCCTTCACTTCCACGCTCACCAGTAAACTCATCTATGCCATAAAAGCATTCCTAACTTCCCAAAACAGCCTCTCCATTGCTAGGGCCACCATAGGAGCGAGGCTAGATTACTGTAACACCCTTTTGGCAGGCACCTCAACCAAAAACCTATACAAATAGTGCAAAATAATGCACTCCGAGCCGCCTGCACATTCCTAAATACGACCATGTATCTCAAGCAAGACGAAATGCACATTGGCTCCCAGTTAGGGAAAGAATCAACTTCAAAATCCTCACTATTACTCATAAATGCATTAACCTCACCGCACCTACTTACTTATCTGAAACCATAGTCAAGAACTCCTCAGACCGCCCCAAAAGGAGTCATCACACAAACCAACTCTGCATACCCACCATCAGAAGAGCCAAAGCCGGTGGCATTGGCTTCCCCCACATTGCACCCAAGCTCTGGAACGCCCTTCCCAACACACTCAGAGCAGAACCATCCCTGCTTGCCTTTCTCAAATCACTTAAAACTATCTTATTTACCTAACCCCCTCCTCCACATACACCCTTCCACTTCACCTCATTCCTGAAGTTGTTCCTTACCTCTATCACTGTGTCTCTACAATCTGCTCTATAAATGTACATTTCCATGTAACCATCCTCCTCTCCAATGTAACCAGCAAGCTTGTTCACCTCTGTAACAGCGCCACAATGCCCATGGGCTGTTGTGCGCTTAATAAATACGAATAAATAAATAAATAAATAGACTGCAGGTATACTGCTCACTCCTCTGCTCACGGCTATATTTGATTGAGGAAATCAAGCAGGTACAGGGTGAGTTTGCCCCTGCATAAAGACAGTTTTATTAAAGTGCAAAAAGCCAATTGTGAAAATGACTACTGTACAAATTGGGAAAGTCAGGGAGCATCTCCTAACTAAATTATTTTTCAAAGGAGAATGGTTTGAGGACGATGCAGGAAACTGGCAAACCGGAATTGTGCGGGAGGTTACCTCAGTAAGCAATGATATTTAGCTTGAAGCTCAAAGCACTGGAGGCATTTTATATGACCACAACTGTTTGTGATGAGCACATACAAATGGCTCAGCTAACTGCTTAGTTATATTTTCATTTGCCTTTAGTAGATGAGCATTGGCAAAATAGTGAGGCCAGTAGGAAGAATCAGGCTGGAGACATGTGACATGCCCAGGATCTTGTTCAACAACTCAAAGCTGAGTTAAAAACACTGAAGCAAGAGGGTGCAAAGGGTTAAACACAGTTTTTTCCAATGTAAAATACACAAAAAGAGTGTGTAGAAAATCTGAGCACACAGCAACACAAGCTAAATGACCAGGCTGCTCATAATAGGGTTGTTTCGGAGGACATTCTCGCATTCCAATCAGAAATAAAAGTATTCTATTAATTATCAAAGTGGTTGATTCCCCAAATGACTGATCAGATATAGCAGCAGGTAAGTACTCTGAAACAAAAGAGGACACAGCTGATTCAGGAAAATGACCTCTTGAATAAGGATAACATTGTCCTATTACAGAGGATAAATCAGTTGGAAATGGAGGTAGAAAAGGGACAGCGAGGTTCTCAGGAACAGACCAGGATTAGAGAAGAAAGGAACAAGATTGTAGAGCGAGTGAGGCAAACAGAAGCTGAACTATTAGAGACAGCAAAATGTAGGGATGAACAAGAGAAAGAGATTAGTGTCCAGAAGGAAAAGCGCCTTGAATATGCACACAGCTTACAAGGCTCACAGAGGGAAAATGAATCACTTCAGCAGGAGGTGCAGCAAACAAAGGATCGGTTGGTAGCTCAGAGCAGGGTGCATGAGATTAATCAGGCCTTAGTGTCGGAATTGAAAAGCCAGCTCTCTGACTACCAACAGCAAATAAATAAAAAAAAGACACAAAGGTGTGAGAGGCTCACCAAGGAAATCGAAAATTATAAACAGGAACAGAGGCACCCTAACCAATCAGGATATGGGGCAAGGCTCATTGATAAAAGTGTGCTGCTCCTCCTAGCAGGGGCCCCATTCCAGCCATTTATATCCTCTCATGAACAAATGGGAACTGGCATTATGCATGCCCTTCTATCCAGGACAGGGCGTCATGAGGCAGTACAACTTACCCAGGCCTAATGAAACTGATCAGGCAGGCCAGCCCCTGTCTGATATTGATGAGTAATCATCTCTACCACGCAGAAGGGAAAGTGGCCAGACCAGTGTGTCCTGTGAAGTAATGAATAATACAGTAAGACCATGAAAATTCTTATGAGGAGAGAGTCAGGAAGTTATATTGGCTGAAGATGCGACTACAAAGAGACCAACTTGTCCGCTTTGCTGAAGGAGAAAATCCAGACCCTCAGCCTAGGAATGGCATTCTAAAATCATCTGTATATTCAGGGAAAGGGGGGGATTCCCCAGACTCCCTGATAGGAGGTATGAGGAAACTGGGTTATATCCTGGGCCTGAAAGGAATACAGGGAGAGTGACCCTGAGATTTCACTTTGGTACAGGCAGGAGGAGGACAGTAAAAATACTGTCACAATGCTCAAACCATCTAACACCCCTGCTGCTGAAAAGGTGGTGGAGGTAGAAACTACCCCTCCATTGGATCTGGAGGTGGAGGGGACTAAAAATAACCCGCCTGCTGGAAAGCAGAAGGGATCCCCCCAACCCGACCAATCCAATGGGAGACAGGTGGGAGCCCAGAACAATCATCCCTCTGACCCTACCACCAATATAAGTCCTGGGTACAAGGGGACTAAACCAATCCTGGGGTATGTATACACTGCAACGGCCCAAGGGGTGGGGACTAATCAGGTAAGTACTGACCCAGGAAACTTCCCTCTGAACTTTCCTCAGGAGAGAAGTATCACTCCACCTCCCAATCTGAACTTTTTCCCAGATATCCCCCAAACTAGAACTTCCAAAACAATCCTCATCTCTCTCTCCCCGGTTCCAGGGCAATAGACCCCTGAACCCAGGAGAAAGGAGATTCAGGATAGAAAATTATGGGGGTAATTCTCAGTACCTGAGCTTTCTGGGAGAAATGGACAGTAACCCCTTTCAAGAGCAGCATAGGTATGACTTGAGACCTCCCTACCACCCAGACAAGGTCTTGCAACTGGAGCGACAGGTCCAGCAACTGACCAATTATTTGTGGTGCATGCTAAGGGCTCAGGCCACCTCTCAACCTAACCCTGCTTCCCAGAATTCCCCAACACCCAGGTCCGAGTCCCAAGGGGGGAAATGATGGGAGGAAACCTCTGAAAAATGACAGCTTCCGGAGGAGGGGGACCGAGTGGAGGGGAGAGAAATCAAGCCCTCGAGGAAGCCTCCTTTCTCACCCAAACAGAACACCTATAAATCTCTCAGCCTGAAAGAGACTCTTCTACCCACAAAATATTAGAACCCAAAGAGCAAAGGGTAATTAGAAGAGGCCAAAGAAGAACCCACTTTGTGGAGGAACTCCGGATTATTCCCCTTTGAAAGAGAAGAATCCCTGGAAGATTCAGGTAAGCATACCTTCTCTTTCAAAAAAGGGGGGAGACCTCTCAAAGAAAAATGGGTCCCAAAAGACCCCGAGTGGGACAGGTTAAGTATGGAGACCAACCCATAACCAGTCACTATTCAACCTCAAACATTTGAGCCGCATAGAAGTGAAACTGAGGCGGTGTCCTTTCTCCAAACAGGTTCTGAGAACTGTTGCCAGGTAACAGGGACAGCCAAGTAGCCGGGGAAAAGGAGGATTCCCCAACAACTCCGATTGCGATGTGCAAAGGTTTTATTTACAGATTCCCGAACTCCAACACAGAACAGTGCCCAAGATCACACAGTGTTGGAGTTCAATATTAAGAAAATGACCACCAGGCTCACACTATTTTGAACCTTGGAGGAAAAGGAAGGCAGATTTAATGGCCAGATAAGCGCAGGGAGAGTGTGAATGAACAGCTCTGGTGGATACTGGATCCCAAGCCACCCTCAAAAAGGGCCTTTGACCAATTAAGGATTAGGGTATGGCCACCAAATTCCACTCACCCCTCTTCCCGGACAGCTTCAACATTTCAGCGGGAATGATATTTCCGTCAAAGGGACTGCGGATCTGAACATAAAAATACCCCGGCACCGGCTGAAACATCTGGTGATCATTGTCAATCCAGAGGGCACACCTTGTTTACTGGGGAACGATCTCCTGAGGAGGTTATCACCTCTGACTGACTGTGTAAACAAGGTCCTCTGGACTCAGACTAACTGCCCTATCAAATAAAAAATCAGTACCAATTATGTAAGCCTCAATGGTACCTATCACGAAATTGATCATCACTCTGAGAATGTAGAGTTCCATTTAAAAAATAATCAAGTCGCAGACATCACTGTCATCTCTGTAGGAGAACAAACTGGTGATGGAAACCCTTCTCCATTCTTGAAAATCAACCTTTCTCCCAGATTTAAGTGGCAATCCACACTGGAAGGGAACACCCTAACATTTTACACCAGTCCAAAATCAAAAGAAATCTTGAGCCCTCTGAAGTCAGACAAGGAAGGGTCCACTCAAAGTCTGAAGGACGCTCAGAAAAAAGGCGAGCAGTTGTTTTTCCCCATTCAATTAAATGGGGTTTGGGAACCAGTACTCACCAGAATATACATAAATAATCGAAGGAGCTTCACCCGCAAATAATTATTCAGGAAACTCCCAAAAGTTCAGACCATTTCCACATTTAAATTGATTGGCAGATGGGAAGCAGGTCTGGAAACCCAAAATTCCAAACATCTCCTGCCTAGCAGGTGTACGCTAAAAATGTCCATTGCCAACAAAAGCATAGACCATAATTGCTGGGTCATGAGAGATGTCCCTTCTGCCTTTATCTGGGAAGTGACATTCTCAAACGATTCGCAATCAATTTCGACCTAATTAATAATAAAGCCTGGTTCCGACTGGGGAGTAACCCAATGGGCTTTGACAACATTGAAAAAGCATTCCAGTCATCTCAATTGCTGCCTTATGCGGTTGAAGTTCAAGTGCGAGAAGTGGTTACCATCCCAGGACAGGCGCAACAATGTACTCTTCCTCTCAAAATTAAGTGAGGACAGAACCTCAAACATCAGGACGCATATATAAATCTAAATTCCCATCTCCAAAAACAAGGTTTATATTTAAATCTAACACCTCTAATAGACCTAGAACACACCACCATTTGAATATTGGTGGATAACAGTGACCCTCGAAGTATCACTTTGGGTTCAGACACCTTTATTGGAATGGTGCTTGATGACCAACATTATTTTATTGATTTAGGTAATGAAATCATGGGACCAATCCCAAATGACTGTTACGACATCAGTGACGGTATTCCTCCAGAATTTATTTTTACTAGGCATGAGGGGAATTTCCTGGTGTACTCTTCCTGCCACTACGGTGTGGAAGAGGTGACCTGTGACATTAGGAGGGAGGAAGTAGTGTTCAGAGTCAAGGATCACTACCTCGAATCCCCTTTCCAAGGCAACACCATCAAGAGATCTCTCCACCCAACTGGAGGATACCACTAAAATTTCCAAGCCTGAGTTCTTTCCAGGTTTCAAGCAAATGGTCGAGGAATGGATCAATCTGGCTGATGCCTGTGAGACTGAGGAGCACAGACAAAAGCTAAAATAGGTCTTCCTGGAATTCTAAGATATCTTTTCAGTGGACTCATATGACTGTGGACGCACATCTATTCATCAACCACCATTCCCACCGACCCCAATATGGCTCCCATATTTGTGAAACAATACCGGTCACCTCTCGCATCCTTGGAGTCACTCACAGAGATTATTAAGAATTTAGAATCCTGTGGGATATTTTGTCCAATCCACAGTACCTTCAACAACCTGGTACTGGGGATCCTTAAATCAAACGGCCAATGTAGACTATGTGCAGACCTGAGGGTGTTGAACAAACAGGTCCACATGTCAAGATAGCCCCTTCCCTACATCGATCAGGGACTGGCCCAGATCCAAGGGTCAAAGGTGTACACCACCATTGACCTGACCAATGGTTACTGGACAGTACCTGTGAGTAGAGAAGATCAGTACAAGCTTGCCTTTACCTTCAGGGGCAATAGTACACATGGACCCAAACCCCCTTTGGATACATAAACTCTGGCAATGAGTTCAACATGTTCCTACAGAAGGCCATGCCCGATTTTGGCAAAGGGCAAACCTGAACTATGTGGATGATGTTTTGATCAAGAGCTCACCTGTGGAGCAACATATAGCAGAAATCTGCTAGTTTCTAACCCAGTTGCGGAAGGCTGGAGCAAAACTTTCCTTTCAGAAACACAGTGATGGAAGACCTGAGTGAACTTCCTAGGGCACAAGATCACACCTGAGGGTCTTTAATCTCAGAGGTAGAAGGTGGAAGCCTTATTGAAAGTAAAAAACCCTACCACTCTGTGAGAATTAAGAAGCCTTCTTGGACTTACTAATTATAGTCGAAAGTTCATAGAAGACCATGCAGAGGTCACTCGAAAAATTGTCCATTTATTAAAAGCTGAGTAAAGTAGAAGTGGGGTCTGAGGCAATTAAACAACTGAAAAGAAGCCTTTTCCAGGCTCCTTGTTTGGCTTACCCCATGAAGAACAAGAAGTTCTTCTTGGAGACAGGGTTCTCAGATACTTGCCTAACAGTGGTATTGTACCAAAAGCAGGACAGGGTCAACAAGATAATCTCATACGCGAGCAAGACTTTGTCCTTTGTGAAGGAATAATTCAATGACTGTGAGAAGGCACTCCTGGCAATGGTGTGGGCACTGAAAAATTACCGCCCATTCATACAAGGGGAAAACATCATTGCGAAACTCCTTATCAACCCTTGCAATATCTACAAAGTGACCGAATCTGAGTGGGGAACCTAAGTAATTCCAGATTTACTTCCTGGATTCTGTGTATGCAAGGCTTTCCTGTGAAGGTCAAATATGGCCAAAATAGAAGAGTCCCCTAGCGCAAGGGTTTGTGGACTTGCATGATTGTGCTCAAGAAAACTGTCTTGAGGATGAAAGTCTAATGACCGACAATGACATGGAGGCAAACTTAACTTCCCCCACACAAGATATATGAAGAAGACATGTGTTAGGGGATACCCACAGTTTATGTGGATGGGTGCTCCTACCATGTTGATATCAAAGGGGGAAAAGAACTGGTGGCTGGTATTGGGAATGCCTGGGTGAATGATACCCCTGAACCCTCTGCTGGTTATAAAATAGGACCCTGAAGTAGTCAGGTTGCAGAGTTTATGGATGTTTATCAAGCCATCCTCAGTGGAGTGCACCACCAACTCAATTAATTGGTCATAATCACTGATTATGTCAGGAATGGGTTTGTGGAGCATCTGATTAACTGGAAGAATCGAGGCATGCTTTGTGGCAACAACAAACCCCTAAAGCATGCCAAACTGATCCAGTCAATCGATGATCTGGTGACCTCCAATGAGATGACCATCTATTAAAAGAAGATAAGAGGTCATTCAAAGATAGAGGGGGCAGAAAAGACTGGGAATTATCCTGCTGACCATCTGGCTAAAAAGAAACGGAGCTCTGCAGGGGGATTTCATGGAAACAGAAACCTTGCTGTGTGAAATCCAAATGATAGCTGTCACCGGGTCACAAACTTGGGCTAAAACTGAACTCTCAACAGCCCAGTGTAGTAAAGATACCCTGGATGCAGATTTAATGACTGCACACAAAGAGGACCTAATCATTGAGAAATGTTATCGACACACTGAAGACCCGTAAGTTTTCCTCTAACAGAGTCGGATTATGCCGGTAAAGAGGATCTCCGGATGTTGATGAAGTTTTCCAAGATGTTCCAGATCCAAGCCGGTTTGTTGGTAAGGAGAGCCCTATCTGGGAGGGACCGGTGGGTGGTACCTACCTCATTCCGAAGACTAATTATGAACCATGCCGGTCATAGGAGGTTTAATACGACATTGGAAATATTGCTTGAGGTTATCTACTGGCCACACATGGGCCAGGACCTCAACATTTACCTAAAGGGGTGACTTTTGTGTACTCAATTACAACCCAGTTAACTCACACACAGAGATCCCCTACAAAAAAGGGGAATGACATTGCCTTGGTCAGATTTGTAAGTCGATTTCATTGGGCCAGTGACTCACTTCTCTAGAGGAAACAAGTACATGTTGACTGTGACATGCTTGTTCACGAGGTGGGTAGAATGCCTAACAGGCCCGAAGTGTAAGGCACAGACAGCTGCTGCACTAATGATCAACCACATCTTCTCTCATTTTGGCCTCCTTCAAAGGATTGAGTCGGACTGAGGAAGCAATTTTACGGTCTCCGGTCATTCAATCGAATCCAAAGCATCGACAGACCATACCACTGAAAAAAATGCATCGAAAAAAACCCATCAAATGCATTTTTTTTTAAATGGTAAAGGGTTTACTTTAGTAAAAATAGTTTTTTAAGGCTAAAATAAGGGGGTTTTGGGGGTTACCCCCATAATAAATATTGAAAACAATGCATTCAATGTTTTTTTTGTTGATATTTGTCTCTATGGTATGGTTGTTGTCAATGGTTTGGCTGTCGATGTAATAACTAGAAACCCAATTTTACCAATGAGGTGATGGCGAAGATGTGGGAGATTTTAGGGATAAAAGCAAAACTCCACATTGCCAGGCCTCAAGCGGGGGGGAAAGAGATATAACAAAACAATTGTGAGTATCTTAAAGAAGTTTGTGGCAGACTCTGGACCCAGTTGGGAGACCCGAATGGTGCTTGTCCTGATGGCTATTAGGTCTGCACTATTTCTGCAACAAAGATGTCACCATTTGAGCTCAAGACCGGACGAAAAATGGTGTTACCACAGCATCTTCTCTATAGGACTTTAGCGCAGACACTGATAAATGCATCCGATACTCATGAGTACATTAAAAATGTAAGGAAGCACCTCCAGCATGCTTTTGCTTATGCTCAGTGCAATTTAGAAATGGTGAAGGAATGAAGATATACTAGGATCTAAAGACAACCAAGAAAGAGTATATAATAGGTGACAATGTTTACCTCTACAATTTTCAAAGGAATCAGGCCAAGGAGCGGAAATTCCTCCCCTCTTGGCGTGGTGACTTTGAAATTGTAGATAACATTTCACCCATTGCTTACAAGATCCGCATCCCAAAAGCAGAACTGACAGAAGAAAAATGGGTCTACATCAACCAGTTGAAAAGCTGTAATCCCAGACACGCTATACGAGTGATTGATGAGCCCAATGAAAGTCGAGCAGAGGAACCATCTGAAGAATAAAAAGTGGGGATGAAAAATCGGATGGAAATATATATATATATATATTTACATATTTATAACAGGGGGTAATTTACTTGAGTGTTATTATACAAATGAAGAAAATAAATGAAATGTGGTTTGTGAAATGGAAATGTCATGTTATAACTGTATGTTGTTGTTGTTGTTGTTGTTGTTGTAAATTCTATGTAAATCTTCCCAGGGAAAAATGTGTGTAAAAAGTATTGAAACTATTTTTCTATCTTTTATTTGAGAACTAACCTCCTTAACTTCCAGTCTGGAGGTGAGAGTGGAGTCCGGTGAGAATTCCAGGAACCTCGAAATGAAGGAAGAAAGGGGGTGCCATGCCATGCCCTCCAACCCAAAGATGGAAGGGGAGGCTGCATTGCCCACTCTCAAAAGAAGGATGAAAAGGGGGTGCCATGCCATACCCCCAACCCAGAGATGGAAGAGGAGACTGGAGCACCAACTCCCATATGAAGTAAATGACACCTAATGAAACCCCACTCTGCCCTGCTCTTCCCCAACAAAGAGCCATGGAAGAACGGGGTGGGGAATGCTGTGCATTTAGAGGCCCCAAACAGAAGTTCCTATCACATGAATAGCACAATTTTAAACATTGAAACAAAAACGGCCAGGCATTTTATTTTGTTTTTAAAGTAAAATTAAAGAGCCATGAGGAAAGAAGCCTACCTGTCATTACCAATGGATAAGCAGCATATTAATTTACAAATGAAGGAGGAATCAACAATCCCTGTCACATGGAAAACAGGATTTTTATACATTGAAAACAAAAACGGCCTGAACGCGTGTGTGCAAATAAACGTTTTGAGAAAGTAAAAGTGAAAAAAATATCAATGCTCACAGAAAAATGTCAAGAAACAAAACATGATGTGTGGGTTGACAAAGAGCAATGTATACTATGTTTCACCCACAAAGCTCCAGTGACATTTGAAGAGCCACTTTGTCATCATGAAAACAATGTCTGCCCAAGGCACACCCTTTTGCTGGTTGTGGGCGAAACTTCACAAGGCCATCTCCCACTTCCAGCCTGGATGTCACATCTCCCAACAACCGCAAATAAAATGTTATGCTAAAGGCAGCGAAATTCAGTGTTCTCCAGACCTGCTGGCTACGAAAGCAGGGACTTCAAGAAAAGTCATCCTTGGCTGGAGCACAACTAATATGTGTGAAAATGGGGGCACCCACTCAAAAGATCAAGCCTCCAGAACAAAGGAGACTGATAAAGGTAAAGGCTGACCCAGTCAAAAAAAATGGCCAGAAGCAGGAGCAGGACCATTTGTCCCACATGAACATTCACAAGGACTATTATCATTTAGGCCTTTTTCTCAGCCACCATAAGGCGGATGGATTTTTTTCTATTTACCATTTTTTATGTAATTTGCAGGCGATTTGTGGGATATAAAAGTCACCTTCTGGCACTCTGGGAACTGTAAGGGCCAGCTAAACTAGGTTTCTGGCTGATCTGAACATGTTCCAAAAGTGAGAGTTGGTGAGCGGGTGGAAATTGAAATTAGGGGTATGCTTAATAACTTACATACTCATAACTGTTGTGATTGATTTTTATGGAAACAGCAGAAAGGTGCAACATGGCCATGCAACATGATACAGATTTGTGGTCCGCTTATTTAATTCCCCATGATTAGCGGAAACAGAAAATATGTTTAGTCTGGCAGTTGCTAGTACATTTATGAAGTTGTGATACATAACTAGTTTTTGCCAAAAAGTTGAAAGGAGAACAAATGATGATGACAAATCGTAATTGCCATATGTTGACTTGGAGGCTGGGTTTGAAAGGAGAGAAAAGGGTAACTGTCCAATCCTAGTGGCAGGGATTATTGCAGAGTACTTCCCCAAGATTGTAAAATTGGTGGTGTCATTGCTGCTATATTAGGGGGACTGCACTAGGACAGAGAGGGAGAAATAGGAGAAAGACAGGAGGACAGAGAGACAAGACAGATCATCAGGAAGGCTGCTGAAACTTACCATCTGACAGCTGTAAGGCGACACCAGATGAGACTGCTGAGAGTGCATCTGGATGGAGCTGTCAATCTCTAGGAAGGACTCAAAGCTGACCGGGTCCTTTGGTGGGGAGCGGGAGGCCATCTTTGAGAGTGAAGTGACCAGACCCCTGCCCTATCTTTCCAATGTGTCTTGAGATGCAGCTGGCTTTCCTGATCCTTAGACAGAGGCTTACTACTAAGTAGAACTGAGCCTTGGGAAACCAAAAAGTGGGGGTGTCTGCTTGCCTTGAATCCTTTCCCTTTAAAGTGGGTGGGCGGGGTGAAACTGTTTAGATCCTTAGCCTATGTAACCAAAAATATTAATTTAATTAATTCCCCATTTGGCAGAATACTAGAGGGTGGATTTTGTTAAAATTCATAAGGAACAAAGCTCACTTCCCAGTGTGCACTGAAAACTATAGCCTACAATTTAATTGGGTAACCCTTTTTGTCCAGCTGACCCGACTTCTTTAAGGAAGAGGGATCTTTTTTTTCTTCAATCAATCCAACCTTTTTATCCAGCTTTCCCAACACAGGCCTTTCAGCAAGTGGAGTCTGAAATCCAAAAATTCCCCAAATCATTTCAATTTTTCTGTCTGACTTCCCAACATAGACCAAAGCAAGAGGGGTCTGAAAATCAAGCCGCTAAATCACGCTGTGTTTATTTTAAACCAAAAGTGTGTGCAAAATCATAACTGCCATATATTTGAACCAATCTTGAAATCCTACTGCTAACCTTTTAGGCCTGCAGGACAATCAAAATAACACACCATTACATAAATGCCTTCTTTATTGATCTGTGTAATTATTATGTACAGAAAGGGAAACATTGTGGTGGTGTTCTTTTTAACTCACATTTGTGACTTGTTTATGCAGGGAGAAGTTGATTGTGTTGTGCCACAAATAAAGTGGTGTTTTCACCTTTTCGTGCTAATTTCTATTACTTTTAATTTAAATAAATACCAATATTTTTCCTGTACACTGGCCTGGTTCTTGGCTCATTGTTAGCTCAGGGGAGAGGGATCCAAGGGGCATTAAATGTGTCTGAGATAGGTCTAAAAAAAAGAATATGTTGCATAACCACTTAAGTGGGAAGAGAAGGAACTCCCTGTTTTGAGGGTGGATTCTCAATAAACTGTTACACAATTGAATTGTACAGATTGTAATAATATCTTCAAATCAAAGTAACCCAAGATGTCAATATCAATTTTTAAAAATGTTAATGTCTGATTCTGGGGTTGCAGGTGAGAATACAGTATATTGGTATTACGGAAGCCTTGTCCTGGCACTAGCGTGAAGTGTAAAAATCCATTAAAAGGATAAGCTTTTATGGCATGGCCAATGTTTGCCCTACAGCCAATTGCCCTTGCATCGATAAAAGTTTCTGTAATATGGCCACTCGTGTTGCTGTATCCAGAGAATTTTGAAAACACCTTCATTGCTAGGGCCCCTGTAGCTCACTTTCTGTGTTACTAATCTAATTTGAGGAATTGTGTCATCCATTGAGCACCTACTTCTAAAATTTACATAGAATTGAAATTCCTGTTTACTCTATGTGCACTACGCACACAACAGCTCTGATGAGGAATGTCTGTCCATATGCACTTTGGGGAATTAAAACGTAAACTTAACACCAGTGCAAGAGCAATTGGCAAAACACCACTTTTTCTGTTGGTACATCTGAAGATTGGAACGTTATAAAGGGATATTGAGGTCATACTTAGGTTGGACAGTGACTACTCAGCTACATTTTTAAAAATGGACTTCCAACTGTAAAATACACATTTCACTATAATGATTCCTAAGCAACTTGGGACTTTTTCTGTTTGTCGGTATAACATTAACTGGGATAATCTTGTAAGCACAAATGTATTCTCAGCACTCTATTGTGACAATCTAAACATAATTATCAACTGTCTAGATGTGTTTGACAGCCGTGATAAAACAGTCTCCTGTTTTAATTCTCTGCTGAATGATATTAAACCACATATATATATATACATTGTGGCCGTGTAGTTATGGTTAAGTTGCTGTTTCCGTAGGAAGAGCATTTTTTGGGAGGCTTATAACTCCGCTCCCCCTGGACGAATCCTCTCCAAACTTTGCAAAATAAGTATATGTGGTACTCTGAATTTTGCAAAGTTTGGTGATGTTTGGTGCAGGGGGGCGAAAATTATAAGGCGGGGGTTTCTCAAAACGTCTCTTTTCCCCTTAGACTGAATGGGGGAAAAAGTTTGTGCCCGCAAACATGTGGCGCTTTGCCTGATTGGTTGTGGAACAGCATTAAATATTTTTGGAATAATATTCCTGTCAGACTGGCGTCCTAAGTTTTCAAAACTAAGGCCACCATCTGCACTCTTTGCTGGGAACAACGATTCTGGAGGTGCATGGGAGTAGCGGTTTTCATAATTGAATTTCAATATGTTGATGCAAAGTAAGAATGTATTTGGCTTCTGACTGAAGGTAACAAGAGTTGCTTTTTTGGTTGGACGCTCAATACGCCCGCGCATCCGAGTGAACGTATAAGGGGAAATTGGTTTTTGACCTTGAGTGAAAGGGAAAGCTTTGAAGAAATTCACGGAATGAAAGGGCTGACAAAAATAGCAATTGATAAGGTTATGTTTTAAAAAGTTTGTAAGGGACATGCAATATCAGTCCAGAAAAATTCTTCGATGCAAACACATTGGTGTCTGACTTGCAGAAAAAGAATGGAGGCAGTAAATATTATGTAAGTTTACTTTTGTCCACTCTATAGCGACCCGCCCTTTATTTATACATTACCGAAAAACGAATTGTGCCAATATAACTGACGTATTATCTTTCCGCACCGTTACATTTTTCCCGCAATATTGCAGAGTGCACAGGTTCCACATTTATAGAGTATGACTACACTCATCCTTTCTTAGCATTAATCTTTTTGTTTGAAACGTTATATTTGCCCACATAGCTTCCTGTATCAGTTTGAACATTATTTTGGTTTTCTTTGCAATCACGAGACATAATATTTTTTTATTTATCCATTCATTTTGTTTTCATAACTGCATTATCGTCTTCCTGTGTGGTTGGCATTTTTCTTTCTCTTACAGTGCATGCAGAATCTCAGCGTTTGTAGCCTGTTACTACAGTTACACATGGTCATTAGTAACATTTCAGTAAAATGTCATGTTTGCCCATTTACATTTCTGTATTACTTTGCACATTTTTTGTGTCTTTTTTGAAATTTTTTGGTGGAGGTTGGTTACTGACACGTATTTTCTGTTACGTTTCCGCATAGGTACAACTTGCCGTATTGTCCGTGCCATGGTTTCCAGCTGCCGAGTGAGGGCTTTTTCGGCCGGCAAATACAACTGCTCGTGAGCGGCTGCCTGTCCATAACAATTATGTGGGATGACACCCTACGCCTGCTCTGTCCGTACGCTGAACTCGCTATTCGAAGCAACATCACATCATTTATGGTGCTGTAGGCTCAAGGTCATGGCACCTTCTTGGAAATCACTGTGTAAAGAAAGCAGTTGCTTTAACCCAGAATCAAAATTTTTTGTATGCAAAACAACTGTGTTCCTCTTCTTCAACATTTGCAATGTCGCCCTTACAACCATTGTTATCATTGCATTGAAAATGGGATTACTCTAATGGTCTCTGACAGTTTGTTGTTAAATAAACCTACTTTATGAACTCTAAAATGTTCACGTTTTCTTTTACAGTCCAGTCTATTATTTCCAAATGTAAGTTATTAGGTTGTACGTCGCTGTATGTTTATTTACAGGTCCTGCGTCACGTTACGTACTTGTGCTTTTTGCAGCCTACCATGGAAAGGGAAGAGGGACTATGTATAAAATACCCGCCTTCCCTTTCTATGGTGACCATCATGAAAAAGGATTTTCTTTTGTAATCCGACCCGTCAAAGCCACCCCGGATTATAATAAATAATCCTCCTGTTTAGTAGCACACGTTACTGCTTTGCAAATGTAGACTATTACTGGCAAAGATTATTACATGTATGTATTTTACTGATAAATATGCAGTACTTGAAGTGTATGCAATTTAAAAAAAAATGTGAATGGTCATTATTAACGCATTATTTACTTTGTTTACGGGTGACTTTATTTTTTGGAACGCAGGTAATAAGGCAATTTGCAAACGGCAGTGAGCAAAGAGGCAACAAACGGTAATATGGGTCTGTACATGAACGGCGACAAATTGTGTGCGTTTGTTATTAGCAAGGTAGCGGCACTGTTTCTCATGCTTCTTCATCACAGCAATGCTACTGTTTCTTAGGGAGAAAGGATGCCTTTAGCTGATGTCACTTTCAGATAAGTACAACTTTAGCTAAAAATATATAGTGTGTAGTGCATTGGTAATCGCTGCATACCAATACGTGTTGGCTTTCTGTAAGGGAAATGTTGAAGCTGCACGTGCCTACATCAACATAAAATCTATTTCCACACTCTCCATGAGGCATACATCTTACTGTTAAGTGTGTACTGATTCTGGAACATCGCTACATACAAATACGTGTTGGCGTTGTGTAAGGGAAATGGTGAAGGTGGATGTTCCTACATCAATACCAAATGTATTTCCACACTGTCCACGAGGCATACATCTTACTGTTAAGTGTGTACTGATTCTGGGACATGTTACCATGCTGTACACCCGCATATTGTCATTTGGCTTCTTCGCAAGGTCTACACTGTTAAGCAAAAGACCCTTGCTAAAGGAACGTTATGGTTACGTTGCCCTACTGAAAATCTGTGGCTTTCAGTACAACATTTGTTTATTAACAAGACGTTATACTTACATTAACCTACTAAAAACCTGTAAAATTCACTCAAAAAAACTTTGTTAACGGGATGTTATGGTTAAGTTGCCCTACGAAATACATGTACACTTCATTAAAAAACTTTTTAAAACGTGCCATTATGGTTCAAAGTAAAACCGAAAACCCCCTGAAATTCACCAGTTATGGTTGGCTAAGCACCCACACCTGCCATCACCACTCTGCACCGCTAACACTAACATCCAGGACATGAAAGATGGAATCACAAATGTCATTGATGACATCACTGACGACATCACATGTTTAGCCCCTTTGTTTTTGTTCACTGCCATATGTATATATATATATATTCAGTAAAAAAACTTTGTTAAAGGGACGTTATGGTTAAGTTGCGCTACTAAAAACCTATGAAATTCAGTAAAAAAACTTTGTTAAAGGGACTTTATGGTTAAGTTGCGCTACTAAAAACCTATGAAATTCAGTGTAAAAACGTTGTTAAAGGGACGTTATGATTCAAAGTAAAACCGAAAAACCCCTGAAATTCAGCAGTTATGGTAAGATAAGCAACCATAACTCGCGCCGCCACCGTGCACTGCTAACACTAACACCCAGGACATCAAAGATGACATCACAAATGTCATTGATGACATCACTGATGACATCACATGTGCATTTACCTTTCATGAAAAGTCAGTACAAGGGATTCTTAGTGTAATGTTAATAAAAAAAGTGTCAAAGATTATTGGAATAAATATCAAGTGCTAATCAGTGCATTAAGCTATGCATTAATATAAATAGCATTCTATTATTAACTTCAATCCAGTATACTAAGGTACTCATGTAGAAACATAGGCATTGGGTGCCGCATACATGATGGAGTTGCAATATTCATAAGCTTGCCATGTTGAATATTGAAATGATAACTGTTTTCATATTAGAGTTTTGCGTACAGTGAAACTTGTGATAAGTAGGTAATAAAACCCACTTACTACATATTTGCATTATTATACACAAATCACAAAGAGACAACACCACATACAAATATGAATATATACAAGGGAATTGAAGTAGGAAAAAGAAACAGCAATAGTAGCAGAAAGTGTTCATAACCTAACTGATTACCTTTATGCAGAGAAATGATTGCTCTGTTTCAAAGCTGTTACTTACCCTATCTATATATATCACATGATGTGTCTGGAGCCTAAAGAAAATAGTGTGAGTACAACATATAACAATATGAGCATATACAGGGAAAGTACAGTAATAAAAAAACATCAAAAGTATCAGAAAGTGCTGATAAATCTACTGATAATTTTAATGCACAAAAAGGATTGCTGTCTTTCAAGGTTGTGACTTCTCCTATGTATATGTTTCATATGATATGACTGGACCATAAGGGAATTATTCTAAGAACATACTTGAAGGATAAGTCTACGAATATAGTAATTTACAATTTTTAGTTCCTGACTGTTACTGAAGAAAATCATGTGGCCTAGATATGTCAGGCAAGGAAAAAAGGGGGAGTCAGACATGTGATGTCATCAGTGATGTCATCAATGACATTTGTGATGTCATCTTTGATGTCCTGGGTGTTAGTGTTAGCAGTGCACGGTGGCGGCGCGAGTTATGGTTGCTTATCTTACCATAAATTTCATAGGTTTTTAGTAGCGCAACTTAACCATAACGTCCCGTTAACAACATTTTTTTACTGAATTTCATAGGTTTTTAGTAGCGCAACTTAACCATAACGTCCCTTTAACAAAGTTTTTTTACTGAATTTCATAGATTTTTAGTAGCGCAACTTAACCATAACGTCCCTTTAACAAAGTTTTTTTACTGAATTTCATAATTTTTTAGTAGCACAACTTAACAATAATAACTTTGACTTTATGTACATATGATATGGAACATACTGAACCCTTTCTACTGAATTTGACGGTCCGCAGACATGTTTGGACAACAGTACCACCACCTAAAAACTCTGGGGAGGTATGTGTAATAGTTATATCATAACATAGGAACATTTAACAAATTCACAAAGCAGCACACATACAAAGTATGTGTAGTAATACTTAAAAAATGTTACTCATATATGTAACACACTAACCATTCATGTAAATACAATATATTTTAAAATGGAATATACCAAAAGAAGGTAAAGTGGCTTCCACCATAATTACCTCACAGACGCTCCACAACCAACAGCAAGACCAGACGTATACACTACTGATTACATTTCTCACCAGACATAGTAAGTGCACTTCTTTTTACTCATATATTTATAAACTTTCTATATTAGAAAAAAAAAAATATTACTTTTTTGTTTTCTCACAGAAATGTGTAGTACTCTCGACTGGCTAGAGGAGCATTTCCCACGAGAGCAAATGTTAGAAAATAGTCCACCTAATGGTACACACTTTACTATATAAACCAATTAATAAATATTATTCTGTATACATTTAACATATACATTTTTTTTATTACAGACCATACAAAAATTCCAAGCATCTCACAACAACAATCAGAGGATATCACTCTACAGCAGATTAATCAAAAAATGGACGACCGTATGCAAAATTTTATGGATTTGAAAAACTTTGTGGAAAATTATGTGAAACCCCCAACAGCACACCATTGTCCAACCTGCACTTGTCCCCCCTCACCCTATCCCACGCAGTTAACCCCAAACCCTGTCTATGGACCAAAGCGTTTCGATGAGATTGCCTTCCCTTCTTCACCTGATCCCAGTTATCTAGAAAACCCTAATTCTCCTGTTTTTGTTTCCGTTTCTGCCCCACCTTCCCAGTCATAATTGTTATATACATATGAAATAAAGTTACTTTTCTTATATTGTGTTGTAATTACTTTCAGTTCCTTGTGATAAAACCAATTTAGGTGTCCACGGACACTGCAGTTGTTCGGAAATGTTCGTAAAGAAACAAAAATGTCACTGTCCTGAGGACACTACATCTGTCGTAAAGTTCTCATGCAAGTTGAAAATGTTCTAAGAACACTCGTAGTGTCCTGAAATGTTCGTAAATAAACAAAAATGGAGGTGTCCTTAAGAACACTATGCCTATTCGTAGTGTTCGATAGCAAACAGAAACTGTTCTAAGAACACTCGTGGTATCCTGAATTGTTCGTAAATAAACAAAAATGGAGGTGTGCTTGAAACGCTATGTCTGTCCGTATTGTTAGCAAATAAATTAAACTGTGCTAAGAACAAACGGCTGTCCGTAACTGTTCGTTTTACATGTGACGCACTTTTTTTTGTGCGCTCATTCCACACTGGGGCCATTCGCAAGGTTGTACCTTGCGAGAAGCGTAGTAGGTTGATTGCCTCTACTTCATCCTCCGTTCCTGATCCTGTCACCACAAGGAACACCTCTGTGGGACAGCGTCTTCCTCAAGCTGCCTCACAGGCCATACAGAATTCTGATGACCCTTACCTTTCGAGGGTCATAGTTGTATGTGTGCTATGACACAGCACTCTGCAGGGGGGAATGACTACTGAGTGCTTTTGGGACGACCGTCTCAGAGCACCAGAAGACCTGCTCACTACCCAAATAAAACCCACTCTACATCTTCCTCTCTCAGCTCACCCTTTCTTATCGCTGTGGTTGGCTCCCCCTCCCTTTACCCTCCTTTCCCTCCTCTCCTAGTGTGTTGTGTATAAAAAAGAACAAAAAAAATACAGAACAACAAAAATAAAAAAAAAAAATAAGGCTCTTTTCAGAGCCGCCTTTCACAGTTAAAAAATAGAAGTGAAGATACATAAAGCATAGCCATTTCCATTTCGTGAAAGTCCGCGGACGGTCCGCGAACAGAAAAACAATTGCATTGCTACCCTATTGAAACCAATGCATTTTTCTCTAACAGGAAGTGGTGACTCTGAAAAGAGCCTTTGGGAGGTGTTTGAATGTAAAACATTTTAACTACGTAAGACGTACTTCAAAACGAATGCTGTATTTCTAAAAAAGGTCGCAATGCATTTTGTACATTTCTCAGAAAAATCTGATTGCCAGCATAAGTAAGATGGACTCCATCTTTGTGAAAAATGTATGTACTACGAAACAAAATATTTTCATTGTTAAAAGAGGACATGCTAAAATCTCTTAGGAAGGCACAAACAACCTTATTAACATTACGCCTTGCTTTCTCCACATGTGGACCACATGAGAAAGAACGAAGCCACACTTGTCTCTGCGCAATCCGCGAAAAAATTATTTTAGAGTTTGGAAACATGTCCATTATCTTCTGAAGTCCTTCTTTCATTGCAAATTGCAAAGAAATTCCAGACAGATGTCCTAAACTGTTCCCTCCACAATGAATTACAATTATGTCTGGATGTTCCTCTATCTTCAAAGTTGCACAGAGAGGTAGCAAGTCCAACCACTTCATTCCACGCACTCCATGCCAGTGCACTTTCACATGTGGGAATCCAAGATCTATAGATACTCCACAGCTTTCTGCATGCACCTTCAACCAATGAATCCACGAGTCTCCCAAAATCCATACAATCTGTGTTTTGAAACACTCAGCCATAGCTATCTGTTCTTCTCTCTGCAAAAACAATATCTGAGAAAACCTCTCCTAGCACAACACACTCACTAAACTTTACTGACCAATCCCTTGCTTCATCCAATCTCATTTCCATACCTCCCCTCCCCAAATTCCCCGGATGTAATACGCGGTGTCCTAGAACTACCGGCATGTCCGCGAACGTATCGTAACATGTACAGCCCTTCTACCATTTCGATTTCACTCTCTGTGCCATTTCCTCATTGGATGTAGCTAAGCAATCACATGACCATCCACCAATCAAATCCAATAACTCTACATGTAACTGCATCATCATAGAGCAGCACTACAAATGTACGGTCTCATACCATTGACAACCACGATCTACGAGAAATACTATACAAATCTCCAATATTTCTACTTGCAGCTTGGTCCATATCCATATACATGAACAGAAAGTACAGGTATGCATATTTTCTACACAGTACATGAACACATTTTCTAATCGACTTTTACCTTCTATAATCTGAAAAATGAATGGACGATCATTGTTTCATTGTCACTTACAAACCTTTATATCGTTTAATTTCTTCATACACACACACACACATGCAAATACTATTAAACTAACATATTTGAAATAAAATATATACACGACATATAATCACACAAAATAACGTACAAACTCTATGATCAAATCTCAAACAATAATATTTGTACAAACACATAATTGTTTTTAATTTTTTTCGTTTATATAAGTACTTACATACATTTATATAGGACAAGCAGACTATGACATTCACTCACTGTTACGTGCAAAAGCAGGCTATGACACATAGCTCTCAACCCACACGCTTTTGGCGGGTGTCACCCGCCTTGTAAAGGACTGACTCATCCGCCAAGCCTCCTGCACGCCCATTCATTCCAATGGGCGTCTCACCCGCCAAAAACAAAATCAGGTGATTTCACCCGCCTTTGCGACACACATGGTTGAGAGCTATGACGACAATGACCCACTATTACGTGGAAAAGCTTAGTTACAAGAATATTGGTATACGTTGGTAGATTATGAATTCCACAAACCATAGTAAAGATATTTTCTTTCCTACTCTTGGTCATAATATAGTTTTAATGGTTTTCAGGAAGGCTCTGAGCATTTCAATTTAAAAAAATCTATGTCTAAAATGAAAACAGTGCTATATAGCAACCAAATTACTAATTTCTTTCTTTTACAATTGCAGTGAAGCCCATTCTCCTGAATAGAAGCAGCCGATTTTGATTTACAAAGAACAACTAAGAAGCAAACTACTCATTTTTGAAAAAAAAGTAAGTAGATTGTTATCATAATATTTGATTTATAACTCACACGCACTGTACGGTGCATTCATGGTATTTCTGTGCCTAAAAATAGAGATTCTGCACCATTCTGACCAAAAATCCCCCCCCGTCTTAAACAGTGATCTCCTGTCAGAATGGCCCTCAAATTCCTATTTTTCGGCACACAAATTACCCAACTCAGCCGCTAGAATGTATATGTTGTAGAACAAACAACTGTTTTAATTGTATAGCTTTACCTATGTTATTTATTCTTCTCCACACCACCGGCTTACTTTTTTCTGTCATCTGAACCACAGTTTAGTAACACATTAATTGAAGAATACCCATCCCTGGTAGTTCAACTTCCCAATTCACAATCACACACCATTACATACATCTTTATCATCTTACTCAAACAATCATGCACACAACACACATGCATTGCAGAAAACCCCAACCCATACCTTCTGTATTTTTTTCAACAGACGCTACAGAATGCCCACCAAAAAGCAACTCTGTAGAAAGGGACGCAGAAGTAGAGCAAATGAAAAGAAAAGTCTCCAACATAAACACCCATCTATAGTAGAATTTGTAAAAAACGTTGAAACACAACAGCTAATACAGTCATGTTGTGAAACAGAAGAAGTTTCTAGTGCAAAAACTTTGCCTCCTCTATCACAAAGTAAAACGACCCAAAAAACTATTAACAGAAAATCAACTATCACTACAAATAAAACGTCTTCTATAAATCTTGATATAGTACAAAGTAAGCATACCAAGAAAAGTATATTAGCCAAAATGTTCTGTCACAAAGTCCTTCAAAATCTGATAAAACCAGGAGAGAAACCAGGTTCAACACTTCAAACCTATCGTAGGAAAGTAATCTTAGAAGCGTTGATAGACAGTGCAATTCTTCTCAAAAGAAACGTATTTATTGTTGTGTTAAACAGAATTAAACCACTAACAAAACTAATAACTAAACTTCAAAAAAGACTTCTCAATAAACGAAATGTGAACAGAAATAACTTCTTAAATATCTGTGGAGGTGAATGGAGTCACACTACAAGCACCGAACCATACATTAATGAAGAAGCGTACAAACAAAAGCAAACAAATACAATTGCCATACATAGCAGTGGTCGAGGTTATGAAAAAGTGAATAATACCATAATGGAACAAGAAGTACTCCTTACAAAAATATGCCCTGAAAACTTAGATTTACCCCTCCATTCGACTGAATCAGAACATCTAATTTACACATGGCCATGCACGTCAATGTGTAACATTCCCAAAAAAATGTTCAAATCTTTACGCCTATTCCTCAATCAATATGTGAAAAGCAAAGACAAAATCAAAATTAAAATACTGCAAAGTATGGATGCTTGTCCAGTACGCAAGCACACAGGACTGCAAGGACATTTGTTGCCCTGCATATCAGGAGCTACTTGCAAAACAACCTTCCATGATATCAAAAGGATATCAACTCATCATGCAAGTATAAGAAATCTAGTTTATAAACTGTATTATGCAAAAAGTCCTGCTTTAGCACTAGCCAATTTAAATAACATTCTTCTACATGGCACACCAAAAGACCTACTAGAAGAAATCGAGTATATACAGAAAAAATATTTTGGAAATGAAACCCACTTACAAGATGAAATAGCTGTCAACCAACTTCGTAACAAATCTGCACATGGCAACCTTTCACTACACACATACAAAAAAGAAATACTAAAATTTCAAAGCACTTCAGCTGAAGTACCAAACCACGTGTGTGTATGTTGCCGCAGAACGTGTTATAAAAGTAACACAAAAACTATACACCTTTCATACAAAATAGAAGACAATGAAGATTCTAAATGGTTTGAATTAGCTCTCTACCTTATAGCAGAAAACAAATACAAAATAACTGACCCCATAATACTTTGCAGTTACTGCACTACCAAACTTGACAACAACCAAACTCCTTCACGTGCTATCTCAAATAACTTGGAATTACATCCACTACCAAAACTCCTTCAACAACTTAATTTATATTAGAGCATCATAATTCAAACAGTTCATCCATTTCAAGCAAAAATAGGCCTTCAACCAAAAACTGCAAAATTACCTCCCTCTGAATTAGTGAAAGGTGTTTGTGGAAAAGTAGTGTATTTACCATTAGATCTAAAAGAAAATGTGCACACTCTAGGAGTGCAACGTCCAATGCAACAATCTTTAATTATCTTGGTAAATGGAGTACCTACAAAAGACAAAAAAAATTGTCAAGAACTGGTAGATTTACATAAAGTTAGAGAAGCCCTGCAATATCTCAAAGAAAATAATGATTATTACAAAGAAATTAATATCGAAGAAAACTTGAAAGATACAACTGAAATAATTAAAGAGACACAAGAAACTGGTTAATTTGAGCTCCTAGATCCTGCTACAATAGCAAACACTTTAGACCATTATACAATTCACCCATTGTACTCTAATGACACCATAGAAGATGCACTGGAAACGTACCAAATGCGTCAAACAAAAGGATCACCAATCAGCATATGGGAAAAAAGTATAGAAGCACGTGCTTTTCCTCTACTCTTTCCTACTGGCAAAGGAGGAAGATACGATGATAGACCTGTTCAAATATCAGCATCAGAATATCGCTCATTACGAATGTATTCTGAAGATCCCAGATTTCGACAAAATGTGGAATACATATTCCACCTACTCTTTGAAAGTGAACTAGCAACTTTATGTTACGGAGTTGCACACATATTAAAATCAGGATCACACTTTCAAAATATGACAGCCACACAATTATTACGAAAAGTTCAGGTTTTACAGGCAAATCTTACAAATCTATTAGCAAATATGTGAGGTACTAAAGAGTACTGATTTTGATGCCATGGAGATGTACGTTGTATGATCAGAAACCTTGGCCCACCCACTTGGTTTGTTACATTAAGTTGCGCAGAATATGCATGAGAAGATTTACATGCTTTCCTATGCATATCAAACGAAATCAAAACAAACATAGATATACTAACACCTGGAGAACTTTGTTCTCAGGATCTTGTTAATGTTTCTAGATATTTTCACCATCGCTTCATTGCTATGCTACATTTTATTTTTTAATAAAACTGTTCCTCCCCTTGGTGAAGTGCAACACTTCTTTTGGAGAAAAGAATACGAAGCCAGAGGAGCGCCACATGTCCACATGCTTTTATGGATTAAAGATGCTCCTAAATTTGGTCAAGACAGTGATGCCACTGTTTTACAGTTTATTGAAAAATATGTCACTTGTGAAATTCCGGCAGAATCCACAAATAGTGATCTTCATGCAAAAATCTTACAATTCCAAAGACACAAATGTGGCAAATATTGTCGTCGCAAATACAAAAACAAAGGGAAATACTACACCAAATGCCGATTTGGTTTCCCTAGACCAGTTACAAATACAGGTCAAGTGAACAACCTCATGTCTTCAGTTAGACATAGTGTTAAAGGTAAGTCACCTAAAAATACATATTGCATAAAAAGAAAAGAAGAAGAAAAATATATCAATGATTACAATGCAATCATTGCCCACTTGTGGAATGCAAACATAGATGTGCAGTAAATTGCAGACAATTCTACTGCAGTTGCACGATATGTCACAGCATACTTAACCAAATCAGAAAAGACAGAGCTCTAACACCACTGGAATGACCTGTCATCAGATAAAACAGTGTCTCAGAAGTATACAGCTTGGGCATAAAAATACTGTCCCATAGAGAATGTGGATCCTATGAAGCAGCTGATCGATTAACTGGTACTGCATTGTATGGTAAATCTGCAAATATAGTATGGCTAAGTCTTCGTCCAGCTAAATCTAGAAAAAGAGTTCTAAAATCATAGGAAGATATAGAAACAATAGCCAAACCTGATCCAAACAGCCAAGACATTTTATATACCACATAGGCCAAAACTACACATACAAAAATAATATAAAACCTGATGAGCAAAACCGTAAATACAAAGTGACAAACTGTGATGGCAGCTTAGTAAAACTCACCAAACCAAATTTAATGAATCATATAAAATTGTCATTAAAGACTCCTCAACATAAAGAAATATATTACATGTCCCTGCTACAACTCTTCAAACCATGGAGAAAAGAAGAAGAAATACTAGATACCTATGACTCATATGAAGACGCTTTCAAAGTCAATGAAAGCAGTATAACTGATGTAAACTTTGCATAGTACAAAACAATGTTGCACAATGAACAGCAACATGAAGAGGAACTCCAGGCCCAACTAGATGAGGACACTCCTGACAGTAGTCAACCGTCTGTCACAGGAAGCCAAGAACCACTGGGAGAACCACTAATAACAAATGAGGCATGATAGAAGTAGAAAACACCATGTGTCACTATGAAGATAAAGAAGACTTAACTACACTACAATCAAAACTAAACAAAGATCAACGTAGCATTTTTCAAGAAATAACAAAAGAAATTGCACATGGTGTGCAGCATGAAAACAAAGAATGCACCTGCCAAAATTACAAACCTATACTATTGTATGTCAGTGGTGAAGCTGGTTCTGGCAAAACATTCCTAATCAAAATCATCAGTAAGTTTCTTCAACAATTGACAAACAACAAACTGTCAGCTGTTGTCACTGCCCCCACAGGTTTAGCTGCCTACAACATAGGTGGTGTCACTTTACACCGATTACTACTCCTGCCAGTAGAACACCAAAACAAGTTAGATTATTACAAACTTTCTGCAGAAGCTGCAATGGAAGTACGCAGAGTATTGAAACAAATGAAAATTCTACTAATATATGAAGTGAGCATGGTGTCCAACCTAATGTTGGCTTTGATTCACCTCAGATTACAAGAAGTACTCAAAACAAACTATGAAGAGCTCTTTGTAGGAAAATACATCATTGTTTTCGGAGATCTTCTTCAATTGACACCTGTAAAAGGTGAGCCTATTTTTAAAACATTAGGACACAAACTCTGCCGTAAAACTGTTGGCAGCATTGGAAATGTCAACCTTTGGCAACATTTCCAATACAGAGAATTAACAGAAAACATGCGCCAATCTGCAGATCTCGCTTATGCCAACATCTTAAAAAGTATCAGAGTTGGTATACTTTCTAGAGAAGCAGAAGCAATATTGAAAACCCGGCACATTCATGCACTTTATGGTGATAATGCATGTGCTACAGATGTTATGGAACAATTAGCCCACAAAAATGTCAATTGCATGGCCTTAATGCCAACTCTTGCAAGCTGTTTCAAATTCAAAGAAATAATGTTAAGCAAAGAAATGCAACCAATTATGGAAATTAGCGCCACAGACAAACTAGATGTACATGGAATGACACTACCCAATTGTGACCAAGCCACAGCAAGACTAAATAGTTTAGAAAAATCAATCTCAAACACAGCAGGCTTGGAAAAGATATTAAAATTATCCTTAAATTGCAGAGTAATGCTTAACCGTAACCTTGACGTGGACCAAGGACTAGTTGTATTGCTCACCTGACTCCCACGGAGGCGCTGGCCTGGTTCGCGCTGCTGTGACCTCTTCTAAGGTGATGTGCAGGGTTCGGAAGACAGACTGGACCGGGCCCCCAAATCTGGCTTGTCTGGCTCGCAGAAATATCCTTCTGTAAGCGAAAATAGGGGATTAACTGTCTGCGGGGTAATGCAATCAGCCTCCCACTTTCCCCTCTCACCCTCCTCGAAACCCTTCTGTGATTCCTCGTAGTGTCTCACCTTAGGGTCTGGAAGGACGAGCTCTCCATCCTGCTTCTGATGCAGGGGCGCGTTGGTATCCAGTTACTTCACTGGATTTTCGGATTGGTGAGAACCAAACTTGCTTGGCTTCCAGGTAAGCTTTTTGATAAGAGGTTCCCCTTGTGTCCATGCATTAATGTACTAATGCTAGTGTCTTTTTCCCCATAGGGGCCGGGGTACGGAATGCCGGGGAACAGGCACCGACCCGAGATGAGAGGTGAAATCCTTGTAGAAATCAGGTAAGTCTTTAATGAGCGTTTTTGGTAATGTCTTTTCATTCGCTCATTAACGCTAATGTCTCTTTTTTCCCCTTAGGGGCTGGGGTCCGGAAATGCCAGGATGTGGCGCGGACCCGAAATGAAGAGGGAATGAATCAACAGGTAAGTCTTAACATGGAGATTTAGCTTTCCTTATTCTCTTCTCTCTCTCACCTTTTGTTCTGGTCTTTTTCTCCCTAGGCGCTGGGACGTGACTGCGAATCCGGATGATCGCTGCTGAACATGGAGGCGCCCTGTAAAGGTGAGTGGAATGCGGCGCTGCAGCGATCGACGCGATGAGCTTTTAAATAAAAGTCTTCCTTTTCAGGATTGTCGGCGAGATGTCTCCGGGATGCGGATTTAGCAGGTAAAGACTTTTCCTTCTTCTGTTCTCTTCTTCTCTTCCTTTGCAGGTGATCCAGGATGCTGGCAGGCGTGGCAGAAGTCAGGATGCAGGAGCAGACACTGTGAGTGTCCAGCTGCTAGATGCAGAACAACGCGAAGCACGTGTGGCTGTTCGGGTGGGGTTTAAATAGCCTTGGAAGAAGTTCCAGGTATGTATCCTTCCTCCAATCAGGTATGTATCCTTCCCCGACCAGGCCCGGATGGTAAATTAGTCCCACAGGTAAAGTAGTTCCTTTCAGGCCTCAAGGAGGCCTGGATCCTGCAGCATGGTCTGCATCAGGTAAGTGCACCCAAGCACTTCCATAATGAGCCTGCCGCCTATGGCGCCAGGACTGATGTCTTTTATGAGCCTGGCGCCATAGGCGCCAGGACACTGTCCAAAGGGCCCCTATATGGGGTTGCTGGGTCCTTCCTTGGGGACTGGATGTCCGCTTTTGGGGACGCAGGGCTTGAACTGGCTCCCCGGGAGCGGGCATCATGACAGCACTCCCCCCCCAAGGCCCCTCCCAAGGTTGTTCCCTCCGGGGGTTTTGGGTGTCTGGGAAGAGTCGGTGGAATTTCCTGACTAATCGAGGTGCATGCACATGGTCGCTGGGTTCCCACAACCTCTCCTGGGGTCCGTACCCCTTCCAATCAATTAGGTAGAACAGTTTTGACCTAAACATTTTTGAGTCTAAAATGTTCTTCACTTCGAATTCGGGCTCCCCATCTATTAGAATAGGTTCTGGAGGTTTGAGTAGTCGGGTTCTGGGTACCACTGGTTTCAAAAGTGACACATGAAAAACAGGGTGAATTCGCATACTAGCTGGTAAATCAAGTTTAACAGCCACTGGGTTAATTATTGCCATAATAGAATAAGGTCCCAGATATTTTGGGTTAAAAGTTCGAGGCCCTTTGAGTGGTAAATGTCTGGTAGCTAACCACACTTGATGCCCAATCTGATACGGAGGTGCTTCACTCCGATGTAGATCAGCATTCTCTTTGTATTTTCTCTTGGCTTGTTGTAAATGCGTAGTTGCCTCTTTGAAGGCTTGGGTAATTGTAGAATGCAGATGTTCTACTGCAGGCATTCCGAGGTTCTGAGGTGAGTCAAGGTTTGAGGTTCGAGAGTGATGCCCAAACAAAGTATAAAAAGGACTGTGGCCAGTTCCAGAGTGTACCGAATTATTATATGCGTATTCGGCTATCCAAAGAATGTCTTTCCAGTTGCTTTCAGAATGCTGTAACATACACCGTAAGTATTGCTCAAGGGTCTGATTTGTCCTCTCGGTCTGACCATCGGTCTGAGGGTGGTGACTGGTCGATAATCTTACGTCGATCTGCGCCATTTGACAATATTTGCGCCAGAAGTGGGAAATGAATTGGCTTCCCCGGTCAGAGATTAGTATAGATGGGAATCCATGTAGCCGAACAATATTTTCGAGGAATTCTTTGGCTAGGACAGAAGCTGAAGGTAAACCTTTCAAAGGAATAAAGTGGGCCATTTTGGAAAACAAATCCACAATTACCAGAATAGTATTGTACCCCGAACAAGGAGGCAGGTCCGTAATAAAATCCATTGATAGGGTGTGCCAGGGTGCTGGCGGTATGTCTAGAGGTTGAAGGAGACCGGCTGGTCTTTTCTTTTGACTTTTATTTTGGGCGCAAACACCACAGGACATCACAAAAGATTTAACATCTTTTCGCCAATAGGGCCACCAAAATTGTCGTTTCACCTTTTCCTCTGTCTTGGCAATACCGGGGTGTCCCTCTATTAATGCATCATGATAACCGGAAATAACTAGTTCGTGTAATTCCTTATGTGGCAGGAATAAGCGTCCTTGGAAATAAGGTAAACCATTATCTATGGTAAAGTCTGATCCCTTTTGTATCCAATCCTGTAAGGTTGTAGAGTCCAGGAGTTGTTTCACTCTGGCTTGAATGTCTTCAAGCGTCTGTAACGAAGTCATGCCTAGAATCCTCTGTTCGGGAATTATTGGTACTGGTCCTGAGTTTGTATCAGATTCTCCCATTTCAATTCGGGATAAGGCGTCTGCTTTGCCATTCTTGCAGCCAGGTCGATAGGTAATCACGAAATCAAATTCAGCGAAAAACAAAGCCCATCGGAGCTGCCGTGATGACTGAGCCTTGGCGGTTTTCAAATACTGTAAATTCCAGTGATCAGTGATCACTGTGATGGTATGTCGAGCGCCAAGCAGATAATGCCGCCAGGCTTTAAAAGCGGACTTAATGGCTAACAGTTCTTTGTCCGTGATTGCATAATTAACCTCGGATGCCGAGAATTTTCTGGACCAAAATGCTACGGGATGCAGTTGGTTGGTTTCGGGATCTCTTTGGGACAGGACAGCTCCCATGGCTAGGCTGGATGCGTCAGTCTCGACGACATAAGGGAGATCTGGACGCGAGTGTTTCAATATAGGTGCAGAGGTAAACTTAGCTTTTAAATCCTGAAAGGCCTGCTCGGCTTCTTCAGACCATTCAAAACATTTATTTTTCCTCAAGAGTGCAGTAATGGGTTGAACCACGCGTGAAAATTCCGGGATAAACCTGCGATAGAAATTGGCAAAGCCGAGCATGCTTTGAACCCCTTTTACAGAGCTAGGTGATGGCCATTTGAGGATGGCATCCACTTTTCTTGAATCCATTCGGACTCCTTTGGGCGTCAGGATGAAACCTAGAAACTCGACTTCTGTGGTATGGAAAACACATTTCTCCAATTTAGCAAATAGTTTGTGTTGGCGCAGTTTTTCAAGTACTGCCCTGACGTGTTTTCTGTGATCAGATTCCGAAGAGGAGTACACCAGAATGTCATCGATATATACGACAACACAAACATCGATGAGTTCCCGAAGGACATCATTCATGAAGTATTGGAAGGCAGCCGGCGCGTTACACAATCCGAAAGGCATCACCTGGTACTCGAATAATCCGTATTTAGTACGGAAGGCAGTTTTCCATTCGTCGCCTTCTTTAACTCGTACCAGATGATAAGCCCCCCGGAGATCTAACTTGGTGTATATGCAAGCATCCTTCACCTGGTCAAGGAGTTCAGGGATCAGAGGCAGAGGATAACGGTTTTTAACCATTATCTGGTTCAATGCGCGGTAATCGATACAAGTTCTAAGGTCGCCTTCTTTTTTGGGCACGAAGAACAAAGCCGAGGATGCCGGGGACTTTGACGGGCGAATAAAACCATTAGCTAGGTATTGATCCAAATATTGTATCAAATGCAGATTCTCAGGTTCGGTAAGGGCATAAATCCTGCTACAAGGGGGTTGTGCACCGGGCACCAGATCGATTTGGCAATCGTACGATCTGTGAGGAGGTAACGTGTTGGCCTGTTCCTTTTGGAAGACGTCCTGAAAGTCTTGGTATTCCGGAGGTAGTTGCATGGAGGCAGAGGTTACAGATGCTAGATTAATCTTCAGGTTTTCTGGGTAGCAGGTTTGTGTACAATCCGGGAAGGTTATTCTCTTAGCTCGCCAATCAATTCGAGGATTATGTGTCTCTAACCAAGGGATTCCAAGAGTAACCTGAAACTGTGGAGCCTTGATTACATCAAACACAACACCCTCCCGATGGCAGTCGGGACCAATAAGAGTCACCTCAGTAGTGGAATGTGTTACCGGTCCAGAGGCAATTTCAGTTCCATCGACTGTGGTGATGACATCTTTGCTGGTTTTAGGACGGAGAGGGTGGTTAATCCTAGAGACCAATTCACAATCCACATAGTTTCCAATAGCCCCACTATCGATGTATGCCTTTATTGCATGCAACCGCTTAGGCTGTTCTGGATCTACGAGAACCATTGGCACAATGAAATGCGAGGTCTGAGAGTTAGTTTTCAAGCTGGGCAAGTGGACCCCTACACTTGTCGGGCGGAGTCGTTTCCCGAAACAGAGTCTTCATGGTTTTTATCAGCGGCTCCTACCGCCTTTCAGGGCGGTTTTGCCGGGCAATCTCGTAAAAAGTGTCCAGAATTCCCACAATAAAGATATAATTTTAACTGCCGCCTCCTTTCACGTTCCTTTTGAGTTAAGGGTCCTTCAACCCCTCCAATTTGCATAGGCTCAGAGACATCAACTCCCTTGGGATTAGCCTGGGTCTTGACCAACACCCGGGTCTCAAACCTGGACCGATCTGCTTTTCTGTTTTGAAGTCTGTGATCCAATTGGACCACTAAGTCTATATACTCTGTGCATTCTTGGGGCGGATTTACAACTTGGGCCAAGACATCTTTAAGTTCTCTGCGTAGGCCTCGATAAAACAACGTGACTCTTTTATCCTCTAGCCATCCCGTTTCCACAATTAGTCTATTAAAGGTTGCAATATAGGATAGGAGGTCCTGATTGCCCTGTTGCAGGGATAGAAGTTCGTCATCCAGAGCCTGCCCCTGAGAGTGTCGAGCAAATAACCTTTACATGCTTGCTTGAAACCTTTGAAAATCACGGAGAATCGGGTCATCTTGTGTAACCAGTGGAACTGACCAATCGGCAGCGCAGCCGCTGAGATATGACAATACAAAGGCTACCTTGGTCTGATTATTAGGGAAGGCCCCAGGTCTGCATAGGAAGTGCAAACGACACTGATTCATGAATACGGCGAATCGTTTGGGGTCCCCAGCAAAGCGTTCAGGTGGGGCCAGCGGCATGTTTCCAGGTAGATTAATCTGCACAGGGTTACTGGAAACCACAGGAGTGGGGTTCTCTCCGGAACCGGGTAGAGGAGTTTGCCCAGCTTGACCTTGCAAAAGCTGTCTGGCCAGGTCATCAGTTCTTTCCTTTGATATTATTAATTCCCTCCTGAGGGCATTAGTCTCTTGACGAGCGGCATGTACTTTGGCGCGTAATTCCCCCAGTAATTGGGCCAACTGATCAGTCTCAGAACTTTCCATAGCGCCTGGGTGGGAATTTGTAGGAAGGCTTCGCGTTCTGTAACGCTCACCTGACTCCCACGGAGGCGCTGGCCTGGTTCGCGCTGCTGTGACCTCTTCTAAGGTGATGCGCAGGGTTCGGAAGACGGACTGGACCGGGCCCCCAAATCTGGGTTGTCTGGCTCGCAGAAGTATCCTTCTGTAGGCGAAAATAGGGGATTAACTGTCTGCGGGGTAATGCAATCAGCCTCCCACTTTCCCCTCTCACCCTCCTCGAAACCCTTCTGTGATTCCTCGTAGCGTCTCACCTTAGGGTCTGGAAGGACAAGCTCTCCATCCTGCTTCTGATGCAGGGACGCGTTGGTATCCAGTTACTTCACTGGATTTTCGGATTGGTGAGAACCAAACTTGCTTGGCTTCCAGGTAAGCTTTTTGATAAGAGGTTCCCCTTGTGTCCATGCATTAATGTACTAATGCTAGTGTCTTTTTCCCCATAGGGGCCGGGGTACGGAATGCCGGGGAACAGGCACCGACCCTAGATGAGAGTGAAATCCTTGTAGAAATCAGGTAAGTCTTTAATGAGCGTTTTTTTAGTAATGTCTTTTCATTCGCTCATTAACGCTAATGTCTCTTTTTTCCCCTTAGGGGCCGGGGTCCGGAAATGCCAGGATGCGGCGCGGACCCGAAATGAAGAGTGAATGAATCACCAGGTAAGTCTTAACATGGAGATTTAGCTTTCCTTATTCCCTTCTCTCTCTCACCTTTTGTTCTGGTCTTTTTCTCCCTAGGTGCTGGGACGTGACTGCGAATCCGGATGATCGCTGCTGAACATGGAGGCGCCCTGTAAAGGTGAGTGGAATGCGGCGCTGCAGCGATCGACGCAATGAGCTTTTAAATAAAAGTCTTCCTTTTCAGGATTGACGGCGAGATGTCTCCGGGATGCGGATTTAGCAGGTAAGGACTTTTCCTTCTTCTGTTCTCTTCTTTTCTTCCTTTGCAGGTGATCCAGGATGCTGGCAGGCGTGGCAGAAGTCAGGATGCAGGAGCAGACACGGTGAGCATCCAGCTGCTAGATGCAGAACAACGCGAAGCACGTGTGGCTGTTCGGGTGGGGTTTAAATAGCCTTGGAAGAAGTTCCAGGTATGTATCCTTCCTCCAATCAGGTATGTATCCTTCCCCGACCATGCCCGGATGGTAAATTAGTCCCACAGGTAAAGTAGTTCCTTTCAGGCCTCAAGGAGGCCGGGATCCTGCAGCATGGTCTGCATCAGGTAAGTGCACCCAAGCACTTCCATAATGAGCCTGCCGCCTATGGCATCAGGACTGATGTCTTTTATGAGCCTGGCGCCATAGGCGCCAGGACACTGTCCAAAGGGCCCCTATATGGGGTTGCTGGGTCCTTCCTTGGGCACTGGATGTCCGCTTTCGGGGACGCAGGGCTTGAACCGGCTCCCCGGGAGCGGGCATCATGACACTAGTTAATGGAGCACTGGGTACAGTTGTTGGCTTTCAAACATACCCACGTGACAACAAAATTCAGTTTGTCAATATTCTCTTTGACAAACTATCAGAAGTAAAAAGAATAGGACGCTCAACAGCTCGATTTCTTCTCTTCAAAGACATGTCTGTACGCAGAGAACAATTTTCTCTAACTCTTGCATACGCAGTACCATTCATAAATCACAAGGTCTTACTCTAGACAAAGCAATGATAGACATTGGTAACACAGTCTTTAAAGAAGGCATGAGCTACGTAGCACTGTCAGCCCTACGTACAATTGACGGTCTATTTCTAATAAACTTTGATGCAAGTAAAGTAAACACTGATATTCCTTGCATTTTAGAATACAATAGACTTCGTTCACTATACACCCCCCATCTACAAACATATCCTGTTCCACAAAAAGTAAAACGTTATAAAAGAAAAATAAATGAAACAGAAATGCAACAGGATGTCACTGCAAATCCTCTAAAGAGACTAAAAGAAACTGAAACTTCATCAAGTACCACAAGCAAAAAAGAATCAATTAGGGAAAGTAAACCAGGTACTTCTTTAAAGAAGGAAGACAAACTCCAAAAAAAGCAGTTAGATACAGAACTACCTGGACCATTTAAATTCTCAAATATAGTTGGTGTAAGTTGCTACGCAAATGTAGCAATGAATATTCTATTTCAATTACCACCAATTGTTGTCAACATTTACTTATACAGTACAGACCCATTGTGTTTGCAAATGTTAGTACTTCACAGAAATGCAGCAAACAATCCTGACAACACGTATAGTGTTTTTGGAATAAGACGACAATTGGACTACTGTGCTGGAATGGTGAAATGCACTATAAACTCACAGGAAGATCCACAAGAATTTCTAATGTACTTACTATTAGTACTGGAAAACAAAAACATACCTATAAATGAAATCTTCCAGATTTCATACATGTGGAAACATACATGCACTCTCTGCAACAATGTGACACAAGAACAAATCCCCAATGAGCGCTTTGTCTATATATCAATACCTAATTGTGAATCCGTTCCATTTCAGCAACTTGTACAAAATGCAAACCACGGTAGATTATGTTCTACCTGCAATTCTGATAATCGCTCCACGTTACTCATACAAACACATAGTAAATACGTAATACTAATGCTTCTACGTTACAATGCAGATGGTACGAAAAACAACTGCAAGCTGACTGGATTCACACATGGTCAAATTTCACTTGGTAGGAAAACCTTCACAACAATAGGTATAATCTACCACGCAGGAGCCACAACCAACTCAGTGCACTACACTGCATATATAAAAAAAAATGTGGATGGTTTGAATGTAATGATAGTACCGTCACTCTAAAGCAGAGATTACCAGCTAATCTTACAAACGCGTATTTAATGTTCTTAAAACCAAAATTTGATAACTGAACTGTACTTAAAGCTTAAGTACACTTGTAGTAAAAAAATATAAACTGTCACAATATTTCAAAACCTATCTAACTGCCCAAAGATTCTACAACAACTAATCAGATAAGTGAATACCACTCAAATAGACAGTTAGAATACGCCAACTAAAAAAAAAGTATATGGGCCACTTTGAATTTTTTTGCAAAGTTTGGTGAGGATTCGTCCAGGTGGATCGGAGTTATAGGCTGCCCAAAAAGTGCTCTTCCTATGGAAACAGCAACTTAACCATAACTAAGTTTGGTTCGATGGGGGGCCAAGTTATAGGGGGGTCCCAAAATGTCTTTTTTTCCATAGACTGAATGGGGGAAAAAATGTGCTCATGCCTACAGCCCAAACCGCTGGATGGATTTTCACCAAATTTGTGGCAGGGGCAGCGGCTTGGTCCCGAAAGCGTGCTTTTGTAAATTTGGTGAAAATCCGTCCAGTGGTTTATTTTAAAAATGACCAAAAAGTAGGTCACAAAAAATATGTGATATCTATGTCTGGTCCGCGGACACACTTCCCTGTTCGGTCCGCGGACAGTGTCCTGATTGGTCAAGCGGCTTGCGTCATGTCTGCAGACATACAACGTGTCTGCTGATTGGATGGTGAAGAGCATGAAGTGCGTCAGGTTTTTGGAAATGCCCGCCATCTTGTATCCGCGGACGTCCTCAGACAGCACGGTGTCAAATGGTGGGAATATACAATTTTGGCAAATGTGTTGGTCTGTAAGATTGTTTGGGGATGGTGGGGGGTAAGAGATGGTTCAAATATTGTATCTATTTAGGTGGTAGGCACCGCTGTTGTGTTTGTTGTGTCCGTGGACAGTAGCGCTGTCCTTTGATGTCCGCAATCGTCCCATATGAGGATGTCCTAAGGACACTATACCTGTCCGTACTGTCCGCAGGCAAGTTGAAACTGTTCTATGAACACACACCGTGTCCGGGATGTGTCCGGGATGTCTACAAATAAATGAAAATGGAGGTGTCCTGAGGACAATATACCTGTCCATATTGTTCGCAGGCAAGTAGAAACTGTTCTAAGGACACCCAAGGTGTCTGCGGACATAAAAAATGCCATGAGGCCTAGTTAAAAATGTTTGATTCTATGGGTGTGATCATAGTTAAAAAAATTTGATTCTATGGGTGTGATATGCTGCAGTGGTTGCAGCCAGAGCCTAGGGTCTTGGGTGCACTTCGGCCATGCACCCAAGACTCTAGGCCCTATCAGCAACCACTGCAGCATATCACACCCATAGAATCAAACATGGGTGTGATGTATGGGTGTGATATGTTTTGGAGTTGTGGCAGAGTGTACCCAAAACCAAAGTTATAAGTACTGAAGTTATAAGCTACTGTGGGTGTGATATGTTGTGGTGGTTGTGGCAGGGTGCATGGGTGATGGCTGTAGGCTGTATACTCAATACTCTAGGTCCAGACAACAACCACTGCACCATATCACAGCCATAGCCATAGATCACACCTATAGATTTGATTATCTTTCAAATGGTTTCAATTATACCTACTGCATGATTTGGTGACATTCGATACATTTTTTACATGTTTGGTACCTGGAGGAAGTATTCTTTTTCAAGTTCTGTGATAAAAGAAAAGAGCATGTTAGTGTGTGTATTCTATAAAGATTTATTACATTTCATAATAGATATTTCAGCTTTTTTTTTTTACCCTCATATTTGGTTTACAAACCAGTGTACTGCGCATTTTGCTCAGTTTCTGTGTTTGTTTTTGAAATCATTGGGCCTGTGGGAAAAAAAATCCTTGTCGGATTAAAAAACCCTTTTTTTATTATGCTACACTCTGTCTGTTTCCTTTCAGTGTTAACTTCTTGTTTCTGGTTACTGTTCTATCTGTTGGATTGTTGCAGATTTCTGAAGCAGCTAGATACCTGTTGGCGTATTATAACTGTCTATTTTTTGTTACAATTTATTGGTATTCGTTTATCTCTTTGGTTGTTATACAATCTTGGGCTAGTTAGATACCTGTTGGCCTATTCTAACAGTTTATAGTTTTTCATTGATTTTTTTTTAATGTTGAAATACAGATTAGTTATTAAATTTTGGTTTTAAAAAGATTAAAAAAGCATTTGTAAGATTTGCTGGTAATCTCTGCTTTAGAGTAACCATCCACATTTTTGTTGCAGATTTCTGAAGCAGTTAGATACCTGCTGACGTATTCTAACTGTAATTATTTTTTTTTTTATTTAGTGATATTCATTTCTCTGTTTGGTTCTTGTAGGCAATGCACCCAAGACTCTAGGGCCTGGCCGCAACCACCGCAGCATATCACACCCATAGATCTTGTTGCAGATTTTTGAAGCAGTTACATATCTGTTGGGGAATTCTAACAGTCTATTTTTTGTTATAATTTAGTGGTATTGATTTATCTGTTTGGTTATTGCAAAATCTTGGGGCAGTTAGATACCTGTTGGTGTATTCTAACTGTCTATTTTTGGTTATAATTTAGTGGTATTGATTTATTTATTTGGTTGTTGCAAAATCTTGGGGCAGTTAGATACATGTTGGCATATTATTAACTGTTTTTTTCTTGTTATAATTTAGTGGTATTCATTTATCTGTTTGGTTGTTATAGAATCTTGGGGCAGTAGGATACCTGTTGGCGTCTTCTAACAGTTTATAGTTTACTAATTGAAGTTTTGTTAATGTTTAAGTACAGATTCACTTCATTTTTTCCTTTCAGTGTTTTCTTCATTTTTCTGATCATTGTTATGTTTGTTGCCTTCCTGCCCTTTTTTAACAACAGTTAGATACCTGTAGGCGTATTCTAACTGTGCATTTGTTCCTACAGATTTGTGATACTCATTCATTTGTGTCGTTGTTACATCCTGTTTCCTTGATCTTTCCCATTAATGTTTTCTTTGTTGCCTTCCTGCCAATTTTTAACAGTTAGATACCTATAGGCGTATTCTACCTGTGCATTTGTTTCCAACGATCTGTGATAATCATTTATTTGTGTCATTCTTCCATCCTGTCGGGTAGTTAGATACCTGTGGGCGTATTCTAACTGTCTGTAGTCTTTGACATACTTTGTTGACAATCTTGTAGTGTACATTATTTCGTAAATTTTGGCTTCAAGAACATTAAATAAGCATTTGTAAGATTTGCTGGTAATCTCCGCTTTAGAGTAATGCTACTATCATTACATTCGAACCATCCACATTTCTTTTTTATATATGTAATGTAGTGACCTGCATTGGTTGTGGCTCCTGCGTGGTAGATCATACCTATTGTTGTGAAGGTTTTTTTACCAAGTGATACTTGACCATGTGTGAATCTAGTCAGCTTGCAGTTGTTTTTGGTACCATCTGCATTGTAACATAGAAGCATTAGTATTAAGTATTTACTATGTGTTTGTATTAGTAAGGTGGAGCGATTATCTGAATTGCAGGTAGTACATAATCTGACATGGTTTGCATGTGGTACAAGTTGCTGAAATGGAATGGATTCACAATTTGGTATGGATACATACACGAAGCGCTCATTAGGGATTTCTTCTTATGTAACATTCTTGCAGAGAGTGCAGGTATGTTTCCACATGTATAAAATCTGGAAGATTTCATTTATAGGTATGTTTTTGTTTTCCAATACTTGTAGTAAGTTCAATAGACATTCTTGTGGATCTTCTTGTGAGTTTATAGTGAATTTCACCATTCCAGCACAGTAGTCCAATTTGTGTCTTATTCCGTGAACACTATACATGTTGTCAGGATTGTTTGTTGCCTTTCTATGAAGGAATAACATTTGCAAACACAATTGGTCTGTACTGTGTAATTAATTGCTGTCAACAATTGGTGGCAATTGAAATAGAATATTCATTGCTACATTTGCGTAACAATTTGAATGGACCAGGTAGTTATGTGTCCAAGTCATTTTTTCGGAGTGTATGTTGCCTCTCTTAAGAAGTACCTAAGTTACTTTGACTAACAGGTTCTTCTTTACTTATGGTAAATGATGAAGTATTAGCTTCTTTTACTCTCTTTGGAGGATTTGCAGTCAGATTCTGTTGCATTTCTGTTTGAATTAGTTTTCTTTTTTGTGGAACACAGGATATGCTTTTAGATTGGGGGTGTATAGTGAATGTAGTCTATTGTATTCTAGAATGCAAGGAATATCAGCGTTGACTTTACTTGCATCAAAATTGATTAGAAATAGACCGTCAAGTGTACTTCAGCGTGATAGTGCTACGTAGCTCATGCCTTCTTTAAAGACTGTGTTACCAATATCTATCAATGCTTTGTCTAGGGCAAGACCTTGGGATTTATGAATGGTGACTGCATATGCAAGAGTTAGAGAAAATTGTTCTCTGCGTACATACATGTCTTTGAAGAGAAGGAATCGAGCTGTTGAGCGCCCTATCCTTTTTACTTCTGAAAGTTTGTCAAAGAGTATATTGACAAACAGAATGTTGTTGTCACGTGGGTATGTTTGAAAGCCAACAACTGTACCCAGTGCCCCATTAACTAGTCCGTGCTCCATGTCCAGGTTACGTTTAAGCATTACTCTACAGTTTAAGGATAATTTTAATATTTTTTCCAAGCCAGCTGTGATGGAGATTTAGTCTTGTTGTGGATTGTTGACACATTGGTAGTGTAATACCATGTACGTCCAGTTTGTCTGTGGAGCAAATTTCAATTATTGGTTGCATTTCTTTTTTTTAACATTGTTTCATTGAATTTGGAACAGCTTGCAAGAGTTGGCATTAAGGCCATAAAATTGACATTTTTCTGCGCTAATTGTTCCATAACATCAGTAGCACATGAGTTATTGCCATAAAGTGCATGGATGTGCCGGGTTTTTAATATTGTTTGTGCTTCTTGAGATAGTACATCAACTCTAATACTTTTTAAAAATTTTCTGTAGGTGATGTCTGTAGATTGGCGCATGATTTCTGTTAATTCTTTTTATTAGAAATGTTGCCAAAGGTTGACATTTCCCATGCTGCCAATAGTTTTATGGCAGAGTTTGTGTCCTAAGGTTTTAAAAATAGGTTCACCTTTCACTGGTGTCAATTGAAGATCTCTGAAAACAATAATGTGTTCTTCGTAGTTTGTTTTAAGTACTTCTTGAAATCTGAGAATCAAAGCCAAAATTAGGTTGGAGACCATGCTCACTTCATCTATTAGTTGCATTTTCATTTGTTTTAACACTCTGTGTAGTTCCATTGCAGCTTCTGTAGAACGTTTGTAATAATCTAATTTGTTTTGGTGTTCTACTGGAAGGAGTAGTAATCGGTGTAAAGTGACTCTGCCTATGTTGTAGGCAGCTAAACATGTGGGGGCAGTTACAACAGCTGACAGTTTGTTGTTTGTCACTTGTTGATTGAACTTGCTGATGATTTTGATGAAGAATGTTTTGCCTAAACCAGCTTCACCACTGACGTATAGTTGTATAGGTTTGTAATTTTGTCAGGTACATTCTTTATTTTCATGTTGTACACCATGTGTAATTTCTTTTGTTACAACTTCAAAAATGGTGCGCTGCTCTTTGTTTAGTTTTGATTGTAGTGCAGTTAAGTCTTCTGTATCTTCTTCATAGTGACACATGGTGTTTTCTACTTCTGTCATAGCTAATTCTGCCTCGTTTGCTATTAGTGGCTGTCCCAGTGGTTCTTGGCTTCCTTTTACAGAAGGTTGGCTACTGTCGGGAGTGTCCTTATCTGGTTGGGCCTGGAGTTCTTCTTCATGTTGCTGTTCTTTTTGCAACATTGTTTTGTACTGCATAAAGTTTACATCGGTCATAGTGCTTTCATTTGTTTTGAAAGCATCTTCATAGCAGTCATAGTTATCTAGTAACTCTTCTTCTTTTCTCCATGGTTCAAAAAGTTGTAGGAGGGACATGTAATATAGTTCTTTATTTGAGGAGTTTTTAATGACAAATTGATATGATTATTTAAACTTGGTTTGGTAAGTTTTACTAAGCTGCCTTCACAATCTGTCACTGTTTATCTACCTTTGTTTTCATCGGGTTTTATATTATTTTTGTATGCAAAGTTTTGGGCTATGTGGTATACACACATGTTTTCCAAAGTGTTACTTCTGTTAGTGTAGTATGTGTCTAGTGAATTGTTTTTCCAAATGGCTTGGCTGTTTGGATCATGCATGGCTATTGTTTCTATGTCGTCATATGATTTGAGAACTCTTTTTCTAGATTTAGCAAGACCAAGACTTAGCCATACTATATTTTCAGATTTTCCATACAAAGCAGTAACGGTTAAAAGATCTGCAGCTTCATAGGTGCCACATTCTCTATGAGCGAGCATTTTTATGCCTAAGCTGTAGACTTTCTGAGATATTGTTTTGTCTGATAATAGGTCATTCCAGAGGTCTTGAAGCTCTGTTTTTTCTGCTTTTGTTAAGTATGCTGTAACATATCGTGCAACTGCAGTGGAATTGTCTGCAATGTACTGCACATCTATGTTTGCATTCCATAAGTGGGCAATGATTTCATTGTAATCATTGATATATTTTGACTCTTCTGTTCTTTTTATGTAATACGTGTTCTTAGGTGATTTAACTTTAACACTATGTCTAACTGAAGACATGAAGTTGTTTACTTCACCTGTTTCTGTAGCTGGTCTAGGGAAACCAAACCGGCATTTGGTGGAGTATTTCCCTTTCCTTTTGTATTTGCAACAACAATATTGGACGCATTTGTGTCTTTGAAATTGTACAATTTGTCCATGAAGGTCACTATTTGTCGTTTGTGAAGGGATTTCACAAGTGACATATTTTTGGATGAACTTCAAAACAGTGGCATCACTGTCCTGACCAAATTTAGGAGCATCTTTAATCCATAAAAGCATATGGCTATGTGGTGCTCCTCTGGCTTGATATTCTTTTCTCCAAAAGAAGTGTTGCACTTCTCCGAGTGGAGGAACAGTTTAATTACAAATAAAGTGTAGCATAGCAATGAAACAATGGTGGAAATATCTTGAAACATTAACAGGATCTAGAGAGCAAAGTTCTCCAGGTGTTAGTATATCTATGTTTGTTTTGTTTTTGTTTGAGATGTGTATGAAATCATGTAAATCTTCCCATGCATATTCTGCACAACTTAATGTAACAAAGTGGGTGGTCCAAGGTTTCTGATCATACAACGTACATCTCCGTGATGTCGGAACCAGTATTCTTTTGTACCACGCATGTTTGCAAACAGATTTGTAATACTTGATTGTAAAATCTCATCTTTTTCTTGCACTTTTTGTATTAATTGCGTAGCTGATATATTTTGAAACTGTGTTCTCGATTTTAATGTGTGTGCAACTCCGTAACATAGAGTTGCTAGTTTACTTTCAAAGAGTAGGTGGAATATGTATTCCACATTTTGTCTAAATCTGGGATCTTCAGAATACATTCGTAATGAACGGTATTCTGATGCTGTTATTTTAGTGGGTCTGTCATTGTATCTTCCTCCTTTGCCAGTAGGAAATAGTAGAGGAAAAGCATGTGCTTCTAGACTTTTTTCCCATATACTTATTGGTGATCCTTTGGTTTGTCGCATTTGGTACGTTTCGAGTGCATCATCTATGCTGTCTTTAGAGTGCAATGGATGAATTGTATAATGGTCTAAAATATTGGATACTGCAGCTGGATCCAGAAGTTCAAATTAACCAGTTTCTTGTGACTCTTGAATTATTTCAGTTGTTGCCCTAAGTTTTCTTCAATATTTATTTCTTTGTAGTACTCATTATTGTCTTTTAGATATTGCAAGTCTTGCCTAACTTTATGTAAGTCGATGAGTTGTTGCCAATTTTTTTGTCTTTTGTTGGTGCACCTAAGATAATTAAAGATTGTTCTATTGGATGTTGCACTCCTAGAGTGTGCACATTTTCTGTCAGATTTAATGGTAAATAAACTACTTTGCCACAAATACCTTTCACCAATTCAGAGGGAGGTAATTTTGCTGTTTTTGGTTGAAGACGTATTATTGCTTGAAATGGGTGTACTGTTTGAATTATGATGCTCTCGTATAACTTGAGTTGTTGTAGGGGTTTTGGTAGTGGGAATAATTCTAAGTTATTTGTGATAGCACGTGAAGGAGTTTGGTTGTTGTCAAGTTTTGTAGTGCAGTAACTGCAAAGTATTAAAGGGTCAGTTATTTCATATTTGTTTTCTGCTATAAGGTAGAGAGATAATTCAACCATTTAAAATCTTCATTGTCATCTATTTTGTATGTTATGTCTATAGTTGTTGTATTAGTTTTATAAAAGGTTCTGCGGCAACACACACACATGGTTTGGTATTTGAGCGGATGTACTTCTAAATTTTAGTATTTCTTTTTTCTATGTGTGTAGTAGAAAGTTGCCATGTGTACAATTGTTGCTAGCTTGTTGTAAAGGTATTGCATTTTGTAAGTGGCTTTCACTTCCAAAATATTTTTTCTGGATATGGTCAATTTTTTCAAGTAGTTCTTTGGCTGTACCATGTAGAAGATTGTCATTTAAATTGGCTAGTGCTAATACAGGACTTTTAGCATAGTACAGTTTATATACTAGATTTCTTATAGTTGGATGATGTGTTGATATCATTTTGATATGATGGAAGGTGCTTTTGCAAATTGGTCCTGAAATGCAGGCTAACGATTGTCCTTGTAGCCCTGTGTATTTACGCACTGGCCAGGTATCCATATTTTGCAGCAGTTTCATTTTGATTTTGTCTTTGCCTTTCACATATTGATTGAGGAATTGGCATAAAGATTTGAAAGATTTTTTGGGAATGTTACACATTGACGTGCATGACAATTTGTATACTGGATGTTTTCGTTCAGTCGAATGGAGAGGGGATATTTTTGTAAGCAGTATTTCTTGTTCCATTGTGGTATTATGAATGTTTTCATAACCTCATCCACTGCTATGTATAGCAATCACATTTGTTTGCTTTTGTTTGTATGCTTCTTCATTAAAATATGGTTCTGTGTTTGTGGTGTGACTTCTTTCACCTCCACAGATATTTAAGGAGTTATTTTGTTGAAATTCCGTTTATTGAGAAGTCTTTTTTGTAATTTACTAATTAGTTTGTTAGTGGTTAACACTAAAATAAATAGTTTTCTTTTGAGTAGGATTGCACTGTTTAACAAAGCTTCTAATATACGGTAGGTTTTAAGGGTTGTGTATGATTTCTCGGCTGTTTTTGTAAGATTTTGAAGGACTCTGTGGCGGAACATTTTGCTAAAATATTTTTTTTTGGTATGTTTAGCTGTTTTGTTTGAACTTTTTGTACAAATTCTGCTAGAGATGGATGCTTATTTTGGATACTTCATTTGCTCTACTTCTACATTGTTTTCTATGGACTTGCTCTTTGGTAGGCATTCTTTGGGGTCTGTTGAAAAAAATAAAGAAGGTATGTGATGGGTTGTTCTGCGATGCATGTGTGCTGTGTGCATGAGTGTCTGAGTATGATGGTAGAGATGTATGTGATGGTGTGTGATTGTGGTATTGGGTAGCTACAACTAGTTGGGAAGACTATTCTTCTATTTGTGTGTTACTATACTGGGGTTCAGAGGACAGTAGAAAGTAAGCTATTGGTGAGGAGAAGCACAACTACTAAATCTAATGGTATAGAATTAAAACAGTTCTTTGTTCTGCAATAATAACATTCTAGAGGCTGAGTTATGTCATTTGTGCACCAGAAAGGGGAATTGTGGGCAGAATGGTGCACTAATTATTTATTTGTTTTGGTGCACAAATACCATGAATCAACCGCACAGTGTGTTTGATTAACAGTAAGAATATTATGGTAGTATTGTACTTACTTTTTTCGTGTGGAAATATTAGGTTTCTTCTGAGTTGTTGGTTGTACTTCGGATTCTCCTGCTTTTCAGGAGAGTGCTCTTCACTGTAATTGTAAAGGAAAGAAGTTAGTAATTTTGTGTATATATAGTATGTAGTTTTCTTTGACTATGTGCAGCCTTTACATTTTATTTACATTATGTTAGTTCAACATGCTATGCAAATGAGTAGAATAGAAAGTGTATGAAACACGCTTGGTTTCTTAAGGCTGGGTTATTGGATGTTAGGAGACAGAAGAAATAATGATATACTTATTTTGCAATTTTTATAAGGTAAATGGCAGATACTGTATAGAAAAGCATGGAATGTATGCATTTGTGAAGGTGTGGGTAATAAATCAGAAGTATGTGATTTACAGGTGGTGGTGTTATTGCAGTCGGGAGTTTTTCAATGTTAGTGTCTATCTGTGTGAGTGTATGGCCTTATCTTGGCTGTGTGTAATTTTATAATACACTATTTAGTGTTTTTCTACAATTATACTGTTATTTCTCCCATCTTCTAATATTATAATTTTTTAGATAGCTGTATGTGTAAAAATTAGTTTAGATAGCAGACAGGTTTGGAAGTGACAGTTGATTATAGTAGATGGGAAAAATGACAGTAAGTTCATTTTATAGGTTTTACAGATTAAGTGACAGTTACTCTGTTTATATGCATTCATAAGAGTTGTACTTGTACTGTGCAGAAAATATGCATACCTGTAGTTTGTATTCATGCATGTGGATATGCATGCAGCTGCAAGTAGAAATCTTGGAGACTTGTACAGTAGTTTTTGTAGTAGGTGCTTTCCAATGATATGAGACTTGTACTCAGAGTAATCTACATTACATTTGAAGTGCTGAACTCTGATGATGTAGTTAGATGTATAGGTCTTGAATGTGATAGGTGGATGGTTGTGTGACTGTTTAGCTGTATCCAATGAGGGAATGGCACAGAGAGTGAAGTGGAAATGGTAGAAGGGCTGTCTAGGTTACGATATGTCCACGGACATAAAGGAAGTCTGCAGACACCACGTATTAAATACAGGGATTTTGGAGTGGAGAGGCATGCAAATGAAAATGAGCACAGGAATTGATTGGTCAGTAAAGCTTGGTGGGTGTGTTGTGTAAGAAGACAGTTTGTCAGAAGGACGTTTCCCTGAGAGAAGAACAGTTAGCTATGGCTGTGTGTTTCAGAAAACAGATTGTCTGGATTTTGGGAGACTCATGGATACATTGGTTGGAGGTGCATGCACAACGCTGTGGAGTAGCTGCAGATCTTGGATTCACTCATGTGGAAGTGCAGTGGCCTGGAGTACGCAGAATGAAGTGGCTAGACTTGCTACCTCTCTGTGCTAGTGTGCAGCAAGAACATCACCCAGACATAGGAGTTCGGCAGCGAGTTTCCCAGTCTGCCCCAGTCTGCTTTTGTTTTTCCTTGGAGGAGCTGCACGACATGACTTTGCTGCCAGAGCCCTAACTTTGTGTTTACTATTTAAAAACCGTGTCAGCACGGAGCGCGGCGCGGAGTTCGGCGGCGAGTTTCCCAGTCTGCCCCAGTCTGCTTTTGTTTTTCCTTGGAGGAGCTGTACAACGTGACTTTGCTGCCAGAGCCCTACCTTTGTGTTTACTATTTAAACACCGTGTCAGCGCGGAGTGGAGTTCGGCAGCGAGTTTCCCAGTCTGCCCCAGTCCGCACCATGACGGACCCTACGAGCAAGAAAACTGGTCCGCAGACTCACAATAAAACACTTCAGCAGCGTTGCATGCTGAATCCCTGGACCGCCTTACAAAAGGTTGCAATACTGAACGACAAGGTAAGCAAAGAAACTGTTACCTTGACGACTCCAGCTACTCCAAGTGAGCTCTCAAGGAAATCACCTGTCAGAACTAGCAGTGGCTTATCCAACGTGCTAGATACGCTCACAGCACCTGTGTTGAGTGCAGGGGGGGGATTCCATTGTCTACGGGGGGAGAGGTTGTTCTATTAAGCTCAACTCTGTACCCTGACCAAACTGGCTCATCGGACGCAACGCCTGTGAACATTGAACCACTTAATAACGTTGTGGTATCCCCCGTATATGAATGCAATGGTCTCCCCGCACTTGACCTGCAACAGGAGCCCGCCCAGGAGTCTGCACCTTTGCCACCAGTAGTGAAGCTGTTATCTTTGTCCAACTTAACGCCATTATCACATTCACAATCGATCTGTGCACCTCACGAAATTACATCGAGCCCCATTTCTCCGGAAATGTTCTTTTCTCCATTTGAAATTACGGATGCCGACTTGATGGCAGCGTCTCACAGTGTCTCTGCATCAAATGAGCATGCTGAAATTCCCTTATCAAGTCTAGAAACCAACATTCTCCAAAAATGTTCAGCTAATTCTGAGCTGACTGGCCATGTGCACAGCGAGCCGGGACAGGCACCGGCCAAGGACAGTGATACCTCTCCTCCTGTGACCAAACCTAATGGATCTATAAGAGCCACCGCTCAGCATGATGACAAAATTGGTGAAGCCGTTATACTCAAGGCAACGGTCTGTCTGTCAGGCAATGCTCAAGCCTCTATTCATGAGCTACCAGACGCCATATCACCAACAAACCTTCATCATATTCAATTCCATGCAACTCATTCCGGAATGGCACCTTTTGATGACAAGATGCTAAGCTTTCATGCATCAGCAAATCGAAAGCACACTGAGATCGATGCAAATAAAATCGCCAAGTCATCTTCATTCCTGTTTTCTGACCTTCCAGAGCAAATTACTTGTCATAAGTCTGTGGTTATTCCGAGTGAATCATCATTGCTGACTCCAAACCCACGATTGCAACATGTAAAGAACTCGATATTGAGTACGGCTAACAACCGGCCTGAACTTGATTGCCGACATGGTCTGGCCACAACATCCACCTTGGACAAACAGCGTGATGATATCACCCAACAGCTTGGTCAATCATCATTGGGTCTAACAATGCCCTCTGGCTCTAAGACAAGTAATGGAAACCCTATGAATACGAATACACGAAAACCTGAAACGCGGACCTCATCCTCAATATCTGAGCACACAAAACTCATTACAAGCACTCCGACAATGCAAAACAAAAGGAACAAAACAACTACTGGCCTTGAGACGACAAGGACGGCCACTTGATGAATGAAACATATGCTCAATCGAATGACTTATCAAGTCTATCGCCAAGCGGGGGAGATAAAAGCGGGCAAACCCCGGCGAAAGCCAGTATCTCGGCAGCTGCCGTGATGCAAATTCACAACAATGTCTTAGCAGCTTCCTCTTTGGCGATGATTCCTTTTGTCAAATTATATGAAGCTCTATGTGAAAAGATACAAGACCAAGGTGCGTTTTCAGCGAATCTAACCCAAAAAATGGGTCAGGTGGAAACATCAAACGTGTATCTCAAAAATATGATCCAGGGAGAAGTGGAACGAACAATTGAATGGCAACAACGGCACCATGACCTAGCCCGTCGAAATAGCCAAAAACATGAGAAACTTGTCGATGACGTACTTGACTTGATGAAACAATCACGACACTGTCAATGCCACATGTTATGTGAGAAGGTCGCTCCCTGTCATAACAGCACAAACACGTGTCCAGTTGGGTGCTTTACATCTCATAATCCTAATCTAACAATTGTGAGAAATTCCCCAATTTCTAATGATAAAGTGGGACAAAAAAATCCAAATAAAAAAAATACTAACAACGAAATCACGATTGAAGGAGCGAAGTCTTTGCCTAGTGTTCCTACTGCAGTTTCTCTTATCGTTGATGAATCTTGTGCAAGACCTCTTGTAGTTCAATCGAAAGCAATATCTATAATAGGCGTCAGCGCTGAGAATTCCTTGGACAAACGTCAACCAAAACCTGTAGCCCCAGATGGCAAGTTTTCGTCTTTTGGCATTTTTACTGGCCCTGCCAAAGCCATGTCAACTGAGCCATCACTGGTTGCTACTAAATCAATCGGGAAACAAGGTTGTGGATCATCAAAAAATCTTTCAAAAAGCTCTAATCCAGCTGGCACTTCAAAGACTAAAGCGTTTATAAGGAATCTTTCAACGCCACCAAGACAGAGCCTATTTGAACGGAAAGAAAACAACAAAAAGTCAAAGACAGATGCTGATTTGCAAAGAGTGGCTTGCCCTCCTCCAATTAAGGCCAAACTCAAACCTGCCTTGAAACGCAGAAGAATAATTTCTGAGTCGGAGTCTAGTAACATAACAATTGTCTCTACATCAACAAATCTTTGTGATCTGTCCACCTATTCCTTGCAAGATGAGCACGATGTAGCAGACAGTTTGTCCTGCTCTCGTGCTGCCCCCTCTCAATCCTCTGATGCGAGTCCAAATAAAGACGCGGCAAAACCAACAAAACCAACGATGGCGCAAATGCAAAGAGGTTCGAGAGGCTCAGAAAAATCTTTACAGGCACAAGCAGTGGTGTCACAGTTGAATCCTAAATTTACTTCAAATCAAAGCAACCTACGTAATCACTTTAAAAGTCGAGTGCATGGGTTGACCAACCGCAGAGAGCAAAGCGGCTGCCGCAAGTTGCGGCTACAAAACATCCAAAGCGACGAAGCTGAAGTAAATTTAAACCGAACAAACATTTTGAAATTGTTCAAGTGCGTACCTTCGCTGCGAACTATCGTCTCTGACGATATACGAATCGTGGAGTATGCTACCGAAAAATGTTCAGACCAGGTCTTGTTACATATCAACTCAGCTACTGTACGCAGCACCCTTCTAAATGAAAGTGATGAACTGTTGTTTTTTGGTTTTGAAATACTGGTTGAACCAGATTGTGAAGTTTCAAATCGACCTGAATGCTCCAAAGATGGATCTAAGAAACCATTGAAACCAGTTGATGCGGCTGCGCTAAGACAATCGATGTGTGACACACTGTCCTCAAGATCACATCAAGTCCCGCAAAGAAAAGCTACTGTAAAAAATACCAAAGATAATGGGCCTAGAAACCAACATTAGCCATGACTGAACAATTCTGGCAATTCAATCCTTCTCATTTCCTGGAACACATGTGGATACAAGCACTTATTTAATGATTTTGAAACACTGCTAGCAAATGTCTCCATTATATGTTTGCAAGAAACTTGGCTCTGCTCACCTCCCATCTGCGATGGATTTACTGTAATTTTAAATCCAGCAGTAAAAAATGCGAAAGGCCATCCAAGCTCTGGCCTTATAACCATGGTGAGGATTTCAAGATCATGGGCCGTGCTTGAGTCTAAAAATCCCAATCCATATGTACAAGGTACAATCATGCAAACAACGGTCAAAAAAGCTAACGCGAGGAAATATCTTCTGATTATAAACATTTACTGGAACCCGACAAAGATCAGGTCAGACATCTTTATATCCGCAATTGCTGAATTAATCGACATCGCAATGCTGACCTACACCAACATATCAGTGATTTGCTGCGGGGACTTGAATTGCAACTGGTTCAGGTTTTAACATTCGTCGGGGAATTATCAGTTGGTCCCTCTCGCCTTGATTGACGATAGAGAGAGCTGTTGACAGACTGCCTTGTCGATTCGTGATATACACAACTAAACAACTAAACAACTAAACAACTAAAGGAGACATCCCTGCTAAGCCAACGTGGCATCGTGAATCCACAAACAGAATTCTAGATTACATATGGATTTCAAGTAATCTTGCAACCATGATTGTTGAATTAGAAATAAAACGAATGAAATATAGTGACCACTGCCTGTTACAACTCTGCATGGTGATGGAAATGCCTTTGCCAGATTGCTCAAGTAACATCACTTTGGAAGGTAAATCAGGTGGAAATCGTCTACGATTAAGTGGCAACCAGATCCAAGGGCTCAGCACAAAGCTTATGAACATTCCAGCTAATCACGGGGCAGATTATACTGCCCTGCTGACTGCCTTCAAAATGCCTGGAGTTGGGTCTCAAAATCAAGGTCGGTCTCACCAACATATTTATTGTAAGGTGCTGCACGATGAGAAAAAGGCAATGCGGAAAGATTTAAGGCGATTAAAGAAACGCTTACCAAAATCCGAGGCCCAACAAGCAATAAAAGCCAGACGTACGCGGTATAGAAATTGGGCAAGGTCGCAGGCAAAAATAATAGAGCAAGATCGTGCGGAACACATGTTACGCGTAATCATGACAACGAATACTCGTGATATTTGGAAGATACTGAATATGGACTTCTCCAAAAGCAACCCATATGTAATAAACACCATCTCAGGAGACATATGGGAATCGCATTACTCTTTGGTCTTCCAAAACTCAGATGGTAATGATGTGACAACGCGTAGCTATGTGGATACACAATGGGACGTGCTAATGGAACACGGCGACCTTATTATTGCTATCAAGGCGCTAAAGAACTCACGCGCTGCTGGGCCAGATTTGATTTCAAATATCGATGTAAAACGATATCCAAAAGAGTGGGCAGCTTTTATTGGAAATCTTTTCACTAAAATCAGATTAGCAAAAAAATTGCCTGACTCCTGGAGGACTGCGATTATCGTTCGATTATCGTTCCGATTCATAAGCGGGGCAGTTGGGACGACCCAAACAACTATCGCCCAATTGCCCTGCTAGATACGATCGGTAAAATATTTGGCTCAAACCTGCGCATCAAACTTGCCAAATGGGCAGAAACTATGCTAATAAATGACATATGGCAAACCGGATTCACCAAAGGTGTTGGGGTTGATGTTAACTTACTCATCCTAACAATCTTAAAATTGGAAACCGTGAGATCAAATGGCAAACTACATCTTGCCTTCATCGATTTGAAACAAGCTTTCGATGGTGTAAATCGCAACCTGTTGTGGGCAAAACTACGGAAGTGGTGCTGTCCTGCATCTATCTTGGAACCAATAATGGCGTTACATGCCCATACCTCAATCAAAGTGAGGTTGAATAATAATTGCTTACCAACTCCATCATGACCCAAAAAGGTGTCAAGCAAGGTTGCCCCTTAGCCGCAGAGCTATTTAAGTTGTTTCTGGCAGACATACCAACCTTTCTCATGCAAATTACATGCTTCTCCCCCAAAATAAACCAAACCGCAATCAAATGTTTCGTATATGCGGATGATTTGGTACTGATGGATCAAATGCAAATTGGGCTGCAGAGGCTACTAACAGGTCTGCAAAAATATATGGATCTAAATGAACTAACTATAAACACCACAAAAACAAAGATTGTTTCAATTGGAAATGTCAAAGGAAAAAAAGATAAATCCTTTAGGTGGAAAATTACAGAAGCTATTATTTCATCTGTTGACTCAATAAGATACTTGGGTATACAATTCAATAATTCCATCAGAGAACAGCAATGGGTGACAGAACTAACTTCCAAGATGAAGAAATTAACACTGCAAGCTGTAAAAATCAACAGGAACTACGGTAAATTTTCTTTGGAACCTGTCATTAAATTCTATCAGCAAAAAGTGGTGCCAGTAATGATCTTCGGGTCTATTGCAGGTTGGAATATAAGTGAGCAAACCTGGCATGCTTTAGAAGGTCACTTTTGGTGGAGGGTTTTGAAGCTCCCACAGTCCACTCCTATTGCTATTTTGAGATATGAACTAGCCATTAACTCCCTACACATGAAAATGGTATGGAACTCATTAGCAACGCTGCGTAAAATGTCCTTGGAGGCGCCGGCACCCGCATACAAATTATTTGCTTTCAACCAGATGCCAAAAAAGTCTGATCTTCTTAATACTTGGTTTTGCAAATTAGTGGTGTATCTAACTGCAACAAACATCAGCAATGAAGAACTCCTACTTCGGCCACAACATGCAAAAAAGAAATTTGATTATTGGGCATGGAGCATCAATAATGTCGAAAGAAAAAAGCTGAAGTCAACAAAAGCGATGGATCATGACTCTAGGAAACTTAACGAACCATCTCGCTACCTTTTACATTGCCCATCTCGCTATCATAGAGCTCAATTCTTACGGTTTCGAGTCAACATCCTAAAAACCAAGGAAGTCCTATGGCAAAGAAGGGAGCCATCCTTAAAAGACAACCTGTGTCGTTTTTGTGAATCTTCGATAGAAACCACCAAACATCTACTAGTTGAATATCAGCGAACAACTATCCAGCGATCGTTGCATCTGGGTCAATTTGCACCTCTGGACGATGACATGGAGACGTGGTGGGCTAGGATCATCTCTGGTCACAGCACACAACTTGTTTGTGCAACTGTGAACTATTTTGATATGATTTTGAAAACAGATATTTAATGTCAAATTTTCCTTCCTTTGTTGTTTCGCCTCTGTTCTCTCTTCTTTTTAGTTTGTTTTGATGTGTTTGATTCTGATTTGATCTGTTGGTGGTAGTTCGAAAGTTAATTCGGCTGTTGTGAAACAAAAGTTTGTAACACAATCTCAAACTGTAGTTTTTCAAATAAAAAAAAACAAAATCATTGTGGAGGGAACTTTTTGGGACATCTGTCAGGAATTTCTTTGCAATTTGCGATGAAACAAGGACTTGGGAAGGTCATGGATATGTTTCCAAATTCCCAAGTAATTTTTTCTCGTATTGCGCAGAGACAAATGTGGCTGCGTTCTTCTTCATTTGATGCTGCATGTCCTCTTTTCACAATTAAAATATTATGTTTAGTAGCACAAACATTTTTGTAGAGATGGAGTCCATCTTACTCATGCTGGTAATCAGATTTTTCTGAGAAATGTACAAAATGCATTGCGTCCTTTTGTAAAATTATAGCCAGCTTTTTTGCAGTAGGTGTTGATTTTTTTAGTTTTTCAAATACAAAAAAATACCACAAAAGGCTCTTTTCAGAGCCACCACTTCATCCCAGAGAAAAGTGCAATCATTTTGATAGGGCAACACCCCAAAATGTTTGATGTTCGCGAACTGTCGGCGGACTCTTTAAAAATAAAAAAACAGGAGTCTGCTCAATTTATTTCCCACTTTTTTTTTTTGACTGTGAAAGGCGGCTCTGAAAAGAGCCTTTTTTAAAAACAAATGTTTGTTGTTTTGTATTTTTTTTTTGTTTTTTACACACGACACACTAGGAGAAGAGGGGAAAGGAGGGTAAAGGGGGGCAACAACCACAGGGATAAGAAAGGGTGATTGGTGAGAGGAAGATGTAGGCTGGGCCTTACTTAGGTAGTGAGCAGGTCTTCTTGTGCTCCGAGACCAGAGTCTCAAAAGCACTTCGAAGTCTCTCCCCCCTGCAGAGTACTGCGTCGCAGTACATACATAAAACTGTGACCCTCGAAAGGTAAGGGTCATCAGCATTGTGAATGGCCTGTGAGGCAGCTGGAGGGATGCGCTCTCCCACAGGAGTGTCTCTTGTGGTGAGAGGAGAGGAAACAGAGGATGAAGTAGAGGAACTCAACCTACTACGCTCGTTGCAAGGTACAACCTTATGAACGGCCCCACCGTGGAACGACTTTAGGTGTCACTTCATAGTAGTCATACCAAAGCTGTACGAACCAAGCCTCCCGCGACTCAGTACCATTTTGCACTCATTGCAGGTGACTTTGTTCGCACGTGCCTTGGATATGTTACCATGAATGGTAAATAATCGCCACACCCAAGAATCACGGCGAGTGCTGGTAGTAGGGACTTCCACTACCTCATCCTCATCCTCTTCATCCTCCTCTGCATCCTCACGCCTGTTCCCCTCTTCAGGCCCTTGGGGAGGTGGTGGTGGTGGTGGAGGGGCTGGGGTTGGTGCTGAGGCAGATGTAGCACCAGGTGGAAGAACAGCAGCCATGGATGCCATCAGGATACAGCAAAGGCAGCAGAATCTGGAAGATTGCAATCAAAAGTAGACAGTGTTCTGTCAGATATCCAGAAGCACAATGAAGATGAGCTCTGGGTGTGGTCTTTTATAGGGGTGCTGGTGCGCAGTTCACGGACACCCACGCTGTCTGCGGACAGGACGAACACCCCAAAAGTGCTCAAAAAAAGTTCTAAAAAATATGTAGAAAGTCAGGGTTATTGTCTGGGACATGTGCTATGGTGCATTTTTAGTATAAAATAGTTTGGATTGCCCGAAAAGGTACTTTTAAAATGTTCGGGGACCCAGACAGTGTCCGCAATTCAGGACACACGCTCAGCGTGGGTGCAGTCACATGATGGCATCGCAAACATGTCTGTGAACGCAAGAGGTGTTCGCAGGACATCAAATGCACGGGAACGGTTGTGCGCATGTGTGCGGGTATTCTACGGACAGTGTTCGGGTCCTGAAAGTAATTAAAAGTGCGACACAAGCAACGCAAACACTAACGGACAGGTGCAATGTTCGGAGAATTTACAGGTGTGGCGCGCATGTGTGTAGATGTTCTTTAGGCAGTACGGACAGGTATAGTGTCCTTGGAACACCTACATTTTGGTTAACTGGACATCCCAGACACCAAGTGTCTTCTTAGAACAGTTTCAACTTGCCTGCGAACAGTACGGACAGGTATAGTGTCCTTAGGACACCTCCATTTTGATCAATTGCGGACATCCCAGACACAGAGTGTGTTCTTAGAACAGTTTCAACTTGCCATCGAACAGTACGGACAGGTATAGTGTCCTTAGGACACCTCCATTTTGATTAATTACGGACATCGCAGACACTGAGTGTATTCTTAGAACAGTTTCAACTTGCCTGCGAACAGTACGGACAGGTATAGTGTCCTTAGGACGCCCCCATTTTTGTTTGATTACGGACATTCCGGACAACCGCGCTGTCCGCGGACACCTCAACTGCTTTTAAAAAAAATAAATATCAAAAACAAGAACTGAATTAGGACACATATAATAATTTTGCTTCATTATATCTAGATGTCAAATTTATGAAAGCGAAGGGGAAGCAGAAACTGAGACAAACACAGGAGAATTGGGGGCTTCAAAAGGATTGATAGGAGGTGAAGAAGGGATGGAAGTCTCATGAAAACGTTTTTGTTCATGGATAGGGTTTGGGGATAATTGACTGGGATATGGAGATGGGGGACAGGTACATGTGGGACAATGGTATCTATTTTTTTCTTTCAAGTGATCCTCCACAAAGTTTTTCAAATTGTTGAAATTTGCCCTGAGCATGTCAATTCTTTCTTCCATGCGCTGGAGAGTCTTATCCAATATATCTTTTGGTGTACTATTTTCAATGTTTGTATGGTCTGTACAAAAAGAAAATATTTATTTGTTAAGTGTATATAAAGTAATACTTATTAATTGGTTTATATAGAGAAGTGTCTACCATTAGGTTCACTATCTTCAGACATTTCCTCACATGGGAAATTCTCCTCAAGCCACTCCAAAGTACTGGACATTTCTGTGAGAAAAGAAAATTATATCACTTTTTTTGTATCTAATACAGAAATTTTACAAATATATAATAAAAATGAAGTACACTTACTAGCTTCTGATAAGTTGTGTTCTTACTGGTTTGAAGCTCTGCTGTTGCTCCTAGTTGGGCAGTTTCTGTGAGGTAATTATGTTGGAAGCCTATCTTTCTTCTTTTGGTATATTCCATTTTAGTACATATTGGGCCTCATCACGAGTCTGGCGGTAACCCTTAAATCCAGCGGTCGCGCTATTACCGCCGGATTTAAGGGTCCGACAAATCAGGGCTTCGGCGGATTTCTCCCCAGCTCTGAGCTGGGGGGAAATCCGCCAAAAATTTGCACTATTACCGCCGGCGGGTAAGAGCTCAAAAATTCCCCATTGAGCCCAATGGGGAATGGGGCATTCCCAAATGGGCTCAGTGGGGAATGGGGAATTCCATTACCGCCAAACCTGTGATCCGGCGCTAATAGCGCCGGGGGTTTGGCGGTAGGGCTAATACCACCGGCGGTAATACCGCCGGCGTTGCCGCCCAACTCGTGATGAGGCCCATTGTATTTAAATGAATGGTTGATGTGTTACAAATATAGGTTACACTTCTTATTTATTGCTACATATAATGTGTATGTGTGCTGGTTTGTGAACTTGTGCAGTGTTCATATGGCATGATATAACAATTTAAGATACCTCCTGACTTTTTGGGTACTGTTGCTGTTGTCCACGTCTGTCCGCAGACATACGAAGAGTCCGCGGATATCAAATTCAGTAGCAGGGGTTCAGTATGTTCTATGTTACATGTATATAAACTCAGGGATATTATGGTTAAGCTTTGCTACTAAAGACCTATGAAATTCAGTAACAAAACTTTGCTAAAGGGACGGTTCCAAGTATGCCAAGTAAAAGTATGTTTTATTTTTTTTACTGAATATATATATATATATATATATATAGGTTCAATCTGGCCACTGCACTGTGATTCGGGTGTCATGGATGGACAGTGATTGTAAAAAAGCATGCCAAGCTCTTTTATCAAGATTGAAATTTGTGATTAGATGCCATTCGCAAGTTGTGAAATTCAGGAAAGAATGTGAGCTTTTAAATTTACAGATGAAACAAGTGCTTAAAAGTAGTGGGTGGGAAAATCTTTTATTAGCCGTCAAATGTAACCTCAAGGACATTTGGGAACTCTTTGCTGCTGACTCTACTCCGAACTATGCAACAGGCCGGGAACTGAAGTCACCATTTGTAGAGCATGCCTTGGTTTATGCATCAAGCTTGATATGTTTATCAATATGTAAGAAAGCAAAAGCACTGCTATCTAATAACATTTAAACAATATTTGTGCCAGTCACAAGGTGACCAGGCTTTTAAGATTCCTAGGCTAAGAGCAGTGGAGAAGAATCTTGCCAAATTTTCATTTAGTACCGTCAACAACCTGCTGTCTCCTTGTGGGAAAATTGCAAAGGTTGCCATTAAAAATATATTACTTAATCGATATTCGCCAGACAGATTTTATTCTGAAAAACAAAAAACATACCAATAAACACATTGAGTTGTTATCAGTCTCGTCAGGCATGAACCGTTATTTTATCTATTCACTATAATTACACCAACTAGAGACGTTTTAATAGTTTAAATATAAACACAATGTGTGGGGTCAGGAATAAAGCCTAGTCTTGAAGAGCAAATATGTCAATTTTGCCCTCTTTTAGGAGATTTACAAACCGTTGTTCAATGTGATTGCGCCATTGTAAAAGGCTTGTGTACATCAGGCCATGCATGTCATTTGTTGTTGCTTTGCCCTGTTTATTGATTGCCTAGAACACTTTGTATAGTCCCAGTTTAAAGAAAATTAAGGATTTCGACCATGTTGCACGGCCCTAATCTTTTTCTTTTGTGGGCTAACACTGAGATGACAGTGTCGACCCTTATGAAATTGTTGAGAAGTGCTTTGGATCTCAGGCGAAAAATGCTGAAAGTTTATTTATTTGACTGTCTTGACAAGCTGTGTATATTTATTTAACTAAATGAATGCTGCTTAACATGACACCAAATGGTGATTACTTATTGTATGCATTGTGTGATGTTATATTATGATGATATCATGATAATGATGATATCATAATACTGTTGTATAGAAGGAGCTAAGTACTCCCACCTCAATCACCTCGCCCATCTTGTCTATAAATTGGGAACCAGAGAGTGAGACACGTGCGGTAACAGTGAAAATACTGATGCCAAGGAGAATCCTGGAGGCAAGGTTCCCATTGAGAAAACCATACCTGCATACAAGACAGTATGATGGCCATTTGAATGAAATCCCGGAAGAAGCAGGACCAATGAATGATGAAGATGAGTGGTGACATCATACAGAGATGAGCTGATGCACATGGAAGAAGATGCAGAGATTAAAGAATGCAGATATTCTATAAGGCAGCAAGAAAGTGTCAAAGATAAGAGGCATCTTGGGATCAAGATGAATACACTTGTACTACAGAACTGATGAAGATGTCAAGCTGTTTTACACATGTACAGATGCAAAGAAACACAAGCAGACAAAGTATTCTTGAGGCTAGCTAGGTAGTGAATAGATTGTGGCATGCGCCAACATATATTTATATATAGAAGCATATATAGAAGCAAATAAAGAATGGATGTTTCTACTTCGTGTTATAGCAGAGCTGGGCTAAAAGAAAGAAGGCCTTGTTTCCAGAGTGTTGCAGTTAGAAAACAAGTGAATTACAAAGTGAATCTCAGATAGGCGAGACTGGATGAGCCAAGAAGCCACGTTTTTTTTCAGGCTGGGGTGAGCAGATATTGGATACAAATCATGTGAAAGAACAGAGCCCCAGTTCAGGAGGCATGAACAAAACAAGGAAGACCTCAGACGTCTATAAGAAAATAATATTTTTAATACACGAGAGGCTTGATTTTGTGGTCTTCAGTCAGGTGAAGGGATGAAGTTGGACGAACATGATGGTCACACCTATGCATGAGGGCAGAGCTTACCTTTACTACCCTGAATTCTCCAGAGCAAAGAACACTCACATGGACAAGTTCAAAGCCCTAATTGACAGCAGATCACTGAGGTGATGATGGATGAATATGCTAATTGGTGGGAAGCTATGGTTGGAGACTAGCTCACCAGCACCCGGAAGACCAGTCTGCGTGCTGCTAGATGTAGGTGGAAAAGTACCGACGGAGGTAAGAGTGCCAATCAATGGTAGAGGACCACGTGATTAAAGGTCCTATAGTTTGTGTAGCCAATGGGACGTTGTGTATTTAGTGACGTTCATGATTACCTGTTTTAGGTGAGGGCTTAGTTGCCCCACCTGATGTTAAGAAACCTATCACATTTCTTGACTGCCTTATATGAGTATGGATTGTATACTTAGATATTCCCCTAGACCATATAACACTTGCCATTAGGTTTTTGTAGTTTGCCACATAGGATAATGTTGGTAATACGTAGGTTGATGTCACCTATGACGATTTTTTGCTATAAAAGATGCTTTTTTTAAGATGCATTGATTTCTTATGCTGAGACGTCTGTTGATGTCCGTTGCACTCCCTGTTTTAGATAATTGATATTAAAACAGTTATCATTTTCCAACTACCTGTGTCGTTTCGATTATTGATGTTTGAGTAATTTCTGCAGCCCCTTCCATCTCATTGGTATGGCTACCTCATCTTAACGGGCTGGAAGACCCCAGTTCACTGTGTAAAATGTCATCTAAAATTTTTTGTGTATGCACTTTTATGGGATCTATCTCCCAAAATAAAGTTTGATGACTTCCACTGACTGACTGACTAGCACTAGGGCAAACAATTAAGAAATGCAATGAAACAACATGCTTTCCACACAATGAGAATTTTTCGCACTAAGTGTTAATTGCACTTTTTTGTTATACACCCCATTATGTGTACTGCATGGAGAGCTGGGCCCACATCTTAGCAAACATCTCTTAGTTGAGAAATGTTGCCAAGTCAGGATTTTCAGTTTTCAATAATTTCCCCAGGCATATTATTCCATAAATAATGTTTACATTTCTATTTCACTGTATTATGTATTACTTTTGTCTAAAACTCCTCTTGAAAAGTGCAGAGAAAAGCTGAACAAAAGCATACAAAAATGATATAAATATGACCCGTTGATGTAGTAAAGCATGAAGAAAGAGCTCAATGAACACTCATACAAAAATTAAGAACACACACATGCATGCACACACACATGTAGTCCCAATTACAAGAGTACACATTGCCACACTTCAGAGTTCCTCATGGACACATATCCAACAGTTTCCTGCGACTATCTTGCCCATCCTCTTTAACCTTGCTTTCCCATCCACAATATATTGAGAAGAAAGAGTGCCCAGGGGAAGTCTACAATGTAATTAGTTTTTTCCAAACTTCTTCCATTATTCTCCATTTTAAAAATGCTCACTTACATACCTTCTAATGAGTCATAAGCAACTGTCCCCAGGATATCCTCTGCCGTACTGACAATCTCTTTTCCTCACCTTCTCTATCCGACTCTCTGCACTCTTTCTATTCCTCTTTCTAGCTCCATGTCTATGTCTCTTTTAGTCTCTTTCTTTCTATGTCTTTCTCTCTCTCTTGTGTCCTCTGTTGTTGTGAGTAATGTAACTGTTGCTAGAGCCACCCCTTCCTCCAGACAGCAGTGAGGCCAGATTGAGGGGGTGAGGTGTATTGTGTTTTTTATCAATACGGAGCTATTTAAAATGTTGATTATTTAATTGTACTCACATTGTAAAGTGTTTCTTTTTATGATTGTGCAATGTTCATTTCTAATGATCACCTACAGTTTACATTGAGGTTATCATGATAATGTGACACTTGTCTCATGGAGTGTAGCCTATTATCAAAACCTAAAATAGCCATATCAATTATTTTCTGATAGAAGCAGATCATTCCTAGAATTCACTAGTTGTGTACGCTTTCCAAATAACCATGAGAAAGGGAAAGTTGACAAACAACATCAATGAAAGTTCATGGCTGCTTTGCATTACATCAAATAGCAGTTCCACAATTTTGAAAATTAGCGGAACACATTATATTTGGCTAATATGCCTAAGAGAAAACCTATAACTGCATAATGCACACTTAGCTTGGTACTCATTTATTTTTCACAACACTTACTCTAATATTAAAATCCTTGTAACTATGAACCTTATATACTTATTGAGATATCCTGAGAGTTTGGGTGTGAGGATAAAATGGCTGCAAAACCCACCAATGAGTAGAGGCCCTAAGGGTGTGTTGCTTCTTTTTTGTGGATATATTTAGAAGTTGAAAAACTGGGGCTCAGTATGAGCAAGCCCAATCCCCAAAGCACAGACACCTGGAGAGAATTATATAGTGGATAACATATTTGAAGAAGAAATATAAGTTATATTTTGGGATCATATGATGAGTACCAAAAAGCAACACCTCCAGCCAATAATTTGGGAACAAAACTAAAAATTCGAAAATAAATTAAAAATATGCTAAATCATTCTGCATTTTACTGTACCTCCTCTACGTGTATAACCTACAATATAACTGTGAATGTATCTGCCAAATAATTCATTTTAAATAAAAAGCCTTGGTGCCATTTTGGAAGCAGGTGTGTGGCCAAGGCATCCCGTATGTTGTTGCTCATGTGCCGCATCACACACCCACTGTCTGTCAGACTGTCTACCCATTACAGACACCTTGGTAGAGATAGTTGCTCATTCAGACCAGAAGGCATGTGGTGAACAAGACTTCTGTCCCATTAGGGGTTGATTGAATAAATACAAACCCATTCAGCATTCTCTCATGTCCTCGGGCTGTCAATCACATAGATCTTTTATATATTTTATAATGTTTTTTGAAGCTCTGTTTATTCATATTTGCACACAAATAAGACACTACTGTCAAAATCACTGTTACCATTAAACAGTGCAGGAAAAACCAGTTACTTGGTCAATTCGTAGATGATAATTTGTTTCCATTTTATATTCAGGCCATAACTGGTACACAAGGTGTACATCATTCTTAGTTTTTTTATAGCTAGTACAACAGAGCAGCCGGAGGAATTATTAGATAACAGAAAACTAAACATGTATTGGGTAAAAACCAGGATGCTAGCTCAAAGTCTACGAATTTGTCTTGGAAGCAAGGCAAGGCAGAGCAACATAGGTTCAAATCCTACTCTAATAAAGAGAACATTTAACAATAAAAAGATAGTAGGTGCAACCATTGATTATGACTTCTCATCCAAAACATACATGTTGAAGAAGACCCTAACAACATTGTACCGTGGTATCATCCTGTGCTCCTCCAAAAATTCAGTCACTTTATCCTTTCCCAGGTGTCAGAATAGTGGTCCATGGTCTGGTCATCACCCACTTGATTAGTGGCAACACCCTGTTTACAGGAATCACAGATGCCATTTTGGACCCTGTAAAAGCCGTCCAGCATATTGCAGCAAAGACATTTAAGAAAATGCAACAATATCACCCTCAACATCAACAAGCTGTTCTGGCTACCTCTTGAAGCTGGCATCATGTTCAATAGAGCCTGCATCACCTACTAATCCATCACAACCAAAACTACAGCATACATGGCTGAGAAACACATCTTTGGAGACCAGCATACCCCTGGAAGCCATGACATTTCCAGATTGGAAACGAAAACAATGTTTTCCTGCTATGCACCCTCTCTATGCAACAAGTTGCCAGTGCAATTAAGACTGCCTCCTGCATTGTACATTTCAGGAAGAAGCTCTTCAAAGAACATCTCGCTGATCGCTCCAATAAACCATACTTCATTCCCTTGGAAGCCCCTCCCCCTGTGTTCCCTCAAGCAGTTCCATCTCCCGCTGGGCGCATCACCAATGTAGACCTGGTGGAGCCAGGGAATTCATGGGTAGGGCTGAGCCAGACATGCAAGTACTGGGCAACACCTGTTACTGCTGACGCGGAGACACCACCCGACCTTCGTTACATGGAATGAAGCTCCATGACGGATGAAAGAGGATTTCCTCTGCTTAAATACACTGCGGCTGCCATAAACTCATTACTGAACACAGATAAATGCTTACACAAGTAGGTACACTGGATAGTTAAGGCAACCATTCCCTCAGTCATAATTGCAACTGACCTGGACTTCCCACATCCAAGCACTAGATATGTTGTTTGGATAAAGAGCAAGTATACAGTTTGCACGCAAGGATGTTTGATTAAGCAGCATTAAGACTGCCATTAGTAAAGTGGACTATTCAATACTCACAGTGATGATGATTATCTGACAGAGCCCACCTTGAAGAAGGACAAAGAGTCTGCAATGCATCGGCTTGGGCCTCTGCTGATGGACCTTGAGTAAAATAATTTTGATTACTTGGAAGTTCGGACAAATGTGAAGATCATTTTTAACCTCAATAAGTTCATTGAAAGGATAAAATACTATTGTAAAGGAAGTTCCAGACATGACCTGCACCCCCCATTTCGAGCTACCAGGAAGGAACTTGCCAAGGCACGTGACGTATGAAGAGCAAATGAACCTACAAAGAGCTGCACTAGGACTCTGCCCAGTATACATCAGAAGATCCATATCGGTTGAAGCACCCATAATCAGACAACCCTGGGCAGCACAGTACCCTATTAGACAGCCATAGCAGCCTCTGATGCGAAATGAGGAGTGCCTACAAACGGTCCGCGAAGAGACCCCAAAAGCCTTAATGGAAAGCCAGTGGAAATGACACAAGGGCCTGAACAGATCCGAGAATGAACAAGAGCAGCTATCGAAGATAACACGCCAGTGCGAGTTATTACGAAATTGAATGGAATGTACGCAGAGAAAGACAATGTCAAAAGATAAGGAAAAGGTGCTATGAGACAAGATGGAAGCAACCGTCCTGTTCAACGTGTGTAAATAGGCTTGAAACTCAAGATTCTAAGAAATCTATACTGCATGTAATGCTTAGTAGAAAATAGAGTGGCGAGCACCAACCATATAACTACCGCAATAAGGCACATTATACAAGTGCAACTCCATTTTGTAAAAGCAGAAAGGTACCCAGGCGGCCAGAGGCCTGACAGGCTAAGTTTTGAAACCAGCCAAAGGCAGGAGAAGGAGCGGAATCTAAACTCAGCAAAGAGTGGCCCATGCTTAGGAAATCAAGGTCAACCAGAGAAGGGGAGATCATCATGAGCTCACGAGACTCCAACTACAGAGCATGCCAGCCCGTCCGTGAAGGTCAAGATAAGAGAGGCCCATGCAGGTGGCTATGCTGACACAGAATTAAATGCACAAAAGGCTAGAAACTGAAGCAGATTCACGGTGAACCAACACGGGACCAGCCAGGCGCGAAGAGGTACCACCGCCTGATGTCATCCAGAACCAGAGGATGCCATAACTTTTGCTGATAAGAGGCTACAGTTCCGAGGCCATGCCCAGCCAACTAATTGACACATAGCCCTAAAACACTGATTGATGGAAAGGAGGAAGGGTGAATCTTGGGGCACTAGGCACCTGGGTGTCTATTCTGCATGCTGCTAATTAAAGTGCACATTTATGTTTAGGGGTGTAACTTGCCCAATCACAATGGACCATGTAATCTAGGGTGCTATAGACAGTGTAACCAGTGAGACGTCGTACTCATAGTGATGTTAATCACGCGTGTTGTAGAGGGATGGGCGTAGACGCCCACCTGATAAGAGTTATCCAATCCACATGCTTTATTTCTCTATACAGATATGGCACCTATACTTAAGTTACCTTTCCTAACCAATTATATTGCATGAGGATTTTTTATAGAAATTAGACGTCAGAGATCACAATGTTAGCCTATAAGAATTGCTGTTCTACCAAAGTTCGGGGAAGTCGGAGCGAGACCGGTGATCGCACTATAACTGATTCCCATTTGTTTCCCTGTTTGAGGTATGTATCATTAAACAGACTTCCCTTTGCCAAACTACTGAGTTCTCGTTATTGAGTCGTGTCGGAGTAAGTGAATCCTGCACCCCGTCCTCACATGGTGCAGCTATCTTGTCATACAAGTTCTAGAGGGTGAGTGTTGACCAAGGGGCCCATCAGCGAATTCCTCTCCTCGTGAACACTTGTTAGTGTGAGGATGGTTTCGGCCATCGATTATAGATTATCGATTGATATAGTGTAAGACACCCTTAGACCGAAGGCACGAAGTAACTCTGGGCCTTTGGTAAGATCACAAGTCCTTTCGCCATTCCGGCTAAGTAGACTGAGAAGCTTCCCGTGGACAATGATAGAGTAAAGTTTCAAACAATCTGCAGTGGGTCTGAAGGAACCTGCCTTTCCAAGCATAACCCTTCTCATTCCCACAGGCAGCGGATCGGACGAAAACCTTAAAGCAGGAAGAGGAAGGGGCGGTGATCCCGAAGTTCTAGAGAGGAAACAATGCGATCAGTGAGTAAAGCAATAAAACTCGTTACTTTGGCAAATGTCGTGTAGGCATTAGAGCCAGTAAGGGAAAGGTAATGGAGGGTGGTGGAGAAACAATAAAATAGTTAGAAGTAGAGAAGACTGTATATATATATGGGGGGTAATGACTCAAGCATAAGAAATAGAAACGTAAAGAATATCAGGGGGGCATCTGAAGTAAAAATGTAAAGGATATCAGGGGGGCACCAGAAGTAAAAACATAAAGGATATCACAGGGGCACCTGAAGTAAAAACGTAAAGGATATCAGGGAGGCACCTGAGCAAAAAATGTAAAGATTCGGCTTGTTCCTGCGCTTTAAAGAGTGGTCAGAAGGAACGTGAACCCAGAGCCCACAGAGGGGGGACATTTAGTCTACGATAACATTTAAAGACGTAATTAAGGGGGTTTGTTCAAATCCCATGGTGGGATAGTAATTAGAAGGCAGGTATATGTATGACCAGCTGGCGTCCGTCTAGTCTGTCGTATATGTCCTGTGTATGTCAAATGTGAAATTACTGTACTGTTGATTGATTGCAATGTATTTTGCTTTACACGATTTCGTGATTAAGAGGGAATCGCCTTTGAATTGATGAGTTTTGAGTAAATTGTTGCTACAAAACTTGGCAGGAAAATGTTGGATTGGAGCTTGCCTATGTGGTGCTTGCTACTACTAGTGGAAAGCTTAAAGAACTGTGTGAATATTGTTAGTGACAAAATTAAGAATGGAGGAAGTTACCCCACTTGCGCATTTATGTAAGCAGCTGCCCAAGCATGCAGTAAAATTGAAAAAATACAGCCAGGAGTGGGTTAAGGGTACCACCAATAAGATGTTTATGCCTTGGCCCCATAACGGGTCACTGTCTAAGGCTGTTTTACAGCACATGACAACATTTCTACATGCCACATATACCGGCTAGAAGCTTGAGAAATGCCTTGCTGTTCTTGAATTTTGGAAAATGTTCGAGCAAGCGAAGGAAGAAGATCCACCCGCAGACTGGATTTTAAATGTTTTGAGAAAATTGTTGCTACAAAACTTGGCAGGAAAATGTTGGATTGGAGCTTGCCTATGTGGTGCTTGCTACTACTAGTGGAAAGCTTAAAGAACTGTGTGAATATTGTTAGTGACACAATTAAGAATGGAGGAAGTTACCCCACTTGCGCATTTATGTAAGCAGCTGCCCAAGCATGCAGTAAAATTGAAAAAATACAGACAGGAGTGGGTTAAGGGTACCACCAATAAGATGTTTATGCCTTGGCCCCATAACGGGTCACTGTCTAAGGCTGTTTTACAGCACATGACAACATTTCTACACGCCACATATACCGGCTAGAAGCTTGAGAAATGCCTTGCTGTTCTTGAATTTTGGAAAATGTTCGAGCAAGCGAACGAAGAAGATCCACCCGCAGACTGGATTTTAAATGTATGTACGGAGGGGGGTGAGACGCCTACCACACCACCAGCCCCGCCGGAACCAGTCATTGTGGGAAGCAAGTCAGAGGGGCTTTACCCATTGAGGGAGCTCAAAGCAGCCACAGGGTATAGCAACCCCGCGTATGAGTCACCTACATGCAGGCGTGACCAGATGAAAGAGAAGGAACAGGAAATTGATTTGGCCTCCACAGTCCCGAGGGACAAGGAGAGGCGTGGTGATGGAAGAAAGGATCAGGCACAGACCAGTGCACCTCTCGACAGAGAGAGAGAGGGAAAAAAGCAGAAAGGAAGTGACGAGTTAGCATTCGCAAAAGACGAATGGATGAAAGGACAGATATTATTGAAATTAGATGGAAAAGGAAGTGATGACGTAAGACCGAGTAAACGGTCTGATGAGGCGCAAAGAAAGGAAAAGGAGAAAGAACAGGACATGAGAGACGAGAGGGTAAGAAAGAAGGATAGGTAGAGGTGAGAACAACTACATCGCGAAGAGCAGGGAATACCGCTCAGTCGCACACAATACGCTGCCTATGAAAAGTACAGGCAGAACATGCTAAAGTTGGAGGAAGAAAGGAGAGTGCACGAAAAGAAAGTGAAGAAGCGAGAAGATGAGGAGATTAGAAGGGCAAAGGAACGTAGAAACAAACGAATGAGAGAAGTAGATATGGCTAGAGAAGAAGCAAAGAAGCGAAAAGAAATAAATGAGGAAGCAGAACGCAAGCATAGACAGAGGGCACGAGATCTTGAGTATTTGGAGTGGGAAGTCATTAAACCCAATCCTGTTAAAGACTGGGAAGACATAGAGTTATTTCCTGTAAGCAATGCAGTACCAGGTACAAGCGGGACAAATATTGACGATGACTTCGACATCAGAAGCATCGGGGATTGATAAAATCTATGACGAGATGGGGCTGGAACTAATTTCCCAAGGGAAGTTGTGTAAACTGGGAGTATTCAGAGTCTGACTCTGGTGGGCAAACGGAGGAAGTGGCACATGACGAAGGGAGACGGTGCGAAAAACTACTCCCAAGGGACCGAGAGGCACGATGGTCAGATGCTAGTGGGTCCACAAGTAGGACACCGAAGTCCGCTGGTCAGTCCAGCTGACATAAAGAAGCACCCCACGGTCAGAGGGGGACGTCAGCACCTTCCTATGCGGACAGGTTGAGGGCATTGCCAGGTAGACAGCAAGGCAGGGACGCCACCCCGGCGAAAGACCGGAGAGGTACGGGGAAGGAGAAGGAGGATTGCGCATTCCAATTCCCACTGTTAGAAAAGGGGGGAGCAAGACCACAATATATCCCATGACCGCTTATGGACCGAGAAAACCTGAAATATAAGCTTCCAATGCTGACATCGGGAGCTGGAAAGTGGATACACAAGAGAAAATGACGGGGGGTGTCACCCTAGCCATACGGGACATTAAGGGGCTCCTAATTACTATACTTGGTGAAAGAGCAGACGACGTGTGGAACAGGGTGGGATACCCTAGAGTAACGATAACTGACACCTCCCATGATGGAGCGCCATTTAATAACTGTAGAGCAGCAGTGTGGAAAGCGCTGCATACACTATATCCAGACACATCTGATATGGGAGCTATAATGACTCGAAAAATGAAAGAGTCAGAGGATCCGTTGCTTTATATCCAGAATTTTCAAGACGCATGGGTGCTCGAAATGCATGAATCTTGGACAAAATCCATCCCTGTGTTCTACCATATATTGTGCCAAGGGTTACCAGAACCGGTGCAAAAACAGCTGAAAGAATTGGTAGGAATAGAAGCTAAAACATGGGCCGAAATCCAGTTGACAATTGCACATCATTGCAGATTGCTACAGGAAAAGAATTGGAAAATGGAGGCAACGCGTGAGGGTGAGTAGGCAAAGCTGGTGCAAAGGAAGCTCTCGAAGTATGCTCTCGAGGGAGCAATGCTCACCAGCATACAACAAGCAACTAACCTCTTGCAGAATAATCAAGGTAGCACAGGATTGTACCAGAGGGGAAGAGGGTTTGGAAATAGAGGATGGCAGAGTAATCGGGGAGGGTTTCGAGGTAACCAAGGAGGGTTTCAGAATGTTCAAGGTGGCTTCCAGAACACACATATGGGCAATCCAACTATGCCAGATGGACAGATGGCCAGTATGTTGGCTGTGTGGAATGACTGGAAATGTGGCGCGCATGTGCAGAAGCCAAAGCATATGGCAAAACAGCCAAGGGACGGGGTCAGGCATGGTGAACCAACCTGCTATCCCGCAAAAGGGCAATGCACAAAATTATACTGTGCAGCAGGAGGCAGCAGGCTTGCAGCAAGGTGCACAGCAAGTGGTTCAACCACCCAACATGGGAAATTTGCCACAGGGACAACCCCAGCTGGCACTGCCGCAAATGGCTCAGGGCACTAATTCTGGTGGGGGAATTAACCCTGGAAATGGGGGAAACCCACAAGTGTACAGTGGAACGAACCTATATATAAAATAGGACAGCTCACGGGAGACTCTGATGTGTTCTATCTTATCGGTGACACCAGACCCTAACAGGGAACCTAGGGTAAATGTCACCATAGGGGGGAAAGAATATTCCTTCTTAGTTGACACGGGTGCAACATGCTCATGCATACGAGAAGGCAAGTTCTCCTTGTCCAGTGAGGCTATAGACACCCAGAGTTTTACTGGCGCTCATAGTAGAGTTCCCTTTACTGATGCACTCCCAGTCTCTATAGGAGAGCGCAAAATGAATGTACCTCTATTATATTCACGTCAGTCCCCAGTAAATATCATGGATTGGGACTTGATGACAAAGTTGAATATGACCATCTCGTTTACTGAGGATGGTATAGTGTGCTCCAGCCCAGGAATGCATCATTCAAACATGTGCGAAATGATCAGCGCATACTCTGGATGTGCAGCCATGAGAGCTGTACCGCTGGAGCCAGAGGTTTTCGCATATGGCGTACTGGTGCTTATGGCAGGATTGTCAGGCCTTGCAGACAAAAACTATGAGAACCCCTGATGAGTTTCTTTTCAGACCAAGAATACCCATGCATTAAGAGGAGGGACAAGTATTTCCCTTAACGATACAATCTGCCGCAGTACAAGGAAAAGTGGTATTGGTTGAAGGATATGACGATGAAGGCAGACAATGGGGTGCGATCATTGCCATTGAAAAAGGGTATCGAGTGACTGACGTCACCGATGACCATCTGTTCGAAAAACACCATGACCTTGAAGAGACAAGAGTGGAAGTGAGTCTCATATTTTGTGTCAAAATGATCAGAAGGGAGGTACCACAGAGAATGATGTTGGCACTTATACATCCATAATACTTTGATAATGACATGGTAGTATGGACTACAGGGCCCTATGATGTGGGTCTCCTGAAAGGGGCGGGTGAAGTGAAAATCAAATTGAAACCAGGAGCAATTTTACCACGAGCGCGACAATATCCCATGTCCAGAGAGGCAGATGAAGGAATCACGAAAACAATCTCCGCCATGATGGAGCAGGGCATCCTAGTGACGTCAGAATCACTGTGCAACACAGTGATTTACCCTGTCAAAAAATCAAAGGGAGGGTCTTGGCGTTTAATCCAAGATTTACAAGCACTAAACGATATAGTTGAAGCCGAATTCCTTCTAGTCCCGAACCCCTCCACAATTCTGTGCAACATACCCACCGAGGCAAAATACTTCACGGTGATCGATTTGAAAATCCCGTTGCACCATGACTCTCAAGACCTGACATCATTTACTTTCAGACAAATGCGCCTGAAAAGTACGAGGTTGCCACAGGGGTACTGTGCGTCTCAACCATTTTCAACAGAGTCCTGCAAATGGACCTAAGCAATATTGCGGTGGACAGTGTTGTTTTGCAGTATGTAGATGACATTCTGATCTGCAGCACCACTGAAGAGCAATGCAGGCGCGATTCCGTCCAAATATTGACTATACTGGCAGAGAAGGGATACAAAGTAGACAAGGATAAGTTGCAGTACTGCCAACAGGAGGTGTTTTACATATGGCAACTGATCTCACATGAGGGAAAGAAGGTAACCCCAGAAAGGGCTGAAGCCATCATGAATACGACCAAGCCGGGCATGATAAAACAAATGCAAAGCTTCTTAGGCCTTTGCAATTATGTCCGAGCATGGGTCTTTGACTACAGCTCGTATACCAAGCCCTTGCTACAGGCCCTTAAAAAGGCCCAGGAAACAAGAGAAGAAATCAAATGGAATGAATCAATGGAGAAGGGGTTTACAGAACTCAAGGGGGCAATTTGTAAGGCCCCGGTTCTCGGGATTCCTAATTATGCAGAGGAATTCTATCTGTTCTCTCATATTGATGGTAAATTTATGATGGCAATACTCGCACAACGAACCTCGCTGGGGTACAAGCCCCTAGCATATTACAGCAGGAATCTGGACCCGGCCATGAAGGGCCACTTAAACAAACAAAATCTAGCTGCTGCCACGTTCGCCATCGAGAAGGCGTCACCCATTGTGATGGGGTGCTCCATGACCCTGTATGTTGAGCACTCGCTGTTCGCCATACTGGAAAAACCAAAAGGCACACTGACATCTCAAAGAGCATCCGCCTATGAGGTGATCATCGCTAATCCATCGATCAAAATAGTGCGATGTAAAACTGTGAACCCTGCTACGTTCATAGCTGAGCCAGTCACTGAGGGAGAACATGTGCACGACTGTGCGAACTATGAGGAATTCTATGATGAGATACCCAGGGTAAAGGAAAATGCCCTGGCAAGTGGAGAGATCATCTTTATTGATGGGTCTTCGCGAATTGACCAAGACAGACAAAGGTATACAGGCGTGGCCGTGGTAAGACACATAGCGAATAGAGAGTTTCAAGTACTTGTTAGTGCATGAATACCATCTCACTATTCAGCACAAGCTGCAGAACTATTGGCACTGATACTCGCCATTGAGAATCATGCAGATCAGGAAGTAACAGTGTACAGTGACTCCGTCTATGTGACGTCTACAGTCCACGCAGGACTAGCATGCTGGAAAAGGAGGGGCTACCTCCGAGCAGAGGGCACGCCAGTGCAACACGTAGCCTTATTGGACAGGCTGATTAAAGCACTATAGCTCCCAGTGGGCATAGCGGTCGTGAAATGCGCCGCTCATACCAAAGGGACAGATTTTGTGTCACGTGGAAACCATGAAGCGGACAGGGAAGCCAAGCGCATGGCATCCAAGAATGAAACAATCATGGACTTGGAGGTGGCACATACCCATGAAAGAATGATGGTAGCACGAGCCACTCCAGAGGCCTATAGCAACATGAGGCAGTCTCAGCTAATGGAGCTCCAAGGGGAGGCACCTCAGGAGGAGAAGAACTTGTGGAAGCGTTGAGGGTATTCTTTAAATCCCTCTGACGGACTGTGGAGGCAAGCCAGCACTTGTAAACCAGTAATGCCTGTCACCCTTCTAAAGGTAGCGTTAGAACAGCTTCACTACCCTATACACATGTCAAAGGGAACGCTTGCTGCAACACTCACAGAAGACTGGTTCACATCGAATTTAGCGGAGCATGTTGCATTTTTTATGGTAAACTGCATTATCTGCCAGCAATTCACCTCTGGGTACACATTAAAAGTAGTGAGAGGAATCATCCCCAGACCAAATGGATCTTTCGAGCACCTGCATATCGATTATGTCGATATGATCCAGGTGTGTAATGGGTACAGGTATTTCATTGTGGTGGTGTGTCCCTTTTTAAGATGGGTAGAATCAGGTCCCTGTACACACCCTGATGCAACCTGTGCCGCAAAGTTCCTGGTGAGGGAATTGTTCCCTAGATGGGGGGTGTGCGAGGTAATGAGATCAGATAATGGGGCTCATTTTGTAAATTCAGTTTTCGAACAGATTAGCTTGTTGCTTGGTATAAAGCACAGGTTCTCGTCGGCGTATAATCCTGAGAGGAATGGGATATGTGAACGAATCAATGGCTTGCTTAAGGAAAGGATAGGCAAGTTGAAGCTCACAATAAGGAAGGGATGGTTGCACTGCCTACCACTGACATTGTATGCTCTTCGGAACCAGCCAGGCTCCGACCATCATCTCACGCCACACAAAATAGTTACTGGTAGAAGGATGAGGACCCCTCTTACCCCCCGAGACAGAGCTAGATGTGATGCCCAGCCAACTAGGGAGGTACTACGAGAAGAGATGAAAGCCTATCTGGACTGTTTGACATCCAGCACCTTTGTCATTTCAGGCCAGCTGCAGCGACGGCAGAAAGGGGACAGCACAGCACAGACCACAACAGATAGTGCTGATGCAGGCGCAGCTCACAGCCTCTGTGCGCCCCTCATCTTCCCTGCAGCCATTGAAAAGGTAAGGAGGGGGAGGGTTTGGTCTACGGACACATTTCGGTTGTTTTGTCAAAGTAAAAACTAATCTGCAGCTGAATCGTATAGGTCAATCCCGCCGTGATTATTTCTTCTTTGGTTAAAAAATAACAAATCCTTCCAATCTCTCCTCCGACATGCAAGTACTAACCCCCATCCCTTCCGATCACTCCAGTTTAAATTCAAGAACCAACCCCTCTTCACGATTTTAATTGCCTAAAAATGTATGCAAATCAATGCAGGTACCAACAATTAAATGCTTTACATTAGTAATTGCCGGGCCTTTGTTTACAGCGAAGCCCAGGTGCTGTTTAACTGTGTGTCCAGTTCTGTCCGGCCATGGCTCTTTAGGTCAACCAGGTCGAGCCCAAAATTTCATGGGAAGGGCAGGGGCTAGGGCGATCTACTCAATGGTACTGCGCCACTGCCAGAAAGCAGTTTTACAACACAGCAATGTGCCATCCACATTCCACGGTGGAATGGGATTGGTGGCGGCCCATTGAATATGTGGGAGAGGGGACTGCAGCAGCACCCTGTCCGAATTTATTTTTGTTCCTTTGCATGCATTTATTTGTATTGTGCCCATGTTCCTCCTGTCCCCTCTTCCAGGACTGCAGTGGCATGGCCAAAATGGAAATAAACTAACAAAAAGCAAAGACAATAAAAAGGCAGTCTGGGTGCCGGGAGTGAATCCGGGCAGCATTTATTTTCTTTCCTTTTTATGCATTTCTTTCCGTTCTGCCCATTCTGCTGCAGCCCCTTCTTCCCAGACTGCAGTGGCACCAACCAAAATGGAAATATACGTGTACGAAGGAAAAATAAATGGTGGTCCGGGTGCTGGTGACTCCCTCTTTTGCCCCCAGCCAATCCTGTTGTGTGGAGGTGCGACAGGGTGTCTGTGGGTCAGTGATGTGTGCATGTGCCCAGCATGCAGAAGAGGCTGAATTTTTATTTTTTTATTGCGTTTTCATCACTGTCAGTGTGGTGGGCAACCATGGTGGGGACTGCAGCAGGCCCATCACATCCAGGGGTACCAACCCTAAACAAGGTGTGCAGTAGCACCTGGAGCGTTCAAAGTGCCAGATGGGATTACCACATTAACTGATGTCAGGCCCAAATAACTGAACAGAATCAAAGAATATGGCAAAATGCTACTTTATTATCAGCTCAATAAAGTAGGGAATCCTGGGGAGCAAAACAAATTGCAGCTCACACACTCTCAATGCATTTCAATTACACAAAAAGTTGTATACCTCAATGTACGTCAGCTATGGCATCATAATACGTGGCAAACAGTAAAATCATATCAGGCGGAGGGATTGGTTAAGGGAGCATATATACCTATAGTTCATTTAGGTGTTAGTAACATCATTGGCTGCCCAATCACCTCTAACTGTGTATAAGACAGATACTAGCAGAATAACAGCAGTGGATTTGCTTTTGGAACAATGTATAGTTGACCATTATATAGGCCCTCATGATTGCTTGGCACTCTCTTCCAAACTTGGACATTCAGCTTGTTAGCAGCACGTAAGCAAAATAAAACCCAGGAGTGCGGAACACGTCAGACAACAAACAGCCCACTTATCCAATAAGCCTACCATCTTTTATCAGTTAGGCCCATAGCCAATGCTTCTTCTTTGTAGTTGACCATGCTGACTGTTCTCTTCCCAAAGAACATTAAAGGGGGTTAAGGTTAAATTGCTATCTTCGTCTCTTATGAATAGGGCTTGTTTCCTGGTCTTGCATCACGTGTGAGGAGACCATGATTTTGTTCATCCTGTCCTTCTATTTAGTGCTATTTGATTCAATTATATTATGTGCTATTACTCTCCTCGGACTCTGAAGACTTGGTTGCTCCATCTTGCATGTGCTCTCCATGTCTTTAACTGTACAATATTTAGCACTTGAAAATGTTCACTCCTTTGCTTAATCTAAGAGAAATATGTCCTGCGTACATGTCTTTTTGTACATTTGTATTACAGTGCCTGTCAGCTCTGCTGCCTTAGATTGTCCCCTTCATGCTGCTTGCTTACTATAATATGAAGCCAACATCAATTTTCTCACCAGGGCTACTTTACCTGTGTTCTAGTTTCTTAGTTTAAGCAACCTTCTATAAGTGTTATATACCTTGCATTTCTGCGTATATACATCTAGTGTATCTCTTCTCACCCATCTTCTGGGTGCATATGATTTCTTTGTATTCGCATACATGTTCACTTTGTCACCTCCGTCACATCTTCATTCTTTAGGTTTTTGTATATGGTTTATGTGCACCCTCAGGTCTTCTCTTCATGATGTCACTTTACACTTTTCAGACTTCACTTATATCTCAACTATATTCATTGGTGTCTGCAGACTTCCTTCCACCATGTCAGTTCTAGGGTATATTCAGTACGGAGGTTTGAGTGTATAACGTCTCTCAAACCTTTGATGTGGTATTGGGATGATACCAGGAGTCATGCACAGTGCGCTCTTGCTGTTCTTCCAATATGACAGAGGTGAGGGGCCGGGCTCTATAGATGACGTGTACATCTGCCTCTCTACTTTCCCCCTTCTGGTTGAGTCCTCAACCACCTCCTCAATTTTCTTCACCTTCTCTTCACACTGTGGTTTCTTCTGAATCTATATCTTTGTCACCATCCTCAGATCACCTGCATTCTTTATATGTTCATTCACACTCCAGGCAACACTCCCCAGTCGGTTGACAGAACACCAAATGTCCAACATAGTTCTTATGATCCTTGGGATAATACAACTTTGTTCCTCGGGGTGTAGGCATCTTTTCAGGTGATCACGGGTGCTGCTGTTGGTCAGCATTCACTCCTCAGTAACAGAATTTATATTGATCATTATCTTCATCCTAATAGCTTTCTTTGCTGTCTTCTTGCACTGTTCTATGATTATTCTTATAAAACAGAATCCTAGCAATACTAACAATAGTATTGCTCCAAGAACAGGGACAAAAATCAGTACTCATCTTTGATTTCATCTACTTCTTTCATCATTTTCATATGCAGTGTTGACAGCCCAGTTAATGTTTCTGTCAGGGTTCCATTTTCCCCATCATGAGTAGGTCTGTATGTACAGCAAGAAGGCCCTATCTTGGCCAACACACCTTTTACATTGCTGTAAATAAGTTCAGGACATACCTGTTCTAATGGGTCATGAGTCTGACAGACCTCAATTCATCTCTACTCAGATTAAATCATTTTATTGCCATGTTCATTGTTTGTAGCTGCTCCTACCTGGTGATGTGTAACCACCTTGGCATTCACTGCAGTTTGAATTCCTGGCATAAATATGGCTGTAAATATTACTGCCATCCTACAGAACAATTTTTGCTTACCTGGGATGTCGTGACAAGCTTCTATTGATTTTTCTGCAAAATATTTCTCTCTCTTATATTGGATTAGGTTGAGTGGCCTCTTCTTCCTTTGGTGTGCATCTATTTTCAGAAAGCTATCAATATGAATATCACTTTGGGGAATCTCCAATGCAGGAACATGTATGATCACTATAGAACATATTCCTCCCCAATGTTTAGGTATCTTCATATATGCTTAGGATCCACAGGCCCAGTAGTGGTCCATGAACATTGCAGTACCTTCTTTCATTCCTGGTACATCAATTATTTGCTTGCATCCTTTATTTTCTCCACCTTTGGTCAGACATCTGTTTCTGAAACACATTGTTGCATTCTTCATTGGTAGTTGGGATACAGTCCTTGCTTAATTTTCAACCCATGTTCATAATTTTGAATACTTCCTTTAGGCATTCATCCTTCACTTTTTGCTCTAGCTGCATTGTTATGTAAGCATCTTCACATGGGAACACTCTTTTCAACATCCATCATAGGGTTGCCCATCTTCCTTCAAATTGTCTGGTAATTTGTTTAGATACTTCAGCCTTTTTTGGCTTATAATCCTTTCAAGAGCACTTCTATTGTGCCAATAATGTTTTTTGTGCTAGGATCTGCACTCCAAGTAACTCTATTGTGGCTGAAACAGTAATATCTAAATATTGTTCTTCATGCGTTGTCACTTGTAATTTGTGTGACTCCTGCACCAGATAAGATATTTTAGACTCTTAATTTATTCATTCATGTGTGGTTTTATTCTTCATGTATGTATTTCACATATTCCAGTCATATGATTTTACATGAAAACACTTTTAATCTCCCAACACGTGTTTCACCCCAGCTTTTTGCCGTGGTTCTTCAGGAGAGATTTGCCTTTGTGATGTTCACTTTTTTGAAAATTACTTGTAGTTTTTAGTTTCAAAATTCAAAAGCGGATTTCCTTTGCACCAAAATTAATGCATCCTAGTCTTCTTGTCATCTACCAGGTCCGATTGCCTGGAGCATCCTCGCTTGGATCCAGGCGAGGATGCTCCAGGCAATTGGACCTGGCAGATGTCAAGAAGACTAGGATGTCTTCTTGTAATGCATGCTGCTAGATGACTAGGACACATTGCATCACGTATAGGTTTTTCTCTTGCTATAAACGTTCTGGCTGTGCTGATGGCATAATGGATGAGTGAACATACATAGGAGCTTGCATCTGACAGTCTTCTCCCAACTTCCTTTGTTTGCCTTCTCCCAACTTCCTTCGTTTGCTGATACCACATTATTCTTTAAATGGGCTGAATTATCAAGGTTTTTATTTATATCCTCATGATCATCTCCAGCATCCCTTTTAAGTCGAATAATGTGCTTGGAAATATCAGGGAAAATATCATTTGTGCTTTTGTTAGGGATTATAATAATTATAATTGGTTATTTATAACACGCTTAATACCAAAGAGGTTTCTAAATGCGGACCAGGGATTTGAACTTGTGTTGCTATGCGTCGTCTTGCTTCCAAGAGGAGCATGTTGCCACTGAGCTATACTACCCGTTTCAATAAAAATAGATGTCTCATTGCTAAACACTCCATCTGCATTATAGAACATCATTTGACGAAATGCTATAATATTAAGGAAATGACTACACATTGTACAAAACGTAGCCACAAGAAAGATTACAAAATTATTCATGCATTTTAGGGCATTTTGTGTATTAATAAGTCTTCCTGATAGCAATGTGTCTTTCACAAATTGAAAAATTCCCATTCTCTTTTAACAACGTGTACTTTCTGTTACTCTTTATGACAACCACACTCTTATATATAACAGAAATTGTAATATTATTGCAATGAGGATCCTGCAAATTAGCTGTTCTACATAAAGGACCTCTTCCTGGCAATATTGTCATTTCTCTTTGTCTACCTTTTATCCTTTCTCTGCTAGTATTGTCATTAGTCAAACTGAATATTCTCTGCATTTTTCTTCTGTCCCACTGCACACCAATATGTCATCTACGTACTGAATTATTGTGCTCTCAAGTTGTATGTTAACTAGGTCCATCTGAAGAACCCTGTTAATGATTGATGGGGACCCACAGTACCTTTGAGTTAATGTTGTATTTTTCCAGTTCTGATTTCTATATGAATCTTGTGAGTTGTATGGGAGAAAGGTCATTTAGGCCCCCTCCCCTCCATTTCCTCTCCACATGCAACTATGCTCATCCCACGTCTGCCCATGTGCATGTGGCCAGAGATGCCAGACAGCCTCGGGATGACACATACGAGTGCAACGTCCAGAAGAGGACAGTTTACTGACTCCATGTGGTACCAAATCCCGACTCCATTTTGTATATGACAAGGCAGGCCTCACAGCAAAGTCAGCCTGCAGGCCTGCTGTTCTCCCCTGCCACTGCACACAGTTAGCTAGCTACTCCCCCCACCTCCTCCCCTCTGGTGTCCCTGCAGCTGCTGTGTTTTCACAGAAGACTGGGCACAAACAGCTACAAGTTGAACACTGTATCTTTCGCCTCCCTCCTTCCATCACTGACCTGTGAATGACCGGGCAAGAGCTTAGGCCTGGAAAAAAACAATCCATCTCCACAAATACACCACATGATTTGCAGACTCTACTCTTAAGATATACGTGCATAAGCCCCCAACCTCACACCCCTTTTGATGTAGCAGATGCATGCCCCATGACTGTGTGCCACCCTGGTTCAGGCACAATGCTAATCCCCTGTGGAGGGCTATAAATTCTCTGCTGTGTTTGCATATAAGGGACTCTATGAGATGTAACAGAACGATCAATAATTAACCCATCTAAATCAATTGTAACGAATATGATATCATGATCCATATGTTGGTGTCCTATAATGTTGGTTACATATCATTCACTACCAAATGCCACAACATATGTATGAGATACTAGGTGACGTGTAGGTTACGATGCAAAATGTGTGGTCCGCATGCTCACTTGTTTTTCAGTACTGTGTATACTCGCAAATGTATTGAGATATTATAAGAATAATATAATTGGTGCAGCCACGAGACTAATGTAAATAAAAGCAATTCTGTAGCACAGGTGACCATGGTATCTGTGATGATAGTAAACATGATCAAACCCCATACCAATGGTTTACGTATAATTCCACTGATCAAACTGGACCAAAATGACAGAGCCAAAGGGCCACCTCTCCCCTCTCCAGCAGCGGTGCACATGAAGGGTGCACAGCCCCCACCAGTTTCTCCCTTCCTCATGACAGTGCTGCTGCCGGAGGCCCACGTCTCATTAATGCCTTAATGCAACAACTGTATCTTCTCCTGCTTCTACTAGGCCCACACAGAATGTCACCTCCCTGCCCCCTGACACATGATGACCCCCATACCTGTCCCCCGTTTCAGATGGACCAGACAAATGTATGTATACATAAGTGTGAAATATATGATTCCCCCCCCCCACTGTCACAATGCCAATGATGACTTTTATGAGTGTCTTTTATTGCATACTTTGAAGTGGTATCTAGATTAGAGAGTTAGTATCAATCGCCACATCCGGGGCCCCATAACCTTCACCTCACACTGACCAGCCCGGCTGAAGCACATGATGTCCGCCTTCCCGCCAAGCAACTATCCAATCACCTGGATGCGGCGCCTACACAACTATACTGGATTTGAGACTCCACCAATGAGAATGTAATTCATGTAACATATGTAGTGATGTCATTTATGATGCTATAACCCCTTTTAAAGTACTGTTAGAGTGATGTTGGGCAGAGCACTCTCGGAGTTTGCAGAGTTCTCTGCTTGCCCTATTTTGGTCTTAGATAAACTCTAGTTTTACTTTCACCCGCACTTGGTCTTGGTCTCATTCCCTCCTGGGCTGTGTCCATTATTGACTAGCATGGGGAGGTTTTTGATTGCATTTTGGGGGATTCTCACTTTCAGAGTCTTCCTGAGGGGAATTGAAAAGTGTATGTGCCTCATTATGAGTAGGGCGGTAAGGGATACGGGCACCGGTAAGGAGACAGGCGCCGGTCATCCCCTACCGCCCTATTCCGAGGTCCCTTGGTGGGGACTGTAAGGAACGTGTGGTCAGACCACACGTCCCTTACGGGTCCCGCTAAGGGACCAGGGCGCTAATAATGGGCTTGCACGTTGCGAGCCCGTTATTAGCGCCCTCCCCATTCCCATTGAGCCCTATAAGGAATGGCATGTTCAATGGGGACTTACCGGTCCCTCCAGGGTCGGAATAGACGGTAAGTCCCCATTGAACTACACCGGTGCCGGACCCGTTATTGGTGGCAGTCATGGCGCAAATAGCGCCATGACTACCACCAATCTCGGAATGAGGCCCTATAACTGTAAAGTATTTAGCTTTAGCTGGAATATTGCATAATATCATAGCTGGATTCAGACCAGTGGAAACTCTGCTTTGACAATATTGTTTAGGGGACATAGATCTTCAATAAATCTCCTTGATCCCCCTGTTGATTTCTTCACCAGGTACACTGACGTTTTACATGGGGATTCTGATGGCACCAATATTCCCTGCTGTATTAAAGCAGAAATGGTTTCAAATATACCTTCATCTGCTTCTCTGGAAATGGGGTACCTCTTTGCTCGTGGCAAAATTTCTCCTGGCTTAAGCTTAATTTTAACTGCTCCTGCTCCACTCAATAGACCTACGACATATGGACTGCTGGTTCTTAAGATGCTTGCCACCTTTTCTAGATCCTCCTGTAAAAATGGTGTGTTTTTCTTTTTAACCAATGCCATTCTCTGTGGTATTTCTCTGTTCCCAACTTTAATCCAATATGTGCGACTTATATAAAATATGAATTCATCGTCTGAATTCTCATCTCTGAACAACTCCTCATCGTCAAGTCTGTTAGTCTTTTATCCATAGTCAAGGGCTATTACTATACTCCATGCTCTTCCATCATTATCTGTCCCATGAACAACCACCCTTTCCTCTTTCACCACTGCTGCCTCTAGTTCTATGGGGATAAACTGTCCTTCCTTGTCATCCATAGGTATTGCTTCCCTGCTAGGTGTGTGATTTATAAACTGCATACAGATAACAATGCTATATTTCAGGATGTAGGACCTATTCCCCAATCTCAGATTTGTATGTACTGCAGCTCTTGTGTAGCCTAGTGGAAACATAACCTATTTGAATAAAAATGTACATCCTTGGACTCTAATACCCGGAAACAAATCCACAAGTAGGCCTCCATTGGTTTGCAAAACTTTTATTTCTTAACGCCTCTGGGTATTTTCTTCTTAATTGTTTCGCTGTGGCTTTATGTCCCCTGAAGTAGATATTTCTTATTGACTGGCATTATTCATCTTTATAATGAAAGTACCTTGATCCATAGATGTCTACTCACAGATGCCCTTTAAAATACAATTTAGCCTCAGGTGGCCTTAGGATTGGTTGCCCACCTGGTCAGCAGCCTGAAGCCTTAATGCCACTAAGTCCACTTATGAACTGGAAAATCACTTGCTCACGGGATATTCCACAACATGAAAATGACTGATATCTTTTCCCCTGTGATGGAGAAAAAGTGTCACATTGTCAAAGTGACAATCCTGCCAGGGCTTTTGGGATTCCCTCATGGAACTAATCTCTTCACTGACATGTCATGTCTGAGCAACGTCTACACACATTGGTTTTGCTTGCCACATATTTATTCTGAGCTGCTCTCCAGGTCTGAGAGATCCAGCATATTTCTGTAGTTAATGGAGGGGATTCCTAGCAGGTCCTCAGGGTCAGCCTCTTACACCCTCAGGAAAAGCAGGGGATGCTCTGACCCAAACCACCACAGACCACACCCCTGCTTGCACTGAGTCACTCCCTACACAGACAATCAATACTCCTTAATGTGAGGTCCAGTTCATTTAATACTCCTTAATGTGAGGTCCAGTTCATTTATAGGCAGGATCTCAGCTCGACTTTATGTTAGGTGGGACATACCAACACCCTGTAGGCTTGTTTGGAAAAACGTGCTGTTTAGTATCACTAATCACCCCTCCTTTTTTCACCGGACTTGCCGGATTTCTCATCGTTATGTAGATTTTTGGAGCGTTCTGGAGGAGAAGAGCTCTGGCATTCGAATGTATGGGTGCCGCTCACCTCCTCATAACTGTATATCCTGCCAGCAATGCCAGTAGGATTCCCTCTAACTTATAACCAAGATTTTACTTTTCCCAATTTCCTCATGGGCCATCCTTTACTTCCATATGGGCAGACTCTCTCCTGTTATTGTTGACTCTTTTAAGACAAGGCACCTTAACTCATTAAGACCTGAAAGACATTGCTAGCACCCGTGGTGTAGGAGGTTCATTTCTTCCATTATAGGCTACTAACATGATCATTAGTGAAAATGTGAGTACAATCTGAACTAAGTGATTTCGGTTCAGCACCCCTGCTTGATGGCAAAGTAATATAGCCAGCTACCAGCTCTGGCTGACATGCCTTTTCTCACTCGCAATTCACACCTGATATTATGATCAATATATGCTATGAGTCCCAGGGAATTTTTGTGCATGTAAAACACATTTTGGCGGATTGGAATATGGCCAATAAGCGCATCATACAAAAAAAAGAATCACTTTGGATTACTGATAATCTTGCATTTCTTCATTGCATGAATAAACACAGAAGCACACCTGAATCACACAAGCTGGGTGCTCCTGGTTAGACTAATCCTCACTGATTAGGCACATGCTCCTCTGCCTGGCAAAAGAATCCTTGCTGTCTTCAACAAATAGTAACTTCTCTCACCCAAACTCAAAGGATGGGCTTCTTCACTCACATCCCATTCACTTGTTCTTACCATTGTTCATTTATTGGGTAAAATACAAACATTGTTTTCAGATATAAAGACAATTTATGTGGTAAAAACACAAGGTAGAGAAAACCATGTCATGGGAAGGATGTGAAAGAGACTGTTTGTAAAACAACCAGTCATATGGAAATATTTAGTGTGTCGTAATCCCTGTGCAAAAGAAAAGGAATAGACATTCAAGGACTGACTGTCATGCTAGTGCATTTCAGTGTAGAGCCGACTAACCCACTCTCAACAAGAGACAATAGGCCTCATTCCGAGTCGGGCGGTCCGGTAGAAACGTGCTGGTATTTGCACATACTGGCACTTTACCAGTTGGAGGTAAGCCAGGTGCCCTACCGGCAAACAAAGCCCTGATTACAAGCACTGGCATTACCGGTGCCGGTAATCACAGCAAATGCCCTGCATGAATGGGGATTTACTCCATCCCTCTGGCACTCGTAATCTGACGGCAATGCCGCTGGATAGAGTGTCGGAAACAGTAACAGCCTTTGCCGGTATCCTGGCAGGTTTACCACCAGGATACCGGCAAGGTTGTAATGAGGCCCAGTGCCTGGTCCAGCCTTGCTAAATGATTAATTTAATCTCATCCTTACATTCTTACACGCATCCCGACTTTGCACATAGGTGTGTTCCCTATGTTTTGAAAGCTCACAGCCATCAGAGACTGAACACCTTTTTGTGTTTGCATGGCTTTTTCGACATTTTGCTGGCAAAAATGGGAGCATTCAATTTAACAATTCAAAAGGGATGTCTCATGAAAGCATAAATCACATACCGCACCATACTTACATTTCCAACATCATCATTGCCTTCATTGTAAGCAGTTTCCGCAGCCACAGAGGCATCGTCTTCATATCGTTGTGTGAAGATTCCTTGTAGACCCTCCATACCCTCGTAGAAGCCTCTGTCTTTAACGTCCACAGTCACAATGTCCATCTACAATACTACCTCAAGGGTTTCCTGTTGAATCTCTTACTCCAGAGCATCGATAGCCACCTTGGTTTCCCTCTTTAAGAAGGACTAGTCCTGGTAGGAAATTTCACTAGAATTATGAATTGTCAAAGGTTGGTATTGTTTAACAATATTTAGCGCCCTTTAACAAACATCCTCATGCATCGCTAGCAGGCTTTGCTGTTTCTAACAGATATTCACCACCATTTTCTTTTGAGGTTTCTTCATTCTCTACAAGTCGATTCGAGTTGGTCAGCAGACATCTTGTGTTAGTTTAGAGATAAATTGCATTGCAAAGATAGCACACGTGTGTACCCGGATCATGATGCTGAATGCTCATCAGGCAGGCATGGACAGGCCAGTCTGTGCAGCAGCTGTTCAAATCATTAGGGACAGGCCTAGGCATGCCCGTCGGCGCGGTAGCTGTTCAGACCGTTACAGAGCATTAGGTAAAGCCTGCCTACCTTTCACCCACATGCCCCACTGCACAGGGGTGGGGTGCAGCAGTAATAACTTATGTCTTTGTGAAATAAAATGACCTTGATGAAAAATATTTAATTTAAAAAAGGAAGTAGTAAACATTTCAATATAAAAAAGGATATCAAATAAACAATATAAAAAGAAATCAAAAACAAGTAAACAAAAAACTATGGAAAAAAATGGGGACAAAAAAGAATTTAAAAAGGAAAGGGGTGCAACATGGTGACCCAGGGGTCAACACCCTGAGGAGCACCTGTCACTTTGATGAAAGTTATCCCTAAATACCATTCAAGGAGATTGAGAGAATAGTAGCATTTGTATAGGAAGAGGGAATTATGCTTGCACAGAGAATATAACAAAAAAATGTGAAGTCCTTAAGAACGAGCAGAAGTACCTGAGGAATGAGGGAAGTGGATCACACTGGGAAGCAGTGAGGTTAGCACACAAACACAATCATCAATAGAATCAGTCTCAAAAACAGAAGCTTTAATCCCCTTAGAGACTTAACAGCTGGTAACTAATGCAAGAGGCCACCTTGGCAGAGAATCTCCACATCCACACCTATGACCACAGGCAGGTTTTGTTTGGGCATACACTGGCCCCATCCCCCAGTCTAGCCACCCCATGACCACTGGACCCCAATTTAGGAAGGTTCTTCTTTAGGGGGGCTTGATGTAAGAAAGTTTGAAGGCAGCTGAGATAGGGTACTTCCGCTGCATTGCAAATCTATCACTTCTGACAACGTTGCCCTCCTGTTTCCTTCTCTTTCTTTACATGCCAGTAAACGGGTATGGTACCACATGCATATAGTGTCATAGACAGAGCTCTCAAGTTCCCCTATGTCAGATGTAAATAGCTTACCCTATCATGTGTTCTTCTTTGCATTCTGGGAGTTGTAGGATGTACATGCACTCTATAATGTAAACTGTAACACTTCAAATATTAATCTACACACAAATCTAAGAAGGGATGAGTTACTCGCGCGTGAAATAGCACAGCCAGGCAGTGTTTCATTCACCTATTAAGTATGGTCGAAATACAGCTGAAATATAAAAACGTAAAACAAGTTTCTCAGCGAAGAAATCAAAGCAAATAAAACATGCCTGTTCCCCTTCCAAAGTCAGTCAGAGTCGGTAACCAGCCTTCTCCATTATGAAGACAGACGACGTAACCTTCACTGCGAGTAAATAATGCGCCGTAACTCATCGTCTGGTTTTGCAGCTCAACGTGAACAGCAATTTCACAATGCTGCAGCGCCAGCATAACACCTAAATGGAAACCATTGAGCCTGGAAGGTCAAAGTGAGAGGGTCAGGCGGGCCGTGACGTATGGCCAAGCGAGCCTCTGCGAGTCCGAGCGTCCGTGCGTAGAAACAGTGTCTGCTAAAACACGCGGAGCACCGGCGTGCCTGGAACAACAACTCCCACTTGCAAAGGCAAAGTAAGGCAGTGCACCCCAATGATGGTTAAGCCATACACTTTATCTTAGAATATCCTGTTTCCTAGAATTAAGTATTTGTAATAGATAAGTCAACTCATAAACAATTCCTTAGTTTGGATTGCATGCAGCATTTATTTAACAAAGGCATTCATTTTCCGCCATGCAATTTCGGAAATGTGTGGTGGCTTCTGTCCTCCAAAATTGACTTACCGTACCATCTGTGGCTCCATGCCGTGCTGTGCGACACCTTCGGGCTTTTCATGCACCAGGGGAGTTGCTACGTCTGGAAAAGACCTGGGGCTAAGCTGATGTCGGAACTGTTGGGACTGGGGGCTAGCTAGTGTTTTGGCTGTAGCTCCTGAGATTCTATCCGGGGCTACAACCAACTGATCAGGGGCTATAGCCCCCTTAGCCCCCCCCCTAGCAACGCCCCTGTCATGCACCATCATTGTACGAGCAGCCAGTTCAAAATCAACCATTTTGATACATTAGGGTCTACAAGTCCCAGCATGCAAAGAGGTTTTGCTGGAAAAGCCAGGGCAGGATGAAAGTTTCATACAAGACAGGAGGCCAATAGGCAGCGACAGAAGAGGTTGTCACTTGGGGAATGCTGCCAGCAAAAAAGGTCACATGGACCTTATATTTATCTTTCATTTTTAAAGGCTCCAGTCCACTATAAAATCGTGAATGTGGCACACGTGTTTCAATGAAGACTATTTAGGGCCTGATTCGTGGAAGTGTTTTATAATGGTGCAATCCCAAAGGAAAACGTTCTGTGAATCAGGCCCTTAAAGTATTGTTGTATGGCATTAGAATACTATGAATTATTCTGAAATCACAGGAAAACACACTATTTGAGTGTAGCTCGGTCTTCTATAAGGCGAGACAAAATTCCCCAAAAGTGATCTGCGAAAAGTTCTATTTTACGCACATTCTTGAGGGACCGTGTGGGGGTTACGAACTAGCAACTCCTGTACTTCCTAAAAGTGCTGCAAAGCTTTCCTCGATCTCTCCTTCCTGACTGCTGCCCCAGACTACATCTTCCCAAGCAAGCAAACATAGAGAGAGAGCTGGAAATAGAAACACGGTTTAACATGCGCCAGCAAACTGCATGGGCCGTGCATGACCATTAGGGCAATGTCAGATTTAACAGGGAGGGCCCGTGGCGGGGGGTGGCAATATCTTGTTCTTCCTTAAAGGTTGCCAATTCCCACAGGGACCTTAAACTTGCCAGGATAAATCTTCAGGGAGGTTCAAGTTTTCAAGAACCAAAATCAGCAAATTCCAGGTGATTCATGTCTGCCCAGCACTAGTCCTGAAATCACTTTTTCTGCTGAACAGTTGCTGAATCAAATTCGCAAAACCAATACAAATGCAGTCATCATTTTTGGAGTGAATGTAGTCATCATGAATTAAGTGGGATTGAAAGCACTGGAGGTGGGAAAAGGCTTGCATGTTTTACAGAGCATGTTTGCAAACATCAGCGATAGCTCACGTGCAGCCCAGGTTAGCCCATGCACAGCCTTCCTACCGTGGTGGAAATGGAAACAAATTGGAAGCGGATCCCATAGCCATTGTGGGGGCGGAGTTCATAGGGGGTGGAGGCACCAGCTGAACTCTGATGAAAGGAAATGTTTGTTATCCAGAATTGCCGGCAGTACCCTCTGGGAACACCACATACAATTAGGACTACAGGTGTAAGCATAGACCAACCTTTGGTATAAGTCTGTACCACACACTTTTTGGTAGCAAGCTGAGCAGCCAGGCTTATCCCAAGAGGGAATGTGAGCAGTAGTAGAAGTTACACAGAAGTATCACAATCACAATGGTTCAAGTAGACACTTACACTCAAGGTTTCTTGGTAAACAATACTTATACATTTATTTACACAATCATTTAGAAAACATTCACTAGTAGAAATCAACTTAATATGAAACACCAATACACTACAGTAACAAACTCTAAGTTTTAGGGACAGTTCAATTACTTTTAATGGGTATAGAAAGATATACGCGTGTACAATGGGTTAGAAAACACTTCTGTTAGGCAATGCAAAGGTTCAGTGTACCAGGAGAGTCAATTCAATTCAATAGACCAAGCCTAAATCAATAGTCTAGTGTTCTTGGATAGGACAGATCAGAAACGGAGAAGTCTTTGTAAAAGTTCTCAGAAGTAGTTCAGACAAAAAAGAATGATATGCTGGGTCACAAGCTGATTAGGCCTCCAAGTTGGGAAACAGTAGTTCATCCAAGATAAGGTATTTAAACCTTTGGAAAGTCTAAAGAGACATCCCTGTGTCACTGCACTGAGGGTGCTGTGTAATACACATGAAAAGATGATGCCCATGGAGTTATCTTAAAACACCATAACCAAAAGAAATAAACACAGAAAGGAAACAGAATTAAAACGTACAGAGTCCCAAAGTTCAGCAAAAGAGCTGGAGGTCTCTAAAGTAGAGAGGAATTAGCACATTTTGAGAATTCTCCCTAACAATGTTCAAAATAATAGTTTAAAAATGCTGCAATTTCTTTTTATTGCTTGAAGTAGACACACCATAGTAATCGTGCCTTACTATGGTTTGTGTACTTTTCAAGCCATCACGGCATGCACTGTCTGTGTCAAAATTAATTTGACATCCCAAATTACAAATACCAAAATTCATTTGGCAAAGGCAACAATCGCCAAGCCTGCGAAGCTGGGGTCTCGGTGATCATTACGTTTTCCAAATGGATTCTGCTTTCTGCTCAGTCACAGGGCCTTTGACCCTCAGCGAACCCGGGCACACAGGCTTTGCACAGTGCACTCGCACTGAACAAATTAGGTCTTCCTTGGTTGAGGGCTCCTGTGGCATAGGTAGGGGGGCAGAGCCAGAAGAGCTCTCATGGCGCCAATGTGCTGTGTGCGACTACGCCCCCCACTCCATACCATAGCACGGCAAGCGATTTTTGATTTCCTGCTTCAAATGCGCTTTATGGGAGGAAGCCGGATCTCAGATACGGTGAGAGCCGGTCTCTGGGCCAGCGCTGCTTCCTACATGAATTGCATAAGGTGAGAACATATCGTACCTACCATGAGATCAGTTAGTTCTCAGAATCTTAATACCTTCCGTAAGTGCCACTAATGTCATGAAGGGGCATGGTAACTCTGGAGAGCAGCAACTGAGGGGGAAGATGCAGAGTGTATGAGCAGGAAGATCACAGCGGAGAGCCATGCAGAAGAACGTCAGAAGTATATGGTGGGGAGTGAGAACGAGAGCAGTGGGTCCCAGAGTGGCCAACACTGTCATGCCGCATTGAGACTAGTTTGCTTTTGAACAACTGATGAACAGAAGTAGATGAGTCTATTCAGTAAGGACCTCAGAGGAGACAAACTGTGGGAATGGACAAAGAAGCCAGGATGACATTCAATGCAGAAACACAAGCCATTCTCGGAACACCTTTTAGAGTGAATAGGTAATGGACAGAGAAAGTCCAAAATAAGATGCTAGGAAGAACAGCTGAAGAAGACCAATAGGTCGGCAGGCACACAAGGGTGGTTCTTGGTTCTAACACTGAATATGCCCACTCGTTCAACACACTTGCTCTCCAACCCTCGATTCAAACTGCAGAAAGCTGGAGGCAGCAACTTCCCAGTGCTAGCGACTAGACACTGGAACACACTACCAGCCACACTAAGTTCAGAAGCCTCCTTTTGGACCTTCCAAAAACACCTGAAAACATGGCTCTTCACAAAGACGCTACTAAAATAAATATTGATCAGCAACTAGCACTGTACTATCAACTTGGATCACTGTAACTTAAGATGAGGTTATAATCTAACTGTACATTTTATCTCTTCGTACATGCGTAACTATGCAACTTTGTGTTTCTTTTTTTCTTATATCATTTAAGAAGAGCGCCCACATGCCTCCGGGTTGGGTTCGCTTTACAAATTGCAAAATAAATAAACACTACAGAAGCCAAGCAGAGTGATTCTGAGAAAGCTAAGAGAAACAAAGGAGAATTGTATTTTGAGAATTGTTTTTCCAACCCACTGGAAGGCTAGCTAGGTAATGGGAAAAAAGAAGAGTTGCATTGTTGGAGTTGTGGTTCTAACATTCCAAAGTCTAGTGCAGTTACACCGACAAAGTTATGAAAACCAAAGAAACAACCTCTGTGTTCGAAGTTGCGGTTGTAACACCCCAAAAGCCTAGCACAGTTCTGCTGAGATACCCAAGCGAATCAGGGAAGACAATGATATTGTGCATCATTGTTTTAACTGTCTAAATGCCTAGCACCATGGTGCAGACAAGGACATAAGAATAAGAGAATAATTACATACTGGGAGGTAATAGAAGAAAACCAAAATGGTGCATCCCATTCGAATTTCATATGTGTATTTTATATTGACTTAGTGAAATGGTGCAAACAAGTAAAATTGACCAAGAGCTTCAGAGTGAGATTCAAGGACCAAACATTTGAAGAAGAATAGAGCATGGCAAAAGATAACCAACACAGGATTGCACTTTGGGAGTAGTGATGCACATACTGTCAGAGTATAAAATGCAGACACAGTTAAATGTGACCTGCAATAGTGTCTCTCACTCATGCTTCGAAAAACTTGAAGAAAATATAGAGAAATTTTCTGACTATTGTGAAGACAAAACACAGCAGTGGAATGAGAGGCCAAGACATCTTACTAGCTTTCCAAATTGACTTAGCATCATTTGTAAAATGTCCCAATTGTTTTGCAAAAGGGAAACCCAGGACTCGAGCTATCTGCCCACTAAACTCCATAGGAAGTCTTGAGATTGCTATTTGTTTATTTTCTTTGATCATTTTCTGTTAGCTGAGCTGTCTAGATGTTCTAGAAATTGTCATATTATGCATGTTTATCCCTTGTCCAATGCTTAAGTTCTCAGTGTGCTTGCCAGGGCTGAGCCCTGGCACTTATTTTTGAGCACTGACACTTATTTTTCCAAACTCAGATTAATAATGATGTGCTGCCTTAGAAGAAATGTTGTTGCTTTATCTGTCAATCAGTAGTATTCACAAAACAAGCAGCAACAGAGCACCCTTGCCACGTGTCTCTGCACCCTGAGCTGGCTCATTGCAACTCATCAACATGATGACCTGCACTGGAGCGGCAGTGCTAGTAGTTCGTTTTCATGTATAATATACCCCCTTTCTTAGAACTCTGCGTTCTAACAACAATATCCTCTTAAAACATCCTCAGACTCTATTGAAGATGATTGGCGCTCAGGTTTTCATGCCTGGGCTGCATACCTCTGGAAACAGCTCCCGTCTTCTCTTAAGGGCTGCAAGTCTCTCAGCCTGCAATCTCCCATTCTTTGGTACTGACTCTCCCGTTTCTGACATTTGTCTGTTTTTGCTTTCTGTTTTGTCTTTCCTCATGGGAGCGAATTGAGGCCTATGGGTGAATGGCACTATACAAGAACCTAATAGATAGAGATAGATAGAACAATGAGGTGTAAGGTGACAATGTACATGCACACATGCTTGGCATGACTGCGACCCGCTCCTGTCCTCCTGCAAACCTTTGATGCAGCTCCACTACTGTAATAACCAGCAGCAATGCCACAGTAGGGTGAGTTGACAGAAACAGGAAAGCCAGCCGTACCAACTTCAGGGTAATACCACGGAAAAGGCCATTGACGAGGAGCACTGCCTATCCTCAGTGTCAACCTACACATCTAGATCTTGCTGCAGTGTTTGACTGAAGAGTTTATTTAAGTGCTGCCTGCATTGTCAACAATTAACCATAGGAAGAATGCATGTTTGCTCTGTTTTTGAGTCTAGACAGTGAATACAATCATCTTGCCACCTAAAGAATCATTTCAAGATGGAAACCAGGATTATGTGTATAAAAAAAGAAGCACTTAATCACGTGTCTCATTTCAAGACACATGATTAATTAGCGTGTGATGTTATTTCATGCTGATTGGTATTGGTAAATCACATTTCAAATGGATTGTGTCCTCCCACCTATTCGTCATCTTTAATATTTGTTATCAAGCTTCAGCTGCTTTGGAATTATTTTTCAGCAGAGGGCACTCTGCGTCGATGGCACTGACTCAATGTCTCTCGAGGGCCTACGTCTCAAGGATGATGTCATCGAAGGCATATATAGCACGCTTCAGTTCCATTTTTCCGTGAATGCTTTAGCTTCAAGAAATATGGCGCGCTTCTTCACTTTCGTGATGATTTTGTTATTTCACAAGAGAATCGAGAAAATGTCTTCTTCGTCAATGCCAACAACCCCGAAAACCGGGTTCAAAAAGTGTTGTGATTGTGGGTCAAAATGTTCATTGATCGATCCACATCGCATATGTTTGTGGTGTCTTGGGGTAGACCATAACACCTCGGACTGCTTCAAGTGCCAGTCAATGACAGGAAAGGACTTGAAGAAACGAAAGGGGAAATTGAAGGTAGGCTGAATCCCTAAATCTCCTACCTTGGCCAAAAAACCTTCGACCGACGAGTCGAGAGGCGACTCTACTCGGAGGAAGCAGGTTAAGCTCATCGTCCTCAAAGAAGTCTAAGAGAAGGCATCATAGGTCCCATTCTTCAACTTCATCGGCGGACACTTCCCCCGAGAGGGTATCTTGCCCAACAAAAAAATCGACTCCGGCCGATTGGGAGGCCTTCAGAGCAGAGATGCTCAAAATAGTTGAAAAACAGAAGCCTCCAAGCCATGCTCCTACCACGACTTCAAAGGAAGCCAGGAAGGAAAGGGCTCAACCTAAATCCTGTATGCCTTCAAGCATGGGTCTAAGGCCCGATCAACAACAGGCCTCCATTCGATGAAGTAAAATCGAAGGATCAGTCGAGCCGAAAGAATAAGTAGAGGTGGAGGCCATCGACTCCATCGAACCTTCGACGCCGGCAGCACCTTTTTGACGCAAGCCAAACCCTTGACATTGACGTTGACTTCGACACTGAAGGTATTGATGCCAGCTGCGCATACATTGCCGTCTGTGCCATTGTCGCCGAGCGCCCCACTAAAACCTATGGCACCAATGAGAAAAGAATCAACGACTGTTCCAGTATCGAATCCATTGTTTGTAAAACCCCTCATACCTGAGAATGTTTTCAGTACCGCTGCCAAGAAAATACTATTTTAAGTCTCTTAATTCTATTTATGAGGAGGATGAACAATCGGATGACAAGGCACCATTTGGCCTCCAAGATAGTGCCCTAAATGCACCAGAGAGTTTTATAGCAGAGGAGTCAAGGTTGAACGGCCTCTATGACAACCTACAGACAGCAAGTGGGGTGGACATCTCACCTGAGTTGGAGTTTGGGAGACAAGAAGCTGGGGAGCATGCTGATGCATCCTACAGAAAACTCATGTCCAAGGCAGTGGACTACATAGGGTAGAGTAGGCCTCGATTGCCATTCGAACAGGATGATTTAACAGACATCCTAAATAAGGGTCCTGAGTCAGATTCTATTTTACCATTTCAGATTGCCTTGCAAAAAATGGTGGCAATGAATTGGGAAACACAGGAAACCAATCCTGCTGTAAATAAAAACGTGACCAGAAGTACCCCCCTTCCAATATTGACCCCGACTACCTTTCAAAACACCCCGCTCCAGAGAGTCTGGTGGTGCAGGCAGCTACTGCAACATCTAAGCAAGTGGCTTACCCTACCATCCCTCCAGATAGGGATGACAAAAAGGTAGATGGATGGGCAAGGAAGGTATTTTCTGTGGGGAGTATGGCACTCAAATCTTCCAACTCCACATGTGCCCTTGCAAAATGTATATTCACTCTATGGGACTGAATTTCCATGGCGGCAGAGCACATTCTCGAAGGTGGTGAAAGAGACTAGTTCTTAGCCATAGTTAGAGACGACACAGAAGCCATGTGTGATTCTCTTCAGTCAGGTCTGGATTCTGTTGACAGCATCAGCAGAGCCATGGCCATGGCTACTAGCTACTAGTTTGGGGAACTCCTCAAGTGGATCTGTTTGTGACCAGTTTCAACCGGAAGTACGAACTGTACTGCTCTCTGGAATTTACCCAAAGAGGAGCTCTAGGAGACGTGTTTGTGGTTGACAGGGAATTTCCACACCTGTATGCATTTCCTCCAGTCCCTGTCATTCCTCATGTGAACAGGAGGTTGAGAAAGGTCAGGAAACACATGATCCTAATTGCCTCAGATTGAGCCAGGAGGATGTGGTACCCAGACCTTCTGGACATGTCCATCTGTCCTCCAAAACGTCTTCCATAAAGAGAGGACCTTCTCTCTCTAGAAGAGGGTTGGGTTCTCCATACATAGGTCAAAATACTCAAATGTCACGCATGGTTTCTGAAAGGCTGAGATACAAGGATTGGGACCTCCCAGATGACAGAATGGAAATCTTGCTTTCGCCAGAAGGCCAGCAGCAAAGTCTTTGTACCATTGCCGTTGGAATACATTTTGCAACTGGTGCAGAGTAAAGAATGTAGCTCCTTTTCTATGTACGACACCAGATGTTTTATCCTTTCTACTATCTTTAGCCAATCTTGGGCTCCAGAGTGGTAATATTAAGGTATTAAGGGATATTTGGCAGTGCCATCCCTCTTTAATCGCTCATCAGAGGAATGTTCATACCTCAAAATTCTACTGGTGACACCATTTCCAAAGGGGCTCACCAATGTGTTCCCCCCATCTCTGTTCCAAGTTACAGTTTGGGATTTAAATGTGGGTCTAAAATTTCGAATGTGACCACCTTTTCAACCTTTGCACTCATGTTCCTTAAGGTTGTTAACCTTTAAAACGATTCTATTGGTAGTTCTAACATCAGCCCGTAGAGTGAGCGAGTAGCAGGCACTTTCTTCCAAGCCACCCTTTACTATCTTTCATAAGGATACGGTAGTTCTAAGGGTTAAACCTTCATGTTTATCCAAAATACTTTCTGATTTCCACATAGGTTAAAACATTGTTGTATCTTCTTTCTATTCCCCCCCCCCCATCCTAGCAAGGAAGAGGAGAGGTTACATAGGTTGGACCCTCGTAGTGCTTTAAGCTTTTATATATCTACACTATTGTTAGGCAGAATCCTGTGCAGTTCCCTTAGGGAACACTGCAAAAAGATTAAGACTACAGGAATAAGCAGTAAGCCCAATTGGTAGCAGTCTGCACCACTCAGATTTACCTGGTAGCTGTGGCTGAGCAGTCAGACCTCTCTCAAGAAGAGTAGGGCAGTATATAGAGTATACACAATAGGGCTAAAAACACAGTAGAGCAAACAAACACTGACCAGAGCTTTGTATAAAAAGTATACAATTATTTATTTAAACACACTTTAGGCAATATACTAGCACTCTAAATCAAAAGCAAGTTAAAACACAGTCAGGTAAAGTATACACACCTCCCTTGATAACTATTAGACAAGTCAGAGTTAAAACACCACGATTTGTTAAAACAGATGTGAGCGCGTAACCTGATGGCACTCCAATAGTTCAGTTAAAGGGAGAGAAAAAGGCAGAGCATAGAAATAAAACAAGTCCCAACACTTTTAGGAGTTCTCAGCAAGGGAATAAAGGCAGTATACACTGTAGAGCCAAAGTTCATAGGCCAGGCACATTTTAAATGGAGCAAAGTGAAATGTGCCCAGGAACACACGGTTTAAAATGCACTAAAAGTCTTTGCAGAATGTTCAAAAGAGGTTGGGGTGATTCAAGAAGGTAAAGTTAGAAGGTCTGGGGCTAACCCAGTTGGAAAAGCCAAGGATTTAAGGGTCACCTTGGGCAAACCGAAGAAAGGGAGGCCAGGCAGGACACAGTACCTTAAATAGAGAGGAAGCTCCAGCGGTGGCAGTTGTTCCTGGCAGTGCTTACAGTTCATTGTTTCGACCAGGGGAAGAGAGGATCTCATCAAGGAGGAAACTTGGAGTCGATGCACTGCACAGGGATGAAACCAGCCGCGAGGTTCGTCGGTAAAAGGTGCGTTCCTTTTATTCGCGATCAAAGTGGTGAAGCTTGGCTATCCGGCTGCCGGGGTGCTTGGCACGGGCGATTCCACCAAGAGACATCTTTGGAAGGCGAAAGGGGTGAACTGGTTGGTCCCACCAGCTCAGAGGAAGAAGACTCGTCCAGCAGAAGATCTTCTCTTGTCGTTGGGAAAGTGGTGAGTTTGTTGCAGCAGGGCTTCACCGGTGGTGTCGTTGTTGCAGATGGCTCACCTTCTTCCCTCTTCAGATTCTTAGGTCCTGTGGCGACTTCTGAAGTTCCAGTCCCAAAGGCCCTGCTTTTATGCAGAAAAACCCTGATTCAACAGCCTAGCTGTCACTCAAACATGCTAAGTAGTGAGCCGGGCGGCTCACCACTGGGCCAATCAGAATCGAGTGCGACTTGAGTTGCTAAGGCAATGCAGTCCAGGGTGCCAATTCCCCTCCCCACACACCCTGTGGAACCCAGACAGAGTGGCACCATTTGGAGGGCTTCTGTGGAGAAGCCCGCCAAAAAGTGGAACAAAGGGCTCGACCTTGGTCAGAGTTACAGAGACGGACACGAACGCCACTTTAGAAAAGAGTTCTGGCAAAAAGACCCAACCGTTCATTTAAAATTAAATAAATAAACCGGCGGTATCTTTAACATTGCACCAAAAAGTGGTGCTTTTAAAATCAATGGGAAAATCCCATAGAGAATATTCCAGTGGAATATTTTGCGTGATAACCACTGCAACCAGCCAGAAACTCGACAAGGGGGGACTGGACAGTGCCCCCTGAGAACAGACCCAGGGGCAATATAATTAACCCCTTCCAGTACTTCCACAATATGATGGTTTGTACTGGTTCTGTTCACAATTTAGGACTAGTAAAGTCAATGGTGACTTTACATGCCCTGGGAGACAGTAGTCAGTCCCAGGGTATGGAGTCTATGTTTGGGGGTCACTATGACACCCCTGTGTTACTGCACTGAGGGTGCTGTGTAACACACACATAAAAAATAGTTGATACCCTATGGAGTAAAAGACCCCATAGCCCATAAGCACACAAAGAGTCAAAGACATACCTCAAATCATGCCTAAGAGTGGGAGGAAAAGAGTCTCACTCTTAGAAGGAGAAAAAAACAAACCCCAAAAATCCAGCAAAGCTGCTGGGGGACTCACTAGGTTTGGGAAATTAGCCTTATAAGAGAATTCTCATTAACAACTATCAAAACTCGGTATTGATGATCAACCTTTCATTGGCTATATGGGCCACAAACTGGGTCAGGCTGTTACTAAACAAACCTTATTCAGGTGGATCATACTGGCCATTTCAGAATGTTACAGGCTGGCAGGGAAGGATCCTCCGGAAGGTTTAAGGGCCCATTCCACCAGTGGCATGGCTAACTTTATAGCCCTGCAAATGGGTGTACCGATAAAAAGTATTTGTGAAGCGGCAACGTAGTCTACTATACACATGTTCACAAAGCATTACTGCCTGGAATCTTCCCTCGGTCAGGATGGTTGCTTTGGAAAAGCAGTCCTGCACTTGGTTCATGAAAACAATTAAAATCAAATTCTACTCTCTCCACAAAATCAAACACTGCTGCGGGAGTCTATCAAAGATGAGGAATAAGTGGGGGGATACAATTAATTTGAAGAACAAGTTACTTACCCCTAGTAACATTATTTTGACTGGATTTTCCTCCCACGTATTCCTCATTGCCCTCCCAATCTACCCCACAGTAAAATTTCCCATGCTATAACAGCTTTCGTTCTTTCAAGGCTGAGTACAGTCTTTTCAGTGATTATGCAGGTATTTCTACTGTAAGGGAAAAAACATAACTGAAGCCAACTGGTGCTGCGCATGCTATATATGCCTTTGATGACATCATCCTCGAGACGGAGGCCCTCGAGGGATATCAATTCGACACTATCCATGCACAGCACCCTCTGGCAAATTTTATTTCCAAAGCAGCTGAATCTGGATAACGAATATCAAAGATGAGAAATGCACGGGAGGAACATCCAGTCGAAAGAACGTTACCAGGGGTAAGTAACTTGTTCATCTGTCGTAGTGAGTGCATCAACAATGTGCCAATGTGACTTGCAGCTTTAACCCCAAATATGTTGATACTGTGCGGGGTCAGCTTGTCAAACGAGAAATTATATCGTACCTCCTATTGCAATGAATATGTGTATATTGGCCACGCCAAGCTGTTTATAAGCCACTTACGAAGAAAACTGTGCTGCAAGACCCTGACCTTAGAATCAATGTAAGCCGCCATTTTAGGTCAATCCGCCATTTTAGGTTCTCTCTGTAAAGTCACCCTGTGACTTAAAATGGTGGACGATGTAATTCCGAAATACAACATGGCCGTCTTGACCTCTGGGTGTAATTAATATGTAACTTGCCTGCAGGCCACTTGTTGGGGTAGTGAACTGAGACCTTGTCCTTCACTGACCTGTGTGTAAAGGATTACTCGCGCCAATGAATCTAATCTGCGAGCATATGTTAAGAACAATGTATCCAAATACTGAACTAAGAACACTTGTTTAACTACATTGTATTAATGTTTGAGAAGTCCTTTATGAGAAATCCTAAAATACACTGTTACCATGTAGGCTTGTTGGCGAATGTATTAAAGGCAATCCCTATGCGCATAGTGGTGCGAACTCGGCATGAACCCTAGATCAGTAATGTATTAGAGGAATATTAACCCAAAGTAGGGTTGGACATCATGTTCGCAAATGGTATAAAAGAGCAACACATTCTAATGTGCAGCATCTCTCACTAAGCACACTGAACCACGCTGGAGTTCGTTGTGTTGTACTGAGGGCTGATAGCTATCTGTTTCTTTTCTTGGAAAACTGTTCAGTATAAAATAAAGATCTTTGTATGTTCCTTTGTAACCCGTGTTCGGTGTATTTCCTTTTGGGGTACTCAGCCTCAATATTTTGATTTTGTTTTCACAAGTTGTGGGCGGTGGCAACAATAGCACTGAGGAGCCTGCCCAATGTGTCAAAGTCGTGCTAGGAAATATTTGGGCCCTGCCACTTTTTTTTTAACCAATTACGCACTGCCCTTATCTATCCTTTTTTTGTCCTAGTGCTGGCCCATCTGATGCCTCAGAGTACTCGGGAGTCAAACTAAATCTGTTTTTGGGATTCAGTGCATTCACAAGTTCTTGCAAGATTGGCAGACAGTTCTAAATTATGCTCAAACTCAGGGGTGAGTTCTGTCGCGGGAGGTTAAGTTAGATGGGCCAATCAGGGCCATAAACAATTTCAAAGAGTTTCAGCAGTTCAATGAAAGCCCTGCAGTACATAGCTATTGGCTATTTAAAAGGCCTGCCCAGTTTCTGTTTCTCTATCAGTTATGTGTGTCTTTTAGGGAGCATAATAGGGCTGATTCACTTGAGCATTAGACTTTGTGATTTAGCCATTTCAGACCACTTTAATTTGTCTTTTAGGTATTTGATTTCCTGGTTATAACATGTACATTTGTATTGACCTCGTTTTGTGAAGTCCTGTAAATGTTTCTTCCTGTGATGGAACACATTACATTTTTTTTTCTCCATGATGACAAGAACTCAATTGAATGGGTGGCTGCTACACAGCCACCCATTTAAAACACATATGTATAATTTCTGCTGAGTTTTGTTTATTTGGCATAGCATCAGCTATTAGGCTACATAGCTAGATACCAGAGAAGTTATATGCAGAAAGAAGATGGCATATGATGGCTTACAACTGCATCCATGCAACTATTCTTTAACTGTCTGCTAAGCCACCAAACGGTACTATGCAGAATGGTATTTATTTTAAAGTGTAGCCCCAAAAGCAATTATACAATAGCATATTGTTTTGCCTGCAAAACGTCCTAGGTGTCACATAATTAAGGAGTATTGTAGGCAAAATTAGCAGATGTGCAGAACAGATGTGCAACATAGTGCAGTATAGGGTGTTTGTAATAACACTTTAACAATACTAATTGTAACATTATTGACATTAGCAATTAGACTTGGGCCAGAGTGGATCTTTTTAGGCCATAGGCCATCTTGTAGGTGCAGGTGCACAAACATGCACACTGCACAGTTAGTTTAAAAGACAAATGCAAAAGTGAAAAGCTGAACAGCGGTATGTTTTGCAGATGCTGGATTCAGAGCGCAGTGAGAGCAGAATGTGCTCTGGAAAGAACAATTTCCTTGTTCAGGGAGGTGTTAGTCAGAAAGAAGAAAGGACGTTTTGTTTCACATTCTTCAAGGTCCAGTGGCATGTTGGGGAAAATGGCTGTGCAGAGGTCATGTAGAAAAGACCCGAAAATGCTGGAAAGTTAACGGGGGTGGTGTCTAAAAGGGGAGGGTAGGTGATTGACAATCGACATCACTAATGATGTCATGGTGGTATCTGAAAATAGGAGGAGAAACCATAAGGAAATTTAAGTAGAGGGGAGGTGAGCGAAAGTGTACTTAAACGGTTAAGGGAGGAGAAAGAAAGGGGTTGAACATGCAAAAATCAAGAACAGAGAGTGAAGTCAAAGAAGAAAAAGGAACGTTAAGGAAGTCAGTTCGGGGTTGATGGTCGGCTGGCTGAGTTGTAACAGTGCGGGCTGTTGGGAGGCTAAAGCTGCTTAGGCGGGAGCCCGGGAGCTGGGCTGAGGGCTTGCAGTGACCCTGGAAACAGCAGATCTTGGCAGCGAGAGATAGCAGCTGTGAAAAAAGGGCGTTCACCAGTGCAACCAGAGGCTTCAGACACTAATTAAGAGCTTGGTGAGGATAGGTAATAAAAAAAAGATCATTGAATCAATCATTCAATCAATCAAATACATTTTTATTTGGCAACACCATAAAAAGTACATACAAAACAACAAACATATTAAATACCTGAATACATATGTACATCATTAGAATGCCTATCTTAAAAGGATTCCTTAAAAAGCATTAAGCAATTTGGGTCGTTGTGTCATGACCATTAGATCAATAAAAAAAAAGAAATATGGCAATCCTCCACAATAATAAAATAGTCCAATCGTTATTATATAAGTACTCATTACATTAGGTTGGTTTTAATTAACTTGCTTCTGAGCACCCAAGCATGGTGAATGTAGGTTGCAAATGCAAAGGTGACCAAATTGTCGACTGTGCTTTTAGATAATAACAATGCTTCATGCAGGTGTCTAACATTGTATTTCAGCTGAACAGGCTTCAGTAACTTTTTTCTACAAGCCAAATAAAAGACATAAAACCAAGAAGTGCACATTATCTTCCCTGCCAGAAATTCATACCTTACAAAAATCAGAATCAATTACTCGCCACTTGTAGAGTAGCGAGTTTAGTGGCAACATTCCCAGCCATTTCTTTGCACACAATGATCTCATCCTGGGCCCTGAGATGTTGTCCAGATATTGTTCTTTACCTAGGGTTAATTTACAACGTGGGTATTCCCGGGCCTGCAACATTGCTGTGAGCTAGTTGTGAATATTACGCTTGGATTTGAGCCAATATGTTTTCTTAACCTGGGCCTTCGTCTGCAAGTTCATAAGTTCCGGATTGAACCATAGATGCAGCATGCCCAGTGAGCTCAAATCTTTTATCACAGGCATACACCACTGAATAGTTCTGCCACCTGGTTGTGACAATACCTCGCACATTGCATCTGTATATTTGGAAAGTTCAGGGGTCGAATCCAATATGGAGGGGGTCTGCTAGCCAATTAGTCGACAACCAGGGGCTGTCCAAGTTCATTGTGCAAGGACATATTCGGTGTACCCATGGAAGCCCATAACATTTTTTTAAGAAAAGCTTTTTCAGAGATTTGCAATTGGGCTCAGTTGACATAGGCCCAGATGTTGGCCCCATAAATCATAGCTGCCCTTGCCTGTGCATTATAAAGTACAAGTGAGGGGGACAATCCACCACAACCAAATAAGTTAACTCATTTTAACAAGGCATTAGTTGTTCTGTCCAGCGTGGTCACTGCCTTCACTACCTGGGCTGACCATGTTACTTTAGCAGCAAATCTAATACCCAGGTAGTCGAAGGTGTCCACCTCTTCAATAAGTTGCCCCCTATCATCACCTGCAGCCTGGGGCATTTATTGGTGTTGCCGGACTAAATACCATTGCTTTGCTTTTTGAGATGTCCATTGACCACTTTCAGTGCAACCTTTGTGGAAAGTGTCTACCTGTCTTTTTAGGCCTGAGTTTTTTTAGAACTTAAAATGGCACTATCGACAAAAAGCAGGAGGGGTATAACATCACATCTCAGTCCAGGTGTGGTAATGTATGGAAAATAGTGTAGGCGCAAGTAAGCAAGTAAGCAGCCCTTGCATGCGCTGTGGTTGATGTTAATAGGGTGAGTGGTGTTAGCTGCTAGATTACACCTTACTCTCCCAGTATTACCTGCATATTGACTCATAATAGAGCATAAAAGACCTACGGGTGTTCCATGGTCTGCTAGGCCCCTCCAAAGCTTATCTTGTGGGACACCATAAATTGCAGCCCTGAAGTCGATAAAGATGATATCAAGATTTAGTTTCCTCAGGGCTAGACATTTTTGGTGAATTATAAAGAACCAGAAGGCTTGGTCTATTGTGCTCAGACGTGGTTGAAAGACCATTTGTAGATGGCTTGTAACAGCTGTTTCCTTTGCCCATGCTACCAGATGCGACAAAAGTGTGCAAGCAAATATTTTCCCAGATGCATCAAGCAATGATATTGGTCTGTAATTTGCAGGATTATCCCTCCCCCCTTTCGTGTACACAGGGATTCTAATAGCTTCTGTCCATGATTTGAGTACTTTGCCAGATTCAATCACTGCATTAAAGATAGCATACAGTGCCGGTCACATATCCCAATTTTCTTCTTATAGAGATCGAAAGGTATTAAATCAGGTCCTGGTGCTTTGCCTGCTCTCTGGGCTAAAAGGGCCTCTTTTACATCAGGATGAGACATAAATCAGTGACACGACGACCAATGATGTCATCCAAAATGGTAGATGGCATGATGTATGGGTGGGCAATATCTGAGACGTAGAGGTCAACAAAATGATCAACCCATGCTTCTTCAAAAATGCTCCCATGTATAGAGTTAGATTTGTCAGTGTTAACTTGTGCTACCTTTTTCCAGAAGTTCACACTGTCCTTATTGTTAACTGCCACCAGAAGCTCCTGCCACTTATTCGTTATAAAACCAGCATTCGTCTTGTTGACTAGTTGTTTGTAAAATTTTGTTGCCTATTGCAGCAAGGTTCTTCACTTCACTAATAAGTTCAGCTTTAGCTTGGCGACATTGACTGTTCTACCATTTTGTGGGTTTCACAGTTCCAGCATGGACCTCTTTACCTGGTTTGGTAACAAAGGGAGCTATGTCAGTCATCATCTGTTCATATGTGCTTATCACCTCCTCGCTACCTAGACTGTTACTAAGCACCTGTTCCAGCTGTGACAACAATGCTTGATAGATCTCTGCCTCCATCCACATGGTTATAGCATCCTCCCATATAATTCCTTTTCTAGGGTTGCCAGTTATTGAAACTGGAATTGTGTTAGAATCTTTGACCCCATGCGCAACCCCAAGCCTGGCTACCGATGGTTGGTGGACACTCCCTGTATGATTGATTACATGCATATCTGCGATATAATGTGAGATTGATGCAACACAACAAAAGTTTGGGTTGAGCTGGTTGGTCACCCTGCTTCCAGACCATTGGCTGCTCTAACCTCTAAGTTCGCTAGGGCATGCGCCATCCCAATGACTAACTTGTGATTTTCAACAGAGTAGCTCACAACCAAATCTGGGATATCCCAGGCCATGTCTTCCTCCTCAAACAGCCCTTTTGTGTTGATCAGTGGTTCAATATAACTACAGCTTTCTCCTATAAGCTCTTTGGTAGCAAGTCTATTCGATTACCCTCCATGAGGAGGGATTTTACATTGTCCGGGCTATTCTCTCTGTTATAGATGTTAAAAAGGATGATACATTTAGAGTGACTATGCACATGTATTTAGCAGACATCTGGGATGTTTAGATATGTAGATCTACTTTCGCTATAATAGCGTTATTCTATCCAGGTGGATAGGCTACCATATGGATGGACTTTGGGGCCTTTATGTGTCAAAGCCATGTATGTAGTGAATCCTTGTAGATGACTATGGACACTCCCCCGGGTTTCCTGTAAGCAAATAAATTGGTGCGCTCTAATAAAGACACACCATTCATCATCCTGGAAATTCTATTCTAATCTTGTAATATTCCATGAGACCATTCTATGTGACTCAATTATTAACCCAAGGGAGGTGGCCCCACCTGCAATCACCAGTCAATCATTATTGTTCAGGCTCATACTAGATAAAAGTGCAGGTAAAACACCAGGCACCAGGATAACCGGTGGGTGTAGCAGGCGTTTGATCCCATTATCCACACAAACCCTCACTCCCTGCAGGGAAATATCTCTGAGTCTCTCCTGGATGTCTGTGCAGTGTTGACTAACCATGCTAGTTGGGTTGTTCCATGGTGGCCTCACGCTAAGCTCTATGTGTCAAAATGCAGTTGGCAGGGAGCTAAGCCCCACGGATATGAGTCCACTAGCTAAGCTGCAGTGAGCTAGCTCAATTATGATGTAAGTTGTGCCCACCAAAGTCCCAGTCTGTACCGCGCAACTGTCCACTGTCTCATACTGGCCACGGCCGAGTTTGAAGACCTTATGCAAATATATGGTCCTATCTTTGGGGAGGCATGTATTACGTCACATGTATCACGTCTCCCTATCCGCGGTGGCCAAACACCAAGGGCATCTTGCTCCGCATTTGGTCCTGGCGTGCTGGATGGTGGCCCATTAGGAGTCTCTTATCCAATTAGTATGTGTATTCTCGGTGGGTCAGTTTCCATTAGCTTAGGTAACAGGATGTTGTCAATTTGATTTGGACTAGCCCTCTGTTTGCTGCCCCCACAGTATACACTCCTGGCCATCATGCACTTGCTACCTGTGCTGGCCCCCTTGAACATCTCTGTGTCTTTCACTGGTGCTGGAATTGGTGTTTCACCAGGGCTTAAACTAGGGCACAGTTGCTTAGAGAGAATTACAAATTAATCTTTAAAAGTTATCAGCTCATGCGTCATGATCAACATCTGCTCCCCCAGCCCATTTAGTTGCTGCTGTAGATCTGACTTGTCCCCGGCCTGGCCTTGATCCCACTGTGCATCCTCCTTCACCTCTTCTGATGGCGGCATGGTGAGTTCAGGGCTGGGATTTGCTGTTAAACAGGGGTGTTTCGGGATGTAGGGGGCTTTACCAGAGGTCACCTTCCCACCAATGGATTCCACTAAAATAGCACCCAAGATGGAGCAGCTGTTAGAGGTTCCCACTCCGTATATCACGTCACCTTGCGTGTCAATGATCTGATCTCCTTCATCCTCCTCCCCAAAGGGAGCACCAGTTCAGCGCACCCCTATACTGAGGTCCATAGTTGGAATAGGGGTTATCGCAACTGGTATGCTGTGATTCTTCTCCCCCTCAATTGATCTGCATGTCTGGTTGTTTCAAATTTTGCAAAGCTAAGCCTGGCAGGAGGGAGGCTCCAACATAACACTGAAGACAGATCTCGAAGGGAAAAGAGGATTACGGTGCACTCACCATCCATCCATAGGCAAGGCCTAGGAGGCAGGGGCAGCGACCAGAAGTGCAAAGCACAGAGGCAGACCTCAAAAACCCCTAGAATGGCCAGACAAAGTGGGGCCACACAACCAGGGGTAAAGAAGAGCACTGGCACCCGAGGCACAGACGCTCCTGACGGGTGGGGGAGTCACAGGACCAGTACTGTATGAGCTCCAAATGAAAAGGGGGCCCACCATCATTGTGAGGAGGAAAAGTTCAAGCATGCAGCAAACCACCCCACAAGTGAGACACAAGCCCTCAACTGGAGAGGAGAAGGACAGCTATGGGGAAGGCATCATACAGCGACCGCTCCTGGTAGAACACATTAGCTCCACAATACCGCTCAGACATGGCACCTAACGGTCATTAGGGCGGCAGTCCCCCGGAGGCGCACAAGGTCAGGGGACCTAAGCACTGCGACATCCAGAAAGAAAGACGAACCGGCTTGGAGGAAGTACGGTCGCCAGGCACTGACAAAGTGTCCCCTAAGCTCCTGGCCTAACCCCGAGACAGCATCAGCCCTGGAGGAGGTGAATAATAAAAGGGTCACCCAAACAGAGGGCGCCAATATTAGTCTACAGCAATATAGAAGAACAGATCGAGAGGTGCAGGGGTTCCTACAGAGCGGAGGTGTCATGATGGCAACGGCAGCCACCATGGACGATATTGCAGGGATTTTGGCTGAAATAAAGGCACTCTGATTGGACATCCACACCACAATCACCGAGATAAAAGGAAAAGTGGACCGAATAGAAGGAAAGATTGAGAACCTTCAGAACAATCAATTAAACGCGGAACTCTTGGAAATGAAGTTAGGTGCCAGGATGACTGACATTGACTAAGACAAGAGGAAATGGACGATATGGAAAATAGGGAACAGAGGTCCAACCTGCACATCCTGGGACTCGCAGAGCAAGAAGGTGAGACCCCGCAGCAGGTGGAAAGGAAAGTGCATGAAATAATAGACCTCCTGTTTGAGGATGAGGGAGGAAAGGAGGTGGCAATCGAAAGAGCCCACAGAGTAGGTAGAGCCCATGGAGGAGGACCCCGCTCGATTGTGGTTACATTTTTGAGATACAAGGAGAAATCAAACATCCTCCACAGGGCCAAGCAGAAGTAGGTTGTGGAATTCCAAGTCTCCAAACTTAAAATATTTCAGGACCTCTCGAGTTTTACCCTGGCGAGGTGAAGGGCGTGCCGGCCCCTGACGATCTGGTTAACAGAACAGGCAATTAGTTACAGATGGGGCTATCCTTTCAACCTAACATTTGAACACAAAGGAGAACATTACAGGGTCACCACACCGGAGGAAGCCAAGCAGGCCTTAAAAAGCCTAATGGACCAGGTTGACACCGGAGGCCCGAAGGGCCTGCACGTGCCGACGCCATCCCAGCCAGAGGTCCAAGAAAGCATGCCCCTCTGGCAAAGACAGGCTAAAACAGGAAGGAAATATTTTAAACCCGGTCTCTCCATTGAAGCCGTCTTGGAAAGGTAGGGGAGTGGGGGCCATGACAGATAACAACACTCTGATTCTCGCAACATGACACACTCACGTAGTGATTCACACATGGTTAGGTGGAACAATGATTAAGGGTTGGATAATGGACCCACCACGGCAGTTTTGGGGTTGATCCCGGGTGGCCCTCGATCTCAAGAGGGCATCTCACACCAAAGGACCTAAGCCCACTGTTCGGGCTGTGATCCTGCGCATGGGGTCAGTTCTAGTTACAATTAGGGGGTGGGAGGGGATATCAAATGGGACAGCGATATTAGAGGCGAGGCGGGGAGGGCGGGAAGGCGTCACTACCAGCAGGGTCCATGTGAGATCAACCGACGGGTATGGGATCCAACCTAGAGGAAACGGGCACATGAATGCATGGTCAAGAAGGCTGGGACTAAGGGTAGGAACTCTTAATGGGAAGGGGCTCAACTCGCCAGCTAAGAGGTCCCTTCAGGTACGGGAATTTGAGAAGGCGGAAATGGATATCCTCTTTATACAAGAGACCAGGCTTAGGGCGGGGGAAGAGAGACCCTTCAGGGAGAGATCGATGAGGCAAACATTTTGGGCATCAGGGGAACAAAAGAAGGGTGGAATGGGAGTCTTCCTGAGTAAACGGCTAAGGTTGGAGTACCTGGCAGTTGAGCCATCGCTGGACGGCCGATGCCTAGTAATCTGTGGTGAGTGGGAGGCCGTTCGTATTGCTTTAGTAGCCATATACATACCATTTCAAGGACAGGGCCCATTCAACGAAATGGCTTTGGCTTCCCTGAGGGGTAGGGAAGATGACCTGGTCATGGTTGGAGGAGATTTCAATACCTGGGCAGATCCCCAAATGGACAGGCAACAGACAAGGGTGGTAAGCAGAAACCTCCCTAGAGAGGAGTCCAGTAGATTTGTGGCCATGCTGGAGGGCAAAGTTTTGATAGACATATGCAATGAGTCCAGGGTACATGATTGCAAAATACGCTCGATAGCATGGTCTGACCACGATATGGTGATCACAACACTGAAATTGGAAGGGATTGGTCATAGAGAAGCCAGGTGGCGATGTAATGACTCCCTATGGAGAGATGACAATGGGATGGTGGATTTCAATACTGTGTGGCAGGGCCATATCATGAGAGAGGGGGCGACGCACAAGAGGGAGGCTAAACTCTTGGAAGAGAAACTAAGGGGCAAAAACGTAGAATTAGAAGGGAGGTTGCATGCACAAGTGGTGTATATGGAGGAGCATCTCGCTACCATCAAGAGGAAGCAGGAAGATCTCAAAGCTTTTGGGAAGGGAGAGGTTGTCAGAAAGTTGAAGTTCTTGAAGCAAACCTTCTATGAAAAGGGGGACAAGGCTGATAGAATGTTAGCCACCAGGTTCAGGGCCCAGAGGGCGGATAGATGGGTGGAAGAGATCCAAACAGAGGTAGGGGACAGGGTGCGGGCATCAGCAGAGATAGCGGAGCAATTTGCCAAGTTCTACTGGAGCCTCTATACCAGCGAGTGGACCAGGGCCAGTAAAGAGATGGAGGAACATATAGAGGCAGCGGGCTTGACGCATCTCAAAGATGCTGAACACGGTCACCTAGATCTGGACATTACTCCAGAGAAGTGGAAGCAGCTATAAAGAGGTTGCCACCAGGGGGCCCCTAGGGGAGGAAGGATACACCATGGGCTTTTACAAACAGTTTGCGGGTAGCCTTTCCCCCCATATGGCAGACTGTTTAACCACATTAGAGAATCGGTCCAAGCCCCCCACATCATTCTCCTCGGCACACATTGAAGTGATCCCAAAGGCAGGGAGAGATCCCACGAACTGTAAATCATACAGACCGATATCGCTCCTCAACACAGACTCAAAAATCAACACTAGAGTTCTAGCCACCCATCTGGAGGACATTATGTCACGCCTGTTACATCCCGACCAGGTGGGCTTCATAAAGGACAGGCAGGGAGTGGACGCAATAAGGAAGACCCTAGACATAATGGAGCATACTGGCGGTATCAACTGAAGCCAGGTTCTCCTCAGTATGTACTCTGAAAAAGCCTTCGACAGGGTGGAATGGGAATTCATGTGGGCCGTGCTGAGGAACATGGGTTTTGGGGTCACACTCATAAGAGGGATTCAGGCCCTGTACAGGAATCCAAAGAGAAGGGTGGTAGTGAACAACCAGATTTCCAGGGAGATACTCCTAACAAGGGGAACTAGAGAGGGGTGCCCCCTTTCACCTTAACTGTATGTGCACTCGCTGATAACATCAGGAAGGAGAGGACAATTAGAGGCATAAACATAGGAGAGACGGAGTATAAACTATCAATGTTTGAGGATGACATTCTTCTTTATTTGGCAAACCCACAGACGGATGTACCCAAAATCCTGCAAATAATTCAAGAATTCAGCTGATGGGTGGGGGTAAAAGTTAACACGGATAAATCCTCCCTCTTCCTCTACAAAGACCAGGATCATCAAGCCCTGCGGGCCTCGACCATGGGTAGAATCCCGATTGTGTACCAATCCCTCAGATATCTGGGAGTGAACATCTCAAGGTCCATGGATAGACTCTATGAATTGAACTTACCCCCCCCGTTGCTTAGGGAAATAGCCAAAGATCTGGAGAGATGGGCCAAAAGATTATATCATGGCTAGGTTGTTTAAATGTGATAAAAATGGTGGTGCTTCCCAAATTGCTGTACCAATACCAAATGCCCCCCATCATGGTGCCCGGTTCATACTTCAGAGAAATAAAGGGAATGGTTCTCAAGTTTCTGTGGCAGGGCAAAAGGCAGAGGATAGTGTATGCCACATTGACTCAACCAAAGGAGAGGGGTGGCACCGGTCTACCGGATATGTATGCTTACTGTCGCGCAGCACAGCTTAGGGCTATAGTCCCGCATCTACGTTGAGATAAGCAAAAACAGTGGGTGACTATAGAAAATTACAGACTGAGGCCGGTGACCCTAGGAGAACGGCTATGGGCCACAAGGAAATCCTTCCCAAAATGCGCCATTAAACATTTTGCTGTGGGCTCGCTGCTGCGTCTGTGGTGGAACAGGGGTGAAATGAAGGGTCTCGCAACCTGGCCTTCCCCAATGAGCTGCATCTGGGCCCCGCTGATCGGAAATGACATCACAGACCCACAATGGTTTTAGGGATGGTATGAGGCAGGGTTTGAAAGAGTGGGCCACCCGATAAAGCACCAAGGCTGCTTGGACATCCAGGAACTTGAGACAGGCCTCCGAATAGGACCCGTGGAAGTGTTGAAGTTTCTCCAGCTGAAGAGAGTTGTAACCGCACAGAAATGGAAGAAGCTTGTTCGAGAGCTAACTCCCTTTGAGAAACTCATGAGTGAATCGACACATTGCAAAGGACTAATTTCCCAATTATACGCAGCGATCCTTAACGCCATGGGGCCCACAATGGAAAACTTGTGGAAAAGATGGGAAGAAAACATGGGCCAAATTATGACGGATGCTCTATGGGCCAAGATGTGCTCATCAGCCCACAAAACATTAATCTCGGCGAGTACAAGAATCACGGAGTAAAACTGTTACATAGATGGCTGTTCGACCCCCTGAGACTCTTAAAGATGTTTCCCCAGATAAGTCTCATGAGCTGGAGAGGCTGTGGAAATCCTGCAGACTATTGGCATATGTGGTGGTCCTGTCCCAAGTCACAGGCTTACTGGAAGGAGGTTCTGGCATGGATCAGGAAGATAGAGGGAATCCCCCGGGCCTTGGACCCGAGCCTGGCGTCTAACATTGTATCAGCCTTGATAGCCTGAGAAGAGTCCCCACATGACTCGTTTCCTGCTCCTCGCAGCAAGGGCCTGCCTCACCATGGACTGGAAGTCACCGGCCCTCCCATCAGAAGAGGCCTGGGCTAGGGAAGCTATGGACTTGTACAAGATGGAAAACATCACTGGCCTCTTGCATGACATTTCGCCGGGCAGGGAAATGGAATGGGCCCCATTCCTAGAAACCTACAGATAATGGGTCCTCAGCCGCCCACTTGCTGATGTCGAACTTCACCGCTGGACATGGAGGAATAATGAAAGTGTCCCATCTGAACAAGGAGGGCTGTAGGGGGGGCAAAGGGATGTATTCCTACTGACCAAACGTTTACTGGTTATGATGTTAGATTGATTGATAAATGCTCAATAAAATTAAATAAAAATAAAAATATATATATATATATATTATATAGTGGCTCTGTAGTTATGGTTAAGTTGCTGTTACCATAGGAAGAGCACTTTTTTGGGTGGCTTATAACTTCGCTCCCCCTGGATGAATCCTCACCAAACTTTGCAAAAAAAGTATATGGCCACTCTGATTTTTTTTGCAAAGTTTGGTGAGGATTCGTCCAGGGGGGTAGTTATAGGGGGGGTCCCAAAATGTCTTTTTTCCCATAGACTGAATGGGGAAAAACTTTGCGCACGGCTACAGGCCAAACCACTGGACCGATTTTCACCAAATTTGTGGCAGGGGCTTGGTCCCAAAAGCTTGCTTTTGTGAATTTGGTGACAGTCCGTGCAGTACTTTTCTTTAAAACGACCAAAAAGTAGGTCTAAAAAAAATTGTGATATTTATGTCCGCTCCGCGGTCACACTTCACTGTTCTCTCTACGGACAAGATACCGATTGGCTAAGGGGCTGGCGTCATGACTGCGGACACGCGACATCTTTGCCAATTGGCTGCAGTGAGCTGTGTTCTGCATCAGATTGTTTGGATGCGCCCGACATCTTGGATCCGCCAACAGCGCAGCGGCGACCAGCAGCAAAATGCTATTTCGAAAACGGTTTTGCTGTGTCAGAGTGCTTGGGGAGGTTCAGACAGTAAGAGATGAGTGAAAAAATGTATTTGTTCAGGTGGTAGGTGTTAATGATGTATTCCCTATGCCCGCCTTGTTCGGGATGTTTGTAAGTACAGAAAATGCAGGGTCTCATAAGGGTAGTATTTCAGTCCGTGCTGTGCGCAGGCAACCTGAAACTGTTCTAAGGACACGCGTGGTGTTAGCGAACATTGAAATTGAGTACATGCTGTTATTAAATAATTTTTTTTCTATGGGTGTGCTATTGATTTGTATGCCGCCATGAGTGTGACATGCTGCAGTGGTTAGGCCAGGGCCTAGAGTCTTGGATGCATGGCCATAGGCCGTAGGCCGAAGGCCATACGTCCAAGACTCTAGGCCCTGGCCACAACCACCGCAGCATGTCACAGAAATGGATACATGTCACAGAAATGGATACACTTGTAGTATTGCTCATCGATCAGATGGTTGTGGGTAGTATGTACAGTCTTGGGTGGATGGCCGAAGGCCATGCACCCAAGAACAAAGTTATAAGCACTGGAGGTATAAGCCACTGTACACCCATACATTGTAATATGTATGGACATACAGCTAGGAGTCTAGCCTGTGGCACAACCACTGAAGCATATCACACCTATAGATATACCCGTACTACCGCACATCACTCAAGTGGTTGTGGGGAGGGCCTGCAGTCTTGGATGAATGGCCGAAGGCCATGCAACCAAGAACAAACTTATAAGCTCTAAAGTTATAAGCCAAAGGGGCATCTGACCCCAGGGAGGGATGCATGAGGTGGCCCCCCCCTATCTGCCCCCAGGGAGGGTTGCATGAGGTGGGGTCCTCCATTTGGGGTGGGGGGGTGAGGGCCACCCCCTGTTGCAGTACATCATTCGCTGCCAATTTAGGGTGCCCCTCAGCCCCCCCTAAAAAGCAGCCTATGAATTTGTATGATTTATTTTGTTTACCCAACTTCGCTTGGTGCAGGTGGCCACATTAGTGTGGCAATCTGCCCCCAGGGTGCCCAAACACTACTGCCTCATCTATTGGGGGTCCTGCCCCACCTTTTGTGGTGGCCCCCCCACCCCTAATGGCTGGGGGGACACCTCATGCTGCCCTCCCTGAGCCTCCTAGAAAGGGCTGCATGATGTGCCCCCCCACCGTTCGGTGTGGGTGAGGAGAGGGCTGTCACAAATGGTGGGACAGGCCCCCCAGTGGGTGGGGCAGTAAGGTTTGGGCACCCCGGGGCCAGATTGGCACACCAATGTGCCCCTCTGTACCAGGGCAAGTTTCGTAAACAAAGATAAAATGGAAAATGGTGGATCGCTTTTTAGGGGGGGCTCTGGGGCACCCCAAAGGGTCTGGGAAGTTTCTAATGGGATGGGGCATCGAGCCCTCCCCCCCAACCGCAATGGAGTGGGTGCCATGTCATGCAGCCCTCCCTGGGACCAGATATCTGCTCCTAGGAACGGACGCCTGAGCCCAGGGAGGAGTTCAGGACAGCCCCCCCCATTATCTGCCCCTGGGGAGGGCTACATGAGATAGGCCGCCCCTCCAATTTGGCCCTGTGTGGTTTTCCACGGGTGTCCTCTTTTGGAAAATGCATGGAGTTCCCTGTTTTCCCTGCTGGCTTTGACGCCCTAGGCCCAAATCTGTAGGTTGCCCACATGAACAAAATGGGCAGCGGCGAAATGCTTGGGGTGACCAGTGGGTTACCCTTTTCCTTTTGCGCCCCTGGTAGGTGCACCTACACATGTGAGATACCGTTTTCATCGGGACACCTCTGGGAATGCGAGAAGGTAGGCCATGTGGTGTTGGCGGTGTGTTTCGATGAGTGGCCAGAGGGAAATGTCTGAGAATTGTCTGCATTTCCAGCCAATTTCAGAGACATTTCCCTGTGTCCACTCACTGAAACACGTCGCCACCAATAGATGTCATACCTGCTCGCGTTCCCACAGGTGTCCCGACGAAAAAGGTACCTCACAAGTGTGGGTGCACCTACCGGGGGCGCAAAAGGAAAGGTAACCGGCTGGTAACCCCAAGCCTTTTGACACAGCACAATTTGTTCATGTGGGCAACCTACAGATTTGGGCCTAGGGTGTCGAAGCCAGCAAGGAAAACAGGGAACCCCATGCATTTCCCAAAAGAGGACACCCATGGGAATGCACAGAGGGCTGACTTGCGCGAAGCGGCCCAGAATTTATTACCCAGAACCCCAGACAAAGTGAACATTGTGTTTTTTCCCCACCAAATATCACAATTTGTCGGGGATTGTGGCTAATAAAAACTGGGGCAAATTGCGCAAGGCAGACCTCTGTGGATTCCCAGGGGTGTCCTCTTTTGGAAAATGCATGGGGTTCCCTGTTTTCTTTGCTGGCTTCGACACCCTAGGCCCACGTCTGTAGGCTGCCCACATGAACACAATGGGCAGTGGCGAAAGGCTTGGGGTGACCAGTGGGTTACCCTTTTCCTTTTGCGCCCCCGGTAGGTGCACCCACACATGTGAGGAACCGTTTTCATCGGGACACCTGTGGGAACGCGGGACGGTAGGCCATGTGCTGTTGGCGGTGTGTTTCGGTGAGTGGCCAGAGGGAAATGTCTGAGAATTGTGTGCATTTCCAGCCAATTTCAGAGACATTTCCCTGTGTCCACTCACCGAAACACGTCGCCACCAACAGATGTCATACCTGCTCGCGTTCCCACAGGTGTCCCGACGAAAAAGGTACCTCACATGTGTGGGTGAACCTACGGGGGGCGCAAAAGGAAAAGGGTAACCCGCTGGTAACCCCAAGCCTTTTGACCCAGCACAATTTGTTCATGTGGGCAACCTACAGATTTGGGCCTAGGATGTCGAAGCCAGCAAGGAAAACAGGGAACCCCATGCATTTCCCAAAAGAGGACACTTGTGGGAATGCGCAGAGGTCTGACTTGCGCGAAGCGGCCCAGAATTTATTACCCAGAACTCCAGACAAAGTGAACATTGTGTTTTTTCCCCACCAAATATCACACTTTGTCGGGGATTGGGGCTAATAAAAACTGGGGCAATTTGCGCAAGGCAGACCTCTGTGGATTCCCACAGGTGTCCTCTTTTGGGAAATGCATGGGGTTCCCTGTTTCTCCCGGTGGCTTGGACACCCGAGGCCCATATCTGTATGTTGTGCCGGTCGGCAGAGTGTCTGAGATTCCGCTCTGAAAACAGACTTGGGGTTACTTGTGTTTTAGGCTTTCCCCTTTGCGGCCAGGTAGGTGCACCCACACATGTGAGGTACCGTTTTCATCGGGACACCTGTGGGAACGCGGGATGGTAGGCCATGTGTTGTTGGAGGCATGCTTCGACGGGTGAGCCGAGCGAAATGTGAGGAAAATGCATTTTTTCCCCCACATTTTGGACTTTGCGGGGGTGTCTGGGTAATACATTCTGGGGGGATTTGGGCATATCATACCTCTGCGGATTCCTACGGGTGTCCTCTTTTCGGAAATGCATGGGGTTCCCTGTTTTCCCCGTTGGCTTGGACACCCGAGGCCCAAATCCGTATGTTTTGCCGGTCGGCAGAGCATCTCAAATTCCGGTCAGAAAACAGACTTGGGGTTACTTGTGTTTTAGGCTTTCCCCTTGGCGGCCAGGTAGGTGCAACCACACATGTGAGGTACTGTTTTCATTGGGACACCTGTGGGAATGCGGGACGGTAGGCCATGTGTTGTTTGGGGCGTGTTTCGATGGGTGCGCCGAGCGAAATGTGCGGAAAAAGCGTTTTTTTACCCACATTTCGGACTTTGCAGGGGTGTCTGGGTAATAAATTCTGGGGCGATGTGCGCAAATCATACCTCTGCGGATTCCCATGGGTGTCCTCTTTTCGGAAATGCATGGGGTTCCCTGTTTTCCTTGGTGGCTTGGACACCCAAGGCCCATATCTGTATGTTGTGCCGGTCGGCAGAATGTCTGAGATTCCGCTCTGAAAACAGACTTGGGGTTACTTGTGTTTTAGGCTTTCCCCTTGGCAGCCAGGTAGGTGCACCCACACATGTGAGGTACCGTTTTCATCGGGACACCTGTGGGAACGCGGGACGGTAGGCCATGTGTTGTTGGGGGCGTGTTTCAATGGGTGCGCCGAGCAAAATGTGCGGAAAAAGCATTTTTTTCCCCACATTTCGGACTTTGCGGGGCTGTCTGGGTAATAAATTCTGGGGCGAAGTGCACAAATCATACCTCTGCGGATTCCCACGGGTGTCCTATTTTCGGAAATGTATGGGGTTCCCTGTTTTCCTTGGTGGCTTGGACACCCGAGGTCCATATCTGTATGTTGTGCCGGTCGGCAGAATGTCTGAGATTCTGCTCTGAAAACGGACTTGGGGTTACTTGTGTTTTAGGCTTTCCCCTTGGCGGTCAGGTATGTGCACCCACACATGTGAGGTACAGTTTTCATCGGGACACCTGTGGGAACGCGGGACGGTAGGCCATGTGTTGTTGGGGGCGTGTTTCGATGGGTGCGCCGAGCGAAATGTGCGGAAAAAGCATTTTTTTCCCCACATTTCGGACTTTGCAGGGTTGTCTGGGTAATACATTCTGGGGTGATGTGCGCAAATCATACCTCTGCGGATTCCCACGGGTGTCCTCTTTTTGGAAATGCATGGGGTTCCCTGTTTTCCTTGGTGGCTTGGACACCCGAAGCCCATATCTGTATGTTGTGCCGGTCGGCAGAATGTCTGAGATTCTGCTCTGAAAACAGACTTGGGGTTACTTGTGTTTTAGGCTTTCCCCTTGGCGGCCAGGTAGGTTGCACCCACACATGTGAGGTAGCGTTTCCATCGGGACACCTGTGGGAACGCGGGACGGTAGGCCATGTGTTGTGTTTGTGTGGTTTTCATAACGTTTTGACCCATTTGCTGGTGCCCTTTGTCTCACAACCCTTTCATTTCCCAAATGTGACCTACATTTAGTCGCTGCTTTAGCCACCATACACTTTTGTAACCTGCACAAGTCACCTACCCTTGAAAAGGTCTGCCTGTGCTCTTTCAAAAAATGTATGCTTGCCGTTCCTCACCACGTTGGTTTTCATGATTTACACATGCTAAGTGCGTCTGGTCAGGCCGTGAGCGTAAAACTCCTGTGCACCATGGCTCAGTGTTTGGCTTGTGGTATTGCTTGTTTTGTAAAACACTACAAAAAATGTGTGCTCTCCTAACTGCAAGAGTCGGGGGAATGTAGTGGAACATTGCTTTTCTCAAAATTCATAGACGCCATTGCCGTACCAAGCCAACCATGTCCAACACATAACTTTGTTTTCGGTCATTTTCCCGCTTTTCCCCCAATCAATGGCAGTTTCCCCTACCTAGTTGTTGCCTGACCTATGCAAATCACCCCTTCCTAAACTTGGAATTCTGTCTACTTTTCAGAAAGATATGCCTTTTTGTCCTCCAATTCAGCTTTCCTGCCCTTTTCTTCCATTCCCTCCATGCATGACCAATTGGCAAAAATGGCCCAATCGCCTACCTCTCACAAAACGGGTGATAACCACATCAAAATATTTATTTTCCATTTCCACTCAACCTGTTCTTGAAAGCCAGGAAATTGGGGAACCCAGCACAGCAAACCATTTGTTCCTAGCTCTTACAAGGAAAAAATCACAGGCTTCTTTGTACATCATTTTATTGGCATTTTTTGAAAAGACCCAACATTTTCGCCCTTTTTGCTTATTTTCTCTCACCCCCCTACAGCAACCTGGGATTGCTGGGTGGCGTTACGACCGCCTACATGTGGGAATAAAAGGAGCCAAATTTGGCCGAGATATCTCATGTAACAAAAAAGTTACAAGCCATTGAATGGCCACATACCGAAATCACCAAAAAGGCCCTGGCACTGGGGAGAAATACCCATGGCACTTAAAGGGTTAAAAAGTTGTAGCAGAGACATGTAATATAGTTCTTTCTCTTGAAGAGTTTTTAATGACAATTTGACATGATTAATTAAGCTTCATTTGGTAAATTTCACTAAGCTGCCTTCACAATCTGTCACTCTATATCTACATTTGCTTTCATTGGGTTTTATATTATTTTTGTATGCAAAGTTTTGAGCTATGTGGTATAGACACATGTTTTCCAAAGTGCTACTCCTGTTTGGATAGTATGTGTCCAGTAAATTGTTTTTTAAAATGTCTTGGCTGTTGGGATCATTTCTGGCAATTGTTTCTATGTCCTCATATGATTTCAGAACTCTTTTTTATAGATTTAGCAGAACCAAGACTTAGCCATACTATGTTGTCTGATTTTCCATACCAAGCAGTACCCGTTAAACGATCTGCCGCTTCATAGGCGCCACATTCTCTATGAGAGGGCATTTTTATGCCTAGGCTGTGCAATTTCTGAGATAGTGTTTTGTCTGATGATAGGTGATCCCATAGGTCTTGAAGCTCTGTTTTTTCTGCTTTTGTAAAGTAGGCTGTAACATATTGTGCAACAGCAGTGGAATTGTCTGCAATGTACTGCACATCTATGTTTGCATTCCATTAGAGGGCAATGATTGCATTGTAATCATTGATATATTTGGATTCTTCTGTTCTTTTTATGTAATATGTGTTAGGTGATTTACCTTTAACACTATGTTGAACTGAAGACATGAAGTTGTTCACTTCACCTGTTTCTGTAACTGGTCTAGGAAAACCAAAGCGCCATTTGGTGTAGTATTTCCCTTTGTTTTTGTATTTGCGACGACAATATTTGCCACATTTGTGTCTTTGAAATTGTAAAATCTGCCCATGCAGGTCACTATGTGTCCCAAGTGAAGGGATTTCACAAGTGACATATTTCCGTATGAACTGCAAAACAGTGGCATCACTGTCGTGAACAAATTTAGGCGCACCGTTGATCCATAAAAGCATGTGAATATGTGGTGCTCCTCTCGCTTGGTATTCTTTTCTCCAAAAGAAGTGTTGCACTTCTCCGAGGGGAGGAACAGTTATATTGCAAATAAAGTGTAGCATAGCAATGAAACGATGATGGAAATATTGTGACACATTAACTGGATCTAGAGAGCAAAGTTCTCCAGGTGTTATCTATATTGGTTTTGTTGTTGTTTGATATGCGTAGGAACTCATGTAAATCTTCCCATGCATATTCTGCACAACTTAGTGTAACAAACCACGTCTGCGTTCCAAGGTTTCTGATCATATAACGTACGTCTGCGTTCCGTCGGAACCAGTATTCTTTTGTACCATGCATGTTTGCAAACAGATTTGTTATACTTGATTGTAAAACCTCATCTTTTTCTTGTACTTTTTGTATTAATTGCGTAGCTGACATATTTTGAAAGTGGGTTCCAGATTTCAAAATGTTTGCAACTCCGTAACATAGGGTTGCTAGTTCACTTTAAAAGAGTAGGTGGAATATGTATTCCAGATTTTGTCTAAATCTGGGATCTTGCGAATGCATTCGTAATGAGCGGTATTCTGATGCTGTAATATGAGTGGGTATATCATTGTATCTTCCACCTTTGCCAGTAGGAAATAGCAGTGGAAAGGCATGTGCTTATATACTTTTTTTCCCATATGCTCATTGGTGACCCTTTGGTTTGTCGCATTTAGTAAGTTTCTAGTGCATCATCTATGCTTTCATTGGAATGTTGGTACACCATTAAAGAATGCTCTATTGAACGTTGCACTCCCAGAGTGTGTACATTTTCTGTTAGATCTAATTGCAAATAAACTGCTTTGCCACAAATGCCTTTCACCAATTCAGAGAGAGGTAATTTTGCTGGTTTTGGTTGAAGGCGTATAATTGCTTGAAATGGGGGGAACTGTTAGAATTATGATGCTCTCAGACAAATTGAGTTGTTGCAGGGTTTTTGGTAGTGGGAACAATTCCAAATTATTTGTGATAGCACGTGAAGGAGTTTGGTTGTTGTCCAGTTTTGTACTGCAGTAACTGCAACATATTAGGGGTTCACTTATTTGGTATTTGTTTTCTGCTAAAAGGTAGAGAGCTAATTCAAACCATTTGGAATCTTCATTGTCTTTTATTTTGTATGCTATGTCTATATTTTTTGTGTATCTTTTGTAAAACTTTCTGCGGCAACACACACACACATGGTTTGGTACTTCAGCCAATGCACTTTTAAATTTTAGTATTTCTTTTTTGTATGTGTGTAATAGAAGGTTGCTATGTGCAGAATTGTTGCAAGTCTGTTCAAAAACTATTGCATTTTGTAAGTGGCTTTCACTTCCAAAATATTTTCTCTCGATACGGTCGATTTCTTCTTGTAGGTATTTGGGTGTACCATGCAGAAGAGTGTTATTTAAATTGGCTAAATCTGAAGCTGGATTTTTAGCATAGTTTATTTTATACACTAGATTTCTTACATTTGAATGATGTATTGGTATCCTTTTGATATCATGGAAGGTGCTTTTGCAAATACGTCCTGAAATGCAGGCTAATGAATGTCCTTGTAATCCTGTGTATTTGCGCACTGGACAGATATCCATATTTTGCAGCACTTTCATTTTAAGTTTGTCTTTACCTTTCACATACTGATTGAGGAACTGACGTAAAGATTTGAAAGATTTGTTAGGAATGGCACACATTGACGTGCATGGCCATTTGTATACTGGACGGTCTAGTTCAGTCGAATTGAGAGGTAATTCTGAGTTATCAGGGGTTACTTTTCTAAGCAGTGTTTCTTGTTCTATGATGGTATTATTGATTTTTTCATACCCTCGTCCACTGCTATGGATGGCAATTGTGTTTGTTTGATTTTGTTTGTATGCTTCTTCATTACAATATGGTTCTGTGGTTGTTGTGTGACTCCATTCACCTCCACAAATATGTAAGAAGTTATTTTTGTTGACATTCTGTTTATTGATAAGTTTCTTTTGTAGTTTGGTACTTAGTTTTTTAGTGGTTTAATTCTATTTAACACTAATATAAATAACTTCCTTTTGAGAAGGATTGCACTGTCCACGAGAGCTTGCAGGATTAATTTTCTACGGTAGGTTTTAAGGGTTGAGGATGATTTTGGTCCTTTTCTTATTAGATTCTGAAGGACTCTGTGGTGAAACATTTTTGCTAAAATACTTTTTTAACTATGGGTTTCGTGTTACTATATCAGGATTAATAGGAGCGTTGTTAGCAGTAATGGTAGCCGATTTTTGGTAAAGAGTTTTGTGTTTCGTGACACATTTTGATGGAGGAGGTAAAGTTTCGGTAGTTGAAGCTTCCTTTGTTTCGTTAAACGACTTTATTAGCGGTTTTGTTCCAACGTTCTGTACAAACTCTGCTACAGATGGATGCTTAGTTTGGACACTTTTATTTTCATTTGCTCTATTTCTGCGTTCCTTTCTACGGACTTGTTTTTGGTAGGAATTCTTTGGGGTCTGTTGAAAAAAGAAGGCATGGTTTGGTCTGTTGTACAATGTATGTGTGCTGTGTGCATGCATGCATGCATGAGTTTGATGGGGAAGCTCTTTGTGGTGGTGTGTGAATGTGCATTGGTCTCTAACAATGATTTGGGAAGGCTATTTTTCTGTTTGTATACTACTACAATGTGCTTCAGATGAGAGTACAAAGTGAGCTAGTGGTGAGGAGAAGCATTAATAGTGAACGTAATGGTATAAAATTGAAACAGCTGTTTGTTTTCTAGTACTAACATTCTAAGGCTTCTGTATGTTATTTGAGTTCCAAAAACACAGGGATTTGTGAGCCATTCTGCCTGTTATTCTTTGTTTAATAAATGGGGATTTGTGGGTAGAATGGTTCAGAAATCAATGTTTGTTTTGGTGCACAAATTAAATAAATAACCCACACAGTCTCTTTGAGGAATAGTTAGAATATATAGGTAGTACTGTACTTACTTTTTTTGCAGAATGACCAGGTTTCTTCGGATATGTCGTTTGCAGTGTAGATGCTGTTGATTTTCAGGAGAGAAGTCTTCACTGCGATTGTAAAAAGAAGTTAGTAACTTTGTGTGTTCAAAGCAGTGATGTTACTGTACACGTTAATTTTGCATCTTTCGTCGGAGTATTCTCCTTTGATATTTCAACACTGTTTTCACTTCACTAGGTACTGCCTTTGTATGTTATTTGCAGTATTTTAGTTGCACGTGAATCAGAAATGAGTACAATTTTTAGGTTATGAAAATGCCTTGTTTTTTTTTAGCTGTGTTAACCATACCAGAGAGGTTTGTAAGTGATAGGTCATTATAGTACATGGGAAACATTTCACTACTTTCATATTATAAGTACGAATCCAAAAAATCGGGAGACCCTCAGAGGGACATGTCACCACAGCAATCGGGAGTGTTTATTTTTCTCATACGATCGCATTGGAAGTAGCATTAATGTAGGCGGTACACAGTAAAAAATTGTGACATTTTCAAATGGAAAATCGAGTTTCGTGCTAAATAGGGAGGGTTGTAACGTATGTATAGGTTATGCGGGAGACAGTAAGAAGGAGTGCGGTTTGTCAATGAAAAATCGGACATCTTGCACTTAAAGGGGGAGCGTTGGTATGTATTGGCTATGCAGATTTAGTGGCATTAATTTGTTTAAATGAAATCATAAGGGTTGCACATGTTCTCAGATTAAAATATGCATACCTGTACTTTATACTCATGCATGTGTGCATGCATGGAGCTGTACGTAGAAATCTGCAACACTTGCACAGTAGTTTTCGAAGTAGGTGCTTTGCAATGATATGCGACTTGCATTCGGAATGATCAATAGTGAATTTGAAGTACAAAATTTTGATGACAGAGTTAGATGTAGAGATGTTGAATGTGATTAGTGAATGGTTGTGTGACTGCTTAGCTGTGTCCAATGGGGGAATGGATTCGCGAGTGATGTGGAAAGGGTAGAAGGACTGGCTAAGAGTTGCATGCCGCACGTAGACAACGCTTGTCCGCGGGTAGGGTGTGTCACATACGGGGTTCTACAGCAAATCCAGCATGGAAAGGGGACTGTAGGCATCAGCCAATCAGATGTTCACATTGTTCTTTTGTGTCAAAAGACGGTGCGTATACTGAAGATGCCAGAGGTGGAGAGGGTCAGGGTTTTGGTGCTTGGAGATATTTTTGTCCATGGTTTACAGCACTATGCCGAAAGTAGACATGTGGCACACAATTTCGATGTGAGAGGGAGTGGAGGTGGTGTGGAGCGCTGAGACTGATCGCAATGTTGCAGCAATTCTCCGAGTTTGCAGAGAAATGCGTAGGATGACCACTCCCCATGTGGTACTTTTGCACTACGGTGCTTGCCATTTGGGCTACGTGAGTTCACGTACTTTGTTGGAAGATTTGGAACAGTTGGTTCAAGAAGTCATGAACATCTTTCCAACTGCGAAAGTAATTATTTCTGGGTTACTCGCTAGAGGAAAATGGGACAACAGTTCTGTTTTCTGTCCTGATCAAAGTATTGGGAGGTGTAACATCAATTACGGCATGCGTGCTTTCATGTTATGAGCTGGTATGTTTTTCTGCAGCCACAAGAACATTGTTCCCAGTAATGCAGCTTATTTTGAAGCAGATGGTGTTGCGTTATCTTCTTTGGGGAATGCCATGTTCTTTTGGAATGTAAGGCTTGCTTTGGAGAAGGTTCTGTAATGGTTGTAGGAGTAAAGTAAGAAAATATTAAAAAAAATACAAAAGAACAGGTGTCTGTCAGGCATCTGCCAAAAAAAAAACAGCTCTTTTCAGAGCCCACCTTAAAGGGGAGAAAGGGAATAATATTTAAATGTACAGTTGTCACGCTCTGATCCTCTACGTGTCCGGGAACATGGCAGTAGTTTGCAGGCAGCGCGTATTACCAGCGGGGATTCTGGGGTGGAGACGCATGCAAATGAGAATGTGCGACGGTAGGGATTGGTCAGTAAAGTTCAGTGGGTGTGTTCTGAACAGAGAGATTTAGTGAGAATGTATTTTTCCTGAGAGGAGAACAGACAGCTGTGGCTCTGTGTGCTCGAAAACAGATTATCTGGATTTTGGGAGACTCATGGGTACATTGGCTGAAGGTGCATGCAGAACGTTGTGGTATATCTGCAGATCTTGGATTTCCTCTTGTGGAAGTGCACTGGCATGGTTGTGTGGAATGAGGTGGCTGGACTTGGTACCTCTCTGTGCTACTTTACAGACAGAGCGTCATCCTGAAATACTTATCATTCATTGTGGAGGAAACAGTTTAGGCCATGTCTCTAGAATTTCTTTGCAATTTGCAATGAAGGTAGGACTTGCGAAGGTCATGGACATGTTTCCAAATTGCCAAATAGTTTTTTCCCGTATTGCACAAAGACAAATATGGCTGCATTCTTCTCATTTGGTCCACAAATGGAGAAAGCGACAGGCAATGTCAATAAGGCTGTTTGTGCCTTTCTAAGAGATGTCGGCATGTCCTCATTCCACAATGAAAACATTTCGTTTCGCAGCACTTTTATTTTTCGCAGAGATGGAGTCCATCTCACATATGCTTGCAATCAGATTTTTCTTCGCAATGTACAAATGCATTGCGACCTTTTTTGGATTCATAGTCACCTATTTCACAATCCGTTTTTTCCAATGTACAGTTTTTGAAACACACAAAACACCACCAAAAGGCTCTTTGCAGAGCCACCACTTACTCTGCTTGCACCCTCCATTTTTGTACGTCCTACGACTGTCCGCAGACTTTTTGAAAAATGTGCGGGGGCCTACAACGGTCACTTGATAGTTCTATTGTTAAATGAGAAAGGTGGCTCTGAAAAGAGCCTTTTTTGTAATTGTTGTTGTTTTCCAGTTTACTGCTTTTGAGCACACGACACACTAGGAGAGGAGGGCAAAGGAGGGTAAGGAAGGGACACCAACCACGGGTAGAAGAAAGGACAGGTGGAGAAAGGAAGATGTAGGGTGGGCTTTAGTTAGGTAGGGAGCAGTTCTTCTGGTGCTCTGTGACCGTAGCCTCAAAAGCACTTTGAAGACTTTCCCGCCTGCAGAGTACTGCGTCGCAGTACATACACAATATTGTGACCCTTGAAAGGTAAGGGTCAACAGCATGGCGAATGGCTTGTGAAGCAGCTGGAGGGATGCACTCCCCCACACGAGTGTCTCTTGTGATGAGAGGATCGGACACGGAGGATGCTGTGGAGGATCTCAATCTACTATGTTCTTCACATGGTACCACCTTGCGAATGTCTGCACTGTGGAACGAAGTTAGGTGTCGCTTCATGGTTGTCCTACCAAAGCTGTACGTACCAGGTCTCCCGCGACTCAGCACCAACTTGCATTGGTTGCACCTGACCAGGTTCCCACGTGCTTTTGGTACGTTCCCAAAAACGGAAAACAACTGCCACACCCACGACTCCTGGAGAGTGCTTGTAGTGCAGAGTTCCTCCACCTCATTCTCTTCTTCCTCTTCTTCCTCCATCTCTACATACTCACCCGTATTTCCCTATGCAGGCCCTTGGGGAGGTGGTGGCGGTGGAGAGTTTGGGGGTGGTGCTGAGGCTAATGAACAACAGTAGCCATGGATGCCATAAGGATTAGTTGGCTAATGGTCGCTACTGCAGTAAAGGCAGCACAACTCAATCTGCTATAGCCAGAAGAGCAATGAAGATGAGCCCGGAGGTGTGGCCATTTATAGGGGTGGAGGGGTGCGGCTCATGCCCTTATTGATCCCTCAAAAGCGTTGCAAAAATTCTAAACCATACGTTCAAAGGTAGAGCCTTTGTATGGGACATGTGGAAATGGTGATTTTATACTGTAAAATAATTTCCCATGTTTGTATACGTTCTTTTGGAATGTTGCGGAAGCAGACAAAGTGCGCAAATAAGTCCACACGCGCAGCGTGGGCGTGGTCACATGATGACATCCTGAACACATCTGCAAAGGAAATTGGTACCCACTGGACAGCAAATGCAGAGTAATGGACGTGCGCATGCGCGCAAGTGTTCTACGGACACTGTTTGGGTCCTGAAACTAATTAAAAGTGCGACACAAGTGAGGCGGACAGTTAGGGACAGGCACGATATTCGCAGTACTTATGGGTGTAGTGCGCATGTGCGTACATGATCTGCTGACTGTACGGCCAGGTACAGTGTCTTAGGACACCTCCATTTTGTTTGACTATGGACATGCCGACCACTGCGTCTGTTCTACAGATGGTTCCATCTTGGCTGCGGACGGTACAGACAGGTATTGTGTCCTTAGAACACTCCCATTTTGCTCATTTGCATCAGCCCGGACACCTGGTGTGTTCTAAGAACACGTTTATCTCATTTGTGAGCGGTACAGAGAGGTATAATGTCCTTAGGACGCCCAATTCTGTTCATTTACGCACAACTTGAACAGATGGTGCGTTCTAAGATCAGTTCCATCTTGGTTGCCATTGGTACGGGTCGGTGTATTGCCGTTAGAACATCCATATTCTATTGCTTACGGCTAAGTCGAACAGGCGCACTGTCCGCGGACATTTTAACTCTTTTTAAAAACATGTTTTTGCCTCAAACCCTTCTACTAAAAGTAACATAAAAAAACTTTCAATACACACATCAATCAACAAAAATACAGGGGGAAGCAGATACTGAAACAAATATAGGGGAATTAAGGTTCAACACGGGCTGGTTGTGAGGGGATGATTTGTGAGGGGATGAAGGGATGGATATTTCATCAAAACGTTTATTTTCTTCTTGAAGGTTTGGGGATGGTTCACTAGGAAATGGAGAAGGGGGGCAGGTACAGGTGGGAAACTGATATCGTATTTTTCCTCTCACAAATTCCTCCACAAATTTCCTTAAACTGTGAAAATTGTCATTTACTATGTCCATTTTCAATTCTATCCTTTTCAGCCTGTCTTCATCTGTGTCCTTTGTTGGCGTTTCTTCTTCTTTTACCTAGTCTGTTAAAAATAATTATATATATGTTAAATGCCCACAACATACTGACCATTAATTTGCTTGTGCAGAATACTTTGTACCATTATTATCGCTATCTTCGGACATTTCCCCATGCACAAAATTCCTCTCCAGCCACTCCAATGTACTGCACATTTCTGTGTCAAAACAACAGAAAGACATTTTTTTTCTGCCCCTCATACAAAAAAAGTACACACACATATAAGAAACATGAAGTTCACTTACTATTTTCTTGTAATTTGTCTTCTTTGTACTATGTGCATCTACTGTTGCTCCTGGCTGCACAGTTTCTGTGAGGTAATTACGTTGAAGGCATACCTTTTTTTGTTATGGTATAATCCTTTTCATTCTACATGGTCATTAAATGCATGGTTATTGTTTCAGACGTTTAGGTTTATCTATTTACTTATTAGTACATATAATGTCTTTATGTGTCCTTTTTCAAAGTTGTACATTTTTCATATAACACAATAGTACAATTTCTGAAACCCCCTGACTGTTTGGGTACTGTTGAACTCGTCCGCGCCCGTCCGCAGACAGGCGCTCAGTCGTGCCTTTCAAATATCATTAGCGAGGGGGTTCAGTATGTTCTATGTTAGATGTATATAAAGTAAGGAAATTATACTACATATCTCCCAAAATCACATGATGAAAGTGTATATTTAGCAAAAAACCTTTATTAATGAGATGCTATGGTTAAGTTCCTCTTCAAAAAACCTGTGAAATTCAGTAAAAAAAAAAAACTTTGTTTAAGGGACATTATGGTAAGTTGCCCTACTAAAAACCCGTAAAATTCACTAAAAAAAAACTTTGTTAAGGGGACGTTATGGTTAAGTTGCCCTATTAAAAACCTGTGCAATTCACTAAAAAAACTTTACACACGTGACATTATGGTTCAAAGTAAAACCGAAAACCCCCTGAAATTCCCCAGTTATTGTAGGCTAAGTAACCATAACTCGCGCCACCACCTTGCACTGCTAAAACTAACACCCAGGACATCAAAGATGACATCACAAATATCATTGATGACATCACTGATGACATCACATGTCCAGCCCCTTCTTTTTTGTTCACTGCCATATCTAGGCCAGGTGATTTTATTTACTGACAGTCAGAAACTTAACATTCAAAAGGTATTACATTTATAGATGTTGCTATTCTCACATGTTCTTACACTACTTTCCTTAGAATTTACTCACATGTTATGATGTACATATATGGGGGAAGAAGCAGACCTGAAACACAGCAATCATTTTTGTGCGTGAATACAATCATGTAGATTATACACAGTTGCTAATGATACTGCCTCGTGTTTGCTCACTTTACTCTCCGCATATAAGCCCCATATTTGTATTCATTGTATTCTATTCATGTTTTGTGTGTATTAGTAGAAATATGTAGTAAGTGTTGCATTATTACCTACTTAGTACATGTTTCACAGTACAGAAAAGTCTGATACAGAACCATTCACCATTTCATTATATAGCTTTGGAAAATTACACATATTGCACCTCTATGGTGTATGCTGCAGCCAATACCTACATTTCTGTATGAGTAGGTTCCTGTACTAGAAAGAACACTGCAATGGAATGTTTTTTAGAACATTACATTGCGTAATCGAGTATGTAGTTTATTACATATCTCCCGATAATCCCTAATACATTTTTGCCAACATTACATTCACAAACCATTGTATGAAAAGTACATCCAATTGTGATGTCATCAGTGATGTCATCAATGATATTTGTGATGTGATCTTTGATGTCCTGGGTGTTAGTCTTAGCAGTGCAAGGTGGTGGCGCGAGTTATGGTTGCTTAGCCTACCATAACTGGCGAATTTCAGGGGGTTTTTGGTTTTACTTTGAACCATAATGTCACGAGTGTAAAGTTTTTTTAGTGAATTGTACAGGTTTTTAGTAGGGCAACTTAACCATAATGTCCCCTTAACAAAGTATTTTTTAGTGAAATTATATATATATATATATATATATGTATATATATATATATACTTACTGTACTGGTACTGGATTTAGACTCCCTGTGGTCTGAGCCCTCTAACATCCACCCAAGGTCCAAGAGAGGTTCTCAAGGGGACATTTTATGAATGGGCTGTGGGGGCAACAATAGATATTTGCTACTCTGGACGATTTTCAGCTAACTACCTGGTGTGTAAATCTGACTCGGCCATGGAGTCATATATGGATAACCCAGTGGGAATGAAGAAGACATCTCTTTTTTTTTCTTTTTTACATATTTTCATTAGCATTTCATTAAACATGACAATCAGGTGACAAACAGTATTTTGAATGAAGCAAATATCTGTTTCAGAATTGGCCAACAAAATAAACAATAAAGGGGGTATACAAGAAGGGCGACAAAAATAAACAAGTGGTGTAACAACACCAGGTAGGGAAAAAAAACAAGAGGAAAAGGAATAAACAAAGCAACAAATTACACTGTTGTAGTACGAGTTCACCTCAATCTCTACCAGCATTATCTCTTGTATGGGTATAGATACAAATTTCCATGTTGTCCATTTGGCAAGACAAAAATGGGATGTATCAGTTAACAGGGACTCATGGAGGTTTATCATTCGAGGGGTACAATGTAGAGTTAACCAGAGACTTCCATGCCTCGAAGAGGAGGCCCACTTCCTCACCATGCACATCAATGGCCCGACCCCACGCTGTTGTTTCGGCAGTGCTCCAGTGTTGCATTTCTTTCAACCACACCTCAAACCTCGTCCACTTATTACACTTCCACGTCATAGCAATGCATCTCTTACCCAAAATACAGGCCAGATCCATAAATCTGGAAATAGGTTTATATTTACCAGCTCTGGTGTACATCGCCAGAAAGCATTCCTGCAGGGTTCATTGATATCTGGTGATTGCAGCATTTACACAGACCAGTTTGATCGCATTCCAGAATCCCTGCACATGCACGCACTCCCAAAACATATGCATCATGTGAGCATCTGCCCTGCCGCACCTAGGGTAGTTAGATGTTGCATTATTGCTAAACCTAGCCATCCTAGCCGGGGTCAAATATGTGCGGTGCAGAACATTAATCTGAAGGAGTCTGAACCTTGCATTGAGTGAAATATGTTTACCATGGCCTGGCCAAGCACCCATTGCCATTGCTTGTCTGTGAAGGCTGTACCCAAGTCTGCCTCCCAGCTAGTTTGAAGTTGTGTGTGCTCTGTAAGCGTGCCATCAATGAGAGCCTTGTGCACTTGGGACACTGGTCTCCAGCCACTCTCCAGCTCATACATAAGTGACAGGAGTGGATTTGTTTGGGGCTCTGTCGGCCAGTCTGGCCAAGCATGCTTGGCGAATTTGGTGATCCGCATGTATCTCAGGAATTGCCCCGCAGTGAGACCCTCTCTCTGGATAAGGTCTGGAAATTCCCTATAGGTACCACCCTCATACATATCACCCCATGTTACAATGCCCACTTTTTCCCAGCGACGCACAATCCTAATTTCATCTGGGTCCCTTTTGTCGCCAATCAGTACAGGTCTGTGAGGTGAGTAGGGGTGCGGGGACTTCAGGATTGTCAATGTCCTTTGCCAAATTTTCCTGCCCACTGATAATTGCAGCGGCTGGGAGTACCGTGTGCAGGGTGGGTGCCAAAGTATTTCTCCTAACCAAACTGGACAAATCAGGGTCTCAAGCAGGGTGTGTTCCATATTATGTTTATCAGCCAACCATTAAATGAAGAAGAAATCTCTGTATACCAAATTTCACCTGGGTATTCACCCCCTTGCAAAGTTCATGAGACACTGGAGGAAGGCATTGACTTCTTTCTGTCCAGTATGCCCACCCTAGTGTAAGGCGAACTGCATTTTATGCTGCCATGCCCATTGTATAAAACTCTGAAATGTAAATGTCTAAAGCCATCATTAAGTTTACGTGTGACCAATGCTAGTCGAGAGGCTCTCACAGCTATGGAAATATGCTCAACACCTTGTTCTTTTACTGCAGTTTTTATGTTTTTATTCACTGCCGTCAAGAAAGGAGAGTGTCTTAAAAAATGTGTAGTTAATCGGGCCTTCAAGACAAGGAGGTCTTCCTGTGCTTGTTTAAAGGGGGACCTGCCTCGCATGCTTGCCTATATACATAGTTTTGCTTTAAAGCTTGATTAAATATAATGCTGAAAACCTAGCTTTTAATATTTTGTGTATAAATCGATATTTAGCTTAACTGGATGAAATATAAACAACATGTGTGATTTTATTTATTTGATTGTATAATTGTTTGTCCTGCTTTTATGGTGTACAGCCAAAATAACGTGCATTTCATTCATTGATTGACTCTGTTTCAGTATCATAAGGTACCCCAGGTTATTCATAGTGCACTAGGTGGGTTGTTTTATTACCCTACACTCTTTGATCTTGAAATCTTTGTTTAGTAGTTACTATTGTGGGGTTGAACCAAAGAATATGGTGCCCTCAGGTAACCAATAGATAGTGAAGTAATATCACAAATTGTGGATAGCTGCAATGTCTGGTCTAATCAGGCTAAGCCGTTCCCTGATCACAAATTAATAGAAAAAGACCAGATAATTGTGTGCTACCCACATGAGATTTGAATCCAACAAATAAATCATATAAGTCCTTGTTCAGTGAATAAACACTAATCATGTAAGAATCCAAATCAAAGATTTTTGAAAGTTTTTATAAATTATTTTATTTAATTATAATCAGACACGTCTTGTATTCAATTTACTAATAAATCCTGCTGGCATGTGTTTCGACCCAATTGGTCTTTATCAAGGTGAACAATGGGCCAAAATAACTGTGAACATCCCTAAACATAATACATTTACACGATACATCCAAATGGAGGCATTTAAATCCAAAGTAATATCCATCAATACATATATACAAAGTACATTATTGGTATAATTTTCCAAATTCATTTATTGAATACAGTGTGTGATAATATAAAGCAGGCAAATAACAGTGGTGGTGTGTGTCTGTTCATGCAACATGCTGCCCGCTAATATGTGATTAAGGTATGAGTTTGAACTCACCAAAGAAACGGGCCCAGTACTATTCTTCGTCCAAAAGTAACTCTTCAACATACAAGTCCTCATCGATGGAAGTACTATCCTCTAAATGAATAAATAAGCTATGATTAGATTATCGAGTGATTAGTCTGATTAGAATCAATCAATCAAAATAGATATGCATGACTCACCAGTATAGGTTTCACCTGGTATTAAAGGAGTATGTAGAACTGATAAATGAAGGTCAAGTATTCTTCAACTAAAATTCAAATTTGTATCTGCAAAATAATGTTTTAATTAGGTTTTTGGATCTGGATGAGCTATGGTAATATTAGGTTGATCATAAAGTAAAAGCAGTCTTACTGTTTATTACTCTTTAGTAAGATTGGTTTAATCCTAAATTAAGAGAAGTCTCACTGTATATATGTAGTGCTTATAGTGGAATACTATTAGTATATAGGCATTCATATGTTAGCCCAATCTGTTCAGTAGTCTCCCTAGTCTGTGAAGCCCAAGGTCTCCCTTTTCTTAAATTTGAGCTTCTCAAGCAAAATTCAGGATGCCCTGTTAGGGTGCATCCTACCGGCGTCCAGCGTGTCTGTGATCGCGAGTGCCACTTGGAGTCATCAGATTTAACTTGCGGCTGACACCACACGTACGTAACATGTAACGCCATTGCTGCAACGCCAAAATGTAAATAAACAAGTCCCAGTACCAAGTATACTTTAATGTGGGCCCAAAACAATTTTGATATCTCAATTAAAGATACATACAAGATTACTGTTGATAATGTGAGAAACAGGTGCTAACATTATGTAAACAAATGTGTCCTTGTTAGGATGGAAACAATATATCTACCTATATGCGGATAATGAGGGGTTCAAACCCTGAAATTATCCTTGGGGAGAAATGAGTCCTGTGTTTGGTTATTTGAATGTTCTCAGTAAACTAACATGGATAGATGTAAACAATCTATCTGCATGCATCTGTGGATAATGATGAGATCTAACCCTGAAATTATTTTTGGGGAAAAGGGAGTCCTGTGTTTAGTTATTTGATTTTTCTCAGTTTAATTGACAAAATTCGGATTTTAGTATAATGTAAATTACTCATAATAAGTGGTGTCAATATAAACCCAGTAAATGTCACAAAGCTGGTAATTAAGTCTCCACATCAGTATTTGGTCTTTGCAGTCCTGGATTGTGGATGAACTCTTGCAATGTGTATATAAATAAATCCTTGCATTACCTTAAGGTAGCTGGATGACGTACTTTTAATATGTTACATCACCACTAACCCCGTACAGATACATTGACAATTTGGTGCCTAATTTTGAAGCTAATTAACACATATATCCTATTGCTCTAGTTGATCCAATACTTGTTTAGTAGTTAATCCTGGCTATTGACTGGGATACTTTATGGGGCAAGCAATATATAGACCTGTTTTATTGTCCTACATAATATTGTGTGGTGTTGTGTTGTTGGCAACGGAGTTGGGCAGTGACACAAATGGCGATACTCCTATGCAAGGTTTCCGAGTTACTGGGAAAGTTGGTTCTACTGGAATGGGGAGGAGGGTCGACATTGCCCTGATTGGGAGAGGGATGATGGTGGGATGGGTGGGTGTTATGTGTGGGACTAATTATTCGATAGTACAAGGGATTTGACATGACCGTTGTATGACCACCTGTATGACCACCTTAACACCTTATACTGCCCTTCCCATGGCCTCTTTGTACTTGCAGTTTTCTTTACTTAAGTCACAATGTTGAACACTGTCTCTTTGCTCAGGAGAGGGGTACCAGCCAGAGACCTTCAACTGAGCGTCCAAGTGGCGCCTGACCATTTTGCACCCAACTCGTGATAGGGCCACCCCTAATACCGTTACCGCTGCATTTAAGGGCTACAGCCCAACTTATGATGTGGCCCTTAGTATGGGCCCTTTTATTTCACTAGACTCCACTTGGACAATATTATTGTTATTTGATGGTTGTAGCTTGCTCCCATCTTAGATTTAGGTTTAGATTTTTCTTTTATCTCACCCATTTTACAGTGAACACTTGTGTCTGTCTTACTTTGATGCAATGGGCCTCATTAGGACCTTGGCGGCCGCGGAATGAATGGTGCCGTTGAGGGACGGGCACCATTCATTCCAGGCCACCACATTACGAGGTCTGCAGCGGGGCCCGGTCTTCATGCTTGGTCAGACCAGACGTGCAGAGTGAGACCAGCTAGCAGACCAGGATGCTAACAACGGGCCCGTCATTAACCTATGTGGCTCAAATGGGAATGGGGAATCATTTTTCCGGAGCCTAGAAAAGTTCGGCATGACCCGGTTGTTGCCATTTTCTGGGCACCGGAAAAAAATCATTACTGGTGGCAGCTATGCCCTTAATAAGGGAACGGATGTCGCCTGGGTCGTAATGGGGCCCAATGCCTTCCCTAAAGGTAGTTCATAAATTTGTAAAGTTCACATTACTAAACTCTCATATAGACACAGATGGTAGATTTGTAATAGTGCATTGCTGCATGGTGAATCTTGAGGTACTCCTTGTAAATTCATATGGCCCCAACATAGACAACCATGGCTTCTATGTTACTATTGCAGACCTCCTGGAAGCATTCCCGCTAACACCAATTATATGGGCAGGTGATAATAAACACCATACTTAATCAGCAAATTGATAGTATGGGCACTGCACCAAGACCTCCATCAAAGGCTGCACAAAGCATTCTAGACCAGACTGGAAGGCTAGACCTATGCAATATATATGGAGGGAATTGTACCTTAAGATCAGGGAATATAAGTATCATTCCACTGTACATTTTATGTCCTCCCAAATTGATCTTTTCTTGCTCTCCTGATGATTCATACCACGCCCATACTCCGACCACTCTCCCATATTATTACAAACAGACTTAGGTGATAAGATAAGGGATCAGACAACTTGGGGCTTCAAGTCTGCGGCATTACAGGTATTGGTGCTCAAAGTAGATAGAGGGTGACATCCGGTACTACTTTAAACTTAATGACAATGACACTCCTAGGGACGTTAAGGCAAGCCTTTAAAGTTTATATTAGGGGGATGGCAATGTCCAGGGAGTTTGGGGTACTTAAGTCCATTATCAGGCATCTGGAACAGAGTGAGCTCAACTTAAGGGACTTGCAAAACAGATATACTACGAACCTGAACTGCACTTGTTTAAGGGAGATACAAGAGAACTTAGAATGATTCAGGGAGCATGCCAACAGATAGAAGTGAAATAGTTAGGAAATCCTGTTGAAGCTAGGAGTCATGGGGAGGGGGATCGGCAGGGCTGAGTAATATCCAAAGTGGTACAGGCAGAGAGAGGGCCAGTACAGGTAACCTCTATACGTGATGACCAGAGCATGTTAAAATACACTGACCGTGACATTATTGCGGTATTCCAAAAACATTGTTCTTCCCTGTCGCAGGCTAGCATACCAAATGGATATGTATACTGGAAGTGATCACTAGTAATTAACATTGTAAAATATGAGAGCATTGCTGATGAACAACCAACAAGATGGCTGCCTATTACTAGATCTCCGTATCCACCACCCGATATAGCTATCGCTTCTCCATCATTACAGGCATGACCAGTTAACAGAGTGCATAATTCTGTAGCCTATATGACTAAGTCGCTAGTGTGGAAAGTTTGAGAGTGCAGTTCGGATTCCAGGCGGAGATCTTGCTATGAAAGAGTCTCGTCAGCTGCAGCCCAGTGAGATGTGTGATCAGACCAGAGTGAGAGTGCCCGCTGAGTGGGAGGCCTACTTGTAAGTGGGCTGCATGCCACTGAAGCTACCTGATGGGACAGCTGCTGCTGGTGTTATCAAGAGATATACATTGAGGGGAAGGCCCTTGAGCTCCTGTAGGAAGGAGGAGGTAGGTTCCCCTGGACAAAGTGACAGTATGGAGTTGCAGGCGCTGGGCCGAAGTGACACTTTATCCCCTGATTTTAATCCTGCAATGGGCCTGTGTGGCAGAGTACTACAGTGAGACAGGCCCGAACAATCGCCCCAGATGAAGAGAACTGCAGCCCTGCGCCCAGCTGGGGAAACTGTCATAGCTAATTGTGTGTGAGCCCTCCCTACACCCAGTACATACAACTCCGTTCACGAGCGAAGCCATTGAAGTCGATAGCCCGCATTGAAGCACGGGTCTGTAGATGGAAGAGTTGCGCCTGAGGTGGGGGTCGGACATAATTTAGTGCAGTGGGGACTTGGAGGGGAGCCAGGCTCACAATTAACGTGCAAATTCTGCCCCTTTAGCTCTGCACATACTGCTGTTAGCGCATTGAAAATGGCCGTATGAGAAGGGTAGGCCACAACATGTTCTACATGGGCACCAGCAGTGGACACTGGCCTGACTCTGCTGTCAGAGATCATCCAATTTTGTGAGCCTGACCACGTGTGATGCAGTACCATCATAAATATACTGCCTGCACTAACCCCTTTATCAGGAGTGTAAAGGGTCAAAGGGCGGGGCAGTGAGACTTTTTTGTGCTGCACTTCAAGTCTGTCACAGTGCATATCTACCCCGATTTTTCTACTGCCGTCCAATTGTACCGAAGATCTTTGATGGGGGTCAAAAAGACATTGAGAGAAAGGTCGACACAGTATGCAGTGCTTGTCCCTGCACATCTGCAAATCCAGCACGGGGGCAGAGTACACTTCTTTACGCTGCCAGAGGAAGCGGCAGCCTTTATTGAGTCTAACATTCCACCTATTAATGAGCCCTCCAAATGCCCCAGTTACTCGGGTACCTTACGGGCAAGCAATATATAGACATGATTTATTATCCTACATCATTTTGGGTGGTATTGGCAATGGAGGTAGTCGGTGACACAAGTCGCAATCCCCCTATGAGACATTGGCGAGTTACTTGGGATGTTGGTTCCGCGAGTTGTAGTGGAACAGGGTGGAGGTGGAGGGTTGACATCACCCTACTATTCATTCTTTTAAGAAAGAGGCCCAACAGAGATAAACTCTATAAGTGACGACCAGAACATGGTCAAATACACCTACGTGACGTTAATGTGTTATTCCAAACATGTTATTCTTCCCTGTACCATGCTAGCGTACCCAGTGGAACAGTGAATATGAGTGCCCAACTGGAGAACATTCTTCTATCTAGACTCTCCTACAGCGCTGGGATGCAATTTGATAGTCCCTTTACTATTGAAGAAATGATGCAGATCATTGAGAGGCTCCCCTGTAATAAAGCCCCAGGCAGAGACGGGCTGACTCTTGATTTCTACTAGGAATTTGTTGCAATCCTCGCTCCCTACTTACTGAATGTGTGGGATGAGTCTGTAAATACGGGACTGCTCCCCAAAACACGTTGGGAGGCTGTGATTGCAATACTACCCAATCCAGGGAAGCCTAGCGATGAATATGGCTCACACCAGCCACTACCGTTAATGGCCATACCAAAATCTATGCAAAGGTTACAGCGAACCAGCTCTTACCTTTGATGCCCTACCTAATACACCAGGATTAAGCTGTCTGCATCCCTGGGCATCCACCTCCCTGAATATAAGGCGACTGTTTAACATCGTGGCAAGCATTTCACCAGAATAACCAGTGGTGGTAGTAACACTTGAAGCACAAAAAGCTTTCAATATGGTGTCTGGGGTATATCTCTTTGTAGTGTTACACAATTGTGAACTGGGAGAACGAGTGGTGAAATATTTACAACTGCTTTATACACACCTGACGGCTAGAGTGTGAGTCAATGCAGTTCTAGCTGAGAAGAGGGACATGCCTGGGCTGCCCCCTCTTGCCCATTCTCTTCACACTGGCTATAGAACCCATTTTGGACATGATCATGGAACGACAAAGGGTTTGGGGTATCTGATTATCGGGGTCCCATGAGATTATCTCGTTATGTATGCAGAGGACGTCCTTTTGTATATTAGTGAAGAACAGGTGAACCTAGACTCTTATGGATGATATTACGTACATTGGTAAGTTCTCAGGTGTCACAGTGAACTACTCAAAATCTGAAGTCTTCCCACCGAGAGATAACACTCCAAGGTCACTGAGAGCATACCCTCTATGATGGGCACCGAACAGTATTAATTATTAAGGGTGGTGGTATCCAGGTGAAGGGTTTCAATATTCAGTAGCAATCATGGTGAACACGAAAAACGTGTGAAACCTAAACTAAACTAACTGAAGAATATACCACTATCAGTGTCGGTTAGGCAAGCTCTGATTAAGATGATACTCTTGCCCAGGCTACTTTGCTTATTTGCAAACGTCCCATTGTGGGCAGGAAGGGAGTTTTTAATATGTTGCACAGCTCATTGTCCTGATTTTTATGACATTCAGAATCTATCCCAAAAAAAACCACACTTTGAAATATATTGGCTAGCGTCTCAGGCACAATACACGTCCTGTTGGTACGGAGTCGAGAATATCCCACCACACGTGAAACTAGAACATAAAGCAGCAGGGTCATCACACTTGAGGATACTATTGTTAAATACCTCTTACAAAGATGACTGCCCATTCGACACAGTACAGACTACTTTAAGGGCATGGCGGCCATATATCTAAGAACAGGCCCGCTGGACCCATATTGCAAATAGCTTCCCCTGTGGAAACTCCCTGATCTCTGACCCGCATGGAACCCTTAACTCTGTGTACACTGAGATACATTGGGATACTGCACACTGGGTGACCTATTCCCGAATGACCACTTCTTGATTCTGCAATCTTGGACGGTATGACACACTGGTACATCCACAGAGATTCGTTTTTTTATTTTTTTTATTTAAACATGTTTCAGTTTATTACAAGCCTTTCATGATAACACTTCTTTCCACAAACATCCTTCCCCCATGTAAAAAACAGAAAACATTTCACATAGTTAAAAGTCTCCAAAGAATTCATCATTAATCCCCTAAAACCTTTCTGTATCGTCACGTCGACCTTCTCACCTTTCCTTCTGCCATTAAAACCATCATAATACATCTTCACAAGAACACTAAAGTCGCATTATAATTTTAGTACTTCCATCAAGAATGTTGTTACCACTAAAACCATTGCAATATTTTCCCCTAGAACAAGCATTTCCCACCATTCCTCCTTAGCTAACGTCCTACATTGGGTTGCCGTCTCACGCATGTACTTCTTTCTGATTTCAGTTAACGCTCCACAGTCCAGTAGAAGATGTTTCACTATTTCCACAGAAACCTGTGTCTTACAAAATCTACAGGACGGGGTTAGTGCATGAATCTGCTTCTTTGTCCATAGGACCTCTTTCGTAGGAGAATCTTTAATCTTAATCTCAAAAATACTTTCATGTGTTTGCAACTAGGGAATTTCATGAGATATTTTCACAATTGATTAATCAACCTTGGCTCAAAACTCAGAGTGAGTGGCAATTTATAGGTCAATCTTTCTCAATGGTATTAATCCAGTCAAGTCTCTGTAACTGGATTTTAACCTTGTCTGGGTTATTTTAACTTTTAGATCCAGTGCCTCACTGTCTTCACTGCACCTGCTCTCGGGCACAAAGAGGGAGGCCCCTGTTGTTTCATGACCAGGGCAGGTGATGAAGTAACAATACCGGAAAACTCACTGAGTCGTCTCTGGTGGGAGCACGTTGTATTAGGTATTTCTGAGTCAAGCGCTAATCTCGTCACCAGGGCAGTGTGCTGTTGCTCTAATATCGTCCGAGGAGGGGGGGTGTAATGTCAGAGCCATCCGTATATCATCCAAAGTGGACAAGAAGGCATATTCAGGGGAATCAGGCTTGTTGAAAATCCCCTCCAGGTATGAATAGTCCTCCTAACGAGCTGAGTCCATCATTGAAATGGGACCCCCATTCTCCTTACATTTCTTGGCCTGTCTGTTCCCTGGATCCTGTGTTGTTGGCCGAAATCCTGCAGGGAGCTCCAGGAGAGCGGTGTTGTCATCAGTGGAATTTCCCCTTTGCAGTCAGATTTCCCATTGCTTCATCCCCTTACCAGGTTGGTAGCGAGTTGGTATGTTGCAGGCTACGGGGTGCGTTCAACCCGATCCAGTGATATATTCATCAACGACACCTCGGACATTTCCACATCTTCTTCTTCAATCTCAAAGGGTCCGTTCGGGCCCAGGGCTGGGCTTACCTTTAAGAGAGTCTACAGCCTCTTTAGGGCTCTCCCCTCGGTGTAAGGGTGGGTGTAACGCTCACCTGATTCCCGTAGAGGCGCCGGTCTTGACTGGGCGTATACCGTATCTTCAAAGGTGATGTGTAACACACGGCTGGCTCTTTGGGCTGGACCTCCGTGCACTGTATGTCTGACTCGAAGGGTAAGATGTCTGCAGATAGAAAATATGGGATTAAGGAACTGGGTTATTGAATGTCTCTCTCTTCTTCCCTTTCTCTTCTCCTGTAGAACCCCAATGGTTAACGCTCTCACCTTAGGTAAGTGAACGCCGTGCTCTCCATCTGCCTCGGGGCAGGGTGCTGTAACCAGTTTCTTCACTGGATAAGGGGAGCAGGCCTCTTGACTTCAGAGGACTGCTGTCCGTCGTTTACTGCACGAACGGTAAGTTTCGAGTAATTCTAATGTCTTTAAAGTCATTAGTTATGATGTCTCTTGTTTTGCAGGGTTCCGGCGATGGCGGATGACGGGCTGAAGTGAGTTGAAGATGGAGCCCGTGTGATGAATAGAAGCGCCTGGAAGCACGTAAGTAAGCGCTTGTTGCCTGCTTCACGATGCGCTCTAACTGTCTTTTTATTTTGCAGGTACAAGTTCGGAGCGGCTGCAGGGTGCCGGAATACCCACTGGGTTAGATGTGGAAAGGAGTAATAGCACGTGAGTATTAAAGTTCCCCAATGTCTTTAAACGCACCTTGTTTTGTCTTTCAGATGCGGGATGCAGCGCCGAAGGCCTCCGGAGCGTGCAAAGAGTTGGTAAGCTTTTGTCTTTCAGATGCAGGAATGCAGTGTGAAGACCTCCGGAGCGCACGAAGAGTAGGTAAGCCTTTGTCTTTCAGATGCCGGAATGCAGCGCGAGGCGTTGGTGACAGCCGATGGACCAGGTAAGTGAAGAGCTGTCACTGAAGACCGTAATGCTAACCTGTTCTTTCTTGTCTTTATAGGTGTTGCTGAAGACTGGATTCAGGATGGTAAGCCTTTTTCCTTAGGCCCAGGATCAGATGCAGAAGACACGATGAGCGTTCTGCTGCAGAGGATGCAGAATAACGCAAAGCAAGATTCATCCATCGGGTGTGGTTTAAATAGCCTCCTGTAGTGCTTAGGTGTCTCCTTCCACAGCCACACCTAGGTAAGAAAAGAGTTCCTGCTTTCCAGAAGAGTTCCAGTGTTCTGAATCTAGGGAGTGGCTCCTGCCCCACCCAACAGGAAAAGTAGTTCCAAACAGAAGAGGATCAGAGGCTCAACTGGCAGGCAAGTAAGCAGCATGGTCTGCTGCAGGTAAGTCCACCCAAGCATTATGAGCCCGGCGCTTCCAGCGCTGGGACTGGGCATATTTATGAGCCTGGTGCCACTGGCGCCAGGACTGGGTCCAAAAGGTCCCAATTGGGACTGGTTGGCACTCGGAACCTGGGTTATGGATCTGCTTCCAAGGGAGTTGGGAAGACCCTGACCTTTTGGAAGCAGAGATCATGACAGTACCCCCCCTCAAGGCCCCTTCCAAACCGGGCTTCTCCGGGGGCTTTGGCTTGTCAGGAAATGTTCGGTGAAATCTTTTGATTAGGCGAGGAGCGTGGACATATTCAGCAGGTTCCCAGGATCTCTCTTGGGGGCCGTAGCCTTTCCAGTCAATTAGGTAAAATAGTTTAGATTTGGAGATCTTGGAGTCCAGAATGCTTTTGACTTCAAACTCGAGTTCTCCATCAACTAGGATAGGTTTTGGAGATTTAGTTAGTCGGGTTTGAGGTTGCATGGGTTTTAATAGAGAGACGTGGAAGACCGGATGTATCTTCATGTGCGGGGGCAAGTCCAACTTGACCGCTACTGGGTTTACTATGGTAGTGATGGAATAGGGACCAAGGTATCTTGGGTTGAATGTGCGTGGCCCTTTTAGAGGTAGATATTTGGTGGATAACCAGACTTGATCCCCTACTTGATATTGAGGGGCTTCCTTCCGATGTTGATCTGCTCCTTTCTTGTATTGTTCTTTAGCCCTTTGAAGGTGAGAAACAGCTTCCTTAAAGGCTTGGGTGATTGTAGAATGCAGGTAGTCTACTGCTGGTGTTTCAAGATCTTGGAGGGGATCCAACTCCGAGGTTCGAGGGTGACTGCCGTACAAAAGAAAAAACGGGGTTTTCCCAGTTCCCGAATGGACAGAGTTATTGTAGGCATATTCGGCTATCCAAAGGATGTCTTTCCAAGTTTTTTCAGTTTGTTGCAGCTTGTAAATACTGTTCCAGAGTTTGATTGGTCCTCTCGGTTTGTGAGTCGGTCTGAGGGTGGTGACTGGTCGATAGTCTCACATCAATTTGAGCCGACCGACAGCAACTTTGCCAAAAATGAGAAATAAATTGACTACCTCGATCCGAAATTAGAACCGAAGGAAAACCGTGCAGTCAGAAGATGTTTTCGAGAAATTCTTGGGCCAGAGTTGCTGCTGTTGGCAAGCCTTTGAGCGGAATGAAATGCGCCATCTTGGAGAATAAGTCCACGATTACTAGAATCGTATTGTATCCGGAGCATGGAGGTAGATCGGTGATGAAGTCCATAGAAAGCGTATGCCAAGGGCGAGGTGGGATGTCAATAGGGCGTAAGAGGCCTGCTGGTCTTTCCTTTTGACTCTTGTTTTGGGCGCATACTCCACAGGACATTATAAAGTCTCTGATATCTTTTTTCCAAGACGGCCACCAGAAGTAGCGCTTGATCTTTTCTGAAGTCTTGGCCATACCGGGATGTCCTTCCATTAAAGAATTGTGATAACAAGAGATTACTTTCTTCTGTAAATCTGTGCTGGGTAGGTATAATCGTTCTTGGAAATACAATAAGTTGTCCTTTACTGCAAAGTCCTTTCCCTGCAGATGCCAATTCTGTATGTCTGCTGGAGTTACAAGTTGCCTGGCTTTATCCTTAACTTCCTCTATGGATTCTGTGGCGATTACACCCAGAATTCTTTGTTCGGGAATGATTGGTACAGGTTTAGGGTTGATCAAGTGTTCTTCCACTCCCATCCGAGAAAGGGCATCAGCTTTACCGTTCTTTGTACCAGGTCGATAGGTAATTATGAAGTCAAACTCAGCAAAGAATAATGCCCAACGGAGTTGTCTAGAGGATTGGGCTTTTGCGGTTTTCAAATATTGCAGGTTTCGGTGATCCGTAATCACAGTAACGGTGTGTCGGGCCCCCAGCAGATAATGCCGCCAAGCCTTAAAGGCAGACTTGATAGCCAGAAGTTCCTTGTCAGTAATCGTGTAATTGATTTCAGGAGGCGAGAATTTGCGGGACCAAAATGCCACAGGACGTAACTGATTGGTTACCGGGTCCTTTTGTGATAGAACTGCCCCCATGGCAAGGCTTGAAGCATCAGTTTCCACGATGTAGGGGAGTTCGGGGCGAGGGTGTTTTAAGATTGGTGCAGAGATAAATTTAGTCTTCAAATCCTGGAAAGCTTGTTCCGCCTCGGTAGACCATTCAAAACGTTTGTTTTTCTTTAACAAGGCAGTGATGGGCTGGACTATTCGAGAGAATTCGGGGATAAACCTGCGGTAAAAGTTAGCAAAGCCTAACATGCTTTGCACACCTTTTACGGAGGATGGTGATGGCCATTTGAGAACTGCATCGACCTTCTTTGAATCCATACGCACTCCGCCAGGTGATAATATGAATCCCAAGAATTCAACTTCAGTCACGTTGAAAACACATTTTTCCAATTTAGCGAAAAGTTTGTGTTGACGCAATCTTTCGAGGACCATTTTCACGTGTTTCCGATGTTCAGATTCCGATGAAGAATAAACGAGGATGTCGTCAATGTAAACAACAACACACACATCTATGAGCTCTCTGAGGACATCGTTCATAAAATATTGAAAGGCGGCCGGGGCATTGCAAAGTCCGAAGGGCATGACCTGATATTCAAATAGCCCATACTTGGTGCGGAAGGCCGTCTTCCATTCATCGCCCTCTTTTACTCGTACCAAGTGGTAAGCTCCTCTAAGATCCAGCTTTGTATATATATTCATGCTTTTCTGACTTGGTCCAGGAGTTCAGGGATCAAAGGTAACGGATATCTATTCTTAACGGTGATCTGGTTCAGGGAGCGATAATCTATACAAGTTCTAAGGTCTCCTTCCTTTTTTGGAACGAAGAACAAAGCTGAAGAAGCAGGGGACTTGGAAGGACGAATAAACCCATTTGCCAGGTATTGATCCAGGTATTGTCGAAGGTGAAGGTTCTCAGGCTCGGTGAGGGCATAAATTCTACTACAAGGAGGAGTAGATCCAGGTATCAGGTCTATCTGGCAGTCATAAGACCTATGAGGAGGTAGAGAGTTAGCCTGATCCTTCCGGAAAACATCTTGGTATTCTAGGTATTCAGGAGGTAACTGGGGAGTCTCTGAAGAAATTGCTGCCAGTGCAACACCAGGTGGAGGGTGACAAGTAGAGACACATTCTGGAAACTGGACCGTTCTTGCTCGCCAATCGATCAGAGGATTGTGTTTCTCTAACCAAGGTATTCCTAGAATAATCTGAAACTGAGGGGCCTTGATCACATCGAACACGATCTTCTCATGGTGTCCATCTTGACTTACTAGCGTCACCTCTTGAGTGGTATGCGTTACTGGCCCGGAGGCTATCTCCGTACCATCCACCATAGTAATGACGTCCTTTACAGCCTTGGGACAAAGAGTTAGATTCATCCTCAAAACCATTTCATGATCCACATAATTGCCGATGGCACCGCTGTCGACGTAAGCTTCAATTGCATGTAATCGATCCGGATTATCAGGGCTAATGAGGACCATAGGTATGACGAAATGCGAGGTCACGGAACTGGTTTTCACGCTCGGCAAGAGGACCTCTATTCTTGTCGGGCGAGGTCGTTTCCCTGCTCAGAGTTTGTAACTTTGGTAACTGCAGCTCCTACTGCCTTCTTGGCAGGTTTCACCGGACAGTCTCGAAGAAAGTGCCCTGAGTTTCCGCAATAGAGGCATAATTGCAACTGTTTTCTCCTTTCCCGCTCCTTTTGTGTTAGAGGACCTTTCAGACCCCCTATTTGCATGGGTTCCCCGGAGTCTACTCCTTTGGAAGGAGTTGGCGGTTTGGGAAATACTCGAGCATCAAACTTGGAACGATCGGCCTTCCTGTTCTGCAGTCTGTGATCTATTTGAACGACTAAGTCTATATAGTCCGAACAATCTTGTGGTGGATTCACTACTTGGGCTAACACATCTTTGAGCTCTCCACGTAGACCTCTATAAAACAGCGTAATCCTTTTGTCCTCAGGCCATTGAGTTTCCACTATCAGTCTGTTGAAAGACGCAATATAAGCCAAAAGGTCTTGATTACCTTGTCGCAACGAAAGAAGCTCATTGTCCAAGGCCTGCCCCTGTGAATGTCTTGCGAACAGTTTTTCCATACTGAGCTGAAAAGCTTGAAAATCATGGAGGACCGGATCATCTTGATTTACTAGAGGGATCGACCAGTCTGCCGCATTGCCACTAAGGTACGAAAGCACGAAAGCTACTTTAGCTTGATCAGTTGGAAAGGCTGCTGGCCGGCATAAGAAATGCAACCGGCACTGATTGATAAATACTGCAAACCTCTTTGGGTCACCAGAAAATCGTTCGGGCGGAGCCAGAGGTACATTCCCAGGTAGGTTGATCTGCACTGGATTCATAGAGGATGTAGAAGGAAGATTTCCCCCAGATGCGGGTAACGGGGTCTGTCCGGCTTGTGACTGTAGAAATTGTCTAGCGAGATCATCTGTTCGCTCCTTGGAAATAATCAGTTCCCTTCTTAGAGCGTTCGTTTCCTGACGGGCTGCATGCACTTCTGCCCTTAGTTCCCCAAGTAACTGGGCTAGCTGGTCGGTATCCGAGGTTTCCGTAGCGCCTGGACGGGAGTTTGTGGTAGGCTTTGCGTTCTGTAACGCTCACCTGATTCCCGTAGAGGCGCCGGTCTTGACTGGGCGTATACTGTATCTTCAAAGGTGATGTGTAACACACGGCTGGCTCTTTGGGCTGGACCTCTGTGCACTGTATGTCTGACTCGAAGGGTAAGATGTCTGCAGATAGAAAATATGGGATTAAGGAACTGGGTTATTGAATGTCTCTCTCTTCTTCCCTTTCTCTTCTCCTGTAGAACCCCAATGGTTAACGCTCTCACCTTAGGTAAGTGAACGCCGTGCTCTCCATCTGCCTCGGGGCAGGGTGCTGTAACCAGTTTCTTCACTGGATAAGGGGAGCAGGTGTCAGCACCGACTTCTAATACAGTTGTAGAACCCTTTTTTATCTCTTCAACCTCCTCACCTGTGGAGTCGAAATCCTCCTCAACTGGGCTGAGCGCTCGATGTGCCGTGTAGTCCTTTTCTTTTTTCCGAGGCTGAGCGTGTCTCCCACAAGAGGAATCCACAGTGAGAGCGTGTAAATGCGCCCTGACCGTGTCCCACTCCCGGGAGGGACAAAAAGGGGGAAAAAAGCCAGAATAGGCAAAAAAACCCTGGAACCGGCAGGTATCCTGATGGTAGTTGGGCGTGTAGGCAGATGATCAACGGGAGAAGGCAACAACAGGACCCAGTAGGAAATGTACACTCCAGCATACACCGGAAGCGAAAGTAAACAAAGTCAAAGGCAGAAAGCCGGGCACGAAGGAGGGAAAGTAGGAAGGAGGGAGAGAACAGAAGGCGGGGACCTGAGAAGGAGCGGGAAGAGTAAGAGGGGTGTAAGAGGAAAGGCTCGAGGAGCAAGAGGAAAACAGCGTGTAGCAAGACCGCGGCTGCGAAGAAAAGCAGCTGACCGTGGAAGGTTGCAACGCGCTGGACCCAGGGAGAGGAGTGGTTAAATACCGCTACGGTCCTCCTAGCGGAGAAAGACTAGACCGCTTAGTGAACGTAGCATCTACGTGACGGAAATCAGGAAGTCCGTAAGCGGCAGCGGGGCCAAAGACGCCAGGTGAGAAAGCGGCGCATGACAGCATGCCCCCCGCCAAGGCCCAGGCCACCCGGCTTACCGGGATGTAAACGGTGAAACTTCCGGAGAAGGACAGGAGCATGGATATGTGTACTTGGTTCCCAAGAGTCCTCAGTATGGGAAAAACCCTTCCAATGCACCAGGTATTCCAGGCGCCCTTTGCGGTACCTGGAGTCCAGCAACCTGGATACTTCATACTCAGGTGTATCAGGCGAGTGAGAGAGAATGGGAAAAGGGCGAGCCCTTAGTGACTGTTCGGCACTCTTCAAAAGAGATGCGTGAAACACTGGGTGAATTCGCCTAAGAGAATGTGGCAGTTTTAGGCGGAAGGCCACTGGATTAATTTTGGCAGTAATGGGATAGGGACCAATAAACCTGGGGGACAGCTTAGACGGGCGAGACCATATAGGAAGGTATTTGGTGGATAACCACACCTTGGAGCCAACGTCCCAATCAGGTACTACCTGCCGGTGCCGGTCGGCTTGCCTCTTATATGCCTTGTCTTGGACGTCCCTTATACGGAGTAGTACCTCCTCTAACGCCGGAAGTGCAGGTTTGCAGGAAAAATGGGGAATGATGGCTCGGGGGTGAAATCCATATGAGCAATAGAAAGGAGACATCTTGCTTGCAGAATGACTGGCATTATTATATGCGAACTCCGCCGTCGGCAGCATATCCACCCAGTTGTCTTGTTCAACAAGTTTGTAATTGGTAGAACAGTGTTGGAAAAACCTGGCACGAAACGCCTGTAAAAATTAGCCAGGCCCAGGAATCTCTGAACCTCTTTAACGGAGGAAGGAGCCTGCCAATGGAGAATAGCCTCGACCTTCTTTTGATCCATTTGCACTCCTTGTGGTGAGAGGATAAACCCCAAGTAAGGGACCGAAGATGCCCCAAATACACATTTTTCACGTTTGGCCAATAAACGATGTTTCTTAAGGCGCTCCAGGACCTCTGTAAGATGCAGTAGATGCTCCGACATAGACTGTGAAAAAACAAGTATGTCGTCCAGGTAAACTACTACTGAAATAAACAATAAATCTGAGAATATTCGGTCTATGAACCTTTGAAATATTGCTGGAGCATTGACCAGTCCGAAGGGCATAACCTAGTATTCGTACAGACCAAAGGGTGTCCTGAAGGCCGTCTTCCATTCATCTCCTGGACTTACTCTGAGTAAGTGATAAGCATTGCGCAGATCCAATTTGGAGAAAACTGTCGCTCCCTGTACTGATTCCAATATGTCAGGAATGAGGGGCATGGGATATCTGTCCTTGCAAGTTACCTTATTGAGTCCCCTGTAATCGTTGCATGGCCTGAGGTCCTTGGAATCCCTCTTAGGAATAAAAAATAAGGGAGCACCCGCCGGGGATTTAGAGGGTCTGATGAGACCGTTGCACAAGTTGTCATCCAAATACTTCCGTAAAGCGTCCTTTTCAGTCTTGGATAAGGCAAACATTCGGCCAAATGGCACTAGGGCATTGGGTATCAGCTCAATGGAGCAGTCCTCCGGTCTGTGAGGTGGTAATGCCATGGGGGCGGATTCCGCAAACACCATAGGGTATTCTTCCAATATCTTGTCAATGGAATGCACCCCAATACTCGTGGGGAGAACAGTGGGAGATATTTTTACCTCCTGGTAATGTGCCTCTTGAAAGCAGTGTGTCTGGCAATAACTGGAATTAAAATGCAAACTATTGGACTTCCAGTCGACATGGGGATTATGTTGTCGCAGCCAGGTAATCCCCAAGATTAAGGGAAAATGGGCTGCTCGAATGATATCAAAAGTAATGACTTCTGAGTGCTGAAATATAGTTAGAGGAAGGGGTTCGGTAGTCTGAACAATGAGTCCTGAGCTCAAAGGTGTGCCGTCTACCCCTTCTACTTTCTGGCTGTGTCCGCGATCTATCCGTGAAGCCCCTACTTTGTCAACCCAAAGGGTGTCAGCGAAGTTCCCTGCGGCACCGCAATCCAAGAGAGCCAGCGTCTCTACCGGGTTGCCATTGATAGTAACCTTGACCGTTATAACCATCAGGCGGGAATCTTCTGAAGGGTTCGAGGAATCAATAGACATAGAAACGTAGGGACTGGAAGACTGCCCTCGATAACCCGTCCCAACTAGGTTCGAGGGTTTGCGTTTTCCGCCGGTTTCTTGGTAAGTTCAGTACAGTTATGCACCGTGTGGCGATCAGAGGCACAATAGGCACATAGGCCCTGTTCCCTTCTCCTCCTTCTTTCTTCAGGCGTAAGAGAACGGCGAGTAGTGCCGATTTGCATGGGCTCATCGTGAGGTTTGAGCGCTGTTGAAGGTGGTGAGGAGGTCCTTGAAAAGGAGGTACGCGTCTTTCTTCTTTCTAGGCGTCTTTCTTGCATCCTGAACTCCATCTGAAGGGCGGCCGTCATCAGATCCTGCAGGGAAGTAGGCCGAGGAAAATGAGCCATTTCATCTTTTAATTCTTCCCTAAGACCTCGGCGGAACAGAATAAATTGGGACTGCTCAGACCAACCCGTCTCCATGGCCAATCTCTTAAAGGAGGAGATATAAGACAGCACATCAGCTTGTCCTTGACGAATGTCCATCAAGTCTTCACCAGCTGCCATTGAGATTTCGGGTCTTTCAAAGGTTTGTTTGACATAATCGATAAAGGCATCGAAATTCTGTAGGACAGGGTCATTTCCGGTTACTAGAGGGGTGGCCCAAGCAAGAGCGTTCCCTGTCATATTAGACACCAGGAATCCAACCTTGGCATGATCAGAGGCGTAAGTGCGGGTTCTGAAAGAGAAATACACCTTGCAAGCATCAAGAAATTCTTTCAGGGTCTTGGGGGAACCATCGTACTTCCCCGAAGACAAAGGCATAGGAGGCAGATCTGTGTTGGGGGGCTCCCTTACTGCTACCATTTGTTTTAGCAGGTTGTTTTCGGTTTTTATATTTTGCATTTCTAGAGAGAGGCTTTGTACTGCAGCAATTAGTTCCTGTACTTGCTCAGGAGTTGCCATGGTTGTTGTTTGTTGGCGTTGCAAACTGTCAGCACCGACTTCTAATACAGTTGTAGAACCCTTTTTCATCTCTTCAACCTCCTCACCTGTGGAGTCGAAATCCTCCTCAACTGGGCTGAGCGCTCGATGTGCCGTGTAGTCCTTTTCTTTTTTCCGAGGCTGAGCGTGTCTCCCACAAGAGGAAGCCACAGTGAGAGCGTGTAAATGCGCCCTGACCGTGTCCCACTCCCGGGAGGGACAAAAAGGGGGAAAAAAGCCAGAATAGGCAAAAAACCCCTGGAACCGGCAGGTATCCTGATGGTAGTTGGGCGTGTAGGCAGATGATCAACGGGAGAAGGCAACAACAGGACCCAGTAGGAAATGTACACTCCAGCATACACCGGAAGCGAAAGTAAACAAAGTCAAAGGCAGAAAGCCGGGCACGAAGGAGGGAAAGTAGGAAGGAGGGAGAGAACAGAAGGCGGGGACCTGAGAAGGAGCGGGAAGAGTAAGAGGGGTGTAAGAGGAAAGGCTCGAGGAGCAAGAGGAAAACAGCGTGTAGCAAGACCGCGGCCGCGAAGAAAAGCAGCTGACCGTGGAAGGTTGCAATGCGCTGGACCCAGGGAGAGGAGTGGTTAAATACCGCTACGGTCCTCCTAGCGGAGAAAGACTAGACCGCTTAGTGAACGTAGCATCTACGTGACGGAAATCAGGAAGTCCGTAAGCGGCAGCGGGGCCAAAGACGCCAGGTGAGAAAGCGGCGCATGACAGCAGGCCTCTTGACTTCAGAGGACTGCTGTCCGTCGTTTACTGCACGAACGGTAAGTTTCGAGTAATTCTAATGTCTTTAAAGTCATTAGTAATGATGTCTCTTGTTTTGCAGGGTTCGGGCGATGGCGGATGACGGGCTGAAGTGAGTTGAAGATGGAGCCCGTGTGATGAATAGAAGCGCCTGGAAGCACGTAAGTAAGCGCTTGTTGCCTGCTTCACGATGCGCTCTAACTGTCTTTTTATTTTGCAGGTACAAGTTTGGAGTGGCTGCAGGGTGCCGGAATACCCACTGGGTTAGATGTGGAAAGGAGTAATGGCACGTGAGTATTAAAGTTCCCCAATGTCTTTAAACGCACCTTGTTTTGTCTTTCAGATGCGGGATGCAGCGCCGAAGGCCTCCGGAGCGTGCGAAGAGTTGGTAAGCTTTTGTCTTTCAGATGCAGGAATGCAGTGTGAAGACCTCCGGAGCGCACGAAGAGTAGGTAAGCCTTTGTCTTTCAGATGCCGGAATGCAGCGCGAGGCGTTGGTGACAGCCGATGGACCAGGTAAGTGAAGAGCTGTCACTGAAGACCGTAATGCTAACCTGTTCTTTCTTGTCTTTATAGGTGTTGCTGAAGACTGGATTCAGGATGGTAAGCCTTTTTCCTTAGGCCCAGGATCAGATGCAGAAGACACGATGAGCGTTCTGCTGCAGAGGATGCAGAATAACGCAAAGCAAGATTCATCCATCGGGTGTGGTTTAAATAGCCTCCTGTAGTGCTTAGGTGTCTCCTTCCACAGCCACGCCTAGGTAAGAAAAGAGTTCCTGCTTTCCAGAAGAGTTCCAGTGTTCTGAATCTAGGGAGTGGCTCCTGCCCCACCCAACAGGAAAAGTAGTTCCAAACAGAAGAGGATCAGAGGCTCAACTGGCAGGCAAGTAAGCAGCATGGTCTGCTGCAGGTAAGTCCACCCAAGCATTTTGAGCCCGGCGCTTCCAGCGCTGGGACTGGGCATATTTATGAGCCTGGTGCCACTGGCGCCAGGACTGGGTCCAAAAGGTCCCAATTGGGACTGGTTGGCACTCGGAACCTGGGTTATGGATCTGCTTCCAAGGGAGTTGGGAAGACCCTGACCTTTTGGAAGCAGAGATCATGACAGTGGGTGAGCAGACACTCCCAGGCGCAAGGCCTCACGGCTTTGACTCTTGTTATGGGAGGTCAGCTCTCCCAGTGCTTTGCCTGGCATCTAGTGCGGGGATCATTTGTGACATACTGATCTAATCTTTTTAGGAGATCTTGCGTTCTAAGATATAACAATTAGATGGCTGATGCAGGAGGGATTAAGGTGCAGTCTCATGATGAACGTACAGACAGTCACTTCCTACCTTGCGCAGTTCCGCAGAGGGACAGCCTACAAGCCGAGTCATCGCAGAGTCACAGCCACTAGCAATGGGGTACAGACATTGATTCTCTCCCAGCATTCCTCCGTTCCTCTCTTTCAGCTGCTTTCCCCACCTGTAGTTGTTAGTAGCGCGGGCAAACTTTGAGTACAGTCCTCCGGCAAAAAAGTATTTTCACAGTGGCAAAGAACTATAGAGTCAACGGCAAGCGGTAGGCCTTCAGACCCTGCAGCCCTGTGCGGACTTCAGGGACTGCTACTCTCGCTACTCGGCTTCGCTCTGCTCAGAGCATTGTGAGGTTTCCAAGCGCCGGGTCTGCCTCCAAGCAGTCAGCAGCAACAACAGACTTGTGCAAACAGAATCTTCAGTTCTCTAGGTTGAGGGCCACCGTTTCACATAGGTGGGAATGCTACCCGATTGAACCCCCAGAAAGTGATCTCCTGGCCTATAAAGCAAACTCTAGTGGCTGCCAGAGGATACTCACCTCTTTATGTAACATGATTATGGACACAAACACCAGTAGCAATGGCAAAGAATAGGCACATAGGGGCTACGGAGCTAGCCCTTGAGATATCAGACAACCAGTGGCTAAGATATGAACTCTATCTAAATCTGTATTGATAAATACGAGGTTTACATTAACTCAGTACAAGGTATTACATATGTTGCATTATAAGCCCAGTAGGCTGAAAAAAATATAACAAAGGCAGGAAGTAGCTAATGCTGGTTATTTACATATGTTGTCGAACTGGCCTACTCTCTTGGAAGTTTGGCGTGAGGTGTATAAGACATTCTCCAAAGTGTTACATAGACATCTAGAGGTTACTGCCATGAACAGCCTCTTTTTTTTGGATCTGGAGTGCGGTCCCGGAAAGGCTCACAGGGTATTTCCTGAATAAGGGTTGCATAATTGCTATACAATGTATCCTCAAGAAATGGAAAGGTCATGCATCCACCATTGTGGAGAGACTGGCTGAAAGACTTGACATGGGCCAATGACTGTGAGAAGGCATTTATCACAATGCAACCTAGGACCTCCAGCCCTAGAGACATTTGGAGTGAGTTCTGTGGGTTTCTTACACCAAACTGAATGGATCAGCCCTAATAGAGGAATGTACGAACAATTGAATTGCTGCGATACAGATATCTAATCTTTGTTATCATGTGATGGTTTGTACTACTATACTTAATGCTGTACTGTTGTGATGTGATGGTGCCTACCGAACACAAATAAATAAAGGCATAGCTCTCAACCATTTGTCTTGCAAAGGCGGGTGAAATCACCCGATTTTGTTTCTGGCGGGTGAGACGCCCATTGGAATGAATGGGCGTGCAGGAGGCCTGGCGGGTGAGTCAGCCCTTTGCAAGGCGGGTGACACCCGCCAAAAGCGGGTGAGTTGAGAGCTATGAAAGGTTTAAAAGAAAACATTGTAAAATATTAAATTGAGACAGTTAACAATATTAATACAATTAAACTATTTCCAGTTAGAAAAACACAGAGCCCACGAAGTAAACGTCAATTACTGGAGTGTAGCAAACACACATCCCACACTAAAAGAATGAGACAGAGAGATAGAGTGAGACAGAGAGAACCAGAGAGAGAGAGAGAGAGAGAGAGAGAGAGAGAGAGAGAGAGAGAGAGAGAGATGGAGAGACAAAGAGAGAGGCAAACAGAAAGAAAGCACACATAGAGACTGAGACAGAGAAAGAGAGTGTCTCGAGCCTGCCTACCTGGCGCTTGTGGCAGACATGGAGATTTTGCCACCATTGAATGGTTCTGCACGTAACTTACGTTCTGTTCCTCTACGGTCTAGTCTTCCGGACCAATCTTTGTTTCCTTTATTAGCCCCGCCTTTCACTTCCGGCTTTGCGTTGCAATCCCCTGTGTTACTTTCGCTTTTGGTAAGACGCTACTGTGTTTTCCGCTTGCAGCTGCCGCTGCCCTGCTGTTATGTTTTTCTCTCCTTTGCTCTTGTTCTGTGTCCCGCTTCAGTTTCTGCTTCGTTTGCTCCTCCGCCTTCTGCTCGCTCGTCTGCTGCCGCCTTCCTTCCATGGTGTCCTCTTTTCTTTCCTTTATCTTCTCCGTTTGGTTTTTCTCCTCTCGTCCTTTTCCTTCTGATCTGTTGCTCTTTCATTCTTTCCTTGACTCTGCCTCCTTTTTTCTGTTTGCTCTCTTTGCTGTTCGGGCACTGCCACTTCCCGGTTTTCTCCTCATTTCTAAGTTTGGTGGACCTGCCTTTCCTGGTTTACCATTTCGTCCTTTCATCCCATCAAATGCTCCATGCACTTTGAACTGTATTCTTGTGACTTCCATTCTACGTGCTACATTGTACGTGCTACAGAGACCAAGACCAAGGAACGTCTTTTTTTCAGTCAATCCACCTCCCAAGAGGTTCTTTTTTAGCCTTTTTGGCTTTTTTGCTCTTCTTACAGGTGTTCTCGGGCAGAGGTTCTGTGTCTGCCGTCAGTAACCCGCGACATAGTGGCTTCCATCCGAGGAAGGCCGTACCTCTTCCAAAAGAAGACCAGCAGAATAAGGAAGGACAGAAGACCTGTGTTATCTTCCGAGGGATCAGGTGAGGAGAAGGAGGAGGGAGATAGTACGGATTTGGGAGTTCATATTGAGGAGACTTTTGACAGAGCGAGAGAGAGCGAAGGGAGTCGGAGGGGTTTAAGCGCACTGAATGAATGCTCCGACCTAAGAATAATTGTAAGATTTGTTATTTGCAGCTTTGCAAACATAAACTATTTGATCTGACCAAAAAACATGGCACACTACTTTAAAGCCATAAGCTTTTTTTTGTGCAAATCTATTTCTTATTATTTTTCAACAACACAGTATTCCATATTGAATAACAGTTATTATATAATAGGTCGCCTGCATAAATAGGCCAATACAATTCCAATACAGGGACTAGAATTATATACATAACAAAGATGGCTCTCCTTTCCCATCAGTACATTACAGCGCTCTTGCATCTTTCAATATATTCCCACATTCCTTGTCTGAATACTGAATATAGACTCAAGGGGGTTTCAAATCTGGTGAGCAGACAAGCTCTTGCAACATTTGGCCCCAGTCCAGCTCTATTCCTTCCTCCCTTTTCGGATTCTTATTTTTCCGTAAAATCTCCACTTCTGCTAATCCCATCATAGCACACCTCTATGCTTTGTTGTACCAGTGGGCCTTTGAGCATTTCCATGTTATTCCTAACCATCTCCTAGCCAGTAGCAGCATGAACTGCGCAATCCATTTCCGGGTTTCATGTTCCCCGCTTCTAGAGCCTGATACATGTACGGTAAACCCAGCAAATCGGGGAATAGTTTGTCCTTCCTACCTACTAGCAATAAGGAATAATACAATATCAAAAAGGAAGGTTGTAACGCTAGTCACTCATATAGCCCTGGTTTCAACATACTGAGAAACTGTGCTGAAATAATGGACCTTTACAGTAACAATTTAGTAAAAAAAATAAACTTGATTGGATGAACAAATAAAACTTCATCACCCTTGATAACATTTTGTAGCACAATACACATTATTAGGGGGGGCACACATCAACAAGTTAGTGTAGAGAACACATATACAAATCAGCCCAAGATCATCAATTGTGTCCACCAAAGATTCTTGGAGCATGGGTGCATCAATACCTCTTTCAAAACTACCAAACAAACACTACCAACCATGCCATACATGTACATGTTTCTGTCCCTCAGCCCTAATCAGTTGGACATTCCTCAGAATGCTGTTGCGTAGAAAACTTCAACATGTGTGGTGGAAGAACACATCTACCAAACTACTTCCAGGGTTATCTGATGATGTAAAGAGTAACATCCTCAGTCTAATGTGGTTCTATTAAAGGACTAAAATAACACCCCTCAATGCTACTTCATTGAATTTAATAGGTCTACCTGGATCAATTTCCCATGGACACCGCAGACTTTGAATGTCGACAACACCACCAATCCTGGTTAATGTAGTGTGGATGAATTAATCATCCAGAGATCAATCTGCAATGGAACCAAAAAAGAAGCCCATCTTGCTTAACTCTGATCATATACAGCTAGCGTACAGTGTGCTGCAAGAGCTCAAATCCTAATGTGCCCACATCACATATCAATCATATCCTCCTAACTTTCATGAATCACAAATGGGGAACCCTCATCAGTACATTTAATCCTCCAATAAGTGGATCAAATGGTATTACTTTGTTTGTTTCTACATTCCTTGAGTGTAACTACTGTTGACTCGTGGATCCTCTGCAATATGGGGAGTGACAACAGTGTATATGTTCACGGTATGTGACGCGTATAGTGGCGGCCATCTTAGAGGTGCTGAGCTCGATAGGTCAGACAAAGGGCCTTCAAATTGACCCTGCGGTCTACATGGAGACAAAGGAGCTTGGCTAGAACAGCTGAAATATGGGTACATTTTGAGAAGCCGACATCCAAACGAACAGCAGTATTTTGAAGAACTTGGATTCTTCTTATAAAATATTTGGGTTTGGCTAAAAGGATGGCATTACAATAGTTGAGAATACCGGAGACTCCGAAGTGTCTGGGCTAAGAATGGTAAGAAACCTGTCTTGCAAATTGAACTGACCTGCAGTTCAGGTGATAAAGAAGCAGAGATGTTGACTCCCACAATTTTTACAGAGTCTACCTGTGAGGGGAACATCCCTAAACTGGGGGCCAGAAATCAGGAGCCTAGAAGTGATTTGTATTTATTTATTTATATTGCGCACCTAACCCCTAGAGGGGTAGCAAGGCGCAGAAGCAGCAAGAGGATTGCGTAGCTTGGTTACATACAAGGAATGAGGTCCAGCCGTGGTTACAGTGCTGGACACGTCAAAAAGAAACAATGCATGCCGATGAGGCCTGTGTTACAGAAATATACAATATAAGCAATACTATATAAAAAAAATCAGTTGTCTCATGAAAAGGTATCTACACGGAGCAATTGACAACCTAAATGTACATATATACAGTCATAGTGGTGGAGCATCAGGGCAACGGGAGAGCAAGAGTTCGTTATGTGTCGAGAATCTTGAGCCAGTGGATGGTCTTAGTTCTGAATAGGCGGTAGGGGAGGTCCTCCCTGCAAGGAGGTGGAAGGGAGTTCCAGTATTGTGCTGCTTTAACAGGAAAGCTGTTCCCACCCGACATAGAAAATTTAAACCTAGGCACCAGGAGGAGATTGGAGTTGGCCATTCTAGAGGGGCGAGAGTAAGTAGGTCTGGTGAATCTAGTGATAAGATATTGAGGGGCTGCTTGGTGGAGGCATTTGTGGGTCAGGGAAACCGATTTGAGGAATATTTTGTCTTTGGTAGAAAGCCAGTTGACAGACCTTCTAGAATCAGAGATGTGGGCTTTCTTTGGGATACTGAGGGCTGCTCTTAGGGCGTTATTGTGAAGGATCTGAATTTTGTTTGTAATATATTTATTGCATCCTACATCAAGTGCTTTACAATAGTCCAACTTGGACAGGATCAGAGCCCTGGCTTGGGTGATGCAGTTAGACGGGGAGAGAAAAGGTTTGGCTGCTCTGATGAGTTTACATGTATAAGATGTGGCGGATGCCATAGCATTAACATGTTTTTTGAAGGTGAGAGTGGAGTCTAGGTAGAAGCCAAGGGTTTTGACCTCCTTGGCTACCGTGATCTTATTGTTGTCAATTACGAAAGAGGAGTAGTTTTGGTGTAGTGTGTTAAGGTTGTGTGAGGACCCTAGAATGAGGAGTTCTGTTTTGTCATCATTCAGGCATAGACCGTGTGAGGCCATCCATGCCTGGATGATGAGGTACACTTTGTTGATGAAGGCCAAAACCTTGTCATAATCCCCCGTCAACGGGATGAGGATCTGGGTATCATCGGCATAATTAGTGTAGGTGATACCCAGACCATCTAGATCATCAAAAAGGGGCTTCATGAAGATGCTGTACAGGGTTGGGGAGACGCAGGATCCCTGAGGCACGCCGCAGGTGATAGGAATTGGGTCGACTGCTGCTAATAGGGAAAAGACTCTCATTGTGCGGTTATTTAGAAGGGATTGGATCCAATCAGTTGCCTCTTCCGAGAAGTGGGCGGCTTTTTGAAGGTGGTCACATAGGATCTCGTGGTCAACCAGGTCGAAGGCAGCCAAGAGATCAAGAAGTAACAGTAGTGCCACCTTACCCTGATCTCTCAGCTCATCTATCTGTGCCTTCACATCTATGAGTGCGGTTTTGGTGCCGTGTTGAGGCCTGAAGCCCGATTGTCTGACTCCTAGGAGATGGAAGTGCTCAAGGTGATGTTGGATTTGTTGGTATGCTATTTTGTCGGGGATTTTAAGGAGGAATGGTACTGTATTGATGGGGCGGTAATTAGTGGGAGTAGAGGGGTCTACATTCGGTTTTTTGAGCAGGGGGAGGACCCATGATTGTTTCAGATTGTTAGGTACGCTGCCTGATGTGAATGACGCATTTATTAGTTTGGTAATAAATGGTGAGAGATCACGAGCCGCATCCTTTATCAATTGTGCGGGGCATAGGTCCCCATGGCAATTTGAAGGTTTGAGGGTGAGAATGACCTTTTCTACCTCTTTGGTGGATACTCTGTGGAAGTTAAAATGGGGAATGTGCACAGGGGGGTGTGTCTGAGTTGGGTGTATCTCTTTAGGGGTGGGGATGCTAGGTTTAGAGGAAGAGAGAAGGGAATCCTTTTTAATGTTTATCTTTGTCTTGAGAGAGGAGATTTTGTTAGCTAGGGCATTTTGTATACTCGTGCAACAGTTTTTATCCTTGAGGCACGAGTCAGGAGCTTGGATGGGAGATTCAACCTCTTTTAGTATTGTAAATAGCTCTCTGGTGTTGGATTTGGCTTGTGAGATTCGAGTGCTGTAGCACATTTGTTTGGCCAGGATGATTTCTTTTTTATAATGAGAGGCTAGTTTGCTCAAGTTTTTCTTGTTTTTCCTGAGGGAAGTGATCTCCAAATTTTTTCACAGCGTCGCTTTTCCTGTCTGAGGGCTTTAAGATGAGGAGAAAACCAGGCGTTGATGTGTTTTCTTGGTTTGCTCTTTTTTAGCTTCAGTGGGGCTATGGCATCAAGAGATGAGAGCATGACCCTGTTATATATGTCTACCATCAATAAGGGATCTGTGTGGTCCGGAATGGCATTCAAGGTCGGTGCGATTAATTGGATCAAATTTTCAGAGGTGATGTTCTTTTTATTTCTGGTCTGAACAGCTGGAGCTATACTGTCAATTTGCGCTGGTGTTGCCTCTAGGGTGAACGAGATCAGGTAATGGTCTGTCCAGGGCTGTGGAAGTATAGAAGAGATCAGGGTTGTGCAATTGTACACAGCTAGCCAGTCCAGGGTTCTACCTTTGGTATGAGTGGGCTCTATGATCTTCTGGGTAAAGCCCAGTTCCTCTAAGGTATTATTTATTATTGTGGCATTAGCATCTGCGGGGTCGCTAAAACCAAGGTTAAAGTCTCCTAATACGATACTTTGTGAAGAATTCTTGAGTTTATTTGATAGGATATTTGTGAGGTCTTATTCAAATGACCCTAAGGGGCCAGGTGGTTGGTAAATAAGGTGAATGGAGATGGATTGTGTATTAGATAAGGTTAACTTTGTGGTTAAGGATTCACAAGATCCTATGTTGGCTGGTGACTCAATGGTCAGAGGGATTTTATTTTTAGCTATAATGGCAAGACCTCCGCCTCGAGAGGCGGTACGATCGAGTCTTAGTAGAGTATAGTCATCTGGTATGGCTAACATAATTGTGGGGCCTGCTGTTGGATGTAGCCAGGATTCAGTAACGGCTAAGAAGTCCAAGTCTTCATTGTAGAGTAGGTCGGCAATGTCTGTAGCGTGGGCTACCAAAGTGATGAGGATTTGTGCGTGTCTTTCTGGGCGTGGATAGGTTCACGATAGAGTCTGCTGTTTAGTTGAAGAGGGTGCTGGGAGGGGCTGTGGGGGCTACTAATAGCCTTGCTTTGGGCTGATTTGGTTAAAGGGTCATAAAGCCTTGTGAGCCTTGCACGTAGTTTGAAGTTCCTCTGGAGGACAGTGCAGGGTGCAGAGGTCAAATCAGTTGGTTTGTGAAAAATCTGTGGGGACTCGTGTGTAAGTGAGTTTGGTATCATGGTCGGGTAATGGATATTCGTAATATAGAGAAGTGATCTAAGTAGAACAGTATAGAGCGTATGGAGATACATTGTGTACGTGGATAGGATAATATAGGTGCAGGGTGGTTGTTGGCAGTTAGCATACATTCGTGAAGCACCTGGGTATGAAAAAGCAGCAGTATGAATGCAAGGGCAGTAGCACACCACAGAAGGACTAAATGCAATTCTGTGCACAGGGCACCTCTAGGCTAGTCAATGCAATCACAAGTGGGCTAAATGCAAATCTCGGCGCCGGGCACCTCTAGGCTAGACAATGCAAAATATAGATACATTTGGGTGCGGTGCATCAGTTAAGTGTAATAGTCCACCTTAGATAAAGTACATATGCTAAATGGTGCAGTAGGGCAGGAAAACCAGTTATAACAAGACATAGAGGATGACAATACACGTGGTTCAGGCTAGGGCCATGGTCATAGCAGTCAGGCTGTATAGGCATAGGCAGTATGCAATAGGCGTATACGGTAGGTATGCAATAGACGTGCCTAGAGCTTGGAGGCAGCAAGATATATATACATGTAGTGTTGGTGGACCAGTTAGTTGAGGGTCACAATGGTGTATAGATGGCCAGATATGTAGATACTAGAATTCAGTGTGCCAGTTCAGGCTATGTTACGCGTACACAGAGCATGATTGGCTTTATGGCGATTTATGCTGGACGGCGTAGGATAGCGGCAAGTAATTTGAGCAGTCTAATATATATAATATATATATATGATATACTAATGGTAAAATGCAGTAATTACTCACTATGTAAAGAGTCAATAGAGGTTGTGCCTTGTGGTGGCTCAGGGTGGCTGTTCAGTTTGGTCCCTGATATTCCTGGCCGCGATGGATTTTCATCCTCCGGTGGGTGTAGTAAGATCCGACATACGTTTGCGTGTACAACTTTGTGTTACCGAAGGGGTTTGCGAGAAGTGTCACGCGCCGTACTGCCGGTGCGGACAGGTGCAGACAGGTAGGGGCCTTATTCGTTGTGGGCCTTTGTCGGGGTGGGCCGGCTTCCGCCTCTGGCTCACCGAGTGATTTTGAGCTCGTCACACAATGGTTGCTAGGCAACCGAGATAAACAAATGGTGCGGGAGCAGGGCGGCGGCCATCTTAGTGAGCTGCATCTGAGCAATGGCTCCTCGTGGTGGTGAGAGGGCAGGGGGCTCTTTGTACCTTGCTGGAGACTCAATTAAGTAATGTAGAGTGCCACGATGGGTAGCACTTCTGAAGGCAGGCCGTGGATGTCAGGCTCCGTTGTCAGGAGCGCATACTCTGTGCTGCAGGGCTGAAGTCCAGATGCCCCTGCAGCGCACGGTGACCAACAGCTAAAATATATACAGCATATATATATAGCATGATATACAGCAGGTCGACCAACAGCTAAAACCGTGGTTTTGTCACGGTTCAGCTTGAGTCAGTTAGCACGCATCCAGTCACTTATGGCTGCCAGACAAGTATTCAGGGCTCCCTCTATCTTCTGAGGATGTTGGTCTACTCAAAAGATAAGTTGGGTGTCATCGGCCCATGAATAGAAATGGAATCCATGGGTGTGAATCATAGATAGTAAAAAGCAGGAGGGACAATGCTGAACCCTGAGGGACGCTGCAGGTGAGTGAGGATGGCTTAGATCTAGCCTTCATACCTCGGCCACTGTTGTCGGCGTGGCTGTCCCTTAAAGGGTTGAAAATTAAGCAGCTTCTTGTCTCGGAGAAAGAATCCACTTCACTATGTAAGGCTTGTGATGAAGAAGTGGTGCACAAGGAGTAATGAGGATTACAAGTGATTTCTTTACGCGCATTCTGCCACTCCTGGAAATCACAAACAGTATATTCTTTTGATGCCCTTGTTTCCAGGGTCTAGAACATTAGTTGAGGTGAAAGAAAATGTCCTGCTTCTACAGCAGGGGCATGCTTAATTTACTGGCACGCCTAAGTGCAGCTTGCATACAAGACTTTAGTCTAACGCTATGAGAATTACGATCAAGCTAGCTGAGATTACTTTGCATGCATTTGATAGACTCATGTAAGTCTATTGAAACTCAATTAAATGTGTAGACTCTACACACGTCTATTCTTTGTACACCTTTACAGTGCTGCATCTTGAACTACACGAGTACAACATGCCACCTTGAAAATGTTCAAGGCAAATAAACAAAGCGACTAAGATATGGGCTGAAGACTGACTCTAATCCATTCATGACACGTAATTGGTTCAACCTGGAAACAACGCCTGGCAATTAGTTCAGCAGTCAGTTTGCATATCCGTTCCTCATAATTCATTTCCCAGAGGAACTGTAATGCATTTAACTAGAGCGCGGCGCGACTGCATTGCATGGATCCAGTAACATCTCCCTACCTTGGAAGCTTAAGTGCAAAAAATTACATTAAACACAATTATCATTAATGTCGATCAACAGGCAGCGAACACTGGCAGACATTTCCACAACATTGTGCATTATTAGGGGCACGCTCATTAACAATTCTACTCATCAATTATTCGAGTTAATCTGCCTAACTCCATTAAAATACTCAATGTATTGCTTGCGAATGGAAGCCTTGCATAGCACAGCAGTAATGTGTTCTTAAACATCGTTTAATCCATCAGGCTACCTATACAGAAGTCTGCATTGAGTTAAAGTAGAGCAGGATTTGAAGGCACGAATTTCAAAAAATATTGTCTCAATGCGGGAAGGTAATTCACGGGTCTGCTGACTGAGATTAACACCAGATAATGGCCTGGGGCCCAAGGTAGAGGCCTGAGGAACGTAAGGGCCTTAACAGGAGCCGAGGGCCAATACCTAGCTCTAGAGCTCCTCCATAGGAAGATATTGCTCTTCAACTTTCTCTTGCTTTTGATTTCTGTGGTGTCAATAGGCTTTTTAAAGTTATGAAACAAACCGGTGGCCATTTTAAAAGTTAAAAAGAACTACATTTTGAAATGGCTGGCGGGGAAAATTGAAAAAGGCACTACTTCTAGTCCTTTCTCTTTTTCAGTGGTGGTCATCATGATGGGAGGGTGTCACAGACAAACAGACTTTGTGAAGATTGAGGATTGGTAAGAGGCAGGTGGGTGGATCAGGGAATAGGATTGGGTAGAGAGTCAGAGAGAATGTGGTGGAGGCTAGGGGCAAAGTTTGCGAGGTTCCTGGGAATAAATTTGGTGGCATCAGGAATATCAGGGAGCTGGATAGGCTTGCCAATAAAGGGATGAAAGGCCAGCCTTCAGAAATCCCTGATTGGGCTATAGGCCTGACAGCATCACCTCACTGGTTCTCATCATGATTGCACAAGGAATTCTGCTGCTTTCTGATATCAACGTTTAATGTTAAACTCTGAATCTTTTTGTAATTACATCTGATGAAAATCTCAGGCAATTTTCAGAATCGCTAACAGTGTGGTTTTGGTATACAATGAGACAGGGTCCAGGAAGGATTGCATATGGCTACGAATTGTAGAAATTAGGTCAGGGCTTGCAAGCTGTGATGCTGGCCTTGGCATCCACTTCTGTGCTCACACTCACTAAAAGAAGTGGTGACTTCCAGAATGGGAGATTTTCAAAATGGTCTCCTTGCCAAAACAAACCCTATTAAAATGGGATTATCGCGAAAATGAAGGCGGATGGCTGGAAGGCTACACATGAATCTTAAACACTGGCAATTGCTCTGGCAATTCTCCAGATCATCTCTTTTCAGCTGCCATGCCATTACAGAAGGGCAAAGACAATGGGCCTCATTACGAGTCCGCCGGTAACCGCGGTGGTGAAACCGCCTGGTTACCGCCGGACTCGTATTACCATTCTGCCTCCGTGATTCCCGGAATTACCGGGGCATTACAACCCCGGTTTTCCGGGAATCATGGAGGCGGAATGGTGTTAATCCCCATTCCCATTGAGTCCTATGGAAATGCTGCCAGTGTTTCCTCGTCCACCTGCAGGCGGGCGGAGTTAAACCCGCCAGGTCAAACCTGGCGGGAACTTACATCCCGCCTGCAGGGGTCGGACTCAGGCGGTCCGGAAACAACGGTGGCGGCGGGTTTACCGCCACCGTTATTTCCAGACTGCCTGGGTCGTAATGAGGCCCAATATGTCAATCTGGGTTGGTCCCACACCATAAATGTTCATTCCTGCACAAATTGATATTTTCACATCCCTTCTGCACGCGGCCAAGTGCTGCCTGAGACCTGCTGTGGTTTCATTGGGTGTCACCCGTGAGGTGTCCTATAAAAATCAGCTCTTTTTCCTTACTTCCTTTGCAGGTTATCCCCTCTTGTGCATTCTGCTTGATTACTTACGGTGCAGCTGTGTCCTTTTAGACTTCTAAGATGGTCAAATGGTTCTTCAGGTGGCTACTGCATCTTAACCCATCTTGTGTTTGCCATGCACCAGCTCAGGCTCAGGGTACTGAGAGAGTGCAACCACCATTTATGGGTCAGGAACTGCCTAGACACACAGGCTATCTGGGACGTGGAGCGGTTTGCATGGAGGAAGGGAGGTGGCAACAGGTTGATAGGGCCACTGATTGCTGAATTTGTTGGGGTGTTTGCTAGGGTTGAGACCAAGGATTTATTTTTAAGAACCTGCCCTTTATTGTGCCAGAATACGTTCAATTATGATGTAGTGTCTTGGCAACTTTATTACTTTCAATTGTTAGACATTCCTGAGCCATGCTGTCGATCTGCATTGGAAAGTTACAGCAGTGCTGCTCGTACTGGCCTTGCAAACGCATTGATTAAGTAAGGCTGCATGACACTTGAGCCACACTGCTATTGTAATAAATGTCAGCACTGCCTCAGCAGGGTCGGTGGCTCGAGTGCATGGTGTGGGCAGCGGCAGGCAGCCACAGCACCAGTTGCCGCTGACAAGCTCCAAGGGGAAAAGGGCATTCATAGGTATACGTGCCACTATCAGTGAGATGCTTGCTACGGGCCACCTCTCCAGGTGAGACCACTCAGGGGGCACATGCTGGGCCTTGCTAAACTGGACAGAGCCAGCATGGGGTGCCTCATTATGCTTGTGAGTGCCACACCACAAAGTCACTGAGTTTAAAGCATACTGGCTCATGACTATGATCAGTGCTGCACAGTTGCTGGTGACATTAGTGGGCCAGGGGGGCACCCAGCACACAGTGGACAACATCAGGGCAGTCACTGGCAAAGAACAGCATCACAGTGGCAACGCCATTGAAAAGGCATACAGGCATATAGACCCTTGGAAGATTTTGATGCAATGTTTGACAGGCAATTCTATCAGTTCTATAATGATTTTATCTACATTTGTCCATTACTTTACTATAGGAATAAAGCATGCTTGTTCTAGTTTCTGTAGCTTGCAGTTATTATGTTCCTATAAATCAGGGGGAATTGACAATGAGGATAATGTGTTTAGAGAAGCAATTCAACATTTGGGGCCTGATTTTAAAAAAGCCCATTTGAATGGGAAAACTCAATTGAAAAAGGCTTTGTAAATCAGGCCCTTGGTGTCTTGTTTCAAGAGATAAATACTTTGCTATGTTATCCTATTTTGATTGCTATTTGTAAATTGCACAGTTGCCATGGGTAGTGCACATGTCACCCCCCAAACTGATGGGGGAGTTGCATCAGCAACCCCAAATATGTTGTCACTGTGGGAAGCAGCAATCTGTGGTGGCAGCAGTGGGCCGTGGTGTGCTAGAAACAATTTGGCTCCTGAAATGTATTTACAAATTAAGCATTGCAGAATCAACCTGTCTCCATGGTGCCATCTTACCGGGACACCTGTACAATTTCATCACTTGCGTTGGTTTCCCGCGTCATCTTTGACGGATGGCAGAGACCCTTGTAGGGTATGTTGCTGGCCTTGAGCTTTCTTTCCCGTCATGCTCTATCTGGGAGAGTAGCTGTGCTTACCTCACACCCACCCTAATAGAGCTGTGGTCGGCAGATTCTATGTCGCATTCAAAAGCAGGTAGAGCAGGGTTGATTCCAGATGGGTCACCGGGTTACACCCCTCATCCGGTCACAGTGTGGCGACTGGTCTTCCACATGGGGCAACCACGCAGGACAAAACGCATGGGATGTACATGGACTGTGAAGCTGGCATTGGGAAGTCTAAGGGCCGGGGCAGGCAGGTCAAGTGGTGATTTTGTTTAGCAACAGGTGAACTAATGGATTAATGTGTTATAATGATATGATTTTCATGATCCATTATATCCCTATATTTTCACTGGTCTCTCAATTCACAGAAGTGCTGCAGAGAATGACAATATGCCCTGACATTTCCACCTGTTAATGGCTACTGAATGTTGAATCATCATTCAAAGAGCACACTTATAAGTCGATTCTCTGCGCTGTTTATTATTCTGCTGTACAGTGTAACTTAGTCAATTTCTGTAAAATCTTAATTAAAAGGTCCTTATACAGGGGAGAAATAAATGTTTCCTTCGTTACACTTTTAAGTATTAGTTTAGGTATTAACCTTGTGCAATCATGAAATTATTTGTCATTACAATTTGCACTCATTGAACTACGGCCATTCTAAGTTACAATGTGCACTCAGGCACTTCTGCTGTCACTACAATTTGCACTGTTAGAACTACTGCATAGAATAAATGAACATCTGAGAGCCATTCAGTTGCAGGATGAGAGACCGACTTTGGTGGTACATTGGAAACAAGAACATGCAAATTACGCTGTGGGTAACATTAGATTCTGCTGTATCGACAAGACAAAACCTCATCCACAAAGAGGATAGAATGAAAATGTTCAACAACAAGAAGCAAGAAGAATATTCTGCTTTCGTTCAACTATATATGACTTAACAAAGACCATGAATTTCTGTCCTGATTAGAACACATAGGGCCACATTACGACCCTGGCGGTAAGGGGTTAACAGCGCCGTAAAAGGTGCCGGCACCGTTAACCCCGTACCGCCTCATTACGAGGTCCCCTCGCGGGACCCAGTAAGTAACGCCTGGTCAAACCAGGAGTGCTTACCGGGTCCCGCGAGGGGAAGAGGGAGCAAACAACGGGCCAACTCGTAATGACCCGTTGTTTGCTCCCTCTCCCATTCCCATTCGGCCCTATGGGGGCTGAAATGGGAATGGGGAAGGACCGCTTTCGGGTCCTTGGAGGGAGGAATTACCGTGCCTTCCGAACTCGGAATGGCCTGGTAATTCCTCATTCTGTGGACCCGGACCCGGACGCGATTTCGGCAGCATGGCTACCGCCGAGGTCGTAATGAGGCCGATAGGGCCTCATTACGACCCTGGCGGTAAGGGGTTAACGGCGCCGTAAAAACTGCCAGCGCCGTTAACCACGTACTGCCTCATTACGAGGTCCCCTCGCGGGACCCGGTAAGTAACGCCTGGTCAAACCAGGCGTGCTTACTGGGTCCCGCGAGGGGAAGAGGGAGCAAACAACAGGCCAACTCGTAATGGGCCCGTTTGCTCCCTCTCCCATTCCCATTCAGCCCTATGGGGGCTGAAATGGGAATGGGGAAGGACCGGGTCCGGGTCCTTGGAGGGAGGAATTATCGGGCCTTCCGAACTCCCAATGGCCCGGTAATTCCTCATTCTGTGGACCCGGACGCGATTTTGGTGGCAGCCATGCCGCCAATAGCGGCATGGCTTCCACGAGGTCATAATGAGGGCCATAGAATGTGAAAACATATATTAAATAAATTGACCAACCATTGTAGAAAATCATCATATAACTACAAGGTACCTTGATGTGGTTATCAGACGAGCATATTCCATTGAGGAAATGTTTTGGTGAAACAATAATTATCGTGAAATGTCCATATATCAATGTATGTCAGAGAAGCAGATATACACATTTTTCATATGAAATCACAGTGAACACATTCTTACTAGCCAGAGTTGTATTAAAAAGAATAAGTTAAATATTGAAGTTGAGCTTGGTACCATACGTTAATAGAAGACATTAATTATATAGGAAACATATCGATATTTTGCTTTGGCACTAATTTTGAGATCAGCAACAGCGAATAACAATAATTTCAACATTTCCTTTGTTTAATAAAACTTAGGCATTAAGAAATGTTGGCATTCAATATGAGACACATCACATGCACAGATAAGTGACATTAATTTATTTATGTAGGAGCTTCTCATTTTATCAACAATTGATATTTAGGAAGGTTCAGTTATTTAATTTAAATGATAGCCAATAAGGCAATAATATCTGTGATTGTATAGCTAAGACAAATCAAATTACTTGTAACCGTCTATTAACTTAGAACAGCAAGCTTTGTGCACCTATTCCAAGATGGCATATATATTTACTAAACTTTTGGAGTTGGACTTAATCCCTAATTCCATCGTTTGTGAGTAGCAAAGCATTACTATTTAAATATTTCAAAATGGCGTCCGAGTTTATCAGAGCACCACGTCCACACAGTTATCATGCTGCAGCCATAGTGTAAAGTGAAATGACAGAAGAAGTTCATGAGTGCACATTGTAACGTATAATGGCCGTTGTTCAATTAGAACAAATTGCAATAGCAAATAATTCCATTAGTGCACACTGTATAGGACAAACCTATACTTAGAATTGCATCCAAGGAAAAATGTGTTTTCTTCCTAGGAAAAATAGCTTTTAAATCAGATTGTACAGAAATTGACTAAGTTACAAGGTAAAACAGAATAATCAACAGTGTAGAGAATCAATTTAAAAGTGTTCTATGATGATTTAAAAGGTCAAAGGGTGAGGCAAACCTCTCTTCTAAAACACAGCCTCCCGGCCACTGCCAGTAGTGGCCACCAACTTGATGGAGGGTGAAAACAGATTATCCTTTGATCAAAAGGCTTTTTGCCTATCATTTGACCCTCTTGCCAATAAATAGGGTGGTGGTCTTTACTTGACCAAAAACTATGTGCCATGTTTTCCTTGCCTCCAAATAGTTTGTTATGACTCCAGTTGTTCAGTATGCATTTTGGTAACATGTATGTGTCATTTACAGGAAGGCACTGCCGGGACACATTGTCTTGATCTTTGTGCAAGCATACAGTCTCCACTTGTGTCCATGCAGAATGTCATATGGTGCTTGCGCTTAGGACGGGGTATGCATAGGGACTGACCATTTTTGAGACTTTGGAAACCGCATGCCTTCAGTAGCCCAACGTGTTCCGTGCCCTAAAAATCTAAAACGGAAATCAAAGAGAGAAATGACCATACTGCTTAGCGCCAAGCAACAGAGCTTCTTTTAAAGTTGAACTGCTGTTCCGATTTCTACTGATTGCCACATCTAGGGTCTTTGGGTCAATCCCATGTTAGGATTAATATGCCCCCACTATTTGCATCACAGCTTAAAATGCGTTCAGGCTCACATTCATTCGTGTGACGCAGATGTTTCTTCTACCAGAGTTGGTGCCTGAGGCACGCAGGTTTGTCTCTCTATCCAGGCGAGCTAGTGTGTACTGTACCATAACATGAAGTGGTGGAAGAGGAACATTTCCATTGAGAAAGACACACGAATGACGAAAACAATCTAACATTTCAGAATATTTTGTGAGGTCTTATACACCTTTTTTGTCCATTTGGTATAGTCAATAGAAAAAGGCATGTTTGACATTAATGATAACCAACCTGGGTTACTTCCCACGTACACGTCAAGAGAATAATCCTTGTATTAGTTGACAGTTTTTGATTAATACCACTCAAACAAGTTGACTTGCAGCCAGCTTGCTGACAGTGGCCCTCATTACGACCCTGGCGGAGAACCATGGTGCAATTTGCACCATGGTCCATGGCGCTAAGCTGCCAACTCCGCCATGGTGGTTGGCGGACTTACCGCCCCATTCCGACCTTGGCGGGACGGTAAATCCCCAATCCCCATTTACCCTTCCCCATTCCCATTTTTGCCCCATAGGGTATAATGGGAGTGGGGAAGGCGTTAATTACGCCACCGTAAATTACGGTGGCGTAATTAACAACAAGTCCCGTAGCGCCATGGATTTTTCCGCCCGGAAAAAGCAGGCAAAAAAAGCACCATGGCGCTACGGGAACTCGTAGTAAGGCGGAAAGGTACGCCATGCATTACGCCGGCGTAAACCCCTTTCCGCAAGGGTCGTAATGAGGGCCAGTGTATGCAATAAAAAAACACCAATAAATCCATTAATACATTATAGCTTCAAAGTAAAACATTCAAAAGAAAAGCCGTTTTTTAAATGATCTAAAAAGTAGAAAATGGGCATAGGTTTATTTACATATCAACATTTAATTAAACAAATATAGTCAACCACGTTGAGTCAATGAGGCTTTGAGATGTTCCGATGCTGAACCATCGCTTTGTATTGAGAAAGTGATTATATAAGACAAATTCTATTCTGAAATATTCATGTTACCGGAGGTGTTGCTAGGTCTGGAAAAGATACAGGGCTACACTAATGTTGGGACTGTCGCAACTCGGGGCTAGCTAACCCTTTGGTTGTAACCCCATAGCTTCTAGCCAGGGCTACAACCAAAAGACCCAGCACAATAGCCCCTATGCCCCCAGTAGCAACACCTCTGCTTATTGCGTTATCTCGTTTGATCAAAAATTGATAATATGACCACAACTTGGACGATGCACTAAAGTCGAAACATTTTCAGTCAGTCAAAACACTTTATTTGGGCTTTATGCCATAAAAATATACAAAATGCAACAATTCCATATAAAATACCAAACAATGATAAGAATCTCAACATGTACACAATAACACGATAAAGTAAAACCGAGGTACAAAAGCAGGGCCCACATTGACTTATGATGTCATATAAATCCTGGCTAAATTGAAAAAGTCCCACTTTTTCAGTGGCAGCATGGGCTTAGATTTATAAAAATTTCCACTTTTACTATGACAATTTACAACAAATAAAACGGATGTGCAACCACTTGCATAGTTACTAATAGCACATAATCAATCAGAGTGAATATTAAAATAATCTTTGACAAATCATTGTTCAAAAGGCAAAAAGTGTGTCTCAGTGGATCCAATATGGTGTGATTTTGTCAGAACCTATCAAGGTATTTTTCTCCAGGAATCATGGGTTATGGAACCTATTCCATTCCAGGGGTATGCAACATTTAGGATTCCTGCTACCAAGGGGCCTCGAGGTAGGCCGTGGGGGAGGCTGGGGTTTATTGATGTGGCTTGATGTAAATTTGGGTTGGGAGTTGGAATCAATAGATACAATTAGTCCAGACGTACAACTGTTGGTGGTGTCTGCTCAGCTGGGGTAGAGTTTTCTGTTGTTTAACCTTTATAACAGACCTAATGGGGGGTTCAGGCTTAGAAACCCTTTTGAAGCTTTAGAAATTGTGTAATTCCAATCTGACCCCTGTACCGGGGAGTCAGTATGTTTTGGTTGCGGGAGACATGAACCTCCAGTTGGAACCACCCTCAGTTATGGCGGACCTCTGGGAGGACCATGACTGGTCTATTCCTCTTTTGCTGTATAGTCCATCCAGAGAGTCCACAAGGCAGCAGTGGAGTCAGCATGCATTATTGCCAATCTGCATCTTAGAGCCTGTTTTGGCAGATTGGCAAGAGACCTGCTGGCACAATCAACTTTTAGAGGTGCCCAGGGACAGTCCCACATTGATTACTTCTTCATTACGGCCAGCAACTGGTTTAGGACCATATAAATGGTCGTAATTGATAAGAGCGAAGGTGACCATTGGCCATTATCCCTGAGTTGTGACCTGGATAGTGGTGGGTCTCAAGGTGGGTCACCTTGGAGGACTAGCCAAAACATAATTGTGAAAGGGCATGCTAGGAAATCCCTGAAATGGGTGGACTGGTCTGGGAGGGATGCAAAACGGAAGGTTTGTGCGGCCTTATGGGACAACGTGGGTGCCATCTGTGACCACAGCCTTTCTGATGGGGCTGTCATTGTGGAATTTTAGAGCATCTGTGAGTACGTAATGCCATTTCTGACTGCCCGACAGGGAAAGGGTAAATCGAGGCTTGAGAAAAATAACCCGGTATGATGAGCCAGTTTGATAAGGGTGTGCTCCAAGCTTTAAGATTAAAGTACAAGCAGCTATTATCCGCAAAGAGAGAAGCATATGCAATGAGGTCTTGGGGAGACTTGTATGAGGCAATGGAATTAAGGGATATGGTTTGATTTTGGAAATTGGTTACACCATGTGAGCTAAGCTTTGAGGGGGCATTACAATGTTTTATACCGGGTGTTGTATGACAGACACATTTTTCTAACCTATATTAAGACGGGGGGGTCAGCGGAGATGGATGATAGTGGTGCCCTGTCAGCCACCCCCAATGAAGGGGTTTTGTCCATCTCTGTTAAAGAGGTGGGGGAGGCCTTACGCTCTCAGAAATTCTGTAAAGCTGCAGGGCTGGCCTTAATACCGGTGGGTTTCTACCGGGATGAACCATTATTTTGGATCCCAGTGTTGTCCAGAGTTTTTAATGCAGCCATGTGTACAAAAGTAGTCACTAGCACTTGGAGAGAGGCCACAATTGTACCTTTATACAAAAAGGGAGGCAAGGAGCGGCCAGAAAATTACTGCCCTATATCTTTATTGGATTGTATAGGGAAAACGTTTGGTTAAGTATTGCAAACTAAACTAAAGGATGGCTGGACGGCTCAGGCATTGTTAGTAATGCGCACGTGAGGTTCAGAGTGGGTAGGGGAACTGTTGACCACTGTTTCTTATTGTTCTTACTCATTGAAAAGTAGACCAAGTTACTCAAAATTAAGTTATATGTAATTTTCATTGATTTGAAAACAGTGTTCCACTCAGTCCCCAGAAGAATATTGTGGCAGGTTCTACAGTAGAGAAATTTACCACAACCCTTATTAGAAGCATTTACATTGCTCCATGTTAAGACATTAACATCCGTTTGTTATGGAACAGGTGGGGAACATACCAAACCCTTTGAGGTAAATAGGGGGTTCAGAAAGGAAGCGTTGTGGCTTCGTTCCTCTTCTTGCTCTATATCCAGGAAGTAGTGGATGCCTTGGAGCTAGGTGTGCTGGATGCACATAGAATTGCATCAAAGAGATAGCCCTCCCTATTTTTTGCTGACGACGCAGCAATCCTTACAACAACCACGAAGGGTCTATCAGTGGTGCTTGATATTTTCCTGGGGAAATGCAAGGTCCTTGGGCTAGAAGTAAACTTAAGCAAAACCAAGGTTATGGTTTTTAAGCCTCATTTTACTAAGTCCCACAAGATGAGGGGTATGATAGAGGGTCGCAATGTGGACCAAGTTAGGTGCTTCGATTATTTGGGGATCAGTTTCAATGATGTAGGAGGCTGGGCTGATCAACTGATCAAAGCTAAGGTTAACCTCCCCAAATATGGTGTGGGCATTTCATTGTTTTTCCATAGCCAAAGTAGCGGGGCAATCTTGCTGCCTATGGATATGTTTGACAAGCAAGCCCTCCCAGCATTATACAGTGCTGAGATATGGGGTTATATTCCTACAAAAGGTTTATCTTCCATTGAGAATATATTCTTAAAGAAATGATTGTTGTTACCTAAAAATGCCCCAACATCTTTACTCTATTTGGAACTGCAAAAATGACATATGGCCGCCCAGAATGCCCCAAGAGCAGCCCTGTATTGGCTACGACTGTGGTTGTCCCCTGGTTTGTCTCCGTACTGCGACGCACTTATTGATTTTTCTTAAGCTGGATGGTGCTGCTAATTGTGGGTGGGTGCAGCATGTGAAAACTATGTTAATAGGGCTGAACGTTAGGCTCTCTTTGGCTTGTCCCCTCTGAATGTTGTTCCGCCTCTAAATCTGTTCTGAAGGCTAAGGCCAAAGCTACAGCCATGGTCAAACTGGAGTCTTCAGCTAGTGCCCTGAATAATGGCCCGGAATTTCTGGCTATCAATATGTTGGGGAATTGCAAACACATCCTAGACGAGATTCACCCTCGCTATGAGAGTTCACTTTATGCACACTTTAGATTAGGATTTTTACCTACAGCACACCATACCCATTCTTGGTCTGTTCCTAATACTGCTGACAAATCCTTATGGCACTTTACGTTAATATGCCCTGCTTTACTTTCCTTGAGGCAAAGTTACCTGAGACCCATCCTGTTGGTGCTGAGCATAAGAAATAAATGCAATGCTATGTTACTTTCTCTTTTTCCTTGGATTGGAAGTGTAGAGGAGGAGCCATTTACCTCTACGGGAAGTCCCGACCCTATTATGCCTACATGTTGGAAACCAAAAAATGCGACATTATCTAGGTAGATGGGTATCCATTGAGAAAGCCCTATATATGATATACCCGCAATGAAATGACAGTCTTTTAAAGGAAGTTCCGGAAGAAGTGTGAAGATGAATGAAAGAGAAGACTGGTGACATCACAAGTAGCAGAAATGACGCACCCAGAAGAGATGCCAATGAAGAGAATATATAGACCATATAGAATCTGATGGCAAAGTGAAGAATTGAGTAGCATTTCACGTGCGGAATGAAGATTGCACGTGCAAAGAGCACAGAAGAAAATGCAAGCTGTTTTATAAATGTACAGATGCGGAAACGCAAGTAGGCTAAGTAATCGTGAAGGCTGGCTATGCGTAGTGAATAGACTGCAGGCGTTGCCGCCATTATATATATGTGTATAGAATCTGGATGTTCCATGACGTATTTTAGCAAACTGAGACCCCATAAACAGAAGAGCTGAAAGTGTGGTGCAGTTGAAGAAAACAGCTGACAATGAGGGAAGATTCGAGAAAGTTGTCTGGCCCAGTGTCAAGAGTTGAGGCAGCCAAGAAACTGGTAATAAATTCAAGAAGCTACAATGAACGTGAGAAGAGAGGCAAGCTCCTGTTGAGGCGTAATGGAAAAACACTAGAAGTGCCAAGTTTTAATCATTTAATAGTGTTAAATGCAAAGAAGGTGCTCAAAACACGGTCTTCTGTCACATGGTCAAGATGAGATTAAACCATGCTCACACTTGAAAGCATCTTCATAGCACTCATAATTATCTAGTATATCTTCCTCTTTTCTCCATGGTTTGAAAAGTTGTAAAAGAGACATGTAATATAGTTCTTTCTGCTGAGGAGTTTTTAATGACAACTTCGCATGATTAATTAAGCTTTGTTTGTTAAGTTTCACTAAGCTCCCTTCACAATCTGTTTCTCTATATCTACGTTTACTTTCATCGGGTTTTACATTATTTTTGTATGCAAAGTTTTGAGCTATGTGGTACAGACAGCTGCTTTCCAGAGTGGTACTCCTGTTTGGATAGTATGTGTCCAGTAAATTGTTTTTCAGAATGTCTTGGCTGTTGGGATCATTTCTGGCAATAGTTTCTATGTCCTCATATGATTTTAGCACTCTTTTTCTAGATTTTGCAGGACCAAGACTGAGCCATACTATGTTGTCTGATTTTCCGTACAAAGCAGTGCCGGTTAAACAATCTGCTGCTTCATAGGCCCCACATTCTCTATGTGAGAGCATTTTTATGCCTAGGCTGTACAATTTCTGTGATAATGTTTTGTCTGATGCTAGGTCATCCCAGAGGTCTTGAAGCTCTGTTTTTTCTGCTTTTGTTAAGTAGGCTGTAACATATCGTGCAACAGCAGTTGAATTGTCTGCAATGTACTGCACATCTATGTTTGCATTCCACAATAGGGCAATGATTCCATTATAATCATTGATATATTTTGATTCTCCACTTCTTTTTATGTAATACGTGTTTTTAGATGACTTACCTTTAACACTATGTCAAACTGAAGTCCTGAAGTTCTTTACTTCACCTGTTTCTGTAACTGGTCTGGGGAAACCAAAGCGGCATTTGGTATAGTATTTATCTTTGTTTTTGTATTTACGGCGACAATATTTGCCACATTTGTGTCTTTGAAATTGTAGCATCTGCCCATGCAGCTCACTATGACTCTGTTGTGAAGGGATTTCACATGTGACATAGTTTTGGATAAACTGCAAAACAGTGCTATCACTGTCATGGCCAAATTTTGGTGCACCGTTGATCCATAATAGCATGTGAATATGTGGTGCTCCTCTCGTTTGATATTCTTTTCTCCAAAATAAGTGTTGCACTTCTCCAAGGGGAGGAACACTTTTATTGCAAATAAAGTGTAGCATTGTAATGAAACGATGATGGAAATATCTTGAGACATTAACTGGATCTAGAGAGCAAAGTTCTCCAGGTGTTAATATATCTATGTTGTTTTTGTTGCTGTTTGCTATGTGTAGGAACCCATGCAAATCTTCGCATGCGTATTCTGCACAACTTAGCGTAAAAAACCAGGTTGGTGGTCCAAGGTTTCTGATCATGCAACGCACGTCTCTGTGCCGTCTAAACTAGTATTCCTTTGTACCGCGCATGTCTGCAAACAAATTTGTTATACTTGATTGTAAAACCTGATCTTTTTCTTGTACTTTTTTATTAACTGAGTAGCTGACATATTTTGAAAGTGCGTTCCAGATTTAAGAATGTGTGTAACTCCATAACATAGTGTTGCTAATTCACTTTTGTAGAGTAGGTGGAATATGTATTCCACATTTTGTCTAAATCAGGGATCTTGGGAATACATTCGTAATGAGCGGTATTCTGATGCCCCAATCTGAGTGTGTCTATCATCGTACCTCCCACCTTTGCCAGTAGGAAATAGCAGTGGAAAAGCACATGCTTCTATACTTTTTTCCCAAATACTCATTGGTGACCCTTTGATTTGTCGCATTTGGTAAGTTTCTAGTGCATCCTCTATACTTTCATTGGAATGCAATGGATGAATTGGGTAATGGTCTAAGAGAGTGGATACTGTAGCTGGATCCAGAAGTTCAAATTGTCCAGTTTCTGATGGCTCTTGAATTATTTCAGTTGTTTGCCTTAAGCTTTCATTAATATTTATTTCCTTGTAGTACTCATTGTTGTCTTTTAGATATTGCAATGCTTGTGTAACTTTGTGTAAGTCCACTAATTGTTGCCAAATTTTTTTACTCCTTTTACCAAGACTATTAAAGAATGGTCTATTGAACGTTCCACTCCTAGAGTGTGCACATTTTCCGTTAGATCTAATGGCAAGTACACTACTTTGCCACGAACGCATATCACCAATTCAGAGGGAGCTAAATTTGCTGTTTTTGGATGAAGGTGTATAATTGCTTGAAATAGGTGAACTCTTTGAATTATTATGCTCTCATATAAATTGCACTGTTGCAGACTTTTTGGTAATGGAAACGATTCCAAATTATTTGTAATTGCACGTGAAGGAGTGTGGTTGTTGTCTTATTTTGCAGTACAGTAACTGCAACATATTAGACGTTAAGTTACTTCATATTTGCTTTCAGCTAAAAGGTACAAAGCTAATTCAAACCATTTAGAGTCTTCATTGTTTTCTATTTTGTATGCTATGTCTACATTTTTTGTGTTCCTTTTGTAAAACGTTCTGCAGCAACATACGCACACATGGTTTGGTACTTCAGCCGATGACCTTTTAAATCTTAGTATTTATTTTCTGTATGTGTGCAATAGAACGTTGCTATGTGCAGAATTGTCGCTACTATGCTCTAAAACTGTTGCATTTTCTACGTGGCTCTCACTTCCAAAATACTTTTTCTGAATATGGTCCATTTCTTCTTTTAATTATTTGGGTGTACCATGCAGAAGAGTGGTATTTACATTGCCTAATTCTGAAGCTGGACTTTTTGCACAATATATTTTATATACTACATGTCTTACTTTAGAATGATGTACTGATATTCTTCTGATATCATGGAATGTACTTTTGCAATTAGGCCCAGAAATGCAGGTTAGTGAATGTCCTTTTTAGTCCTATGTGTTTTCGCACTAAACTAATATCCATATTTTGCAGCACTTTGATTTTACTTTTGTCTTTACCTTTTACATATTGATTGAGGAACACACGTAAAGACTTGAAAGCTTTATTTGGAATGGCACACATTGATGTGCACGGCCATTTGTATACTGGACGGTGTGGTTCTGCTGAATCGAGAGGTAATTCTGTGTTTTCAGAAGACAGTTGTGTAAGCAGTGTTTCTTGTTCCATGATGGTAGTATTGATTTTCTCATACCCACGTCCACTGCTATGGGTGGCAATTGTGTTTGTTTGATTTTGTTTGTATGCTTCTTCATTGAATTATGGCTCTGTGGTTGTTGTGTGACTCCACTCAACACCACAAACATGCAAAAAATTATTTATGTTCACATTCCTTTTATTGCTCAGTTTCATTTGTAGTTTGGTACTTACTTTTGTTAGTGCTTTCATCCTTTTTAACACTAATATGAACAACATCCTTTTGAGAAGGATTGCACTGTCCACGAGTGCTTGCAGAAATAACTTTCTATAGTACGTTTTAAGGGGTGAAGATGACTTTGGTCCTCTTTTTAGTAGATTCTGAAGGACTCTGTGACGAAACATTTTTGCTAAAATAATATTTTTACTATGGCTTCTTCTTACACTATCAGGAGTATTAGGAACATTGCTAGCTGTACTGGCAGCCGTTTCGTTGACATCATTTCTGTGTTTTGTGATACTTTTTGATATAAGACGTACAGTTTCGGTAGTTGAGACTTCTTTTATTATGTTACCCAATTGCATTATGTGGTTTGTACCAAGAGTCTCCCCTAACTCTACAACAGGTGGCTGCTTACATTGGGTACCTTTGTTTTTATTTGCTCTAATTCTATGGAGCTGCTTTTTGGTAGGCATTCTTTGGTGTCGGTTGAGAAAAAAATATATTGTTTGGTCTGTTGTCCAATGTATGTCTGATGTGTGCCTAAGTGTGATTATGAAACTCTTTGCCACGGTGTGTCAACGCACAGTGACCTCTAACTATCATTTGGTAAGGCTACTTTACTGTTTGTATAATAGTACAATGTGCTTTAGATGAGAATACACAGTGCCCTTGTTGTGCCGAGAACCACTATTAATAACCAAAATGGCAAAAGCTTGCTACCGCCACTTATTTTCACAATCTAACCTTCTACGGATTTCCCTTGTCATTTCAGTACCAGGCACACAGCCATTTGTCACCCATTCGACGGGTTAATCTTTGTCCTACAATTGGATATTTGTAGGCCGAATGGTTTACAAATGAATGCTTCCTTTGGTGCCCAAAATAAACAAATAACCCACTCAGCCTCTTTAAGGAGAAGTTACAATATGAATGTTGTACTGTACTTACTTTTTTGTGCACGATGGCAAACTTCCTTCGGATATGTCGTCTGCAGTGTAGATGTTGGTGATTCTCAGGAGAGTAGTCTTCACTGTGAATTAAAAAAACAATATCAATTACTTTGTGTGTTTGCAGCCGTCCAGATACTGCAGCCTTCACTTGTACTTCGTTCATCATACGATTCAACGTTCATGTTTCTACCCAATACAGGTGCACATTTCACTTCTCTCTGCGCACTCTTTGTATACTACTTTCAATATGGTACTTCAAAGTCCTTCAAAATATCTATCTTTTTTTAGGGGTTTGAAAATGCCTTGTTCTTTACAAAGTGTAGTATACATAGGAGAGAGATTTGTAAGCGATAGGGCAACATAGTAGATGGGCAAAACTTTTGTACTTGTTAATGCAAAGCACGATATCCAAAAATCGGGTGACCCTCCGAAGGACATGTCAGCACCACTATCGGAAGCGTTTACTATTCTCATACCATCACATTGCAAGTAGCATTACTGTTGCCAGTACAGAGGACAGAACTGCGACATTTTCACATACAAAATGAAGGTCAACCCTAAATTATACTTCTCAACTCACACGCTTTTAGCAGGTGTCACACGCCTTGTAAAGGGCAGACTCACCCGCCAAGCCTCCTGCACGGCCATTCTTTCCAATGGACGTGTCGGCTGCCAAAAACAAAAAAAAGCCCATTTCACTCATTCTTCACACAAAAATGGTTGAGAGCTATGCCTAAATAGGCATGCTTGCAATGTATGTACAGGTTATGCTGAAGAAAGTAAGCAGTCGTGCCAATTGTTAATGGCAAATTGGCATTCTTGCACTTTACTGGGGGTAGCGTTGTTATGTGCTTCCTATGGAAATTTACCAGCATTATTTTGTCTATTTTAAATTATAACACTTCCACATGTACTCTGATTAGAATGAACATACCTGTACTCTATACTGATGCATGTGGTCATGCATGGAGCTAAACGTAGAAATTCGCAATCCTTCCACAGTAGCTTGTGAAGTAGGTGCTTTGCAATGGTATGCGATTTCCATTAAGAATCGTCAACAGTAATTTTGAAGTGCGCAATGTTGATGACGGAGTTAAAATTAGCGAGGTTCTATGTGATTGGTGACTGATTCTGTGACCGCTTAGCTGTGTCCAATGATGGACTCGCTTTCGTACCGCTGTATAAAGGGTAGAAGGACTGGGTAAGAGTTATGTGCCGCACGTAGCCAACGCTTGTCCGCTGGTGCGTGTCACATACGGGTTTCTACATCTAATCCTGCATGGAAAGACGACTGTAGCCATCAGCCAATCAGATGTGCACATTACTCTTTTGTGTCGCAAGACGGTGCGCACACTGAAAATGGCAGAGGTGCAGAGGGTCGGGGTTTTGCTGCTCAGAGACATTTTTGTGCAAGGCTTACAACACTATGCCGAGAGTAGGCATGTGGCACACCATTTCGATGTGCGGGGAGTGGAGGTGGTCTGGAGCGCTGACACTGATGCCAATGCAGTGGCAATTCTGCAAGTTTGCAGAGACATGCGTAGAATGACCACTCCTCATGTGGTAATTTTGCACTACAGTGCTTGCCACTTGGGATACCTGACTTCACGTTCTTTGTTGGGAGATTTGGCACAGTTGGTTGAAGCAATCATGACCATCTTCCCAACCACCAAAGCTATTTTTTCTGCTTTACTCCCCAGTCTACAATGGACAAACACTTCTGTTTTCTGTCCAGATCAAAGCATTGAGAGGTGCATCATCAATCGCGGCATGCGTGCATTCATGCTGCGGGTTGGTATGTTTTTTTGTAGCCACAACAACATTTCTCCCAGCAATGCGCATTACTTTGAACTAGATGGCGTTTCACTATCCTCTTTGGGAAATGCGATGTTCTTTTGGAACATAAGGCTTGCTTTACAGAAGGTTTTGTAATGTTTACAAGAGTAGAGCAAGGACAAAAACTACAAAAAAAAGCATAAAATACCACATGCATGTACGATATGTGGCCAAAAAAAAAAGGTTCTTCTCAGAGCCTACCTTTAAGGGGAAAAAGAGGATTAGTAATTTAATGTACCATCGTCACGCTCTGCTCCTCTACATGTCCGCGAACATGCCGGTAGTTAACTGCCAGCACATACCGCCACCGGGGACTGAAGGGTGGAGCCGCATGTAAATGAGAATGAGCAGAGCTAGGGGTTGGTCCAAAAAGTTCAGTAGGTGTATTCTGACCAATGTACTTTAGTAAGACCGTCTTCTTCCTCACAGGACACCACACAGCCATGGCTTTCCATGCTCGAAAACAGATTGTCTGGATTGTGGTCAACTCATGGGTCCATTGGCTGAAGGTGCATGCCGAAAGCTGCAGTTTATCTTCAAATCTTGGATTTACACAGGCGGAAGTGCACTGGCATGGCGTGCGCGGCATGATATGGTTGGACTTGGTACCTCTTTGTGTTACTTTGCAAAGAGAGCGTCCTCCAGATATACTCATCATTCATTGTGGCGTAAACAGTTTAGGCCATGTATCTGGAATTTCTTTACAATTTGCCATGAAGGAAGGACTCGCGAGGCTCATGGACATGTTTCCAAATTGTCAAATACCTTTTTCCCGTATTGTCCAAAGACAAATATGGTTGCGTTCTTCTGCATTTGGTCCACAAATGGAGAAAGCGAGACACAATGTGAATAAGGCTGTGTGTGCCTTTTTAAGAGATGTTGGTATGTCCTCTTTCCACAATGAAAACATTTTGATTCGTAGAAATTTCATTTTCCGCAGAGATGGAGTCCACCTCACATATGCAGGCAATCAGATGTTTCTTCAAAATATCCAAAATGCATTGCGCCCTCTTTTGCAATCACACTAACCTATCTGACAATCTGTTTCATCCAATCCACTCCTTTTTAATCCACACAACACACCACCAAAAAGCTCTTTTCATAGCCGCCACTTACTCCCAACGTATACTTTATTGCGTTTGCTCCGTTTGCACCCTCCCTTTTTGTCCTTTACTTCTGTCCGCAAACTTTTGCTGAACTCTGCAGGGCTCTACGGCCTTCACTTCATAGTTCTATTGTTACACTGACAAAGGCGGCTCTGAAAAGAGCCTTTTCTGTCATTTTTGTTGTTTTAACGTTCATTGACTAACAGCACACCACACACTAGGAGAAGAGGCGAGAGAAGGGTAAGGAAGGGACACCAGCCACGGGGATAAGAAAAGGCAACTGAACAGATAACTATTAAGGGTGATGTTTATTTAGGTATGGAGCAAATCTTCTGGTGCTCGCTGACTGCAGCCTCAAAAGCACTTCGAAGACTCTCCCCCCTCAGAGTACTGCATAACAATACGTGCACACTACTGTCACTTTCGAAAAGTAAGGGTCCACAGCATTGCGAATGGCTTGTGAAGCAGCTGGAGGGAGGCACTCCCCCACAGGAGTGTCTCTTGTGGTGGGAGGATCGGATTCTGAGGATGCTGTGGCGGAACTCAACTGACTACGCTCTTCACATGGCACCACATTGCGAATGTCCGCAGTGTGGAACGAAGTGAGGTGGCGCTTCATGGTTGTCGTACCAAAACTGTACGCTCCAAGTCTCCCGCGACTCAACACCACATCACACTGGTTACACTTCACCAGGTTCGCACGTGCTTTTGGTACGTTCCCATAAACGGGAAACAATCACCACACCCACGACTCCCGGCGAGTGCTCCTAGTGCGAAGTTCCTCCACTTCATTCTCTTCCTCCTCTTCTTCCTCAATCACTACATCCTCACCCAAATATCTCACTGCAGGCCCTTGGTAAGATGGTGATGGTGGCGGGTTTGGGGGAGGTGCAGAGGCTAATAACCCAACAGCAGCCATGGAAGCCATAGTAATTCCTTTCCTTTTCGTCACTACAGCAATGAAGGCAATGCACCTCTATCTGCTATAGCTAGAAGGACAATGAAGATGCGCTCGGGGGCTGTGGCCTTTTGAAGGCTTGCAGGGGTTGCCTCGTGACCGTCTTCATCCTTACTAAGCGGTACACTCAGTTTTACACAGCAACTCCTGAGGTGGCCTATTGTTTGGGATGTGTGAAAGTACTTTTTTCCACTCAACAATACTTTGCCTTGTGTCCACAAGTTCATTTTTAGTGTTGCGGAAGCACACAAACCGCAGAAACTAGTCCCCACGCTCAGCGTAGGTGTGTTCACAAGATGACATCCTCAACACATACGCCCCTTCATGAAAGTCCCCTGGCCAGTAAATGCAAACATTCACACATGCGCATGCGCACAAGTTTCCCACGGACAGTGTTCGGGTTCTCAAAGTACTTCAAAGTGCAACACAAGTGAGATGGACAGTTAGGAACTGGCGCAATGTTGGCTATCCTTTCGTTTGTACTGTGCATGTGCTCACTTGCTATGGTCACTGTACGGACAGTTCCAGTGTCCTTCGGACAACTCCATTTTTTTTGCCTACGCCCTTCCAGCCCACCAGGCCTGTTCTACGGATGGCACCATTTTGACTGCGTACAATACGAACCGCTATACTTTCCTCCACACACTCCCTTTCTACTCATTTACACCCTTTCCGGCCATCTTGTGTGTTCTGCCACCATGTATTATCTCGTTCCCAAGAGGTATGCCAAGTTAGTTTATCCTTTGGACACCCCTTTCTGTTTATGTACGCACATTGTGCAAAGATGGTGCTGTCACACATCACATCCATCTTACTTGCCATTAGAGAATACCCACATTCCATTGCTTGCGGATAGGTCGAACAGGCATGCTGTTCATGAACATTTTACGTCTTTTTTAAAAAAAAATCTAAAAACATCCTCTATCTCTACAACTACTATACAAAACCATTTACTATATACACAAAAACACACATCAATCTAATGAAACCACAGGGGAAGCGGACACTGAAACAAATATGGGGGAATTTGGATTTAACACAGGCTTGTTATGAGGGGAAGATTTGTGAGGGGAAGAAGGGATGGATACTTCATCGTAACGTCTATTTTCCTGTTGCAAGTTTGGGGATGGGTCACTAGGGAATGGAGAAGCTGGGCAGGTGCAGGTGGGGCAATGGTAGCGAACTTTCCCTCTCACAACGCCCTCCACAAACTCCCGCAAACTTTGAAAATTGTCGTTCAAAACATCATTTTTGACTCCATCTGTTTTATTCTGTCTTCTTCTATGTCTTCTGTTGCCCTTTCCTCTTTTTTTTTCCTGGTCTGTTAAAAAAAAGAAATTACCACAAATTAAATGCCTATAAAATAAAGGTCACTATTCTCCATATGCAGACCAATGTGTACCATTGTTGTCACTGTATTCAGACATTTCCTCCTTTGGGAAATACTCCTCCAGCCACTCCAAAGTACTAGCCATTTCTGAGTCAAAACAACAGAAACAAAATATTATTTCTGCACCACATAACAAAAACAACCACACCCACTTTAAAAAAATGCCCTGCACTCACTCTTTTGCTGTAATCTCCCTTCTTCCAAATGCGTCCGTCCACTATCGTTCCAGGCTGCCGAGTTCTGTGAAGTGATTACAGTGTACATTGTTCTTAAATGTATAATTTCCTTTTCCTACCTTCAGGTTTCCATATTAACTTATAATTACTTAAAATATCTTTATGCCCTCCTTCACCGTTTACACTTTTTGTGTAAGACAATAGTACATTTTCAGATACCCCCGGCATCTTCGTGTAATGTTGATCCTGTCCGCCCCCGTCCGCAAACAGGCGCTCAGTTCATCCCTTTCCAAAGTCAATAGGGAGGGGGTTCTCAATGTTCTATATTAAATGTATGGCAAATACATACAGTATACTACATATCTCTTGAAATCACATGATTACAGTGCATATTCTGCTCACCAACTTCATTGCCACAATTTCATGCTTAAGTTCCACCTTCCAAAAACCTGTACATTTCCCTATAAAACACACTTTCCTAAGGGGACGTTAGGGTTCAGCTCCCCTCCCAAAAACCAGTGAATTCACTACAAAAAAACCTTTGTTTAGGGGACGTTATGGTTAAGTTGCCCTAACGAAAACCAGTGAAATTCACTACAAAAAAGAAATTGTTGAGGGTACGTTATGGTTGAGTTGCCCTAATAAAAACCTGTACACTTCACTAAAAAAAAAATGTCCTCCTCCCCTTTATGCTTCAAATTAAAACCGAAAAACCCCTGAAATTCGACAGTTATGGTAAATTAAGCCCCCAACCCTGCCACCACCCCTGTGCACTGCTAACACTAACACCCAGACCATGAAAGATTTCTTCTCAAATGTCAATGATGACATCAATGACAACAACACTTGTTTAGCCCCTTTCTTTACCTTCCCTGCAATACATATATATGTACATTCAGTAAATAAATGTCACTAAAGAAATGTTACACTTCACAGTGCAACCAAACACCACTGCACATTCCCCCATTATAGTAAGCTAAGCAACCATAACTCGCACCATCTACGTGCATTGCTAAGACTAACACCCAGGACATCAAAGATGACATCACAAATATACATAAAAACACATGTATAAAACACAAAAAAATAGATTTCTTCTATTGGCCACACCTGGCTAAATCCAATCCATTCTGTGAGAATTAACAACTAGCATTTTGACAATGCTAAAATGACATCCGTTTTTTCCCCCTCTATTAGAATTTGCAACCAGTCGTCGATAGTCCTGCTGCCATATTGCCTCAAGATGTCACCCATTTCCAGTTCTCTACCAGCTTTTAGCTCAGGGCAGCTCAAAATAAAGTGTTGAACAGTTTTGGTTACGTTTTCTTTTCGGCAAAGTCTGCATATGGGGATGATGGTTGACCCTTTCCTCTCACTTAATACCCAGTTTAACGGAAGAATGCTGACTCTCTCTCTCTCCTAGCCACTCCCTTACCGTGGCTACTATCTATCGGCCACCTGGTCAAATGTCCTCCTTCCTCTCCGAGTGGGCGGACCTCTCCTCCTCACTCCTGTCCTCAACCACTCAACTCCTCTTTCTTGGAGACTTCAACATCCACCTGGATGCCTCCTGTCCCCCCTCTGGACTCTTTCGCAACCTCTGCGACTCTCTCTCACTCTCTATTCTCCTGTCTGGGCTGACTCATTCTGCAGGGCACACTTTTGATGCCCTGATCTCCTCTGACCTTCCCCTCTCTGTCCCTCTCTCCACTCCTCCCTCCTGGAGTGATCACTTTCTCCTCTCCTCCCACCTCACCCTCCCTACCCCACAGGCAAAGACACCCCCATCACTGCCACCTTCCTTCTCGGTCATCCGACCCATGAAGCGCGTGTCAGTTGAGGCTTTCGCTGCCACCTTCTTGCCCCCTCCTCCCCCTTCGGCTGACTCCCACCCTGACACAGCCCTCTCCACTCTGCTATATCTGATACTCTTGATATCCTTGCCCCTGTCATGAGAATCCGCCTGAAGCCCAAAGCCAAATGTAACTCCTGGTATGACTCGGATCTCGTCACCCTTAAATGCAAGTGCAGGGTGGCAGAGAGGAAATGGCGTGCTTCATGTTCATCCTCTGACAAACTGGCCTGTCGCCTGCTCCAAAGGCAATACCGGCTCTCCGTTCTCACCAAGGAGAGAGCCCTTATACAAGCCCGCATCTCTGCGGCATCTAACAATTCGGCCGAACTCTTTAAAATCTGCAAGGAGCTGGCCAACCCTGCTGCAGTCTCTACCTCTCCTGTCCCCTCCCAGGCCATCTGCATGGCACTGGCCTCTCACTTCATTTCAAAAACTCAGCACATCCTGTCCTCACTCTCCTCCTATAACCTCCCCACCTCTATTCCCTGCCCTTTCTCTGGCTCTTCTGCAGCCACCCCTCCTCTCTCCTTCTCTTCCTTTCCTCTTTTTTCTGCTGACGAGGTTTCAAGACAAGTCCGATCTATGAAAGTCTCGTCAAAACAGGTCCACCCCTGTTCCTCCAAAACTATCAAGGACCACATTGGCTCCTTGGCTCCTGCCCTTGCTGACTTCTGCAATCACTCCTTCGCCTCTGGAGTCTTCCCATCCCCTCTCAAGCACTCCCTTGTGCACCCCTTCTTAAGAAACCCTCTTCCGACCCTTCCTGCCCAGCTAACTATCGTCCAATCTCTATCACTCCCTTCATGGGCAAGAAACTGGCCATCTCCCAGCTTAATCTCCATGCTGAATGTGTTGGTAGTCTTCATGACCATCAGTCTGGCTTCAGAGCTGCCAGAAGCACGGAAACTGCTCTCCTGAACATCCGTGAGGACCTGCTGTCGAACCTTGACTCTAACATTCCATGTGTTCTCATTTTGCTTGATCTCTCTTCTGCCTTTGATACTGTCAACCATACCATCCTGCTCAACCATCTCCGTGATAAACTCGGTATCACTGGTCAGGCTCTGACGTGGCTGACCTCTTTCCTCTCAAATCGACCCTCCCAGGTCCAACTGGGGTCTTTCTTCTCTGACATCTTCTTCTCTACCTGTGGTGTCCCCCAGGGATCTAACCTCTCTCCCTGGCTGTTCAACCAGTATCTGGCACTTCTCGCCCACCACATCGCCGCTCTCTGCCCCTACTTTCAGTGCTATGCGGACGATACCCAGCTCATTTTCAGGCTACCCTCGGCCTCCTCTTCTCCTTCCCTCATCTCTGACTGTCTTTCTGCTATCCAGGAATGGTGTTCCGCCAACGACCTCTGCCTTAATGCCAGTAAGACTGAGATTCTACTCATCGGCACTCCCACTCCCTCCTTCCCTGCTGCTCTCTGGCCGGCCTCTCTGGGCCCTCTTCCTGCTCCTACCTGCAAGGCAAAAAACCTTGGGGTCATCTTCGACTCCACACTCTCCTTCTCTCCTCACATATCCGACGTATCTAAGAAGTCACACTACCAGCTACACCTCCTCAGAGGTATCCTTCCTTTCCTCTCCTTCCCCCAGAAGCTCACTGTCTCTAGAGCCCTGGTTCTCTCTAAGCTGGACTACTGTAACAGCCTCTATCTTAATCTGCCCGCCTCTACTCTCCACCCTTTGCAACTCATCCAGAACAGGACTGCAAGACTTGTCCTTGGCCTCAAGCCCAGGGAACGTATCTCTCCAGGACTGAAATCACTACACTGGCTCCCAGTGACTGCGAGGATCAAGTTCAAAACCCTCTGCATTGTCCACAAGGCCATCTGGGGCCCTGGGCCAAAATACCTTCAACTCTCTCTTCCTAAATATCTTCCTTCTCGAGCTCTTCGCTCATCCGCCTCCAACTCCCTCAGGGTCAGCCGCTTCTCCAAACAACGAGTTGGGGGCAGATCTCTTTCCACTGCAGGGGCCTCCCTCTGGAACAGCCTTCCTACCTCCCTGAAACTTGAGGAGAACCACCTCCGGTTCCGGAAGCGCCTCAAAACCTTCCTCTTTGCCTCCGCTTTCTCTCCCCCTCTCCCCTGCTAATACTACTGAAACTGCACTGAATCTGCAACTGGGCCATGGGCCATTCACCATTCTCGGCCCAGCCACTCTCCCCTGCACTGCCTCCATGGCAACCCCTGCACTACGGGACTGTGTCTGTAGCCATACAGCCCCCCTTCCCAGCACTTGTTTGCACTTACCTCGCACTTGCCACCAGCTGGCCCTTGTTATTTATCCTGTATGCTGTATGCTAATAACCCTGTACTGCACTTTCCCCTCTCCCTTTCACCCATGCACTTTTCCCTTCCCCTCTACCCTTGCACTTGCACGATCTGAATGACACCTGGCCTAGTAAGATCGTTGTCTGTCTCCCCTTGTTCCCCCCCTGCCTCGTCGCGCCTTGAAACACTTGTGTATAGGCGCGTTATAAATGCCTTATCATATCATATCATATATCAATGTTGAGACACAGATGCATGTATAGCAGTCTTAAAAATGGGTTTGGGAAGATTTTCACATATTTTGGTAGCTCATTCAATTTTCGCAGCCAAAACTAAAATCTTTACACCGCCTCTGCTATGTGGCTCCTACGCCCCGGGACAACTTTGAAACAACCTCCCCTCTACGGCTCCATCTTTGTACCTGCCACCCGCCCCTGAGAGAATTTGTTTAAGATGAAAGTTTGCAATGGGCCTCTCTCCTGTGTTTTTACTCTTTTGTCATAGAAGAGTTGTCTGAAAACATGTTTCTTTGATGAAAACGATGGCTGTGCCTACTTTGCTGAGGATCTCTTTGATCTCTGTTGTGTATTTGACATAGACTAGCATTGATCAGGGTGCACCTTTCCCCCTGTGGGTCCCATTTTAGTGCTGCTCTTTGTTGGTCCTGCTTTTGGTGTTGTATTATCCTCTGTGTTTGAGAGCTACTTCTTTAAATAGTTCTAGTCGACAACCAGTTGGGTCACTATGTTTATTTGCCTTGTGGTTGTTTTCCATAACTTGCCTTGCTGATAATTGGGTATCTCAGTATTTTGTGATGAAGGATGTGTTTTGGTCAAAGGTTGCAATTAGTGCCACGTGTTCTTTGTGGCTTGTGGTGGAGGAACTGGTTAATTTACCTCTGGAAAATGTGAGCAATCTGAGACTGCTGCTTGCATACATTTGTTACAATCGAGATTGTGTGTGGGCTTTCATCCCTTATGCACTGTGAATTGTGACATGATGTTAGGTCCAGAGGTAATAAGTGATGAAGAGGATTTGTTGTCTCAATTGAGATCTCTCCCGCTCGTATTTTTCTTGGGTGAAATTGTCAGATATTGTATAAGTGAGTGGATGATCAGACTTTGAATTTGATATTGAATTCATTGCTGTTCACTTATTTCCTTTGTTTGTCCAGCTGGTCTTTCCATGGGTGGGACTTTCTGAAATTAAATACTTATGATGAAATGACTGAATAAGTTGATCAAAGGAGGTTCCAGAGATTAGTTGGACGTGTGCACTACTCACTGCTGGCTGTTTGATGTTATTTTGAAATGTTACCAAAGTTAGGGAAGGTCTTCCTGTGGTCAATTGGTTAGTGAGGCCAACTGTGTTAATATGCATTTGGTGCAGTTCCAAAAGAGCACTGTTTGTGCAGGTCTTGCAATTAATCTGGCTGTGCAAAATAAATCAGTTGTTATCTAGCTGTACACAACTCTCTGTGAAGCAGTTAATCCAAGTGTGCTGTAATTAAGCTAGCTCGGCTGCCATTAATCTCTCTGTGTACCAGATTAGTTTCTCTCTAGCTGAAGAGAATCAATTTGGCTGTGTAACAGTCACTCCAGCTGAGTAATAATCAATCCATCTGCCAATCTATTGTTCTGGCTGTGCAACACCTATCTAGCTGAGCATCAATATTAGCCTGGCTGTGCACAATCAATAAAACTAGGAATAACAGAAACTAAAGCTGTGCAAAAAATAACTAGCTATGCAAAAGATTAATGTTTCGGCAAAGAGGAAATGTGTTGTTCTGCAAATTAATGTATGTCAGAATCCTAATAAATATCCTAGAAATATATACTTTCATGTCCAGTTCCTTAATCCCAGAGAAAAGTAACCCTGAATCAAATGCCTGAAAAGGTTTATAAAACACACCACACACCTCAAATAAATGTTCATGTCATTTTTATGATCCGGTAAGTTGTGTGATTCTCTGAAAATTATAAGAATTGCTCAGCCTTTTACAGGTTTTCTTTACATTTTTAGGATATTGCTGTACAGGTTTTCTGTTTCTTGCAATGAGCCCATCAGGACATTCCACATAATCTGGAACAATTTCATATATGGAGGAATATCATGATAATGTTGGTATACCGTTGATATGTAGACTTTCTTTTAAAATGTTCAAGGAAGCAGGAGACTGACCAAGAGAAGGCATATTCTACAATACTTTGTTGTTACACAAAAATAAAATGCTTATCTATCCCCATTCTGAGGTGGTTTCCCTAACTAACACAAAAAAAACTGGGGCAGTCAGGTCAGCCCAGTTCTTAAAATAAAGAATCCTGGTCAAAACCCTGATATTCCTAACGCTACAGCAAAACCCAATATCAATATAAGATACCCTGTGCTTGAAGGGGGATGACTCCCTCCACCAATGCAAAATATATAGTTTAACCGGATAAAGGAAATATCTCACAACAAAGTTCCAATGAACCTGGGAGGATGACCCCCTCGTCCCAACGGATTCCTCATAGAGACAAGCGGTGTTCCCTGTTATGGAACAAACAGTTCCAATGAAAAGTCAGACTCAAAGTGTTCTTATGTAGAAAACAAAGTTCAGAGGAAATGTTCCAAGGAAAACAAACTCAAAAGTCTATGTTGTCCCACATGGGACAATAAGGATTTTAGTAGTAATGCATCTTCCTTCAGTCCCTCAAGTATTATTGGCCAGGTAATTGAGACTGAAAGTGATCTACACTATGGTGGTTTTGTTGGTTAGGCTGCCAACCCCACCCAGACCTTACGTCTCCCCAAAAACCTTGGTTTGGCAAGTTCTTAACCGACTCTTCCTCAGATCTCAGAACCATATGACTTGATAATGTTGTTCTACTCTGTCTTCAACTACTTGACTCTTATCTTCTGGAGGCCGAGAATGTACTGAGATGAAGAAGGGTGTGAAAGTGCCTTTCAGTTGTTTGTCTAGTGTGCACTGAAGGTATCAGAAAGGTGGTGGGTTTCCCAGCATCTTAGTTGGTTTGGTTGTAATCGGGCATGTCTGTGGCACGTGCCTTATTACGATGTGAACAGGATGTTGTTGTCACTATGCTCCCACCTTGTGTATCATTTTGGGAGGGGCCATCTGATCTAGTGGCGTGGTGATGCTTCCAACTGTTAGGGTCCCTTTGTATTGATTTTTTTAAATACACTAGCCCAGACAGGGTTTTAGCCTTTTGAGGTACCCCTTTCCACTCCGGACATCTCGGAGGAAAAAGGAAGAAGATAAAACCTCTACAGTGTTGTTGAGAGGGATGACCGAACTGCATAGCTGTCACTGTGTAGTTCAGGATTGGTAATGTTTGGCGTATCTGCAGTGGGTCTTCCTTTCTTTTGGGTCACCTCTCCCTTTAGTTGTGGTAGGACTCTCTTCTGAGGTCCCAGTTTGACCAAAGGATTCTCTTTTCTCCAGCATAGGGTTTTACATGGATGCACATGCTTTGAATATTCCCAGAAGTCAGGAAATCCTCAGTAAAATAAACGAGCTTTACTTTTATAGCCTATTGCTGTCACTTTGGGTTATACTTCCCCAACCAATAACGCTCATCCCCCTCAGCTGCACTCCTGGTGGCAATCTTCAGATATTTACCTCACGTTTTCATGTTGGGAGTCCTCGAAATATGCTCATCTACTTCCTCATGTATTTCTGCCTATTTTTGATAATTTTTATGTACATTTCTTCAAATGTCACTGTTGTGACTTGTCAGCAGTGGGATCCTTTACCAGTCTTGATCCCATCTTCCATTGTATCGCTATGTCATGTAAGGTCACAAACTGAGTTTTGAGCCTAGTACATGCGCCATGTCAGAGGCTGAGAAAACGAAACTCTTCAAGGCCTGTTCCAGATGTGGTCAGAAGAATGTCTTCATCGAACACCGCCACCAAAAGTGTATTTACTGCCTGCACCCAGACCACAATCTAGAGGGATGCTCCATCTGCAAGTCATTCTCCACTAAAACAAGGAATGATCAGTCATGTCTCTGCCAGGGCTAACAGGCCCACGGAGCGTACTCTCTCTGGCAAGAGGTTGAGATCCTTTGATGATGCTTCCAAGATGAAGGTACTGAAAAAGGCAAAGTCATTGCATGCTCCGACTTCCTCGTCGGCGAGCACCGTGGCCGCAGTGTCCCAGTCACCTGGTTGAGAATGAGCATGAAGGGAACCCCGTCTTTGGAGGGCCAGAGATCATCTTCTCCATCACTGTCAAACCGATTGACAAAACATTATTCATTGTTGTCGGCAGCATCATTGTGGACAGCCCCAAAGACATTCTCATTGATGACTCCAAGACCACTATCTAAATCATTCTCAGCATCGACTAAGACTCTGTCATGCTAGCGGTACCAGTTTTTGTCACATCTACAGTCTCATTGATGACTGCAGGTACCATCTCTACAGTCACAAAGGCTTTCTCAAGGGTAGCATTGCCTCCAAGGCTTCTGTCAGTCCGGGCTGAGTCTGCTCCATCTGCACTACCATCTCCAGGTGTGCCTATGCTAAGCACTTTCCAGAGAGGTTCCAGCAGAGGGAGGGAGACACCACCAGATTCCCTTTTCTGCCAAAGCCCACAAGGGTCCCACAGCTGCATGCCAACGTCCCTGTGTCTCCAGCCCCTGTCTCCACTCACTCCATCCTGTCGAAGGAGGAAGAGGAGAAAGAAATCTTTGAAAATGTCAGCTCACAACCTACAGAGAGTGGTGTTGGCCTGCCTCCACAGCTGGCTCCGCTGCCTGCGTAACAGCTTCAGCCTACTCGCCCTTTAAGACCCTGGCCGCATGCCCTAAACCTGATGCCTCAGACTCTGGGAGATCCATTGCCAAGAGTTGTTTATTTGGACATTTTGTCAATTCTCCACACTCTGGTCTCAGAGATTCAGCAGCGACTACCACCTGTGGCTCCTTTTGCACCTGTGGTTCCAGGCCCAGCTCCTGGGCACCGTCCATCAAGACCGTCTTGACCACACCCAGTGCCACCTCCTCCAGTACCTGCGATCCCACAGCCACCTCCTGTTCCACAGCCCTCTATTGTAGAAGAGTTGGTCCTGACAGGAACGGATACTAATATGGACACCAACCCGAATACAGATGGTAGACAGGGTACGGATGAGTTTGATAATGTCCCTGCAGACGGTGAGCCTCCAGATATAGAGCTAATATCTGGGGACTCTCGCTAGATGAAGTAGTATTTTTCCAGGTGAGGATTTCCCGGGCAGCCAAGCTTTTCAACCTGGTGTTGGATTAAAAGAAGCAGTGATTCCTTTTCCAGCACCGTGAATCCTCCAGAAAGACTGTGGTCTCAGACCTGCTTCTCGATGATGTCGAGAGGACGGGCTGGTGGTGATGCAAAACCCCTCCGCCACCAATGTTGGCTCAGGGTCACACATTTCAGTTAGGACATCCAAGCCAGGGTGGTCAACATGCCTTTCATCTGGGATAACCTGAATTTAGGTTGCACCTGCACTCCTCACAAAGCCTGGAAGCATGAATGAGGAACCACAAAAAGATTTGTGTCTTCGGAATAAAGTGATCATGTGGGGGTATACACAGAAATTTTAATATAGAGATTGGATGAGGCTAACTGATGGATGCAATTAAAGATGAGACAGGGAGGTTAAAGGGGATCCTTGGCTGAATTAGAAACCAAGGAAGTTGTTTGTAGTGCACAGACATTGGAGTAGACTTGGAGAGATTAAAAATGATCCGCACAGCAGAATTTTAGATCCATTGTAATTTGTGTTACAATGTATCTCAAATGTCAGCATTGAGGGTGTTGACACTAAGTGTGAGTTTATAACTGTGCCCACTACACAAGTGTTCCTTCTGGAAAAATGTGGAAGAAAAGCAGCCACTTTTACATTGAAATGTTTGTCTGTAAAGGAAACAAGCAGGTACTCGATGTACCTTCAAATCCAAATGCCCATGGAACACCGAAAACAGGTCCCTCATTAGATGTGATGAATCAGCACCGACTTGCATTGTATGGGACCTTGCAATATCAGCCAGGTTAAGCTGAAGCAGGTACACCAAAAAGAGAACCTCACTGAGAGACCGATTTTTATGCTAATTCACTTAGTGGCCTACTCAAAAGACTGTAATAGGGAGCAGACTTAAAGCAGCAGCTGCCACTGACAGATTGTCAAACTACCCCATCTTGAGCTCTGCTGTGAATGTGCAGTAATCTGTGATGGCATTGCACTACTCACATATGTTATGTTATGTTATAGTGCATTTGTTAAGCACTTTATGTACATTGCTATTATCTCAAAGCGCTGTGGGTTGAACACCCTCGGTGATCCTGGTCCGTATCAAAAGAGAGAGTATTGTAGCATATAGTGCTTGGGTGCACTTGGCATGTGAACAGCCAGAGTGGTCTGCACGGATTGGATGCATTCTAAAGCAAAGTGTGGTGCGGTGGATGTGAGAGATCAGTGTTATCTGATCTGAGAAGCAAGAAGGGTGGTCTCTGAGTCAGTATTCTGGCTGCTGTGGGTCAAGCATGCCACTAGGCCAATTTCTTCATGAGGTATAGCTGTGTTCTACCAGGCTGTTGAGGGGTCCTATGAGCGATGTCGGTATGTGTGAAGCTAGGCTGAAATGATCGAGGGGCGTAACTGCGTTTGATTGTTTGTTGATATGAAGTGGAGAGTGCGCATACTGGTAGGAATGAGTGTCTGCGCTTATTGGTGGGTTGCCCCCTTACTTAGGATGCATTCAGAGCCCAATGCGCCAACCGTGTCTGCCCTGGGGGTTCGTGGTAGTGGATTTCAGAGAGAGGTAAACTGGTTGGTGGGGTATGTTGTGTTATCTCGGTCGGGCCAGCCTTTTCCAGACACTCTGTAGTCAGACTCGGAGGGCCCATTTTCCGCGTCCCTGGAGGAATTTTAAGCTGGGTTGCTGGGAGCTTCTTTGATTATTGTATGATTTTACACAAGCATAGTTACTTCTGTGCCACCGGTGCAGGGTTGTAGGTTCTTATACCTAGGTGGGCAGGGGTCGCCTCTATTGATCATATCGCACCAGCTGTGCTTTGGCGGGTTGAGCTAGGTGCATGTGGCATGCAGCTGCAAAGGCCGGAAGTCCTTGGTCCATAGACTGTTCTTGCTTTTCCAGGTTGAGGTAATTCATTAATTGGTCAGCAGTCTTCCATGACTCTCCTGTTGTGTTTCAGGTTAGTGCTGATTCTCACAGGACTTTGGTAATTGGGGATGGGTTTATGGCATTGGGCGGACTCTTTCATGGATTTGGGAAGAGCCATGTTTTTTACCACTTTAAGGAAGGCCATGTAATTCTGGTTGTGTCGAATAAGGGGAGGTAGTGAATTCCATAGAGTTGGTGCCAAAGTCAAAAAGTCTCCCTGAATTGGAGGTTGAGTTTATTAGTAGGAGGGTGGTGCTTGACCTAGGCTAACATGTGCAAAGTAGAGCTCCAATGTAGTAGTAGTAGTAGTAGTAGTTTGTATTTTATAAAGAAGCGTTATCCCATTCATATGGCCTCAATGCGCTTTTTTGTGAACACCCTCGGGGACCGGAGTCCAAGTATGCAGAGAGTTGGATTGAATAATGCAGGTGCGCATTAGGCTGAGATAGGGGTTGCGAGGACTGGGCGTGTTCCATTAAATAACCCAAGCTAGTTAGGCATGTGGATGGGTGCCGGATGCTGGGGGAGGTTACGAGATTTAAAGCGTGCAGGAGAAAATTAGCTATGTGAGCAGCTAGACTTAATTTTGTCATAGATCGAAGCTGCATTCAAGTGCCGCAGAGTTTTCGTGTCCAGCCTGACCAAATTCAATCATAGGTCATAGCTGTGATGGCTGTTGAGCTTTGAGTATTCGAGTGGGGTATGGATGCGGGTGTGTATGGGTTGCTTGCTGTGGCTGTTGTCCACTGAGTGGTGTTTGACTACCTACCTTGTTGTTTCATTCAGTTCTTTACTCTGGTGTTTCTGGGCAAATTTGAGTCATCCCGACTGTTCTGAAAGCAGTACTTTACCTTGCATTTGTAGATGTTGAGGAAGTGAACAGAACTGTGACAGAGGCATATGGTGCCATGAAGAGAGGGAGAGGGGGACTGAGAAAATATCAGGTTGCCGCAGGGAATAACTCAATTTTGAGTGGCTTTCTGAAGGAGAGGTAGTCGTCAATGCAGCGGATGTGTAGTGGAAGTGAGTTCCAGATGGTAGGGGCTTGAACATAGAAGTCAAATTCTCCCATTGTAACGCTCACCTGATTCCCGTAGAGGCGCCGGTCTTGACTGGGCGTATACCGTATCTTCAAAGGTGATGTGTAACACACGGCTGGCTCTTTGGGCTGGTCCTCTGTGCACTGTATGTCTGACTCGAAGGGTAAGATGTCTGCAGATAGAAAATATGGGATTAATGAAATGGGTTATTGAATGTCTCTCTCTTCTTCCCTTTCTCTTCTCCTGTAGAACCCCAAAGGTTAACGCTCTCACCTTAGGTAAGTGAACGCCGTGCTCTCCATCTGCCTCGGGGCAGGGTGCTGTAACCAGTTTCTTCACTGGATAAGGGGAGCAGGCCTCTTGACTTCAGAGGACTGCTGTCCGTCGTTTACTGCACAAACGGTAAGTTTCGAGTAATTCTAATGTCTTTAAAAGTCTTTAGTAATGATGTCTCTTGTTTTGCAGGGTTCCGGCGATGGCGGATGACGGGCTGAAGTGAGTTGAAGATGGAGCCCGTGTGATGAATAGAAGCGCCTGGAAGCACGTAAGAAAGCGCTTGTTGCCTGCTTCACGATGCGCTCTAACTGTCTTTATTTTGCAGGTACAAGTTCGGAGCGGCTGCGGGGTGCCGGAAGTACCCACTGGGTTAGATGTGGAAAGGAGTAATGGCACGTGAGTATTAAAGTTCCCCAATGTCTTTAAACGCACCTTGTTTTGTCTTTCAGATGCGGGATGCAGCGCCGAAGGCCTCCGGAGCGTGCGAAGAGTTGGTAAGCTTTTGTCTTTCAGATGCCGGAATGCAGTGCGAAGACCTCCGGAGCGCACGAAGAGTAGGTAAGCCTTTGTCTTTCAGATGCCGGAATGCAGCGCGAGGCGTTGGTGACAGCCGATGGACCAGGTAAGTGAAGCGCTGTCACTGAAGACCGTAATGCTAACCTGTTCTTTCTTGTCTTTATAGGTGTTGCTGAAGACTGGATTCAGGATGGTAAGCCTTTTTCCTTAGGCCCAGGATCAGATGCAGAAGACACGATGAGCGTTCTGCTGCAGAGGATGCAGAATAACGCAAAGCAAGATTCATCCATCGGGTGTGGTTTAAATAGCCTCCTGTAGTGCTTAGGTGTCTCCTTCCACAGCCACGCCTAGGTAAGAAAAGAGTTCCTGCTTTCCAGAAGAGTTCCAGTGTTCTGAACCTAGGGAGTGGCTCCTGCCCCACCCAACAGGAAAAGTAGTTCCAAACAGAAGAGGATCAGAGGCTCGACTGGCAGGCAAGTAAGCAGCATGGTCTGCTGCAGGTAAGTCCACCCAAGCATTATGAGCCCGGCGCTTCCAGCGCTGGGACTGGGCATATTTATGAGCCTGGTGCCACTGGCGCCAGGACTGGGTCCAAAAGGTCCCAATTGGGACTGGTTGGCACTCGGAACCTGGGTTATGGATCTGCTTCCAAGGGAGTTGGGAAAACCCTGACCTTTTGGAAGCAGAGATCATGACACCCATTCTGGGAGAAATGTAAGGGAGGAATCAAGGGGAGGACTGCAGACCCAGATCTAAGATTTCTGATGGGTTGGTAGCATGTGAGCTTGTCTTGAAGGAATTCTGGGCCAGTATTATAGATGGTGTGGGGTGTAAGTTGGTATACTATAAGTGTGTGAGGATGATGGCAAGGATTGCAGTGACTCAATGTTGGTAGGAGAGGTGGGATAAGATTTGCCTGAGGATTCTTAGGTGGAAGTTGCACATTCTGGCCACTGTGTTGATGTGGTGAGAGATTGATAAATCCATCGTGCATCCCAGATTGTTTACAGAGGTAGATGCCACAGGTGGGGCTTCTATGGAGTGTGGCCAGGGAGTTTGTTGGGGAAGGAGAGCTGTTTTACCACACATTAGGATTTCAGTTTTGCCAGGGTTGAGGAGGAGGTGGTTGGCTGTCATCCAGAGGTCGATTTCAGTGAGGCAGGAAGCAAGGTCGGCGGGGGGGGCAGGTGGTTTGGGGATTTTATAAATGATCTGGGTGTCATCCCTGTAGTTTAAGCAGGTGAGGTTATAAGAGTGGATGAGTGCTGGGAGGGGACAAAGGCAGAGATTGAAGAGGAGGGGAGGCTCACTATGGAACCCCTTTGGAAATAGGGCGACAGGGGGAGAAAAAGTGGGAAGGAAAATGATTTGTGAGCGGTTCGGAAAGGAAGGAGGAGATTCATCTTAGAGCTGCGTCTCTGATGCCTAGTGAGTGGACTCTGTCTGTGAGTATAGCGTGGTCAGTATTGTCAAAGGCAGCAGATAGGTCAAGGAGTATGAGAGTAGGACAGCCTTCCAAGTCTTTTGTTCTTTTTAAATCATCCCAAATGGACACAAAAGAGAAGTTTTTTCCTCAGATTGGTCTGTATTTTAGATTGGGCAGGGTCAAGAAGGCAGTTCAGATTCTGTGAAGAGGAAGAGCTGTTTGTAAGCTCTGCTGTCAAGGAGTTTGGCGATGAAAAGTGTGTCTGAGCTAGGAGGAAATTGAGAGAGGGTGTTTTGAAAAGGGGATTGACAAGGAGGATCTCCGGTGGAGCTGGATGGGTGGCTTTATGCTAGAAGTTTCAGGAATTCTGGGTGAGAAATAGCAGTGAAAGAGGAGAGGACTGGCCGGGTGGCCCGATGAGGGGTGAGGCTGGCTAGAGGCAGGGGGAATGGCTCAAGCTAGTTTCAAGATGATGATGCAGTGTCTATCAATAGCAAAGTTGTGAAAGTGGTTAGACAGTGCATTGCAGAGTGGTTGGGAAGGATAGGAGGGGGGTTGAACAGTGTGGTCTCATTGAATTCTGCTATGAGCTTATGGAGTTTCCTGCTGGGGTTACGGGAGTATGAGATCCGGTTAGCATTGAAGTTATTTTTGGCATTTCAAATTTTGGTCTGGTATGCTCTGGTTAGTCTTGCATAGGTGGTTTTGTTTTGAAGTGTGGGTTTGATTCTCCAAAATCTCTCCAGGTGGTGCTTGAGGCTTTTGAGGAATTTGAGGAAGGGTGGGTGTTAGGGCTGATTTTCCATACTCTGGCCTGGGGGACAGGTGTATAGGAGGCCAACCTATATTGTCACAAGTCTGGGAGATGTAGCCAAACCAGATCAAGGTAGCAGTGACGAGTGCTCTAGGCTAAGTCTCAAGATGTGGTGAGCTTTTAAAGGGTCCACAATGAGTACCCACAATGGCAGTCACAATTTACGCTTAGACAATATGTATACAAATACAGTTATTTATTTATGGCCAAACAATTCTATGAAAAATGACTACTAATAGAAGTATCACACAACACTAATAATAGTATACATCCATACAGTCACTAGAGTAGGGCATAATACAGATCAACCCCCTGTAAAGGAAAGCATAGATTAGTTTATGCACTACAGGTGCACAGCGAATTAGCCCTAGCTTCAAATTTCCTTCCCTAAGTTGCCTGGGGCTTTATGCCCAAAAGTTCAGGAAAAGTTCTGACACAGTTTATAACACTGGAAAAAATGAAGGTAGGGTTTCTGTGGGTTCGGTGAACGATTTAAAGGGCTAGAGGACAAGTTTTTCTTTTTTTTAAAGGCTTTATCTATCACTTTTCCAATAAACACTAATCAGTGAAAAGCATAACGAAAAAAAACAGTGGAGCAAAAATGCATACAGAGAGGAACATGTACCAGAAAGATGCAAACATGATTAGGTCGATAGGGAGATAAACTAACATTAAGTGTCCGGGATTGTGGCAAGAATATGTCATTTAACAAAAGAGGTGGGTACAAGTGGCCTATATCAAGGAAATGTGACATAGCATTTGCGGTTTAACTTAGCAGGCCGGGAATTTCTCACAGAATTCATGCAGGTGGAGCAAGGTGGAGACATGTGTATCATATCTATTACTGAACAAGGCCTCTACCTTCTCCACTGCAGCCACCTCCCACATTTTGTACCACAATATGTTTACCTCAGGGCCTTCCATGCTTTTCCAAGATTTGGCCAAAGCTATGCGGGCTGCCAACAACAATTGAGAAACCAAGGAAGCTCTGCAGCCACTCATAGGGTAGATAGACTCCACAGGGACTCCTAGAAGAAAATTCCCTAGGTCCATTGGTAGGGCAATGCCTATGACCTCTGCTATAATGATCACCAACTCTGTCAAAAGGACTGCACCAGTCAGCAGCCCGACCACATATGTATGAAGGTGCCCTCCTGCCCACACCCCCGCCAGCAGAGGTGAGAAATAGTAGGCAGGACTTTATGAAGGCAGGTAGTGTTCATATACCATCAGTACAGCACCTTGTAGGAGTTCTCTTTACTGGTCACGCATTGCGAGGAGGTTGCCGCCCTCTGCCAGATTCACAGCCAATCCTCCTAAGGGATGGGGCATCCAGGTCTCTCTCCCATTTGGACATATACGCAAACTGAGTGGAGGAATCAGAGCAATCTAGCAGTTTGTAGACCCTAGAGATTGCGTTGGCTGTGGTGCCATCCTAAAAGGATAGTTCCAGGCCCAGGGGAGGCCTAGTTCCCGCCACCCGAGTCTTAGGGTCAGAGATCCAGTGATGAAGCCTGCAGTACCTGAAAAGCTCTGTCTCTGGAAGTTGTAATTTTTTCTTACATTCAACAAAGGTCAGCGAGGAACCCTTCTGACACAACTGCGCTAGCTGCTTTAAAAGCCCTCCACTTTTAAAAGCATCATGTTCCATGCCAGAGGCAAACCTAGGATTACTCGCCACCAGCGAGAAAGGGCCAAGGCCCCCCCAGACTCCACCCCCCCTAATCGTGATATCCCAGTGAAAGAGCGTAGATATTGTGGAAAATAGGAGAGAACCTCTGCTCGGTCTAACTGCTTTAGATAAATAAGGGAAGGACGCCAAGGGGAACTCCATTACTGACCGCTCCATACTCACCCAGAGTGCCGCCCCCTCAGCCCTTGCACATGAAAACACCCCCACAATGTTAGTCGCCAGCATGTAATTATGGAGAATTAGTTGACCCAGCCCCCACAATACTTACTGGCGTGGAGAACCTGCTTACTAACTCTCGGCTTTCAACCTCCCCAAATAAAACCCATAACTTGTCTCTGTATCGCCTGGAGAGAAGCTTTGGGAACTGGAACCGGGAGGGCTGAGGGTAGATACAGTAGTCTAGGGATAATGTTAACCTTGACAGGGGCACTGCAGCTGAGCCAGGAGATCTCCAGGGAAGTTCACGGGGACAGGTCATCCACCAGGGCTCTAAATAACGGCACAAAATTAGCCTTAAACAGGTCCATAACCACTGGAGTCAATTTAACCCCAAATATTCCAGGTCTCTGTCACACCAATGAAATGGGAATTCCTGAAGAATTAGGGACATGGAGTGTAGAGATTCCGAGATCTTTAGACCCTTAGATTTTTCCATGTCGATCGTGTAGCCTGGGGATGCTTTGAATTTGGCTAGAAGAGCCATGGACTCCCTATGCAATGGCTGAGTGTCTGTAAGCATAAAGGGAACATCGTCGTCATACAGAGCAGCCTTGTGTTCAATTCCTGCAATATGCATGCCTCTGATCCATGGGTTAGCCCGAATACAGGCTTCAAGCAGTTCCATAATGAGCGCAAAGTTCAGGGGAGGGGGGGCACACCTGGTGAGACCCTCTGAGAATAGGGATATAATGGGAGTAGTGACCCCTGATAGAGATCCTAGTCCTTAGGGAGCTGTAACAGGCCATAACCCAAGTTGTAAAGTTAGGTCTGAACCCAAACCTCTGGAAAGACAATCTTATGAACCCCCAGTCGACTATATCTAAGGCTTTGTCAATGTTCAGTGCAAACAAATTAAGTGGGGACGCCCAAAACCTCTTCAGTTATATAGTATTGATGACCCTCCGAATGTTATCATGCGTCCTGGGGCCCATAATGGAGCCTGTCTGATCCGAATGGATCAGGGTGGAGAGGCACTCCATGAGATGCGTGGCCAAAACCTTTGCATAGATCTTGGCATCTGTATTAAGAAGGGCATTCGGCCAGTATGACCCGCAGGAAGTTGCGTCCTTGCCTGTCTTCAACATCAAGGAGAGAAAGGATTCCCCATTCTATGTGTCACCACATTAAAAATGAATTGAACTGCTAGGGGCCCCAGTAGCTACAACTGGAAGTGCCAATATCCCATCTTACTTCGTCTTCAGTAATCCGAGCATCTAGTGAAGCCAGCTGGTCCAAAAAAACATCTTGAACACCCTCATCAAGTGGTTCTGCAAGAAAGAGGGATTCGTAGTTATCAGCGAAGGTCCCTTGTTTGCCCCATCCCAGAATTGGACCACCCACCGCTCGTCCCGCATAGCCTGCATACTATTCCAAGCTTTCTACCTCTTTAATATGTGTGCAATTCATTTATAAGCTTTATTAGAGTGAGAATATTAGGACTGCCTTATGCGGCCACAAGGGCATCCAGATTAGATTTAGCCAGCCTTAACTCACAAAGTGCTCTTGTCGAGCAGGCCCGAGCATAAGCTTTTTCACAGACTCTGAGTTGAGACTCCAATAATTCCTTGTTGCACTTCTTAGCTGCAAAGTGGGCAGCTGAGCAACTGATCAGTTCCCCCCTGACTAAAGCCTTCAGAGCATCCCACTCCACCTCAATTCCGGTCCCATGCCCGCCATTCTCCTTAAATAGTTAGTAATCACATTTGCCACCTCAGAACACAGCAAAGCATTGAGGAACAAATGGTCATAAAGGTGCCATTCTCGTCTGCACGGTGCTTGGGCCTCTGGGGGATAAAGGTCTAAAGAGATGAGAGAATGATTAGAGAATAGGCCAGAGCCTGAAGCAGAGTTAGATACATATTGAACAAGGTAAGAGGAAACCATCTGAGGATCAAAACGTGAAAACCGATTGTGAAAGTGAGAGTAAAATGTGAAATCCTCCCCCCCCCCATGGAAGAGCCTCCAGACATCCACTACATCTATTTCACGTAGGAATCGCATTCATGCCAGGGACCACCTGTAGCCGCCTGAGGCCGGCAGTCAGGATTTATCTGCGCCAGAGTCCAGGGGTAAGTTAATTCCCCCCCAATGAGGAGATCACCTTCTGCAAATGGTGCTTTTTTCTGGAAGGAGAGTAGATAGGTAATCATGCTGGTGATCGTCAGGCAGGTATAGGGAGGCCAGAGTTATGGAAGAGAAGCCCAAGATACCATTCACCAGCACATATCTTCCTTCCAGATCCCAAAGCACAGCCCTGGAGAGGAACGGGACGTACCCAGACAAGAGGATAGCCAACCCCCTGTTCTTAACCCCAGCAGAGGCATCACATTGCCTCGAGAAAGATCTTTACCTCATGCCGTCGTCCTCAGAAAGCAGGTGGGTCTCCTGCAACATGGCAATATCTACCCCGGACATCTAGAGCCTCGGAAGCATCAAGCTCCATTTAACCAGGGATATTAGCCCCTGCATGTTAAGTTTGGCAAGCTTGAATGGTTTAACCTCCCCTTTATGTTAAAACAAAAGCAATCTTTCCCAAAGATCAACCCGTATATAGGAGAATTCTGGGTCCTCAATACACTTAGTTCCAACAAACTGTGAGAACAGGGAAACACACAAACCCCAACATCCCCAAAACCCATACCCACCCCAGGGTTTCCCACCCACCAACACACCCCAAAGGAAGCCAGCCCACCTATGCCACTGGGCCATTGGAGGTAGAGGCCAGGAGAGTACCGTGGTAGGACCTAGTGAAATGACAACAGTAAGAGCACCGCCGGTAAACCAAGCATGCAGTCAAAGTGCCCAATATGTGGGCTGAGGCAAAGTCCCTGGGCCCTCTCCAAGCCAAGGAAGAAAAGAGAGAGGCACCCAAATATCAGGGGACCCAAAGCCCAGCGACCCAGTCAAGCCTACGGAGGAGCAGCAGGGGTAGACGTCTCAGCCACCAATGTGGTGTGTCTGCGGTTCCTGGATCTGACCACTTCAGCCCAAGTTGCTGCTCTATTTGGGTGCTCATCTTCGCTCTCTGGGTCAGGAGACGGTGGGCGGGAAGTAGCGCTCATGATGGACATAGCTTCTTGCCTCATGAAGATTGTGCGCTGCTCACCCTCCCACGAGAAGATCACACTAAATTGAAACCCCCAGCAATATTTTATATGTTTGCTTCGTAGCCATTGGGGAAAGTCTCGAAGTGAGCACCTTTTGGCAAGGGTGGAGGGAGCCAGGTCTTGCAGAAAAGCGATCGTGGAGTCCCTGAATGTAAAATTGGGGCAAGAGCGGCTTGCTTGCAGAATCTCCTCCTTGTGCTTGTAAAAACGGACCCTAGTCAGGACTTCTGTTGCACAATTATTCCCGATGTGGACCAAGGAGTAGGCCATAGGGGTCTGATCCAGCAAGAGCTCCCTCCCTGCAGGCCATGGAGTAGATCTTTGAATAAGGCTTTGATGTTCTCCACCAACTATAGGTCGGAAATCCGGGGCAGGATCCCCCAGAGCCTGATGTTGTTTCTCCGGGAGGAATTCTCCTGGTCAGAGCGAAGTAGTAAGCATTCACTGGTGGACTACAATGCTTCCACTCTGCCCGTCAGCTGTGAGAGATCGTAGGCGTACTTGCAAGCTTGTGTTTCAAGCTCTTCAATAGGAGATTTGGTGGCTGCCACTAGTTCTGTGCAAGCTCCCCAATGGCACCATGGACCTCCTTTTTAATGTCGGCTAACATTTGGCACCGATCTGCTCTAATCGCCTAGACCATGGAATCACCTCCTTCCTCGCTGAGGCATGTTGCGTGGACCTGTGCATCCGTGGACATTTCCCAGGGTTTGGATTTCTCCTGATTGTGCATGAGGGATAGGACATCACTGCCCTTGCTGGTTTTAGCTGCCTTCCCTGCCAGGATTGCGTATGTGATGCCCCTTGGGTTATCCTCTGGCTGCAGGGCTCACTGCCCCACTATCTATGTCGGCGGACCCCACAGGCTGTAGTGAGACAGTCAGATGTTGACAGGGACTGGTGCCTTCCCAAGTCACGTAGAGGCGTGGACTTCTATAGAATACAGCTCGGATGTGGTGGGGGGCAAGGAATGTGCTGTGCAGGGCTCCAAGTGATAGTTTCCCAAGAAAGCCACAGACCACCAGCTTTTGATCTGCATAAAGGCAGAGCCAGAAATGGCAGCAAAACGAGCATGAGAAGACAGTGCCTTGATTCAATGCTGTTGTGATAGATTTGATTGGGTTAGAGGAGCAGCAGATGAGTCAACCTGGCCCAATCCAACCGCCGGTGCTGGCTTGAGAAGATAAGTGTGTTGCAGGGCAGCTCGGTGGGGCCCGGAAGTGCAGCTGGATGCAGGAGTCAAATGCCAGTAGATTCTACCTTCACCCCTGGGAAAGTCAGGGTGGTCTCGGCGCACAACATAAGGAGACCACTCCTGCTCGGTCCTCAGGAAAAGCAAAGCTTGCTACGAGCGGCGCAATCCACCATATTGGATGAAGGGTCCCCAGAATGGATCGGCACGGAGCAGCCTCTATGGGCAGCTAAGTGCTCTTATTTTTGGGAATAAGCATTGCTGGAACATCCCTGCTGCAGTGGTGTAAGAAAGCACTATTATTGTGGGTCCCAGAACAAGGCCAGTACTCAGGCCGCCATCGGCTCCACGGAACAATGGAGAGACACGTCTGCTTCGGCTTGTGGCCAAGTAATGCCCGAAGTTATTCTAGCTAACAAAAGTGTCCCCAACTTTCAGAAGGCTTGCGCGACCAAGCATTGGCAAAGCCAAAGTATTGTAAAGGTTAGAAAAATTAGCAAAACTTTTAAAGGGAGTTTAGGGGCAGGTAAGAACCACTGTAACTCAACCACCATACCCATTCTACTGTATTGTAATATGCATTGTACAATGATAAAAAAGTTACCACAAGTAATAACAATTTACTAAAAGTAGTAACAAAGTAATTAGACTAAGGGAAACAATGGTTTCCCAGTAATGACAACCTGAAGGACATGCCAGTTTTCACATAACAGATGAGCAAAAGACAGTGGCCCTCATTATGATACTCTTGTATCATAATGAGTTTATTTTTCTGTAGCCCACGAATGGGCAATTACCTGGTCCTTAAGGCCTCGCCGCACCCGGTAATTGCCCATTCGCGGGCGCCAGAAAATATTCTTCCCCATTTGCATTTGAGCCCCATAGAGTTCAATGGGAATGAGGAAGCCGGATGCACCGGTACCATTCATGAATGGTGATGGTGCATCCGACATGCTCTGCTCACGGGTGCCGGTACACCCGACTGGTCCGACCTGGCGGGTGAAAAGGCACCTACGAACAGAACTCGTAGTTTGGTGGCCCGGTAGTAACGGCGCTGGTAGCTTACTAGTGCCGTTACTACCAGACCGGCAAACTTATAATGAGGCCCAGTATAGTGTACCTTAAGGCTTCACTGCACTGTTAAAAAGGGCAGGTCACAATCAAAAATAAAAGCAAAAGGTTTGGGGGTCCATTAATATGCATGGAAAGGTGCAGTAAAAAGAATTAATTCCTAACAGTGGGTACCACTTGGGCTTGGTGCCTGGTCTCTGAGAGGTGTATTTCATTGGTGGGAGAGGGATGAGGGAACTGGATGGTCGATGATCGAACAAGTCAATGGTGGTGGTCCTTCATGGAACACGAGTGACGGGAGAGAGTATAGAAGGGAATTGGCCAGATCAGGGTTTATAATGACTTTATTGCAGATTGGAACAGGGGAGTGAGAGGTAGTAGGAGAGGATAGGAGCTGGAGAGATGGAGAGGGAAGGGGAAGAAGTTCAGAAGGAGATGAAGATAGCAGAGTGATCGGTCCAGATTAGATGGCATGGAGGCAGGGTGTGTCCTGATATGTGAGTGTGTGGAGATATTAGTTGGGTCAACTCAAGAGCTTCCATGTTGTCGATGAGTGAACGGGTCATAGAGTTGGAGGGAACGTTAAACCATATGTTGAAATCTCCTAGTATGGTGAGGGACGGATGTCAAATTAGGGTAGCTAATACTGAGTCGCTGAGGGAGTGTGCACATTTCCTGTTGTAGCCGTGAGACCTATATAGGAGTAGGAAACTGTGGGTAAAGCAGGGGGCAAAGTTGTAACTTTAATAGGAGTCATTAATATTCAGTGTTGCACGGAAGATTCTCAGTGAGTAGAACTGAAAGGTGAAGTTTGTGGAGGATGACTACCCCTCCAGCACTGCTGGATTGATTGTGCACAATCAGGGAGAAGACGAGCGGGAAAGCCTTCTGTGGAATGGGTTTGTAGTCATTAGAGAACCAGGACTCTGTGATGAAGAGGATGTATTTTATGTTTAGAGACAGATCTAACAGAGTAGGCTGGAGAGTCGGCAATATTTCTACAGGAGCATTGGGTTAGGAGTGAGGGGGGCTCAGCGTGGGTTGTGATGGAGCAGGCTGATGGGGAAGCGGGTTTATCAGGGTGGGTGAAGGGAGGCGTGCTAAAGTAGGGCTGGAGGGGACAGGGGGATGAGGAGTTGAGGGTGAAGGAGAGAGTGGGGGATGCAGAGGAGGTCACGAGGGGGGTTTCTGAGGGGCAGAAAGAGTTGGGTGCTGGTAGGATTTCGGGGTTTTGGAGGGGACGGGAAAAGAATTGGACAAGGTTGAGAGTAGGAGGAGAGGGCAGGGTGGCATAAGGTGGGGGAAAGGGTGGGTTCCAGGACAAAGCTGAGGAATGGAATGATGGTGTGAGGTCCTTTTGTGGAGGGGGGAAATGAATTTTGGGGAGTAGCTGGGGGCCAACGGAGTGTGCGTGAGTATGGGGGGAGCTGTTGAAAGAGGTGTGTTGGCCAGGTTGGCCCACGCTGCTTTAAGGGACAAGGTTGTTTGGATGAAGTAGAGTTGTTTGTTGGAGGAGAGGAGGAGGTGAGGGTGGCAAGGTGCAGAGGGTGAGTTTGTATGTGTGCTTGGGGTGGAGAGGACAGGGGTGCTGAGAAGAGAGATGAGAGGGTGGCAAATAGGGCTCATGTTTCGGATTGTAGAATGCCAGAGTGCAGCTCTATTGGTGGATGTTTGAAGTATGTGCAGTGGGGTTGGAGGGGATTGTGAGGGATAGGGGAGGGTGAGTGGAGGATGGAGGAGGAGCATTGAGTAGGGTGTAAAGGAGGGGGAGACGGAAGTGCATGCATGAGATGGTAGGAGATGGCTGTGGGGACCAGAGAGAGGGGGATTGGGTGGAAGGGACGAGCATTGGCTAGGTTTATGGAACGTCATCTTGCAGCACCGATCTGGAAGGGTGTGGTCTGAAGGGTAGGAAGGGGAGAAGAAACTGAGGTTGAAGGAACGATGTTATGAGTTCAGGTCAGATGTGATAGTCAATGCTGATGTGGGCGACAAGGGTCCTGAGGGTGCAACTGAATATAGGCATGGCCAGTGCCTGAGCAGGGCTTTGGGTTCAGGAAAGAGCAGTGCCTGAAAGTTGTAGTTGTCTAGATGCAAAACATGGGTGTTCATTGTTGGGCATTGGCAACTTGTGGCACACCTGCAGTTGGCGCATTGCATTTTTGGGGTTATAATCCCATATGAAATGGGAACTGATCCTCATCGCCATAGCACCCATTTCTATCATGGGCTCCCAATGGCTGCTAAACCGTGTGACCATGAGGTGAAGCAAAGGAGGGGATGTACATAGTTTTGCCATCATAGAAGGCAGAAAGGGCATTTGATCCATTGTAAGACGCAGCAAACCACAAATGTAAATTGCAAAGCGTTATCCACTCTGCTACCACCATCACCACGTTCTCTTAGATATCAACTCCCAGTGGCTTCTGACTTAAAACCCTTCCACGTATAGTGTTTTCTTGTACCTATCTCCATAAATCTGCTACCCTGTTGCATTCTTCCAGGATCCTCATAGTTGGTAAACTGAGGAAAGGCCGCCAGGTGAGCTGTGACAGCCATGTAAAACATCCTCTGGTCACTGGTCCTTACATCCGTGGTGAAGAGGATATTTCTTTTCCCAATGACTGCTCTAGAACCCACACCACCATAGTCATCACCTTGTCATACATTTCCAGGACCGCCTTGCAAGAGAAACATGTCATCCAGGAACTTCCCAGCAGTGGTCAGGTGTTCCCAATTGTCACCTGGATAGAGGCGTTTCCACAAAAGAGTACGGCAAGTGGTCTATTTCCAACACTATAGTTAGGTTAGTATCGAAGGCCACTGTCTGTCAAATGACTTGGGATTTTTTGGCAATGAAAAAAGGTTCCCCAACAAGGAACTGATGCAATGGAGATTCACTGCTATCCACCACATGATATGGATTTTAGGGGCGTGGATCTTGGTGTACAGCTCCCAAGCATTGGCAGAGCTGCACTATTTTCAGTGGTCATTGAGAAGACTGGGGGTGATATGCTGCTTGTTTGTTGGTGTTGAGAAGGATGCACTTCCAATTGTTTGACTTCTTTACATGTCAGCAAGGTGTACCGTTGTGAAGATGAAGAACATTGTAATTTACTTCACAGAAGTTACACTGTGGCAGTAAGCAAAGTATATGTCTGTTGATGGGTACGAAGTATAGAGCGGTGTGCAAAGGCAGGAGAGGGAGGACGTAAGCGATGAGGAGCAGGGGAATAGGGGAACTCTTGATTAAAAAAAGAAATGGCGAGTTAATTTCGACTTGATTTCACCATAGTAAATGACCCCTTTGTGATTTACCTAATCAAAATCAAATTGACCCATTTGACATTGGTGATGCGGCATACTGGACTGCCTAGATGTGGTTCTCAAGTGTGTCGCTGCCTTTCCTCTGCACACTGTTTTCTGGCAGTCTGCAAGTGGCAAGATTCAGTTGCTTTTCATTCTGTGCGAAGTGTTACCACACTTTTAACTGGTATTGTGAGCAACCAGCACACATGGTGTGGACTCACCTGTTCACAATGGTTCGGCAGTGGTGTTCTGAATTCCATGTAGTGACGCGCTGTGCCTTCTGATCTTTGGAGAGTGTACACAGGTGTGGGTTCAGAGCTCATATTACTACTACAGCCTCTGTATCCATTGTGTCATTCTCCTCCGTGTCCTCCTCTACAGTAGCACTGTTTTCCAGCAGAAATATGGTGTCGAATGACAAAAGGGTCCAGTCAATTCAACCGAAAACAAAAGGATCACATTTTTTTTTAAATGTATATTTATTTGTTTTTTGCCTTAGTATAGGTAAAAAAAAAAGGTGTTTTTACACCAAAAACGGGGTTTTGAGGGGGGGACCACCCCCCCAAAAAAATCGACCCTTTTTTTCGGTGGAATTTACTCAACCCTTTTGTCATTCAACCCTTTTGAGTCGTAACTTTGACCTATAACCGTTTTCTAGCAGAAATATACATGCCTGCATGAACTGTGGTGGATCAGAGTCTTATGTCTTGATCATCTATGCCATCAATATCATCCATCATCATCATTGTCCCTGTCATCATCACCATATTGTGTGGCTTATCACCGGTGGTAGATACATGGTATTTCCAATGTCCCCCTGCTGTTCAACGACAGTGTGTGTTTTTCTTCCCTAATCTTTGGCAGATAGGTTCTGTAAGCCTCACCCCACTGGCCCTGAGAAGATGGAAGGAACTGAAAGGGCATCCTCCTCTGTGGGTATCATGCATGTTAATCCTTATAGCGCAATACCAGTTCATGTATTTGTGCAGGTGCGTGTTCTCCAGAGCGACTTGTGATGGAGGATGCGCAATGTGAGTTCAATGAAATTTCAAATAACTTGCGATTTTGGCAGCCCAGTGCTCACAGCAACTGCTGCTGCATATGTGAAAAGACTGCAAACATCACGCCATGCCTGCCTCTGGCTTGTTGGGTGCTGACTGGCTGTCCCAAAATGCCATTCACTCACTGACTGGCCTATCACTGCCCTCCCCGAATCTCTGCTGCTTCTTGCCTCAAAAATCATGCAAGACCATGACTCTCACCCTGGCTCCCTTCATGGATTCTCTGTCCCTACTTTCCCAAGTGCCGCCCAATGCCACACATCTCCTCTATTAACAGCAGCCCAAATGCCTATATTTCATGGAATAAAAGCATTTTGCAGAACAAGTTCGGCTGTGTGAAACCCAAATGTTTTGTGCGTGTCATGGAAAAATTGCTGCAATGTGGCAATTTTGCTGCAATTCTGTCAACACAATTTCTGCAAAACTGTCAAAAGAAAAAAATATTTTCACAGGATGTGTGAAGTTAAAAGCGGCGAAATTAGATTAAATAGTCGAATTTCACATGATTTTCTATGAACATTCCATCGAAAGGATACTGAGAATTTTTCCAGGCCCAGTTACCACGTTGTCTCAGTGCTGATTCAATTGTCTGATGAGCAGGGCAATGCCATATTCCCAATAGGAATCATTGCTTTCAAACATGTCCGAAGAGCCGTGACCTGAGATACTGGGCATCAACGGTTGGCCGTCTCTGGCAAGGACACACCCAAACTTCCTTCCGTAAGGAGCCTTCAGCGATTGGGTCTCAGCCGGGAAAACGAAACGCCGAAAAGATTCAACCTGAGGAGTGTGCGTTCTAGCAACGAAACATTGACGTTCCATGTGTGAAAATAGTTGCAAAGTTCACTAAACAACACAAGCAAAGTCATTGGGCCTGATTCCCAGAGATTCAGGAGATGCCCTGAGCATTTCAGATTTGCTCCTCCTATCTCATGCGTGATTCACAAGGAATACAACTGGAGATGACCTTGTGCACATCTGCACGATTCATATTTGCACATAAGTACCGCAAACATGATTTTGCAATCTCCAGTGTTGTAAAGTCAAAGAAAGCATGAGCAAATCAGGGGTGATCAGGGCGTCTCCTGACCTGCACCAGTGCAAATCCAGAGGTCGAAGTGGGCGGAAGCAGTTAGCAGGCTGGCAGCGGTGCTCCTCTACTTTTTTTTAATTTGGTTTTACGGTTCCTATAGTTTTATTTTAAAAAGAAACCGCACTTTCCCTTAAGCAGCATGTGCATGTGTTTGGGGGTTTGTATTGTGCTTGTGAGCTGGGTGTGGCGATGGGGTTTGTGGTGGGCGGTGGCAGGCTCCACTGTGCAGATCTTTGTGAATCGGGCACTTTGGGTTTTACCATAAATATCTCCTGATGTCAGAGGAAAGCATTTCCAGAAGCTTCATTTCACCATGTAGACCCATCCACCATTTTCTGACTCCCGTGGATTACGAGAAGTGGTCCTTCAGCAGTTGCCCCGCTGAGTTCTTTTCTCACTGGTGCCAGAACAACAGTCCATTCCAGAGTGTTCCAGAAAAGTTTCCTTTCTGCTTCTCTCAAAGTTATCCAAGAAAGCTAAAATGTAAAAGTGAAGCCTGGGATTAGCTGACATTGGCAGTTTACGATGCTAAAGTAAGAGCATGCTTTAGTGAGCAAATTGTGGAATCAGGTCTTTTGGAACATTATATAACAATTACTTGCTAATGCAATGGAAATGAGCACACCGGACATTTCCAAGAAAGGCTCTTAGAGCACTGTAAAGTGAGCACTTTCACCTGAAACATGTCTTTTTCAACATTTCCTGAAATGTGCCTACATTATTTAAGAAATGCCTGCTTGCATTTTACAGAAGAGTGTCTGTGTGTGCATTACTTTCATTAAGTTGTAAATTCCATTGTCTATTTCATTAATGCATTTTCACAGTCATTTCAATCTATTGTCCGTACCTTGAACTCTAAGCGAAAAAAGTGACATAAAGCCAGCTAAAACAAACATTGGCAAAAACAACAGTTTCGATGTATGTGTAGGCATGGGACAGCCATCTTCCAGGCACTGCCATCACAATGCTACCTGGCTGATAGATGCCAAAAGGTGTCAAATGGTGTTAATACCTGGGCATATTATGGCGTTGTCAAGCAAATGCCACTCTATTGACTATAATAGAGCTAAAACTATTGGCGTTTGTAATGATCTCTATTGACGACCACTATTAGCACAGGAAGTGTTGTGGGGCACTCTCCAGGCCCCGCAAACTCCCGTTAGCCCCCTCCCGCTACAGACGCTCACACGGACATGTCTGTGTAGTTCTGGATACACGGCTGCACTACCACGGCAGGGAACACCCCATTTATTTATACGCACGCGGTGGAGTGCAACGCCACTCCGCCGCGTGCTCATCCCTTAAAGAGCCAGCACCACACTCCTCCTTTTTCATGAGGACAACAACAAAACATATTAACAACATCTATAATAACCCATACACTTCACAGCAACCAAAAACCCCTTTAATCACAACCATCCGGATCTCCATGACACTTCCGCCTTCCGGCCATGTAGTCAGGACTCACGACTCCAGCACATAGTCACTGAGGGGGACAGGTTTCCCTCGCCCTCTCCTCAAGGGGTACCTCTTGCCCGCCTCCTGGATAGGGGATCCACCGTCGACCATCTCTCTCGCTGGAGAGCAGGGAGAAGGGGCTGCACCCCCACCCTCGCCTGTGCCCTGCATCATGTCCCTCCCCAGGGATACCTCTACCCAAGGTTCTCCCAGTCTTTTAAAGAAGCTCACATTCCGGGTTACTGACGCCTTGCTGCCCAAGGCCGTCACCATGGACCCCTTGACAGCCACCATGTCCAATGGCTCTGGTTCATAAGTCAATGACATTTTCCATGGGGGTGCCTGTGCTTGATGAGCATCTCGTCCCCGGAACTCAGTTGCTGAGGCCTGAGGCCTCTCCTCTGGTTCTCCTGTTCAATCCTGAGTCTTCGGTCACGTTCCACCTGTTGGTCATCAATGACAGCCAGCTCGTTCTCGCCGACCTCAGGAATCAGCCCTCTCGCCATGGACTGAACAGCGGCTCCACCGGCGCCACGCCCATGGATGTATGCGGGGTGGTCCGAAACCATGCAGGAACTGGTATAGCGCCCTCTGTAGGCACACGCCTTGCCCCTGCGCGATGTGGAACACCTTATTGAGAGTCCTCATCATTCTCTCCACCTCCCCATTTGCCCTGGGCCACAGAGGGGTAACCTTCCTGTGATGGATTCTGTAGCTCTCCATCAGCACAGCGAAACTCTCACCCTGAAATGGCACACCATTGTCCAAACACAACACCTTGGGGACTCCATGAGCTGAAAAGATTTTCTCCATCGCCACCACCATGTTCTCAAAGGCAACTGACTCCACAAACTCGACTTCAGGGTACCTGGACCACTTGCCCACCAGCACCAGGAAGTGGGTCCCCTGCATCGTGGACCCAAAGTCTGCATGCACCACCTCCCATGGCTGGGTACCCAGTGGCATCGTTTCAATGGTAGGCTCCCTCTGGGCCGGAGACGCCACCTGACACCATGCGCAGAACGCAAAAAACTGTTCCACTCATCTCTCCAGCTCGGGGAACCAAACTTTCAGAAGCAGCCATGCTTTTGTTTTGGCCTCTTTTTGGTGCCCCTGGTGAGCCTGGTGAGCCAGCCCGATGACCTCCTCAATCTCCTGAGGGACTAAGATCCGATCACCTCTGAGCAGGAGGCCCAATCCAGAGAACGAGAGTTCATCCCTTACTTTCCGTAGCTGTTCAAGAGTGATCTTCACCTCCTGCGTCCTCAGCGCCAGATTGTCCAGCACCGCCTTCCAGGATCCTTGATGCATTGCTGACTTCAGGATGAGAAAACACTCTTCATGGTCAGCCGCCTTCTCCAGATCATCCAGCGGTACAGAGTTAGGAGTCGCTGCCTCCACCACCAGACAAATGTATGCATATGCAACTCCTGCACAGTCATCTGCCCAGCATTCTGGGCTACCTCTGGGGTGGCGAGATAAATAGTCAGCCGCGTTGTTACGAGCCAGCACCACACTCCTCCTTTTTCATGAGGACAACAACAAAACATATTAACAACATCTATAATAACCCATACACTTCACAGTAACCAAAAACCCCTTTAATCACAACCATCCGGATCCCCATGACACTTCCGCCTTCCGGCCATGTAGTCAGGACTCACGACTCCAGCACATAGTCACTGAGGCGGACAGGTTTCCCTCGCCCTGTCCTCAAGGGGTACCTCCTGCCCGCCTCCTGGATAGGGGATCCACCGTCGACCATCTCTCTCGCTGGAGAGCAGGGAGAAGGGGCTGCACCCCCACCCTCGCCTGGACCCTGCATCATGTCCCTCCCCAGGGATACCTCTACCCAAGGTTCTCCCAGTCTTTTAAAGAAGCTCACATTCCGGGTTACTGACGCCTTGCTGCCCAAGGCCGTCACCATGGACCCCTTGACAGCCACCACGTCCAATGGCTCTGGTTCATAAGTCAATGACATTTTCCATGGGGGTGCCTGTGCTTGATGAGCATCTCGTCCCCGGGACTCAGTTGCTGAGGCCTGAGGCCTCTCCTCTGGTTCTCCTGTTCAATCCTGAGTCTTCGGTCACGTTCCACCTGTTGGTCATCAATGACAGCAAGCTCGTTCTCGCCGACCTCAGGAATCAGCCCTCTCGGGCATGGACTGAACAGCGGCTCCACCGGCGCCACCCCTATGGATGTATGCGGGGTGGTCCGAAACCATGCAGGAACTGGTATAGCGCCCTCTGTAGGCACACTCCTTGCCCCTGCGCGATGTGGAACACCTTATTGAGAGTCCTCATCATTCTCTCCAACTCCCCATTTGCCCTGGGCCACAGAGGGGTAACCTTCCTGTGATGGATTCTGTAGCTCTCCATCAGCACAGCGAAACTCTCACCCTGAAATGGCACACCATTGTCCAAACACAACACCTTGGGGACTCCATGAGCTGAAAAGATTTTCTCCATCGCCACCACCATGTTCTCAAAGGCAACTGACTCCACGAACTCGACTTCAGGGTACCTGGACCACTTGCCCACCAGCACCAGGAAGTGGGTCCCCTGGATCGTGGACCCAAAGTCTGCATGCACCACCTCCCATGGCTGGGTACCCAGTGGCATCGTTTCAATGGTAGGCTCCCTCTGGGCCGGAGACGCCACCTGACACCATGCGCAGAACGCAAAAAACTGTTCCACTCATCTCTCCAGCTTGGGGAACCAAACTTTCAGACGCAGCCATGCTTTTGTTTTGGCCTCTTTTTGGTGCCCCTGGTGAGCCTGGTGAGCCAGCCCGATGACCTCCTCAATCTCCTGAGGGACTAAGATCCGATCACCTCTGAGCAGGAGGCCCAATCCAGAGAACGAGAGTTCATCCCTTACTTTCCGTAGCTGTTCAAGAGTGATCTTCTCCTCCTGCGTCCTCAGCGCCAGATTGTCCAGCACCGCCTTCCAGGATCCTTGATGCATTGCTGACTTCAGGATGAGAAAACACTCTTCATGGTCAGCCGCCTTCTCCAGATCATCCAGCGGTACAGAGTTAGGAGTCGCTGCCTCCACCACCAGACAAATGTATGCATATGCAACTCCTGCACAGTCATCTGCCCAGCATTCTGGGCTACCTCTGGGGTGGCGAGATAAATAGTCAGCCACGTTGTTACTCCCTGGCTGGTAAACCAGTGAAACACGATATTCAAGCAGTGCCAGCATCCACCGTTCAATTCTCTCAGGTGGTCTGTAGGATGATCCTGCTAGGATGGGCAGCATGGGTTTCTGATCCGTCACCACCATCACCGAACACCCTAGGACATACAGTCTGAAGTGCCTGCATCCTCACAGGACTGCCAGGGCCTCCTGCTCGATCTAGGAGTACCTTTGTTCCATCTCAGTTAGAGCCTTGCTGACGTATGCCACTGGCCGAACGTTTGAGGTAGCGTCCACCTGTGTCAGAACTGCCCCCAGGCAAAACGGACTGGCGTCCACCACTATTGCGGACTGCAAGGCTGGATCGGAAAATGCCACAGTACGTCACCATGCCCAGGAAACTCCACACCTCTGACACATTTTCCGGCCGTCGGGCCTCCACAATGTCCTCGACCCTGCGGGGGTCAGGTGACACTCCCCCCTTCTTTGAAACCGAAGGAGAAGAATTCAAGTGTTGACTTCAGTAACTCATACTTGTCACGGTGCAGCGTTAAGCCCAGGGAGTGGAGCCGTTCAAATCTATCTATTTTGATTTTTGTACAGTGCCCCATCGCCCATTGGCCTCAAGGCGCTCACAAGAACAGACAGCATAGAACAAAGAAAGACTCAAGCATCCATGCGACAAACAATGCTTTTGGGTTTCCCCTTCCTCGAAGAGGTGCGTCTTGAGTAGTTTTTTAAATGTGGTAAGAGAGATGCTGTCTTTAATCTGAGGGGGCGTAGGGTTCTAAATCGTAGCAGCCCAGTGCCAAAATTAGTACCACCAATTTTTGTCAACATTTTCCATTGTTGTTGTAGGTTGTATTTTCCGTTTGATCGAAGATTTCTTCATACGGGGGCCTTGTAAATCATAACTGAACATTTGAATTCTATTCTCTGTTGTACCCATAGCCACTGAAGTTTTCTTCTGCCTTTTGAGATTTTTTCCTGTCTATTTAGTCGAAACATGGCCCTAACCGCACCGTTTCACCTGCCATCCGCCCAATGCCTTCAAACAATCAAGTAGCATTTGAATGTCCTTAACATAGACAGAGCACGCAAACTTCACAAGTCCTAGGGCTTCCGCCGCCATGCAACTTAACAGAGTGTTGCTGCTCATGGTTGTTGCATAGAAGTGAGCCCTTATTTGAGAAATTCCATGTCCGACATCAGCCACAAAGGCACTGTCGAGGGGAATTGGTTGTGACCTTCCAAAAGTAAATATATGTGACTCCGGTCTCGCGCCTTCTTCACCCTGGTCTACCTGGGCAGCATTGGGCGGCATGATTGGTGAAAGTAGCCAGACTGGACTGGACCTCTCAGCCCCACCACAGGCAGAAAGGCCCTGCATAGGTGGGCGTAATGATCAGCCAGACCACACCGACCACACACTTTCCCAGTGGCTGGGCAATCAGCAGGGTGGGGCAGGTCATATCCGCACTTCAGGCACCCCTCCCCCGGCTTTCCGCCCCTGCTGGCCTCCTGGCACCTCTGCCACCTGCACCACGCCCTACAGCACACACCTCTTCTGCCTTGCTTGGGCGCATCCCCACCTCCATCGTGGATGCTCTCACCTCAGACACCTCCTGGCACTGACACAATTCAAGGATACGGGGTAAGGTGATTCCTGGCTCCTGCAGCACCTGCCTGCATAGCTTGCCCGATGAGCATCCCTGGATAAGCTGATTCCTGACCATCACATCTTGATTGTCCCAGGCACATGCCACTCACAGCCGCCGCAGACAGCCATAGAAAATGTTGAGAGTCTCATTGTCCTTCTGACGGATGGAAGTCATTACAAAATGTTCATAATCCACATTTGCTAATAGCAGGAAGTATTTGCTGCATCATAGGATGTGTCTGCCGGTTCAAGGGATTCAAAAATGTCTTGTACCGTAGGCCCCGCAGAGTACAAGAGGGTCCCCAGCTTGCTGTCCCATCCTTCTCCATGGTGGCCCGGAAATACATGTCCAGACGATCAACCCACCTTTTCCACTGAGGCTCCAGGCTTGATGGGGGACCAGTGTTGTCAAACTCAGGGATTGTCTGCAGCACCCCTGGTGGTCTCATCTGGGCAATGGCCGGAGGTGCAACTTGAGGAGCAGGCTGAACTATGGGTTGGGCAGCTACTTGACCAGCTTGGTCAGTCATGGGTTAAGTGCACAGGCACCCCACTTTAACGCAAGATGGAGCCGCAACACACCCCACACAGTCTGTCTTGAGCTGGAGCACAGTTAATAGCATGCTTCCTTGACCATCAACCCCATCATCAGACAGTTCAAACACAGCCTTCAGAGGTCCTCACTTAAGTAGGTTGATGCACACTGCCTGTGTGTGGCAGATGAATCCACAGGAGAAGGAAAGGCAAATGTCCCACTATGACGATGCATACAAAAAGTGTGTTTCAGATGAACAACTGTCCCAATGTGTCCAAATATTCAGCCAGGGAGGCCTAGGGGACCAACCAGGAAAGCAGCAAGCCACCCGCCAGCACATCACCTCAGCTTGATGAAAATGCCCTTCAAAATTGATATTTCGGGTTTCTGATGTGCTGTGCGTGTAGAAACAGGTGTCTGCTGTTGAAATGTCCAAGAATTTGGTCAGGATGACGCACAGGCACCCTTCTAGAGGGCTGCGACCATCCTAGGCCTCACCCACAAAATGGCCACCTTGCCGCTTGGGCCACTTCCTCGCCCGCGGCATAGAACGAGACAAAATTTCACCACGTTCGAGAAAAACAATTTTTATTTTTGATTCACCGCCGTGCCCTGGTGTGGCTCTGATCTTGTCGCCACTGTTGTGGGGCACTATCTAGGCCCTGCAATCTCCTGTGAGCCCCCTCCTGCTACAGAGGCTCACACAGATACGTCTTTGTAGTTCGGGATCCCTGGTCGCACTACCATGGCCAGTCACGCCGCGTTTATTTATACACACGCGGTGGAGCGCAACGTCACTCCGCCGCATGCTCAACCCTTACAGTGCCAGCACCACAGGAAAGACCTCCCCCCAGTTAAAGAACCACACCAAATACCATTATTTCTGTAATATTGAGTTCACTTAGCCCTGTTTGAACAACATATAATATCACCTATGCTTTCTCCCCCCATGTCACACTGAGCCAAGAACCATGCAATGATATTGAGATAATAGATATTTTTATTAACAGATGGGTGGCATCCAAATCTACACCAAATAGATGGGACACCTTTGCTTACTCTTTTTATCTCCTTTCCCACAAACTCCAAATTATTCAATCGCACAATGGGCATCATTACGACCATGGCGGTCCGGTAACAACGGTGACAGTAAGCCTACTGGCACTGTTGTTACCGGACCGGCATAGTACGACTCTGCGGGCGGGTGCCGTCCCGCCCACCTGGGTCTGACCTGGCGGGCAGAATGACAGCCACCCGCAGAGTTACACGAAGCACCAGCACCGTTATTATTGGTGCCAGTGCTTCCATGTACCCCACTCCCATAGAGTCCAATAGGACTCTATGGGAATGGCGATTAACATTTTATCAGCGCCTGACTTCCCGTACCACCAGAGCTGTAATGCCCCGGTGTTTCCGGCAAACCAGGCGCTGGTAAAATGTGCAAGTCCAGCGGCAACCTGCCGGTTTTACCGGCACAGTTACTGCCGGACTTGTAATGATGCCCAATGTGATGTAGTATTACAATACAATCAGGCACATTTGGTAGTCAGCTTGGAAAAATCACAGGCATGTATACATTTAATTAGAAGGGATTCTTCATCTCTCTGCACCCAAAATACATTCATTTGAGAACACACACAGTATATTTTGAATCAGCACCTTTGTTCCTTCTTTACCCCAAAGCAGTCTGAAACCTTTTTGCTATGAGTGTCACTTGCTCACTCCCAGGTTAGAGTGTATTTCTTTCACAGGAGACTCACACCTGATACATGAACAATGGGAATTAATTAAATTATATTTCTGATCAAATAAGCTAAGGGTATACACACTTTTACACCCCTCTCCCACTAATGGAAGAGAACCCACTAATGAAAAGGAATGTGTTAAAACAGACAGATGCCCCCCACACTTCAGTTTACAATGGATGTGGTGTATTTTATAGGGGAATTAATTGAGTTATGGTTGTAGTCAAATATAGCCAGGGTCTACACAGTTTTTCCGCCTCAGCCCCACCACTATGCAGGAAGGAGATAAAGGTTGGCAGAAACCCCCCACACTTTTGTTGTCATTTGGATTAATCTACTTACATGGGAGACGTTGGCTATTGGGCACTCAGGGAAACAGCAGGGCTCATCTTTGGAAAGCACAGCTCTGGTCAAAGGCTTTTGTCAAGGATAGTCAACAGCACTGAGTCCTCATTAGGCTCCTTCGATGTCAGTCCAAGTCAGCTTTTAGGTTTCCCAGTTGTTGCCTCCCATGCAAAGTTTAAGGCCTCTCAATGTAGGCATCTGTCTCCCTCGAAGATGGTTTTTAGTCAGCATTTCTCCTCCCAAGGTGGTACACCGATGGCTTTGGCAGCTCTTCTCCCTTTCCCATACATCATTTAAGTGTATATAGTACCCATGACACAGCCCATATTATGAATATAGGGATGTGCCAAGCCATTGTCCCACAGATCGGATTAGTCATTAATTTTTCTCTCCTCCCAGAAGTCCGACCTCTGCCAGCCGATAGAGCAAGGGATTTCTGAGATTAGATTATGGCTACTGAGGGGAGGAGAGAATTGCATCTGTTTCAAAATACATGTGAAGAAGTTTCAATTTTTGTACCTAAGAAAGGTACAACATGACAACTTTTTTGTAATTTGCAACCAAATACTTTCATATATATATATATATATATATATTATGGTTTAGGTCCTTGTGCCTCATTTATGGGGGTATGTCCCATTTCGGCACCATGTTGCATGTGTGAGCTATGAAATGTTTCCCTTTATATGAAAAGTATAATGGTTAGAAATGTGAAACTTTATAGTCTGATATCTAATTCAATCATCCATGCCCTCCCCCATTTTTAAATTCTTGACATTTTCATTACTAAAAATCGAATGTAGGCACAAATAATATCAACAACATCGCCTTGAAATCAGCTTTCATATGGCACCTGTCCCAAATCTGTTGCTGTTACAGCTTGGAAGTTATTACAGAAAAGGGTGTTTGTAATGTAATTCAAACAGCACATAATTAACATATAGATGTTCAGTTTCCATTTATCAGAAATCACGTACTATAGAGCATCTGCTGCAGTTACTGCCTCACTGCTTGCTTGGTCTCCAATCAAGTCATCAGCCCTTTGTTCCTCTTAGAGTTTAATGTGTTGAAAGGACTCATGGTTCACCTTTGCCCTGTGACCTCAAGAGACCATACTAGCATTTGCCATGTGCCTCTGTTATCTCAATTTCACTGTAGTTTCGATCTTAAAAGTTTGTGTTTTCAAATATTTTCCCCACTCAAGCTGGTGCATTGAAAATCTTGGTGTGCCCCAGCTTCACACAGATTTTCCTTCCAGATACAGAACCGGGCAGGCACTTGTAATGGGGGAGGCATTTGACTTCCGCCCAGAAACCAACAAAATGCATGTTTTCCTGACAGAGCTAAGAGATTCACATTTTGCATCTGAAAGGAAATGCAGAATGTACAATGTGGGGTGTATTTTTCATTTATTTGAATGCTCTTATTTACTTTAATCACTGCCATTCTGCTAACATTGCTTAAGGCAGATCGGAATCATTGTGCTTCTCAGGTTTTACCCCAAAGTCTGTTTACATTAAATTGGCAGCTGTACACTTTCCTCAATGTGTTCATTCAATGTTACAGAATGCACAGTTCTGGACATCGCAGTTGCATTTGTTTTTTCTTCAACGGCGGAACTGAAAGTGAAGCACTGTGGTTCCTTTGCAGTCTAATATGTGTATTTGAAAATAATGTCAGTTTCCGCAATCTGGGTTTATTTACACATGCTCCTGGTGTTACTTGTAAAACGAAACACACTCATCATTTACTAGGCCCTTGCCTGCGTGAAGGTTTCGGGCTTAGTATGTCAATTTCTTTTTCAATGTGACTTTTCCATTTTACATAAAGTCAGCATTTTCAGAACACGTCTTTTGTAATTCGTTGGACACGTTCTGTTCTATTAATATTTTAAGGCACGCTTTCCCTCACCTGGAAGTCTTTCCATTTTGGCAAGGTTCAGTGATTCTAATTTTCACATTCACTAGGTGTCAGTTATATATTATGGGTTTGGGCTGGCCTGCATGTTCCAATGGGTCTCTTTCATCGGCCAGCTTGTTTGACATTTTAGTTTGTCCTTCTGGGGCTGAAATGTACCCCATGCTTTGCAAATGCTTGTTTTTAACAGGAATTCAGTGAAAGGAACAGATGCAAGGACACACTGTCGGGGGGAAATTCTGCCGGGGTCGGCCGGGCCGTCCGTAGACCTCCGGGCAGGGAGGCCCCAACTCCTCCCGTATATCCCAAAACAGATAGAGTATGAGACACACGCAAGAAGCAAGGTGATTCTGCTGTTTATTAGACAAAACGGCAGGGATGGGTCAAGGATCGTACGCGTCCGTCCTGACACACACACAATCGTGGGGCTCGCAGGCCCTTTTTACCTTGGTATGACGCGCTACTTGCGTCACCTTAGAAAGTTTAGCAAAAAACCTATTTCCACTCTGGATTGGTTACTCGAGTGGTAGGGTTAGTATAGCATACATATAGAGAACGGTGTTAGTGGTTGAGGGATAGTCAGGTGATATACTTGGGCTGTCCCTTCAATTTGATACATGAAAATTGTTACATGAAGACCTCTGAGGATTGGTCAATGTTAATGGCGTCAGTGATAAGAGCCCCATGTTCTGATTGGTCCGCTCGCGAGCCTCCCAGTCTGGGACTACCGCTGTTCCCAGCTCGCGGTGCACCTGTCATTTGCAACAATGTTTTACTATGGGTAGGTGTAAACAATGTGAGGATTTATTCATATATTGGGAGGTCGACTACTCCCACTGCTGCAGATGTCCAATGAGTCTTTTAATTGTATCTGCCTGTGTCTTGAAACGTGGGATTCAGACGTCTCCTTCCCCCTGGGCTTGGCATCCTGTCAGGTTTGGCTTTGTCACGTGAGGTGGGACTGTGTTTGAGGCAAAATTCAGCACAATTAATATTGTTTTTCCCACTGTGTGTCTGGTTTATCTTGCATGTGCGACCTTGGCGTCGGCTTGCAGCGTGCGAGATTGCAACATCGTGCCCTTGGCTGTGTGCTTTCGCCGGGCTCATTCTGCAGGGTCAGCAACCGAGCTCTTGCTCATTAAATGTTCATGGAAGCTTTTGATTGCGGCCTACTTGGGCCTGGTGCATAGGTGGAACCGTTTGATGCAGAGCGCTTTAGGTTACGGTATCATATTGCTCTATCCTCAGTATCGTGTCTCCGTTATATTCTTCATTATGGTATATGGTTCTTAGAAGAAGCGTGAGCAAGCCTTTTTAGATAAGTTCATTATGCGTCTTGCGTTTCTGCATTTTGAGAGCCTATGTGGCAAATAATAAAGATGCACGTCCGTGGGTATGTCTGTCGCCTACGTCATAGCACTGAGTATGTTCTTCGTGTGGATTGGTGTGGGAGTGTCCGGTGTGCATGTTTGCACAGGTGTGCTGACCGTTGGCTAGGTTGTCATGGCATCTCTAACGACGTGTAGGTTTAGTCGAGTTGATCCATGCCGCAGGTGTCGGCATGGGCAGGGCGGGCTGCTGGGCAGGTAGGTGGGCACATCCGTATGTTCCTGTACCAGGGTATTTGGTCGTCTGGTAGATAGGCAAACTCCTCTCGTGGCGGGTGTCTAGGCCGTGATCCTCTAGGCCAAGCGCGAGAGGGGAAGGGCGGGAGCCTGTTCTTCCATTCTCCCACTTCAGTCCCCCCTCTGGTCGACTTGTCGACCACAAACATATCCTTTTCTTTATCTCCTCTCACTCTCCATATTTTAGTTATTCCTCCCAAATGTCCATAGTGGTTAACATGGTCTTCAAATGACCAATACATATATGCACAGGTTCCTCCAGGAGTGCAGTATACCCATTTCCCTATGTAGCTCCTTGGGTTTCTTGGGTTTTCAAGCTTCACAGATGGTGGGTCCAGGTGGTTGGTGATGATCTGGTTGCGCAACTTCTCTCTTTCTTTTATGATTGTGCCTGTGTGTTGGCCGTCATCTGTTGGCATCAAGAGGTGCATACCAACCATTTCGATCATCTCGTCTGTGGTGCGTGCCTTCCGGGCCTTCCAAAATCTTATTATGATCAGTGTAGCTCTAGCCAAAATAGTACATCCAACTATAATCTTCAGTCCATCTGACAGCCAAGATGGCATCCATGACCATAATATTGAAAACCAGCTCTCATCCTTTTTCACACCTTTACTTTCATCCATCATTTTCGAGTGCATCTGGGCCAATTGTAAAACTGCTTCTGTCAGTGTACCATTGTCAGCATCGTTGGCAGGGAGGAATGTGCAGCATGATTGTCCTATCTTAGCGCAAACTCCTCCTTCCATTGCTGTGAGGAGGTCCAGTACATATTTGTTCTGAAGTGCTACCATCCTCACAGCTCGCAGTTCCTCTTTTATTGCGTTGAATCCATTTACCGTAGAATTAATAGTCATTAGTTCCCATCGAGTTATCTGGAGCCATTTTGCGTTTGCGTAAGCCTGTATTCCTGGATGTATTATTGAGGAGAAGAACATTGCTGCTCTGCTGAATAGTCTGTGTTCTGGTGGAATTGAAGTTAGTGCTGTTTCCGACCTTCCCCATAGGTAATTTCCTGTCAGAGGTTCTCCTTGTCTTTTCTTTCTATTCAGGACAGTGTTATTGCCGTCAGTTTTGCTCTCTGGCCCCTTCTGAGGTTGTACAGATCTCTTCTTCCTCTTGTTCCCTTTATCCATTTTGGGGAAGTTTGCCACATTGACATGTTTCTGGGGTACCACTAGTGATGGTACATTAACGTGCACCATTGTGCATATACCATTCCACAGAGGGGGCAGTGTGTGGTATGCCTTTTTTCCACAGGCCCAGTAATGGTCCATTGCTACTGCTGTTCCTGCTCCCCCCTCAGGTAACTCCATCACGCTTTCACAGTTGGTGTTGTATCCTACGTCCACCTCCCCTTTATGTTGGTAGCATACCTTAGGCGCAGTTAACGGCAGTATTGTTATTGGGTCTTCATCCTTCTCCATCCACGTGAGCATGGGTACGTACTTGACCCAAGTCGTCCAACATCTATGGTTGTGTCCATCAATAGTTGAAATATTTTCTCTTGTTACCATGTTGCTGCCAACCACTCCTATGTCCCATTTGTTGTTCATGTACACCTTCCCTGTTATTATCACCAGTGGTCTTTCCCAACATCCTTTTTTACCAGGGACTTCAGTGGCGTACCAATCACATGGTAGGTACTGTAGTGTTACTTTCTTTGTTTCTCCTTTTTCAGGACCACTTGTTATGTATCTGAATCCTTCAGCATGTAAACTGCTCTTGTGGTAACTCAAATAAGTCTTGAGGAAGTTGTTTTCATATGGATATGTATCTCGTGTTTTCCACACCAGTTGCACCACTGTCCCTTGAAATCTTCCTTTCGTCTGGAACAGTGGCAGGTATATTATACATCGTGCTATTTTTTCATCTATCTCCTTGGCAACAAATGTTCGGGAAGCGCTCATGGCGTATGGGATTAATGAGCAAATGAAGCAGCTGCCTTCTGTTGTCTGCTTACCTATGTGGGTCATGTGTTGGTACCATATGTTGTTTGAGATGTGTGCTGAATCTTGTATATAGTTGTCAATACCTTTATTATCTGAGTATGTGCTGCGTTTAACTCTATTTTCCTTGTGTGGGATTTTACTAGTACCACCTGACGTAACACCTGTTGCAGCTGGGGGTGGGGGTGTATTAGGTTTGGGTACAGCAATAGTATTGATAGCATAGCTGTACTGCGATACAGAGGCAGCCAAGAACCCGGTGGTCATTAAAATCCCTATCAATTTTATTACAGATGCTAATTTCACCGGTATTTTGCTCTTACCTTGTTGCAGTCCGGCAGCTTATTCTTGCGACGTTACAGTTGCCCGCCTGAAAATTCTTAATATGCTTGTTATTAGTGTTAGTTGTCGTTTTTAAGCTCTCCCTATCAAGTAGTCATTCAGTGCCCAGGCGAAGAGCTGTTCCCACGCCAATCTAAGCGATCTATCTCTTAGGGCAGGCAAGTATGGTTGGAGGTGGGGCATTGAATGTTCTATGGCCAAGAGGAATGCTATGTAGTAGACATGTACCCTCCTTCTTTTCAGGTACGTTGGCCTTTTTATTTCATATACAAATTGGTGTGACAATTCTTCCGGGTAATTATCCTCTGAGGGTACCATCTACTCCTGGGCAGTGAATTTGTTAGTTATCTACTTTCTTAGTAATACAATAATACGCTGTACCTGCATGTGCGAGAGAAAAGAAAGAGAACATTCAGGTGTTTACATGGGTATATGTGCAAGACAATGTCCTTCAGTTCAGTTATTACTGCAGTGGGTAGGGGATCAATGGGCAGAGGGTTTGGGGCTCAACTGGCGGAAGTCTCTTTACTCTTTAATCGTGTAACCATGGGGTGGGCGGTATGGGGATCACCCCTTTCTTTTCTAGTAGTTGTCTCTGGGGAATCTAAGGGGTGGCAGGGTATGGGGACACTTAGGCCGTTAGTTGTGGTAGAAGTCTCTTCCTCCGTTGGTGACGCTGTTGTTGTCCTTACAGTGGCCCTGTTGGTGGCGCTGGGGCGGGTCTGGGGTTTGTAGATCTTTACGTCGTGTAGGTGGTTCCAGGCACGTTTGTCCTGTAGCTTTACTGCTCTCGTTGATACCTCCTCTACCAGATGGGGGCCAGTGAAGCGTGGGCTGTTCCACTTTCTGTTGAAATTGCGAAGTAGTACGTGGTCACCTTTAGCAACTTTGCACAGTCTTTCCTTTTCCAATTCTTTATCCGCGTCTTCTTGTTGATCGCTGTTAGACCCGCCCCGCGTGCGCTCGAGCTGTTGAGACACAAACACTACACTAGTAATCAAAGAAGACACATATTGGTACATTTCATAACCAAGGACATTTGCAGGACTCTCGTGGTCGGTAAATGCTCTTGATGTTGGCGTTAGGGGAAGGCGCATTTGACGTCCGGTAACCACCTCGTGAGGGGTGAGGTGGTGGTCGGAACCTGGTCTATTCCTTAGCACAAATAGGGCTAGTGGAAGGCAATACAACCAACTCTTCTTTGTTGTTTGCTGTATTTTTGCAATTGCCTCCTTTAATAGGCCATTCAAGCGTTCACATATACCGTTGGCCTGTGTGTGGTATGCACATGCAAATTTATGCTTGATGTTCAGTAAGGATGTGATGTGCTGGAACATTTCGTTTGTGAAATGTGGGCCATTATCTGACCGCAGTACCTCGCACACTCCCCACCTGGGAAAGACCTCCCTCACTAGGATTTTAGCTGCTCTGAATGCATCTGGGTGTGAACAGGGCCCTGCTTCAATCCACCTCGAGAATGGGCATACTACTACAATCATATACCTATTTCCTTGACATACGTTGATCATATCAACATAGTCAATATGGAGATGTCGGAACGGTCCCTCTGGCCGGGGTATAGTACCTCTTATCACCTTCAGAGTGTGACCGGCCGTAAACTGTTGACATGTGAGACAATTGCTGATAAAATTTGACACATGAGAATTTAACTCGGGGCAGAACCAGCCTTCCCTAATTCGTGCTGCAATTACTTCCTTGCCTGTGTGGGCTGGGTGGTGTAGTTGGCTCAGGGCGGTGTTCAATAGTGCCAGTGGTATTACAATCTTCCCAGTGTCACCCTGGCGCCATAGTGCGTCAGTTGGTGACATTGTGCATCCTCTTTTTACCCATATTTCTTTTTCTGCCATTGGTGCAGCCGCTTGTAGCTCCATTATCTGTGTGGCTGGGAGATGGGTGTACCCTTCTCTTATCAACATCTCCTTAGCCATTCCCCTCCCTCTCCCTCTCTTTGACTCTGGGGGGTTCCATATCTCACCAAAATATGCAGCATACTTCGCATGTGCGTCTGCTGCTGCATTCCCTTTTGAAATGTGGTCTTCACCATTGGTGTGTGCGGTGCATTTGACCAAAGCTAATTCTTGGGGGTCATTTATTGCTTCAATTAGTTCAGCCAATAGGAGGGCATGTTGCACTGGAGTGCCGTCAGCTCTCCTAAACCCTCTTCTTCTCCATTTCGACAGCCCTGAGTGGACAGTGGACGTAACATATGCGCTGTTGGAATATATGGTCACTCGTTTGTCAAAGCTTTCCTTCAACGCCAAGATTAGTGCAATTAATTCTGCTGCTTGAGCAGAATAATGCTGTGGTAGTTGTACACATTTCATTGCCACACACACCGGTACCTCCATCATTTTTACCACTGCTGCCCCAGTCCTCCTTATACCAACCCTTTGGTCGATAGTTGATGACCCATCAATGAACATGAGCTCACCTCCCTCTAGTGTGTTCTCTTCAATCTTTCTAGTACATGAGTACATTTCAGTGATTTGCGTACAATCGTGTGCATAATCTCCTTCCTCAATTACTTCTGCTAGGAACCTTGCAGGGTTGACCGTGCTACATCTAACAATTGATAGTTCAGCTCTGGATAAGATGATCTCATAACCTGATGCCCTTTGCGTGGTTAGGGTGGACTTAGGTTTATTCAATATTGCAAATAGTGCATGTTCCACAAACAGTGTAGTTGGGCACCCCATGGTGATTGCTGATGCTTTCTCTACCGCAAAAGCAGCTGTGGCGAGACCTTGTTCACAAGGGAAATGACCTAACATCACAGGATCTAAGTGGCCGCTGTAAAATGATACTGGTTTGTAGCCCAAGCTTGTTTTTTGAGTCAACACTGCTTTCATTACTGCTGAGTCGCAATGTGAAAATATAAAGAATTGTCGCTCATAGTCTGGGGTTGCCAGTACCGGAGCAGTTGATATCGCATCTTTCAGTTCATCAAAAGCCTCTTTCATTTCCATTGTCCACCCCAACTTTTTCTCCCCTTTATTAGCTTCCTTTAACGCCTCAAGCAGGGGTCCTATGTATGAGCTGTAATCAAATACCCATGCTCTACAGTAGTTGCACAGACCCAGGAACTGCTGCAGTTCCCTCACTGTTTGTGGCACTGGCATTTTTTAAATGGCCTGTGCTCTTTGTGGTGCAATCTTTCTTCCATGTTGGGATATGAGCTGACCAATGTAAAGTACCTGTTCTTGAGAGTACTGTAACTTTTCCATGTCTACCTTGTAACCTTTTTCAGCCAATATTGTCAGCATCTTTAATGAGTCCTCTCTGCATGTTCTTTCATTTGTACTGCAATTTATTATGTCGTCAACATACTGCAACACTGTGCTTTCCACTTCAATGTTACCCAAATCCATCTGTATTATTCTGTTGAAGATTGAAGGTGATTCGCAGTACCCTTGTGGCAATCTGGTGTGTTTCCACTTTGTGTTTCTGTAAGTGAAGCTTGTCAGATCTTGTGAGTCTGGGTGCAATGGTATTGAGAAAAAAGCATTTTTTAGGTCGATCACTGTAAATCGTGATGCTTCTGCTGGAATGCCACAGAATATTGTGGCCGGGTTTGCGGCTATGGGGTATTCTGCTTCTACTATGTTGTTCAAGGGCCTGAGATCCTGTATGAAGCGCCAAGACCCCCCTCTAGCCTTGCGCACTGGGTATACAGCCGTGTTACATGGTGATTCTGAGGGGACCAATATGCCATTATCTATAAGGGCCGTTATGGTTTCATATATGCCCTCATCTGCCTCTTTTGATAGTGGGTACTGTTTCACTCTGGGGAGTATTGCACCTTTTTTCAATTTTATCCTTACTCCCCCTATACTTTTTATGCACCCCACGTCATAGGGGCTAGTAGTCCATAATGATGTGGGTACTTTTGTCATATCCTCCTCAAAGAAGGGAACTGGGGTGGATGTGGGTGCCTCAAGTGCCATTGCAATTTTCTGTGCCACGTGTTTGTACGCCACTCTTAGCCATATTTCCACACTCATCATAAACACCATTTCACCTTCCTCCTTTTCTTCTGAGAACAGCTCCTCATCTGACACCTGGGTGAGTCTACATCCTTCTGCTAGTGCTATCACTGCCCTCCATGCTCTTCCTTCTCTGTCTTGGGCATGTACCGCAATGTAATCAGCTGTTGCTATAATGCTCTCAATGTCCACTGGAACTACCTTTCCTTCTGGTTCATTGGCTGGTGTTTCTGGTCTGAACAAATAGGCCGCTGGCCTCCTCCAGATCTTTCCCTCTATCCCTGGCATCCATGCAAATGCCATGTCTGTCCTGTACTGGAATAGTTCGCCATCTACTGGCTCAGCCCTAATCGCTGTCTGTCCGCAGTATGCTTGCATAATCGGTCGTGCTGTGAGCATGTTAATTCCTGGAGTAGAGCAAATTATGCCGTCCTCCGTAAAGGAGATCGTCATATTCAACCTGTTCATGATGTCTCTCCCCAGTATATTTACTGGTGAGGCACTATAATATAAAAGTGGGACTGACATGTCATAATCTCCTATAGATAAGGGAATGTTATCAGTAAAGGGAACCAACCCTCTAGCCCCAGAGAATCCTTGGGTGTTCATGGCTTCGCCCGACATCTTAAATTTACCTTCCCTTATGCAAGACCGGGTCGCCCCGGTGTCAACAAGGAATGATAATTTTTTGTCACCTATCGTTACCTCTATGCGTGGTTCCTCCGCACTATTAGGTGTTACTGACAGGATGGGACACACCAAGGCCGTCTGTGGGCTGTCCTATTGAGGGTACAACGATTGACCATTTCCTGTGTAAGGGCTGTGTCCCAGGACCGTCACCCTACCCAGTTGTGTTTGTTGTGCTTGGGGTTGTTGTGTTATCGCTACCTGTTGTTGTGGCAGTGAATATGTCTGTGGCTGTTGTTGTGTTATTAGTTGTTGCTGTTCATTTCCCTGTTGCAACGTCTGCTGTTGCTGTATGCCCTGCTGTTCCTGTGTGGGCCTTGGTTGTCCCTGTTCGCTCCATGATGGTGTTCCTGGTCTTACTGTACACGTGCGTGACATGTGCCCTACTAATCCACAACTCCAACACACTGGTGGTTCCCTACTCTGCCATGGAAAGCTTCCTGTGTTGTCCTGGTATACTGGTTGCCCGGTGGGGTAGGAATTTCTAAGTCCTCCCACCTGCTGTTGTGTGTTATATCTGTATCCTCTCCCTCTCATAATTCCTCCTCTTCCCCTGTTATAATTATAATACCCAGCTCCTGGCATTGAGTATCCTCCTCCCATGTTGGTCGTGTATGGTTGGAGTGGCGGCACCTGTTGTGTTATAGTATGTGAGGGTGGTATTTGGGAGGGATCTTGTGCAGCCACTACTTGTGTGGGGCTTTGGGTCATTGTTGTAGGTGTAGTTATTAGTGCCCATTCCATTGTGTATTTAGTAAGTTTTTTCTGTACTAGTTTAGCCTCTTCCGTTTTCCTGTCCTCTTCCTTTTGTTTCATTTTTCCTTGCCATGTCCTGCAATGATGCACTATTGTCAGTTGTATTTCTGGCCATGCTTTTGCTTCCATTCCCACTACTTTCTTCAGTTGGTTTTTAAACTCCTTCTGGGAGTCCTTGTAGTAGTATATGATAAAATATTGCTGGTGTTTTGTCCCATTGTTCTCTAGTTTCCATGCGCCACTTCTCTTGGATTTCCTGGATATAATCAACAGGATCTTCGTCCTCACGCATCTTGCGTGAGGTGATTGCTCCTATGTCTGATGTGTCTGGGTACTGTACCCTCAGTGCTTGCCATAGTGCATGTCTGCAGTTTGCGAATGGTGCCCCATCGTGCGATGTGTTTGCTATTGTTACCCCAGTGAATCCCGCTCTCTTCCAAATGTCATCCGCTGCATCCCCTAATATTGATATTAGAAGGCCCTTTACATCTCCTACTGCCAGTTTCTGTCCTGCGATGTGTTTTTCCATTTCATATATCCATTTACCCGCACCTCCACTTAATGATGGAAGCCTGCACTTTATATTTTCTTTGTCTGTATGCTTCCAAGGGACGTATTGTGGTCTAACCCCTCCCCTCTCCAGAAGTGGCATTAAGTTGTGTCTCGTTCTACCCCTTGTGTTCCATAAAATCGAGTCCTCACACCCCTCCTCTTCTTCCCTCTCTCCTACATCGTCAATTTCGTCCGTATTTCCCCTGCTCGTAACTCTTTCTTCTCCATCTTTTCCCCTTCTTCCATCATTTCCTGTATTTAATGTGGGCGTGTGTATTCGTCCTTCCTGCCTGCGGCTAGGGAGGTCTCTAAGCCTACCTGCATAGGGTGTCAGTTCGTTTGTGAAGGGCGCGAGTTTGATTGTACGTAATGAGCGTGAGGTGGTTGAGCATGTAGGGTGGGATGGGAGAGGGTGTAATGGTGATGGTGTGGCTTCATGTGTCTGTCTTTCCGCTATTCCTTGCTCTTCCTCCTCACTTCTCTCCAGTTCATCCTTTCTCCTACAGATCCATGGTGAGTCTGTATTGGTCCGGGTGGTGTATAGTTTATCTAGGCTTTCCCTTTCACTGTTTCTTCCTTCCTTCTCCATTCCTTTTTCTTCCTCACTACAAAAGTCATTCGTAAATGGCAGCCCCCACTATGTCTTTTTCCCCTTGATTGTTACTGTCTTTAAGTCTATTAGGTCCTGTTCTCCCTTTCCTCCTTTACCAACCGCTCCCCTTTGCGCTGATGTTGTTGCTACTTCTGTGTCTCTATATACATACCCCCTTACTTCACTCTCCCCTCTCCTATCTTCTCTTTCCCCTTCATTTCTCTCCTCCATCTCTCTACCAATTTCCTCCCTTTTCCTTTTTAATTCCTCCATTACTTCACTACTCATCTTTTCCAATATCCTTTCATCCTCTTTCTTCCTTTCCCATCTCACCCTCTCCCTTTCTAATATACTCTCTATCACCCTCCCTTCTTCGTATTTCTTAGTCGTTTCTGATAGTAATCTCTTCTTCCACATTGCCATTTCTTTTTCTTTCTCTTCTTCTTCCCTTTTCCTCTCTCGTAGCACTGCTCTTGATACCCTTTCTGCTGCTGCTTTTACCCTTTCAGCTTCTCTCCTTTGCTCCTCAGTTCGTTGCCTTATTCTTTCCAATTCGTTCTTACCTTCTTTCCTTTCCCTCGCGCTCTCTCTTTCCTCCCTCTCGAGTTTTTGATCAGTTCATTCTGCTCATCCCTTAACTCTGCTAGTCGTTCCTCCAAAATCTCTTCCTTTTGTCGTAACAGCTCTTCCCCTCTCATTCCACTCTCCCTGGTATTATCCTCGTCTATTTTCCTTACTACCTCCTTCTCTTCTCCTGTTAATGAACCTCGTAATTTTAATAGTATCTGCGCAGCTACCCACTCATCATGTCCTATTTCCACAGTTTGTTCTTCTCCAGTCCTCCCCTCCCCTGCTGGCGTCTTCCTATGAGCCATATATGGTGGCGGGCTGTATGCCGGGTTCGAGTACCCCTCAGCCGCCCTTAACTGTCCTCTTTCTATTTCTCCTAATTCTCTTAAAGGGTACAGCCCCCCTCCCTCTGTTTTCACTACCTTTGCTAGGGGTATATCGTTGCTCTGTTCCTTTTTTATTTAATTTTCTTTTGAGTTATTATTCTTTTCTCCTCCCTCTTGTCTGTTCCCCGTGTTCTTTGGGTCTTCACTCCCCTTTTCCCCATTCTCTCCTTCCTCCTTAATCTCTTTTTCTTCCGGTATTTCCCCCACAGTGAACATTCCATTTGGTCCTGGTTGGGACCCTTGGAACATCCTCCATAAGTTAAACACCTCCACGTGGTGTGTCAACTTCTTCCCTTTGTATGTATTATGCAGATGGTTTAATAGTGAATGTTGGGTATATGGATCGAAGCTACCATTAGGCAGCCATGGTGTTATCATTTTGTTGTCTGTCCCCTGTGTCCATTCTATGCTATACTTGATCAGTTTCTCCCTATGGGGTGACAGTGTTGTACATATGTGTTGTAGTGGGGTAGTGAGGGTGTTCCCTAACCCTCCCGATCCTGTCCTGTGTGACATAGTAGCGCTTCACTTGTTATCCTTCCCCTATTTGGTAGCTATTATCTTACTAACACTTACAATACACAGCCTTATACCTTTACCTGGCCCCGTGAATTTGGGGACTTGCGATAGCCCGCTAAGGAAAATTATTAAAATATAGTATTTACATTTGTATATTTTCTTCTTTCTTTCTTCCTTTACACAACACCCTTACGGCCCCCTGCGGACGAGGCGCACGTAGCCCCCTGCGGCTGCGTACCCCTTGTGACGTTCTTATACAGTCGTCCTATTTTCATTTGCTCCTCCTCCTTCTTCTACACTTGCCGTGGCCGGCGTTCTCCGTGCGCAGCCACGTCCCCCGTTTCGCCTTTCCCCGATCAACTCTTTACCGTTTATCTCTGTTTCCACTCCCTTACCACAGTTCTCTTCCCCACCACTCTCAGAAAGAAATATGCCTTGTGCTCGGGATATCCTATGAAAGCCCTACTGGTGACGTCACCGATCTCTTCGAACTACTGGTAAGTTCTTCATATATATTTTTTTTTAAGTCCAAAATACACTTGCAATCTACCCCTGTTAACCTCACAGCTGTCTTCCTGTCACTCCTGGAACAAGGTAATCAATAATATAATCGGACTGCGCATGCTGCGTCGCCTCGCGTGTGATACGCCCCTCGACAGGAGGGCTTAACCAGCCAATTATCTTCCGTATTGAGCAACTAACTAGCTACCGCCTACAGGGAAACGTCATCTACCTATCGAGTTTCTTGCTCGAACAATAGGGATCCTCATCTACTCATTGATCAATAAATGCCAAATCGTAGGAAACCACACACACACACCCTTACACGTAGTCGCGACCTAGGCCAATCAGTGTCTACGAGCGGCCGCACGTGCTGTTTTCGTGCTCCACCCCCTCTCTCGCGTAACGTAGCCGACTGCTCTCGCACTCGTTCGGCTACCATTCATTTCATTGCCAACACTAAATTGTCAAACCTTCGCCGCGCACCTGTGCAACACCTCCCACCTCCCGTATTTAATTCCTCCCCCCTCCATCACAATTTCACATTGCTTGTTGTGCGTGGCATGCTCACCAAGTTCTCTTGATGCGGGGCCGCTCGACTGCGTGCACCCCTCCAAGCGGCTCGCCACCTCCCCTCGTCTGGACCACGTCTGGACACTCGCCAACCGCGGGCGGGATACTTCTCAACCGGCTCCCGAAGGCCAATATCCAGATTGCGCTGTCCGGTCTTCTCGCAGTTCCGCGATGGTCCTGTAGTCCTCAGAAGGGGGCAACGGCAGAGGGGGCCGCGCAGCCGGGCCTCCTCGCAACGGGAGTACCTGGAAAAATAAAATAAAAAAGCAGATCTTAAACAGATCTCAGCAGTGCCTCCAACTTGTCGGGGGGAAATTCTGCCGGGGTCGGCCGGGCCGTCCGTAGACCTCCGGGCAGGGAGGCCCCAACTCCTCCCGTATATCCCAAAAGAGATAGAGTATGAGACACATGCAAGAAGCAAGGTGATTCTGCTGTTTATTAGACAAAACGGCAGGGATGGGTCAAGGATCGTACGCGTCCGTCCTGACACACACACTATCGTGGGGCTCGCAGGCCCTTTTTACCTTAGTATGACGTGCTACTTGCGTCACCTTGGAAAGTTTAGCAAAAAACCTATTTCCACTCTGGATTGGTTACTCGAGTGGTAGGGTTAGTATAGCATACATATAGAGAACGGTGTTAGTGGTTGAGGGTTAGTCAGGTGATATACTTGGGCTGTCCCTTCAATTTGATACATGAAAATTGTTACATGAAGACCTCTGAGGATTGGTCAATGTTAATGGCGTCAGTGATAAGAGCCCCATGTTCTGATTGGTCCGCTCGCGATCCTCCCAGGCTGGGACTACCGCTGTTCCCAGCTCGCGGTGCACCTGTCATTTGCAACAATGTTTTACTATGGGTAGGTGTAAACAATGTGAGGATTTATTCATATATTGAGAGGTCGACTACTCCCACTGCTGCAGATGTCCAATGAGTCTTTTAATTGTATCTGCCTGTGTCTTGAAACGTGGGATTCAGACGTCTCCTTCCTCCTGGGCTTGGCATCCTGTCAGGTTTGGCTTTGTCACGTGAGGTGGGACCGTGTTTGAGGCAAAATTCAGCACAATTAATATTGTTTTTCCCACTGTGTGTCTGGTTTATCTTGCAGGTGCGACCTTGGCGTCGGCTTGCAGTGTGCGAGATTGCAACATCGTGCCCTTGGCTGTGTGCTTTCGCCGGGCTCATTCTGCAGGGTCAGCAACCGAGCTCTCTCTCATTCAATGTTCATGGAAGCTTTTGATTGCGGCCTACTTGGGCCTGGTACATAGGTGGAACCGTTTGATGCAGAGCGCTTTAGGTTACGGTATCATATTGCTCTATCCTCAGTATCGTGTCTCCGTTATATTCTTCATTATGGTATATGGTTCTTAGAAGAAGCGTGAGCAAGCCTTTTTAGATAAGTTCATTATGCGTCTTGCGTTTCTGCATTTTGAGAGCCTATGTGGAAAATAATAAAGATGCACGTCCGTGGGTATGTCTGTCGCCTACGTCATAGCACTGAGTATGTTCTTCGTGTGGATTGGTGTGGGAGTGTCCGGTGTGCATGTTTGCACAGGTGTGCTGACCGTTGGCTAGGTCGTCATGGCATCTCTAACGACGTGTAGGTTTAGTCGAGTTGATCCATGCCGCAGGTGTCGGCATGGGCAGGGCGGGCTGCTGGGCAGGTAGGTGGGCACATCCGTATGTTCCTGTACCAGGGTATTTGGTCGTCTGGTAGATAGGCAAACTCCTCTTGTGGCGGGTGTCTAGGCCGCGATCCTCTAGGCCAAGCGCGAGAGGGGAAGGGCGGGAGCCTGTTCTTCCATTCTCCCACTTCAACACTTATTCAGAACATCCAGCTAAGAGCAATTTTGTGCTATCTAGAAAAACATCTAGAAAACATGTTAATTTTAAATGTGCTGCAACATTTCTAAAATGCTGCTGGAAAGGTGCAAAATATGGCATTCCACACATATGCCATTTATAAAAATTAGTCTGATCGAAACATTCATATCAAATGCTGGTCTCCAATGCCCATAGAACTAGAAGCATCACGCCCTGCACATCTCTCGTATTCAGCAAATTACTTTATGATAAATCATGTTCAATCCTTAGGCATAAAGTAGACATTAGAAGTGGAATTGTGTGAGTTTAGTAACTAGGCATACATTATGTATTACACACAAATGCTGCACAATGTATATACTTGTGCCACAATATGACCCTTTTATTGCTGCAAAACGTGGAAATAAACCCTACTATATCTTGCGTGGTGGGGTCTCCAAGTGGCTGAAAGCACCTTTGGATCTCATTAATGACATGGAAGATAGCCAAACTGCAAGACAAGGCAATGTGATATCAGAAGTCACATGGGTTCACCATTTCAAATCTATATATATAAGAAGGACTTACTAAATCCATTAGCTTTATATACTAGGGCTGGTATTGGTCAGTGGTGCACAGCCTTTGATTATGAAGATATTTGATCAATTAGCCGTGAGCCATGGGCCCCAACAGTTTATCGAACAGCCCTTATAAAGCTTCCTCTTAGAAATAGGCTATGATTCTGGACATATTTTTTAAACAATTTTTACAGGCTGCTAGTTTTCCTTTCTCATGGCGAAAATTGTATGTAGTTCCAATTTTGGAAAGATGCCTGCGTACTGAACGTAAGAATTACAGACCGAGCCTGATAATAGAGGCCGATAGTACAATTTTTGCATCCATTTTATTAAAACGTCTGGATTCCTAGGCTGGTATTAATGACAGAATATAAAAGAATGGTTTTGTTTTGCAATGCCTCCAGGAATTAACTTGGGATACAAATTATGCAGCTATTTTTGTTGCCTCTATAGGTGACTTGACAGCATTTGATTTCGTAAATTGTGATCTCCTTTGGACGAAATTGGCTAAATGGGAAATTCCATAGGGTCTCCTGAAATTGTTAATTAAGTTGCACGAGAATTCTAACATAAAAGTAAGGCTGGGCTTTGAGGGTAATTTAGCATGGAAAATCTGCACTAATTCAGGATTGAGGTATATTACCACTCTGCCTCCTTAATCTTGCAGTATCCGACATACCTGACTGGGGAAAGCAGCGTTTGCTTTGCCGAAACTGGGAGAATTGAAAAATATAGCTGTATAACCTATTCAGGTTATTTTAAGCTGTTCGGCTGTACACAAATCGGATCACAAAGATGAATTGATGCATTCGCTATATACGCAAATGAGAATGGTTTGAGAATGTACCCCGCTAAAATGAAAATGATGCAGTTAATTTTAAATGGAAGCTAAATAACACAAAATTGGATACCATGGAAAACCTGATTTATTTGTGATTCCCGATATTGAGTAAACCTGGAAAGGGTCATATTATGGAGTTTCTAAAGCAGAAAGCCATTGCCCTTGTGGCACAGATGAGCAAAATAAATGCTAATAAGGTAAATTCTGGTTAATTTCCCTGATCAAATTTTACGAGGGAAAGATGGTGCTCAAGTTGCTTTACTGGGTGGACATATTGCAGCCTTGGGTCCTTGTTTGATGCACGGACCAGGAGGTGCTTATTTGGATAAGGGTCTTGAGACTCCCTAACTGCTTACTGGTGGCAGTGATTCGCTATGGGTTGGGTTTGAATTCTTGGTTCATTAGAGCCAGGCAGAAACACATATCGCTTCTTCAATAAATGCTGGACCCCCCCCCTAAGCAATCACTATATGGTGACCTGGCGGTTTTATGTGTGCAAGAAAAGGGCAACACGATGAGGCAATTTGCTAATTCCTGTTTTACATTTTTGAAGGGAGTGAGTTTTGAGAGTAGGGATCTCATAACAAAACTGGGAAGCATAAAGCTGGCTTTATACCGGTTTAACTGTAGTCTCACTATTGAAACTATGCAAAAATACAAGTCTTTAGACAACAAGAAATGTGGTGTGTTGGCTCGCTTTTTCAGGTCCTTTCCTAAAAAATGTGCTAGTGAGACCTTTGTGAGATTTAGACTAAACCTCCTCCCAACCAGATAAATCTTAACCAAAAGAGATTTGCTTTCCAAAGATTGTGCATATTGTCGTGCTTGCGGGGATGTGAAGGAGAGGGAGACTTTGAAACTTGTCTTGCTATTCTGTCCTGCACTCATTTATAATTGCAATTTATATTTTAGAAGGCACATTGTTAGCTTGGATTGTATTGATAATGAACATGTGTGGCAACGTTTGTGGGGAGGTAATCCTACCTCTCTAGCAGTATCCGTGTGGGACTTTATGAATAGCTTAAAGATCCTCACATGTTCAAGATAAACTGCCTAATTTGATTTACGCCACATACAATTGAGCAGGGATTTAGAAAGTATTGACGGCATCATTTCAGTTTTACTTGTCAGATTGTTCCCTCTTTTTAAATCCAATGTTTTTAAATGTAACAGACAATTTAGGTAATTATGTGATATCTTGTTGGATAGGATGTCCAAAGATTGTTATGAATGAATGTATTTATATGATGCTTTCCCTCCAATGCTCTTTTTATTTTATCTCTAGCTCACCTTCATGTGTAATTAATCTTTTTAGAATTGTGAAAGGTTGACTTTCTTTTAACCATATACCATTTTTTTAAAAAAGAAAAAAAAAGAAAGCACCTTTAATTAAGACATATGGGCAAACTCCTGGAAAAGCTGGCCATCTGCCTGCTCAATATCCACACTGAATTTGTTGGTTGTCTTCATGATCATCAGTCTGGCTTCAGAGCCGCCAGATCCATGGAAGCTGCTCTCCTGACCATCCGTGAAGACCTGCTCTCCAACCTTGATTCCAAAACCCCCTGTGTCCTCATCTTGCTTGATCTCTCTTCTGCCTTTGACACAGTCACCCATGCCATCCCGCTCAACCGTCTCCATGATAACCTGGGTACCACTGGTCAGGCCCTGGCATGGCTGGCTTCTTTCCTCTCTGACCGACCCTCCCAGGAACAACTTGGGTCCTTCCTCTCCTCCTATCTCTATCTCTACCTGTGGTGTTCCCCAGGGATAAAACGTCTCTCCCTGGCTGTTCAACCAATACCTGGCACTTCTTGCGCACCGCATTGCTGCTCTCTGCCCCAACTTCCAGTGCTATGCGGGTGACACTCAGCTCATTTTCAGGCTACCTTCAGCCACCCCTTATCCTCCACTCATATCTGACTGTCTGTCTGCTATTCAGGAGTGGTGTGCCACCAATGATCTTTGCCTTAATGCCAGTAAGACTGAGATTCTCCTCATCGGCACACCCACTCCCTCCTTTCCTGCCACTCTCTGGTTGGCCTCTCTTGGCCCTCTACCTGCTCCCACCTTCAAGGCTAAATACCTTTGGGTCTTCTTCGACACCACACTCCCCTTCTCACATCTCTTGTCAAAAGAGAAATCATATTGTGCCTCCTATTGCAATAAATATATTAATATTGGCCTACGCCAAGCTGCCCGAAAATCGCTTGCGAAAGAATCCGTGTTTCAAGGTCCTGACCTTAAATCAATGTAAGCCGCCATTTTAGGTCAAACCGCCATTTTAGGATTTGCTTTGTAAAAGTCACCCTGTGAGTTAAAATGGTGGACAATGTCATTCCAGAATACAACATGACCGTCTTGACCTCTGTACATAGCTAATATGTAACTTGCCTGCAGGCCACTTGTTGAAGTCGTGAACTGAGACCTTTTCCTTCGTTGACCTGTGTGTAGAAGGATTACTTGTGCAATAAAACTAATCCACGAGCATATGTTGAAACAATGTATTCAAATACTGAATGTAGAACATCTGTTTAACTAAATTGTATTAATGTTTGAGAAGACCTGCATGGAAAATCTTAGAATACACAGTTATTGCATAGGCTTGTTGATACATGTATTAAAGGCACACCAGTTATATGTGGTTGTTCGAGACTTGGCACGAACCCTAGATCGGTGATGTATTAAATGGAATATTAACCTGAAGTGGGGCTGGACATCGTGCCCACTAAGTGTATAAAAAGCGAATACATTCTAATGTACAACGTCTCTCACTGAACACACTGAACCACACTGGAGTTCGTTGTGTTGTACTGAGGGCCGATAGCTGTCTGACTTTTCTCTGTTTTTGTAACTGGATTCAGTATAAAATAAAGTACTTTGTATGTTCCTTTGTAACCCGTGTTCGGTGTATTTCCTTTTGGGGTACTCAGCCTTGATATTTTGATTTTGTTTTCACACTCTGACGTCTCTAAGAAGTCACACTACCAGCTGCACCTCCTCAGAGATGTTCTACCTTTCCTATCCTTCCCCCAGAAGATCACTGTCTCCAGAGCTTTGGTTCTCTCTAGCCTGGACTATTGCAACAGCCTCTTTCTAAATCTGCCTGCTTCTACTCTCCGTCCTCTGCAACTCATCCAGAACAGGACTGAGAGACTTGTCCTCGTCCTCAAGCTCAGCTATCGTATCTCTCCAGTACTGAAATCTCTGCACTGGCTCCCAGTGGCTGCAAGGATTAAGTTCAAAACCCTCTGCATTATCCACAAGGCCTTCTGGGGCCTGGGACCTCAATACCTTCAACTCTCTCTTCCTAAATATCTTCCTTCTCAAGCTCTTCGCTCATCCACCTCCAACTCTCAAGGGTCAGTCGCTTCTCCAAGAAACAAGTTGGTGGTAGATCTCTTTCCACGGCTGGGGCCTCCCTCCCGAACAGCCTCCCTGCATCCCTGAAACTTGAGGAGAACCATCTTCGGTTCCGGAAGCACCTTAAAACCTTCCTCTTTGCTTCTGCTTTCTCTCCCCCTCTCCCCTGCTGAATTTCTGGCTGTAACTGAAACTGCACTGGTTACCTGGCCACCCTTCTGATCGCTGGCCCAGGCCCCACCAGTTGCACACCTGCACTGCCTCCCTGGCAACCCTCGCACCTGGGGACTGTTTCTCTGTATCCCAACAGTGCCCGACCAGCACTTATTTTGCACTTGCCACCAGCTGGCCGCATTGGTTTTTTAAAATGTTTTATTTATCTTATTTATTCTATTATGCCATGTACTGCACTTTACCCTCCCCCTTCCCCTTCTGTCTTCCCATGCACTTGCGCAATCTGAATGACACCTGGCCTAGTAAGTTTGTTGTCTGTCATCCCTCTGTTCCCCCTCCCTTGCGTCATCGAGCCTTGAAACACTTGTGTATAGGCACGTTATAAATGCCATATATCATATCATATCATTGGGCCGCATTAGGACTGAGGCGGTAGCCGTGCTGGTAAATACCGGAGTCATGAAATTACCGGCACCCGGCAATGGGCAATTACCCAGCTGGATCTGGTAATTGCCCATTTCTGGGTGCCGGTAATTATTACTCCCCATTCCCTTTGAGCCCCATAGGGCTCAATGGGAATGGGGAGGCTGGTAGCACCTGCACCATTACCTCGTAGTTTGCCGGCAAGCTTACCAGTACCGTTGTTACCAGACCGACAACCTTGTAACGAGGCTCATTGATTCGACCAAGTGTTGGTTTATATCTGCAATTAAGTAATTGCCTTTTACACAACTACTCAGAAAACACAGAAGTTGTGGGATCTCAATGGGTGCTTTCTGGGTGGCAAACAGTTGGTAATTGGTAGGAAGGGCTATATTTTATTTCTTTTATTTATTTGTCATTTGTATAGCGCACATAACCCGGTGGAACCTAGGCGCTTTTTGCTTAGGGGGGTTGGTTACATTTTTTTCTTGCAAAGGTAATTGGTTACAGACATTGCATTATTTGCTTGCATGGGTAATAGATAACAGGCGTTGCTTACTGAGGTTACAGGCATTGCTTACTGAGGTTACAGACGTTAGTTACATTAGTCACATCATTAGACTGACGTCTATATAAAAGTGCATTGAATTGCCATTTTTAAGATGCTATGCATTTGGTTGTCTTGCGAGGGAGCGGTTATGTGTGAGATGCAGACAGGATGGGGTAGGGATGTTAGAAGAAAGGTAGTGGCACGAGGGCAGAGCAGGGTACAGGTAGGTAAGTAGTCGCAAAGCTTCTATAGAGACTGGCATGGCCATGGGCAGCCAAGGGGTCGGTAAAATACCATACAACTTCCACAAGCTCTCTGTTCCTCCTCACACCCCATATCACTCCACTCTTCATTTCCCTTGACAATAGTATCAGCTCATAGGCAGTGCAAATAACACCCCGTCATAGACAAAGCTAAAAAAGGAGACTTTTAAATGTGCCTTTCAAGCAAACTAAACCTCTTTATGTATTCATGTACTTCTCCGGTGTATACAGACTTAAAATAAAAACATTACTGCAAGAACAATGAGGAACAAAAGAACAAAGTAGACATATTGATTATTTATAACTGTATTCATATACAATCCTGCATTCAGGGCTTGCGCTGGTTTACATCAGACCGCAGGCCTACGTTTCAAAGATATTTTGCAGTGCTTTTTCACACATAATTGAGCCATGCACTCGATTCACAGTAACACAGTGAAACAGTACATATTACAGTACTCGAGTAGCTCTCCAAGGGCCAAATCATGGATCAAAAAGGAGATTTTCAGTGCACAGGAAACCGCTCTCCTTGAGATGTAATGGATGCTCTGGGCAAAGCTGCACTTGCCTATAAATAAGCCCAGACAGCAGCAAAGAGCACAGGTTCTTTCTCAGGAATAGGCCAACACATGGCTTGCTGCTGACCACAATCCTTCACTCATTACATCTGCACCGCCCTAAGCTCAGCACCTAGGAATATGGGACAGCTGCGTTGAACTTCCGGTACATTCAGAGGCAGACCTAAGGCTTGGGCTCGCATCTCCATGTGTTAATGAGGTGCCAATCGTTTTTGTCTCACTTAAGCATGAGCAAGTATGTTTAACAGAAAACTGAATCACACTCCTTTTCAGGGAATGCAGTTTGACGAATCTCCCTAACTTGTAAAACCTTTGAGTGTTACTTTCAAGTTACGGATATAATTGTGTCAGCTGAATTAAACAGAGTTCAAACGCACAGAACTTTTCCTGTTTAGAGGAAACATCGGGCATCATTAAGAGTTTGGTTGTAAATCGGCACTAAATCTGCCAATTAACCACAACAAAATTGATTACCATTATCGACTCTGTCCCTTGGACTTACCTCAGGAGTAGTGGGCTGGCGATGTTACTCCTCATTAAGGGGCTGATTCATGGAATTTGTGTGCGGAAAAACAGGGATTTTTGCGCCATTCTACCCGCAAATCTCGATTTGTTAAACAGGGATTTACGGGCAGAATGGCGCACAAATCCCCTTTTTTCGGTGCACAAATTCCATGATTCAGCCCCTTAATGTTTCAGTATTATCACAAGCAGCAATGTTGCTGCACTAATCCCAATGCTTTTTGGTGGCATGGTGGAAATTTACCTCCAGCTTCTTGTTGGAGATACACCCTCCCCCTTACTGCCGAAACTCGTAGCATGGCAGTGCATTAATGTGGCGGTAAAGTGATGGTAACGGAATTACCACCACTGTACCGCCATGTGTTACTGTACCACCATACTCTTCGTGAGGCCCAAAGTGTTCACTTGGATGGCTTAGCATGCTTAGATGTATAAGCAAGGCAAAATAATGTCTTTGTTTTGAGCTAGTAAAAAAAAACAACCAAATATTGTTAAACTGTATTCGTATAATACCGCTTTGTTATGAATATTGGCCTAATCCATTCGCGTTAACAGAAAAACAAGTTTAAAATGCTCCGATTTCTGATCAACTTTGCCGCCATTTTAAGATTTTAACTCTTGCTTTTTGTCCTAAAATGGTAGACTGTGTATTCAACTACAGCCGAGCCAAACAACCTTTGAGTTGTGTCAACATTAAGGCTGACCGATGAACTGCAATCCAAGTGTTGTCTGCGCTCACACGCCTCATCCTCATATAAACAGCAGAACAATGTAGAGCAAACTCAAACCGTGTGCTTTGGTTGTAATATATTGTGTTCTTTCTTGAAACTATGCATACTATGAGCCGGGAACCCGATGCTGTCATTGTAACTTCATGGACATGCAAACTTGTTAAATCCGTTGAAAAATATTGTAATATTTGTCATGTGAACTGGGCACGAACCCTAGCATGTAAATTATTAGTTTGGAGAGGGTCTGGACAATGATTGGAAAATGTATAAAATAGCTTGCATTAAGATGTCCAGCACTCTCACCCCTCACTGTGTCTGCTGATACACGCTGCAAGGTGTTGGGAGCCAGATAGCTATCTGTCTTGCTTTGAATTCTGTCCAGAAATAAAGATACTGTATCTTTCGACCTGTGATTGGCATATTTCATTTTGTGGTACTAAGCCTGGATATTTCTTTGGTCTTTCAGATGGTGCCCGAATAGGGACCCTCAAGATTGATGTCTCCTTGCTGGAACGGGATCGGAGAGTGATAAAAAGGGGGCCCCTTTGTATGAGACACGACACCTCGACAGTACTGCACAATCTGATCCCTGAACGGTGAGCATGCGGTTCGAGAGGGCATCTTGACGAGGTTCCCCATATCGAGGCAGGCTCTTTGTCAAAATCGCCAACCACGAGGATCCTTTGTAATCCTATCAGACCTCCTTAGTCTTTGAAATCAGGTGAGTCATTCCCTGTTTCCTAAGAATCCTGATATTGGTTGTAGTTTTGCACTTGCGAGTACAAACAACGCCAGGTAACACCAGTAATCTGACATGCCTGGGAAATTGTCTGCCTGTTTCAGGGGTTTATTCCACAGAGACAGACAATCTTTGGGACAAGGCCAACTGGCGCCACATGTGGGCTCACCGGCTTGTTTAATGTACTGTAAGTACGGCCTCAATAGTATTGTATTTAACGATATTTGGCACAGACAAACTAGACATTCTTCCGAATTTCAGTGGCCAGTTTATGATAGTTTTGAAATTGCCTGTATAGAGTATTTATAGTCTATATTGTTAAAGAAAAAGGCCAGGCCTGCAGCATTTGATGTAATTAAGGATTGGAGAAAGGAAGCTATGCAGCTTAAGAGTAAAGAGAAACACGCACGTTGACATATGTCTAACACTGAAAAAGCATTATTGTATGATCAACAGAAACAGTCGGAATCTATTAGAAGCATAGATAGGGCTTTTCATCTTGGGGTACAGAAAATATATCCGTCTCAGAATTTTCATAACTCAGGCGAACTGATCAATACGTTATTGAATGAGCGTAGGACTGTTGCCACTGCACCACCTCCTCATGTGACTCTTGCTGTTGTTTTACCTCTTCCCATTGTTGCACCTCCTGCCGTTGTTCCTTTTCCTCCCATTGTTGCTCCTCCTCCAGTTGTTGCTCCTCTCCCTGTTGTTGTTTCCACTTCGACATCCTCGCCCTTACCGACAGTTGCTGTTCCCTTAATTCTGTCCTTACCACCAGCGGTAGTGTCTCCACTGCCGATTGATCAAGATTTGTCTGAACTTTCTTTTCCAAATGGTTCTGCTCCACTTGTAGAGATTGAAGGGGCGAGTGCTGATTCAAGAATAGTGACTCGTAGTACTGTATCTAAAGCTAGGAAAATTGAATTGTATGCATGGGCTAAGAAAAATATAGACAAAGGTGAAAAATCTGCTGTCTTAAATGTGATTTCTGACCAAGAATGTATTCCCGAACAGAATATTTTTATAGAGGGGATGGGGATGCATTTGGCTGATATTTGGAGTGATTTTATGGGCATGAATGTCCCACCGGGGTTGAGGGATTTGAATGTCTTAGCTCGCTCAAGGGACACTGCAGAGAAAGTACATGAGCATGTTGAGAGGGTATTTGAGTTTAAGAGGGAGTTAGATCGGTTACAGAATGATGATGGTAATAGAGTGCAAGCCTCATATGTGCAGAAACGATTTCTTCCTTCATATAAACCAATGAGTGAAGAGATGCGCATTTGCACAAGAGACGCGCTTAGGTGATTTCGGATGTTTCAATTTCTCCCATTGAAGTATAAGACACGTTTAGTCAGTATGCTCCGGCAATGCAAAGGAAAGTGTTACAGGAAATGGTAGAGTACCTACAGGATGAGTTTATGAAGAAAAAGGTTTGTTGTCCCGCAGATTTGATGGTCATTTATAAGAGAGCATTTTTGCCCGATACTTCTTTGGCTACTTTGTCACTTGATTTCGCCTTGTTGCTTAATGAACGTCCAGAATTGCCTACTTCTCAATTACCAATGAGGGAGGTTCCTCTGACATTTGTACCTAAAGTAGAAATTCCAGCTAATGCCGCAACAGACGCAGCAGCCACTACTATTGAAGGTCATTATGTTTCACAATTTGTTCATGTCCCATTTTCTAGACAGGAAGTGAATACCATTAGACAAACGATTCCATATATCAGGAAAAATCCAACAGGATTTTATAAAGAAATAGAATCTGTCTTGCATTCGTCAGTTTTCACGTTGAGTGATATAGACTTGTTGTTCCCTCTGATCCTACCTGCTGATTTTTGAAAACAGATTAGAACTTTAGATGATCAGGCAGGGCTGGGTGAGACATGGGTTAACTTGGTGCGGATAGATGGAGAAAGGAATGCTAGTGAGAAACCGCCACAGGTGATATTGACACTGCCAGACAGAATAGTAACTAAATTGAAAATGTTGGTTCCAGAGAGAAGAATAGTTTCGACAAGCTTACAGTTTGTATCCAAGGGAAATCTGAGGGCGCTACCAAATTTTTTAATCGGTTTGAACAAGTGTTTTCAGATTTTAGTGGTCAGGACTTAAGTACCGAGTCAGGAAAAAGCTATGTGTAGACAAATTTGTGCGTGTATTGTTGCCTGATATCCTATCACAAATTATGCCTTCTGAAAGTGCCTGGCAAGCTAAATCTCAGTCTGAAGTATTGCATATGGCTCACTATTATGAGAATAGGGTTCATACTGAAAAAGAGAAGATAGAAAAGAAGAAGGGAGACTTGAAGACAAAAGTATTGTTGGAACAAATAGTAAGAAGAACCAGAGGTGGGAATACACAGTTTAGAGGTCAGTTTGCTCCACAGAGTAATGCACAAATGGGTCCTGTACACATGAACCAATGTGCTTATTGCAGACAAGAAGGTCATTGGCGAGCACAATGCCCGATCCTTCAGCAGCGATCGAATAACACATATGGTACCATGGGTAGACGATCCAGAGGCCGTCCTGGGATAGGGGGTCCTGGTAGAAGTCAGTTCTCTCAGAATCAACAATCATTTTCACAGTATAGTCAGCAGCATAGTGTTAATAATGGGAACATTTTTGACAATTCTTTGACTGTCTATTTTTCTGAGGATCTTGCATTTGATGATGTACTGTTCTGTTAGGACAGCCCGAAGCAGAGTCTGGAACCAGTACCTATTCCAGTCGATCAAAAAGTGCCCTTCGTTGAGATGAAGCTGGGGAATAGGATGCATCTATTTTTGATAGATACAGGAGCACAGAAGTGTTCCATCAATCATTCATAGGTTCCAGATATTCCACTGTCAGGGCAGAACAACATTTATGTAGGGTACTCTGGTATGCCAGTGGTCAGTCTGGTCCTGCAGCCAGTACCGATTTCACTGGGGCCAATCACTGATTCATGTCCATTTCTTTTGATGACGAATAGTGGCGAGAACTTGTCGGGGTTGAATCTGTTGAAATAATTGAATGCTGTAATTAATTGTTCTCTGGATGGAGTGCATTTGACGATTTCACCTCAACAAACATCAGTTTCAGCCTTTACCGACTGAATTGAATAAGGTTCCGGCATGTTTATGGGCAGTTGATGATAATGACATTGGTATTTTATAAATTGAGCCTGTTAAAATCATGTTGAAACCAGATGTCAAATGACCACGTATTTCACAGTATAAGATTTCAGTTGACGGTGAACAAGCTTTAAAGAGTATAGTTTCTGATTTCGTACATCGCAGAGTGATTGAGGAAATTTTAGGTAGTTTATGTAATAGTCTGATTCTACCAGTGTATAAGAAAGGGAATAATGCAATTCCTTTCTGTTTTATTATTGATTTGCGCGCTATCAATAAGATTGTTGCTCCACAATTTCCGATTGTGCCTGATGTGACTACTATATTGACAATTATTCCAGCTCCAGTTACTCATTTCAGTGTTGTGGATCTAAAGAATGCTTTCTTTAGTATTCCTGTACATGTTGACAGTAGATATTTGTTCATGTTCACCCTAGGGTGACGCTCATTTACATTTACTCGTGTGCCACAAGGGTACACACGAGAGTCCAAGCATTTATAGTAGAGCTTTGAAGGAACAGTTTGACACACTTGAGTTGCCTCCTACCTGCACGTTGTTGCAGTATGTTGATGATCTCCTTTTAGCTGCAGATTCAGAAGTTGCTTGCAGAGAAGGCACTGTGTTGCTGCTTATCCATCTAGCAGAACATGGGCATAAGGCTTCATTAAAAAAGTTTCAATATTGTCGACAGGAGGTCGCCTATTTAGGCTATCTCCTAACACAGGAGGGGAGAAGACTGACACCTGAACGGATACAAAGCATCTCTAGCATGTCTGTCCCAAACACAATGAAAGAGATCAGAGCCTTGATAGGCATGGCTTCATACTGTAGACAGTGGATCCTTAACTTTTCATCAATGATAAAAACCAATGTAGGCATTGACAAAGAAGGGAATTTCTTTGCCTTTACCATGGAACATGGATTGCCAGAAAGCTTTTGATCTGCTCAAGGCTGCGTTGTGTTCAGCACCAGTTTTGGGCACACCAAATTACGACAAGGCCTTTATTTTGTATGTGCATGAATGTGATGGATGCGCTTTGGCTGTGTTAACGCAGGAGCATGGAGGAAAGAATAGACTGTGTGGTTATTTTTCCTCCATGCTTGATCCTGTTGCATGCGCTTTGCCAAGATGTTTGAGAGCTGTTGCTGCTGCCGCTGCATCTGTAAAACAAAGAGAGGGTATAGTTCTGGATCACACCTTAACCGGGATGGTACCTCACTCTGTAGAGGTTCTATTAAACAGAACACAAATGCAACATCTCACATCAGCACGATTAACAAGATACAAGCTGATTCGATTTGCACCGCATATCCAAATTAAGAGATATTGCTAATTAAATCCAGCCAAACTATTGCCTCTTCCGCAAGAAACTGCTTGCAGTGACGAAATGTCACATGACTGCCTCTATACCACAGAACAACAGACTAAAGGCAGAATTGATTTAAATGATACACCATTAAAAGATCCACAAGGGGAGCCGTTTTGCGATGGCTCCTGCTTCAAACTTCCAAATGGTACATCCACTGCTGCTTACGCAATCACTACATGAAGCACTATTGTGGAAACCAAAAGAATTCTGCATAACTTTGCACACACTGCAGAGTTTATTGCATTGACTCGAGCTTGTGAACTTTCTGAAGGGTTTAGAGTGAATATATTTATGAACAGTCAGTATGCCTTTGGGGTGGTTCACAATTTCGGTCGATTATGGGCAGAGAGAGGTTTCCTGACCTTGCATGGAACTAAGATACAACATGGTACCCTGATAGTTCGGCTACTTTCAGCACTTGCGCTTCCTACTCAGTTAGCAATAATGTAGTGCTCAGCACACCAGAAAGTAACAGATGATGTGGGGAGAGGAAACGCTTTTGCTGACAGAATAGCCAAACAGACTGCCACCGATTTGCATTCCAAAATGTATATTATGAAAGAGGTCACTAACACTTGTGTAATAGACATAAGAATTGGTTGTATAAAAGACATTTGGGCTGATGCCACTCCAGACGAACTTAAACAGTGAGCTGAAGGTTCAGCAAGTTTAGACGACGAAGGTTGGTGGGTAGATAATGCAAAACAAAAATGGATGCTGCCTGACGCTTATGTCACTGCTATGGTTATGATGGCTCATGGTCCAACTCACATATGAGCTAAAAAGATTTGTAAACTGTTAGAACTTGTCTGGGTGAATGTAAATATCTTGAAAACTGCTGAGCGTTTTGTCCAAAATTGCAAGGTATGCCTACAGCATAATGTTGGGAAAGGTACATTGACACCAAGGGGTAGTTTTGACGCCCCCTCTATGCTTTTTGAGGTTATACACTTTGATTTCATTGAGATGGAGTGTTGTCAGAATTACAAATATGTTCTAGTAGTTATATGCACTTTCAGTAAATGGGTTGAAGCTTTTCCTCTAAAAGATGCCACAGCAATGATGACGGCGAAAACCATGCTGAAGGAATATTTTCCTGGGTTTGGTTTGCAGAGAGTAATATGGTCGAACAATGGTCCACATTTTATCGCTGCTGTTATCCTGGAAGTATGCGCAGGATTGCAGATCGATAAACGGTTCCATTCGGCCAGACATGCTCAGAGTGCCAGACTTGTAGGACGCCACAACGGTATATTAAAGAATAAGATGGCAAAGATCTTTCCCAATAGCAATTTGAAGTGGCCAGATGCCTTACCGATAGCTCGATTGTCCATGCGGACGACCGCACAGTCTAGAGTAGGGCTCTCTCCCTATGAGATAATCATGGGGAGACCAGCCAATATTTGGAATGTACCCAAACCCAAGCGGCTAAAAGATGTAGCGCATTTGCTCCTTTCTGAGTACTGTGACCAGTTAACTCAAAACTTGTATTTGATTTATCAACAGGTGCGAGAAGCCCTCCCAGTAAAATACGAGGGTCCCGGTCATCGACTCCGACCTGGCAACTGGGTGCTCGTTAAATCGTTTGAAAGAGCCTCCTGTCTTGCACCTCGCTGGAGAGGACCGTACCAAGTCCTCTTGGCCACGCAGACAACTGTACGAGTGGAAGGGAAATGACACTGGATCCACGCAACGCACGTCAAGAAGATACCTTTTCCTCTAACTCACGACAAAGGGGAAGAGAAGGAAATTGTTCACTTTGATGCTCATCACAAGCCTGTTTTGTCTACGGAAATCCTTCCTGAGACAGTGGGGCTTGGGGAGACTGCTGCTTTGCCTTCAGGTTCTACTTTGAATCTTTCTGCACTGTTGAACAATCTTGCTTCTGCTTCACCACTTCCTTCAGGAAGCGACGACACTCTGTTCGCAGATCACACCGTACCTGCAGTCTTGAGGTAAGATCTGCGTCCGAGGCACTGGACATACAGCACAGCATCGGCTGTGCCCACAAGGCATCATTGTTGAGCCAGTCCCTTGCCAGTCTTTCGCTGAAAAATAAATAAGAGGCAGGGGCCGGCAAAGTTTCCTTCAGGCAAGATAGGCCACGTGGTCAGGAGCCACCGTCGGATGAACTAAAAGAGCCTAACGGAGAGGCTTCTAAACGGACTGTGAGGAACAATGTCCATTCCTAAATCCACTTGTGCAGAGCAAGCTATTGGTCTTGTGGCTGACAAAGAATCTGTTCATCAGAGATCATGGTCCTTGAGGAGCCACTGTTTTGTAATCATAGTACTGGTCTGTTTAATAGTTATATTTACACTTGGGTTCTGGTACATGGAAAGAGTGCATCCGCTTGAGACTTTGCTACCCACTGAAATTATCTCCACTGTTTCTCCACCTTTCCTGCATCTGCACACTCTCGCTCCTCGAGACTCCGAACATAGACTGGGTTATCAAAAATAACACTCTCCTAATGATCATGAATGCGACCCATGTGATTCTGAACAGAACAAAATGCTGGGTGTGTTCACACTTGCCACAACACGGGGAAAAGGGACTGGGCTGGTATATTCATTCTCTTCCTCTCACTACTGCATGCTTCGATGGGACTAATCTGAATGAATTCTAAAAGCAAGTCTTAACACCTTTGGGATGTTGTATCATCGCAAATAGAAGCAAACTCAATGTTGCTTCTATTAGGCCTTCTGTAGATCTTTTAAATCACTGATTTCTTTCAAGATGGCTCCCGTAGGCAACCGGGATGCCATGCCTCCTTCGTATACTATTGATCAAAGCCACAGCTCTGTTTATTTCTGTATACAAAGGGAAGGTTCTCAGTCAATGGGTACATTCAAGGGTTGTACTAACATTGCAAATCTAACCAGTGAGGATAGACCTTTGTATGTAGGAGATCCCCTTTACTTTGTTTGTGGCAATGAAGCTTATCTTTGGTTACCCAGAGATTGGCAGGGTACGTGTTATTTGGGTATCTTGTTACCAGAGGTATATGTGGCTACCACCACTGAAGTTTCTAGAGCTCGTCACAAGTCATAGGTGATGTAGCAAAATCCTTTGTGCCATTTTGGGGACAGATAATTAACTGTGAGGATATTAGACTAGCAAAGGTACTGGAAAAACCCATCAATTGTACCACCGATATACTGTACATTATGACGCTGGAGCAAAATGCAATTTGATTAGTGGCCCTGCAAAATAGGATGGTGTTAGACGTCATCCTAGGTGAGCGTGCTGGGGTATGTAAATTGGTGGGATCTGCGTGCTGTGTTTTTGTACCTGACTCCTCCCCTACCATATTCAAGGCAATACAAAATCTGCATACCTTGAGTACTGAAGTACATGTCCCAGAGGGAAACTGGAATCTTAGTGATTGGTTCTGGGACTTGTTATGATCATGGGGTTGGAAACTCTTTGCAGTCCTAATGATAGTTCTTGGTGTTCTATTGTTTTGTTGTTGTTGTGTGCAATGTCTCCCTGCCATATGTTCGATGTTAGGAGGATGTTTGCACAAACAATAGGTATACTAGCACCAAAGGTACATACGCCCAAGGAAACTACTAATGTTCTAGTAATGAAGGATATTACTATCCAGGAACTTATGGTGATTGATATTTCTGAAGAATGTGATTCGGGATGTACGGACATTGAGGCGTCAGGTTTTGAATAAAGCGAATGTCTGGGTAATGCTCTTGGCTTAAGCCAAAAGGAGGGTTTATTAAACTGTGTTCGTATAATACCGCCTTGTTATGAATATTGGCCTAAGCCCATTCGTGTTGCACAGAAAACTGTGTTTAACATGCTCCGATTTCTGATCAACTTCACTGCCATTTTAAGAATCATCCGCCATTTTGATTTTAACTCTTGCTTTGTGTCCTAAAATGGTGGACTGTGTTTTCAACTACAGCCGAGCCAAACAACCTTTGAGTTGGGTTAACATTTAGGCTGACCGAGAGCAGACTGTTTGCTCTGTGCAAAGAAACATTGTGACTCGTATGAACTGCAATCCAAGTGGTGTCTGCGCTCACATCCTCATATAAACAGCGGAACAATGTAGAGCAAACTCAAACTGTGTGCTTTGGTTTTAATATATTGTGTTCTTTCTTGAAACTAGGCTTATTATGAGCCGGGAACCCAATTCTGTCATTGTAACTTCATGGACATGCAAACTTGTAAAACTAGTTGAACAATATGGTAATATTTGACATGTGAACTGGGCACAAACCCTAGCATGTAAATTATTAGTTTGGAGAGGGGCTGGACAATGATTGGAAAATGTATAAAATAGCTCGCATTAAGATGTCCAGCACTCTCACCCCTCACTGTGTCTGCTGGTACACACTGCAAGGTGTTGGGAGCCAGATAGCTATCTGTCTTGCTTTGAATTATGTGCAGAAATAAAGATACTTGTATCTTTCGACCTGTGATTGGCGTATTTAATTTTGTGGTACTAAGCCTCAATATTTCATTGGTCTTTCAATATAAGTTCAGATATGAGTTGCATATTATTGGTGTACCAGGACTGGCAGGAGACCCTTTTACATATCATCATATGGGCATTTGATTGACTCTGACCCAAGCTGACAGACCTTTGTACCTCATTTTGAATTATAGTGTAAATGTTAAGACTTGATGGTCGTGTAGATGATGAAACCTCCGTCCCCAAGTACCACACAGACAAATATAGAATATAACTGCCCGTGCAATCTTTGGGGCCACAGGTGTGGAGTACCGTCAGCCTGGAACCAGGAACGCCGGAAGTGAACCCCCTGACCACTGTAAGGCAAGCAACTAGGTTAGAGAAAGCAAGACAAGACAGTGAATGGTTACAAGGACAAGTCACAATCTTTCTTACCCCAATGGTAGTGGTCAGATACCCTGGGTGAAGTACTGGGCAGGATGGTCGACGGCGGTAGGCAGCAGATGGTAATGTGGCACTCTTGATGGAAAGAAACACCTGATTTTGCCAAGAAACATGAACAAAGTACTCCAATGGGAAATCCGTAATCAGTCCAAGATGAAGTCCATGGTCAGAAAACCGGCCGGTCACGGCAATAACAATGGATGATCCAAAAGCAAATCCGAGGGAAAAACCAAGTTCGTATTTTGATCCAGGAAAGATCGCCAAAGCAAAGGTACCGAGGAGAAGCAGAGCAGATCCGTGAAAGCACTCCGTGATCAAGGATTCCAAGGAACAAGAAGCAGGAAAAACGCTCTACAAAACTTGCCGTAAGCAGCTGTGAAGCGACGTGTGAGTGTTTGCTCGAACCTTTTGAAAAGCAGAAAAGCCACGTGAGCACGTCACATGTTACGCTTCCTTCCTGATCACATGATGCATGCTCCCCATCTCGTGTAACCAATCGAGCCTGTTACTTCCTGATCACGTGCCACTTAACGCGACGGGGCCCAACACCAATCCGAGTGGCGTGGACAGTCTCCATGGTAACCGCCACTGGAGGTAAGGGGCTTGTGTCGGAAAGCAGTTTCTCTTGAGTCGTTTGCTATGCCAACATGCGCTGTAGTCCAACCGCCGTCGGGAATTACATGGGGACATGGTAGTAGTGCGATGTGTGACTGGAGCAACCAATTTCGGGGCATGGATATCAGAAGAAGAGGGAACCCAGGACCGATCCTCAGGACCGTAACCCACCCAGTCCACTAAATATTGTAAACGCCCCCTAAACAGACGGGAACCCAGAATGGCACTAACCTCAAACTCATCAGGAAAAACCACAGAGACGGGAGCAGGAGGGGAGACAAGGCGGGTAGGGCCAGGGCACGGCTTGAGTAAGGAGGTGTGGAACACCGGGTGTAACCGCCAAGAGGAAGGGACGTCCAGGTGATAAAAAACTGGATTCAGGACTTTAGACACCCGGTAAGGACCAACAAAGCGTGGGAGCAACTTTTGGCAGCCAGGGATTGTAAATGCCGAGAGGACAACTAGACCCGATCACCCACTTGATATACTGGGGCATCCACTCTTTTCTTATCTGCCGCCGTTTTCATGGACGACTGTGCTTCCCGGAGATGGACCAGGGTTTGGGCATTAATCATGGTGAGATCGCGGGCACAATCATTAACGGCAGGGGTATTGGTAGGCCTGAAATCAGGAAAGGGCAGAGTGCGTGGATGCTGGCCATAGAGGGCATAAAACGGGGAAAAGCCAGTGGAAGAATGTAGTGCATTATTGTAAGCAAATTCTGCAAGGTGTAGTGAATCAATCCAGGTATACTGGAACTGCATGGACAGACAACTGAGGTACTGTTCTAACACTTGATTTACCCTCTCCGTCTGTCTGTCGCTTTCAGGGTGATAGGCTGAAGAGAAGCGGGTGTCAATACCCAGAAGTTTAATGAGGGCCTTCCAAAAATGGGACTTGAATTGAGAACCACGGTCTGGCACAATGACCCGAGGCAGACCAAACAGACAAAACACGGACCTAAAGAACAACCAGGCCAGGGATGGAGCGGAAGGGATTCCTTTACAAGGTACAAAACGAGCCATTTTGGTATAAGAATCCACCACCACCCAGATTGTATCAGACCATGGTATACGAGGTTGTCAAGCTCTGAAGTAACTCCCTTCCCCTATTCCTCACCTGAAAGATCTGTGGAACCGTATTGGTACCCTGTCTTCTTCTTCAGTCTCTCTTGCCTCTCTGTGTTTATCTTCATCCTGGTCTTTTTATCGTGCAAAAAGGGACGAGCTCCCTGGGATGCCACGCTGTCGGTATAGGAGATAACCGGAGAGGGGGGGACTCCCGGGAGCCTGTTCCGGAGCAGTGAAAAAGCCACACGGCAGAAAAAACCCTGCTAGTTGGTTCCACTGTGTGCAGGCAGGACAGGTTGGAGACGTGTGTAGTTGAGTAGAGTCCGGATGAAAAGAAACTTGGCATGAAGGAGATACTGGAGCTGAAAATGGAGCAGATCCAAGGGAGATTCCAACAAGAGGATTGCGAGGTAAGTATGCCCAGAGAGGAGGGAACCCAGACCGGGAAGCAAAGAAGAGAATGTAAAGCAGCAAGGATACACAAGAGGGAAAATCAAGATATCCGGGAAGGATAACAGGTCTGAATGGCAGGGACGCGAGCAGGGTCGGGAGCAAGAGAGAGAGAGAGACTCAAGGGAGGAAAATAGCAGTAGGGAAGCGAAAACTAAGAACGAAACACACTCGGTAGCGTTACCTTCGCAGAGCGTAGAAGGTGCATCGCGAGGAGGAAAGGACCGGACCGGCATTACTAGATGCGGCAGCCATCTTGGGGAACAACTAGACCGTTGAATCCAAACGGCCGCCGACGTAACGGAACCGCTAATGGCGCTTCCACATGTCCCACAAACGCCGCCATGCGGAATGCATGACAGTATGTGTCATGCCTGCGCCATGGGCACATCCATTTTTGCTCCATTTGGACTTTGCTACTTAATGATTATTGTCAACTAACTACGCATACCATAATGCACCTGGCCGCAAGCATTGTTTCCTGGCCGTTCCTATTGGATTTCTATGGAACTACACCCCCCAGAAGCCTTAGAGTCTGGTCCTGCTTCCACCAGCCCAGGAACAGAAAGGGAGGTGGCCGATTGCCTGCAGGTGTGATTCGCCAGGTGAAACCAATTGGCCTGTCTCTGTGCTGGGCTACGCAGTATATAAGGCTGCTGTCTGCAGTGGCTCAGCCTCTTGCATTGAGAGTCCTTCCTCCACCTTTCGCGAGTGTCTTCGGATCCTTGTATGCTGTTTACCCTCACTCCTGCTTGGACTCTGCCTTGCAGCTTGTTACACCCTGCTGCCTACAGCCCTAGCCTTTTGGGCTCCCTGCCTTGTTGCTTGCTCCACCCTGCTGCCTCCAGTCATAGCCTTCCAGGCTCCCTGCCTCTCAGCCCAGCTCCTCTGGGCTCTCCACACTGCAGCTGATCACGCTCTGCTGCCTTCCAGTCTCCGCCCTTGCCCTGCCGGGCTCTCCACATTGCAGCGGATCACGCTCTGCTGCCTTCCAGTCTCCGCCCTTGCCCTGCCGGGCTCTCCACATTGCAGCGTATCACGCTCTGCTGCTTTCCAGCCTTAGCCCTTGTCCTCAGGGCTCCCTGCTCTGCAGCCTGCCTCTCTCCGGCTGCCTTTGCCCTTGTCCTCAGGCTGCAAAGCAGGGAGCCCAATCTCACACCGGCTGCCTTAGCCCTTGTCCTCAGGGCTCCCTGCTCTGCAGCCTGCCTCTCTCCGGCTGCCTTTGCCCTTGTCCTCAGGGCTCCCTGCTCTGCAGCCTGCCTCTCTCCGGCTGCCTTTGCCCTTGTCCTCTGGGCTCCCTGCTCTGCAGCCTGCCTCTCTCCGGCTGCCTTTGCCCTTGTCCTCTGGGCTCCCTGCTCTGCAGCCTTCCTCACTCCGGCTGCCTTTGCCCTTGTCCTCTGGGCTCCCTGCTCTACAGCCTACCTTTCTCCGGCTGCCAACAGCCCTTGTCCTCTGGGCTTCCTACTTGCAGCTTATCACGCTCCGCTGCCTACCCTCTACCTTTTTCCCCGCTGGGTCCTCAGCCTAGCAGCCCTCTACAGCCCTCTGCAACCTTCTACATTCGGCGGCCCTGCCCCTCAGGGTTCACTCCTTACTGCCCGGCCCTTCTGGGATCCTTGCCGTGCAGTCTGCTTTACTCTGTTGCCCTAAGCCCTTTTCCTCTGATATTTCTACCTTACCGTCCCACTCTTGTGGGCTTACTCATTGCCTTCCTGCTCCTCTGAGCTCTCCACCTACCTTTCTGTCCTCTGTTATCATATCCTGTTACTCGACTTTCCCTTCCTATCCTTCTGCTAGTTTGCTATCATCTCCTTTCCTGGATTTGTCTGTTGTATCTTCTCTTGTACTGTTTGTAGACCCTTTTTACAGAGCTTGTCTGCTGGTTCCCATCCGTCAACCTCTGCCCCTTCCCTTGTCTCGTTTCTATATCACAGACACCCATAGCTGCTGTTCCAAGTTATGAGCAAACAGCGTGGGACTCTGTTATAGCAAACTGTGCAGAAGGCTAGAGTATTTCCAAGGTTCGTGGAATACTCTTTTCCTATTCTGCATACACCCCAAGAGGGTATTCACTCTGTACCTTTTCCCTTGCTACTCTTCCCTACTCTTCACTCCCTTTACTTTCCGCTGTGTGTGTTCCTATCTGTCCACTTATTTCAGCACCCAAACTCTTCTGGGTGTCTTGTGCCACTCTTATTAGAGTGCCATTCCTGACAGAATGCAAGAGCTAAAAATGTCTTATTCCATTGGCCGGAAGGGCACACACAGACCAAAGATGCTTCCTTTTCAAGTTAAGAAACCTTTGCATAAACCTATGGTTTCCCTAAGGACAGCAAACAAGAAACTTAGTCTAAAGGACAGTCTCGCCTTAGAAAACAAAGATTTACAAGCACGGTACTATACCCACTGGCTAGCTGACCCTTCTTCCAGGTACAATTATTATGACATTTGCGACTATGATCCGCAGTCCTTATCTGTTGCAGAGCTACAGCAAGATAATGAATTCTTACAGATCTTATTAGACCAAACAGTGGAAAACTCTCCTGCGTCTTCTGACAAGCCTTCTAACACCGTAACAGCTAAGGACATATCACTCATTGTGAGAGAATCTAAACCAGAATACGCTGTTGCCAGTGTAATATGCGCAAGATCAGCTTGGCAAACTCCCCAGAATGCTGGAAAACCTTATTTGACAGGACAAGGCAGTTATTATCCTGAGGTTTGTGCATCTGGTTCCGGGTACAAAAGACCTATACTAACCATCGGTTGTCTTAATACTTCCACAGTATCTATTAACCACAATAACCCTAAGGTCAGTCTTCCCATTGCTACAACCACATTTTCTGCCACACCCACTTCTGAAGCTGTAGATCAAACTAATGATACTTACCTGCTACACAAACAACTCCTACGACTTAAAAGAAAGACCGAAGACCTTTATGATGACTTTGTTTATTTGTATCACAAGAATCTTATGAAGGGACACAAGTCACCAGACCTTTTGACACTATGTCCAACACCTGACATCTTATCTTTAGAGATCGACATGATAAGGCCTGGAGTTGCCATACAGAAAAGTATACAGACATTTACCAAGCAGATGGAAGACCTAAATATATCATATGTATCTCTTCTAGAGATTGACACAGCTCTTTCACCTTCCAGCCGCAGAAGCTCAGGTTGTTGTACTGATAGAAAAGAATTAACTCCTCCGGTGGGTCATATCACGCACACAGTCATTACACCGCAAGACAAGGGTGGTCCACTGATTGAAAATCCTTCTGAGTCAAAGGATGATTCCGCCCTCACCCTTGCCTATCGTCCAGTACCCACACCTACAACCTCCTCTGCAATGACAATGGCAGCTGAAGAGACTGGCACAGTTCACACCGAGCATGCGGAAGTGGCAAGCGGGGCTTGCCAAAGTGTGGCTGTGCTATCAGACATCACTCTCGAGCAATTAACATCTTCGGTTTCTTCGATACCCCCTGAATCGCCAGTGGTTGTGGTACCCAATCTACCAGTAGTTACAACACCTGATTTGTCTGTAGCTGCTATAGCACTCGAACTTCCAACTGCTATTCATGATCTGCCTACTGCTGTGGTTCCTAAACCCCCGAACACATTTGAGACTCCTGAAGTCCCTACTACAGATCTTGAGGTCGCTATAGCTATTATGAATCCTGAAACTACTACTCCAGTTGTTCCTGCTGGTATATCTATAGCACTAAGACTGCCAGACTTTACTCTACGAGTCTCAGGTGTTTTCCAGCCCGCTGGCTCTCTCATGGTTCCCTCACACCTAGTTGTTACAGCCTCGATACCCCCTACAGCCATCCAAGATCTCACCGCTGCTGTATCCTCTGAACTCTCTATGGCAAACCCTAATGTTGTCATTACTACTTCGGATGTCTTGGAAAACCTTCCTAAAGATACCAACTCTGCTGTACCTATGGCTCCACTTTCCAGCATCATACTGTTGCCCATCAAGGAAAAATCTATCTTGGAGCCTGCAGCAGTTTTTCGCAGTTCCTCTCTTCATGCACACACAGTTGGGGTCTGTGTTCCAAAGACTTCATCTTTTCTGAATTCTACATCCAAGGTTCAGAACATTGGTACCGGCTCCGTCATTCAAGACTCTCACCTTACAACTCGTTTCTGGTGCCTCATGATGTGTCTTTTTGGAGTAAGACTCTTGTACTGTGGAACAGACACTCTTCCTACAGGTCGGTCTTCAGGGAGCCTGGAGAGGGGCCTGGAGAGGGGCATACTGTCATCCCTGCGCCATGGGCACATCCATTTTTGCTCCATTTGGACTTTGCTACTTAATGATTATTGTCAACTAACTACGCATACCATAATGCACCTGGCCGCACGCATTGTTTCCTGGCCGTTCCTATTGGATTTCTATGGAACTACACCCCCCAGAAGCCTTAGAGTCTGGTCCTGCTTCCACCAGCCCAGGAACTGAAAGGGAGGTGGCCGATTGCCTGCAGGTGTGATTCGCCAGGTGAAACCAATTGGCCTGTCTCTGTGCTGGGCTAGGCAGTATATAAGGCTGCTGTCTGCAGTGGCTCAGCCTCTTGCATTGAGAGTCATTCCTCCACCTTTCGCGAGTGTCTTCGGATCCTTGTATGCTGTTTACCCTCACTCCTGCTTGGACCCTGCCTTGCAGCTTGTTACACCCTGCTGCCTACAGCCCTAGCCTTTTGGGCTCCCTGCCTTGTTGCTTGCTCCACCCTGCTGCCTCCAGTCATAGCTTTCCAGGCTCCCTGCCTCTCAGCCCAGCTCCTCTAGGCTCTCCACACTGCAGCTTATCACGCTCTGCTGCCTTCCAGTCTCCGCCCTTGCCCTGCCGGGCTCTCCACATTGCAGCGGATCACGCTCTGCTGCCTTCCAGTCTCCGCCCTTGCCCTGCCGGGCTCTCCACATTGCAGCGTATCATGCTCTGCTGCTTTCCAGCCTTAGCCCTTGTCCTCAGGGTTCCCTGCTCTGCAGCCTGCCTCTCTCCGGCTGCCTTTGCCCTTGTCCTCTGGGCTCCCTGCTTTGCAGCCTATCTCACACCGGCTGCCTTAGCCCTTGTCCTCAGGGCTCCCTGCTCTGCAGCCTGCCTCTCTCCGGCTGCCTTTGCCCTTGTCCTCTGGGCTCCCTGCTCTGCAGCCTGCCTCTCTCCGGCTGCCTTTGCCCTTGTCCTCTGGGCTCCCTGCTCTGCAGCCTTCCTCACTCCGGCTGCCTTTGCCCATGTCCTCTGGGCTCCCTGCTCTACAGCCTACCTTTCTCCGGCTGCCAACAGCCCTTGTCCTCTGGGCTTCCTACTTGCAGCTTATCACGCTCCGCTGCCTACCCTCTACCTTTTTCCCCGCTGGGTCCTCAGCCTAGCAGCCCTCTACAGCCCTCTGCAACCTTCTACATTCGGCGGCCCTGCCCCTCAGGGTTCGCGCCTTACTGCCCGGCCCTTCTGGGATCCTTGCCGTGCAGTCTGCTTTACTCTGTTGCCCTAAGCCCTTTTCCTCTGATATTTCTACTTTACCGTCCCACTCTTGTGGGCTTACTCATTGCCTTCCTGCTCCTCTGAGGTCTCCACCTACCTTTCTGTCCTCTGTTATCATATCCTGTTACTCGTCTTTCCCTTCCTATCCTTCTGCTAGTTTGCTATCATCTCCTTTCCTGGATTTGTCTGTTGTATCTTCTCTTGTACTGTTTGTAGACCCTTTGTACAGAGCTTGTCTGCTGGTTCCCATCAGTCAACCGCTGCCCCTTCCCTTGTCTCGTTTCTATATCACAGACACCCATAGCTGCTGTTCCAAGTTATGAGCAAACAGCGTGGGACTCTGTTATAGCAAACTGTGCAGAAGGCTAGAGTATTTCCAAGGTTCGTGGAATACTCTTTTCCTATTCTGCATACACCCCAAGAGGGTATTCACTCTGTACCTTTTCCCTTGCTACTCTTCCCTACTCTTCACTCCCTTTCCTTTCCGCTGTGTGTGTTCCTATCTGTCCACTTATTTCAGCACCCAAACTCTTCTGGGTGTCTTGTGCCACTCTTATTAGAGTGCCATTCCTGACAGTATGCCTCCTCCACACCGGGGGGCCTCCCGGTTTGCCGGGATGTAACATGTGGAATCTCCTGATTAGTAGAGGTGCGTGTGTGTGTCGCACTGGTTCCCAAGATCTTTCTGCCGCTGGATACCCATTCCAATGTACCAGGTATTGTAATACACCATGATGGTAGCGTGAATCCACCAGATGAGAGACTTCGTATTCTGCAGGCTCTACCGGAACGGTTCTAGTCGTTCTGATAGATCTTCTCTTATAAGGATCTGGTAGATAAGGCTTCAGAAGTGAGGCATGGAACACAGGATGAACATGCTTCAAGTAAGTGGGTAGTTTGAGTTTAAAGGCTACCGGATTGATCTTCTTAATGATCTGGAAAGGACCGATATATCTCGGCGCAAACTTCCCTGTATGTGTCCATCGTGGTAGGTACCTAGTAGCTAACCAAACCTTGCTGCCCTCGGCCCAGGGGGGAGGAGCCTTCCTCTTCTTGTCGACCCAAGTCTTGTAAAATAGGCGACTAGCATCCAGAGTCTCCCGGGCTATTCTATGAGAATCCTTGAGCTCCTGCAAGAGGTGTTCTATAGCAGGCAGCTTAGACGGTCGCCTCTGGGCAGGAGGAAGATGGGTTGGGTGGTAACCGTAGGTGCAATAAAAAGGAGACATTTGGATGGCGGTATGTCTGGTGTTATTATAGGCGAATTCGGCCATGGGGAGGAAGGTACACCAGTCTTCTTGCTTCTTGCTGCAAAAACAACGGAGGTATTGTTCTAAGGTGTGATTTAGTCTCTCAGTCTGCCCATTGCTTTTGGGATGAAACCCGGATGAAAGGGCCCGCTGGATACCCAGTTGCTTGCAAAGGGATCCCCAAAACAAAGAGATGAACTGTGGGCCACGATCCGAAACAATTGTGTCGGGAAGGCCATGTAACCGTACAATTTCCTTGAGGAATACTCAGGCCATTTCAGGAGCTGTTGGTACTGCTCTTAGTGGAGTAAAATGGGCCAACTTACTTAAGGAATCTATAGTCACCATAGTGGCAGTATTGACTTCTGATCGGGGTAGATCAACAATAAAATCTGTTGAGACATGAGTCCAGGGTTGCTTGGGCGCTGGCTCCTGTTGAAGTAAACCAAGAGGTTTAGAAGTGGAGTATTTGTTAGAAGCGCAGATGGGACAGGATGCGACATATGACTGGACATCTTGGCTCCAGATCAGCCACCAGAACAGTCTAGAAAAGAGATTCTTGGTGGCGCGAATGCCCTTGTGGCCTGCCAATGGTGCATCATGACACCAAGTGAGGGCCATTCTTTGATGTCTACTATCGGGTAGATACAAGGCTCGCCCCTTAAATAGGTAGCCTTCTCTGTCTTCTAACCGAGGATCCACAGATTCCTTCATGACTTTCCCTTGTTGTCTGAGCTGTACATCCCGTAGGAATGCATTAGCTATGGTCTTAAAATTCTTGCCTGCTAAAATCAAGTCATGGACTAGGTTCTCTTCAGCATCTCCTTGGTACCCTTGGGATAAAGCATCGGCCAAGATGTTCTCTTTGCCGGGAAGATAGGTGACTTCAAAGTCGAACTGAGAAAAATAATAGGCCCATCGAGCATGACGGGCGTTACGACACTCCATTTGCTGAAGGACTCGGAGATTTCTATGGTCTGGCGGACAGTGAACCGGTGTCTGGCCCCTTGAAGGAGATGTCGCCATTCCTCGCAGGCATGTTTGATGGCTAATAGTTCTCTTTCAAAAACGGAATAATTTCTTTCGCTGGTAGAGAGGGTCTTCGAGTAATAGGCCACTGGATGTTCCAGGCCATCTAAGCTCTTTTGGAGGAGAGCAGCTCCAATAGCACCTCCTGAGGCGTCTGTTTGCACGATGAAGGGCAATGCTTGGTCAGGCTGGATTAGAATGGGTGCAGAAGTAAAAGCCTTCTTAAGGGTTTGAAATGCGACGTCTGCTTCTTGTGTCCAGTTGAATTGTATCCCTTTCTTGAGCAAAGAGGTGATTGGAAGGACCAAATTGGAGAAACCCGAAATGAATTGTCTGTAGAAATTCACGAGTCCTAGAAAGCGTTGAGTCTCCTTGACGTTCCTGGGCACAGGCCACTGAAGTATAGCTTGTATCTTCCTTGGATCCATGTGGATACCTTCTTGCGAGAGAATGAAACCCAGATAGGATACAGAAGGGAAATCAAAAACGCATTTTTCTGGTTTAACATAGAGTTGATTCTCAGTAGGCGGTCCAAGACCACGCAAACATGTTTACGGTGTTCAGTAGGAGAAGATGAGTAAATCAAAATGTCGTCTAGATAAACCACTACGGAAGAAAACAGAAGGTCTGCTAGAAGTTTGTCCATAAAGCGTTGGAACACCGCTGGGTCATTCACAAGGCCGAAGGGCATGACCCGATACTCAAAATGACCCAGAGGTGTCCTAAAGGCTGTCTTCCACTCATCCCCTTGCCTAATGCGAAGCAGATGGTAAGCCCCTCTTAAGTCCAGTTTACTGAAGATTGAAGCACCTTGAACTGCCTCCAATATCTCTTTGATCAGAGGCATCGGGTAACGGTCCTTTATGGTGAGTTGATTCAGACCTCGGTAATCAATGCAGGGGCGAAGTTCACGGGAGTCTTTCTTAGGTATGAAAAACAACGAAGCTCCTGCAGGTGACTTGGATTCCTGGATGAGACCGTTTTGCAGGTTACAATCAAGGTATTCCTTAAGGGCCTTGCGCTCGGGCAGAGACAGAGGGTACATCCTTCCAAATGGAATTGAAGCATTGGGAATGGTGTCTATAGCACAATCTTCATTCCTGTGAGGAGGAAGGGAATGTGGCTGCCTTTCCATAAAAACCTCGAGGAAGTCTTGGTAATGCTCTGGAACCAGATGTAAAGAGGCTGCCAGTAAAGAACTCTTGTTGTTGGATAGCCTGTTTGGAGAAGTCTGATGAAGGCAGTACTCTTGACAATCGGAGGACTGGAATTTTATGGTATTAGTTGACCAGTCCACCAGAGGGTTGTGGCGGCGCAGCCATGGAATCCCCAGAATCACAGGAAAATGGGCTGCTTTTATAAGGTCAAACACAATCTCTTCCTTATGTTGGAACAATTGCACCTGTATTGGAAGAGTCTCTTGAGTAATGGGTCCGGAAGACAAAGGTGTGCCATCCACCCCTTCAACCGGGATGGGCCTGTCCATAGAGACAATGGGTATCTTCATCTTCCTTGCCCATGAAGCATCAATGAAATTTCCCGCTTCCCCACAGTCTAACATGGCAATCACATCCCAGACTGCTGAAGATCCACTTGACAACTTAATCTGAAAAACCATCAGCCGATGATCTTCTTGAGGGAAGAGAGGCAAAGAGCTGTTACAGGGATCCTTGCAAACTTCCCCCAACCTGACCCTGTTCAGGTTCGGGGGAGATCGTATCCCTGACGGCGAGGAGGAACCTCTGGACAATTGCGCAATAAATGTTTATTGGAACCACAATACATACACAATCCCAGATCTCTTCTTCGCTTCCTTTCTACTGCAGTTAGGGGGCCTCTGGCTGTGCCAATTTGCATAGGTTCTTCCCCTAGCTGGGATGCAGAGTGATCACTAGCCGCAGGAGAAGACACTGGCGAGAGAGGGAGTCTTGGCCTCCTTCGTTCTTGTCTCCTCTCGCCTAATCTGAATTCAATCTGTAAGGCCTTGTGTCTTCCTGAAAAGACTGTGGTCTAGCTACGCGGGCCAACTCGTCCTTAATGTCTTCATGTAGGCCACGGCGAAACAGTCTGTTGGGCAGAGTCTGGCCACCCTGCCTCAGTCGCTAGGCGCATGAACGTCGTTACATAAGTCTGGACATCATGAGATCCTTGTCTGATGTCTACAATGGCCTCATAGGTGGTGTATAAAACTTTGGGTCTTTCGAAACGTGTCTTAAATCGTTGAATAAACTGGTCATAATCATTAGTAGAGGGGTCTGACTGAAGGATTAGAGGTGTTGCCCAAGCAAGGGCATTCCCATCTAAATTAGAGACTAGGAACCCCACCTTGGCTTTAGCCGTCTCATAAGCCCGAGGACGAAAGGTGAAGTACAGTTGACAGGCGTCTAGAAACTTTATTAAAGTCTTGGGGTTCCCATCATATTTCCCAAATGGGAAAGGAAGCGGGGGTAATTCTCCTCTGGATTCATCTCGGGCAGAAACCTGTTGCCTTAAGGATTGGTTGTCAGCGCGGAGGGATTGAACTTCTACAGTGAGTCCTTGGATAGCAGCTACCAATTCCTGGTACTGTTCCAGCGAAGCCATTGCTTTTCTTTGGCGTTGCACTCTGTCAAGCTCTGAAGTAACTCCCTTCCCCTCCTCCTCACCTGAAAGATCTGTGGAACCGTCTTGGTACCCTGTCTTCTTCTTCAGTCTCTCTTGCCTCTCTGTGTTTATCTTCTTCCTGGTCTTTTTATCGTGCAAAAAGGGACGAGCTCCCTGGGATGCCACGCTGTCGGTATATGAGATAACCGGACAGGGGGGACTCCCGGGAGCCAGTTCCGGAGCATGGAAAAAGCCACACGGCAGAAAAAACCCTGCTAGTTGGTTCCACTGTGTGCAGGCAGGACAGGTTGGAGATGTGTGTAGTTGAGTAGAATCCGGATGAAAAGAAACTTGGCATGAAGGAGATACTGGAGCTGAAAATGGAGCAGATCCAAGGGAGATTCCAACAAGAGGATTGGGAGGTAAGTATGCCCAGAGCGGAGGGAACCCAGACCGGGAAGCAAAGAAGAGAATGTAAAGCAGCAGGGATACACAAGAGGGAAAATCAAGATAACCGGGAAGGATAACAGGTCTGAATGGCAGGGACGCGAGCAGCGTCGGGAGCAAGAGAGAGAGAGAGACTCGAGGGAGAAAAATAGCAGTAGGGAAGCAAAAACTAAGAACGAAACACACTCGGTAGCGTTACCTTTGCGGAGCGTAGAAGGTGCAACACAAGGTGGAAAGGACCGGACCGGCATTACTAGATGCAGCGGCCATCTTGGGGAACAACTAGACCGTTGAATCCAAACGGCCGCCGACGTAACGGAACCACTAATGGCGCTTCCAGATGTACCACAAACGCCGCCATGCGGAATGCATGACAGAGGTAGGTCGGTGATAAGGTCCATTGAGACTGTGTGCCAGGGTCTTGGGGGTATAGGTAGGGGTTGGAGCAGTCTGAGCGTGCGACTCCTACTTGACTTACACTGCACGCACACCAAACAGGTGTTCACATAATCCTCCACGTCACGTCTCATCGACGGCCACCAACACCAACGTTTGAGCAGATCCAAAGTGCGTTGTTGTCCCTGGTGACCATTGATGAGGGCATTGTGGGACCACTCTAGTGCTTGGATGCGTGTGTCAGTTGTGGGCAGGAATAACTTCCTCTGTACGAACGGCAGCCCGTCCTGCAATACTGGGTCCCATTCTGATAATGCATGAGGATGCTGTACGATCCATTGATGGATGGTTTGTAACATGGGCAGCGAGGGTGTACAGGCACATATCACATGTCCCTTGTCCAACAAGGTCTCTGGAAAGAATGGCAGAGAAACCCCCCTGGTGAACGGGATAAAGCATCCGCTTTGCCGTGAGCAATCCTTGGTCTGTGTTTAACCACAAAATCGTATGCTGCAAAGAACAGGTGCCAATGCACCTGTCGACTGTTAACGCACTTTAGTGACGCCAGGTCTTGCAGATTCTTGTGATCAGTGTAAACAACTGTTTGGTGTATTGCCCCTAGGAGATGGTGCCTCCAAACTTGAAATGCATCCTTGATGGCCAGGAGCTCTTTTTCAGTGACCATGTAATGCATCTCAGTTGACGTGAATTTCCTGGAATGGTAAGCCACTGGGTGCAAGTGGCCCGTGGTTGGACAAGGTTGGGAGAGAACCACACCCAATGCAAATGAGGACGCATCAGCCTCTACAATGAAGGGAAGTTCTGGATCTGGGTGCTGTAAAACCGGGGCTGTAGTGAATGAGACTTTGAGGGATTCGAAGGCAACCTGATGTTCGGAAGACCAATGAAACGGCACCAGCGGACTGGTCAGAGCAGTCAATGGGACTACGATGGATGAAAAATCGGCGATAAAGCGCTGGTAGAAGTTCGAAAACCATAACAATGATTCAAGTTGCTTCAATGTTTTTCGGGATTGGCCAGTCCGTGATTGCACGTATTTTCGACTGGTTCATTGCTAAACCCCAAGGAGAGATGTGAAATCCCAAGAAATCGACCTCTTTTGTGTGAGACAGGCACTTTTCAGGTTTAGCGAACAATGCGTCGTTCTGAAGTCGGGATAGCACCTCCCTGACATGGACTATGTGTTCTTCGAGTGTAGGAGAGAAGATAAGTATGTCATCTAAGTATATCACTACGTAAATGTCTATGATGACACTGAATATGTCGTCAATAAACCGTTGAAATGTGGCCAGTGCGTTACATAGGCCAACAGGCATAACGGTGTATTCGAACAGACCTTGGCATGAACAGAAAGCTGTCTTCCATTTGTCCCCTCTGCGCATACGGATTAGATTGTAAGCCCTCCGGAGGTCTAGTTTTGTGTAGATGGAAGCATTGGTGAGTTTGTCTAGAAGGGTAGAAATGAGAGGAATCGGATATCGGTTCTTTATGGTGACAGAATTCAATCGCCTGTAATCCACACAAAGACGAAGATCCTCCTCCTTCTTCGGAACAAAAAATATGGAGCTTGCTGCAGGAGAGGAGGAGGGACTGATGTGACCTAAAAGCAGGGCTTTCTGGATATATTCCCTCAGAGTTGTTTCTTCAGTCGGTGACAAGGAATAAATATGGCCTTTAGGTATCGAGGCCCCGGGAACTAGATCGATAGGACAATCATAAGGTCTGTGGGGTGGTAGACCCTCAGCCGAAGCCTTTTCGAACACCATTTGGTAAACATGGTACACTGAAGGTATACCAATAAGGGCGGCCCCTACCGTGTGTGTAGTTTCGGAGGATTCGATCTCATTGACTGTTAATGAAGCCACCACCCCAAGGGCTCTTGCGGGATTCGAGATGTCCCCAGAATCAACCAGGCAGAAGTGTTGACAAATATCGGACTCAAACAGAATCTGGCCTGTACCCCAATTAATGTGAGGGTTATGTTTCCTCAACCAAGGAATACCGAGTATGATCCCAAACTGTGGTGTGGAAATGAGGTCAAAAGACACGATTTCTTTGTGGGTATCATGGATAATCATTTCTATAGGAGCTGTTTGTTGCTTAATTGGACCAGAGACCAGGGAGGAACCATCAACAGCCTGTACGGGTTTGGGGTGTTTCTTTGATATCAGTGGTAAATTCAGTTCTTTTGCCAAGATGATGTCTATGAAACAACCGGTAGCCCCAGAGTCGATGACTGTGTGTACTGAGTGTGAATGTTCTCTAGTAGGGTACAATATAGCATGAACCATGACTGGTCTGATAGGGCCGAACACAGGGAGAGTCTCGGAGGAGTTCTGCGTAAAGCTCGCCTTGTCCCCCGCTCTCAAAGGCGAGCTTTCTGAAAACCTGAGTACCTGTTCTTTGGGCGACACGGACTCTCCTTAACAAAGTGCCCATTTAGGCCGCAGTAAAAACAAGCATTGTCGGTTCTCCTATGCTCCCATTCAATATGAGTGATGGGGCTACGTATCCCCCCTATTTGCATGGGTTCACTAGAAGGTTCTGCCGTACTGGCAGACTGGTTGTTAGAAAGACCGATTTCGGCCCAACGCTCGATTCTCCATGCATCCACTTGGAGTGTTAGATCAACCAGATCTGGGAAGGCAGCTGGGAGGGATGGCACAACTGAGAGGGCATCCTTCATAGCATTACACAAGCCTCGATAGAAAACTACCGACCTTTTATTTTCGGGCCAAGCTGTTTCTGTGGATAACTGATTAAACCGTGTGATGTATTCAATCAGGGATAGCTTGCCCTGAGTGAGGTATGTAACTCTAAGTCTCTGGATTGTGCTTTGTGTCTGGTGTCAAAGACTTTGGACATTTCGCTCACCAAGAGATCGAAGTCATAGAGTGCTGGATGATCATTCTCTAATAAGGGATTTTCCCAGGTGGCAGCAATACCAGTCAGATGTGAAAGCAAAACGGCCACCTTAGTGGTGGAATCATGAAAAGCCTGGGGCCGGCAGAGGAAATGGAGCTTGCATTGGTTTAGAAATGTCCGAAACCCCCTGGGATCACCCTGATATTTCTCTGGGGTTGCTAGAGGAAACGGAGTAGGCACAACCACTGGGACAGGAGGTGTGGGATGTGTGGAAGGACTTGGGTTTGGGGGCGTGGTGTCTCCGAACTCAGTGTCTGTCGGCAATGGATGGCGGGCACTCTGCAAGGAGTCTAGCCGGTGGTGTATGGCGGTTGTGGCTGTCGCCATGTCCTTTCTTAGAGCTGTGACAACTTGCATTAGAGCAGCCACGGGGTCATCGGCTGAGGGTTCTATCATCTGAACGACCAGTAGGCTTCACAGTCTGTCAAGACTTGATGGTCGTGTAGATGATGAAATCTCCGTCCCCAAGTACCACACGGACAAGTATATAATATAATTGCCGTGCAATCTTTGGGGCCACAGGTGTGGAGTACCGTCAGCCTGGAACCAGGAATGCCGGAAGTGAACCCCCTGACCACAGTAAAGCAAGCAACTGGGTTAGAGAAAGCAAAACAAGACAGTGAATGGTTACAAGGACAAGTCACAATCTTTCTTACCCCAATGGCAGTGGTCAGATACCCTGGGTGAAGTACTGGGCAGGATTCTATGATGATCGACGGCGGTAGGCAGCAGATGGTAATGTGGCACTCTTGATGGAAAGAAACACCTGATTTTGCCAAGAAACATGAACAAAGTACTGCAATGGGAAATCCGTAATCAGTCCAAGATGAAGTCCATGGTCAGTAAACCGGCCGGTCACGACAATAGCAATGGATGATCGAAAAGCAAATCCGAGGGAAAAACCAAGTTTGTATTTTGATCCAGAAAAGATCGCCAAAGCAAAGGTACCGAGGAGAAGCAGAGCAGGTCCGTGAAAGGAGTCCGTGATCAAGGATTCCAAGGAACAAGAAGCAGGAAAAACGCTCTACAAAACTTGCCGTAAGCAGCTGTGAAGTGACGTGTGAGCGTTTGCTCGAACCTTTTGAAAAGCAGAAAAGTCACGTGAGCGCGTCACGTGTCACGCTTCCTTCCTGATCACATGATGCGTGCTCCTCGTCTCGTGTGACCAATCGACCATGTTACTTCCTGATCATGTGCCACTTAACGCGACGGGGCCCAACACCAATCCGAAGACCATGAAGTGGCGTGGTCAGTCTCCATGGTAACCGCCACTGGAGGTAAGGGGCTCGTGTTGGAAAGGAATTTCTCTTGAGTCGTTTGCTATGCCAACATGCGCTGTAGTCCAACCGCCGTCGCGAATTACATGGGGACATGGTGGTAGTGCGATATGTGACCGGGGACGTGACAGTAAATTACACTACAACCTGGTATTGTGCTAATCAGCGATCCACCATAAGAAGGGGTGGTTACATCGTATATGGTTGACATGTTGCTGACTCTGACCCAGACCTACTAGCCCATCCAAGGAAATACCTGCATGCAATGAACTTTGTCTATTGTCATGTTGTGTTATTGTGATTTATACCGTGCACCACTGCCATTTTCATGGTCTCCAGGTGCTCTGGTGGACCTGAAGAGGAAGGGGGTCTGGGAGGACTTAGTGGGATTTAGAGGGAAAAGCGCAAGAAAGCTTTGCTGTGGTGTTGCTAGGGCAAATTCGGGAAAACAAACGGTCACTGTGTTCTGGTTTGTTTTTATATGGTAGATGTTATTTGGTGTTTGGTGTATGAGTGTGTACAGGGTGATTTGTGTGTAATTGGTTTATTTTCCTGTTGGGTCTTATGGAGTGTGTTCAGATTGCAGTTGTTTTAGGCTTTTTGCTGTGGTAGAAATATGAGGGTGTTTTGTGCATTGTTTGAGGGTGAGTATGCAAGTTAATGGAGAGTTTTTAGTAGGGTTAGTGTACAGCTGTCTATGTCCTTTTTTGCCATGGTTATAGTTTTCTGTCAAGTTCATATTATTCTATGATGATGTGTGGTGGAATGCTTTATTCCAGTGGGAATCCATGATTTGGTTTCATCAGGTTTCAGTTGTTTTTGGTGTTTCTATTATGATGTGTTGGCAGTTTATCTTCAATGATGTTAGGGGTTTTGTCTGAGGACTGTTAGATAATTTGGGTGGTATTTAGACTCGTGGTAAAATGGCAGTAAAATAGTGGTAGCACAATGTATTTAAGGTAATGCCCTATATAATGAGACAAACCTCCCCTCCCTTTTCTTTGTATTCTTTTTAGGGTTGACTGTAAGTACAGACTATTGGAGCTTGCACTTATATAGACAGAACAGCAACAGCTGTTTTGCTGGTAACTTATTTTTGAAACCGGCCTACTGTCTTTGACGGATCTGCTCAGTGAAATTCGTTTTCTCTCTCCATGTTATTCTTTTGGAGTGTTTGCATCTCCAAAATATTGTCTTCTTTATCCTGTCAGATCGCCTATATGACTCCTTTTAATTGTTTCAGTTCCTGTTCACTCTCCTCAAACTGTCTCCTTCTCTGAGACAACTGTTTGTCTAATACGCTTCATTTAGACTGCATCGCTGTGTTATACTTGACTCTAATTCCAATTTAAATTTTTTCCTTGCTCACTTACCTCATCCAAACTAATCTGTAATTTATTAATTACTACAACATCATTACCCTGTAGTCTTAAAGACCGATTTTAAAGGAACCAAATCTTTGTGCATAGCCTTATTAAGCAAGCTTTTTCAGAATTTTTGTCTGAAGCTCTAAAATGTCTCAAAAGGCAGACTTGGATAATGCTGCCTTCTTTAAAAATGTTATTTAATGGCTCTTTTTGCACCTCCCCACAGATGTGATCTCGCTAAAGGACAGCATTTTCTAATGAACACATCCCATGGTCAAATAGCTTTGCATCCAGGTATTTAACCAGTTCAGAAAAAGTTGCCTCAATCTGGGACATACTGACAATGGGTGCAGTGCCACAATATCACCTCACAGAATGAGTTCCTTTTTAAATGCACGAAATGGCTGTGCTGAATACATTTGCCACGCCCAGTAACTGCCTTACTGTCTGTTCACGCAAGGCCAATGCACCAAAATATGTTAGGGGTTTTGTCTGAGGGCTATTACATAATTTGGGTGGTATTTATACTCATGGTAAAATGGCAGTAAAATAGTAGTGCCGAATCTATTTATGGTAATGCCCTATATAATGAGACAAACCTCCCCCTCCCTTTTATTTGTATTCTGTTTAGGGTTGACTGTAAGTACGGACTATTGGACCTTGCACTTCGGGACAGAACAGCACCAGCTGTTTTGCCAGTAACTTATTTACGAAACCGGACTATCGTCTTTGACGGATCTGCTCCCCTGTCAGCATGCACTTCTGAGACACACACATACATGCATTATAGGTTTTTATCTTACTAGCTGGGTCCCAACCTTTACCTCCCACTTTACCACATTTACCGCTTTTGGGTACACTAAAATGCTTACTTGTTATGTCCCCTCTTTGAAGAATAATCTACACAAGACACAAAAATGCAATCCCATTGATTTGTTTTTTTACAAGCTTTTCTTTATACGTGTCATAATGTAAAAATAGGTTTTGCAATACACATATTACAAGTTTATATTTCAGCAATAGATCCTGAGCCACCTTTGTTCACAATGGAAACATTAATTTTTTTTTACCAAGTCCATGAAACCCAGTGCCGTTACAGAGTGTACTGTCTAAGAGAAGAGACATAAGGTACATAATACAAAATGTGTCAACTTTTTCCTCCGTCACACTTCAGTGATTCCCCATTACGAATGCGAAAGAAAGGAAACAAAACTTTGTTCAAAATAAACATTTAACCCTGACTGACTGACAGGAAATGCAAACCATCATCTGCACGCTCCAAGAAGTTTCACCATTCTCACTTCTAATGTGTAGGATTTCTGCGTTGTTTATCACGAAAAAGCCCCTCTCTGAAGCGCCTTATCTGGAAGCGGAATGTTGCACATTTTTTCATCTGTTGGCAGCCCAGTGAGAAGCCAGTGACCTCACTTCGACCTCCTTTAAACTGCTGCCTGGTATCTTGCCCTGTCTGCACAGCTTGACTCTGCTTCTCCATGCACAGCCCAGCTGCAGTCTTGATCTCCTCTCTCTGCAAAATGAGGACTGAACTCCACCCTGTCTTCTAGCAAGATTTATACCATAAGCCTGTCAATCTTATTGACACTGCCTCTTTTCCTGACGTCTCCTGTCACCCCAGCTCCCTTCTAGAATCATGGCATTTCTCTCTCCAAGCCTCATCCCTCAAGCACATTTGTATCAACCTGCTTCCTGCAAGGCACAATAGAGCTTTCAAAATGAACAAGACAGCCAATGCATTTTCTCGCACGTTCACATTTCCACTCAAAAACAAACAGAATCTGCCATCTGCATCACCTTGCACTGCAATGTTAAAGGGTACATTAATTAATTACGAGGGAAATGGTGTTTAATAGGGAATTGTTAGTTGATTACTCTGGGTTAGCTTATTCAATGCAAACTATATAGATGGCAAATTCACTATAACATGGAACATTTTGATACGGGCTCAGTGCATTTCAATTTTGCTTTCTTTGCATTCATTTCACTGCCTCCATGAAAGTCCCCCCATGAAGCCAATGCATTATCTTTCCCTACATATTCCTACACTGTTTAGCTCGGTGAGTTGAAGAAGAACTTATGGTTTATTTGAATAAAATCCATTAACAAGCACAAAATACACACAGTGTAACAAACAAAAACAAAAAAAGAAAGATTAAAACTGTTACATATAACATAATTCATAAAATGGACTAAATATAAAACATTTATACAATACATTTTACAAGAGGGCATATCAAATCAAATTATATTGTTAAGTACAGATGTTCTCACAAACATAGCATTCTTTAAGAAAGTCAGCAAAGCCTGAGCCACATACTGTGAATAAGCAGAAAGATGATCAAATAAGACTGGCCGACATTGGCTAAAATTCAACTGCCTAAGCACTGGAAGAATAGTTACTTGTCTAATGTAGTCGTACACAAGACAAAATAGCACCAGATGCAAAACATCCTCAACTGAGTTCCCGCAGAATGGTCAGCTCGGGTCGTCGGAAAAGCCCTACAACCTCACAGTGTTAGCACCAAGCATAAAAACAATGGAATTTAGGTCTAGTAATCAGCCAACGATCAGATTATCTATGTCTCCATGTCAGATATAGCTGTAAAGTGTCCACACAACTATTAGCTGCAAGCAGTATGTTACATTAACCCACAATTTATTCAACTCATGCTTTCCCTTAATTGCAAGATCAGATAAGTACGTGTAGAGATTTTATTGTGCAATAGACAATAACATGCAAGAGGAGAAAAGTGCTGTTGCATGCAGCTGAAATCGTTGTCTACTTATAAGAGATAGCCAGGGAAAAGTATGGCAATCCTCCCAGGCTAATAAAGCATTAATAGTAAAATGAGTTAACACCCCATTAGACCATATGCAAAGCCAGTGAAGAATTGAAGCCAAACATCAATCGTCCTCAAAGAAGCCAACACCAAGTTCTGTATGGACTCCGAAGCTGGAGGCTGACATCGGAAGACCCAAAAGCCTTTTAAAAAAACTATTTTCAAAGATCTGTATATCAGACGAGCCTGCAGAACCCTGCAATGATGCCCTGTAGGTTGCTGCTGCCATAGTCTGAGCCTAATACACCTTTAAATCATACAAAGGGGTTGAACTTGACACATAACAATTATTATGGGCATGTTATAAATTACTTATCATATCATATAATGTCATACTCAGAGATTAGTTTATCTTAATCTTTTGTTCATGGAGGTGGGCTAGGCCAGTACTCTCAGAGGAGAAACAAATGCCCAGGTAGTCATATTCCTGAACCCTCTGCATAACTGCCCCATTACACACCACAGGATTTATTTTCACTAGCTTCCTTCCTTTCACAAAGACCATTACAGCAGACTTAGAGGTATTGCCCTTAAGCTCTAGATCATTCATATAATCTGTATAGACCTGGTTTAACTTTTGAAACCCATTAGGAGTGTGAGCAATACAGACAGTATCATCAGCATCGGGCAAGATGGGAAAGGCCCTGCCACCACTCTAGGGTAATCTGCCTGGGAGTCCACCAGGGTGCTCTGCAAGCCATTAATGTAAAGAGTGAAAAGAACCAGCACCAAAACACAGCCCTGGCGAACCCCTAGATTGACCAGAGAAAAGTCTTTTGATTGCCCTGCTTCCTCATAGCGCACACAAGCCTGATGTTGTGTATGAATTTCCTGTAACACAAACAAAATGTCCCTTGGACAATACATGGACCCAAGCACAGCTCAAAGTTTAGCTTTATGTTAGTAGAATGTGTCACCAACAAGTAGAGGTTCTAGGCCTGTTCAGCTGTGCCAACCCCAGGTCTAAAACCAAACTGTAATTCTGATAGAATGGAATTAGCAGACATCCAAGCTTCAAGGCATCCCAACAACACTCTCCCAAACATTTCGGATGATGTATCTAACAATATTTAATATTTATTTAATGTGATATAGTTTTGTTTACAAAAACTTTCCACATAAATCAATACATTCATACAATCAAATGTCAATACCAAATATAAAAGAAGAAGAGAAAACTACTTAATTCATATATAAAATCTAAAATAAAACCGTAAATACCCAACAGAACAAGATACAATTGTTCCCCTTGCAAGGTCAATTTACATTTAATATCAAACAATGTTACTTTCACTCCAGCAAAACCAGTAATGCTTAGATGGAATTAATGAGATAAAGAGACTGCCGAAGGAGATAACCTGGGTAGATGGATTAATTGATTGTTTTTCTTTCAATTATTCATAGCCCTAATTATTATTGTTGTCACCAAGAATTCCCTGGTATTGCTGCCTCTAGGACCACTCATAAACTAGATCATACTCCAGTGAAGTATACATTACTACAAAGGCAATACTTCAGTGTTCATGATTTTATCAGCATGGGACCATACCCCATAAAGGGACAAGTGAATACTAGGATTAAGAGTGTTTAGGCATAAATGCCAGAACTCAATGTCTTTGATCTGGTTTAAATTGTGTATATATTTACCATAGTGTTTAATATACACAGGACCCGCCACTGGATATTGCATTAGTATTACAATTTCGACAGCACCGTTCTGTTTTAGAAAATGATCACTCTGGTCCTGTCACCTCCAGCACTGGTAAATGGTTAAAACGTAATAACAATATAAACCATTTTAAATTATCTGAAGGACATAGATTTAAGTACTTTTTAGCCTTTTTGTATGTATGTAATACAGATGAAACAAACATATAACTTTTTAAGTTCTCTAAGCATGCATAATGAGTATGCCAGTCCCACAGGTTCGGACGCTTACCCAGGTGGTATTTCAAATATTCATTATGTTCTCCCTATGTAGGAGTCCATCATATTGCTTCAAACAGTAAATTCATGTCAGCTGTTAGCTTAGATTGCTTTTTACCACATATGTCCCCCTCAATGCATACCAACAATGGATTGGCGGGATTGTTACAGATTTTAATAAACAATTTTGTCCTCTTTTTCAAAACAATTGATTTCAATGAGGATATCCCTAGTTCCAACCTAAGGATATCCATGGGGATGCATTGGGGGAGACCCAGAAGCTTCCTCCAACAAAGAAATTGGCCCATATGATGATGGACTACAAAAATCCCACTTTTTAAATATAGGGAAAATAATAGCATGCTTCCAAGAGGAGGGAAATATTGACTAACCTCAAGAAAAGCATTAAAAAAATTGTTCACAATCAAGCCCAAAGATCGATAGCGTCTTGGAAAAGATCAGCTGGAATAGAATCTGGCCCTTGGTCTTGATTATGCGCTTGATTTCCAAAGGCTGTAGGGACCTCCATCAAGGTAAAAATCAGAGATGGGGCTGATTGTATACTAACCAGTGAATCCTTGGGACCTTGATATAGATCATGATTAACCCTAGTGTAAAGGGCCATCCCCGTCTTAGCACGTGCAATACAAATAAAATAGTCTCATTCCCCATTGGGGTGTATCTAAGAGAACAGGCTGCAAGATTTAGTCATTCTTTATAAAGAATTGGCATCCAGAGAACTCTGTTGCCCGAGAGCGCTCTGGCAAACAATACACTTACAATTGATTATAAGGGCATAAAGCGTCATAAATGATGTCAGACATGAATGATACAAAGTTCATTGTGATTGGACACAAGCTTGCGTTTTATAGGCACATATAGTTGCTGCTCCTCCATGGTTGGCTGCTGGGTTGGTGGGAGGGTGAGTGTCACGAGGTCCATCTGTCTGTGTCCAGGCGGGGTGAGGGTCAGGTCGCTGCAAGGCAGGGTGGCTGCTAAATAAGCTAACATAATTCACTACCATTACGCATGCTCTAAACAATAGTCACTACAACTCCTTTGAGCAAATCATCATAAACCTATAAATTGTATCCATATAATCGCACCATTACTTATTGGGACTTATATGGGGTACCAGGTAAAGGGTCTTGACCAGTATGAGAAAATCAATTGCGGGGTGTGTCTGGACGAATCAAAGAGGCTGGGGGCAGGTTGAAGTTTGTTAGTTACAGGAAGCAATATACTGAGGTCTGATTTTAGCTAAGGGCACGCTGGGGTGGGCTTCATGGCAGGGTCACATATATGGTACATCAAGAGAATACCTTGCAGGGACACAGGGTTACACTGGCAGTAATTTTCCATCAGCGAGGGTGAGAGGGCATGGGGAGGTTTGTGGAGATGGATGAGCTACAAGGCCCGGCTCAGGCCGGTTCACACATGGGACAGTTATCTCAGAGGAAGAGCGAGATGTTACATTTGAGAGAAGCCTTTTTGTACTATCGCAGTGAGGCCTAGTCCAAAAAGATGGAGTCGAGGGTGTACAAAATGGATGCCAAGTGTCTCTTTCAACAGCCCCATCTATGCCAATGCCAGCATAAGGCTGATGTTAACATAAGGGCAATGGAGGTGTCCCCCATCATTGGAAGAGCAAGTAGTCCAAGCTGTACTGAATGTATGGTGGGGGGCCCGAACGACCCCTCACTCCCACACATTCCCTCCTTTCATTACACCTAAAGTAACAAACTATTTACTATTCTTATTCTCATTTTGATAATACTCCGCTTCTGCAACTGCTTCAGCCCAAGCAGGTGTTCCTTTTATAGGCATCCAAGCCCTAAACACGCTTCTCAAGCTATGGCCCTTTCTTGCATATTCATCTGGTGTGCATGTCATGTATATTCCTCCATCCCCATCCAGGTCCACCCACACTTCCCTGTACCATTGCAGCTCCCTTGGTTCTTTTATGGTGGTGTGATATAGATTATCTACCCTGTCCCCATTCTGGTGATATACAGCTGTCATGCGATATTTTGGTGGGTTGGGCTCTCCAATTTACATTTGTGCATCTATCACAGTAGCCACCGTTGTCTGTCGGCCCATTCTTACCATCATCATTGTTGAGTTAGGCATAGACTTCGCACAGCATCGGATACCTAGTTGGCACACACCGAAAAATAGTGAAGTAAAAATGATGACAGGAACAAAAACTTTCATCACGGTTTTAATCCAGGATGGTATCCAGTTGAACATATTGTCAAACCAGTTGCTTGGCTCTATTCCTCCTTCTTTTGACATCCTCTCCCCCAAACTGTGTACTGCTGAGATTATGTGGGAGAGAGTCCCATTATCTGCATCTTCAGAGGGTACGAATGTGCAGCATGCGCTCCCGATTTTTCGGCAGGCACCACCGTCCATCGCTGTGAGGAGGTCTAGGATGTACCGGTTTTGCATTGTCATTAGGTGCAAGGTGCGAAGTTCCACCTTGATCACATTCCTCTTCAGTGTCGTTGGCCAGTTGGATTAGCTCCCAGCAAACGATCTGTAACCATTTGGCATTTGTTCGTGCCTGGAGTCCTGGCGTTAGGAGGGAAGCAAAGAATATCTCTGCAGAATTGAAGAGGTTTTACTTTGTTGGGATCTCAGCAAGAAGCGCAGAAGATTTGCTGGAAATGTAGTTTGATTATCGCTTTTTGCAGGAGAGTCTGTCCTTGAGGTCACTTTCCAACAAGATGTCGTATGAAAGAAGTCCTGTTGTTGCTAGTTGGGGTGCTGCCGATGTGTCAGCCGATTGCCCTGTTGCCAATATGCCAGCTGAACCTTTTCCTCCTTGGATAGGTTGTGATTTTGGATATCAGGAGGAAGATTGATCGGTGTGTGCGTGGGGGAATGGATTTGGAGTTGGAGTGGGACCCCAGTCACAGTGGCATTTTGGGTAATGAGTTGGTGGATCTGGCGGCGTGTGAGGGTATGAAGAGGGGAGCGGTTGATGTGAGGTTGCCTTTGAGTGTGGACGAGGTGAGGGCTGTGATGGTGAGACGGTTCATGAATGAGTGGCAGGAGAGGTGGGTGAGTGGGGTGAAGGGCAGGTGGATGTTTGGTGTTCGTGGGAAAGTGTCGGTGAAGGTGGATGCGGGGAGTCTGGAATGGAGGAGGGGGGAGGAGGTGATGCTGAATTGGTTGAAGATAGGGCATGTGGGGCTGAATGACTGTCTGTTTCGAGTGGGGAAGCGTGAGTCGAGGGACTTTGCGGTGTGTGGGGTGCCTGAGACTGTGGGACATTTCTTGCTTAGGTGTGAGAGACATGTTGAAGAGAGAGAATTGATGAGGGTTCCGTTGACTGCGCTGGGTGTGGCTGAGCTGAGTGGGAGGGCTTTCCTGGGAGGTGACGGGGTGAGAGGCAGGAGGAGGAGCAGTGTGATGTTGGATTTTGTGAGGCAGACGGGGCGGTGGGAGGAGTTGTGAGTTTATGTGTGCTAAGTATTGATTGGTGGGTCGGGTGCACATTACCCTTTAGGATGGGGAAGCGCCTGCGTGGGTCCGCCCATGCCTCCGATAATTGAGAAGAAGAAGAAGGCTTTCTGGGATTACCATCAGAGCTGAATGCAGGGTGACCAGGGCGCAAGTGCCTCTCCATGATGCCGGTAGATGCAGGTATGCTTGTTTGCCACAGACCCAATACATGTCCATCAATGCAGCCGTGCCTTTTTTTCATATCCGGGATAATGATTGTTTTGTTGCACTGCTTGGTGGCGCCCATTTGTACCTTACCCTCTCCATGGAAACAAAGTTCATGTGGTATTTTTTTGGGGTCTTGATAGGTTTTTCTTAAGCGGTAACCCAGGTGAGTTTTGTAATGTGCTGGGACCAGACAGGAGCACACGTTTCTTTGACCCATTGAAAGTTTTCTTCAGTTAGTGCCCTAAGTGCTTCAGCTTTGCATTCGATCATTTCATCATGCCACTTGTTTTCTGTGAATCTTGTTCCTTTTATGATGAAGAATAGTTCTTTAATGAAGATTACACCTTGGCGCCTGCTCGTGCATGTTTTCTCTTTCTGCAGCAGTTGTATTGTAACCGTGTGTGCCTGGAAGGTGCTCTGAATTCTACATAATACGAGATGAATTAAACACTGGGCATCTGACAAGTGTACTTCTTGTGATACTAGTATTTTGGGCGTGCCTGATGCATGCGGTATGAGACATAGCAGCTCTCGTTTGTGGCTTGTTTTGCTGTAGCACTCATGTCTGAGTACCATTTATTTGACTGGTCTGGGTGGCGGGGGTCTTCAATTTCATCTAATCCCAGTCGATGGTAGATATCATATATTTCCCTCCCACCCTCCTTTTCAGTCTCCTCCTCCCCCTTCCTGGTTATACATTCTTTTTACTTTTTTCGATAATTTATGGGAAAAATTACTGCCCATGTTGTGTCATTGAATTCATTCACAGTGGGTATTAGCAACATAAAAGTGCACTATAGTGCCTTTTGAGGTAGGTTCTGTGGTTGTTCGTACATCAATATTTATCAGTTTAGATTCATTCTCCCAAAAGTAATCACCATTATACTGCTTGGTCTCATTGTCAGTACTTGGGCTCATAGCAGCAATTGGAAGGAGGGGGACTGTTGCTGTGCGATTTATGTACAACGTAGTGAGGTTTGTATTAACAGAATAATTATTAACAGAATAATTATGTTTCCACATGGTTTTCATACGTGCCCATATAAGTATTGATCCTTCTCGTATTAGCTTTGCCCCGCTGCCCCCTTTTTCATGTCATCAACAATGAAAAATACAGTATAGCACCATGCCATGAAAAATAGCATAATCGAAAACAATATTGCAGAATATTTCACGCAACACTCTAAATTATTATATTTATTAACTCTATTAACTACCCCATCACTAACTAAAACTGTCTTGTCATCTGTGAGTGTACCTGGAGGGGCGATATAAAATTAAGTGACATGCATGCATCATTTATTTCATTACGTTGACATTTTGTTGCTGACATATCTACTATTGCTAAATTATACTTTCCATGGTGTGCGCACCTAAATGCTATTTTTCTATTTTTCTAGTGCAATTTATTTGTATTTATATCATTTCGTATTTAACATCATTTTGTTTCAATAATGAGCATCATTTTTCTATACAAGTTGTCAATTTAATTTCTTGGTATTGATAGTGAGAGAGTGAGAGAGAGAGATAGAAAGAGTCCTAACTAATTTTTACTCAATGCAATTTTTCATTTCCGTCATTTTGTGCCTTTTCATTGTTCCTCTTTTACCCACTACCAACGTCGTTACTGTTAGTTTGTTCGCATTGAGGAATTGCACTATCACGTGCTCTTCTCACACCTGACAGATGAACCCAATTTCAATCCCTTAACATTTACAGCGGTTGGTGTGCAGTATATTACTTTGTAAGGGCCATAAAATCTTGGAAAATTCCACCTCCGAACAAAACTTCGTACATACACATTTTCTCCTGGCATCAATTGACCCTTTGGACTGTCTTGGGCTGTCATCGCAGTGTCTGTCGCAGCATTTTCAGTAAATGGTGGTGCAACCTGTCATGCTATGGTACGCACTGCACGTGTTAACTGCGTGAGGTATTCCTTGAATTCTTCCCCCAGCACTGTGGCAGCTCTGTGAGCATCTGAAGCTTTTCTTACTGGGGAGAGTGGTGTATGAATGCGCCGGCCCGTCACTATTTCGTGCAGGCTCAAATGGTGGTCTTTACTTGGCTGCGTTCTGAGTTGAAACAGTGCTAGGGGCAAGCAATTCACCCAATTCTTTTTTAGCGTGTGGCACAACTTTGATAACTTACTTTTGAGCAGGCCGTTGTTTTTTTCCACCATCCCGTTAGCCATTGGGTGATAAATCGAACACAGTTTGTGCTTGACCCCCAGTAATGACGTTACTTTCTTGAAGAGGTCATTCACAAAGTGTGTGACATTATCTGATCTTATTACATCACATATGCCCCACCTTGAGAACACCTCTCGCACTAGGAATTTTGCAGCACACTTTGCATCTGGGTGGGGGCATGGTCCAGCTTCCACCCACTGTGAGAAGGGACAAACTATCACAATTAAGTATCTTGCTCTGTTATATCTTTCTCCAAAGTCTGCATAGTCAATGTGGAGCTCTCTGAATGGGCCCACAGGATGCAGTAATGTTCCTTGCAATGTCCTCAGTGTCATTCCTGAACTTTATGTTTGGCGTGTTGTGCACTCTATAGTGAATTCTGACAGATGTTCCTGTAAGTTCGGAACAAACCAATGTTCCTGTATATCTGTGGCAATATGTTGTTTAGTTACATTCGTCGGAAAGTGTTGCTGTTGGAACGCTATTTCCAGCAACTCCACTGGCATCACCACTTTTCCCGTTAGTTCCTGTCTCCATATTAAATCTTTTGAGGATTGATGATGCTGAGTGTTCTATCTGGGAAGGTGAAAAGGGGCAGTATCCATTTTATTGTGTCTAGGTGGAAGAAGCCATTCTTTACCACTGCATTGATTTGTGGTTCAAGAGTTAAGTCATTGTTCATTCATGTTCCAAGATTTTGAATCACATTGGATGCTTCTAGACTATTTCCCCTTTCAATAGGCCATGGGATTTGGTGTGGGTTGGACAGGTCGTTGGGCATGATCCTGATTTCTGTTTTATTCGGGTTGAGTTTGAGGCTATTATCACTTATCCAATGGTTTATTTCTGTGAGGCAGCTGATAAGGGTTGGATCTTGTTCTCTGCTAGTGTTGATTTTGTAGATCATTTGTGTATAGGATGCATAATTGTAGCTAGTGATCCTGTGTCTTTTGATGAGGTTGATGAGTGGAGTCATGTATATGTCGAATAGCAGTGGTGAGAGGGATGAGCATTGCAGAACTCTGCAAGTTGTTGTGCGAGGTGTTGAGTTTAAGGGAGTTAGCTGCGTTGTTTCTGTTCTTTTTGCCATGAAGGATTTTAGCCAAAGTAATCCTGTGTTGCCAATTCCTATTTCTTTAAGTCTTTTGTTGAGTGTTTTGTGGCGGACTGTGTCGAAGGTGGCGTATAGATCAAGTAGTATGTGGGCAGATTTGATGCTGGAGTCTGCATTGGTTTTTAGATCATCTCATATCAATATTAACGCTGTTTCAATTCATCTCATGGGTTTGAAACAAACTTGTGCCTGGTCTATTATCAGATTGTTTTCTACATGTTCCAGGATGTGTTCTTAAATGTAGTTTTCTCTGAGTTTTGCTGGGTATGGATGAAATGGATGATGGATGAAATTGGTCAGAAGTTGGTTAGGCTTCATTGTTTTCAGATGGATCTTTAAGGAGTGGCTTGATGTATGCCAATTTGAAGGCGTGTGGCACATTTCCTGCTTTTAGTGAATGGTTGAAGAGGTTGAGTGAATATTTTGCAGGCTTATTAGGGTGAGTATTGTCTTGTATATGTCTGGTGAGTAGGGTTCTAATGTTTTTGTTCACTAAGGTGATGAATTCTTCTGTCGAATTTGGTGGGTAGCCATTTAGTCTTGTAGATAGTTCTGACAGTGGCTGGTTAGGGGATTATTGGTGTTTTTGGGCATGCTCTTAATGGCTTTCTGGATGTTTGTGATTTTGTTTTGAGGTGGTTTGTAAAATCATTCCATAGCTTTTGTGAGAGTGTGGGTATATTGTTTCACGCTTTTGGGTTTCTTAGATTGTTAATGATGTTGAACATCTCTTTCTGTGTGTTACTTGAGTTTGTGAGTGATCCATTCATTGTAGTACGTTGTTTTTGCTTTGAGTATTTCGGCTTTGTATGGTGCATACATGATCTTTGGTATGTGATTTGTTTTCTGTTGATCGCAGTTTTTCCACCATTCTTGTTGCAGGTTCCTGTTTGTTTTCTTCAGTGCTCTGTGGTAGGGGGTGAACCATCTCGCCATTGATTTCTTTAGTGAGGAGTGAATAATTTTTCAGGTGCAATGTCATGTTGTTTTTTTGTTATCCATTTATGGATTTTCTCAAGTCTTTCTTCAATGTTGGATGAGTACAAGGCAGTGATTGGTGGTTTTGTGGCTCCTTGTCTGATGTTAAGGTCAGTGATGCTTATGGAATTCTAGTTTCTTTTCTGAATTGGAGGATTTCTTGAGAGGTTAGCTAGTATTTGCGTTGGTGGGCGGATCACAAAGGTATTAAGATTTGCATTGGAGGTGCAATTGTGACAATGTTTTATTTGTAAGAGAATGTACCTAGGGTGCAGCCTGCTATGTGTGTCACTCCCTTCACCAATTGTTGTAGGTGCATCATTACTAGCTGATTTTCTAGAGTTTTAGGTGAGTGGATGCTTTTCTCTTCATACCCGATGTTGAAATCTCCAAGTATGATCAGGGATTCATGTTTTAAGGTAATGTTGGTGATGGGGTCCACAAGTCTGTCCTTGAAAGTAAGGTTGTATATCGGTGGTCTGTAGATGAGTAGGAATGATAGGTTGGTTTGGTGGTCTAAGGCTAAGTTCATAAGGAGTGATTTGCAGTTTGGGATGCTTAGTGGTGGCACTGTTGTCATATTTAGCTGGTCTTTGTATTCAACAGTAAGACCTCACCTCTTTTCTTTACTCTCAGTTGGCTTGTTTCAATTTGAAGTTGTTGGGTAAAGAATCATGAGTGATTACCTTGAAGTTTTGAGTTAACCAGGTTTCGTAAACGAGTAGGATGCCTGTTCCTCTATCACTTAGCTCAGGATTTTCCCAGTGGGTTGTCTGTTTGTTCACACATTTTTGTTGTTTTCACTTGGGTTGTGTTTGTTTGTACGATTCCAGCATGGAGAGGAAGTGTTGCAGGGGGTATTATTAATTATGAATGATATTATAGGGCAGATATCCCAGTGGTCAAGCTATCCCAGGAGCTAGACTATTTCAGGCGTCACACTTTCCCAGGGATAAACCTATCCCAGGAGCTTACCTTATCTCGTGGGCCAACTTTATTCCAAGGGGCAAAAACTTATGCAGGAGCAAAACCTTTTCCTTGGGGCAGATTCTATCCTAGGGGCATGACCTATCCCAGGGTGGGGCCTATGCCAGGCGCAGGATCTGTCTGAGGGGTAACACCTATCCCAGAGGCAGAACTGTCCCTGGGTGTCATGAACCGTTGCCTGCGTCCCTTTTGGACCTCCTTGTCCCTGACCCAATGAGCTCTGAATGCAGTAACCCTCCCAACATGGCCATCGTATACAAAACGTAGTTTTCCAGCCTTTACGTTCCACGCTTCACACACTATTAAACAGACACACCCCGCGGTGCTGCGCCTCTCAATGCTGCTGTTCGCCGTAGCTTGACGTGTGCTGCCAGAGTTCGCTCATGGCTATCCTCTTGAATTTCCCCTTTCCCGGTTCCTTGATTCCTCCTCCTTTCCTTACATCCTCTAAACTTACCCAACTTCCTGGACATTGACTGCGCTCGAGTCACGACTGCCGTGCCTCAGTGCGCGGACATTGTTCCTTCATGGTTCCATCCCGGACAGTCTGAACGAAGCACGCTGAATCCGAAGACCCGCACTCAGCTCTATACAAATCCCGGACTGTGCGGAAGAAGTCACGAAAGAAGGTCACAAGCCAACAGGAAAGACAGGTGAGAAGGGGAGAGACTTGCGACAGATTGCGACGCTCAAAAGTCAATACGGATACACGGATGGAAGCCGCGGTTCAAGACCTCCTGAGAGGCATGCAGGAATTTACCACCGAAGTTCAAAATCTTAAAGCCGAGAACACTGCCTTAAAACCGCTGGTATTGTCTCAGGATTCTGCTACCAAGGAAAGTGGACTCAGGCCTAGTGCATTTCACCTTCAAGCCCTACTACTTTTCCACCCCTAAGGCAAAAGTAGGGTTTATGATATCACACCTCACTGGCAACGCATTAACCTGGGGTACTCCCCTAGTCAATTCGGGTGGCGCCCTCCTGGACGACTACAATGGATCCATGGAAGCCCTAAAGGCCATGTTTGATCATCCTGAGCAGGTCTATAGTGCTCAAGAACATCTACTTGATTTTAGACAAGGATTCCAGGATATGCTTACCTATGTCACCTGTTTCAAACAACTTATGAAGGAAGCTGATTGGTCCCAAGAGGCTAGCTTCGCCCTCTTTCGCAGAGGGTTGAATGAAGAAATAAAGGACGAGCTAGCCAGGGTAGCGTGCCCTAATTCTTTCCAGGCCCTCTTGGATCTTTCCTTGGAAATTGATTTTCGAATCCAGGAAAGAAAGGCGAAGAAAAAGAAGTCGAAATCATCATTCCCAAAGACTGTCATCGATCATCCTACTAGTCCTGAATCCGCAGTTTCTCTGACCTCAGACCCAGAACCTATGCAACTGGGGGCATTCCGTGGACCTATTACCCCACAAGAAAGGATGCGCCGTATTCACACTGGTCTCTGCATGTATTGCGCCTCCGATAAACACCTTGTGAGAGAGTGCCCTATTGCTCCTCCACGGCGTTCGGGAAACAACCAGCTCCTGATACTAGATGGGGCACAGTTTCGGGAGAATGATGTCTGCTCCTCATCAATTCCTTCCTTGAACTCTCCTGGACAAAATAACCTTGTGATTCTACAGGCCTTTCTATCGCCTTCCAAGAAAGAATCCTACCCCATCCTGGCATTAGTGGATTGTGGAGCCATGGGCATATTCATAGATCAGGATTGGGTCACAACTCATCGTATCCCATGTGAAACACGAGAGATTATGCAACCTGTCGAAGCAATCAATGGAAGACCCCTGTCTTCAGGACCCATAACCCTTCAAACCAAGGAGCTTCTTCTCTCCATAAACCACCATCAAGAAAAGGTTAAATTTGATGTTATAAGATCCGCCCACTATCCAATGGTTTTAGGTATGCCTTGGTTACAAAAGCATAACCCCTACATCAATTGGGCAGCAGGCTCCTTGTTTCTTGGTTCGGAACATTGTATGTCCGATTGCTTGTCCCTGAACACCTTACCAAAAGCCTCTGAAGACTTCTCAAAGAATCAACAAACACCAGTCACCGTCTCTAACGTCATCCAGATTCCCAGGGCCTATCAGGCGTACTCAGATGTGTTTTCAACTGCCATAGTTCAAGCTCTACCACCCCACAGACCTGAAGATTGTGCCATCGATACTGAACCTTCAGCTGTAATTCCGTTTGGAAGAATGTTTATCTTGTCAGAACCTCAAAAGAGGGCCCTCTGGGAATACCTGGATACCAATCTGGAAAACTGAACTATTCGTCCATCCAAGTCCCCAGCGGGCGCCTCCCTGTTTTTCATTCCCAAGAAGGATTCCAAGGAGCTTAGACCATGTCTTGATTACCGTGGCCCTAATCAATGCACTCTTAAGGGCCGTTATCCACTGCCTCTCATCTCAGACATCCTGGAAGCCGTCAGAGGTGCTGTCATCTTCACAAAACTAGACCTCAGGGGCGCCTACCATCTTATTCGTATAAAGGAAGGTGACGAATGGAAGACAGCCTTTAGTACAACCTTTGGCCAATTTGAGTATTTAGTTATGCCCTTTGGACTTGCTAATGCCCCAGCAGTTTTCCAACGCTTCATGGACTGGGTATTTTCTGATATGCTGTTCCTCTTCGTCATTGTATATCTAGACGACATACTGATCTACTCCAAGGACCATCAAAAACATGACGAACACGTAAAGGCAGTCTTACAATGTTTACGGGAACATAAACTCCTGGCCAAACCCGAGAAATGCCTCTTTCACGTGTCCACTGTTCACTATCTCGGATTTGTTCTTAGCCAAAAAGGGATTGGAATGGACTCTTTGAAGGTTGACTCCATTCTATCCCGGCCTATTCCCACTAGCGTTAAGCAAATTTAATCCTTCCTGGGGCTTGCTAACTTCTACAGAAAGTTTAATCCAGCATTTTCGGAAATTGTTCATCCAATTGTCACGTTGTTAAAAAAGGACACCCCCTTTCGTTGGACCTCAGTCCAAGATTCAAGCCCCCATCCTTGCCCAACCTGACACAAACAAACCCTTCATTGCCGAAACTGATTGTTCCAACTACGCCATTGGGGCAGTCTTGAAACAGGAACTTGGAGACAAACTAGAACATCCCATCGCCTATCTCTCTCGCACCTTGACTCCCAGTGAATCCATTATTCCGTCCTGGAGAAGGAATTGTTAGCCATCCGTCAGGCCTTCACTGATTGGCGTCATCTCCTTCTGGGAGCAAAACACCCAGTTCAAGTTTGCACAGACATCGGAATCTCCAAGTATCACAATCCCTAGAAAGCAGAAACAGTCGCCAAGCTCGCTGGGCCTTCTTTTTTGCCCAATACCAATTTCAAATCCATCATTTCCCTGGAACGCATAACGTTATAGCCGATGCCTTATCCAGGCTTCCCGACTATGAGCCCCTTGAGGATCGGACCTTTCCTAAGATATTTCCCCACACAATATTTGTTGCCCAAGCAATCACCCTCTCGGAGGATATTCGAATTCAAACCCAGTCCTCTGAACTATGGAAGGAGTTTAAAAGAAACAATCGATGGAATCTCAAAACAAAGGATGGATACCTGTTCAAGGACAATTGCTTGGTCATTCCCACTCCTGGATTGAGACAAAGAATCACAAGCCTATGTCATGATACTTTCCATTCAGGGCACCGTGGCATCACCAACACTCTCCATCTAATACAAGACAGTTTTGGTGGCCAAAGATGAAGGATGATATCAAGATCCATATCCAGATGTGTGCAGTCTGCAATCAGAACAAACACGATAACAAGAAACCAGCAGGTCTCCTGCTTCAACCGGCGATACCAACAAGTCCTTGGGAAATCATTGCCACGGATTTCATAGTGGAATTACCCTGTTCCAGGGGCTACACAAATATAATGGTTACCATTGATTTGTTCATTCATATGGCTCATTTTACACCTTTATCCGAACTGCCATCCTCATCTGAGCTTGCTGAAATTTTCCTAGAACACATATTCCGGCTTCATGGGCTGTGACAGTTTAAGTGCCTGGTTTCCCTTTTCTCCCCCTTCTGTCGAGCTCTCCTCACCTGAACTGCCGGAATTGCTGTCGGGGTCCTGCAGACGCCGTCGAAGTAGATAATCCTTCTACTTTTTCCAATGAGCTTGCTTGTCACGGAGGGAGGCCACCGTTACCGCTGAGGAGAACAGCTGTCCGAGGACCTCCCTTCCGGAACCAAGCCGAAATAGGGGAAAAACCCCGAATGGGGAAACACCCTTGGACTCTTCTGGTCTGTAGCACGGAAGGCGTAGTTCCAGCGGAAAGTAGACTTTAAGATGAGTAGGAGTTATGTAATAGACTGGATCCGTATGAGTAACTGAAGGCAACACTGCAGCGGAACAGGGGAGTCCTGCAGTGGGGAGCCGGAGGACAGGGCTCCATGGAACGCCCACCAGCCAATGCAACAAGCGGGGCGAGGACTGGAGGAGAGGTAGGCAATGGAGAAATGCGCCAGACAAGTGGCGGAGAGAGAAAAGAAAAGCGTAGGGAAAGGGGTGGCGCCTTTCCGCGGGGACGGGGCCGCAAAAGAAGAGAAACAGTAACCGCCGAGGCACAGCAGAGAAAAACTGGAGGGGAGAGAAGGTAAGAGGAACACTCGCTGGAGGGCGTGAGTGACAGAAGCCTGGACAGAGCGAGGCAGGTGCGAAGAAACCCGGAAAAGCGAGAGCTTCCAAAGGATAGTTGCAACGCAGGGACCGCTGGGCCGGGAGAAAAGATATACTCCCAGTGGCCACGCGCTACAAGGAGGAAAAAGTAACGGACACAAAGGAGGGACTAGTACCTCCCATACCTACGTCCCAAAACCCAGCGTGGAAGAAGCCGCCAGTTGGAACGCCTGCGGGTGACAGTGGCTACCTTCCAAGATCATTTCTGATAGAGGGCCCCAATACATATCCCAGTTCTGGAAACAGTTATGTTGTATCGTAGGAATCCAGTGTGCCTTGTCTTCGGGATATCACCCACAGACCAATGGAGCTACTAAGCGTGTTAACCAAACTTTAGAACAATATCTTCGTTGCTTCGCCACCAAGGTCCAGGATGATTGGTCACTCTTAATACCTGTTGCCGAGTTCGTATACAATAATTCAGATCATTCAGCTATCAAAACCAGCCCTTTTTTCTGTAGTCAAGGATTTCATCCTTGAGTCCTACCGTCCATTCGTCCACATCCAACCCCAGTTCCTACGGTTGATCTTGGATTGAAACAATAATCAATGTACATAAGGATGCTAAAGAAAACCTGGAAAAGGCTCGAAGATACGTGAAACTTTATGCTAACTCCAAAAGAAGACCAGGACCTTCATATTCAATAGGTGATAAAGTCTGGTTATCCTCAAAACTCCTCCCATGTCACTTACGTCCTAATGAATTGGCACCCAGGTATTACGGTCCCTTTACCATAAAAGAAATCATCAATCCAGTGGCCTTTCGACTACAACTACCTGAATCTTGGAAAAGGATCCACCCAGTTTTCCATACCTCTCTGTTAAAGCCATATGTCCAACCCTCTCGAACTGCTCCAAGAGCTACGCCAGTGATTGTCAATGACCAACTAGAATATGAGGTCTCCAGAATATGTGATTCCAGGTACCGACGTGGTCAGCTGCAGTATTTGGTCGAATGGAAAGGATATCCACCTAGTGAGTGAACCTGGCAACCCCTTTCAAACATGAATGCCCCCAGGTTGATTCGAAGATACCACCTTATCCATCCAGGCAAACCCAGAGGAGCTGGGCTTCAGAGGAGGCATGCTGTCATGAACCGTCGCCTGCGTCCCTTTTGGACCTCCTGGTCCGTGACCCATAGACCTCTGAATGCAGTAACCCACCCAACATGGCCGTCGTATAGGAAACATAGCTTGCCAGCGTTTACGTTCCGCGCTTCACACACTATTAAACAGACACACCCCCACGGCGCTGCACGTCTCAACGCTGCTGTTCGCCATAGCTTGACGTGTGCTGCCGGAGTTCGCTCGGGGCTATCCTCTTGAATTTCCACTTTCCCGGTTCCTTGATTCTGCCTCCTTTCCTTACATCCTCTAAACTTACCCAACTTCCTGGACTTTCACCGCGCTCAAGTCACGGCTGCCGTGCATCTGTGCATGGACATTGTTCCTTCCTGGTTCCATCCCGGACAGTCTGAACGAAGCACGCTGGTATCCGAAGACCCGCGCTCAGCTCTATACAAATCCCGGACTGTGCGGTAGAAGTCACGAAAGAAGGTCGCAAGCCAACAGGAAAGACAGGTGAGAAGGGGAGATACTTGCGACACTGGGGCAGAGTTACCATGGGGGCTGACACTATTCCAGGCACAGAGCTATTCAAGGGCCAGAGCTATTCCAGGGGCAGAGATATTCCAGTGGTACAGCTATTCCAGGGGCAGAACTATCCCTGGGGTAGAACTATCCTAAGAGATCTTAGGTGGAAACTACCTTAGGTGGAAACTATTCCAGAGGCAGTCTTATCCCCTTGTCGTATGTTTTTCCTTCTGGTGCTGTTTTCCTGTGGGAAAGGCATTGCAGTGCTGGAAGCTTGTGATGAGGAGGTCTTGCAATGGCATGTTCTCTGAGTGGTAAGTCCTCACTGTGTTAAGGCCTCCTTATCGTAAGCCCCCGTAACAATGGTGCCTTGTATTGGCAAATGCCTCAATGTGGCATTATCTTCCTAATGGCTTGGGTCCACTTTGTTAGGGCCTTGTAGTGGTATCCAGGTCATATGGTGAACGCCTCTCTGTGGTGGTTTTCTCTCAGTCACAGAGTTTCACAGTGGTAGGGTTCGAGGTGGGAGGTTGAAAGTTTCCAGAATTAGCACTGTGAGGTTCAGAGTTTTAGAGTCCAAAGGCTGGGTGGCAGAGTGGTGAGGTTCAGTGGTGGCAAACTGACATTGTGCTGTAAAAAGTGGTGCAATCTCACAGTTGTGAAATTCTGTGTGGCCGTGCCCCACCATTGCACAATTAAGAGTGAGTCGAACCTCACCGTGGCTGAATTCAGTAGAATTCAAAGAGATGGAGCTCACAGTGGCAACATTCAAAGTGAGGGGAAGAGGATCAGAGTGGCAGAATTTAAGCGAGGCAAGATTGCCAAAGCCTTTTGGGCAAATGTCAAGGTGAGGTGACTCAAAGCAGCTAAGTTCAGAGTGACAGGATCTTACAGAAGCACAATTCAGAGTCCAAATTCACAGTAATAAAGTTAAGAAGTCCACATCAGCAAAGTTCAGAGTGACAGAAATGGGCTGTGGATAGTTCAAAGTGGCAGAGTCACCCAGTGGTAAAAATCAGTGTCTGGGAGGTTCCACATTGGCAGAGTCCAGGTTAAGAGATTCCCTCAGGGGCAAGGATCAGAGTTCGAGTACTTACAGAGGCAGGTTCCAAGTGACAGAATCTCACAGTGCAACAAGTAATAAAGTTACACAGTGACAAGTGGCAAGGTTAGGAAGCTCATAGCAACTATGTTCAGAATGTCATAATTTTACAGTGGTAAATTCAAAGTTAAAGAAATCACAGTAACAAAGTTCAAAGTTAAAGAATCTGACAGTTGCAAAATTCAAAGTTAGACAATTCACAGTAACAGAGTTCATAGTGACAGAGTCTCACTGTGGTTAAGGTTCTGAGCTACGAATCTCACAGCAGCCAGGTTCAAATTCACAGAATCTGACAGTGACAAAATGCATGAGTGTCAGTCATACAGTTGTAAGTTTCAAAATTAGGAAGCTCATAGCAGTTACATTCAAGGTTATAGAATATTACAGTGGCAAAATTCAGAGTTAGACATTTCACAACAAAATACAAAGCTCAGAGTGTCAAGATCTCACAATGACAAAATTCAAAGTGACAGAGTCACACAGTGTCAAATTCAAAACTAGAGTCTCACTGTGGTAGGTTCAGAGCCAGGTAGCTCACAGCATCCACGTTCTAAGTGGCAGAGGCACATAGTGGCAAATTCAAAGTTGGAAAGTTCACAGCAGCAGGGTTCAATGTGACAGAATATCACAGTGGCAAATTCTAAATGGTCGAGTTACCAAGCGGAACATTCTGAGTTAAAAGTCACAGCAAAATAATTCAGAATCCAGCAGACACAATTAAAGTTAGAAACTCGCAGCATCAAAGTTTAAAGTGGCAGATTCATGAAGTGGAAGCATTCAAGGTTAGGAAGGTTTTACAGTGGCAAAATTCGAATTTGAGAGAGACCCTCAGAGGCAAAACGCAAATTGGCAGGGTTATCCAATGGAAAGAATCAAAGTTGAAAGTCACTGCAAAAGAGTTAAAAGTGACATAAACCAGCAGTGGCAAGTTCAAAGTTAGAAACATACATCAGTTAGGCTGCACTGGCAAAATCAAAGTTAATAATCACAGCAAAAGAGTTTAAATAGATAGGGTCTTGCAGTGGCAAATTACAAAGCTAAAACTTAAAGCAACAAAGTGCAAATGTGTCAGGTCTGACGGGGGAATCTCGATGGTAATAACAGACAGAGACAGGAAAATAATTGAGTAAATACGGCCTCATTACGAGTTGGGGGGGTATTCCAGCGGTAAATCTGCCAAAATACCGGGCAACTGAATTACTGTCCGATTACAAGTGGCTGTCACGGTGTAAGCCCTGACTTTTTTTTTAGTCCGTTGGACTCAATGGTGCTTTTTGGAGGAATTTCCGTGGCGGAATCTCTGCCGCAGTAATTCCGCCGATTCTGCTAATTTTTGTCCAGTGAGTGGGAGGATTCTCCTCCAGGATTTGTCTAGAGGTAAATCCTCCACTACAGGTGCAGGGCAGGGCTGGGTGCCTGGCAAACAGGGAACCCACCCTTATCCACTGCCCTTTCGCTGGATGCTCAGGCAATGCTGTCCTAGGAGTGCTCAGTAAGAGTGCTGGCTGGATTATGTGACCCCCAACAGCACCAATCATGGGTTGGCGGAGATTTGGGGAGGGTCTCTGATTGGGAAGAGAGGGAGGCAGGATTGGAGTATTTTTTTTCTTTTTGTCTTTTTTTCAAGTCAAATAAAGGCATAAAGGGCAGGTGGTTTGGGTAAAATGATTAAAATTAAGAGCAGGAGTTCTGGGTAAATTTATTAAAATTAAGGGAGGGGTTCTGAAAGCCTCGACTTACCTTCTGCCCGGTGGGCAAGGGTCTTCCAGGCAAGGCTTCAGAAATCAGAATGGCTTTTCATTGCCTAGTTACAGTTCTTTTTCCTTGGTGCTGCTAGTTAGTTCACGTGACCCCCAACAGCACCAATCAGGGGGTGGGGAAGGTTTTGGGGATTTCCACAGGTTGGGAAGGGAGGGGGTGGGTTTGGGGTCTTTTTTTCTATCTTTTTCAAGTTAAAATAAATAAAGAGATAAGGGGTTAAATTAATTAAAATTACAGGGCATGGGGTTGGGATAAATTGATTGAAATTAAGGGTCTCTGTGAATTAATAAAACATGAATGGCAGGCAAGTTTGAGTAAATACATTCAAATTAGGGAAGAGGGTTGGGGTCAATTGATTTAAAATTATGGGCATGGGTAAGGGTGTTTTGATTAACATTAAGGGCAAGGGTCGGGATAAAATAATAAAAGTAATGAAGGGCAGGGGAGTTGCAGTAAATTAATTTTAAATTAAGCACAGAGGGTCGGGATAAAGTAATTAAAATTAAACTAAGGGCAGGGGGTGTGAACACCTCGATTTACCTTCTGCTCAGTGGGCAAGGGTCTTCCAGGTGAGGCAGCAGGAACCAAAATTGCTTTCCCTTGCCTAGTTATGGTTCTTCTTCCTTGTTGTTGGTGATTGGGTCATGTGATCCCCAACAGCACCAACCAGGGGGTTGGGAGGGGTTTGGGGAGAGTCTCATGTCGGAAAGGATGAGGCAGGATTGTTATTTTACTTTGTTTTTTCTCTTTTGCAAGTTAAATTAAAAAAAGGGATTACGGGTTAGATGAATAAAAATTACTGGACATGGGGTCTTAGTTAAATAATTAAACATTAAGGGCATGGGGTCGAGGTAGATTAATTCAAATTAAGAGCAGAGGGTTAGGGTAAATTAATTAAAAGTAATCACAGTCAGGCTAAATTAATTAAAATTATTGCATGGGCTCTGAAAGCCACCACTTAGCGGCTGCTCAGTGGGAAATGCTGCAGATGAGGCTGCTGAACCCAAAATGCTATATTGCAAACTATCCAATCACAATGGTACTCATTGATCAACCTCAGAAGGATAAAATGCTGAACCGTGTACTCTTAAGGCGTGACATACTCTTCTATTGCAATATTGGAATTTTCTAAATACATTTCTGCAATGGTTTTCTGTATATTACTATTACACACCTTAATGGCGGTCAGTGTTACTGATGTTGGAAGGATAAAGAGAAGGAACAGACAAATCTGGCTTGATTGACCAGGCCACCGGCATACATTGCTGTAGAATCCAAGGCAATCTCACAATTAGCAACTTTCAATGGACCTCGTTTAAACAGCATTCGATGAATGCAAGGCTATTCTACTCAAATAAAAATAGATATGTGCAGCAACCTACTGAGAAACCTCGATGCAGAGTTCAGTATGCTGTTGAATCTCAAAAACATTCACAGATGCTCAGCTATCTTCTTCCTTTTGCAGACCGCAATATTCAACCTTATCCAACCCCCTCCGTTCCCACATCCGCGCCATTTCTCTCCCTTACTGCCTTACTGCAGTCTTTCTTACTTGTGAAACTATGCTTTCAAGGCCCTTGCCCAGCATGCTAAAGAAAACAGAATGGTAATTAATCTGAAAAAGACCAAGATATTAAAAGTACAGCACAAGGGGAAAAAGTTGATGAGTTATAATTGGCGGCCAGATGGCATTAAGCTAAATCAAATACAAACATTATATCTATTTGGGGTGTCCATTCCCTAGAATTAAATTTTTGACTATTGTTGGGGACCCAGTGATCACTAAGGTAATCCGCAAGCTGAAGGTGTTGAGAAACGTTATTAAAACTGGGAGAGGCGAGTTCCATAGAAGGCCTCCTGGAAGTCTATACTAAATCTGCCATACCAACTTTGTAGTACGGTATTGAAGCCATATGTGATTTAGCACTATCTGGCTGATCAAAATTGAGGGTAAAATCCTGAGGGTGATTTTGCGGGAACCCAAAATGGTTTCAGTTGAAGCCTCGGGAATGGAGTTGGTGATGACTTCACTTGCCACCTTTTGGAAAAATTAAGTGCATGCGATTAGCCACAAATGTTTTGGAGAGAGAGTCTGGTGCAACTTCTAAGTCATTCTTGTTGTTATTGGGTGCGCATGGTAAGTTTGGATCTGACAATACAGCCAATTGAAAACTGATTAATGTAATTTCGAAACATCTAGATTACATTGGCCTTCAAGTAGAGGACATGGCTCAACCAGGCCTATTTCTGTTTGAATTGGGCGAGCGTTCACTGTTGTGGGATCAGGTTATGATCATTGAGTTCTTTAAGCATGGTTTTCCTTGATGCAAGCCCTGCAGATATCTAACTAAATTTTGTAGTTTTTACCTTTACATCGTTTTGTGCTATATTTAAGGCAGAATATTCTGTCGGTACGTGAGGTGATAGGGGCTTGGAACAAGGTGCCTGGGGAACTGTGATTGTGTCGTATATGTGGGGATGAGAGTGAATCTACTAGAGATATTTTCACTGGATGTTCTGCACTAAACATGTTGTATGTTAAAGGTTATGATCAATTCACAGCAAAGTGTGTAATGCAAAAGGCTTGAATTAGCCAAAAGCATAAACATTTATTTTTTAAGAAAAAGATTTTACTTGCTATGAATCAAACCGATTTAGCCAATAGTTCTAACATTCTCCTGGAGATTTTCATTTTGAAATAAGATCCAGGACCTGATTCTCAGCTGCAGCAAAAGCTGGACTTAAAAGACCAAATTCTCCCTTCCAATTTCCAGCTCCAGTATTCTGGGGTGGTTGAAGGACTGGACGGGAGCTGGTATGCTTTCCAGCTGCAAAAGCTCATAGAATCTAATGTTGTGTGAGCAACATGAGCACCAGTGTCATTACAAGGATTTCTAAAAGGTCTGCCATTTTCTTATTTACTAAGTCTTGTTGAGACTTCAATAATATTGAAAAGTGACAATGCCATCCAGCTTTTACAGAAGAATAGCATGCAGAAATGTTAACGACACTGACAATGTTCTGTATTTAAACTCTTTTTTTAACGTGCAATAGAAGGGTTCTGCAAAGGAGAATACTCTTGCAGTGTCTGTTCGGAATGAATGTTGGTCAATAGGGCCTTTGTCAGCCCAGGCAAATGCCAAGGCTTTAATGCCGGTCTTCCACATTCTTATTTTGACACAATATGCTGCTTTTAGGAAAAGTGGTGCACCTCCATGGAACAACACTTTTCTATTTTTGCATGAACTTCAGAATCGGGCTCCCAGTCAGATTAAAAATGTAAGTACTTTTTTATGGGAACCAAGGAAACAGCTCAAAACATGCATGAAGCTTTGTAAGAGCCCAAAAAGCATTTTGTAAATGGTTTGTGTCTGTGACTAGTGTGACAAATCCAAGGAGTTTGTCACCTCTCCCTAAGGCACAGCCACCACCTTTGGGATTAGGGAGATGAGCCCAGTACGCTTTATCCCACCTCCCAGGTGACAGGGTAAGCAGGATCCTTAATGAGGTGACTCACCCTTTTGGGACAGGGAAACCCTTAGAGAGAGAGATTTAAGTTACCATCCCTTTTCCCCAGAGACTAACACCTTATTGCGATATGCAGTGACTACGATGCATGATAACACTTTAACAAATGTTGACTCGGCTTTCTGACCCACACTTTATTTCTTCTTCTTTAGGAAAAGCAGAAGAACAATGGACAACCCAGATTCACCTCAAGTGAGGAACCAATCAGAAAGGAGTATCACTGCAGAGCGCACATTTTAATTTCACTGCAGTCCACATTGAAGACAGAAGCTCGTAGAGACAGAACGTCAGAGGTGGTGCCACAGGCCAAGGTTTGCACTAGGAGAGTGCAATATGGCCTCGCAGGCAAGAAATTGGAGCCATTCTGTGTGGTAACCCGAGCAAGAACAGATTACCTCAGTGGACTCAGGCAGAACCCGGAGGAAGAACCACCTACAAGCTTGCACACCTAGTCAGCGGGAACCAGGAAGAGATGTCCACCACTGAGCGGCTCCATGGTAGGACGAGAAGCAGCCAGCCTGCAGAGCTCTCCCAGGGAGCACGCTCATCAGACATATGTTTGCAGTGGCTTCAAAGGAATGGAAGGTGGGTGGCAAGACCACAGAATGGTGCCCAATTGGGGGAGGAAGAGGGAGAACCCCCCCAGAGTGTAAACAAACTTGGAGAGCCCAGATTGGGAAGAAAGACTGAAAATAACCCAGACTGGAGAGAGGGAAGCATACCTCAGAGAAGGCAAGTGAGAAGGGGAAATGCCTCAAAGGACAGGGAGACTGAGAACCCCCCAGAGTGGGGTATAAGAAGGAGAACAACTCAGGGTGGGGAAGGAGAAGTGGAAGCCCTGGAGTGGGGAGAGAAACCAAAAGGAGAGAAGTGGAGAAAAGGCCCAAAGTGGGGAGAGAAAACGAAAGAAGCCCCGGTTGGCAGGGCAGGGGGACTGAGTGGGGAGAGAACCTCAAAGAATACCAAGTGTGGGTAAGGAACAAAAAAGCCCCAGAGTGGGGAAGATAAAGAAGGAGAAACCCTGAGGTAGGGAGAGAACAGTGAACCCCCGGACTGGGTATAGAATTTGAGAGATGCACCAGTGTGGGGAAGGAGACAAAACGCCCTGGAGTGGGGAGAAAAACTGCAAGATGCCTGGAGTGGGAAAAAGAACTGAGGAGCGCATAATGGTAAATAGCAAGAGCCAGGCCCAGAAGGGGAGAGCAAGAGATTGAAAGAACCACAGACTGTGTGGGAAAGGTAAATACAAAAGTGTCCCCAATGGGAGAAGGACTGCAAGACACACAGATATCAAGGAGAACCAGAGAGACCCAACTGGAACCATTGGAAGGCCCTCCAGCCATACACACACTATGTGTTTTAGACTGTAAATATAGGCAAGGGCATACGGTAAAGAGGCCCAAGGGTGGTGGTTCAGAAGCTAGAACCTATCACTTTCACTTGGGTAAGGCCCAAAAGTATGTCTTATCTTTTTATATTTTCTTTTGAGCAGAATGAGGAGAAAATTATTTCGAATAGGATTTCTGTGTGACCATCTTCACATACTGCAGAGCACCCAATTTTACCTATCTTTATATACAAAGTAGCTCAGTATCACCGAGTTAGGGAAAGTTAGGGAAAGATGAGGTCTTTTTTAATCATCAGAGGAAATAAACCATTTGGAAATCATGCCTGCTTGTCCGTATCCTGATTCTGACCTGCCACACTAGTCACAATCTTTTTTTTTTAAACATTCTCCTCCGTGAGGCATACAAGATCCTCTCGGAGCCCAGAACCAACTGGCCCGGAGGTGGATTGGCCGTGATCTTTCCAGAGTGGGTCCCTGCCTCTGTCATTCCTATGCAGTCTATTCCTCCTTTGAATGGCTAGTCTGCAGGCTCTTTATCTCTCCTGGCCTCTCTCTGACTGTGGCCACCATATACAGGCCACCTGGACAGTTCACGTTCATCCTCTCAAAATGGGCAGATCTCGCCTCTTCTCTTTTTTCCTCTACCTCTCAACTTCTCCTCCTTGGAGACCTAAACATCCACCTGGATGCTTCTAATCTCACCTCCAGGTTCTTCCGCAACCTTTGCGACACGCTCCCCCTCTTCATTCTACCTTCTGGTCTGACACACTCTGCCAGACACACGTTGGATTTTCTCCTCTCCTCAAACATCAGGCACATCCTCTGATAAACTGGCCTGCTCCAAAGGCAATACTGACTCTCTGTCTTCTCCAAGAGGAGGGTCCATATCCAAGCACACATCTCTGGGGACTCAAGCAACATGGCTGAAATCTTTAAAATCGGCAAGGAGCTGGGCAATCCCACTGCAGTCTCCACCTCTCCTGTTCCCTCCCAGTCCCTCAGTATGGCCTTGGCATCACACTGCAGCACTAAAACTCAGGACATCATGTCCTCACTTTCCTCTGCTCTCCCTCCCTCTACCTATCCCAGGCCTCCTGTGGACGCCTCTCCCTTTCCTCTTCCTTTCTACTCATTCTCTCTGACAACACCTGGTGATATTTCCAGACAAGTCTGATCTTTGAAAATGTCATTCAAACAGGTACTACACTGTTCCACCAGAACTATTAAGGACCATGTTTCCACACTCGTACCTGCCTTGGCTGATTTATGTAATCATTCTTTTGACACTGGATCTTTCCCTTCTCTCCTCAGGCACTTCCTTGTGCACCGTCTCCTAAAAAAGCCTTCTGCCGATCCTACCTGTCCTGCAAACTATTGCCCAATTTCTATCATTCCTTTCTGGGACAAACTCCTGGAAAAGCTGGCCATCACCCAGCTTACTCTACACACTGAATCTGTTGGTAGTCTCCATGACCATCAATCTGGCTTCAGGGCAGCCAGAGGCAGGTAAACTGCTCTCCTGAACACCCGTGAAGATCTGCTCTCTAATCCTGATTCCAGCTCTCCCTCTGTCCTCATCATACTTGACCTTTCCTCTGATTTTAATACACTTAATCCTGCCACCCTGACCAATCAACTTCATGAGAACCTGGGCATCGCCGATCAGGCCGTGGCGTGGCTGTCCTCCTTCCTCCTGGACTAACCCTCCCAGGTCAAACTTGGGTCATTTCTCTCTACCACCACTCTTTCTACATATAGTGTATGTAGTGTCCCCCTGGGCTCTATCCTCTCACCCTGGATCTTCAATGTTCGTCTAGCCCCTTTGGCCCACATGATCTTTACCTTATCTTCTAACTTTCAGTGTTATGCGGATGACATTCAGCTCTCTTTTAGGCTTCCCTCAGCCTCCTCTCCTTCCTCGTGTATTCCTGATTGTCTGTCCGTGATTTAGGATTGGTGCACCTTCAAAGATATCTGCCTTAATCCCACTAAGACTGAGATACTCATCTTCGGGACCCCTGTCCCCATTTTCCCTCTCTCACTCTGGCTGCCCTCCTTGGGCCCTCTTCCCTCGCCGTCCTGTAAAGCAAAAAAACATTGGTGTCATCTTCGACTCCACTCTCTCCTTCTCTCCTCACATCACGGACCTCAGAGGTATTGTACCTGTTCTCACCTTCACCCAGAAACTCACTGTCTCCGGAGCCCTGTTAGTCTACAGGCTGGACTACTGCAACAGCCTCTTTCTGAATCTTCCTAACTCTACACTTTGCCCTCTGCAACTTATCTAGAACAGGACTGGTAGACTTATCCTTGGCCTCAAGCCCAGGAACCTCCATGTCCTGAAATCCCTACACTGGCTCCTGGTGTCAGCAAGGATTAAGTTCAAGACCCTCTGCATCATCCACAAGGCTTTCTTGGACCAGGGCCCTCACTTTATTCGGTTGTATACGAATTACAACTGTTCGAATGACAATTGACCTTTTCACAATTGACCGAATTGTGAAGGTCAATTGTAACATATATGCGGGGGTAATATATATATGTGCGGTCAATTGTGAAAAGGTCAATTGTGACCCTTTAAATTCGGTCAATTGTTCATTCGAACAATTGTAAACAAACAATTTGGGTAATACCCTTTATTTAACCCTCTCCGCCTAAACACCTTTCCACTAGAGCACTTTGCTCAGCTACCTCTAACTCTCTGAGGGTCAGATGCTTCTCCAAACAGGGTATATCTCTCTTCTCTGCAGGTGCCTCCCTGTGGAACAGCCTCGAGGACCTCTCAAACTTGAGCATGAAACCTGAAGTTCCAGAAGCAGCTCAAGACCTTCCCTTTCTCCTCTGCCTTCTCTCTCTCTCACTTCCTTGTTAATTTACCTGTTTGCGGTGCTGACTGCTTACTTGGTACTGTCAGGAAGGCATGGTATCCAACAGTGAAGACAGACACAAGTGATCACAGTTCAAGATGTTTATTGAACTTCAAATGGGTTGGTTGAACACCTATCTAAACCTAATTCTAAGGATGGAAGAAAGCTACGACCATCAAAAAATAATAACGCAGTCCTGGTCGAGTCTATGTCAAAATGAAAGGGCCTATACTAATAAACCTATTGCCAATCCTTACTTCTAATCACAAAAGGGTTTGGGACAATGGTGTATGTTAAAGAAAAGTGTTAAAGAAATAATATGCCAGGACAGTTGAGCAGTTGGCTTCCATTGCCCAGCAGGGGGCAAGGTGGCACATTTGAGCTTTGCACACACTCTGGCATCTCGACCACAAGGATTCAGTTCAAAGCACAGACATCAGGGACTTCCTCCAAAGCATTTTTTCCAGTAACAGTCTCTCAGTGCAGAGGGTATGTCTTAACAAACACAGTCTGAAAGTTCCATTCCTATCAGGTTTTTTACATGCACAAGTTCCCGCTTTCAATGTTCATCATGGGTCTCCCTCTTGAGGCTCTGACCCTATTTTATCACAAAGTTCACACTTGGTCTACCTTGTTCGGGCTTGAATCCTCTTGATATGGATCTCCCTTATTTGGGCTTGGATCCTGTGGATATGGATCTCCCTCGTTGGGGCTCGGATCCTCTTAGTATCAAAATTTAAGACTTTTGAATGTGCGATGTGTTTTGCTTAAACCGACGCAGGAAAAATTCAATGCACTTCACACAATTGTTTTCATCAATCTTCTACTTTCATTTCTCTTGGCAGGATACCTTACAGAGATGTTCAAGTGAGCACATTCACAGTGCCGGACAACTCTGTCAACGTTCAACGGTATCATACCTTGTCTTCTCAAGTTCAATCATTCATCATCAATTTAGCTTTACTCGCATTTTTCATCACATGCGTTTACCAATCTTCGTTCCAGTGTTCATTATACAATGTTGCCACTTGCAACCTTGACTTTAACACAGACCGGTCTTGCATCGGTCTCCCCAACTCACTGGTTACGTTGATTTCTTTAGCACTTCTTTTCTCTTGGAGCCAAGGACGATACCACAGCGGCTGCTGCTCCACCCTACCTTGGTCAGTTACACAGGAGGGCCCTCGGTATCTTCGACACACAATGAAGGATTCTTCAGTCTGGTTTCCTGGCCTTACGCTCTCTGCCTTGAAGGTTTCTTGAAAGTAACAGCATCTTGCTGAAAATGTCTTCGGTATTTGCCTTTTACCAACCCTTCTGGGTTTGCCGCCTTTCTCCTCTTGTTCAGCTGCTGACTCCAAACTGCTGTTCCTTTGTGTACTTTGCCTCGCTCAGAGTGTGCTGTCAAAGTCTACAGTTTCTTCCCTCTGAGTCTCCTCACCTGGATCTTCTAAGGGGACTAGAGACCTTCTGTCTCCTTCTTCCGTCCTTCTTGGTGTTCTCTGATTCTTCTTCTTTCTTGGTATTCTTCCTTCCCTTCTTGTGCTCGAAGAGATAGGGACAGTCTCCACCCGAGGCCACCTTGACTGTGACTAGGACTAGCAGTTAGGTGAACTCAAGGGAGGCTGCCTCGTCGAACAGGGAAAAAGCCTAATGCGGCAGAAAAAAACCCTGTGTAGCTGCTGACTGTATTTGCAGGGCTGAGCAGGAAGTCGAAGAGGCTGGTCGATTGTCACGCACAGGAATCCGGATGGATGGTCCAAATGCAGGTATCAATGACACCAGAGATACCCTTGTAGATAAGGATGTCCAAGCAGGTAAGGATGTAAGAGGAAGAAATAGAGAGTGTCTGTAGCTTGTCCTAACACAAAAGGATACCGGTAATGAGAAGAAACAAACAGGAAAAAGCCGGAAGGAAATAGAATCCTACTTCCAAAAGATACCTGTGAAAGGTGTCAGAGGAGTATACGTGCGAGAGATGGCAAGTTGAACTTGTATTGAGGAATGAGTGAGAGTGAGAAGAGGAATGATAGCGAACGAGATGAGAGAAAGAGCAGAAGAAAGGATGAGAGAGAGGGAGAGAAAGAGTGATAGAGAGAGAGAGAGAGAGAGAGAGAGAGAGAGCAAGCAAATGTTGCAAGCGATACAAAGGAACCGCAGAACACTGCAACACCGCAAAACAAGAGACAGAAGCCCCCGACCAGATAATCCAAGATAAGAAGGTAGACCGGAAACTAGGAGAGAGAAAGGAAGGCACAGAGTAAGGAATCGGTAACCGAACATGGTTCCAAAAACAAAGGGGAGGAGGGGCTAAGAACTCAAAGCAAGACACCAGGAAGGGCACAAGAGAAAGAGCAGCCGACGGCGGGAAAAGCAGCAGAGAAACGGCAGGGAGGCAATGGAGAAGTGGAGAGGAACAAAACACGAACACGAGAAAGGCACTGCTACGCGAGAGGAAGTCACAGAGACCAACAATAGCGAGTTGCAATGTGACTCACATTGCAACTCGCTAAATACCTGCCGCCAAGAAAGGTTAGAGCGTGACGCTAACCTGCCATGGCGTCCTAATAGTGCCTCCATCTTGACCACAATTTCCACGGACGCAGTGTGACATTTGCTCTCGGGCTCCACCTTTTATCCATGTGGGGAAGTTTAATGAATGTCAGGTGTGAGTGATTGTCAGTAATTGCCTGACTTTGCCTGACCATAGTAGCTGGACATATCAGGTATACTGCTCGGGTGTGAGTCTGTTTTCTCCCAGAGTGGGCTGTCTGTGTGAAAGTGCTGGAGAAGGGAAAGGGGGGGGTAAAGTTCCCACGTATCCAAACTGGAAGGATGGGGTAAAGATGTTACAGGTGGAGGGCTACTGCGTCTCGCCATCCGGTGTGCCACTCCCACTCCCCGAAGACCCCTCACCAAGGTGATCATTCCGCACTTCTCCCCCAGGGCCTGGATCTAAAGGTGATGGCCGTGCCCTGGCCACCTGATATAGAGATCCGTGGGGACTAGCGGCTGAGACATCTTTTGGTTTCTCACAGTACCCTCCGCGTCTCACTTGCTACCAGGCTCCCCTATAACCAGTCTTCCTTCCTTGCAATGCCTGCTGAACTACTGCACACTTAGGGGTTATAACTGTAACCCTTACAGCCCCCCTGCCTCCTTTGCACTTACCCAGAGCCGTGCTGCCCTGGCTGCACTTACTCACAGCCATGCTGCCCTGATGGCACTTCCCCTGTCCCCCTTCTCCCTGCACTTTTTGTTGTCACACTTGCATGAACCCAATGTCACAAGGCCTAGTTATCACAATAAAAAGACAAAATCCAACGTCCAGCAATAGCAAGTTATTTTATAAGCAAACAGTAAAAGAATAACAATCAGTAAAGTAAGTATCAAAAAAGTCAACCTCTTTGATAAACATCATATGTGAATAACATGTATCTATTACACAGTTCACAGCGTTAATGACCACCAGACAGCCAATTATCCCATATTTTAACTTCATTTTGGTGGTGGCCCCGGTTTCTATCCACACGTTCTTCCATCAACATACAATTATTCATATAACGTTTCCACCTGGAGAGATTGGGGGGTTGAGGGTGCCCCAATGCAACACAATGTTGTGCTTTGGAAAAATGAAGGAATTTGACAGGAGTTTCTCAACTCCAGTACAGTCCCGAATATAGCTGACGCTATACTTAAAGCGTCTGATATCACCAGACGTTCTGTTCTGCTGTTCTGCTACTCGCCATAGAGCCAACAACACAGTCTCACATATTGCCCCGAAGCCATTCATGCGCATTACCGCCGCACCTACATCAGGCACCCCTCCGACCTCCTTCTATATTCTACGACATCAACATGCGGTAGCAACTCTAACTTAAATAAGTTGCTCTGCGGTAGAGGGACACTACTAAACCTCTTACCTCAGGCAGTAAACTTTCTCTGTATGTTGATCATTCATTTCTGGAGCTGTAAGTGTACCCCTTCATAGTGTTACATTTCTTCATGTCTTTGTGCATTACGTTAGCCTGCCACCACTGTTGCACATCATGCCTCGACATGTTATTTTTGCTCTCAAAGTATTATTATTATTGTGATACTCAAAGTTCGTGATATGCATTTACCTAAATATTCATACGGGCGGGCCGCGTGCCTATTAGCCTCACTCCAGAATTGTATCCGTTTTCTACCCTTGCTATACATCATCACTGTATGTTTACATTGTATCGCTGATTCTAGTAGTATTGTTCTGCCTCTAACGAAGGCCTAACATTTACGTTTTGTTTTGCTCCTCCACCTCCCAGTAGCTTGTTTCATACTGTATCTATGCATGAAATGCCATTCTACTGTTTGCACCTCACCAACCACACTGGGTAGCTGCATATCACTGCCTTTACCGCTGGCCAGAGGCTCTGCATAATCCTTACCTCTGCTTGCTTGCCCAATACCACTGCATTACTGATCAGTGTGACCAACCCGTCTCCCTACCACCACACCAATGTATACCACCTTTGCCCAACATTCGTCCTACCTGGTGCCATTGCAAAGGTCACAACTTACTTCGCTATCTCTGTCACTGTTTTTGATTCTACTGCCTTGCATAGCTACTCAGCCCAATATTGCATCACCACAAATGCTCACATCGTGTACAACGTTCTCCCCCCACCTTCCGTTGCGGGAGTTGGCCACTATTACAAATTGCAAGCTCGACATCTCCTCTACCATTGTTGCCTCTACCATGTGCACCTAAGCCATCACCTGCTCCCCTGCCTTCCTAGAATGGAGAATACCCAGACTTAGGTCCCGCACTAAACCTGCACAACACCTTAGTCACCCGAGGCCAACGGTCATTAAAAACATTAGTCTGGGCACATGCTCACTATGCCTCCATGCCTCTACCCACACAATAGCCAAGCATACAGTTTCCTGCTCAGTAACCTCAACCAAAACGCCCACTTCAAAGCCCACCATCTCATTCAACAATACAGTAGAGGTTCTTCCTACTGAGCGTACAGGCACACCCTGTCCACTAGGAATCGCCTCCCACCCTTACACAACATTGCCAGCCTTCCTCCCAACCAAAAACAACACTCCTCTCCCCTCCCTCAAATGCACACTTATAAATTCACGCTCTCTGCCCCCCCACACCACAGAGATCCACGACCTCCCCACTATCCATGATCTTAACATGTTAGCCATCACTGAGACTTGGCTTCATGAAGCAGCAGGCCCTGCAATCTCATTAGCTCTCCCATCAGGAAACTCCATTCTCCAACAAGACAGACAGCTCATTAAAGGAGGAGGAGAAGCCCTTATAACTAAAGAAGCTCTCACTCTCAGAATAGTCAACTCCCCGTGGGTATGCAATGCGGATATCATCTCTGCCAAACTACCTCTCCTAACTGCATTGTCACGATACAGCTGGTCTATCGGCACCTAGGCCAGACTTTAAAGGACACTTACTCCACCTATTAGGAGATAACATCAAAGCCTCCACCAAATCTATTCTACTTGACGATCTTAACCTGGGACTAAATGACCCAAAAAATAAAGCTGCCACCACACTGGCCAAATAACTAAATGACATGGGCTTCCTGCAAAGAGTCACAAACCCCACCCATTGCAAAGGTCGCACCTTGGACTGGGTGGCCGACCATAACTGCTCTGCCACAGTCGCTTCCAACACCTCCTACCCTTGGACTGACCACAACCTCATACAATGCTCCATTCCTAGAACTCCTACCACCAAAATACTCACCTATGCACCCCCAGCATGGGCCAGAAGTGCATGTAAACTAGCTAAGGACAACCTTCTACCCTTCCTGGAAATGCCCACTCTTAAGCCCCCTTTCTCTAGCGACCCTAGCCTATTAACAGATATCTACAACAACACCCTCACAAACGCTATTGACGCCATAGGCCCACTTGAACTTACAATAGAAAAATGTCTATGCATACCAACTCATGGTACACATCTGAACTCCCGGCCCTGCATATTTCTAAACGCAGTGCACTGACCAAGTGGCAAACAAACCCTAATGATTCCACTAAGGAAGATTTAAAAAAAGAATTATCGGCACAGTACAACAAAGCTATCATCAAAGCTTGGTCTAACTCCTTTAACACAAGGAAAACTAATTGCAAGTCACAGCCCAGGGAAACATTCGCCATATTCAGAAACTTAGTCACCCCCCACCTCAAGCCCAGATAACATCTCCTTGTCAACCTTCTCAATAGTATACCACATGCTTGGACCTTCACCCACCTCTCCCACACACCCTGTAGACCTGTGGAGTGTGTCTCCGTCTCTATTCTCCGTACAATCTACTTGTATTTAATTTAATTTTGCTTTCAACTCCTTCTCCTCCTCATCTCTTATATTCTCGTCCAGTTGCTTAGCTCGTTTTCCTACCAACTCCTCACCATTTCTTATTCCATCTTCCAAACTCTTGAACCCCAATAGTATGTAGTGTAGTTAGTACAATTGCACTCCATACCTTTAACACGAGCGCTGGTGTGATATGTTATTGATTATAAGATCATTGTGTGATATTTAATTGATTATTGGTTTTCGATTGAATCACAAAATAAATTCAGTTTACTTTATACATACATTTGTCATTCACATTTAAAACACACTGAAATTGTGTAAGATGCTTAGATAAACCAAATATTATTCCTCAATGATTTCCTTCCTACAGTGTTACACATAAATAAGTATACATACATGATTATAAACACAGAGACAAACTCAGTTTTAGAAGGAGATACACACACGTATTGTGACCTCAAAGAGCTGCTATCTTATTTTAAAACGAAGCCCCCGAAGCGTCCCATGTGGCCAGGGTTATTCAGTTAAACTAACAAGCCCCACTTCTCATTAAGCTGAAGAACTGGTACATTTGTGTGTGGAATCTGAGGGAATACTTTTATGATTCCCATCCGTGCTTTTCCAGAGAATCTGGTACTTTTGGCATTCTGCTTTGAACGTAGCCTATTTAGAGTTTAATTGGACGAGAACCCAACAGACTGGATTTTATTGAGGGTTAACTTTGAAAACAAATACGCGGAATAACTGCCAGAACTTTGACTATTTAATGTGTCCAAAATACCCTGTCACTGTGTTCTTTAGTCTCTTCTGTTGCTTGCTAAATGGCCAGCTAGGCCTTTATTTTCCAGCTAATAATGTCAAGGACAGAGTTTACCTCAACTGTGCTTCCGGTCAAGCACTAGACTCCACAGCTGGTGGCCAAACCAGGCTCCAGAAGCCTGTCTGTATTCTTAAATCTTTATCAATAGTGCAGGTTTGTTTTTTCTTGTTGAAAAATGGCACTTGCTTTATATTATTAAAATTGAAGAAGACGTGCAGTGCAACAATATAATTTAAATACACGCGTTCAATTCTGAAGTAGTAGGCATACATTTGTAATGATGACACAATACAAATATGAACAGATGTCAAATACATAGTAGAAACTAATAAACAAACAGTGGTCTAGCCCATTGTTGTAGCTGTGGTTTTATGCCAGGGAGGTGACCTGTACAGTGCAAGAAGAGGGCTTGTATGCACACGGTGAGTTTAGGAACATTGCTCTTACCTCTGGTGAGTAAAGCAGCATGGACTTCATGCAAGCGCCATTAATGAAGCACTTTGTTGCAGCAAAAGGTACCTATGAGGAAAGGACCTCAGAAACACTGCATGCATTATTTGACAGATGGTGATTTGAATGCCACCTTCCCCTCTCGCTACAGTGCATTGGGCTAGATTTTACTCACACTCTCTGGCAGGTGCTAAAACACGAACTTTGAGCCAAAACTAACAATGCGACCTAACCCATCACCAACATACTACAAGGAAAATACATGTCTTCCTTCTAGCAAATATAACAGCAAAATATTAAAAGAAAGTAGAGAAACACATATGAAAACACCACTTTTAGAAACGCATGTACAGAACAACGACAAAACTGAAAAACCCTGGCAATATGTTGCTTTTAGCCACCACCATCAGGTGTTAGGTAGTTGGTCCATAGTTTTAGTTGCAGAAAATCGAGATCCTGCTAGTTTACGAGGCAGGGTTGTACTGGGACAAGAAATAGGGCTGGACATCCCAATAAAAGTGGCCCTCGCACAAAATAAATTGCCCCTCAAACCATCGTCCCTGAATCGCATCAATTCACGACTTTACAGAAAATGATACTTATGGAGGGTTCATGTGTCTGTTGCATGTTATGTTTTGTGCAACAAGAAGTTGTGTTGAACACCATGGCTAAATTGAAAGCCTCCAATTTCAAAGGAGACCAATTTCCTGCCCATTTAGTAAATCTTTGTGCTCCTACGCTCACACCTATCATCACAAATTTTGTCAATGCCTAATTTAATTTCAATACGGTTCCAGCCAGCATTAAAAAAGCATAGGTGACCCCCCTCTTGAAAAAAAGAACACTAGTCCAATTAATCCACTCAAATTACCGGACGATAACAACAGTTCCATTCATATTGAAAATAATAGACAAAATAGCCTACACCTAGATCCAAAGTTATCTAGAGCAACACCAACTCCTGGGTGCCCGACAATCAGGATTTCGCCCAAACCACAACAGAAACTGCATTCATTGACTTAAAAATCCAAATGGATTCCACAAGGGAGGCAGGCAAACTTTGTCTTCTAATGCAGGTAGATCTTTCTGCCGCATTTGATTTAGTAGATCACGACAAAATCTGTGCCACACTAACCAATGACTTTAGCTTGTCACATGGTGCAACCGACTGGGTAAAGTCCTTACTTGCAGAGCAGACATCACGAGTGTCTATCAGGAAAGAGTCGGCCGACCCCATACCAGTGCCCATAGTTGTTGCCCATGGCTCTTGCTCATCGCCCACCCTTTAAAATGCCTATACTAAACTTTTATTCGCACTATTGGATATCATGGGTGTCATCTACACCAACTTCGCCGATGACATCCAGATCCTCATCCCCCTTTCAGGCAACTATGAGCAGGATACCCTCCTCATTAACCAAATGTATGCACTAATCCAACAATGGATGGCCCAGAACAGCCTCTGCCTTAATGATGAAAAAACAGAGTTGCTCATAGTAGGGTCCACAACTAAAATCAACACATTACGACCTAATTATGTATCATTCAATATTGACGGCACCATAATACCTATTCTCAAAAAAGTGAAAACCCTTGGTGTCTACCTAGACGGCAATCTAACCATGACAAAACAAGTGAATACCCTTTCCTCATTCACCTCCTACACTGCCAAACTGATCGCCCTAAGTCGCCAATTTCTCACACCCAAAAACTATGTCACTCTAGCTAGAGCCCCAATACTTTCCAAGTTGGATTACTTCAATGTACTCCTTCTAAGTACATCCAACACAAATCTTGCTAAACTTCAACTAATGCAGAACAAAGCCCTAGGACACATTAGGAGAGAAACTCACTGGCGACCTATCAGGGTGACAATTATATTCAAAACACTATGTATCACTCATAAATGCATTGCCAACAAAGCCCCTAAATACATTAATAATACGGTCACAACAAAATCATCTACTAGAATCTTCAGATCAAGCAATGACTCATTCCTGGAAATCCCATGTTACAAAAGAACAAGAGCTGAAGATAGCAGCTTCAAAGTCCTAGTCTCTAAACACTGGAACACTCTCCCGATAAATATCAAGTAGGAAGAAACCTTCCAACGCTTTAAAAAATCTCTAAAAACCTGGCTATTCAACCAATTGTAACAGACCCAACCTCTCTGAACCAGGTAATCTGCTGCACCATCCTTACAATATATCTACTTCTGACCATGTAACATAATAATCGTGCATTCCTGTGTATTTTGAGTTTTCCTTTCCAGATGTAACCATGACTTTGCCATTGTGTTGACTAAACAACTAAATGACTGTTTAATTGTAAAAAAGTGCATAAACCAACTGTCTGCAACTATGCTGTGACACCTCAGGGTCTGGGAGTATAGCAAATGTAATAAATAAATAAATAAATAAATAAATAAATAAATACATAAAGAAAGAAATAAACGCTTGAGAAGGTGATAACATTCCTTTAGCTCTTTTTTTTAAAAAAAGAAAACAAGATCACATAGCTAAATACTTATTTTGCAGAACCAGATTCAAGGCATGTCTACTCGTTGCCACCAGTAATTAAAATAGAGTTGCATTTAATAAGCAGTACAGCCAAATGATGACACTGGAAAGTCCCTTGCCAATTGTATACATGCTCAAATATTACATTACAACACAACTCATAGAATAACATAACTTTGCATACTTATAATTCTGTGACAGGGTCCACAGCTCTGAGGCACAGGAGTGGCATGAACCAACCGCCCCCACTGTAGTTTTGGGACCTGCTGCAAGTCACCGCTTATACATGGCCTGCAACACCAGCAGGAAAGGAGGGTTAGGGTGACGATGGTTGGATAGGAAGGCGGGGAAGTAGGGAAACCAGAATTAGGTTTAGGGAGAGGTTAGGGATAATTTGAGGATGGTACAGTAAGGTTTTGACCACTGCGCACACTTCCAGCGAGCTGTTACACTCATAGAAACACATGTTGCTGCTTCTGACTCTACACACATATACAATATCACTATAGCAGTATAGAAAGGCACAGCAACATAAGAAACACACATGAGGTAGTGCAGCACTTAGCTTAGGTTAGATGTCACCAGAATGTCCCTTGTTGTCTCCAGTAATTTTGTTGTGCCAGGATGTATCGAAGTAGCTGTTCAAATGCTGCAAGAGAGTGCTACAATTAGTGCACATATCAAACACTGCCACAGATGGCTGTTCAGTTACTTCACTATGCAGCGAGTAGTTTTGACCACTGTTGCTGAATCAATATTGTTTAAATTGCACAATTTGCATAATGTTCCAACATAAAATCCCCCCTTGAGTACTATTCAGTACTATGAACAGTCCCTTCTCCCGTTCCATGGTGGCCATTTTTGGTTTACTTTTTTTCAATCTTTGTGATAGGCGCCATGGACACGGAGAAGGGACCATGTGTAGTCCCGTCTCCCATTCCATGCAACCATTTTGTTCATGTACTTCTTTTGTACTATTTTCAATGGACGCCATAGCAAGGGAGAATGGACTTTCCCTTCGTTGGCAGCTATTTATTTTTTTATTTTTTATTTTTTTCAGTTGCAAAATGCCAGAGCGTTTCGCATCTGAAAATAATTGCTTTTAGCACCCCGGTCTTACGGGCCAGGGTATTAATAGCAATAAGCCCCGAGCAGTGTGGCATTACCGCTTCAGGTAATGCCCTGGGGCCTGCGTTAAGGCCCTCACTTCATTTGGACCTGTAACTATGGGAAACAGGCATTACCTGAAGCTGTAATTCCCCCCCTGCTTGGGGCTTAATGCTTGATTAGTAACCGCGAGGGATGGTGACAGGGAGGCTCAGAATGCGGGCGTTACCAGACAGTAATCCTGCTGCTCTGAGCCTCCTCAGGGGCGGCGGCCACAATTTCCCCTTGCCGGGGAATGAGGCAAGTAGCCCCCCTACCCCTTTACCCAATATTTCCATCCCTACCCTGACCCACTTACCTTAATCCGTTCCTGATCAGGAGCAGATGTGTCCGGTACACTTCTGCCCCCTGCGCGTCTGCTCCCGATCTGTGACACACAGCCATGGAAAGGAAGATTGGACTACATAGACCCTTCCCTCCTTTCCAAGGCAGTCATTTTGTTGTGTATACTTTTTTCCCTATATTTTTAAAAGGCTGCCATGGAAAGAGAGAAGGGACTACATGTAGTCAATTTTTTCGTTTACTTTTGTAAAAAAAAATAATTCCAATGGCCACCAAGGAAAGGGAGAACAGACTTCATTCTCCCTTCCTTGGCAGACATTTTTTGTACTTTTGCAACAGTGAAAAACATGCTTTTTGTACCCCGGTCTTGCGGGCCGGGGTACTAATCGCAATAAGCCCCTCGCAGGGGGGGGCATTACCACTTCAGGTAATGTTTCGGTGCCTTTGTTAAGGCCCTCTCTTTTCTCGGGCCTGTAACTATGGACCCAGGGGCATTACCTGAAGTGGTAATGCCCCCACTGCTCGGGGCTTACTGCTTTAGGGGTGTTTTCCGCCTTCATTCTCAAACTTTATGATCCTCTCAAATAATGGTTTAATTGATTGTACAGTCCACATATGTGAACGGGCATTGTCTATGTCTTATTCGGGTCATAGCCACTTTCTATGTCAAAAGCTTTGACGTGGCTCCCACCCCCCAATACACTTCTATATCCATCTTGGCAATTATAAAGCCTGCTGCAACTAAACTCCGACTGTTTCCCTTTGCATCAGTGTTTGACCACGTATACAACTATGTATGGACTCGCTGCCACCACCCATCCTACTATCACCGATATTTCTTTGCACGGGCTGCCAGGAACAGTATATCTGTGCATATCTCCATGTCACAGGAAACAAGCTTCCTGTGGTATTCTTGCTTCTGAGACATGGATCGTCTTCACTCTTTCACATTGTGTGTAGTCTCCCTCTCTCTAGCGTGAGTAATGTACTCTCTGGATACATTTCAATTACATACGCCTAAGCCTGCTTCTCATGGATACCTCTTTGGGATGCTGCAGTGCTTCCTGATACTCCTTTTCCTCCATTTCCCCAAAGTAACTTTCACAGCTCACTCTTAAATCCACCGGAAGCTGGGCAGAAAAGGCTGCTATTACTTTGTACAATGTGGAAGTTTGTTTCATTACAATCCTCTCATCCAGCACATTTATCCCAATCGGTGTTATAGGGGCCTTTCATCACCATCTTTGCACCATCAGGACATGTCTAAGCTGCATTTATCTATGACATTTACTCCAGAGAAGATCACATTTTATCTGGATTTCCTGGAAAGTTGTTGTAACACTCCAGGAAGGTTTTCACCGTTTTATTCTGCTGCTGCCTAAATCCTTTAAGCTTTAGAAATTCCTTGTAGGCAGCACCTCTGCATAGGAGTCAGCGTGGCCACTTTTCCTAAAATGCCACCTTGGCTGTAAACTGCTTCCTCAACTGATCCAGATTCCCTGCACCATACCTAATACCTGCAGTCCTCTTTGGGTCTGTGTCTGCTTTGTGCCACCAATCAGTAGCAATGCCCATTAGAGCGGCTCAATAATAATCTTGTAAAATCGAAAGGCCTCGGCCCCACTCCCACACCAAATTACACAAGAGAGATAGTGGCACCCGAGGTGTCTTATTCTGCCAGAGGAGCTGTCTCATCTCTTATTCCACCCTTTTGAAATCTTCCTCCGTCAGCTCACATGGTACTTTCAGGAAGAGGTGAAGATAACTTGTTAAAGTGCCATCCTCCCCGACAAAGTGAAAGGGAGCTTATTCCAGTGTTTGCCATCATTTTAAGATCTTTCGGTAACAGGATAATTCCAGAATGTTTAATTACTGGGACTTAGGAAGTAGTTCTATTTGTTTATATCTGTCAATGAATTCATAAATGAATTATTGGGGTATTAATTTTAATATATGATTGTTAGTTTATTGCACTGTCTATTTTGCGATTAGATCCAGAATTGCTCAATAGTGTATTTCAAGGAGTCTGCCATCCACAAAATGATGAATGTGTTATTGTTTGAACATGGTCTTCCATGATGATATAATGATAGAAATCAGCCTGTGGTCATGGGAGTAACTCATTATTTATCATTAGAATTAGTATTAGCACAAGTAGCAATAGAAATATTAGACATATTGTAAGAGGATTCAATTCAACACTACAGCTAAGTCAACGCCTAGTCTATAATACTGAATGAAAACCCTTATTGATATAACTTTATGTCCAGTTCATGCGTTCTGGATGACTACCCCTATATAACACCCCTCTGTTGGAATCCCCCTGACCCCACTGAGCCAAGAAGCAGTTCTGTTTTGCAAGTTAAAAGGTTTATTTGAGACTTTAAACAATATAGATATATATATCACACTTTATAATAAATTAATAATTGAATATCACACTTAATCTGATATGATAAAGATTAACAACGGAGAATCTGGCACTAGCACACTTCTTTATAATCACTAAGGAGTTGACATGAAATGGATAAGGTAGCACACTGGTAAGTAGGTACAGAAGTATAATGTGGTAGAGAATGCTTTATAGGGTTCAAATGGATGCAATGTTGAATGAAATGCAGTACAAAAAAATCACTTGATAGGATTTCAGCAAAAGACAATGTAATCACTTTCTTGGACAATTTCCCCCCCCCCCATTTTATGCAATGCAAGGAAATGGAAGGAAGGCACACAGTTCTCAGAAATGCAATCAAATGTGATTCAGTTCAATCCCCCCCAAGCACGCTTAAAGAAAACAGATAGGAGTTTTGAAAACACAGGCCCAAATGCTTTTATATGTGCTAGCAATGGATGAGAAATATGCTGGAAATGCTTTTAATTCCCTTTCAGAGGTTCAGGGTGAGTGATAGCTACTCTCTATGAATTCAGGATCACCTTAACAATGCTTTAGTAGTAACTAGCAGGTAACAAAGTTTTTGGCAAGGAAAAACAAAACTGCTGTCTTTTTACACGTGGAGAAATTTGCAAATCGCGGTAAAATTCGCGAATGCGCCGAGCACTATTACAGAGGAAATACAAGGACTACCACTATCGTTTTGCCTAGGATCTCAGCTTCCAGATGAAAGTTACTGCAAGTCTGTAGCACAAACGGTTACGGAGATATGAGCGATTAAATAAAGGTCGTTTTTCGGATTTGGAATGTTAAAGTTCAAAAAGACAAGTGCAGCTTGCAACTAGAAAATAACAAGTGACAGCTTTACAAATGACAGGTGACAGTTAGGAGGCAGTTCTACTTAGATTAAAATAGGATTGAATTATATTATTTTAACTAGGAGATTGGTTCTGCACAGTTTTCTAGGTACTCACACTATATTCTTGAGTGAAATGGGCCTCGCCATGGATCTGGTCAGGTTTTTAGATGGGACTCTGGTCTGGCCTCTTCACAGTGATCTGGGTCAGCTCTCTCTGGTTCTCTGGTCTGGGTCTCTAGTTCTGGATAGATTGAAGTCTCTAGTTTGGCTCTCTGGAGGTTTGATGGAGGTAAAGTATGGATTTTTCCGGCAGAGCTTCCAGCGGCAGATGGATTTGAAAGTCCCTATCTGTCCTGTCTGTCTGCTTTTATGTGTTTAGAATGTGGGTGTGTTCTAGCATCCCTGACCCTACCTCTCTCAGCTTCTAATTGGTCAAACTTCCATTTCTCATTTGATTGGGGGAGCTAAGTTGTGTCAGAGTGATGTCATTTTACAGCCTGCAGAGAGTCCACTCCTCCTGTCAACTTGCACACAAATCTAGATTTGATAAAAAGAGACATATTTGCACAGGTAAACATTTGTTTAAAATGACATGCACACATGAGGCATTACTGATGTTAGCCCCTGTTCTGACTCTGGCATTTCTAGGAGCTTGCATCCAGAAATGGCAATATTTTGCACTTTTTAACTGGTTTGCAATTCCGGACATTACCCCAAATTTACACACATGTGCGCAAGGAGTATGGACATTAATTGATGAAGTGTCAGATTTTTCACATGCACACATTTTGAGTAATATCCTCTTTTCCGCTAAAACCCCCCTGAACATACCACCGGGTCCTAGCACGTCTTAAAATGTGGGCAGAAAAATCACAAGAATTATGGTGTCATTTATACAATGTTCACATGTCCGCTCTATGAGTTATTCATCTTTTTCTAAAACCATATTCTGGCTATAGAGGTGTGTCTTTTCAGGTCACATGGTACAGAAACCAGTCTTTCCAGTTTCTGCCAAGCTCAGAGACCCTGCCACTCCCAGCTTCTGCCAAGAGGAAGCTCCATTTACGACTCCCGCCAATAAAACATTTGCCTGAGTCAGGACAGGGCTTTGTTCAATTTCCTGCAGAGCCCAGGTAATTCAATAAGGGAAGTGTCATATCCCTTTTGGTGTGAGCAGCAAAAGGGCAGCTAGGCCAGGGAACACAGCTGTGACTCAAGTTTCACTCCTGATGGGGGTAGTTGCCAGGCAGAATTCAGTTCCTTAAGCCAAGTTTCAGATAAAATGTCACTTTTTGTTCCCCAGTTCCTGCATTCAAATAAAACTAAACATTTTTACATATGCAGCTAGAATGCTGATTCTAAGTTTAAAACTATGACATTTAAACAATTGCAACCTATGTGACACTCAAAGTAGGTCACTCATTTCTTTTAAACATTTAGATTTGTAGTGTCTTTCAGTCCAAATTTACTTAAACTGCTGAAATCCCCACCTCAGCCAGTCTTGTTATAAACCTTCAAGTCACTTCAGAATATAACTTTACATTGGATCCACCTCTCAGTAAGTCTTTCTTTGGCATGTTTTGGGTTCATTTATTCAGTTTTGCAAAAAGTAAAATCTGGTGTTGTTTTAAAACGCCGGCTTTTGGATAGTGGTGAGTACTGGTACTGCACCCCTTTTTGGGATTTAAGAAAATGAATTCCCACCAGTTATGGGTTTGCTTTTGGCAATCAGCATTGCCATTCCCAATGGTTTCAGACTACTGTGTGGGTAGTCCAATGGTGGTTTTAGGCAGTGTCCTTCTGTGCCCATAACATCGGCAAAAATGAGTGGCAGCCTATTCTTCATGCATTTCCCTGTGCATTTTCTGGGAAGCTCTGGCCATCATGATGTTTTCCATGTCAGTACTGCACAGTTTTGAGGTAGGGCTCGGATGCATGGGTAAATACATCCCACAATATGTATGGATGCTGTCCACTTTGTAGTAGCGTGTGAATGGTGGATTACGATGTTTTGTCGTAATTGGACAAAACAAACATAACAATGCTGGAGTAAGCTCAAGTTGGGGGTCTCAAAGCAGGTTCATCAGGGTCTTACATATACAGTGAAGTGGACTAGGATTATGTTGAACCTGAGTAGGGGAGAGAATTATTATATAAAGTGAAGCCACCTCAGACCTGGAGCAATACCACAGTCAGCGATTCTGAAGGCTGAAGTCAAGTTCCATTATCCACTATCCCGCAGGAGAACCAAAGAGCAAGTATCATCTACTAGTACTACCAGCCACATAAAGAGTTTACAAATAGTTATTCCAAATCTAAGTTCAGTGCTGATTTGATACCATGCCATTGACAAAACACTGCTTCAGGAAAGTCTCTCCTTGTGATCCTGAAGCAGAACAATGACCACTATTTATGAGATCCTAGAGAATCTGGGCAACAAGAATAATTTGATAACGGGTTAATTGAAGAGGATCAAACAATGTACTTCCTGCTCTGGTTTTTGCAAGGGGTTTTCCAAATTTCTGAGTGTGACTTCTTGCAGCAAGAAGATGTTAGGAAAATGTAACCAGAAGCTGCGTCTCACTGAAGCACAATAGGGGCCCTTTATGTATTTATGGGATTTATAAGGCGTAAACCTAGCTGGGAGGCTACAGAGCATTGCATATAGGGTTCGCATGCAGCGGTTTCCAAGTAAAGGTTCTCCTGATTCTCTGCATGGTTTCCAATTACATTGGAGAGAATGAATCAGAGAATTCTAAATTCAAGAGAAGACAATTACTCCAATCAGAGACGGCAAAGATATGGACGGCGCAGATACTGGGCTAAATCTGCACATGGTAGCATCTATAAGAACATAGATGTTTATGCATTCTAGTGTCTTTATTTCTAAACATGGTCGGAAACTATTACAATAGTTTTGAGTCTGAGGAACAAATGATGCTGAGCAGCTGAAGTCATGCAGTTATATACAGACCGGTCCCTGGCAGTACATGAATTGGGTTAACGGTACCGCCTAAGAGGAGTAGCGATCTTGCTTGCAGAAATCTTCCTTTTTTTGCATAGTTTGCGACTTTGTAGTGAAAATGGGAAGCATTTGACAGGTAGAGTGCATTATGAGGAAGGTCGGTGAAGGACTGCAGCAGGCAGGTTTGGCTTACTTGCCTTTGCTGGGAAAAGAGACCCCCCTGCTCCACTAGGAGATGTCAGTGGAATCAAAGAGTACAAGCATTTGAATCCACAGAGGGAAGCAGGGACGTTCATAGCAGATATTGGACGCAAGGGCATCCTTAAAAATCTTGCATTTCCGTTAGTTTTGCATTTTTGCCCTCTCCAAATTTTGACTTGTCTAGAAAAATGTGCATGAACTGGCTCCTTCAGATAAGAGTCAATTTGCCCTGTGAGTGACTATTGCCAAGGAATCCTGCACACACTTTAGGTCAGCTACAAAACAGTGTGAACGCCCTGATTACAACAGATTTACCTGTAAATGCTTTAGCAAAAAAATAATCTAAACAAAAGAATTCCTAGTTCAGTCAAATTAAATTCACCCATAATGCTGCCTTCAATCAGGAAAGGGAATTGTTTGTAGTTATGAACGCTCACAACGCAAATAAAACATGCGCTCAAAATTTTGACTAAACATGTCACACAACATTACTGACTTCCATGTCAACATAAGAGGCATAACGAAAAGCCCACCATCCTACTCTGCAAATATGGTTGCTGTAGAGAACTGGGAAAGAGGCTCACCCAATGTGATACCTTTATTTCTTGCCCATACATATCACCTTTCCCTAATAACAACAGTTCCCCTAACCAAAAATATATTTAAATCAATGGGCCTCCTTACAAATCGCCCGGTATGGAAACAACGATGGCGGTAAACCCGCCGCCACCGTTGTTTCCATGCCGGGCGATCACAACTCCTGCAGGCGGGAGGTGATGACCTGGCGGGTTAAACACCGCCCGCCTGCAGGCGGACAAAGAAAAACCGGCAGCATTACGAGATGCTGCCGGTGTTTCCATGATCCCCATTCCCATCGAGTCCCATAGGACTCGATGGGAATGGGGATTAACACCATTCCGCCTCCGTGATTCCCGGAAAACCGGGGTTGTAATGCCCCGGTAATTCCGGGAATCACGGAGGCGGAATGGTAATACGAGTCCGGCGGTAACCAGGCAGTTTTACCGCCGCGGGTACCGCCGGACTCGTAATGAGGCCCAATGTCTTTGATATTGGATCTTATTGAAACATAAGGGTGGCGTCCTGCCACATAAATTTACATCAATTATCCTCTGCATTACTATTTACTGCAAAGGTTATGTCATTTTGCATCCTAAGTATCAAAGGAACTGTATACTCATGATTAGTAGAGGTATAAATACAAACGAATGTCAAAGTTGACTATTATTTATTTATTTAGCTGATGTCAAAAAAGGAGTATTTAATAGTTTTTTTGAACAACACTTGCCTATTGATTGGCAGACATATTGAAAACAGAACAAAGCAAAAAGCAAATTGAAGTCACAGTACAAGTTATTTACACATAGTCATAGATTTACTAATGCATGTACATGAAAGCAGGGCAGTTTTTCAGCAATTATGATCACAAAACACATAAAACGTGAAACTGTAAATAGTGAACCGGGGTTTAGTCTTCACAAAAACATCCTAGTAGTTGTTTCCAAGGTGTGCTGGATTTTTGGGACGTAACCAAGTCTTTGGTCTAAGTCTAGATATTGATCAGATGGTGCGTGGGGACGGGCATGACTAGCCCAGATGGTATGTGGTCCCGTGAAGTTTCGGCGTGGAACGCCTTCTTCAAGGGTCTTGACCCGGTCTCCCTACATGGACGAATCAAGTGAGGACGTAATTAGTGTAGATCAAACACTATGGTGTTGTGGCAAAAAACCGTGATGCTAGCATGTAATAAAACCAAATTAAAAGCCCCCTAAGAATAGAAAGTGTAGAATACGTACACTAACTTATTAGCTTGTGTTGGCCAATGACTGACCTGGACATAAAGAAGCAGATGGTGGAGGTCGACTTCCAATGGCGTTGAGGTAAAAGGAACCTTGCAGCAAGTGTCTGGAGGTCAAAGCTGTGCTCAGGGCAATTGTCTAAAAATAGAAGGGAAGGAGGGGAACAGATGATTGTTCAGAACAGTAGCAGTGCTCTGAGTGCATGTAGTTACAAGGAGGGATGTGCTACCTATAGAGGCAAACACCCATGGGGCACGAACAAGATTACCTGATCTTCGGGATAGGTGTAGATCAGCAATGCGTAGGCTGGTGGGAACCCTGTGGACCAACAGCGGGGAGCTCGCAGAGAAGAAAAGCTCTGTGTTTTCAATTAGTGGCAGCAGCGATGCAGATGGCGCATACACAGAGGTGTGGATGTGTGGCGTACCGCTGCGTAAAAAGAAGTATTTTGTGAGTCTAATGGGAGCCAAGAATGGAGTTGCAAAAGGCTGTGTAACAGGACCATCTATGATTGGGATGGGAGGACTGCTGTGGAGGGCGCAACGTGGCTGTCGGTGTACCTGTTATGGCTAGGGATCCGGAGGCGGTTGAGTCAGCTCTGCGGAGGCGAATTGAATCAGCGTCAGAGTGCCGTGTCAGCAGTTGTTGCTGTGCTGAAGCTGGCGTGTTCTGCTGTGAGGAGCTGTGTGATGGATGTTAGTGCGCATGCGCGGGTGGGAAGTGTAGACCGCAAAGCGCATGCTGATTGGTGTGCGGCTGGTGGTTGCCTTAGGGATATGCAAGGACGTGGCTGCGTGAATTGATTGTATGGGCCGGAGTGCGAGCGAGCTGTGCTCGGTGAATGTGTCTCCTGTCAGGATGTGAGTGCATGTGGTGTTGGCAAACTAATTCCAGTGTGCATAACAGAGAAACACACAGAGACGGTGAGTAGGTTTACCTCGCAGCCAACACTAAGTAATTCATGAATACCGTTTAGCAAAAGGCATTCCCCTCCTAGACTAGGAGACCATTGAAGAGCACCAATAGATGTGTTCTAACAGCAGAAGGTATATATTCTTTGTTGCACATAATTAGTGAATTAGAGTTCGGATACCAAAATTAGTTGTGCGACTTACATCTGTCAAAAGCCAAAGTCGTACAGAGAAAGCAATTAAAGATGCATGAAAAATATGCAGGCAACAAGCATTGCAAATGGTTGATAATAGTGAGAAGTCGTCAGTACATTTCATGCAGAAAAAAGAGAAGTATGAAGAACTTAGGCAGTAGGTTAAATAGCATTAGGGAAAGTGAGGGTGTCTGAGCAGGTGTCCTGGAGCTGGAGGGACCCCTGGGATTTGTACTGCGGGGGTCTAAGGCATAATAAGACCAATCGGGAAACATGGGGAGTTCTGTGCCTGTTAGAGACATATATTACATAGTAGGTACACTGGCAGAGAACACGGGCGTGGAAGGGCCATCTAGGGAGGGGCCAGAGAGGGTGGAGTTGAAGTTCTCAGCTGAAGGTGATGGGCACCGCCTCATTGAGACCCCTTGTGGTGGGTTTCAGTTTAAAGATCCAACAGACTTCCTTATGGTTAAGGGCATTGGTAGTGTTGCTGTTGTTAAGGATGGTGTCAACAACCCACCATTTCATGTCATCCACTCCATGCTGGTGTTCTATATAGTGTGTGACAAGGGGATATTGGATCTCAAGCAGTGCTATATCATTCATTTGAGAAAACAATGTGGGCACCTAACACTTTGTAGGGATAGGCAGTCTTCTTTCTTTGCTTTGCTTGTTTGTTATCCAATGCTTTTTAGTTCTGTTTTTATGTCTGTAGCAGGACATTATGCCCTGATAAAGTGATTGCTTAAGAGCGAAACACTTCGGCAAATATACCATTCTGGATTGTGAACTACCAGAAATGAGATTGGAATAATTATTGGAGAACTCAAAATTATTTTCAAAACAACCTTGATTACAAAGGTGCAGCGTTACAAAGTGGAGTATCTCTGTGCCACTAGAAGAACAGTCCCTTTTTCTGCTCAAATCTAATGGGTTTACTTCGGTATCACTGCGCATCCCATCAAGCACATCCCAAAATTCGGAATTTTCACAGACCCATTTCACTGCACATATATGTGGGGGAGGAGTAAAGTTAATAATAAATGTGGAAGGAAAAGGGGAGCTTTGGCAGGTCTCCCCCATATAAATATAAAGTGAAATGGGGTAAAACAAAAAAAAAAGAATTTGATATTTTGGTGATTTGCAGTAAAAAATGTGCAGTGATCACATAGATCCTTTACAACTGCCAGGCGTAAATAAATGTAAAAAATGTAAAAATTCAAAAACTAAGCAAACTGCCATTACGGTGCTGCTAATTTAAAACTTCCAGATCACTGAAACCACCAGGACTTTACCCGGAAATGTGTATGAAATTGATGGTGCCTGCAAAAGCAGGGCTGTTATGAAATTCAACCTAAAGCCATACTGCCAATGAAAAGATGCTACCAACCACTCACCGAGGAACCCTGGCTAAGTTGCCATCTGTAAGTGTAGTCCACCATATGCCAGTTCAAATACAAGCAGAAGTAAGACACCATTTTTCCTTAAATAATAATAATTGTGACTATTGTTTTTCAATGGGAAAGAGGGCAATGTAAAATAAAATAAGCTTTGAAAACAGCTTGTCGTCAGAGAACAGGTGTGGTTGTCCATCAAATGTCCTCTTGGAATGGGATGGGTGTGAAGCAGTAGATGTTGTTGGTGACCTGATTACCCGGTCATCAGGGACTAGATAAGTGACATGATCCCTGGAGACAAGAGTCCCACAGAACTATTCAGGAACTACTCTGGTGCCGCAGCATACACACCAGTGCACATAACATGCATTTTGGACAGCACTAGGGCTTAACTTATTCTGGGGAGGGACCAAGTTTCCTATTACATCAACCCCATTGCTTTAATCATGACATTACACTTGCTGCAGCATAGACAATAGGGACTTCTGAAGCAGGTGCATGAACTCTGGGAGACACAATATCGGCTTACCAACAGTGATTCTAGGAACTGTTGACTGTGGGCATAGGCATTTTAATTTGGGGTTTATTAAAGTCCTTTATTTGACCTCCAAAATGGATAGACAGGCCCCTGAAAAACATCCTCTCACATATGTTGCACCACAAAACATGTACTTGCAATGTGCATTGTCAACAATGTTTTGCATTGCTCATTTAGAAAAGCATACATGATTTATAGAACATCTATACACCAACAGAATATGATGTGTTTGTTACTAATTACACAGCTGTACTGTAAATGTAGCCATCTATGTGTGGCATGTGGTGTTGAAACTGCGTCTTCTGGGACATCCAGTGGTAGCACCTTTGGGTGGAGTGGTAGTCTGAATTTTGGCCTTTTCTTTGAGGGGTCTGGGTGATCACTGTGAGTTTGACAGCTGCCCCACCTTGATGTTGAGTTCTTGATACTGTTGTACAACCGACCTTCCAACGAAGTCAATGTTCCTTTCTTTGGATAACTCTGGTGTACCGTCAATGTTCCTTTCTTTAGATAACTCTGGTGTACCGCATCAGAAAATTCAAAATCCGGAATTGCAATATTACTGGTCAGTCAGAAGAGCCACCAGAGAAGGTAGCCGGGCCCAAATCGTCCCTGTGGAGTGGGGGCCGGTTTCTAGCCATGCATGGGCCAGTTTGGAAGAAAAACAATTTGAATTTGTTTTTTTTTAAAAAAGACTTTCATCCTTAGGTCGATAAATGAGTACCAAAACAGGTTGGGTGATATTGTATGCATATTTGTTCTATAAAAAAGAGTTTAAGCGTAAGTGCTATACTACAATAACATATTATCATTTGGCCTTGGACGTCTGCTTGGATTCAGTTATTTAGTGTACTTAGGAACAATGCTATTTGATGCCACTTCCTGTTTTGTCAAGGGGTGAAAGGTGGTGTTTCATCGCTTCCCGGGATGTCACTTTGGGGTGGGGTCAAATGACATCACTTCCGGAGATGTCATCAGAGGTCAAGGGTCGTGAGGAGAGGGGTGGACCACTTTTTTGAGTGTGACCTGGCCTATTTCTTGTCCCAGTCCGACCCTGACCATGACACAGTGGAAATTTGTTAGCGAAAACTGGTGTTCCAAGAATTTCAATCTCTTCTGGACCTAGCAGTTATCTGAAGATTTGGAATTATATTGTTTACACGTTTGCACAAAAAACCCATCCTCTAGTATTGACCTAATTTGTACACGCAGAGTTGCAATTTAAGGCTCTTAGCAATTAAGGAACAGTCCACATACATTTACATAACCATGCACAAGTAAACTTTCCTTCAATTTGGACTTCAAAGAAGCCAGTTTATTCCAATGGGGCATGAAAGTATTCCTACTGAACAGAAAATATCTTGTATGGGAAATCAAATATGAGAGCAAGCCTATTTTATAAATAAACATCACTAATACCCATGATCGGAGAATGATCCAGGGTCTGCAACCATAGGTGCTCCAGATGTTTTAGACTACAACTCCCATAAGCTCTTGCCAGCATAGTGAATGGTAAGTGGTTCTGGCATTTTTCTTGCAGAATCTTGAGAAGGACTAGGAAGTAGAAAATCAAAAAGGACAAACTAACCACAGAATGACATATAGCCTGGAGCATTAAGAGTAAAGGGGTGTCCTTCTGAACTCAGGAGGTACATTCAGGTGTTTAAATAGAAACTCAATACACGCCTCTCACAAAAGGCAAAATGAGCAATTCACAGAAGCATACAAAAGTTTGTGAAAATGGAGATCCCTCGAGTAGGCACTTAGCAAAAAAACTTGCAGCCTTCCTGGGGAGTCATCAATACAGTCTGGCAGAGTGTAGGATGGGAACTGCCATATCAATAATGATTTCACTGTATATAAAGAGAAGGGTGGTTTGTGCCAGCACTCCAAACTTGCAATCATTTGACAGTTCTCTGAGTAACACCAATGTCCACATAAAGGCACTGACAATGATTTGTCGAAGGACCAATTTACATGAGAGGTCGAAAAAAGGGAATCGGCTTATGAAAAGAGGGGGGAAACAAGCCACAATGGATGGTTTGCCAGTTGTGATTTACATAAACAGTCACTGCAATTTTTAATTCTAGACCCTGATAAACCTAGACACCAAACTGCTAAGGAGAATATGGGCAGAAAGACTGCCATCTTTTACCCACGAACATATACATAATACAAATCACGCAGGCTGCATTAAAAAGGGAAGTGAAGCAATCATTTAATGCTGCTGGTGTTATTTTCAAGGATGACTTTGTGGATTTTCTCAACCAGTTAAAACACTTTTATTTCCTTGTATTTGTCACATGACATCCTCCCTTAGCTGATGTGTTCTGCATAGATAGTGGGATAGTGCTGGGCCTTTAATGCATCCTGACACTGGCAATAAACACAATCCTGCAGTTCCATGGCCATGTGCTTCTTTCAAGCGAAAGATTTTAAGGGGCATGAGAGTGGTCTTCATGTAGCTTACCCTTCCCGGTGTACAGTTTTTAAAACTGACATTTTATGTAGAATGTACATATAACGAAAACTGTATGACAAAAAATAACGAAAATGTATGTGGGGGTGTGGTAACGGGTTGAATCTTGTGGGAAAGCAGCTGGGGTGGTTTTCAGTGGTGGGAAACAGGGGTTTGGCGAAACCCCCAACCCCACAAAAAGAACAAAAAAAAGTTATGTTTTGTCATTATAAAATTTTCGTTATGTGTGCATTCGTTATAAAATGAGTTGTTGTAAAGACATGTAGCTTACCCTACCCATATTAGATCTATCTATACAAGGCTAAGCCTTGCAGTGCTCGTGTTAGATTCCAGAGCCAGGACATGGGATCAACATGATTCTGTCTGCCAGGTCAGTCTGTGAATTATCTTCAAAAATGTTGCCCCATTTGCTATTTTGCTGTTCACTCGGTTGTAAGTATTAAAAGGAATATCCCAGCATGGAATACTCTGAAGGTAGTGTCAATGGCTGAGTAGTGGTATGGACATCCACCAACGTTGATTCTACGGTGACAAAATATCTGTCACTGGTACGGCAGAACCACACGTGTGTAGAACATGTGACTACCCCTTGGAAGACATGCCTACATACCTTTCCCCTTGTTGATATATATGAGCAAGCTCCCAGGGGGAACGAAAGGCCTCAGGAGGCTTTGTACTTTTATACCATGCTACAATAAAATGGCTGTCTTTGTGTAAGATATAATGCATTTGGTTCATTTGTGGAAGGTGTTGGTGAGCAGTAACGGCAGTGCTCGTACTCTGTCTGTTGAAACATATATAGGTTTTTTGGGCGAAATACATTTGACGCCATATGATCAATTTTCATAAAACCTAAGTCCATATGAAAGGGAAACTATCTCGATGGGTCTCATGAGGGACACATTTTTGGGACAAGTTCACCATTACAGCTCTCAAATTTGTATTTGAGTCTGGCCTTAGGCTGCACACCAAAACGTTCCAAAATATGCTAGCCATTTTGTGGTTGCCCTGACCTCAGGAAGTGGGAGGCAGTACCATATGCCCCTAGAGAAATGGAAAGAATGTCAGTTTGTAGTCAAGTGCTGTGAGCTCTGGTTGCTCGCCCGCCACCAAGCTGATCCACGGGCAACATCTGGATATCAGACCCAGTATTCAAATGTAAGTCAATGTGTGACCAATCGGCCGGGCTCCAGATCAGTTGTTGCCGAATATGAAAAACGTCTATAGATAAGACATGCTACTTTTTATAAAGTGTCATGCTACTTTAAATGAAGAATTGTTGCCAAAAATCTACTATAGGTATATAAGCGACAGGATGCCGCAGACCCATACAGAGTAATTTCTGTTTGGGCCTATTTGACTTAAAACATTTGACCTAATCACATTTGATCAAATTTATTTGGCCTTTATTTTGGTCTATAATGTGGGGGAGGAGACCCATTGCAACCCCCCCATACATGGTCATAATTTTAGGGGGTACAGGGGTGTTGTCCCCCCAACTTTCATGGCACACCATTTTGTCCCCATTCATTTGGGGTATACACGCATTTCGCCTACCTATTTTTGGTCGTGGTACTTTTCATCGCCAGATTTTACATCGGCAGAAATCCCGTTTTTTTATTTTTTTATTTTGGGGGGTGTTTTGTTGGGGTTGGGGTATTATTATAATACTAAGGGTGGCATCTGGGTGTGGAACCCCCCCCCCCATAATAAAAAAAAAAACAAAAACAGGGTTTCTGGCGATGTAAAATCCAGCGATGAAAAGTACCACAACCAAAAATAGGTCGGCGAAATCACGTAGAACCTCATTTGGCTGGGCACTTTTTCTTCAGATGTCATGTCCCCCCCCAACATTTTCTGAAAAGTTACTCCACTGCCCACACACTTGCCCTCAACCTAATCTATACCCTTACCCAACCCTTTATATATATGTCATTAAATTTGACCTAAAAAAAGTCCAGAAAATTCGATCAAATGTTTTAGGTCAAATGTTTTAGGTCAATTATGCTAATACAATCATTTTGCCCTCTAAAGGGCCACTTTGAGATTCCCTCCTGGTCCTGTCCCCCTAGCACCTCCTGTGTCTCTTCTCTTATTCCAGCATGCTCTTCAATCTGAGTCACTTCCCCCGTTATCGTGGCTAGTAATAAGGTTTGCTCCATCAATCTGGCATCTAGGGATTCAAATAATTTAGTTAAAGCCAGCAACCTGTGTTCATTGCTGTTAAGGTAACTTCTACCATGGCGGTAGGCCCTGAGTTCAGACCGAAAGACTGCCACAGTGTTGTGTTAACAAAATAAACTGATGAGCCAGAGGATCAATCTAATGATTGAGGGTATTTAAAGAGTGCACAGGGGTTGTATTCCTAGGTTTGGGTAATTGAGTCTGTGGTACCTCTCCCGAATCCCCAATTTGGACTGTGGGAGAGGCCAGACATTGGGAACTCAATTGGATGAGCTTGGTTATTGGTTAGTTCAGGCTCTGTTTTTAATTCCAATCCCCCGGTATACAATCTTTGACATATAATTCAAAGTCCAAGGTATGCTTTCCCAGGAGAAAATGTGCCTGAGGTGCATCTTCGCAAGCATGAATCAAGACTTCCACCACCACACCCATTGGGGCGGTATTTCTTTCCCAAGGTCAGCGCCCTTGAGGGAGCCACTGGTCCACTCACATGTTGTGTATTGTTTAATCCTACAACCAATGTTTACTTCGTTAATTCCCCACCAATGCTTCTTTTTCCAGATGTATATTAACTCAGCATCTAAAGCAGTATCGGGAATATCATCAAACTGTATTAGTAAATCTGTTTGGATTTCTGGAGGATGCTCATCCCACGTTAGCCCTTGCGCTGTTAAATCACACGCATGTGTTATGTTATTTTCCACTAACGCGGCCTCCTTCAGTTTCCCCCAATAGCCTCTGATGTCTGAGATTAACGATTTCGATCGCACATGTGTAGGGTTTAATTTTGGCTGGGGTATTGCTTGATTCAACAGTGGTTTACCCATCAGGGGATCCTTATTCAACGTGCCCTTCCATTGGTGAGAAAACCCCTTTAGCGGCATTGTCGTTTTTGAAGTATAAGCATACGACACAGTGTTCCAAGTCAGTGAGGTTCACAAAGCTTTGCAGGTACAATTTTACTGATCAGAAGCAAACAATGAACAAAAGTAAGTAAATACCGGGAACAAACGATCCCTAAAATAGAAAACTCAATTATAACAACAAAACACTGTTAAAAACAGAATCACTGCTCAATATGATTAGAAAAATAAGAAAAAATGAGAAGAAACAACCAACAAGGAAAACAAAAACAAAGACTACGGCTCACCCCGAGCCACAAGCCACCAAACAGCCAAACAGCACTCTAGGTCGCACTCTCATGTGCGTGTTTAGTGGTACGCGTGGGAGCCAAGATTTGAACTTTCACACGGCTGTTGGCGGTGCTTAGGGTCTCAGAGTGTCTAAAAAAGTTATAAGTGCCCAAATTGAGATTGTATCTCCAAATCTGTTAAAGGGATAGAAAGTATACATAAATCTTCAATCCAGAGGAATATAGAGGCTCCAATTAGTCAAAGAGAGGTGCATTGTAGAAGGGCTCATCGTACCTCTCAGCCACAGGAAAATCAGGGGCAGGGTTTCGAGCACAAACGGCACTCTTGGTCACACTCTCAGGTGCACGCGCCACTTTAAGCTCAGGTTTGCAAATTCACTTATATGGTATTCAGTAAGGACTTAGTAAGGGACAACCATATTGGCTAGTCGACAAAGACGTAGTCTGATTAGTATTTGGCTTAGACAATTATTTTAACCATCACCATGTTATTTTGTGAACTTCAGTATGGAAAATAGCCATGTTTAAGCCCTCTAGACATCTCCACGATCATATAAAAGGCCCTGGGTCCCCATAGGTGACAAAACAAATATGGTCAAAGAGAAGACAGTTAATTGTTGCTTTATCTGACTTGCATATCTGATTTTGAATGTGCATGTATTTGAGTCTGTGTTTACCCCCCACCCGTCCGGTAAAGAATTTACCTCTGATCAGGTCCAAATCTGACTTGGAACCAGGGACTTTATCTTGTAAAATCTTAGCATGGACTGTCCATTTTGGAGAGGGAACCAAGCCACAGTTGCATATAGTCTTTCCCTCCTGTAATGGCATGGCACATTGAACAAATATGGTCTGCAGAGGTGCCACAGAGCAAAGCCAGAGCAAAGCCAATGCTTATGATTAACTGGAAATCTTCCAACCATCAACTGGTACCATAAACTGTTGGCTCACTATAATGGTTGGCCTTGTGATGAATGATTAACAACTGTTATTCTGCATGTTTTTTTATTGTTTAAAGTTGTTTTAGTTCATTATTATTTTGTATAGCACATTGAGACTGTTTTTGCTGGTGTTATGTAATGTATTGTAAGCGATATTCAATCAACACTACAGCTAAGTCAATGCCTAGTCTGGGATGCTGAGGAAAACCCTTATTGATGTATTTTTATATCCAGTTTAGTACTCTGGATGACAACCCTTGTATAACACCCCCCTCTTAGAATCCCCCTGACCCCACTGATCCAAGAAGTAGGTTTGTTTTGCAAATTAAAAGGTTTATTTGAAAATTTAAACAATATATATATATATATTTATCACACTTCTATAAATAAATTGATAATGGATATTACAATTGTGAATATGAGCAGTAGTCAGCAAAAGGTAACTTATGAATAGGAACAGAAGAATAAGGTGGGAAAGAATGCTTTATATGGTTCAAGGAAACGCAAGGTGGAATAAAATGCAGTACAGACATAACTTGTTATGATGTTAGCAAAAGGTAATATGATCACTTTTTCTTTTGACAATTCACTCCCCCCTATGCAATACAAGAAATGGAAGGAGAGCAGACAGTCTTCAAGAATCCCAACAAATCACACTTTATAATGCAATACACAGTTCCAGTTCTCCCAGAAAGTTTAGGGAAAACAAGGATGAGTTTTAAACACAGGCAAATTACTTTAATGGGGTTTGCAAGGAAGTGAAAAGGTGCTAAAATTGCTTTTAATTCCCTCTAGAGGTTCAGGGCAGGTGATGGCTACTTTATATTAGTTCAGGCTCACTTTAACAATACGCTATGAATGATTAGCAGATTGCAAACGAATTTTAGCAAAGAGAAGCAAAAAGCTGCTGATTTCTACAGATGAAGAAATCGGGCCAAATCGCAAATCGCGGTAAATTTCGCAAGTGCGTGTCTCGCGATTACGGAAAAAGTATAGGGAGTAGGAAGTCGGTTCTAGGTTCCTAGCACAAACGGTCCCGGAGATAAGGATGATTTAATAAAGGTAGATTTTCGGATTTAAAGTAAAACTCAAAATGACAGGTGACAGCTTGCAGCTGCAGAATTGACAGGTGACAGTTGTGCAGCTTTAAAAGTGACAGATGACACGATTTCTAGGAGGCTGTTCTAATTAGGTTAAAATAGCTTGAATTAGATTATTTTAACTAAGAGATTGGGTTTTGCACAGTTCTGGTGGATACTCACTCCTAATTTTGAAATGAATGGGCCTCGTCACGGATCTGGTCAACTGGACTGGACTTCGGTTCTCTCTGCTCGGCGGGTCAATCAGGCACCGGTTCTGCTCACAGCGGTCTGGGTCTCTCTGGATCTCTGGTCTGGTCTCTGGCAATTGTTCTTGGCAAAGAATTCAAACAGCTCGCCCGGCTGTGGAATAGTTTACAAATGATTTTAAGGATGCTGAGGTCTGCTGAGAAGAGTTCTCAGATTGTGGCTTTAGGACCTTGCTTTAAGTTCTGAAGTAAAGTTCTGGTCTTTGGAGATTGATGGATGTGAAGTCTGGAATCTCCCGGCAGAGCGTCCCGCAGAACATGGAATTGAATGTCCCTACCTGTCCCAGCAGTCTCTTTTTATGTGTTTTGGAAGTGGGTGTGTGCGTGGCCTAACTGAGCCTGCCCCTCTCTACTTGTCATTGGCCCAATTCTCCCCTCTCCTATGATTGGGGAATTGGGTTGTGAGTCAGAGCGATGAGGTCTGTTTATGGGTCAAAGGATCCTCCCCTGGTCAATTTGCCCACAAATCTATACCTGATCCAAATACATATTTCCCAGGTACACAGTTGTTTGACATCACATACACACATCATATATTACTAAAGATAGTCCCTGTCCTGACTCTGGCGTTTCTAGGAGCTTGCATTAAAAAATGGCAACTTATTTTCGATTTTAGTGGGTTTTGCAATATGGGATTTTCATCAAAAATTATACAAAGGTACATTTCCCTTCCACATAGATCCCAGTAACTTTCCATGTCTCTAGCTTAAACACATTGTCTACAATAATCCTAATTAACGGGTTTTTGCCCCAGAACATGGTACAAATTGGAGTTTGGACTCAAATCGTGAGGGCATTTTTCAAACTGAGACTCTCAAACTTGTACATTCCTGTCATTTGGTTACAATAAATAATCACTGTTTCTCTAAAATATATATTTGTTGCAATTCAACTCCCCAAAGTGTTTGGGTCCGCCTCCAGGAGTCTGGGTGGGTCAGTGATCACATGTCTCTCCTTGCTGGCAGAGGGCTGTTGACAGGAAACACTCAAAATTAACATACCCCATTCGACAGAAAGGGGCTATTGTCTCTCTCCTCCAGGCTGCAGGGGAAACCCCCTCCCTCTCACTCAGAAGGGCCATGTGATATCCTGCCTCCTGTGGTGAGTCTCTGGGGTGTTAATGTGAAAACATAAAGATTGATGTGAGGCTGGGAAGCCCAAAGGAAACACACCAACACAGGTTACAAAGGACATACAAAGTGCTTTGTTTAAAAGCTACAACAGTTACCAAAGTCAATTGACAAACGGATAGCTATTCGGCTCTCAGAGTAACGTAACGAACTTCAACGAGGGTTCGATGCATTAGCAGAGAGACTGTACATTAGAATACTTGGGCTTTTATATCCTTTATCCAGCCCTGGCCAACCCCCTCGCGGGTTAACCATTCTTGGGACCAGGCCTAGGGTTCCTTGCCAGATCAATTCCATAATGTATGCATTTTGATCAGTTCCGCTGATACAGTTGTTCATTTACACATAGGTCAGGGATAGGACAAGGTCTCAGTTCACGACCCCGACAAGTGGCCTGCGGGCATATTAATTATTTTGTGTGTGTGGAGGTCACAACGGCCAGAATCTCACTCAGAATGTCAGTCGGCCTCCATTTTGATGTTCAGGGTGACTTTCACTTTACAAGAGAACCTAAAATGGCGGCTAAATCCAAGATGGCGACTTGCATAGCTTTTCGTTAAGGTCAAAACCTTGTCACGGAGTCTATTTACATGATAGTTTAGACAACTTGGCGTAGGCCAATGCACATTCAAATACTGCGATAGGAGGCATAATATTATTTCAATTCCAACAGACCCTCCTTTTGGCCTATGCCAAGTGCTAATATCATTTCTAATACTTTTGCAAATAACTCCATGTGTTGTCATCCATACATCCCGAATCATTGTCTGTAATATCTATAGCCATTAGGTCGTTCATCAGAACCTCTTGTAACACGAACTCTTTAGATGCTGTATCTGGGGCATATATTCTATGCCCTATTGTGCTCACTGCTTGGGCACAACATCCCCCTAGCATTCCACATATACTTGGACGACATTGAAAACAGCAACAAAGGAATAGCAGGATCCCCAAAATAACTAGAATAACAGAAAGCTCCTTCCAACCCCCAGATCGTAAAGAATCCTAGAACCAGGTGCTAAGATTCCAATCTCCTACAGGCATATGTACTTCAGAACTAAGAGTATGCAAGTTCTGTATTGCTTTAAAAATTGTCGGCGAGGAATCTGGTACGAAAACACAGCAAGCGGACCCCACTAGTTTGCATACTCCACCTCGTTCTGCCAGAATGACATCTAATACCATCCGATTTTGAAGTGCTACCAATCTTATTGCTTTTTGTTCTAATGTCATATTGTAGAGTATGTCCGTGGTCCGGTTGATCGTTCTCTCCAGTACCCTTGCTAATCCCCTAATGTTCTCAGAGTTTGTTATTTGTCCCCAAAAGGGCACAACTGATTTTGCTATATCTCCCAATACTTGCCCAGGGGTATCTCCGTTCTTGTCCCCCCGTGGGCGAGCCTTAGAAACCTCCAATGTACTAGCTACAAATACCCCGGGTAACAGGATTCCTAAATAACAGGTTCCCTGCCAATCCTTGGGCAACCAGGGAAATGCTAAACTACCACAAACAAAATAAACAGGCCCCCCTACATACAGAGGCCTGTTTTCTCCAGTCAAATTTACAATGTTCTTACAACCTTCAAAATCTCCCATTGGCCGAGTGCCATTTCTTTGTACACAAAAGAGGACCGAGTCAGGGCTATGATTTATAGAGTAAGAAGGAGGCACAGCGTCCTTATTGCCTATCGGAGCTATTTTAAAGGAAATTAAAGTTTGAAAGGGAAGAGAAGGTTTATCAGACGGCCTAATAGAAGCGACATTAGGTTTACTTCTATTCGCAAAAAGCGAGCATCCCAGGGGAGTTAATTCACGTTTCTCAAAATCATTCAGATTAGTTCCATCAAAGTTCCCAGAGATGCTATCATTCCAACGGCCAAAGAATAGTGCTCTAAGAGAGGCATAGCAAGCAGTCGTTAAAGGTAAAGGGTGAATATACCATCCCAGTCCCTTGTTCCAATTACAAGAACATATTTCAGATTACTACACCATTCCATCTCAATAAAATCAAAGTGAATGACCTTGAAGGGAACAGAAGGGGGCCCAAAGCTTCCCCTTGGAGTTACTGTCCCCCTACCCACATTGTGCTGTAAGCAGATCATGCAATTTCGGACATGATGTTTGGCAGTCTCCGGAATCTTGTTATTCACCCAAACTTGTTCTAACATTTTCGTGATCTGCTGAGCACACACATGTGTAGGACTGTGTGCCATCGTAACCATTGCCAGTACATATGAATCAGGGAGCAACCATTTTCCTTCAGATGTATCCACCCAACACCCATCACCATCTAGTTTCCCCATTCCTTTGGCCCACCTTTTAGATTCTTGTACTGTGGCATCAGTTTGAATATCTCGCACAGACCCAATACCTTCATCCATTATATAAGCATCTTTCATTTCCCTCAAAGCATACATGTCCGTGCTAAGGTCTGTGGCCGTTTGCCTGGCTATCAGGTCCGCAAAAGCGTTCCCTTTTCCCACATCATCTATGACCTTACGATGTGCTGCACATTTCATGATCGCTAACTGCCTAGGGAGTGAGAGTGCCGAGAGTAATTGCACTATCAAGGGGCCATGCTGGATCTTGGTCCCATGTGAGGTCAGGAACCCTCTTTCCGACCAGAGCCTCCCAAAGTTGTGAGCCACCCTAAAGGCGTACCGGCTATCAGTATATATATTTACTATACGCCCTTGGGAGAGTTCACAAGCTCGGGTCAACGCTATAATCTCTGCGGCCTGCGCGTAGTTATGCGAAATTCTCTTAGTTTCAACAACTTTACTCAATGTAGTAACTGCATAAGCAGCTGTAGATGTACCATCTAAAAGTTTGAAGCAGGAGCCATCACAAAACAGCTCCCCTTCTGCATTGTCCAAAGGAGTATCTATGAGATCTATCCTGCCCTTCGTTTCTTGTTCAGTGGTATACAGGCAATCATGTAATTCTTCGTCACCGCAAACAGTGTTTTGCGGGAAAGGTAAGAGTTCAGCCGGATTAAGAACACAACACCTCTTAATTTGAATGTGAAGGGCAAACAGAATTAATTCATACCTTGTTAACCGCGCAGAGGTGAGGTGTTGCGTTTGGGTTTTGTTCAATAGGATATCAACAGAGTGAGGTACCATCAAAATCAAATCATGGCCTAGGACCATTCCCTCACTCTGTTTTACAGACGCGGCAGCAGCAGCGACAGCTCACAAACATCTTGGCAAAGCGCATGCGACAGGATCAAGGGCGGAGGAGTAGTAGCCGCACGGCCTATTCTTCCTTCCATGTTCCTGTGTTAACACAGCCAAAGCACATCCATCACATTCATGCACAAACAACACAAAGGCCTTGTCATAATTTGGAGTACCCAGAACCGGTGCAGAGCATAACGCGGTTTTGAGAAGCTCAAATGATCGTTGATGTTCCGATTCTTTGTCAAAGCCAACATCAGTTTTATCACTAGTGAAAAGTTTGGGATCCACAACCTACAGTAAGAAGCCATACCCATTAAGGCTCTGACCTCCTTCTGTGTATTTGGAACAGACATGCCAGAAATGTGTTTTATTCTTTCAGGTGTCAATCTTCTCCCCTCCTTTGACAGGAGGTAGCCTAAATAGGCGACCTCCTGACAACAATATTGACATTTTTTGAGCGAATCTTTATGACCATTTTTAGCTAAATGAACAAGCAACAGTACAGTGCCTTCTTTACAAGCACTTTCAGAGTCTGCAGCCAAAAGCAAATCATCAACATATTGAAGCAGTGTACAAGTAGGTGGCAATTCAAGGGTGTCGAGCTGCTCTTTCAAAGCTCTACTATAAATGCTTGGACTTTCAGTATACCCTTGAGGTGCCCTTGTGAATGTAAATGAGCCTCCCCCCAAGGTGAACGCAAACAAATACCTACTTTCCTTATGTATAGGGATGCTAAAGAAAGCGTTTTTTAAATCCACAACGCTGAAGTGCGTAGCCGTAGCAGGGATCATTGTCAATAACATCGTCACATCAGGCACGATTGGAAATTGTGGGGCGACAACTCTGTTAATAGCACGAAGATCAATTATGAACCGGTATGGAATTGCATTGTCGCCTTTCTTATATACAGGCAAGATCGGACTGTTAACCAAACTACCTGTAATCTCCTCGATCACCTCACGATGGACAAAATCGGAGACAATGCATTTCAAAGCACGCTCGCCCTCAACTGATATTTTATACTGCAGAATGCGTGGTAGTTTCACTCCATGTTTCAAAACTATTTTAACGGGCTCAATCTGTAATACCCCAACATCATTGTCGTCAACTGCCCATAAACATTCCGGGACAATGCTAAACTCAGGAGGTAAAGGTTGAATCAGGAACTGAGAATTAGGAAGTTGCTGTGGTGAAACCGTCAGCCGTACTCCATCAGACGAACAATGAATTACTGCATTTAATTTCTTTAACAAATTCAACCCCAGCAAATTCTCTCCACAGTTCGAAGTCAGAAGAAAAGGGCAATGGTCCGTAAAGGGACCCAAAGAAACAGACACCGGTGAAGAAACCGGACAGACAATTGGTATACCAGAAAACCCTACAGAAATGTTTGTTTGACCTGACAGTGGAATGTTTGGAACCCGGGAATGATCAATGGAGCACTTCTGTGCTCCAGTGTCTATCAAAAACTGGTGTTTCCTATTCCCTACTAATAATTCAACGTAGGGGCCTTTCTGATTAACGGGAATAGGTGAAGGTTCCAAACCCTGCTTCGGGCAGTCCTAATGAAATAGAGTATCGTCAGAAGGAAGCTCTTCAGAGAGGTAGGCAGCAGAAGGGCGATCAAATATGTTCCTCGAGTCCACACTCGAGGCCTGATTTTCCTGTGAAAAAGGTTTGCTGAGGATCTTGTAAAAACTGACCTCTATCAGGGCCCCCTGCTCCTGGGCGGCCCCTAGGTTGTCTACCCATAGTCCCAAACGCACTGTTTGACCTTTGTCGAAGGACGGGGCACTGTGCTCGCCAATGACCTTCCTGGCGGCAATAAGCACATTGATTAATATTCACAGGACCCAAAGGAGCATTTCCTTTTGGCACATACTGACCTCTGGTCTGTGTCGTGCCTTCTCTGGGGTTTCTAACAATTTGTTGTAATAATAATTTGGTTTTCAAATCTCCTTTCCTCTTTTCAATTTTGTCCTTCTCATTATTAACACGGTTCTCAAAATACTGAGCCATGTGCAAAACCTCAGATTGAGATTTTGCCTGCCAAGCGCTCTCAGAGGACATAATCTGTGACTGGATGTCAGGCAACAATCCACGTACAAATTTGTCCACAAACAACCTTTTCCCAGACTCTGTACCCAAATCCTGTCCACTGAAGTCAGAAAATACCTGCTCGAATCTGTTAAAGAATTCGGTGGCGCCTTCAGTTTTCCCTTGAACACAGGCCGTAAGCTTGTCCCAAATAATTCTTTTCTCTGGAATTATAGTTTTTAATTTTGCGACAATTTTATCAGGCAAAGTAAGTATTACCTGAGGTGGTTTCTCACCAGCTGGTCTTTCCCCATCAATCCTAATCATATTAGCCCACGTATCTCCCAACCCTGGCACATCGTCTATTGTCCGAACCTGCTTCCATACATCTACGGGTAGGAGTACAGGGAATAGCAAATCAATATCACTTAAAGTGAACACAGAGGACTGCAAGACGGACTCTATCTCTTTGTGAAACCCCGTCAGGTTTTTCCTGATATCGCGAACTGATTGTCTAATAGTGTTCACTTCCTGTCGTGAAAACGGGACGTGAACAAATTGTGATACATAATGTGCAGGGATATCCACAGCAGGGGCACCAGTCCCAGCGTTGGCGGGGATCTCAACCTTTGGGACAAAGGTCGGAGGAACCTCTCTCATAGGCAACTGAGATATAGGTACCTCCGGCCGCTTACTAAGCAACAGAGCCAGGTCGAGCGCTAAGGCAGCCGAAGAAGTGTCGGGCGAAAAAGCCCTTTTACAAATCCCCAATAATTCTATGGGGCAACTAACCTTCTTTCTTACACATTCTTCTTGCAGGTACTGTACCATTACCTGAATTACCTTTCTTTGCATTTCTACTCTATACTGACTATACGTGTCATATACTTCATCTGGCACAATCGATGAATCCGAGATCCATCTAATCGCATCTTTGGTACAAATTCGTACTTCATCAGGTGCCGATCTATGACACGGAAGGAACCATTTCTGTACATACATACTATCGTCTTCGTCATCCTCATCTCGTGACTTTTCAAAGTCCTTCCTATACTCAAACAATTTTTCAACATGACCATATACTTTCTGCTCTGTGTCCCTCGAAAGTGCCAACGCATTTAGATCTCTCACCCCTTGTGGAAGATCCAAATTTTGTAATCTACCCCACATCACACATAAATGAGTCCCCAAACCTTTGATAAAAACATTTTTCTCGGGAAAACTGTTCAAATTAGATAATGTGGAAAAAACATTAACTTGATCACCTTTCTCCATACAGTGCTTAGCCCATGCAAACAATTCCTGTTTCTTATCTGCAGAAACAGTATTACGATTGATGATCTTTGATCCTGCACCTGTATCAACTTTAGTCAATACGGGGCCACTCGGGACCGGAGGTGCAGGTAAATTTAATAAAGGTACAACTATCAGCACAGGAGGAAGGGGCGGTACGATAGGTGGAGGAACAATAACTAGAGGAATAGGATCAATAGGTTGTACAGGGGGACTAGGCATAACAGCAGGAACAACAGCAGGAATGGGCAGAGCACCCAAAATAGGATCATACGGAGGTGGTGCAGAGGCACCAGGCCTGCGTTCGTTTAACAATTTTTCAATAAATTCTTCAGAAACATGGAAATCTTTGGAGGGGTACATTTTCTGGATTCCAAGTGAAAAAGCCCTATCCATATTTTTAACTGATTCTGAATGTTTTTGTTTATCATATAACAACGCTTTTTCGGCATTTGTTTTATGACGGCTTGCATGTTTATCCCTACTCTTAAGCTGCTGTAACGCTTCTTTTTTCCAATTCTGTAAAACATCAAAGGCTGCAGGTCTAGCCTTCTTTTTTAGCAAGACTGATTCTAGGTATTCAATACGGGGGATCTCAAAACTGCCGTTGATTGGCCACTGAAATTCGGAGGCATGTCTGGTCTGTCTGTGCCAAATATCATTAAATACTATACTACCAATGCCATACTTACAGTACATAGTACATGCCGGCAACCCCTCCTGTGGTGCCGGGCGGCTAAATTCCAAAGATTGTCAATCGCTGCGGAACAGAGCCCTAAAGCAGCTAGACAATTTCCCAGGCATTTCACAAAATATTGGTGTTACCTGGTCAATAATTGTGTCTGCAGATACAATATGCCAAATTCAAATTGTCAGGGTTAAATTAAGAGCCGGGTCACGACTGCACCTGACCCAACCTAAGGAGGACCGTACGGTTTATCAAAGAACTTACCTATCGAATTTTACCTTGTGTTTGGTGGTTTCGACAAATCTGCCCGCCTCAAAAATTGACCCTCAAGATTGATGCCGTGTCAGACCACACGACTATCGTCCAAGGATCGGATCGTGCAGCGCTGCCGAGGTATCGCGTCTCGTTCGGTCGGGCCCGCAGAATCACACCGTCCGATCCCGGTTCGATAGTCTGCATCAACCTTCAATGATCCGGCATCAATCTTGAGGGTCCCTATTCGGGCGCCAACTGTGAAAACATAAAGATTGATATGAGGCTGGGAAGCCCAAAGGAAACACACCAACACAGGTTACAAAGGACATACAAAGTGCTTTATTTAAAAGCTACAACTGTTTCCAAAGTCAATTGACAAACGCATAGCTATTCGGCTCTCAGAGTAACGTAACGAACTTCAACGAGGGTTCGATGCATTAGTAGAGAGACCGTACAATGGAATACTTGGGTTTTCATATCCTTTATCCAGCCCTGGCCAACCTCCTCGCGGGTTAACCATTCTTGGGACCAGGCCTAGGGTTCCTTGCCAGGTCAATCCCATAATGTATGCATTTTGATCAGTTCCGCTGATACAGTTGTTCATTTACACATAGGTCAGGGATAGGACAAGGTCTCAGTTCGCGACCCCGACAAGTGGCCTGCAGGCATATTAATTATTTCGTGTGTGTGGAGGTCACAACGGCCAGAATCTCACTCAGAATGTCAGTCGGCCTCCATTTTGATGTTCAGGGTGACTTCCACTTTACAAGAGAACCTAAAATGGTGGCTAAATCCAAGATGGCGACTTACATAGCTTTTCGTTAAGGTCAAAACCTTGCCGCGGAGTCTATTTACATGATAGTTTAGACAACTTGGTGTAGGCCAATACACATTCAAATACTGCGATAGGAGGCATAATATTATTTCAATTCCAACATTAAGAGTTCTCAGCCTTTGGCTTCTGGGAACAGCAGGTGGCTAGATTTTCAATTAACCAACAAGCTTTGAAGTCCCTGCCCCTCTTGCAACTCCTAAATACAGTTTCCCTGTCAGAGTTTAGACCGCTAGCGCCACCTTGGGGAATTTGTCGGTACTGCATCCATTTTTGAGTTGTCTTGAATTACTGCATTTCAATAGAGTGGTCTTTTGCTTGATAGTATAGGACCCTTGCTTAACATTGTTTTGATGGCATCCTTACAGTAGAGTGCCGATGTGGAACCCCCCACAAGAAGGTTGTGTCTTTGGAGTGGTCTCGTGCCAACTGCGCAGTTCTCCTATTCTGGCGTGAATGTGGGCGGCGATAGCTCATCCCCACATCCACCCAGTCTATTGATTTAGTTTGCTCTGGGATAGAATAATGGGCGGCGATAGCTCATCCCCACATCTACCCAGTCTATTGATTCAACATGGGTCAAAACCCTTGACAGTATGTAATGTAAAGGGTTGTATTTAGCGCTCTTCTGCCAATAATGTTTGCCTCACTGCACATGGCTCAGTCGCGCCTTGAGACACGTGTGTATAGGCACGTTATAAATACCATACCATATCATATCAAGAAAGGAGGGCAGGGTGTGTTAGTTGGAAAGCGGGAAGGCAGATGCAGAACACTTCGGTGTTAATGGATGCCAGTCGGTAGTGCCAGTTACCTGTGTGCTGGTATGAACATCTCGGTTGTGTGTAGTTAGTACTGACTGAGCCGGTTAGACACATGGACAGACCTCAGATTGTGGAGTGCAAACATTGACAGCATGCTTGTTGTTGCAAGATGGATAGGTTCTGAATCTGTCAAGTACGCCAGACCTGGAGTGCATCTGAAAGAGTGTGGGGGATGGGGAAGACAGGTAAACACTAGGAAACAACAGGCATTTTCAAGTGTAGCTGATTTCTTTATTGCTCCATTTTTTAAAAATGATTTTACTTTACATTGTGCACTACATATCTCAAATTGTTACTCTTTTCTAGAGTAATAATGGTAATGTTATTGCCTTTGATTTATAGAAGCAAGGTTGGGGTAGGCAAACCAGTCCAAATGAGAACTATTAATAGATACATGCCAAATACCAAATACCAAATACCCAACACCGAATTAATAGATAAAAGCAGCCTGTTACTTAGGATTTGTAAGGTGCAATGCTAGCCACTTGCATGCCTTCTTGGCATCTCTCTTAGCTAATACCAAGTGAGCAGAAAGGATGCAGGACTGGATAATGCAGTTGCTTTGCTTTTCGATGAATGAGCAACACACCATTAAAAAAGACACACAAATTGGTCAGTGAGAACCACTGCAATCTTTCTCAATCTTTGGCTCTAGTGAAGCTACAGCTGCTCTTAAAGCAGACCGGAGATAATGGTAAGCCACTCTTCTTCTCAGACTGGACCTATTTAATTGCATCAGAGAAGACGTCTGCAGGTGCTTTCACATATTGCGATGAAGCTTAATGTTTCTCTTCAGAGATTATGAAATTGGAAAGTGCTCATGGATTTGCAGAAATGTCGTATAAGCACCATGCTGCCCTTAGGCGGCACAGGGAGGCTGAAGCACAGAGGTCCACTCACATCTAGAGTTTTGAAATGCAGGAAACAATTTGCAAACACATCCTGCTTTTCTGTCAAGGAACCATGCAACCGTGCCATTTACTACACTTCTGATCCTGGGTGAAGTCTCTTGACACGCTGGGAACATGTTCCAGCAGCCCCCTTTCCTAGCTGAGCTGGCAGAAGCCTTAACTTAATTTCAAAAGCAGAATCTGATGCCAGCCTGTCTGAGATTAGATTTGGGCTTCCTTGAAACTGCAGATTTGAGTCATTGAGATGGCCGCTCAGTTTTGTTAAACGAGCAAAGTCAGCAATCCAGCCCATGTCTTGCATGATAGAAATGCCCACTTCATGGAGTAATTTTATTTCCAACCCTAAAGTGAAATATCGCTTGAGAACACTACAAAGCCAGTTGACGGTTGTGTAATCGAGGACATCACCATAATCTGCTTTTGCATTTTCAAATAACATTCTCTGAATAAACCTTAATGAATGTGCACAGATAATTTTAACTATTTTCACAGCAAAGTCTATACATTCCTTCACTTGCATATGTTGAGCACATAATGCCTCGTGTTCTTTAATGCAACAATATTTTTTCTAATAGACTGCCTTGTCATCCTACAGTTTGTGTAAGCAGCCAAAGAAACAATTTCTCTCACCGATCATGGCTGGAGCACCATAGGTTGTCATGCCCACTAGATAATCGCAAGCAGGGGTCAAGTCCTAAAAATTAAAGTGGGGGGACTCATCAACAAATGCATTGGGATGTGAAGTCACCAGAAATTACCATATCAAGGTGAAATATGCACATTTCATTAAATTGGCTTTGCATGACCACCCAAATTGCACAGGGCGAAGATATTTTCTTCAAATAGTGATTTTGAAAACGTTAAAAGGTGTGCATGTTTCAAACTCCAAGAACCAATACAAGTGTTTTCTCTGGAACCTGCAGTACCGAAATGCGACATTTCACCTTTAGTTTTTTTCATCAGGTAATGTAGTGCAGTTGTGAAGTGTCTGGCCTGCAAACCTGATGACTATTGTTTGATCCCCAAGGTTGGCTTTAATTCATAAACTCGAAAAGGACGTTCAGTGTTTCTCATTTTAGCTGGGGGGGACTGAGTCCACCCTCTGAAAAAAGTGGGTGGACTCTGTCCACCCACGTGTACCCTCGACTTGAGCCCTGATCGCAAGCCAAATGAAAACTTTAAATAACTTGTGGAAAGCACTAACAATGTCAATACCAGTAGTTCTGCCATGCAACGTTACCAGAGAAGCCAATTCCTGAAATATTTGAATGTGCTATTAACTGCACAAATGCAGTGTAGGAGTTGGGTTGTGTTACCAGCCTCTGTAATCATCAAGGGCCGCTGAAAAGAAGGCATATGGCCACATTGGCTGAAACACTTGCCAGACAAATCTACAGGACACCCCTGAATAGTCATTCCAGAGAAAGTGGGGGGGGCATTCATGAATGCATATTTTTTTCTCTGTACACACTGCCTCAGAGGTCCTCACCTCTAAAGGGCCATTCTGGTCTGGCAATAAATTGTGCAACTTTAGAACTTGCCACAGTGTCACTGTAGGATGCGCTCTTCTTAAATACTCCCTGCTGCTCCATCGGCTGCGTTCTCAGCTCTTCTGCTTCCCTGATTTCACTGTTCTCCCTAAAAGCCTTTGGATTTAGCATATTCGGTTTCAGAGAGATGGCAGAAATTACGTTTATTTTAGACTGCAATTCGATATAGGCAAATAATAAACAATAAGGGCCCGATTCATGGAATTTTTTTGCACGGTTCAAAGTCACTTTTCACTACTGCAAGGTCACTTTGCACAGCCAACACCCACCCTGATTCATGGAAACGAGTAAAGTGTGTTTTTGCGGTGCAAAGTCAGCATAAAGTCACTTTACACCGCAAAAATACACTGTGCTCAGTTCCATGAATCAGGGTGGGTGTTGGCGTGGCAAAGTGACTTTTCAGCAGGGAAAAGTGACTTTGCACAGTGCAAAAATAATCCATAATTCGGGCCCTAAGAGTATGCTTTTATTTTTGACTCACTGGAAAAAAAAAAAGCTTCTGTTCACTCAGTCTTAAACTGACAGGGCTCGGGGTCAGCATTTACTTTTTTAACCTCACAGGGCCAAGGCCGTGACATATTTATAGCACACACAGTTATGCAAACCAATCCACACCATTGACAGTGCACAGATATATCAAGTCCAGGTCCCAATGGCACGTGGACAGCAAATTCAATTGGTCACTCAAGCAAGAGAGGTCAACTTCCGTGTTACGCTCCTGCTGCGAATGCGCAGATCCACGTCTTGAGGACATAACCACCATCAGTACTGGGCGCACGTGCATCCACGGGATACACTTAACGTGATTGGCTCGTTATCTGAGCCATACCACGGTATAATCCCGTGGACGCCCGTACGTGCCTGCGTTTGTTCCCGGCGGGGGGCGTGGAAGCCCCTTAGCCAATGAGGAGGCTTGAAATGGGGCAATCTCCGCTCCGAGCTTCCCCACGGCTGGAGGCCGCCTTCATTCCCCACCGGGTACTCTGGTATGTGTTTTCGTTCCTCCACCCCCTCCCCTGCAAACTATCTCCTCCCCACCCTCCCAACCCCAGTTACCATCTTTTTTCTTCTTTTCTCTGGAGTGAACGCGCTGGGACACGCAGCAGAGTTTCGGAACAGAAAAAAATGCTATTAGTACCCCGGTCTAACGGGCCAGGGTATTAATGGCAATAAGCCCCTAGACGACGGGCCAATGCCGCCCGCGGTAATGCCCCTGGGGCCTTGTTAAGGCACTCGCTATGCTTGGGCATGTAACTATGGGCCCTGGGGGCAAGACCTTGGGTGGTATTGGCCCGCCGTCTCGGGGCTTATTGACACAATATACTCTTAATAGACACACGCCTCCAGTGACAAAAGAACACGATCAGATCAAGAACAGACTCTCTCCCGATGATCTTTTGACCCACTTAAAGGTGGATTTTTGTTTTATGAATTGTGGCCGGCATATCAAATCAAGCTGCTAGCTATAATGCAGAAAGATGGACAGGGCAGTGAATGGATTACCTAACCCTGCCACAGAAGCTGTTTGCAATTGCCAGTAAGTTGCAAAAATGGCAGAGTTGCACTTTTTGTGAATCCTGCATAAGTCAGCATAAACCTCGACCAGAAGCAAAGTCTCTTTTTAAAATACACAATTTCAAGGTCCTGGTTTCTCAAAATTCTCTTTTGATTTTGGTAAAATGACAACGGAGGGGATAACTTTCATTTGACGTTTGAATTGCACAGAGATGACCACATCTGTTTGCAATTAGGTTCAAAAAGACCCCTCTGAGTAATGTTCAACTTTTCCACCATGTCGTGAAACAGTGAAGAAGTAGGGTTGCGGGTTAGGGTTGTGGCTAGGGTTACATTAAGGGTTACATTAAGGTTAGGGTTAGGGTTGCAGTTAGGGTTAGATTAAGGGTTACATTAGGGTTAGGGCTGGGGGTGGGCGTGGGGGCTGAGGGGGCTGTGGGGATAACCCCCCCAATATACAAAAGAAAATTAAAACATTACAAGGAGCTGGCCACTGCTGAAATTTCAACACTGGACAGCTCCATGTAATGTTTGAAAGCTACAAAAAAGCATTGAAATGTTATCTTTTACATGCAAAAGTGCATTTCCATTGAAACCAGTCCATTTATATTTTCGATGGACTGGTTTAGATGGAAAGGCACTTTTACATGTAAGTGATAGCCTGGCAATGCTTTGGCATTCGATGATTTTTCTCAGATGCTTTGGTTTGTTGTTGCTTTTTTTTCGATGCAATCACTATAAACCGTAAGTCTGTACTTCATCTGACCAATTGAAGAAAATCACAGGGACCGGTGCAGGTAAAGGTGTATTCCCACTTTTACTGCAGAGCACAGAATATGGTACCCCGGAACGTTAGTGCAGAATGCGTGCTCGCTTTCTGGCTCCCATCCCTCTGTCTGTCTTGAACCCCCACCCTCTAATGTACATCAGGGGCACAGGATTGGTGGCATTGCTGAACAGTGCTAACTGCACCATTTATGTTAATATTACAAATCAATATTGCACCTTTGCAGCGTAAGCAGCTGTTGAAGGGATCTGGATGGCAATTGAAGGTCTCAGACACGCTTTATGGAGCACAGCCATGTGATTACCATATGGAATACTGCCAGCATCCCACACACCTTCCCATCTGGTAAAACGAGCATCCTTCAGCTGGAACCAGTGAGATTGGAATGCCACATATGTGATGCAAAAACTGATTGCATGACAGACAGCTATGCATTGGTACCACATCATCTGCTACAATGCCATAAATCTTAACCCAACAAAAAACAGTGCACCCATGTTCAATATTGCACTAGGAGACAATCATTAAAAATCATCATTGTTCCTCTGCTTGAGTCAGACCAGCAAGAACATAAAAGGAAATGAGATTAGCTGTAAGTGTTTTGACACCAGACATGCCATTTTACTTGTTTCATGGTGATTTACCAACAGTATATGGCAGCATTTTTACTGTAAAACACACAAATGATGCTGCGCCGACAATATTGCAACATGAACATGTAAATCCCCTGCCTTGGCTCCCCTAGTGTAAAACACTTAGATGAGGGTGGCACCAATATTAGCATGCATGATCACTACACTGTATACGTTCATGACGTTGTGTGCCCATAAAATCGGACAGCATGTGCCAGAACCCTCTCTGCCCCCAATTGTCACAATACATCCGAGCTTGGCCACTGAAATGCACATGTTCTTGATTACTTCTGGCAACAAGAAATGCCAGGGTGGCACTGAACCTCCTCCAAATCACAGTAAAATACCTTTCTGATGGCACTAAAAATTGCAAGTTCATGATAACCTGTGTCCACAATATATGCCACCTTGGCTTGAAATCTGTTTCCACAATATATGCCAGCTTGGCCTGAAACCTGCTTCCACACTGTAACACGCTTCTGTGATGGTGGACACATTCATGACACCTTGTGCATACATTAAGTTCAAACATGGCCTGAAAGTTCCCATACTGCAAAATACTTTAATGATATTGATCAACATATATTTAAGTATGATCATTCCAAAGCGTATGCCCATGATGGCTTTTGTCCACAATTTTATTTTTTTATGTGTTCTTTCGTTAAGAGTGGATAAAAAGCAAATCGTAATCCAATCTGCCATAACCCTTCAAATATAAATAATTAAGCAGTTTACAATTTGTCAATAAATACCTAGATGTATCAGTAGTCAGACCACACAACCTGCATAATCGATCCTCTTGCAGGTATGTGAAACCAGGAGCCTCTACTAGCTACTGTCTGACCTATGAGTTTTGAATATGTTTTATATAAGTGCATGGAAAGCCTATTGGAAAGGATTGCATTGAATATTCACTATAATTGGATAAACTAGACAGCTTGGAGGATCTCATATTTCTATACCATATTGCTGCTTTTTTCTTAATTTCACTTTCCATTAGGGAGGAATTTTCAAATTCGATAGTGTCACAATCAATGTTAGTTACAAGTCTAAAATCTCCACTATCCATGGTCCTAAGGATGTTGTCTTCATATCCATTTGGCTATAAAAATGGGAATAAATAGAATTGTGGTTGTCGCAGTCTCCACAATTTTGAAAAAAATAAAGCAATTTGAGACCATCTTAGGGTTTGCAAAGATCTTAAACATAGTTCATTTCAAATCGCCTCCACTTGCACCCCAGTAGAGAGTCCAAGGTCACTTCTCCATAGTTTCCCTTTCAGGATTTTCTTAACCAAATCGTCTCTCCTGCAGAAAAGATCTCCAAACCATACAAAATGATAGACATAATACAAGAACAATAACTACATGTTCGTCCCTCAATGGACAGGCCCCCACTTTTGTAAATAAATGACTGAACATGCTTGAAATTTGACATAGTCTTGGTGATAAATGTGTCAGGAATTTGATCAATGTTTAAGGTATTATTAATCAATATGCTAAGATACCAATAACTGGTAACCTCATCAATAGGATTCTTCTGGATGGTCCAATTGTATCTTTTTATATTTTTCCTAGATTTTCTTAAGAACATAATTTTTGATTTATCCAAATGAATAGTTAATCCATTAAGAATGGAAAACTGATTCAATCCTCCAAGGCTGTGCTGCAGTCCAAGATCCGTTTGGTCCAATACAACAACATCATCCACATAAGACAGCCAGGATATACAGTGTGATCCAATGTGTGCGGATTATTCCTGCAACATTCCATAGCAGAGGACAGATCAGCCATTTATATATTATACATACCAGTGCCTAAGGGCAGCCTTGTTTAAGGCTGTGGTTTACTTTAATTCATTTTTATTTCCATCCTGTTTGTTTGAATCTGATATGAAACTCTGTGTTGCTATATAATGCTTTTAAAACATACAGGATTTTTCCCCACAGTTTTGGACAGTTTGCAGTGTCAAAGGCTTTCGTGTAGTCAATAAAATATACAAATAAGGTATTAGTGGTGTCAGTTAAAGTTTTCTAAATGAAGTACGTTAATGATCCCATACTTGTGATGGTGCCATAACCCTTTCTAAAGCCTAACTGTTGTTTCTTATACAAATATCATGCTCTTGTAAAAATAAATCAATCAAATGGTCAATGTGTTCAATTATCACTTCACAATAAATGTTACCAGGAGGGTTGTATACATTAACAACTACATACCGCTAACAAATGACCCTAAAATGAGATGCTACACCCACTAAAAGACCCCATACTGGCATCCAGTAATATTTATTTGCGCAGAAACTTGAAAACAAGAGAAACCATCAATATGAAAGTCACTTGCTATCCAGGTTTCCTGCAAAATAATAATATCAGCAGTTAAAAGATAATTTGCATCCTCTGTGTTTTTCGTAAAGGAACCAAATCCACCTGTATTCCATTAACTAAGTGTTAGTTGAGGTTTTTCATCCTCCAGTCATTGAATTTCTTCCAAAGCAGAATGAGGTTGAGAAAGGGTGATGTGACAAGCCTGACTTAAGGTTTTTAGTCATAAAGATTTGCATATCTTGTAGTCAATAGTCTTGACTGTATCTTTGATCAAATGTTCCCTAACGGTATTATCTACAGTATTATTCAATGCATACTTTTGCACCTTTGGTTTATCAACTTGTTCTGTGCATTTAATGAACTCATAGTCCATCTGCTGAAATTTAGAATCTTGGGACAGGATTAGTTCAGTTAAAAGTGGAGATACTAAATTAATCATGTCCCAACTTGTGCCAAAATGGTCACCAGGTAATTCTATCCATGCCAGGTCCTGTGAGGAGATGAAAGCTAAAGCATACAGGCTATGTGGTGCGTCATTTTTAGTCCGAGATTTCAATCCTTTTGGATGTAATATTTGCCCGGTCCAATGATGAAATGATGGAGGACAGATAGTTCCCATAATCGGTGGGGTCTAATTTAGTGTCATTTGACAATGTGGAGCACACTTGCTGTGCTGTCATATGAAGAACTTTTTCATGGTTGGTGTTACAAGTCAAAGTAGCCTTTGCTATTACAGTACAAACCTCATCAGTAGTCAGCCCAACATCACTTTCAGATATGTGCAAATCTTCAATAGCTATTTGTTTTCTATTCCTATTTTTATTGGTGTCCTTTTTCCATTGTGATAGAGGAAATGTTTTCTGTTTTTTTTGCTGCTGGCGGTTCAGTTGGCACAGTATCGGAAGCTTTCTCTATTTCTTGAAATCATGAGTGTTTTGGGAAGGACAAACCCAATGCTTGAGTTATCACTGAAATTTTAATCAACTTATCTTTACATTTAGAAGAGCGACCATGTTTTTGCCTAGGTCCCACGTTCGTTTTCCATATTTATGGTTTGTGTGGATCACTACTTAGTTTCCCTGCATTATTCTGGTTCTCTTCATTGGGATTGGTGTCAAGTATAACGGATATTGAAGTAGCAGATGTTTCAATCAAATCAGATGTAATTGGTTCCTTTTCTGCCAAAAAATAATCGTAGGAAGATAATCAAGTAATTTGTTAAGGCCGTGTGAAATTATTTGTTGGTCCTTATAGAGCATGTTGAACAAAGATAATAATGCTTTAAGTATATTTAGTGATTCAGACTCAATGTTAATATCACTAAAGGATACTTCTGGGGAAAAAGAAACAGTTGTGTATTGATGATGTATTTTGGGCATTTGCCGCAGTCTGTGTTAAGTCAGGCATTTTAGAGAAGCTCAAAGATGTTATGTTCATAGGTTGAATGAAATCAGAGGGCTCACCATGATCCACATTTTCCCACTCTGCAAACCGAGGACTAAATTCAACAAGGCGTTATTATCAATTGGGTTATCACTCAATACGTCCAATGAAATATCAGCAAGGGTTGTGGCAATAGGCAAAGTTGTAGAAGTAGAGGGTTCAGCAGCCGTTAATGTTCTAATAGATTCTTTCGATGTTGCTTTAAGAAAAGCAGTGACCATTCCTCTAACAGAACAGTCAGTGTTGATGCCAGCATGCAAGTACTTCTCAGATTCTGTTTGCTCAGTTGTGTCTAGTTCACCAACCCACTCCTTACCTGTATCTGTGTGGAAATCTGATGAGTCGTCTGATGTAATCTCCTTTCTTCTCTGCCTCCAAGTATTGCTAGGTTTCTTCTTCACTGTCTTCCCCCTTTATTTGGAGGGTGAGCTCCACCGGAGGCCACTTTGCCAACAATGCTATTTGCCTGGCAGCGGGGAAACAAGGGAGCCCATCCCAGACCAGGGAAAAGCCTTGCCAAAAAACCCTGGTAGGTTGTAGAGGTTTTCCTGCCGTGGACTTCTGATCCCAGCATGCAATGCAGTGAAGATGGAGATGCAGTTCTTTCCAAAAGCGGGTGTTCAAGTATTGGCCCACGAGGCAGTGAAGAATCCAGGTACATACGAAGAAAGGAACTATAGCTGAGTAGAAGGATTCCTCGTTCAGGAACTGGAAGTAGCACAGAGACTGCAGAACTCCGTACACAGAGAAGAAACAGGGGCGTGGCCGAGGCGAGAGAGCGTAGGACCGAAGTAGCACAGAGAGGGACAGAAGGCATGCGAGAAGGCAACGAGAGAAGAGGAGCGGGTAAGGCTGAAAGTAGGAAAAGAGGAAACACTACCTGAAAGTGGAGAGTATACAAACCGGAGCGTTGGTAGTCTCTTCCTGAAACACTGGAAGTTGCAACGCACGTGCGTTAGTCACTTCCGGGTTAATAAAGGCAGAGAGGGCTAGAACGCGCGTAGCATTGCTGAGGCGCGATTTTAGTCCTTACTCCATTTCTTCCACCCATGCCATAGCTTCCATTGTCGACGAACCATGACAGTGTGACCCCTTCTCAGAAGTCTTCCACCTGGTTTTCCTGGATGAAGGCAGTGAAACTTCTGCAATAAAACGAGGAGCTGAGAAGTTTCTCACAGGTTCCCAAGTGCATTCTGTGATCGAATATGCTTTCCAATAGACCAGGTATTGTAGTACTCCTTTCTTGTATCGGAAATCCAGTATATTGGATACTTCATATTCCTCAGGTGCATCTGTAGTGATTGAAGGTGGCTTTCTTGTCTTTCAGGAATGAGAGTCCTTTATGTAAGGTTTTAGAAGTGATGTATGACAGAAAGGAAGGATCCTCTTGAGGTTTGATGGGAGATCCAATTTATAAGCCACTGGATTGATCTTGGGCGAAACACGAAAGGGTCCTAGAAATCGGGGTGCGAATTTTCCAGGATGAACCCATCTTGGGAGAAATTTAGTAGACAGCCATACCTTGGTTCCTACTTCCCACTGCAGATTGAGGCTCTGTTTCAGGTCTGCCCATCTTTTGCAGTCCATTTTGAGCCTTCTCGAGATTGGAGTGTGATTCTTGGTGTAGCCTTTGTAGAGTATCCAGTAGATGATCCACCAAAGGTGTATTGGTAGAAGCCAAGCCGGAGAGTGGGATATGATTTGGGTTGTAACCATAAGTGCACTTGAAAGGACTCATTCCTATGGATGTGTGTCTTGTATTATTGTACGAAAATTCGGCTATGGGTAGTAGATGGAACCAGTCGCTTTGTTCCTGATTGCAAAAGCACTGGATATACTGCTCCAGAGTGGCGTTTAAGCGCTCTGTCTGCCCATTGCTCTCTGGGTGGAACCCGGAAGAAAGGGATCTCCTGATTCCCAGTGATTTGCAAAGGATAGTCCAAAACGTGGATGTAAATTGTGTGCCTCTGTCCGAGACTATGTTGTTGGGGAGTCCATGAAGCCTAACCACATCTCTCAAGAAGACTTCTGCTGTAGCACTGGCCGTAGGAAGACCTTTAAGGGGGGAGAAATGGACCATCTTACTAAAAGAGTCGACTGTGACCATTATGGCTGTGTGTTCATAAGAAACGGGCAAGTCCACAATAAAATCAGTGGATATATTTTGCAAAGGACCATCTGTAAGTGCTTCTTGTTGTAAAAGTCCCAAGGGTTTGTGGTAGGAATATTTATTTTGGGCACACAATGGACAAGAAGCCACATATTCCTTTACATCATTAATCAGAGAGTGCCACCAAAATTGACGAATGCAGTTTTCCACTCATCCCCTTTGTGGATTCTTAATAGATGGTAAGCCCCTCTTAGATCCAGTTTGGTGAAAACTCAGGCCCCCTGGACAGCTTCAATAATGTCCTTCATCAATGGCATTGGATATCTGTCCTGCACTGTTAGACTGTTTAGACCCCTGTAATCGATACAGGGTCTCTGTTCAGTCGTACCTTTCTTGGAAATGAAAAAGAGGGAGGCACCTGCTGATGAGGAGGATGCCCTAATGAGACCGTTCTTTAGATTTGTAGCGAGATACTCCCTCAGGGCTTCCTTTTCAGGTAGAGACAATGGAAACATTCTACCAAATAGAATGACTGCATTAGAAATCAGGTCTACCCTACAATCTTCTTTGCGATGAGGTGGCAAATTACAGGGTTGCGTGTCCGTGTACACATCCGTGAACTCTTGACAAGGGACTGGCACCATGTTAACACTAAGGGAAGGATGCAGTGTTCCTTGTACAACTGATGAGATCTCCGTGACCAAACAGTGCTGACTGCCAAATTGAGATCTGAAGTCCACTGTGTTAAGACTCCAATCTATGTGGGGATTGTGCTTTCTCAACCAGGATATTGCCGGTATCACAGGAAAATGAGACGCCCTAATAAGATCAAAGGTGAGATATTCCTGATGGTTAACCATCTTGATCCTCATTTCCTGTGTTTCGTGGCTAATGGGACCTGAAGTTAGTGGGGTTCTGTCTAGCCCTTCCACCAGTATGGATCGTATTTTAGGGCGTCTAGGAATTTGTTTGTCTCTGGCCCACTTGTCATCCACGAAGTTGCCTGCTGCTCCACAGTCTAACATAGCCAGACATTCCACTGAATCGTCTTGATTCCATTCTATCTGGATCTTGATCACCATTAAACAGCAACTATCTAGGACTGAGGGCTGTGCTAGACGACAGGGATTTACGATGCTACCCCTTCCCTTGCCCTGTTTAAGGTTGGCATCTTTCGTTTTCCTACCTTCTGGGAGGGACTTCAGGACAGTCACGTAGCAGATGGGCATTCAAACCACAGTACATACATAACCCGAGGTCCTTGAATCTCTTGTGTTCGCTGGACAAGAGAGGGCCTCTTGCTGTACCTATTTGCATTGGCTCTTCTACCGGTCCTCTTTCAGGTACTGCAGGAAGGTTGGGAACGGGTATGAAGGGGCGGGGCCCCTTCTTTTCTGCCTTCCTCCGCCATGCAGAACTCTATTTGAAGAACCAAGGATACCAAGTCTTGAAAAGAATTCGGCCTGAATACCCTTGCCAGCTCATCCTTGATATCTTCATGGAGCCCTCTCCGGAAGAGATAGCCTGTTGAGCGGTCTTGGGCCATCCAGCTTCCGTGGCTATCCTTTGGAACATGTTGACATAGGTCTGGACGTCAAATGAACCTTGTCGGATGTCTAGGAGATTCTCAAAGGTAGACTACAACACTTCTGGTCTCTCAAATCTCTCCTGCAATCTTTGAACAACTGGGGCATAATTGGTGAGAACTGGATCCGAATTCGTCACCAGAGGGGTGGCCCATGCAAGAGCATTTCCTATTAAGTTTGATATCAAGAACCCCAACTTGGTTTTATCCTGGTCATAGGTTCTTGGACGAAAGGTGAAATGGACCATACAGGCATCCATGATTTCTTTCATCTTTTTAGGATTACCATCGTATTTTCCACATGACAGTGAGATGGGCGGTAATTCCCCTTTGTTGTCATCCTGCTGTTAGGCCTGTTGTCCAACTTGTTGGACCTGTTGTTCTAGAGCATTATTGTCCGCTCTTAGGGACTGTACTTCCTCTGTTAGAGCCTGTATGGCATTTACCATTTCTTGGTATTGTTCCAAAGTGGCCATTTCCTTTTGGCGTTGCAATCTCTCAGGTTCTGTTTGCTCAGTTGTGTCTAGTCGTCTGATGTAACCTCCTTTCTTCTCTGCCTCCAAGTATTGCTAGGTTTCTTCTTCACTGTCTTCCCGCTTTGTTTGGAGAGAGGAGGGTGAGCTGCACCGGAGGCCACTTTGCTAACAAGGCTATTTGCATGGCCACGGGGACCCCGGGGAGCCCACCCCAGACCAGGGAAAAGCCTTGCCGAAAAACCCTGGTAGGTTGTAGAGGTTTTCTTACAATTTTTCCTCTTCATATTACCAGAAACTGCATTGGAGCGTCTATAACCTAAGCGGTCCTTGCTTCTAAGAGGATACTTTTGGATTACAGAAGGCATGTTTACCCTGTGCACAACAACTCAAAAGTGACCCAGGCTATTCAAAACTGGGCCATAGTACACTTAGTGTCTTCTTTGTAGCAGAAGTGCAAACAAAATTCTACTGTCATGCACAGTCAATAAGCCAGCTTAGCTGCTTCACCGGCAGACCACGGCAGATCCAAAGCCCCTCTACCCCATTCTGCTCCGCTGTCTCGGGGGCTAGTGAGGCTTTGCTGCACACACACACACAGTACTCCGCCTCCGGCAATGAAATTGTTACAGTAACTCCACGGCAGACCACGAACCACTCTTCCCCAAACTCCACTCCGCTCTGCAGTCTCAGGGACTAATGAGGCTTTGCTGCACAGGCATACGCAGTGCTCCACCTCCGGCTATGAACATGGTAGAGTTAATCCATGGCAGACCACGAGCCACTGTATCCCACTCCACTCCGCTCTGCAGTCTTGGGATAATGAGGCTTTACTGCACAGGCACTCACAGTGCTCCACCTCCAGCGATGAAACTGGTAGAGTTACTCCACGGAAGACCACAAGCCACTCTACCCCTATTTTGTCCACTATATATGCTATGTGGCCCTGAAATCCCTTCCTATTCCTGCATTCTAACAATATATACAAACACACTCACTGCAATTTACCAATTTACATGTTTACGATGCTTTGTGTTCACAATTTGTGCCCGCATTCACAATGTAAACAATTCTCGTGATGCACTACACACAATATGTGCATGCACAATGTTGCATCCACAATATGCTGACATTGTCACTGTTAAACACTTTCATGATGTTGAACACATAATATCTCTGAGAATGGCATTAAACCCCTCTTCCCCCAACGTAAACATGTCCATGATGATTAACGGTTTTACCAGCAGATTTGATAGGTTACTTGTTTCATTATGCTTTAATCACAATCCACTGTAAATCACACTAATTACTCTGCACACACAATTTGCCAGCACAGCTCTTTCAAGCCCCTCCTCCCGGCACCACCCCCACTGTAAACCAATTTGTTAATGGTGGCCACAAATTAAGCAAACACACCCTTTTCATTACACACTTTCATGATGGATTTGTGTCCACACTATATGGTTTTATCACCATGTAAATGTGCCAACCCACCACATACGGAAGAACAACCTGGACCCTCCAAGACAGAAGCACTAGAGAAGGTCTGACCTGACCCCCCCAACAGAAAGAGTCCCAGCCACATAGAAGCAGGCAATGTATAATTAGTGCAACATTTGGTGCATACTGTTCCCACTAAGACCTCTGCTATGACTGTCTTGACCCCTGCTTCTTTATTAAAATGTTCTCCTCTTAACACTCGCTCTCTCTGCCACACAGAGGTTGAGGACCTTCTTATGCTATCTTGTCCAGAAATCTTGTTCATCACCGAGTCCTGGCTAAATGAAGCCATCTCCTCCGACGCCTTCCTAGCCATCCCTGATAACTACCATATTTTTCGGGCTGATCAAAAGGATGGACAAGGGGATGGGGTGGCTTTGTTTGTTAAAAATATATTACACTGTTACCAGGTTCCTCACGAGGCACCGGATGACTGCAAAAGCCTGATGGTGAAATTTAAAATCTCTGACAATACCTCAATTTCTATCTATCGTCCATCCAGGGCTCTTCTCCTTTTTGAAGAACAGTTTATTTGCATTTCAAACAACTTCAATCACTGGGTTGAGGCTCCTTCCGACACCTCTAGTGCCTCTTTATTGGGTGCCCTTGGGATATTGGTTTTATGCAATGGTCCTCTGGCCCTACACACTCTACCGGACATACCCTCGATTGGGTCCTTTCCCATCTCCTTACTGTTGCTAACCACACTGTATCTCCCTGCTTCTGGTCTGATCTCACTTTGTATTAATATTCCAGGGCCCACAGCAACGCTTGATACTAATCCCAGACCGTTTATCCAGACTGGGAATTAGAAGAGAGCCTCCTCTAAACAATTATCATCTTTGCTTACTGCCCGTTTGGGCTCATAAGACAACTTTGAGAGGGCTGACGAACTAGCCAGCCATCTCATTGTTACATTGAAAAGTGCTATTAACACTTTAGCCACTAGTAGAATTAGTCAGGTGTAAAGTGAAACCTTGAATAAATATTGGTTTAACAACAATATCCTCCATCTCAGACAGAAGAAATGGTCTGCTGAACGCCGTTGGTGCAACAATCCTTCCTCATCTACCTTGGCCACCTATAACTCCTAATCAAACAATATAAAGCAGCCATTATAGAGGCTAAAGCTGTCAATTACAATGTAGGATCCTTCATGCTAAGTCTAGCTCCAACTAATTATTTGCCATTCTTAATGAATTTAAGAGCAAACCCTGTATAGCCCGGGGTCCAGTAAAGAATGATGACTGGCATCAATCCATTCATAATGTTTCACCAATAAGGTTTCTTCTCACCAAAATGCCATTGAACTATCTAGGAGCTCGATTGATCCTATTAAAGAGCCGCTTGTGGTTCAGTCTCCTCTACTACTTCTCAGTTGCCCATTTTTGCATTCTCCCCTTGTACCGAAACTTTCATCCTTCAGTTGGTTTCCCATATGAAACAGACCTCTTGCCAGGGGGGCGTCTGTCCTTCCAACCTCTTTATTGGGTGCATAGATGTACTCTGTCCTTGGGTCACCAAATTTGTTAGCCTCTCATTCGCAGTGGGTTCTGTTCCATTATTTCTTAAAGAGGTATGGATTATTCCTCTTTTGAAGAAGGATACTCTTGACCCCTTAGTGACTGATAATTACCGCCCCATTACGAATGTCCCATTTCTCTTTAAGATCTTGGATAATGTGGGTTATACACAATTACAGGGATTTCTAGAGCAAAATAACATTCTGGGGACTCACCAGTTTGGTTTTAGAGCCCGTCATGGCACTGAGACGGCCTTACTTGATCTGAAGGTGAATCTACTTAACATCATGGATCAGGGTCACCGGCAATTGTGATGCTTTTAGATCTCTCTTCCGCCTCTGATCTTGTTGATCACACAATATTGGTGGAATGATTACAAGTTTTAGTTGGCTGTTCTAGCCTGGCGTCCTCATGGATCTCTTCCTTTTTGGGGTCATGACTTGTCAGAGTTGTTTGCAGAGATGCCCACTCTGGTCCCACCCCCATTGCTTGTGGGGTGCACCAGGGGTCATGCATCTCTCTGTCTATTTTTAATGTCTATATCATTCCTCTTCTGAGACTGATGGACGACCTGGGTGTCGAGTATGTTAATTATGCTGACGACAGTCAGATTGTCAAGAAACTCTCTGGACATTATGCTACGGATCTGGTCAATCTCAATACGATCTACACGGCCATCCATGAATGGATAGCTATCGATTCCCTGGCATTGAATACAAGAAAAACTGAACTCCTTATTGTGGCCACCCCTCCAAGATTGAAAACCTTATCTCCGTAGCATGCAAGTTTTACCATCCTCAACACAGTTATTCCTGTAGCAAAAAAGGTGAAAACTCTTGCCGTTACTCTTGACTCTGAGTTAACAATGAAGCAGCATGCGGCGCAGGTCCGCACTTCTGTTCTAAAAAGTAAAAACTCATGGACACATGTAAGCTAATATACAGAAAACTCTCCCCAACAATGATACTGCCACCATAATGTAGCCAGAGTACAAGTTAAGGTAAGCAATTAGAGTGAGTGTGTCGAAGTTAGTAGTATATATTATCAAATTGATAGGTTGACTTATGCATAACAAAATCAATCATGCAGAATGCATGCAAACAATATTTCGCCTACTTAAACCATATATAGCCCTCTCTTGGTGTGTTAGTTGCAATACCCCTGAGTGTCCCACTGTGAAGTAGTCTCACTGTAATGTTGTCCCTTTGAGGTTTTGCCCCACTGGTGTTCTATTATGATTTGGCCCCCTAGTGCCCAGTGTTCTTTGTCCCATACCAGGCATGTTCTCCCTCATGCTGAATGTACTTCGCATTATCAGCGCCTCTGTATCCCACATTAATGAGGTAACATGCTGAGTCTTTCTTAGGGAGTTGGGCCCTCTATTGAATCTCTGTTCTGAACTATCTCACCCACTGTATACTTGGGTGCCACTATCTGTATGTCCCATATGTCTTCCACCCATACCAGTGTACCATCTCATTCATCCTTGACCATTCGTTGCACACAATTTGCTGCCAGAGATACCAGACCACAACAAGGTGCCTCAGGAAATGTCTCGACGAGTACTTTTGACAAAGGGCAACATTGCTGAAACGTCACAAAAGCAGCACCCCTACCGAGATGTTGCCATTACCACACCGGATGGATGCACCAAGCTTCCCACTGAGCCCCCTACTAGCCTCCACATGCTCACATTCTCAACCTCTATGCTCAAACAATCCATACTCATGACAACTAAGCCACTCAAACAAAGCAATTGATCAACATCTTTCCCCACCCCCAAACAGCATAACACTAAACCTATACAATCAAGTTATATTTCAGAACCAGGTCCAATTAATACTAGCACTCTGGGCACACAGACCTCCTCTCTGGTTGCAAATCCCTGTATGTTTTCGACACAGAACACATTGACCCAGACCTACAGAGAGAGCTTAGGGTGCGTCGGGTTTGAATGCATCAGCACTACAGCAAAGCTATCTTGCATTTCCTCTCTTGCCTCACACACCTAACTCTGCTCCCTGTCATTCAAATCCACCAGATTGCTCGGAGACTAGGCATATGGCAGTGGTTTCTGTATAATTCCCAGTAGCATTACTTAAGACATGCTGCTGGTATCCTACTTACTTTAGTTATGTCACCTCCAAATTTACAATGAATTGTACATATACCAAACATAATTAAAGCATATATGTACTCAAGTAAACAATTCTCCGTCTCACACTTTTCCTTTTTACATCGTTTGACTAACATTCAAATTCCCTTCTACCAATATATAAAGCCATTTCTGTTTGTTGTTTGCACAGTACTGTTGTGAAGCTGGTAACATATGAACTCCTGTCAATAAATATCTATGTTGGTGAGTTTTATACAATATTTTTCTTTTTCATTTAAAACGTTCTGTTACTCGGTTATCTTTAACCATGTCCTTCAATCTTTTACTTTAAAAACAACATTATTATTGGCCCTGTTTTCAAAATATTTACTGTACTTGAATTTTTCATTAGCTGGTACTCATTTAATAATTAGTCATATATTTAATACATAACAAATGTTGCATTGCAAATGTATAAATAGGAAAACCAAAATCAGCAAAAGACCATCAGCAAACCTGTTACTCTCTGTTACTCACACACGTATCCTTACTATAGCAAAAAGTTAATTTCATATTCCACACTTCTCACCTGATTAATTACCATTGCTCTCCCCCCATATATGAATAACTATTCAATGTCTCATTTATATAATCTATTTAATACAGCACCATACTGCATACTACCTGTTCTATTTTGCTTAATCTTCCACTTAAAGGTACATTAAAAATACACAGTTCAATTTGTATGTCTCTTGCTTTTAAAACAGGTTTAACGTTGATATCATGACATGAGAAAGTGTCCAAAAACAGGATTCTTATTTTTAACCTATTTTATTTAATTTGAACCACGGTTCTTTTTTGTTTATATGTTTGGTGGTACGCTATTTCATTGGTATTTTCAAAGTATCAGTTAATTGCACACAATGCAATGCCAGGCACTATTAAACATGTCTTAAATTCTTGTTTGTTTCTTTTTATTTTTTCACATTTTCAATCACATTAGTGTACGCATAAACTATGTATATTGTTATCTACCATATACAATTGTAACATAAATATCTGTATTAAAATGCCTGCACTAAGTATGCCAGTCTCTTTCTTTACTATCCAGTTTTCTGACAAAGAAATACTCAGGTAACTCAGTTACTTTTTAAATGAACTCTGTCCCAGCACATATATAGCAACATCTGTCATATGTGGCTCTCCCCATCCCATTTGCAGTATAAGTCGCATTGGGGGAGACAACCGAAAAGTCATACTCTTAAAAGAAGGCAAATATATTGATAACGAGTAAAACTCTCTACTCCAGTGTTAATTACACTTTAGTAATCTAGTAGTTTTCAATTAGGAAGCCAAGTGGTTCAGGATGTTTGCCATTTTTTACTGTTTTGTAAAATATTATCTGATTTGCATAGGAAATGTTTAATCCCATATTTTAGGAGATTTATTATTAGGTATTATCAGGATGCACTCTTTTTAATAAAAAAAGGAGGCTCTCTTGAGACTGCTATATTTAATGCCCCATGCTCAGTTTTAAATTTCCCCCTGTATGATGGCTACACTTCCTGCACTGTGTGCAGTTAAACCTGTGTGGGTTCCTAGAGTTGGCTCTTTATGTATTTATGTTTCTTTGCCAAATCTTATACTTTGCATTTTTGTTGATAGAGAAATCCAATCTAATAATGTCTGAAATTAAAATTGAAGCGGTTGGAATATGGAAAAGGCCACAGACAAATGAATGCATGCTACGGGACGAGTACTCCCTTCCCTCTGATAACCCACATAATGACCATAGGCGGCTCCTCATGCCACATAGCCCATTCCAAGAGACCTTCAAATGTTGAAAGCTGAGGTTCTGCACATTTCCAAGTCACTTAGCATACATCTACAACCAATAAACCAAAAGAATTACCCTTAACCCAAATCTTGATACTATTAGGTTCCATGGTTTCACCAGTGAAGAAAACAAAATTAAATCCAGTTAAAGTACTATTTACTCCAAGGATGAAATATGCGGTCCACTAAGACATCTGTGGACCACAACGGTTAGTGTACTGCATACAAGGAGCTTTGGGCCAGTCAAATATGGAGGCTGGTTCATTGTATATGCAAATGATGCAGTAGTGGGAGTACACACTTAAAGCAAACATCCTTTCTCTTATTCTCATGCTGCAACAAATCTTTCCACTTTCCTGTTTTTGCTTAAATTCAAACAATGGTCTACCAATGGAATTAAGAAGCACTTGCTTGACTGAGCCACCACAGCTCAATAGTTCTGATACACCTTCCTTTAACAGTGGAATGAGAATTTGCACTGTGATTCATAGGGCCTGAATTACAAAGCGTTTTCAATGAGATTTTGTCATTGAAAAACACTTTTTGTAAATCTTTTGTTGCCTGGTTTGTTCCAACACTCACAAATATACCTTTGGCTTTTTCTTTAATACAATGGATATGACAGATTGGCAAAATGCAATGCATTTATGGGAGATGTATGTACACCTCCAAACTGTCCACAGTACAATATTAGTAAAATAAAATACATTTTATTTTAAAAACAATTTTTATTGATTTTATTTCAATAACCAACATAAAATAAACCAAACTTACACTGCACATAATGACATTTAAGTATACATCACTTTATCTGTGTCCACTGTTTCACCCGTTACCTCCAGCCCACCCCCCCCACCCCCGAGCCTACTCTCCCTCGTATTTCGTTACATCATCTTGCGGTAGGGTTTTGTTTCCAATGTTTCCTGTTGAGTCCTGGTTGCTTGCCTCGTCATGCGAGGGCCCAAACAGTTCAGCTATTAGTTGTTTCCAAGCTCTCAAGGTCCCAATCTCCTCCTCCCCCCAACATTGCTTGCTTCCTGCCATACTACAGTTTCTGCCTCTGCCCATTTCTGTAGATCTTTCCACCATACTTCCATTCGTGGTCTGTGACATGCCTTCCACCCCATAGCGATTCTTCTCTTGGCTAATACATACGCCAGATCTTTCAGTTTACTCACATGCTTTAGTTTCCGTGGTCTAGGAAACCCACCTATTAGGCAAGCCCACACAGTGTCCACCACCATTCTGATCCCTTGTTCCTCCATCCTATGTGCTATTTCCCGCCAAAATCTCTCTATTATTGGGCATGACCAGAACATATGCACCATTGCAGCGTTTTCGTCGTCACATTTGGGGCATGACTGTCATCTTGCATTTTTGAATTTTGCTATCCTGAGGGGTGTCATATACGCTCTATGGGTTATATATAGTTGTATCTATTGTAATCTATCATTTCTTGACACTTTTCTGTGGTACTCCTGAGCACGTTCCCACATCCGTAACTCATTGGGGTACCCACTTCCTCTTCCCAGTCTTGTCTAAGCTGTACCACTTCTTTCCTGGCTTTGGTCATCATCAACTCATATATTCTAGATATTTCATGTCCCCCCTCTGCTATATCATATATTATGTCTGTAGTGGCATCCGGCTCATCTACTAGTACGACTTCGGACCATGTCTCTTTAATTTGCTGCACCACCCTATGGTATGTGATATACTGCCCAAATGTAACCCCGTTTCCTCCACCAACCCCTCAAAATCCTTTATACACCCTTCTTGCCATATGTCACCCATTGTTGCTGTTCCCACCAGTTCCCAGTGCGTCCTGATCATTAATCTTAGTTGCTTTTCTTCCCCCGCTAGAGCAACCAACGGGATTGGCAGGGAACACGGGGATGGGTTCTCCATTATCTGACAAGCTCTACGCTATATCTCCCATCCGAGTATCATCATCTTGGGGCGTTCTTCCATATCCAATCTGGGCAACCACATCATTTCTTTTAAGAAGAATGGGGTGCAGTTCAAGCGGAACAACCTAGATTCCGAAGTCTGCTCTTCAGAGAGCCATTTGGCTACATATTGTAGTTGACTTGCTATGTAATAAATCTCATAGTTTGGTAATTTTATACCCCCTTTCTCATATGTGTCTTGTAGCTTCCAGAGGGCCACTCTGTTTCTTGTCCCGTGCCAGAGGAATTCCCTGCATGTGCTGTTTATTCTAACAAAGAATCGCTTAGGTATCAAATATGGGATATTTCCAAAATAGTGCAACAGTCTTGGCAACACCACCATTTTCAGCATTGCCCCCCATCCCATCATCGCCAGGGGGAGCTTCGCCCAGAACATCATACTATTTTCAATATTCTTAATAGTTTTCTCAGTATTGCGTTGATGCTCTGCTTCCACCGTATGATATATGTCTATCCCAAGATATCGAAACGTGCTGACCTCCCATGGTATCTGCAGGATCGGTAACTGCTCCAATGGAATCCATTTGTACCTGCCCAGTGGAAATACACAAGATTTGTTGGGGTTCACAGCTTTGCCTGAAAGCCTTGCAAATCCCTCCATCACCTCCAGGACATACTGGAGGTTTTCTTCGGGGTAACGTAAATACAGCAACATATCATCTGCATACAAATAAATTAAATGTGATTCCCCCTTTATAGCAATTCCAATTATGTCATACTGCTGCCTCAAGTATATTGCCAGGGGTTCCAAGGCCAGGATGCACAACATGGGGGACCATGGGCATCCCTGCCTAGTGCCCCGGCTAAGCTGCCATCTCTCCGATATTACCGCTCCTGTCTTAACTCTAGCCAGCGGCTCGCTATATAATAGTTTGGCCCACCTAAGATACTCCGGTCCTATCCCATAATTGGTCAGGGCCGCGATCAACCATGGCCATTTGACCGAGTCAAAGGCCTTTATTGCGTCCAACGAAACTATTGCCATCTCGTCTGCATCCCCGTTTGCATGTTCAATGACTCGGCGGAGTCGCCTAAGATTGTTGGATATGTTCCTATTGGGGACAAACCCTGTCTGGTCGGGGTGTATTAATTTGTCAATGACTCTTCTCATTCTGTTTGCCAGGACCGCTGTTAATATTTTACTGTCCTGGTTCAACATCGACAGGGGTCTGTAGGAGCCGCACTCACAACCAAGCTTGTTGGGTTTGGGAAGTGGTATAATAATTGCCTCTCTGAGGGACTCTGGAAGTCTTCCGACTTCATATGCCTCATTTAGCATCTCTAGGAGTGGGGGGGAGTACCTCATTTTTATACATCTTATAAAATTTTGCTGGGGAGTCCATCAAACCCTGGAGTTTTACTAGTGGGTAGTTGCCTCACTACTTCTTCTGCACTAATCTGCGGCAGTCCAATATCCTCCAGTGTTTCCTTTATTTCCTTGCCGTCGCTGTCTTCCGCATCTCCATACAGGATACGGTAATAGTCTGCAAATTCCTGATTAACTCCCTCTTGTGTGCCTACTATATTCCCATCTTCTTTCGCTATCGTTCTGATTATAGGTCTGTGAGTCTCGTTTTTATACAGCGAAGCCAGGACTCTCCCTGGCTTGTCTCCCCCTGCGTGCTGCCTCTCTATGTTTTTTTAATAGTTGAGGTTACACAACCTTTCCCAGTGTCCCGCACATTTCTGCTGAAGCCTAAATATTGTTTCATTACTTTCTTTAGTGTTACCTCCCCTTTTCAGTGCTGTTTCTAGTTCTGTTTCCGTTTCCCGTAGTTCAGCCAGAATTGTAGCCCTTTGGACTTAGCTATGGCTATCCCTCTCACTACTATTTTAAAGGCTTCCCAGAGTGTACCCGCTGTCGTCAGTATTGATCTCAAAATAGCTTCTTATTTCCTCTCTCATGTCCTCCCTAAAAATATTATCTTTCAACGCCTCTGCCCGGAGGCGCCATGTCGGTATTTTAGCTCTCAGGGGTCAGTATTGCCATACTAGTATCAACGTAGAATGGTCTGAGAGGACCATCGCTTTGTATTCTGCCTGCGCAAAATAAAATACATTTAACCACAAAGATACCCCACAAAACAAACCGGAAACACCTTTCCCACTTTCCCACTTTCCAAATCAACAGTCCTAATCTTTTGACTATCCTATGACTCTCTATCAAATTCCAGACTGCTGGGACTGTCCCAAAAATGCAAAGCAGTAAATAAAATAAATATATAAATTGCACTTTCTGCTTAGATCTATCAATAGCCACGGATTTCCCTGTCACTCTATTGAGTACCACTAGTCAGCGAATTCAAATTGCTTTTCACAAGCATCTATTGTTTTACAGTGTACAAAAGCATTCTATTTTGCTCTGGTTAAGGTGTCCTAGGTGAGTCATCACACTGTAATGATCATAAGGGCATTGATAGGAATTTTGTCAGAGCTCTCTTACATATTCTCGTGGTATTTTCCTATGGTGGTAAAGTGGTATTGCGTTATTCTGATGATGCCCTCTATGATGTAACAAGACTTCCCTCTTTTACCTGTATTCTATTTAGGTTAATCTCAAAACATAGATTATCAGGCTTAGTACACATAGAAACTTGACAGTGCTAACTGTCACTCCAGTGACTTATCTATGAGGCTGGACGACTGGCTTTGGCAGATTTGTTCAGCTGTAAGCATGCACAGCCGAAACACTGTTCTCACACTCTGTCTAACTACAGCCCACAATGTATCATTTTCATAAAAGCCTTTCCCCTCTTGTGGTTATAAGCAGCTTAAACAAAGTGACTCAAATGTCACAAAAATGTTTCAGATGCAAAATGTTATTTTTTAAAGTGTGTTTATCTTGGTAGACAACTTACCACCGGTATCCAGCAATCATTACAAGGCAATATTCGGTGGTGCGAATGTGAAAAAGCAGTTACAAAAACAATTTCAGAAATAAACACCATTCAATAATAATGAACTGTAACCAGTTGCCCTGACCTAGGACCGTGGGACTTGGGATACACCACACTAATAACAAACTCCTGTACTTTTTAGAAATACATTTGCATGTGGCATGGAACAAATGCACATTTTAAACCTCTGGCTGACTAATGAAAAATCCATTAATTCCCTCACGTTTTTACTTGCATGCTTACCTCATACATGGAAGGTTTTTTCTCTGTTATACCTGGAACACCCGTCTCTGTGTCAGCTTGGCAGAAAATGCAGTTGCAACGTCCAGCCGACAGGGATGCAAACTCTATGCGAGAATGACCGCTTCCCCATCTATGGCCTGCCTGGAAACCTCTGTCAATATGCTGCCTGGATGTCTGCCGTTCTTCTCTGAACAACATCTGCCTCCACCCTCTCTGTTTGTCAGCGTTAAAGCCTGCTGCTGTCATTCAAACAGAATCCTTCCCCTTTCTGAATCATACCACTGAACCCCATGTGGTATTATTGTTGGACAATCAAAATTATACTTTCCTTTTCTTTTGGCCCTGGCTTAACAATACTGCTTCTCAGCAACACACATTCCTTTTTGGCAATCTGTGCCATGCCGCAAGAAACCACACAACCAGAGAATACTTGCATGTTTTAAACTGCAGAAAAAGCACTTCAATTCCGACCTGTCATAGTGCCTGCTTTGCACTGCTTTGTTATAGACATGTTATGAATTATAGGGTGAGAGTATTAGTGGGTTGGTTTAGATTAGGATGTAGACAGTGCCAACCGGACCGCTGACCTGTTTACCCTGAACTCTTAGCATTCTAAACACGTGCTTATTGCAAGAATGTGCATGTCCATTTGTCCTTACATGAATCACTTTTCCACAGTTCACTGCCTTGTCTGAATGTAATGTCATGGCTCACTTACTGCCCCCATATTCAGCATCCCTACATATCCCTCCTTTCCTACTGCTGGGATCCCCTGGGACATCACTGCAGGAGAAACAAACAACCTTCAAAATGTGTGCACCACAGGACATCTTTCCTTTCCCATTGCCATCAGAATCAGAATCAACATCCTCATCTTAATGGTGAGGACAATTAGCCATCCTACAAACAAAACAATGGGAACTGCCAGAATCACCAAACCTCTGTCATGAACCGTCGCCTACGTCCTTTCTGGACTTCGTGGTCCCTGACACATAGGGGATTGAATGCAGTAATCCTTCCAACATGGCCGCCGGATGGGGAACGCTGTTTGCCAGTCCTTTCGCTCCACACTCTGCGTTCTACTAAACAGACACGCCCCCGCGTCTCTGCGCGTCTCGACGCTAACGCTTGCTGTAGTTGGACGTGTGTTGCTGGAGTTTGCTTGTGGCTTTCAACTGCTTCCTGTTTCCCGGTTCCTTGAATCCCCCTTCCTTCCCTCCATTCCTCAAAACTTACCTTCGAACTTCCTGGATTTTCGCCCGCGCTCGGGTCACGGCGTTCCGTGTCTCTGAGCTCAGACATTGCTCCTTCCTGGTCTCTGTCCTGGACATCTGAACGTATCCTGGAGTTAGAGTGTCATCCTCACGCTGCAATCTGAAGACCGGCGCACGAGTCTATACAAATCCCAGACCGTGCGAAATAAGTCACCAAAGAAGGTCTCAAGCAAAGAACAAAAACAGGTGAGAAGGTGAGAGACTTGTGACAAACTCTCTCTACCCAGGTCCCCCAATTGAATGTATTTCCATCCATCAAACCCAGGCTGCTCACAGTGATATTATCCTTTTTTAAATTCATCCTAATGATATGCACCTTTTTATGATTCAATAAAAATTCTACATCCGGATCAATGGGAAATGTATTTTTCTGAAAAAATCTCAATATTCTCCACCTTTCCTTCCCATAGACCATCATCTGCATGAAACAGTGTCAATCCCCCTACTGACATCGCTGTATCCTTTGGAAGATATATGTAGAACACACTACGTTTAAAATGTTTCACAATAAAAGACTCATGATTAAGATGCGTGACTGTATAGATCTTCACAGATGTGCTCACCACCAATTTATTCTTAATGAATTTAGCTTGAGCCAGTTCCTCAAACCCGGGATTACTAATGACCGCTTCACATCCCCTGAAACCCTGGGATCTGATTTTAACCCACAAATAGCATCCGCTGCATCAGGAATAAATGGCTTGCCCGGACACATATAATTTTGTTCTTTGAATTTTACACAGGTATCCACATTTGGAATCAGTTAAACATCAGGTTCCAAGGATTGAACCGCTATCATCTCCGGGGTTTTGATTTTAATATATTTATCATCCTGCCTAAACCCCACATTGTGCACCAATTTGGTCTGGTAGATGAACTCAGGAGCAATGTATGGGATGCATAACAAAAACCCATTTCCATCCTTTCTATATTTATCTATAGAGACATTGCACTCCCCATCTTCGAAGCCGATCTTCACCTGCACTGTTTCCACTTCCCTTTGTGTGATCCATGCTATCATTTGGTGGATGACATCAGATGACACAAAGTACAAAGGTATATGTCCTTGAATTAACTGAGATATCGCAATTTAACTTCCTGTAGGTATTTCCCCAGCATCCTTTCAATTGGGTTGATCAATTTACAAGCTCATTCAGTAATTTATCAGGTTTAACAGTAACATTTGTGTTGTGTTCTAACACCTTGGCCTTCTCATTCAAAATTAAAATAGTTTAATTTATATATTTGAGTTGCTCATTTTGTCCACCTCTAATTCCATCTAATGTTCAAAGTATTGTGTTCAAATCGTGTGTCAACTGCTGCGCCTTAGCACTTACAGTACCTATAAACACAGAATTGGCTGTAGTCATTGTCGTGCCCACCACAGCTCCAATAATGGTCATTACAATGAAGGCCACCAGTAATCAAGCGACCTGCTTCCCCTTCCTTCTCTTTATAACAGAGAAATTTACAAAAGCTTTTTCTAATTGCATGACAATTTCCCTGGTTGTTTTCTGAGCCTCCTCCTTCCGCAGCTGCACTCGGTCTCTCACTTGGTCCGATGCAATTACTGTGTCATTCAAAACGTTCTCTATCATTATATCAAGATTTAGGCTAATATACATATTTTGATTTATTCTCCTGTTTCCCCCAGGATGAATCCTGGTGCCTCCACTACTTCAATCCCAGATGCCGGTCCAGGCTCTATCACAACTTGTGCTTTGATGTCCCTAGTACTTGACACGGTCAGTACTCACAGTATGATGAGCGAACAGTCCTCATATCTGGTCATTATCTTCCCGTTTCCTGAAGCTTTTGTCTTCACCCCCCCCTCTTTGGTCTGGGGGGCTTTCAGGGGGCCTCCGATCCTGTGGCATCCTCCAGAGGTCCAACGCCTAAAGAATCCTATGCTGATGGATCAAGGAATTTGTTTTCTAAAGTAAAAAAAAAAATTAAGTACCTAGCACAACACAATGTTCATCCCTCTTCTGCTGCAATATCTGAAAATAAAATTGATTTGTTATTATTGATATAGTGTCTCCATGGATACTGATGTGCTACCCTGGAACACCTGAAAATAAGTTTATTATCATACAAACCAAAAACCTGCATATCATATCATGCAACCAAAATAATGTCAAAAATACACACTTCCCCACGTTATAGCTCTTCATACCAGAACACCTTAGCATTTGCTATTAATTTCACTGATAGGCAAGGTGTGTTTATCTTGATTCTCCTGTTAGCTCAATTTTTACTCTGCACCCATTATTTTCATTCAACTAGCCTCATCTTGCTCAAGTCTTCTCACCTCATGTTTTGGGTGGGAATGCTTGATTTGATTTACATAGACAAACTGTTCCACTGTCATTTCACCCTCCTTTTTAACTATCTGTATACCACAGTGGAGACCTTGTCTATTATTCTAAAGGGCCCTTGCTGCAAGAAACTTAGAGTTTTTATGTTTGCTATTGCCAAAGTTGAACTTGTATTCTTGATCTCCCACCTTGTATTCCCTTAAAGATGTCTTCCTATCATAATATGTTTTTGCACTATCAGCGGCCTTCTCCAAATTCTGCTGCACAAACACAAATGCATGTGGTAAGTGCTTCCTCATCTCATCCACATATTCATGAATTGTGGAGGCATTTACAAGTGTTTGCTCATGGGTCCTGTACAATAAGTGTTGTGGCAACACTATTATTTTTCCTGTTAGTACTTTATGAGGGCTGAAATTTGTAGATTTAGCGATCTGATGGCCATCAATACTAAAGGCAACCGAAGGTCCCAACTAGAACCTGCTTCAGCCACAAATTTCTTCAATATGTCAACAATAGACCTATTGTTTCTTTCCACCTCATCTGAAGAAGACAACCAATATGAGATGTGTAATTTCCTTTTCACACCCAATATTTGCCAAATCTTGGTCATTAATGCACTAGTGAAAATACTACCCCGGTCTAACTCTATCCTTTGGGCTAAACCAAATCTTGAAAAAATATGATTCACCAATAATGTGGCTGTCCTTTGTGCAGTGCAATCCGGTGCTGGAATGCATTCCACCCATGTGGACATTAGACAAACCACTGTTAATAAATATTTATTTCCTCCTGCTGATCTTTTTCCAGACCCGACATAGTCAATTTGCAAATCAGACCATGGAAGGGTCAAACCTCTTTTCATTAATGGGGCCCTATGCGTAGGTCAAGCAGGTTGACATTGTGCACATACTAGACACCTTCTGGTGTATAATTCAACATCTTAGGACATATGAGGCCAATAGGCATAATCTTTTAAAATTACCAAAGTTTTTTGTGAACCCCTGTGTCCTGAACTTATTGCATCATGTGCATGATGTAACATTAGACCCCGAAATGACAAAGACACCACCCACTGGATTTTACCTGTTACAGATTCTCTAATCATGAATCCATTTTGTAACCTAATTCTTTTTGTTTTTCAGCAATCCTCTCAATTCTTCTTTGAATTAATGAGAAAATGCTTCAGCAAATAATTGACAGGGAGGAGATCCTCTGATCAGTCAGAGGATTTTGTTCTGCATCTACCAAGTGATTATAGAATATGCCTAAAATTGGGTCTTCCTTTTGCGCTTTGATCAGGTCCTGACCTGGGATGTCAGAACTCCATTGCACTACAGGCTGTTCAACTTCCTTTGGCGATTTGGAGCACGTTATCACATCTACCTGTACTTCACCAAGTAGGTGTTCCATTAGAAACAACTCCATTACAGCTCCAATTTTGGCTAACTTATTGTCATTCCCCTCCTTGTCCTCACCTGTCGCTTTTAGATAGCCTCATATTTTTCTCCAGTGTATTATTAAATCATTTTCTAACATGAGTTTGTCTATAGCTTGGATCATCTTCCCATGTTTAAGAGGTTTTTTGTTATATGGGAGCTTACCTTTTGCCCTCCAGCCAGGTAAATATTCCACAAAACTGTTTAGCGCATAATCATTATCAGTCACTAAAACTATCTATTTGAGTTTATTTTCAACTGGGGTACCCACTGTTTTGTAAATAGCAGCTAACTCTGCTACTTGACTACTTCTAGACCCGATCCTCATGCTCACTCTTGGGATGTTGTCACATTTAAACCAGACATTTCTTATTCCTGCCAAAAGCTCTTTTCCGTGTTATTTTCCACTTGGTATGCACATCCATCTACATACACTGTTGGTAAGTCCATACATATATCCTCATTGAATGCTTTGTGTGGGGATTGTTCAAATTCATCATCGGGTGCACATTCAGCTGCACAATCATGCAGATCCGCTAGCCCTTGGGCAATTGGACTCTTTTTATTTTGTCCATATTTTACTTCCACAGGGAACCCCTGAAGTGCCAATGTCCAAGTAGAAATTCTGGACTGTGCCAAATTCCCTGATCTAATTCCCTTGCTTTGCACAAATTGTAATGGTTGGTGATTGGTATCAATAATCACTGTTTGCCCTTGAAGGATTTGACAGAAATGTTGCAATGCCTGAACAGTGGTTATCAGTGCTTTTTCACATTCACTGAACTTAGTTTCAACCTGAGATAATGCCTTGCTAGCATATGCAATAGTTTTGTTATTCACATCATGCCTTTGAGATAACACAGCTGACACACACTGGTCAGTGAACCCTATTTCTACAATGAAATCCTGGTTCTTTATGGGATACGCCAAACATTGCGCCTTTATGAGACATTCTTTCAGCCGAGCCACCGCTTCCCATTGCTCCTTTTCCCACTTTCAGGAAATACCCTGCTTCAATAATTTGCTTAAAGGTTGTGTAATATCTGTATAATTCTCAATAAATGTCCTGTTATAGCCTGTCATCCCTAATAAACTCTTCTGTCGTTTCAAATTAGTAGGATCTTTCCATTTCTGTATCGCCTCCACCTTTTTCTTTTGTGGATTCAACCCGTTCTCAGTCACCTTGTGGCCTAAGAAGTTCACTTTCTTTTTACACCATTGTGCTTTCTGTAAAGACTCCTTGGCTCCCGCCTTTGTAACTGGCCAAGCACATGTCTAATCACAATGAAATGGCTTTTCAGATTCTCATTTTTAATTAGCACATCATCTACATAAACTATTGTTCCCCTGCATCTGGGAGTGCCTTCCTCAAAAATATTCCGAATTCAATCCCACTATTAGCATATCCAAAAGGTGTTCGGGACCATGCATATTGAGACTTGTCAAACAAAAATGCAAATAAGTTTTGGATATCTTCAGCCAGTGGCACACACCAGTACCCAGCTGTGAGATCTAATGTGGTAAACACATTTGACCCATGGACGTGTGTGAGACCCTGATCAATAAATGGAAGTGGCCACCTGTAAATAGGAACTCTCTTGATTAGCTCTGGCAGGCCTGCACACAAACGCCATTGGCCATTAGGTTTCAACACAACCAAAATGGGATATTTGATGTGCTATGAATAGGCCTAATGATTTCTCTGGATTCTAAATGTTTAATTATCTCGGCTAATGATTCCAAACATGCCAGGGGCAACCGATATTGACGCACAAATACTGGTTCCCTACCATGTCCCTCCGGCAATGTGGCAACATGCAGATCGGTTAGGCCGCAATCATATGCGTCTTTGGCGTCTTTGGCAAAAACCTCTTTAAACTTCATAAATATTTTTCTCAACTGATCCTTTTCTTCTTCATTTGTGCATGCATCTATAGCCTGAACCGGCTATTCTATAATTTTTGAAAATTCTCGGAAGTCCTCTAAAGGAGGAAGCTCTGTACTTTCCTCTAACCATGTGGCTGTATCTCTTTGGAGAGTTGACACATTCAAATATTTTGGAACATTGACTTCCATTTCAATATGCTGCTTTTCTGTTCTATTTTTCTTCATATCAAATAGGATGAAATTATCTTGGTGACAGCACATTGTCTCACTTGATTCATAAGGATACACAGACTGAATTTTAACTATTCTTTCAGGTTCAGAATCCAAAGACTCTGGTAATTCACCCTGTGCATTCACATATCTTTCAGGGATATTCCCAATCACTGCATTATTGAAATCTGAGTGAGGTTTTTGTATTGCCATTCCTAACGCTGAATTCTCCTCTAAATAAATATCCTGGCACCCCTTGCTGTCCACAAGGATTTCAATGGGTCCATCCCCAAACTCTAAAGTGGTGTATATTCACATTCCAGCCCTTGTTGCCCCATGGATTTATTTAGGCACACAAATGTATCAGAATCTTTCATCGGTTGTCCCTTTCTATATTTTAACGCTTTTGTAACCTGTCTTGTAAATTTGGGAATGGCATGTCCTTTCTCACATGTAGTTCAATCGCATATTGTACCATCTGTGAACAAAAACAAGCTTGTCTCTTGTCTTTAAATTCAGGTGCAGATACCCCTAACCTGGACCACACCTTGTGATTAAGGAAGCCTAACACCATACACATTCTGTGCATAATGTCATTTCCCAGATAAAATGTCTGTTGTGCCCCACTCACTATCCACACATTGTGATGAATAGTCTTAGGACCAATTTTGATTCCTAGCATGCATCTTCCTATGATTCTACTCCCTGATTCTGGATTATCCAACCCAAAAAGGTGTTGGTTCTTCATTCTGAACTTTGGGATCTCCTCCCTGTGAATTATTTGCTGAAGCATTTTCTCATTAATGAAACTCGTTTCCTGCTCAAGTGCTAAAGTGGCTTCTATCACTTCAGAATGCCCATTCACTGGGATAGGGATCCATGTCTGTCCATTTTCCATGCATATTTCAGACAGTGTTTTAATGTGTTTTTCTGTGTTTACCTCTGGAGTAACATTTGGCTTGCATTTCTCTTTGTTTAATAAAAGCACAATGTGTTTTCATCTATTTCTGTTTGCCATTTTTTCTTAGGGTATAAATAAATCTCCGGGACTGTTTCTCTTTTTCACCTTGCATTCCACTCTGACACAGAATCATAGTGACACTAGGCACACAGCCATTCTGAAGATACACTTCCACTGCATCATCTGACTTAGCCACTGTGTGGCATTCTTTTACACTGTTGTTTTGTGACACCACTTTCTTAGGCCTCAAGAATTTTTTGGCTAGGGACCATAAGACCCCATTAACCCCATCAATGAGGGCAACAACATTTTCAGGCAATTTGTCCCCATGAGGAAAGGTATTTCACTGAGAGATGTGATCAATACTTCCTGTCTCATCCTGTGTTTCCCTATTTTTATGTCAACCACAGTGACACCCTTGATTAGTATTTCCTCACCATAAAGATTTTGCACTGGGCCTTGGTTTTGTCTCACCTTTATGTGATTTTGTGGGGACCTCCCTTCATTGATACTTTTTACCAACTCTTTGAACATGATCGTGGCCTGTGCATCCATGTTAATCATTGCAAATGCATTGCATTTCTCTTCCACATTGATAAAAGCATAATACCTGTCCTCAACTTCTTCCGGCACACACAAAAAGTGTGACTTTTTGCTGATTTCAGTACTCACCTTTCTTAGTCCCTTTTTACTTCTTGCCAAGCACATGGGCATGTCAAATGATATTTTTCCCCTCATTTTTGCTCATTTTATTTTGGGAATCTTTGTCTATTTCCCCATGTTCAGAACCCATTTGGAGTGTAGCCACTGTCCGCCCCTCTGACCTGAGACCATCAGTGTTTACACTGCAGTTTTGTGACAGAACATTCTCAAAAAGATCACGTGGTAGTCTGTCATTTTCTGAGTCAGAACACCTATTTCACATTGTGTCTGTCTTTTCAGTCTCCTGAAATATGTGTGGCTCAAAATACTCCTCAAGTGACTGGCCTGCACCCTCCTTTTGAGCAGCCATTTTTTCTGTCTGGATTTCAACAGTATTCTCACTATCCAGGGAGTATATTTTAACTACTAATCCTACCTCTTTATCAGATGTTCTATCTTCACATAAGATGTCCTTTTTAAATCTGTCTGTCCGTTTTTCAGGATGTTCTTGTTCATTTTCTCCTTTTTGTTTTTCATCTGCACACACTTCAATAGTCTGGTTCAGCTCTAAATTGAACCACACTCCCATTTTGTGCGTGTGAGCATCCCTTGTCTCGCTTGCATTTGTTTGTATTCTATTTTTGAATCATCAAACAATTTCGGACAGTTAAATAAAACTTGTTCATGCGCTTCTGTATTTTTGTCATTGCAGTGGCTATTACCTAGTAAATTGTTGTCAGAGCGCACAAGATCACTCCTGTGACGTTCTGCACCTTCACTTGGTTGCTGTTTTTGGACTGCACAGGGTTTTCCTATTTGCTCAGACAGCATTTTAACTTGGGACTCAATACATTGAAATCTCTCCATGTCCCTGGATTTCTCTCTTTGCGGCCTGGAACGGTATTGGTTAAATTCACCCTGATGGGGCCTATTTTGGTATCTCTCAGGAGATTGATTTCTATTTGGGTTGTTTCTGAATTCATTGGCCATAGGAGGTGGAGAATACGGTTTGACCATTCTTTGACTGTGGTCGACTGGTGGTGGTGACTGGTTATAATGGTGCGGGACATAATTCATATTTTGTCTTTTGTTTGGTGGTAATTGTGCCCTATGCTGATTTCCACTTTCAATGAATCCATCCACACACCAGGGCCTTTCTTTGATGGCCATATACCATCGTATTGGGGTCAAACTTGCTCTGCACCCCAGTGTCTGCTATGGGCCATTGTTCTTTTGATTTTGATTTTGATTGTTATTCATGCCTGACATATCGAGCCGGAATCCTACCCTAAGATTATCACCCATATATCTAGAACTAATGTAATTCTCTCTATTGCTCGGGTCATGTGATTGAAATACATGGTTTTTGGGTGCATGCTCTGTGGTGGCGTGCCCCTTTGATTAGGTATCATATTGTTCCTTGCCTGAGTTTGGGTTGATTCAAGTGGCATTTTTGCAGATTTTATCTCCATTACCGTTGGTGTGGAATCTTTAGATTTCGATTTTGTCTCTCTCTTACAATAGATTACTTCATATAATTTAGTCCCCTGCTCCACAATCCACTCTAAGGATGTTTTTCTGTCAAATTTGTGAATTAACTGTGATATAACGTCTTTTTGAAGACCATAAAAGTATGCAGTCTTACATTGTGCAGAATTAGGATTAAAAGGCACATTAAAATGGGACCTTTTTAACTCTTGGTGGAATTGGCGAGGCGACGTATCTGGCTTTGCTGTCATTGTATACACTGCCTTTTTGGCCTCTTGCATCGACTTGTAAGGTGAGAAATTATGTCTAACTTTTTTTTCAAAGTCTGTCCATGACAGGTTTTCTTGCTCATTAAGACCCCGAATGATACTAGCAGTTGCAGAATCAGGTGTTAGGTTAAAGTACTTTCTATACTGTTCCCTAGGTATCTGAAGGGCTTTAAATATATCATGTATCTTCTATGCAACAATCACCTCCCTTTTTGAATGGTAAGTCTTGATTGATTTCATTATTTTGATGGGGCTACTTGGCGCAATATTCAACAAGCCATAGTAGGTGTATGATATTCCAGAGAGATGGCGGTATTACCTGAGCCTCAATAAGTGGAACATGGTCCCTGGACTCATGCCACATCTGACCAAGAGTATCCCAAAAGCATCAGTTCAGATTGGCCGGATGATAGCATACATGGGTCCCACATCTTGGTTCTTTATTCAGTCTATTAGTTGTTTTTTTTATGGTTGTCAACCATGCTCACTAAGGAGCACAAGTCTTTCCAACCTTTATGTTAGCAAGAGCTACTTGTAGTTTATGGACAATAGGTGAGAGCTATTGGTGAGAGCTACTCTGTTGTGATGTCCCTGAATATGAACACGTGGACCAAGATAATTGTGGGCGGATTATTTGCTAGTCATACACAGAAGGGAATAACACATGCATATCTCATGATATTAATACCATTAAAAACATATTTATTTAATTATTAATATTAGTAGCTGTCTCCTAAATGTTGTCAAGCATATTGGAATGTAGAAAAACATTTGAGACATTCAATGTGAAGGCAGGCACTGCATGCTATCAACCAGTGGTCAGTAATCTGGTGTGTAGCTTGTAATAGCAACAGCACTCAGATGCAATGAGACATGATTTTTCATTTCAGGAAGTTCATGTCTCAAAAAGGCAGATGTGCAGAAATAGCAATCACATTGGCGATCGTGTAGATATCCCCCTGCCATAATGTTTGCACCTAACTGCACACCTGACAAGGCAGACATAAATTCATGCCGGATTTTAAAATCTCTTACACCAGAATCAGCCACGGGAGTCACTGCACCCTTCACAGCATCTATAAAAAAAACATTTGTTTTTTTATCAAATAATGAGCAACTTTGAAGGATACACCTAGATCACCTACTTTTTAGGATTACAGCTTCCTTTGGGAACAAATTATTTTCATACACTGTGTACATTATTGTAAAATGCCCCTCAACTGTACTCTTTTTATCCCATTCTAACTTGGGCACCGTAGATTTAAATCCACATTTTCTTTTTATGCTGGAAGAAAAAAAAATGGTTTCCCACCTTAGATGAAAATGGTACATAGTTTGCCTTTTGTTGGATGGTGTGTCTGCATCTGATTCCAGCATTTCAACAAGGATAGTTTGTTTGTTTATTTTAGGGCTGCATCTGCAAAAACAATCTGAGGAGTATTTCAATCAATGTACTATACAGATTTTTTTTTTTTTAAATCAGCTTATACCACATTCTGCTTTGTCAAAAAAAAAAATCGGTAGACCACCAGGGGGCGCGGACTGAGATGGCCATGTAGAGACGGAGCCGTCCTTTTAGGAGCTAATAGCATACTGCCCCCATGCTTGAGGTGTTGCGCCTGGGTGTCCAGAGCAGAGGGACCAGGTGGAGTCAGGGAGGAGCTCTGGCGGTTTGCCCAGGAATGCGCCGAAGGGATCGTGGAGGAGAGGTGCACCAACCCAGCCTAGAAGCAGAGACCAGGCGAGGTGCAGCAGGCGGAACCCACGAAAAGCCGTGGCAGGCCAATGTAGCGAGGCAGGATCATAGAGTGGAAAAGGGAGGTGAGCCGTGACCCAGCAGGGAGAGGGAGCTGGCCACAGTACCCAATGCGACCAGCACTCAAAGCAGCCCCCAGCCGGATCTTGCACCATGAGATGGACGGTGGCGGGACTCCACCTCCCCCTTGCATTGAGAACAGCGGTATGGCGGTCACCGAGGGACAGAGCCACTGCGCGCACCACCCATAAAGCTAACGTGAAGGGGGCCCCTACTGATTCGGCGGGCCTGCCTCCCGTGGATGTGCTTCTGAGCAGCCAGGCTGACCTGGAGGGAACTGAGGCATGTGAGGGGCCATAGAAGCAATCTCCAGCAGGGAGAGTACACATGAAGAGTGGGCCAGCGGGCCCGAGAGGAGTCCTGAACCCACCCCAAAGAGTCCAAAACTGGAGACAACCCCCCATACCACGGGATTGTGGTGGCTGAAGATGGAGGGGTCGAGTGATGACAAGGTAGCAGTCCTCCGGGGAAGACACTACACACCATGTGCACTGCCTGAGCGGGGAGGCAGTGGCCTGAGGTCAGCGAGGTGGGTGCCACACTTGAAGGAGAGATTGGTGGAGGGGGACAGAGGAGCCCTGCTTGGGCTGAGGTGGACCGGCGCCTGGAAAGTGGAGGGGTTTGGTGGGACCACAAGGATGCATTGGTGGCAAGCGCAGGGCTGATCTGCGGGAGTGACACCACCCGTGCCCCAACCTGGAATGGACAGAGCAGCAAGCCCAATCTGGCTAAGGGAGAGTGTGATGACAAGGATTGTGTCACTACAGCACTTCTGGAGAAGTTCAAGGAGGGACATGGGGGTGTGGTCTGGCATGGTAGATAAGATGGTGGATGGGGGTGCACACCAGCCCCGGCCCTGACTGAGAGGACCTGAAGGACTTCTTTATAGAAATCAGGATAATTCAGTCGGACATACAGGCCTCAATCTGTGACCTCAAGGGCAGGGTAGAGAAATTGGAAGACTAGATGGAGTGCATGGAAAAAAAAAACCCTACAGCTACAGACCTCCTTGATATAAAATATGAGGTGAGATTGACGGACCTCGAATCCAGGGTGTAAAATACACTCCTGAAACTGGATGACCTCGAAAAAAGGGAGCGAAGAAATAACCTGCATATCGTGGGGTTGAGAGAACTTAAGGCAGAGGCAGCGGCCAACTTCGGCAGGAAGGTGCAAGGTCTGATTAACCAAATTTTCACATTTGAAGGGATGAAGGAAGTTCATCTGGAAAGAGCCCACAGAGGAGGTGGCGTTGGAGGGAGAGGCCCGAGGTCCATTGTGGTATGCTTCCTCAGATACAGGGAGAAAATGAAAGTCCTAGAGAAGGCTAAGCGAAGTATCCAGTTTGAATGTGACACAGTCAAAGTGCTTCAGGACCTGTCAGGCCCAACTGAATCTTGGCTTAGGGACTGCCGGCCCCTGACCCAGTGGCTGACAGAGAGAGACATCAGATATCGGTTGTCCTTCTCCTTTGCACTCTCTTTTGAGAGGGGGATGCAGACTATCGGGTCACTAGTGGCCAGGGAGGGCAGCAGGTCCTGCAGGCCCTAAAGGAGGGATCCGCAAAGGAGAATAAAGAAGGAGGTGTGGTTGGAATCATGGAGGAGTTGGCCCACAAAGGGTCCCTATGGGCCAAGGAGAGGATGCCTGGAGGGAGGAAGTTGAAGAAACTCAACTCTCCTCCACAGGAGAAAACTTGAGACCTTCCGCTGAACGATATAGTGGTGGACACAGGCTCAGGCCCAGCAATGCTGAAAAACGTTGAGCTGTTATGGGGGTGGGGGGTAAGGAGAATTGGTTGGAGAACTGGTTGGTGAAGCTGTTACTTGACATTGGTGGCCCATCACATGGTGGCCGTCCCAATAGAGGGGGGATTTCCTCTTAGGGGAACCAAAGGGGGGAACCAAAGGGAGGACTTAGGAGGGGTCAGAGGGGGACTCAGAATGGGAGGTAAGGGGAAGGTTGGGGAGAGGTTCGGGAAGACATGGTGAATTGACCAGGGACAGATTGTCTGCGGGCCAGAATGATATCTGTCATGGCACAGGTTGAAAATAGGGGCCAGGCCAATGAATTAAAGATGAGGACTTTAATTGTTAAGGGACTAAACTTGCCCACCAAGCGGTCACTGTTGGGGAGGGAATTTTCTAATAGGGGTTTGGATGTGATGGTGGTCCAGGATCAAGACTTACCAGGGGAGAAAAAAGGAGTATTTCAGGATCTCAGGTTGGGCAGGTTTTCTGGGCATCGGGTCCAGTCAAAAAGGGTGCTACGCAGCAAAAAGATTAAGAAAGGAAAGAGGGGCACGAGATAGAGCTGCCCCCTCTCACTGCTCTTTATGCGCTGTACATAGAGTTGCTCGTGGAACAGCTGAGGCACTCCCCGAAGGTGGTGGGGATTAGGGTAAGGGGGAGGGTGTTTAAAGTAGGTTTCTATGCAGATGATGTCCTGCTACACCTGGTCAATCCGACTGACTCAATCCCAGCAGCATTAGGGATCATTGAGAGATATGGGAGATACGCGGGCTTTAGGGTGAATAGGGAGAAGTCAGTCATTTTCCCCTTCGCTGAGGATAGCTTGAGAGATGTTGAGGCCCTTCGACCACTGGGACTCAAAATCGAACTGTAGGAGATGCATTACCTCAGCGTTACCATTGTAAGGCCTGGGAAAGACCTGGGAGAGGCCAATTACCCACCTCTTTTCAATAGATTGTTCATCAAAATGTCAGAGTGGGGGAAAGGATAGATCTCATGGATGGGTAGATTGCATGCCCTGAAAATAAACCTGTTGCCCAGAGTGTTGTACTTCTTCCAGGTGTTAACAATAAAGACAGGGAAGGAAGCCAAGGGTGGGATGCTCAACACTGATATTGGCAAAGGATGAAGGAGGGCTGGAGTTCCCTGACCTGGGGTTGTATTATAGAGTGACACAATTGTGAGCAATGGTTCCACATCTGGGGGAGGACAAGGATAAGCAATAGGTCTTCCTAGAAAACTCACACTTGCACCCGGCCAAGGTGGAAGAGTGGCTCTGGGTCCCAAGAGGACGTCTCCTGAAGCGAATTTGGGAATACAAATACCTGGGGACCTACTGGGAGGTTTGGGGTAAGGGGGCTGAAGGGCGAAGGATCACCAAATGGCCCTCCCTAATGAGTCACATCTACCCCCCACACCCCGGTGAGAGATGTAATACCTAAACTAGAAAAATACCAGGAGTGGTTTGAGGCAGGGTTGGCCAGGTTTGGTCAGGTTTTGGTGAAGGGTAAATTCATTGGTATACAGGAACTGGAAGCAAGTTTGGGGATTGGGAAGCTCCCATTCCTGCTATACCTGAGGTTGAAGGAGGTTTTCACAGCAGACACATGGAAAGATCAGATCCAAAGGGACCTCACACCAGTGGAGAAGGTTCTGGATGGTCACTCGGAAATGCTGGGCCTCAACTCACTGCTTTATACAGCATTAGTAGAAACCCTGGGGGGATCGACAGAGGGTCTCCGGCAGAGATGGGAAAGGGATCTAGGCTTCACGGTAGACAGTCAACTATGGCACATAATGTGCAGGAGGGACTTTAAAACATTGCTAGGGCCTGTCTGTATAAACTCCATGTAGTAAAGCTACTACATCAGTGGCAATATGACCCGGTGCGGCTTTACAAGATGTTTCCTGCAGCGAGTCCCAGGTGCTGGCAGGTTGTGGGGACAAGGCAGACTATTGGCATATGTGGTGGAAATGCCCCAGAGTTCAGGAATATTGGATGGAGATCCTGGGATGGATCAGGAAGCCAGGGTGAAGGGAGTTGGAGTTGGAGCCAGGCGTAGTTCTATTTGGCTTGGAAAATCAAGACAGCCAGCGGCAGTCCCTCCCACACATGTCTAAATGTTTTTTTTTTTTTGCAGCTAGGGCATGCCTTGCCAGATATTGGAAGAGGGAGAAACTCCCAAGCCTGAAGGAATGGCCTATTATGGCTAATGACATTTACACAATGGAAAAGATCACAGCTGGAATTCATGGGGCAGTAGGGACATAAAGGGAGAATGACTACAATTCCACAATTACTTTGGGCAAGGTGTGTGAAGGGTGTCGGGTCCTTCAGAAACCAAAAGGGTGTCATAACCCTCAGCCTTGATCCCCACTGGCAAGCCCATTGGCCAGATGGAATCAGGGCTCAGATCACTAATAAGGCCTGGCATCCACTTCTCAGGCCCTCTTGGGGCCAGTCCTGGTGCCTTTGGCGCCAGGCTCATCAGTAAGGAAAGACATCTGCTTGAGGAATTACTTTATTTAGGCTTTCAGCTAACATGGAGGCATCCACATAGCTTGATTCCTAGAACCAAGCTATGCGGTCTAGTGTTTTGGGTGTGGTGGCCTAGGGACTACTTTACCTGGACTACTTTACAGTGGCTATTTAAACCACACCCGAACAAGACAACACGCTTCGCGTTACTTTGCTTCTAGCAACGTGACGCTCACCGTGTTCAGCTTTCTCACGAGCCTGGTGAATTCCGGATCTGCAGAAAAACCAAGAACATCGTTAGCAGCAGAATCTTACCTGCATTCATCATCCTTCACTGGTTGCAGCTCCTGGGCAGCTTTGTTGGTGGAGTTCACCGCCCGGATCGAAGGAGCTGAGAAAAGGAGAAAGACATCATTAAAGGAGGTAGTGGAGACATTACAACCCCAAAGCGCTTAAAGACTTACCTGGTTGGTTGCTTTTCGGCCGGCATAGCTCTGGAACTCCATCTGCGCTGGGAACTCACCGTGACCTACGAAAAGAGAAAAGCACAGGTCAGTGAGGACAAGACAGCGCTGCGCTACGCAAAGCGCCTCCTTACCGCATCATAGCGCTATAGCGCGCCATCATCTCCCGGTGAGAACCAGCATATCCAGTTCTCCAAGCAGACACTCCACGCTCCTAGGGAGATAAAAAAAGAGACATTTAGAACAGAGAAAAGGCATGCAAGAATTACAACGCCATCAATCGCAATAAGACCTTCCTGAAAGACACTACAAGGGCAGCAGTCAGTGAAGTAACTGGACCGCCCGCGCCCACAAAACACAACGCGCCCCTGCCCAGAGAGCAGGACAGAGAGCCCACCGTTTCTGACAACCAGGTGAGAAGAGAACCTGGAGGGTCTGCAAACACAAGGGAGGTGGGGGAAAACTTACCTTGGTCGCCCAGTCCTAATATAGTCTTCATTTCCAGGCGGAATGCCATCGACACCGAGACCACACCAGGGAATCATTGGAAGGGCACCAACGACCAACTGGCTGGGTGGCGTCCCCGTGGATACCAGGTGAGCGTAACACCGGGGCCATCCAAGAAGCAAAGAATAATGGATTCAGGAGGAGCAATGGCAACTGCACCAGGTGCCAAGTTAGTTACAGAAGGCCCGGACATTCACCAAGACTCAAGAGTTGATGACAAGGAGGGGAGTGGGAGGAGCTCGGGTTGGGGGTGGGTGGGAGTTGTTAACATAAGTTGGGAACGGAGGAATGATTCAATGTTTAAAGGAAAAGGTTTGAAGCTTATTCCCTCATAACATGTTTGTACCTTTCCTCGTTGCCCTTAAAATTAATAGTAAAAAGTTTTATTTTCAAAAAATAAAATAAAATAAAATCGACAGGCAGTTTAGCATATTCCCAATTCGTGCAAATTGCTTGCAGGCCAGGTCACAGAATCCAGTCATGGAAAAATAAACCAAAGCATACTTTGTTGACCACCCTTAAAAGTTTGTATGTAAAAATAATTGCCAAGATTGAACAAATTAATATGTGGAAACCATGTGATCAAGTTATATGTAAACAAAGTGTAAATTACAGGGCTAAAATAACATTCAGTTGTATAGTGAGGACTTGAAATGTGCATGCATCATATAATAACCCAACCAGACAATATATGAATTATTATATCAACATTTTGATCAATAAAACTATGATTGTAGCAAGAGTTGACCTATTAATAATGGGTGTCAACCTACCACCCATCTACCCGTTATGAAGTAGAGAGTAACACAGACAACAGCTCACAAGATTGCTGCCTCTCCCTGAAGGAATCTTGCAGGCTACTCTAGTGCATGACAAATGTGCCATTCTTGGTTTGCACATACGGCTGTCTCTGACATATTGTATGTGTCTTTACTATACATCACGTTCTACCCAGATTTATTCACGTTTGTGTCGGTGATAAGGTTCCTAATCCATGCCTCAATATCATCCCCTTTTTTAGTACCCATGATAACCAAGTCAGATTACTGAAGTTGCATTATTTTCCTGTTGATTTCTTGTATATGTTTTGCTGTCCATCTAACAGCATTCCCCGCATGGTTAACTTGGGAACCGGTACCTGCCGCTCAGCATTACGCCTTGAGCCTGTACATTAAAGACCAAAGCCAAGACATTATGATCACTGAAATCTATTGGTATCACCTTTAGTTCTTCTACCAACAGGAGACTATCATTATTGCCAAACAGATTGTCCAGGGTGGCCACGCTGTTGTTTCCCTCCCAGGTGTAACCTCCAGGTATATCGCCCACTGTCCTAACATTTAGCATACGCAGGCCCCATTGTTCTAAATAAGAGACCCACTGAGCTCTCTTGGCATTACCCAGCCTTTCGCATCCTAACACTTTTTTGTGATACTTTATGGTATGCTGCACATGACTTCTCGTCCACACATTTACGTCACCTCCCACTATTATTGGATATCTCCCTGTATTGCCCTCAGTTCCCAACAAAATGTCATCTATATAGTTATATATCGACTCTCTCCCTTGTCTACTGGGAGGTGCGTAGACATTAATAATCAACATCCTCCAGCCTTGTGTGCTATCATCTTGGCGTACTTCCACAGCAATCACATTGTCTTCGATAGTCTGGCCACCCACCTGCCGGGAGAGCATCTTCTGGCTAACTCCAATTACCAAACCCCCATAGTGTCTGCCCCCTTGATCCTTGGCAGGTGGAATATACTTTTTTGGGAAATGCACAAGAATTTACATATCTGGGCTTCCCAGTAACAATTCGACCAACCTCCTCCTATTATGAGGCATATATTTGTGGCATAAACCTGGAAAAGATGGTTGGTAATATTGTTATCATGACTCTCCCCAAAGCAGTTCCTGTCGAAGCAATGAGTCTTGAATATGGAGTATCGTGTTTTTATCCGGTGTGGTGTGTTAGAGAAGTATTATTATATGCCAAAATGAGTAAAACCGATCGTAGTTCTAACGCTTTGATACAACTGTTGGGTGAAGGGATGAACGTTGAGTGTCATAATTCTTTTATTATGGAACTCCAAATGTTTACTAAAAAGCATCTGTTAGCCTTGGGTCTCAAATTGGAATTTCTCGAAAAAGTCACACGGACTATGAAAGAATTGTTAAACTCAGAACCCACCAATGGGATCTGGCTTCTAACATCGAAAAACTACACAATTACAAAAGATATAGCGAATATTTGCATCAAAGCTTTAAGGGAGGCTCTCCCCATAGTCACTTAATAAAATGCTCCAGTCCCGAGTTAAGGCGATTTACTATGCATCTTCGTCTTAACATTCGCCAAACTAAAGAAAACATTAGTCGTTGATAAAATTCCAGAGTTCAGGATGATCTTTGCAAATGTCGTAAGGTAGAGGTTAAGACCAGTCGGCATGTGCTAACCTCCTGTACAGCATTGAAGGAGCACTATTAGAGGGGATACAGGAGTTTTGTTAGTTCTATAATGATTGTAACTAAGGGCCAATTTTGGCCTACTTTGGTGGGGCACATTCGGTTGTGATCAGTGCAGCAGCCTTTGCAAATTGAAATGTAGTCATAAACAAAAAAGAGCAGTGACAGTGTACATATGATAAATTAATGTGTCTATATGGAGAAGTAATTTTATATTTCAATTGTAAAAGACAATTGTATTTGAAGTGGACATTTTGCATTTGATTTTATGATGTTACTTGGTTATTTTACTTTTGTGCTGGATATGTTAAGGAGACTAACAAAAAATGAAGCTCCTTTTTAATTTTGTTGTATATAAATGTGCTTAAAGTTTGATAATTAAACTAATGCACAATTAATAGAACATAGCCAAAGGGGATCAACTTATTTAATTGTTCACCCATCCCATGGCTCTCCAAAATATTCTCTCACTGTATTCACCACTCTGACTTGTACAGTTATCATTATAATGTGTTATTATGGTATTTATTGAGCGTGGACTCAGCTTTGAGAAGCAACAGAGCACTTCACAGAGGTATAAACCAATACAGATAAATAACAGAGCACTTTAAAAAGGTGTACACAGTTACAGATGCATAATGGAGCGCTCTCAGTGGTAATGCAGCGGGGGTAGGATACAGAGGGGGACAGAGGAGGGGAACAAGTGTACCGGGTGGCGGGGAGGAGAGGGAGTGAAGGCGGCTAGAGAGAGTCAGGTGGCGCAAGGTGCTCTGTTACCTATTAACTAGGTTTAAACTATATGAATCCTATACATATCAAAATATATAACAAACCACTGCTCACTTTTCTCACCTAATTACTTAATTCATAGCCTTATTTCGTAAAATATAGGCTTAAACAGAACTCTCAGGTCATGTGTTTTAAGTCCTGGTAATTGATATCAAATGTCATTTTACATTCATTTTTAGTTTTATAAATGTAAGTTGACAAGCAACAGAATTCAGTGCAGCTTGCAGTTTTCCACATTTATTCAAATGTAAAATTGATGTTAGTGCTTAAATTCCTGTTTTGGAACACGCATAGTGGTGGGCTTCTCCATATCACAGCAAGTTCCATTTTAACTTTTAATGCAATTGGAGTACTGTTGCCTTAAAAAAGAGAACTCAGTATCTTCAAATAAAAAAAAGTTAATTCCGCTTTTACCATAAACACCAACACTTACTGTTAGATGTACCTTTTTCTTGCAATCTGGGACACTCACAGATTGTCTTTTTTCTACACACGCCCAGACACATGCACACACACAAACACGATTGAAAGCCTTCAATTACCAGAATGCAAAGTAATGCTAATTAAAATAAATCTAAAGAAACACTGTAAGACTGAAACGATCATAGCCCAAGATTTGTTTTACTTGCACCCCTTCCCTTTCTAATCAGCCATCATGTGTTACCATGTGTGTTCATCAGCAGCCTTGCATAACTGGAGACACTTACCACCTAGACACTGTGTTGCTCCCTTTTACTACCACCCTTTTATGGATCTTTATTTTATATATTTTGTTTTATATCATACTTGGCAATCTGTTAACAAACAACAGTGCACATTTCAATCAAACAGGGTTTTAAGTGTTGCCAATTTCAGGGTTACATTAAATGTACAATTAAACAAAGGCTCTGAACTAGACGAGCCAAACCACATAGGGATTCCGCTGTTCTATCCCTAAAATGTGTACACAACAACACATTATTTTCACGAAGACTGAAACCCAGCCCTCGAAATTGGTCAATAAATCCTCCCTAAAATCAAGATTACCGGCTAGGTGTACACTGGAGCTGGCACACAATGGTGCCAAAAACACTCTTTTTCAGGTCTAATATCTACATTCTGGATGATATTGCGCCTTTTAGGACAACTGCTCAAATGATTGTCAGGACCCGCTGAACCTTAGCATTCTTAAGCCACACACTGCGTGATGAGAATTGAACCACACTAACATGGCTCAGCATGTGTTAGGCAGAATTCTCAAGAATGGCTAATTTCCCTTACCTACTGAGACCCTCAGCAGCTTTGCTGGATTTCTATGATTTATTTTTTCACCTGGTAAGAATGTGAGCCTTTTTTTCCCACTCTTATATGTGTTTTGGCTATGTGTTGTACATTTGTATGTGTTCATGGACTGTGGAGCCTCACCTACTCCATAGGCATGATCTTTTTAATGTGTGTCGCACAACACCTTTAGTGCAGTGACACAGGGTTGTCTTTTTAGACTTCGCAACTCAGACTCCATTTTCTGGGACTGACTACTGTCTCCCAAAATCAATGAAATTTTGCCATTGACTTTATTTAGTCTTTTTAAATTCACAGACCCAGTACAAACTATCTTACATAGAGTACTGGAAAGGGTTAATAGTTATCCCTTTTTGTCTGTCCCTCATGGAACATTATTTCGTTCCCCTTTCTTTAAGATTTGGCTGGTGGCAGTGGTATCTACCCCATTTTTCCTACCGCGGTCTATTTAAATATCCTTGATACTGTTTTAGGCTAAGTTAGTAGCCTTGAACTATAAACCCACTGGACCCCTTTTATTTTATTTCGGTTCTGGCTGGGATTATTCTCCATTTCTTTTTGTAAGGATCTTTCTCGTGTTTTACTCTGCACGCCAAATCAGGTTTGGTTCCTTTGTTCACCGTCCTTTGGCGGGCTTCTGCACAGAAGCCCTCCTTAGGCACCTAAATGTCTGAGGGGGACAGGATGTGAGGGAGGGGTTTGAGGCTTCCTGCACAGGGTCTCCTTGGAGACCCATGTCACACTATGTATGAGTGGCTGTGGTGACTGTCCCGCCAGGACAGCCACCCTGCTGTGTGATTGACAGCCAGGCTTAGTGAATGAGGGAAAACTGCATACAAAGCAGATCTAGGACTGAGAAGGGAGAGTTGCCACTGGATCGAGAGAACCGAAGAGAAGCTGACAGAAGAGGACTGCTACCATGACTGACCCTCCCGGTGAAGCCCTGCTGCGGGTCCGAATCTTCAAACTTCAACGACAGGGAAGATCTGAAAGGGATCTTCTCCCCTTGAGGTGGTGGGACCAAGCGGTTTGCCAAACTGCAAGCCAGGCCTCCCTCCTCTGGTCGACTTTGCTGTGCACAGCTACAGTGAACTGGATAGCCAGGAGGATCAGACCCTGCTTGGATTTTAAGGAGCGCATCTTTTATTCGCTGCTTTGCTCCGCTGCTGGTTTCTTCCCTGGGCAGTGCAGGACCCTCCAGTCTTCCTCCTTCTTGTCAGTCCGACAGTTGCTTCAGGAACCGTGAGCCTGCACGATCTGCCAGGAACGTCTGCCTCAGCTGCAGCATTCTTCTGCTCTAAAGGTACTGTGCTAACCCGGTTGTTCGTTCCGTCCGACGGCGGTGAACGTGTTTGAAATCTTTCGCCAATCCGAGGGCTTGTCCTTCTCTATTCTTTAAAGTAACTTTTCGTCCGACCAACTTCGTTTCGAACTCTTCGCAAAGTCTTAAGCGCAAACTAGTCTGATCTGTGTGATACTCTGCAAAGACTCTGGTCCATTGACTTTGGCTCAGGCCCCTTGATTTGATTTCCTCACCGTAGTTGCCTTTTCTAGATTGCACTGCTTACTTACTTGTTGGTGCTGCTTCATTTTTGTCTAACCTTGCCTTTTAAATTGCTGGAGTGCCATTTTGCTCACACTTCATTTTGAGATTAACTTGTCCAGAATCTATTGGGTGGTGTGTAGTATATTAAGAGTCTGATTGTCTGATACTTTACTTTAGTGAATTATTTTATAAATGATGTGTAAATAAATGTATATTCTTTTACTCAGAAACCTTGAGTCAGTGTTTGCTTGAACCATAGTAAATTGCTGTTCTTTGTGTAACTATTGATACTGTTCACTTTACTCTTGAGATAAGTCTGGCTGCTCAGCCATCGCTACTACTTTACTCTGTAGTACGGGCTTGTACCAAAGGTGAATTTGTACTGTCACTTGTAGTCTTAATTGTGTGTGGTGTTCCCAAAGGGTACTGCATCTGATTCTGCCTAACAGCCTCCACTATGGCAAGAACAAGAGAGCTGCCTTTCACCCTTCTTACCTACTAAGTAGGAGCATGCTCTGGAGGAAGACTAATGCCACAGTATGCATGGTCATCCTGAACGTGGCCATGGAGCATATCGGACCAGCTCCTCAGCAAACAGTACTGGCGCTGACCACACAGATTAGTCATCTTGTATTTCCCGTCGAGCATACACACGAGAGTGGTATACATGATTCCTTGCAACATTTCACAACATTTAGGCATGAAGCAGACACTATCTGTCCCATCAGGGACTAAAGGAGTCCACCCTCAGGACTCATTGCTTCACCGCTGCTCCCTGTTCAGACCCAATTCCTGCTGCCTCTATGGTCGCAACCAGTTATGATCTTTGGTTCCCCTCTGATTCCACCTGCCTCTCCAGTGTGTTTCCCCAAGGCCACAAGCAAGACTGCAGTTCTGCCCTTAAGGAGCCATACTGCAGAAAGGACTTCCCTTTTTAGTTCTTGCTTTCGTTCACAGCTTTCCACCCACAAGGAACCATTAATAAATACATTAACTGTCATAAGAGGTATCTTCATTATTGGCAGAAATCCAAAACTGAGACAGGGAAACCGAATAGCCATGACAACCCCATGGAAGACCAGAGGGCAGAGCCAACCGGAGTGCAGCTGCACCCATTTCCACAGCAGTATAATAGCTCACCAAAGACATTACAGATATTGCTCAACTAATGACAAATACAGTTAGCATATAGAGTTCAAGCAGTTGTCAGCAACCATGGCAAAGTTGCTTGTGTGTTAAGATTACTCACTGGAGATGCTGAACTGTGGGCCAAACCTTATAAAAACCTCACTCCAGAAAAAGCCCACTAAAATAATTGGTTCATAGAGGAAGTCCAAACCCTCCGCAGACACAAACGGTCCCTGCAACACCTTTGGAGAAAGAACCCCTCCCCTACACGCAAAGAAGCCGTCCTCTCCGGAACCAAGACCTACAAAACCATTATTAGCAATTCGAAATCTTGACATCTATAACACCATAATTAGCCAGACCAGCTCCAACAAAAGTGAACTCTTCAAAATATTCAAGGAGCCAGAATCCCCATCACTCCCCAATCGTCAGCTTCCTAACGACAAATCATGGTGCTCACTTGTCCAATCTGCCCTTGTCAATAAAACACATTCTCAGAGACAAAACCATCAGCAAAAAAACCTTGCTCTCAATTAAAGTCACGCCTACTCATAACCCAGTCGCCCCCACTACTGCCAACACACCACTCTTGCACTTCTCCTGCATCTCTCCTACTGAAGCCCTTAACATTATCCAGCCCTAACCATCATCCAATGCCTTAAACCCCCCAGTTGCAAAGGCAACATCTGCCCATACCATATCACCAAAATGTGAGCTGACCCACTTGCACCCATCATTGCTAAATTCATCAATGCCTCTTTCACTTCATGATTGGTCCCAAAAGCTATCAGAGAAGTTTGCGTTGCACCTTTTCTCGCAAAGCCCTCCCTGGAAATACCTCGGCCCACCAACTACTGCTCTATCACTACAGTACCCTTCTTCATTAAACCCAGTGATCGCAGTGCCTAGTCCCAACTCAAAATCCATCTAGAAACCCACAACCTTCTTGGCTCTCCGCAATCTGGCTTCAGACCCAGACACAGCAAGGAAGCTGGCCTCCTGGCCCTCAAAATACAGCTTTACAGCATATGTGATGCTAGTGGACTTGCCATCCTTCTCCTAGTAGACCTCGCTGCAGCTTTTGATCTTGTCGATCACAACATCCTCTGCCAACACCTCACATTTAAATTCATCCCCTCCAGAGAGGCTGCCAGCTGGATACATTCCTTTCTCTGTGACTGAACCTCTAGGATTTTCATTGGCAGCGAAGCAGCTGACCCCATCTCTGTCTCCTATGGGGTTCCACAAGCCTCCTACCTGTCACCCACACTAAACAACATGTATCCTAAGCCCCGCTCCGACCACCTTGACAACTTATATATCCCTTACACAAATTTAGCTGATGATATCCAAGTCTAACTGAAACTCAGCAGCGACCACACCACAGACTCCGACAACATCGACCGAGTTTTTAGTATCATCCAAGCCTGGACGGCCGACCATAACCTCAGCTTGAATGACGATATAACAGAGGTCCTCATTGTTGGCTCCCCACATCGGCTCAAGCACCTGGACCCAGCCTTCGCATCCTTCAATATTGATGTCCATCCTCAGCTGCCTACTCCACCAAAGTCATCAACCTCAGTAGAAAGTTTCTATCCACTGATAGCTGCCTCACATTAGCCAAAGATATCATATCATTGGTAGCAACCTAGACTATTGTAATGCCATTCTCTCTGGCTCTTCGACCAAAAACATTGCCAAACTCCAACGTATCCAAAATAAAGCAATTTGAGCCGCCTGGGGCTTGAAATGTACAGACCGCATCTCACAAGCAAGACGGGACGCCCACTGGCTACCAATCAAAGCCTGCATAGAGTTTAAATTCATATCCGTCACTCACTGGTGCATTCACAATACAGCACCCACATACCTAAACCAACTCAACTCCAAAAGGGCCAAGCCACGTTGCCTCTGCTCCTCCACAACCACAACTTTAGGTAGGCCCAGATTCACCAGAAAAAGAGCTGGTGGAACTATCATTACTGTTACTGCCCCCATGCTCTGGCATGCCCTCCCACCCAGCATCCAAGAGGAACCCTCCCATATGCTTTTTAGAAACAAAACAGAAAACTGTATTGTTCAACAAATATGCATAAAACGCCTTCCTTGATGAATCTATGACCTTGCTATATTTGTACTTTCTTGCTTATATCAACCTATGCACTAGCGCCTTGATATCTCCGGGATCTGGGCACTACCAACAAATTAAATAAACAAACAAACAAACAAACAAACAAATAAATAAATAAATAAATAAATAAATAGAGAGGTCTTACAAGACTCCTCTCAGTTCGAGAAGACAAAGGGACAGGAATCCTTTGTTACTGTTGTCATACTGCATTCCCAGCTAGTTCAGTAACTTTCTAGGCCAAAAAGATGCTAAAGAACTGGAGATACCTCAAATACTGAAGCTGCAACCGGATACAGTACATGGTAGACAGATCCCTCATCTCCTTTGCACTTGTATAGGAAAGGAGATCTTGTGGTGGCCAGCACATGGAGGTAATCGAGTTCAATCTTATCACAGTCCCTCAGTTCAAGATCATACAAGGGTTACCCTAGCTGATTAACCACACTCCTGTGGTGGATTAGAAAGCTAGAATATTCATAATGTGTTTCTCCTTTTGCTGCAGCCGCTGCCTAGAAGACTCAGAACAAAGGGTCTTGACTTGCAGTCACACGTAACGCTAGTTGGTGTGGCTTTGCCTGATGAGGATAAGGCCTTCCAGGGTGTCTTTGAAGAACAGGAATCAGAACAATGACCCCCTCTTCATGAATACCCTCTCTAATTGATCTGCATCCAGACATGACCTTATAACACAGAAGGTTGCACTTTTTGGGAGAGAAAAGGAGGCTCTCAATTTTCATATCCAAGACAGGCAAAATAAATGATTCACACAGTTGTCCACATCTCCAGCATGCGACTCACTCTTTTTCATACAATAAAAGGAATGGAGGGGCAAGGCCTTGTCTGGACTATTGTGATTTGAATACAAATACAATGCAAACCAGTACACTCCTCTGCTCATCAATTATTTGTTAGACCAAGTAAGAGATGCTAACGCCTACAGCAAGCTTGACTGAAGAACCCATACAGTGTATGATAACCTAGGGGAGAGATGTGGCACTCTCCAATTGGCCGATTTCTGGTCTATATGAGACAGTACAGCTTGCAAAAACAATAAAAGGCCTGGAATTTGGCCAATGAGTGGGAGCCGCATGACTCCCCCAGTCACCGCTGTCAGCAGGGCTGTCAGCACAGTGCTCCTATGATGAGAGCTGTGTTATGTTATGTTAAAGATTCTTCTACCGTGCACTGTCACCGCATGGTCCATTGATGCTCTGGCAGATCTGTAAGGCAAGAGGGTAAAGGGATGTGAGTTAGTAGGACTGAACTGGAGAAAGAGCAAGGGAGCTGTGATCTGCTGTTGGCTGCCTCATTTCGGTTTACACCATTCACTGAGCGTAGGTTTGTTTTTCGGTTGGTAGCTGTCATGTGCTGTTATGCAAGGCTATGTGTGGTTTGTTTCGTTGTTTGCTAGATGTTGGCCTCTCATCACAGCAGCCCGACAGAGACATGACGTCGCACTGATAGCCCCACCGCCTGCAAGGCTCTCAGAATTGCTCTGCCTCCAATCATGGGAGCTCCCTGCAGAGAGCCTGACCTCCCATCAACACCATTAACTCTGCGGGGGGCCGCACCTGACTGATGTGGCACGGGCACAGTTAAACCCCTGCCCTCACACCTTCCTCCGTAACTTAAAAAGGTGGAAGGTGGGTGACTCTGCCCCCTTATTGAATGCGCACTGGGCCACATCTTGCAGATGCAGCCTGGCTTCTCCTACACCGCCCCACCATCATTCGCTCACCTTGTTGGGCTACACCTAGGTAGTCTCGGCCTGACCGCAATCGTAGAACTGGTCCTCCCTCCTTAACAAAGTGTACATGGTTGCTGGGATTTCATCACCCCCGACATGGTTGACATGGATCCTAAGAAGATGAATGCCATTCAGAAATGGCCTGCCCCCAAGCAATATCAAAGAGGTCCGGTGATGCTTTGACTTCATTCATTTCTACTGCTGATTCATTCCTTAGATTTCACAACTTGTGGCCACCTTAAACGAATGCATTAAGAAGAACCAACCGCTCATAGCGACAGCAGAAAGGCAAGAAGGCTTCTCATGCATACAACAAGCACTTGATGAAGTCAAGGGTCTGCATCATAACAATCCCACAAAGACCAATTATCTGGAAACGGACAGACATCAATTGGGTGTCATCTTATCCTGGGAGGACTAGCAATCCTGAATACTGCTGCCAATCGCTTTCTTTTTGCAAAAAGGTAGTTTCTGAAGAAGCCAATTACAACATCCTAGAAAATGATTTTAGTTGGTAAAAGCAATGGAGGCACAACTTCATCATCTATACTATCAAACAAATGTTTAATATTATAGACAATTTTCTGCCAGAAACAATGGCTGTCATGTTGGTTGATTTTCCTTTCCAGCTTCATCTTTGTAATTATGTCCATTGCAGGTACAAAGAACACTGAGGAAGATGCCCTTTCCAGATAATATCTACACTCCGACTATGTAGATGCTACCAACATGTTAACCCTCAGATCCTTGCAACAGTCCAATCTTGTGATTTCTTGGGTTTGGTCCAGCAGAAATGAGCTAATACTTCATGGATATAGACAATGAAAAGCAAGAGAGTGACCCCTTCAAAGGGAGCCTGTTGGCGCTCATTCAAGAATTCCATGAGCAGGTCTTACACCAGGGCCTGAACATACCATCTTCGGGTATGGGGTGTATGGGGTGTAGACTATACATACTGGGACATTTCTGGTCTCCCCAACATGAGAAACCACTGCCAAGAGTATATACAATGGTGTAACAATGGTGTACCAATGGCGTACCAGGCAGGAAGGATAGCTCAGGGGCAACGCGTTCCGTGCTTAGAAACCACACGTCGGTAAAAAGCGTGGTATAAAAGAACAAGTATGAACAATTATAATTATAATTACCACTTGTACCAGCATGAGGATTCAAAGATAGATTCAAAAGGTGTTTAATATTAATTATAGGTGCTTAGGGCAAAGTCTGCGCGTGTTTAAGAAAAAGAACCTGTTTAAACACTTGCACCTATCTGGGTGCATTGTCCCTACCACAATGCAATAATACCACTAAAGTTGAAAGAAACTGTACCCTGATGCGCTTTGGTCATTACGGTAAGAAAACATAGCAAGAACACAAATGTTGCATTTTTAAAGCAATATAATTTGGAGCTCATTATTTGCTTAATCATGCAATAAACACTTATTACAACAACAATATGTTAAGTGATCAGTTAGCATGTTTCCAAAAAAGAAGAGAGCAGCACTCAGTCCTAATTAATGAATCAAAAATGATAAATTCTTCAATCAAATGTACATCGTGCAATGTTCTGTGTTTGTGTTATAAAGCCTACAATCAAATGGACGTTCTACTACTCATGACCTTTTGGGGTGTTATTCTTATTATTCAAGCCAGTTAGGTTTCTCTTCTCGCCCCTCTCTCCTTGCCCGTCCGTTAGGATTCTCGTTTCGCCCTCCCTCCTTGCCCAACACGTTTCCCGCTATGCAGATCTTAGTATTTCCGCAGTGCATGCTTTTTCAATGGCTACAAGACAACTTGTTTCCATTACCCATATTCATAATACTAGAGCGGCCAATATCATACAAAAAACTATTTATTCGTAACGTCATGCATTTACGTGCTTCAAATAATTATGAAGTCGCTTTTTTGCAAGCAATCTCATTGTCTTGAATTCATTTAAAACCTATATCCTACAAAAGATATTCAGTACAATATATCTCTTGTTTTAGAGGTTTTTTCATTTTAAAACAGCATTGAGTAAATGTAAAACTGACCAATGCAAAAATTAATATGTGATTGAATACATGGTTCGCACCTCAAGTTTGTGCCCACCTTCCTAGTCATTGTGAAGGCATGATAGCCTATGTAAAGAAAACATATCTAATCAGCCATACGTTCTATGTGTTTATTTTTATAGAGACAATGGGCCTCATTATAAGTTTGCCGGTCTGGAAACAATGGTCCCTGTAAGCCTATCAGCACCGTTGTTTCTGGACCGGCAAAGTACAAGTCTGCCTGCCGGAGCCACAGTGCCTGACAGGTCTGACCCTGCTGGTCGCAGCCACCACAGTAGGCAGATTTGTCATGGGAACACCAGCATCATTGTTAACGGTGCCAGTGATCCTGTGTCCCCATTCCCATAGAGTCCGATAGTACTCTATGGGAATGGGGATTCACGAAATTGCTGGCGCTTGATTTCCCAGCCACTGGACTTGGAATAGCCCAGTGGCACCGGGAAGTCAGGTGCCGGTAATTAATTCTGAGTCTGGCGGCAACCCGCCGGTAGCACAAGCAGGCTTACCGCCGGACTCGGAATGTGGCCCAATGTTAAACTACACCACTTTTGCTTCATTTCATGACCACTGCTATATCCTTACCTGTTGATACAGCGACCTGCCATAGTAAAGTGGCCACGTGTCTTCAGCATTCTGAACATGCCAGTACCATTCTGGCCTTCTTTAAGCATCAATGCCCCAATGGAGAGTAAACATTAGGCCATATTTGAATATATTATTTTAACTGTTCCAGCAATACTACTACTTTTCTCAATTCAATGGGCCTCATTACAAGTTTGCTGGTAAACATTAAAAGCGCTGGTAACCATTTCCCATAACGTCTTTCGTACCAGCAAAAGTACCGCCAAATTACAAGTGGGTGGAAAGATTGTTGTTGGTAATAGTGCCAACAGAAACCGGACCTTCAAGAACTACTGTTGCCAGTAATACCGGCAATGGAATACCGGCTATCTAAGATTGCTGCACCGTTACTACCGGCCCAACGGCTGTACCAGCAAAGTACAAGTATGTATTTGCCAGTAATACCGGCAATAATTAGCCGGTATTACTGGAAAATCTCAGGCAGAGATATCAACACCTCAGAACAGCTGGTAAATGGACATGTGATGTCAATCAGGCCACAGGTGCGCCCAATACATCCAGGTGCACCCAATGCACACAGGAAGAGTACTAAAGGGCCACAACTTCCCCAAAACTCTTACCAGCACAAGCAAGCTGCCAATTATTACTGTGAACATGGACGTGGATTGGTTAAATGCTGATTTACAACTGCTGGCCTTGGAGTACCAGCAGGGGTAACAGGGGGCCAGGGAGTGAAGGAGGAGGATGCTGCAGTTAGGGTTGCAGGTGACAAGGAGGAGGAGGAGGAGGAGAAGGAGGAATGCAGTGATCCCATGCACAAAGGCCACCCCGTAGACTTTCACGGACACGCAAATCCTCACCCTGTATTGCCTGGATGGGGAGACCATCGGAGTACTCCTCACAGACATCCAGGAGGACATAGGGAGCCAGATTGGCATAAGGACGGCCCCACAACCGCTGGTAAAGCTGGTGTTGGCCCTGCACTTCCTCGCCAGTGGAACATTCCAGCACTCTGTAAGCCAACTGCATGGCAAATCACACCCAGCATTCTCACGAGTGATGGCACAGGTGCTGGAGGCCCTCCTGCGCCATCTGGGCCAACACATTTCCCTCCCCACCACCCTGGCACAGCTCAACACCACCCAGGCCTGGTTCCATGCCATTGCGGGCATGCCCAATCTGGTAGCAGTACTGGATTGTACGGATGTGGAGCGGGTGCCCCCCATGCCTCATAGGAGGCCTATGGGAACCGAAAGCAGTTTGATTCCCTCAATGTGCAGGTGACCTCTGACGCCAACCTGATCATCACACACTGGTGTGCCCGGTTCCAAGCATCAAGTCAGGTAAGGGTTTGAATGGACACCACAAACATAAACTGGTTTTATATTCTTTGTATCCGATTGATGGTTTTATAGTTCCAAATGTTTATTTTGTCCTGTTGCCAGAAAAGGCCCCACTTCCACAGTGGGGTGCGAAACGTAGCAAGGGATGTGGTCTGGGCTGGAATATCCCAGACATCTGGAAAGACCTGTGTGAATTATCACTTGCATTTTACATATATATATGCATTCAATGAAAAAACGCTGTTAAAGGGAAGTTATGGTTATGTTGCACTAATAAAAACCTATGAAATTCAATGAAAAGCTTTGTTAAAGGGACATTATGGTTACAAGTAAAACCGAAAAAACTCAGAAATACGCCAGTTATGGTAAGCTAAGCAACCATCGCGCCACCACCACGCACTGCTAAAACTAACACCCAAGACATTTTAGGAAAGCCTCTGTCTCTGCTTTTGTGAAATATTATATGTGCAAGTACGAATAAGTGAATTATGGACTATCTATGTAACATGAATGTTGATCATGTATATATTATTACACGGCCCACAGTAGCGGCCATTTAGTTATGGTTAAGTTAATTCAGAGCGGGCCATAAACTTGTTTTGCAAAGTTTGGTGAGGATTCGTCCACGGGGAGCGAAGTTATAAGCTGCCCAAAAAGTGGTCTTCCTATGGGTTTAGCAACTTAACCATAACTAAACGGCCGCTACTGCGGGGCCGTGTAATAATATATATTATCAACATTCATAAAGTACATAGACTCAATAAGATTTTACAACATTTCCATTTGCATTTTGTTTTATGCTAATGGGAATATGGTGGCGTTCATCCTCCGGAAGAAAAATCTTTTTTTTAGCACCCCGGGTTCCCGCTTTGGGAACCTAGGGTGGTAATGGCCTTCATCCCCCATTACAGGGGCTGGAATGGGGTGGTAATCGTCCAGAGACCTCGTTATCCACCCTCGCTTCGCTTGGGCTGGTAACTTGGACTGCTGGGCTGA